>NC_092722.1:116574777-117830402 GCF_047496885.1 Scyliorhinus torazame | reverse complement strand
GTTGAAGTGCAATTATCAGAAACGATTTTTGATTAGAAGGTTGAAAAAGAACAAGAACAGGTGGAGGATGAGGCGGATATTTTTAGTTCAGGAAAATTGGCGGAGTTACAACAAAAAGATATAGAAATAAAAAGGATGTATCAGAAAGCATACACGGAAGAGGAATCTGAGTGTATACCAGAGTGTTATTGCAGTAAAAGTGCTGTCTTGATGAGAAAATGGAGACCATTACATATGCAGGCGGATGAAAAGTAGACAGAAGTTCATCAAGTAGTATTGCCGGCAGGGTATAGAAAGGAGGTGTTGCGAGTTGCACATGAAGTAACAGTGGGAGGTCATTTGGGAATAAGGAAAACTCAAGCTAAAATACAAAAACATTTTTATTGGCCTGGACTACATAAAGATGTAGTTACATTTTGTCAATCATGTCACACATGTGAAGTGATAGGGAAACCTCAAGCAGTGTAAAAAGTTATGGATAGCTTAGGAATAAAACAATTTAAATCAACTGCGTACCATCCAGAATCGCAGGGAGCGTTAGAAAGGTGGCATCAGATATTAAAGACAATGTTGAAGGCTTATTGTCAAGATTATCCAGAGGATTGGGATAAAGGAATTCCATTCGTACTGTTTGCGATTAGGGTGCACCTAATGAGTCAACCAAATTCAGTCCTTTTGAACTAATTTTTGGTCATGAGGGAAGAGGACCACTTAAATTGATTAAGGAAAAATTGGTGAGTCAGAAATCAAAGAAGAACAAAGAACAAAGAAATGTACAGCACAGGAACAGGCCCTTCGGCCCTCCAAGCCTGTACCGACCATGCTGCCCATCTAAACTAAAATCTTCTACACTTCCTGGGTCCGTATCCCTCTATTCCCATCCTATTCATGTATTTGCCAAGGTGCCCCTTAAATGTCACTATTGTCCCTGCTTCCACCACCTCTTCCGGCAGCGAGTTCCAGGCACCCACTAACCTCTGTGTAAAAAACTTGCCTCGTACATCCCCTCTAAACCTTGCCCCTCGCACCTTAAACCTATGCCCCCTAGTAATTCACCCCTCTACCCTGGGAAAAAGCCTCTGACTAACCATTCTGTCTATGCCCCTCATAATTTTGTAGACCTCTATCAGGTCGCCCCACAACCTCCATCGCTCCAGTGAGAACAAACCAAGTTTATTCAACATAAACCAAGTTTATTCAGAACTTAGATTATTGGATTACATGTCAAATTGTAGGGAACAATTAAATAGAGCAGGTGAATTGGCTAGACAACATTTAAATGTTGCACAAAATGTGATGAAACGGGCAGCGGACAAGAAATCCAAAGTTCGTAGTTTTGCCAGTGGAGATAAAGTTTTAGTGTTGTTACCAGTGGTAAGTGAACCTTTAAAAGCAAGGTTTTGTGGGTATTAGGAGATTGAAAGTAAATTAAGTGAGGTGAATTGTGTGGTAAAAACGCCAGATAGAAAGAAAACTCACCGAGTGTGTCATGTGAATATGCTTAAAAGGTACTTTGAAAGGGAAGGAGAGAAAAAGGAGGAGGTTTTAATCATTCTAACTCAAAGTGACAAACCAAATCCAGATGACTGTGAATTTGACATACCTCAAATTAAATTGGAAAACGAGGATGTTCTTAAAAATTGGGATAAATTGTTGAGTTACCTTCCAGAGGAAAAACAAACTGACCTGAAAGAGTTATTGAAAGCACATGGGCAAGTTTGTAGGGATAAATTGGGAAGAACTAAAATGGCTATACATGATGTAGATGTGGGAAATGCAGTTCCAATCAAACAACATCCAGATAGACTTAACCCTTTAAAATTGGCACAGGTTAACAAAGAGATTGAGAGCATGCTTAAAAATGACATAATTGAAGTGGGTTGCAGCCAATGGAGCTCACCGATAGTGATGGTACCTAGACCAGACGGTACCCAATGGTTGTGTGTGGACTATAGAATGGTTAATGCAGTGACACAAACGGACTCTTATCCTATCCCATGTTTGCAGGATTCCATTGAGAAAGTGGGACAATCAGCTTTTATTTCCAAAATGGATTTACTTAAAGGTTACTGGCAGGTAACTTTATCTGAAAGGGCGAAGGAGATTTCAGCTTTTGTGACTCCAGATGGTATATACCAATTCAAAGTTATGCCATTTGGCATGAAAAACACCCCAGCCACATTTCACCGGTTAACTAACAAAGTTGTTTCAGGATTACCCAATTGTGCGGTATACATCGACGATCTGGTAATTTTCAGCCAGACATGGACAGAACATTTGAAACATCTGATGGAGTTATTCAATCGACTTCAGGAGGCGGGTTTGGTGATAAACCTAGCCAAAAGTGAATTTGTAAAAGTCCAAGTCACTTTCCTTGGCCATACAATTGGACAGGGTCGAATGGTCCCACTTGATGTGAAAACAAAAGTTATTGGGGAGTTTCCGATACCCTCCACACAAAGGGAAATAATGCGATTCCTTGGTATGAGTGGATTTGATCGAACCTTTGCGAAAAGTTTCTGTAGCGTGGTTGCTCCACTGATGGACTTGCTGAAGAAACGTTGAAAATTTCAGTGGACAGCAGACTTTCAACAGGCATTTGACTGCCTGAAAGCTGTGATAACCAATGCTCGTGTGTTGGAGAATTACAAGGGACTCTGTGATCAGGTTGAACTAAAGTATCTGACCTTAAAGAGAAATGCCGAGGCGTAGACAAATGGACGGATGGTGCAGAGCCCTTCTTGTTCAAAGAGACTGTCAATCGAGAAGGATTCCAGTTGGAGGAACGAACAAAAATGGACTATATTATTATACCTGTTTGCATGTGTTGTTTTTTGAAACTAAAAAGTATATTTACTGTGTGCATTTCTTAAAGGATAGTGAAAAGGTGAAAAATGAAACCATCTTGGGGGGAGGTGTCATGAGAATGTCGCTTTAAAAAATGTTTGGCTGCTCATATTACTGCAGTGATGTCAAAGTGTGGGTGGTGCTGGGCTGTCTGTCAGATTTTTACTCTCATTTTAGGCTGTTTGCTGCAGGGTGTGTTTTAGTTTCATTTTCAGACCTGGATAGCTGCAGTCACAGCCAGAAGGTCTATTAGAGTCTCTCTCTGTAATCTAAAGACTATAATTCGATCCTAGTGATTTAAAACTAATAACAGTAGTGACTTTAACCTGATGTGCTTCTGGTAAAAGGTGTTTTAAGTCTCATGGATGTGAAAAGGAAAGCTTAAAGGATTACTTAGTGTTTATTCTTTGGGGGTTGTATTTGAATGAATGGTTGCTAAGATGTTCACTGTATTTTTAAAAAGGTTAACTTGAGTTCATAGAATAAACATTGTTTTGCTTTTAAAAATGCTTTTCCATTTCTGCTGTACCACCCCTGTAGAGTGGGCAATGTGCTCCCCATACCACAATCTATTAAAAGTTGTGGGTCAGGTGAACTCCATGATACTTTGGGGTTCTCTAAACCCTGGCCCATAACAGCAGGAAACCTGGTTTGTATCACAAGGACTGAGGTAAAAGATCGATTATTCTGACTTCCGGTTGCGGCGATGACCAGCTAAGCACCTCCCGTTTCAACGGACTTTTGGGCTCTTATCGGGAGCCCCAACGGAAATTTTTTACGGCCAAACCCAGTGTGAGGTGACAAAGGAAGAAGTCCCCCTGGGTCTGGATGGAAAGGAGTGTCAGCAGTGTCCAGATTGCGGAGGATCCTCTGGAGCAGCGGCAGGGAAGAGAAGGGAGAAGCAAGATGGCGGCCGAGGGAGCCCAGATGGTATGGGGCCCGGAACAGCAGGAGTTCCTCCGACGATGTGTGGAGGAGCTCAAGAAAGAGGTGCTGGCGCCGATGTTACTGGCAATCGAGGGACTGAAGGAAACACAAAAGGTCCAGGCGATGGAACTCCGTGGAGTGAAGGCAAAGGCAGCCGAGAATGAAGACGAGATACAGGGCCTGGTGGTAAAAACGGAGACGCACGAGGCACTACATAAGAGGTGCATAGAAAGGCTGGAAGCCCTGGAGAACAGCTCGAGGAGGAAGAATCTAAGGATTTTAGGTCTCCCTGAAGGGACAGAGGGGGCTGATGCTGGGGCGTATGTGAGTACGATGCTCCATACCCTAATGGGAGCTGAGGCCCCAACGGGCCCCCTGGAAGTGGAGGGAGCGTACCGGGTCCTCGTGAGAAGACCAACGGCAGGGGAAATACCACGAGCAATAGTGGTGAGGCTCCATCGCTACAGGGACAGGGAGATGGTCCTGAGTTGGGCTAAGAGGACACGGAGCATCAAGTGGGAGAACGCGGTGATACGCGTATATCAAGATTGGAGTGCGGAGGTGGCGAGAAGGAGGGCAAGCTTCAATCGGGCCAAGGCGGTGCTCCATAGGAAGAAAGTCAAATTTGGGATGCTGCAGCCGGCAAGATTGTGGGTCACACACCAGGGCAAACACCACTACTTCGAGACGGCGGAGGAGGCGTGGACATTCATTCAGGAAGAGAAATTGGACTAGATTTGAGAAATTGATGTCTGGCGAGAGGTAGCGAGATGGTGGCACAGAAATATAAAGTGGGGAGAGGGGAGGGCTAATACGTAAGAATGTTGGATGGGGAATTTTTTCTCCCCCCCCCCCCCCCCCGAGGGTGGGGGACACGAATAAATGTGGGCGCCGGCGGAAAAGGGGACAGGGAAGGGGAATGAGGGAACTGCGCCACTAGGGGCGGGGCCCAGAGGGCAGCGCGGGTTTTTTCCCGCACTATGGAAATTGAGGCGGGATAAAGGGCGCAGGAAGGAAGGGGGCCTCACACGCAGGGAGGTTAAAGGATAAACGGGGGAAGCCGAGGTCAGCCAGAGTTAGCTGACTCCTGGAAGCAATATGGGGGGAGCAATCAAGCTAGAGGGGACTCTAGCGAGGGGGGGGGGGGGGGGGGGCGAGGGGAGGGGATTAACTGGGTTGCTGCTGCTGAGGGTAAGGGGGAGCTGATACGAGACGAGGTGGTCGGGACGGGAGGGCGCCGTCTGGGGGACAGACGGGTGCGTGGGACCTGGGTGAGGAGCTGGCTTAAAAAAGGGGATGGCTAGTCGACGATGGGGGGGAGGTAAATAGCCCCCCAATCCGGCTGATTACGTGGAATGTGAGAGGTTTAAATGGGCCGATTAAGAGGGCAAGAGTGTTTGCGCACTTAAAGAGACTGAAGGCGGACGTGGTTATGCTCCAGGAGACGCACCTGAAATTGGCGGATCAGGTTAGACTGAGGAAAGGATGGGTGGGACAGGTATTCCACTCAGGGTTAGATGCGAAAAACAGAGGGGTGGCAATACTGGTGGGGAAACGGGTATCGTTCGAGGCTAAGACCATAGTGGTGGATAGTGGGGGCAGGTACGTGATGGTGAGTGGCAGATTGCAAGGTGAGGCAGTGGTGCTGGTGAACGTATATGCCCTGAACTGGGATGACGCGGGATTCATGAAGCGAATGCTGGGACGTATCCCGGACCTGGAGGCAGGAAGCTTGGTAATGGGGGGGGATTTTAACACAGTGCTGGACCCAGGGCTGGACCGGTCCAGATCCAGGACCGGGAGAAGGCCGGCAGCGGCCAAGGTGCTTAAGGGATTTATGGAGCAGATGGGAGGGGTAGATCCGTGGAGATTTGCTAGTCCGATGGGGAAAGAGTTTTCCTTCTTCTCCCACGTCCATAAAGTATACTCCCGGATAGACTTTTTTGTCTTGGGAAGGGCGCTGATCCCGAAAGTGGCAGGAACGGAGTACTCGGCTGTAGCCGTTTCAGATCACGCCCCACATTGGGTGGATCTGGATCTAGGAGAGGAAAAGGAGCAGCGCCCACTTTGGAGATTAGACATGGGACTACTGGCGGACGAGGGGGTATGCGGAAGGGTGAGGGGATGCATCGAAAGATACCTGGAGGTCAATGATGGTGGGGAGGTCCATGTGGGGGTAGTATGGGAAGCGCTGAAGGCGGTGGTTAGAGGAGAGCTGATTTCCATTAGAGCCCACAAGGGGAAACAAGAGGGTAAAGAAAGAGAGAGATTGGTAGGGGAAATTCTGAGGGTGGATAGGCAATAGGCGGAGGCCCCAGATGAAGGGCTATACAGGGAAAGATGAAGACTACAGACGGAGTTTGACCTGCTGACCACGGGAAAGGCGGAGACGCAGTGGAGGAAGGCACAGGGAATACAATATGAATATGGGGGAAAAGGCGAGCTGGCTGCTAGCCCAACTTCGAAAGAGGGGGGGGCGGCGAGAGAGATTGGAGGAGTTAGGGACGGAACGGGAAAGATGGAGCAGAGAGCAGAGAAAGTGAACGAGGTGTTCAAGACATTTTATGAGGGGCTGTATAAGTCCCAACCCCCGGAGGGGAAAGAGGGAATGACGCACTTTTTGGACCAGCTGGAGTTCCGAGGGTGGAGGAGCAGGAGGTGGCAGATCTTGGGGCGCAGATTGAGGTGAAGGAGGTGATCAAAGGAATTGGGAATATGCAAGCAGGGAAGGCCCCGGGACCAGATGGGTTCACGGGGGAATTTTACAGGAAGTATATGGACATGCTGGCCCTGCTTCTGGCGAGAACCTTCAATGAGGCTAAGGAAAGGGGGACACTACCCCCGACAATGTCGGAGGCGACGATATCGTTAATTCTGAAACGAGACAAAGACCCGCTGCAGTGCTGGTCATACAGGCCCATCTCCCTCCTAAACGTAGACGCCAAACTGCTGGCCAAAGTGATGGCGACAAGGATAGAGGAGTGCGTCCCAGGGGTGGTACATGACGACCAGACAGGGTTTGTTAAAGGGAGACAATTGAACGCCAATATACGAAGGTTGCTGGGGGTGATGATGATGCCCCCACCGGAGGGGGAGGCAGAGATAGTGGTGGCGATGGATGCAGAGAAGGCATAGAGTGGAGTGGGACTATTTGTGGGAGGTGCTGAAGAGATTTGGGTTCGGGGAGGGGTTCATTAGATGGGTTAGACTCCTGTACGGGGCCCCGGTGGCAAGCGTTGTTACAAATAGGCAAAGATCGGGGTACTTGTGATTACATCGGGGTACAAGACAGGGGTGCCCCCTGTCCCCGTTACTGTTCGCGTTGGCAATTGAGCCATTGGCCATAGCGCTGAGGGACTCTAAGAAGTGGAGGGGGGTGCTTAGAGGGGGAGAGGAACATCGAGTGTCATTATATGCAGACGATTTACTGCTATATGTGGCGGACCCAGTAGAGGGGATGCCAGAGGTAATGCAGATACTCAGGGAGTTTGGAGAGTTCTCGGGATATAAATTAAATATGGGAAAGAGCGAACTTTTTGTGATGCACCCCGGGGAACAGGGCAGGGGGATAGATGCCTTGCCACTGAGGAGAGTGACAGGGAATTTTCGATATCTGGGGATTCAGGTGGCCAGGAACTGGGGAACGCTACACAAACTTAACCTGACGCGACTGGTAGAGCAGATGGAGGAGGACTTTAAGAGGTGGGATATGGTGCCCCTGTCATTGGCGGGCAGAGTACAGGCGGTCAAGATGGTGATCCTCCCGAGGTTTCTTTTCATGTTTCAGTGCCTCCCCATCCTGATTACTAAGGCCTTTATTTAAAAAATAGATAGGAGCATTACGAGCTTTGTATGGGTGGGAAAGACCCCGAGGGTAAAGAGGGGCAGAGAAGGATTGGCACTGCCGAGTCTGAGTGACTACTATTGGGCCACCAACGTGTCGATGGTCCGTAAGTGGATGAGGGAAGAGGAAGGTGCGGCGTGGAAAAGGCTGGAGATGGCGTCCTGTAAGGGAACAAGCCTGAAAGCGCTGGCGACGGCGCCGCTACCGTTCTCCCCGAAAAGGTACACCACAAACCCAGTGGTGGTGGCGACCTTGAAGATCTGGGGGCAGTGGAGACGACACAGGGGAGTGACGGGTGCCTCGGTGTGGTCCCCGATGAGGAATAGCCACAGGTTTGTCCCGGGGAGGATAGATGGGGGATTGCAATGTTGGCAGCGAGCAGCAATTAGGAAGCTGAAGGACCTGTTTGTGGATGGGACGTTTGCGAGTTTGGGAGCATTGGAAGAAAAATATAAGTTGCCACCAGGGAATGCTTTCCGATACATGCAAGTGAGGGCATTTACGAGGCAACAGGTGAGGGAATTTCCGCAGCTCCCGACACAAGGGATCCAGGATAGAGTGATTTTGGGGGCATGGGTTGGAGAAGGTAAAGTGTCGGAAATATACAGGGAGATGAGAGACGAGGGGGAGACGATGGTAGAGGAGCTGAAGGGAAAATGGGAAGAGGAGCTGGGGGAAGAGATTGAGGAGGGGCTGTGGGCAGATGCCCTAAGTAGGGTAAATTCCTCGTCCTCATGTGCCAGGCTTAGCCTGATTCAATTTAAGGTTCTACATAGGGCGCATATGACGGGAGCAAGACTGAGCAGGTTTTTTGGGTGGAGGATAGGTGTGGGAGGTGCTCGGGAAGCTCGGCGAACCACACCCACATGTTCTGGTCGTGTCCGGCACTGCATGAGTTCTGGGAGGGTGTGGCAAGAGTGGTCTCAAAGGTGGTGGGGGTCCGGGTCAAACCAAGCTGGGGGTTAGCTATATTTGGGGTTGCAGAAGAATCGGGAGTGCAGGAGACGAAAGAGGCCGACGTTCTGGCCTTTGCGTCCCTAGTAGCCCGGCGAAGGATTCTACTCATGTGGAAAGAAGCGACGCCCCCGGGCTTGGAGGCCTGGATAAACGACATGGCAGGGTTCATAAGACTGGAGCAAATAAAATATGCGTCAAGAGGATCGGCAGGTTGTGCAGGTTAGGTGGATTGGCCATGATAAATTGCCCTTAGTGTCCAAAATTGCCCTTCGTGTTGGGTGGGGTTACTGGGTTATGGGGATAGGGTGGAGGTGTTGACCTTGGGTAGGGTGCTCTTTCCAAGAGCCGGTGCAGACTCGATGGGCCGAATGGCCTCCTTCTGCACTGTAAACTCTATGATCGGCTCAGGGGTTCACCAGGCGGTGGCAACCGTTCCTTGACTATCTCGCGGAACGATAATGGAAAAACAGAAAGGACAGCAGCAGCAACCCAGGGGGGAGGGGGTGGGATGGGGGGGGGGGGGGGGGTGGGGGGGGGGGGGGGGGGGGTATCATCCTGTGTTTTTGTTTTTTTGCCAGTTGTTGATATTTGCTTTTTGTTTATCTCCTTTTTCATATGTTGTTAGTTTAATATATTATTTAAATAACGTTTAATGCATATTTCTTTATTATGTTGTAAAAACGGAAAATCTCTGTTTGAAAAATGTCAATAAAATATATATTTTTTAAAAAAGATTGATTATTCTCTTCTATGGGGGCTTTGCATATATTAACTTTGGCCTGGTTAAACTGGCCTCCCCTCTAATAGCATCTAAGTCAGCAGTTCCAGTTTACAAACAGATGACCGATGCACATTCATTGCTGCTTCACTGGTTCAGAACTGTATCACAACCATTATCTAATCGCATGATGGGACAGGCTCGAGTGACCAAATGGCCTCCTCTAGTTTCTTTTTATGTTGATCGTTGTATTCTCTTTGGATTTGGAATTATATTCTTTTCGGATAGTACTGACGCAGCCATGGAATTGCTATATCTCTAAACTATAAATAAAAATAGCCAAATCCAAAATATAATTTGTCGTTCTCCACCACTACCCTCCCCTAATGACTCTCCTTCCTCTCACGAACATCACCACCAAATTAAATGAGGCTAGGCTCAGATTTGTGTATTTTTTATAATTGCTGCAGGCATAACCATTGGAATTTGAGGCCACTCCCACTCAATTCCTCTGTGAAATTAGTAAGTCATATTCTTTCTGTCCCTGTCAGTGGGAAGCTTTTCATTGCTTCATATGCTACTCTGCACATAACACATTGTGATTTTACAATCCATTTTAACTCTCATTATTTTAAATGGCAAAGTGCTTTGAGACAGGGCTCAGGGTGCCCTAAATGACAGAATGCAGCATAAATATCCTGCACTCGGATATATCGAGGTAATAGGTCTCCCTAATTATTTCTGATAACAGCAGAATTTAATCCTACATTCTGGAAAGTCCCAATTAATCATTTCCTGCTGTTGTTACTTCATGGAGGCTCCAGAACCATCACCAAAGTGCTCATCAGTCAGAGTTGTTGCTGTATGCAACTGTGAGTTATTAAGACACTGTGATCTAGGTTTATGTCTTCTTTTGTTTTATTTCAGAGACATAGAGAGAGAGCGGGGGTGGTTATTCAACAGATTGTAGTCTATATTTTCAACACAGTTTCAGAGCAGTGGTTTTAGAGGCTCTGAGATAATTTTTACCCAATTCTCCCATCAGGGGATGGGGGTTGGACATTATACCCCCTCCACTGGGTTTCACTCCCCCACCGCCCCACATTGGCTTCAACATGGAATCTGGCCTGACTCTGTCAATTTCCATATGAGTTATTTAACAATGTTGTAATTCCACTAGTGAAACAATGGCTTATTAATCAGAAAAACTCCATTTATGACACCAATGATTAAACTATTTAAAGCAGAGACACCAAAACTGTATTCAGTGCCTTAAAGGCAGGAATCAAAACAAAACGGTGCCCTTTGTAGCTTACAATGCAAGTTCAAAAAACAGTGCTTTGAAAGTTTTTCTTCATTGGAAATTTCTTGGATCTCAATTGCAGTTCCCTCCCGAAACTATCCATGGTTTCTGATGTTTCAGCATGTGTTCAAATCTCTCCCTGTGTTTTGTAATATTTCACACACTTAAATGTGTGCACGTCAAAGAGCACTAAGCTACTAATTACAGTGCAGTGGCATTGAAATAATGGTGCTTCAACACAAAGAACGAGCCATGATTCATACATATGTGCAAAAAGTAAATGGACAGAATAATTAGCAAAAGAGATGCTCAGAATAATGCGTGCTTATTAAAGGAGGGAATTAGTGCAGCTGAGACAGTACAATGTCAGAACCTCAGACCAAGCAAAAGACCATTCAAAAGAGAAGTTATGTAAACAAGTCTCACATTCCAACCATTCTTCACATTCCAATCTGTAATTATCATGCAATTGTGTCTCTGCCTACATATGCTGGGTTTGTGAAATTGCCTCTCCTTCACCTGATGAAGGAGCAGCTCAAATAAACCTGTTGGACTTTAACCTGGTGTTGTGATACTTCCTGGGCAGGTTTCTTTCAGCCTGGGGCCAGGCCTGAGAACCAGGCCACGCCCCCCCCAATGCCGGCACTCGATTCTCCGCAGGTTGGCGCGGGGCTGGTCGCGAGCCCCTCTACACAGCCGGCCCCCCCGATTCTCGGCCCAGGATGGGCTGAGCGGCCATAATAAAAACGTTGAGTCCCGTCGGCGAGTCCACACGTGCTCGCAGCCGGCGGGAACTCTGCGTGCAAGGGTAGGGTGGCGGCCTGTGTGGGGGGGGGGGGGGGTGCGGTAAGGGGGGCACCGACCCCGGGTGGCCTCCGATGCGGCCTGGCCCGTGATCGGGGCCCACCAATCGGCGGGCCAGCCTCTCTGTCCCCGGCCTCTTTTCCTACGCGCCGGCCCCTGTACTCCTGCGCCATGTTGTGTCTGGGCCGGCCTGTTGAAGGAATCCACTGCGCATGTGCGTATTGGCGCCAGTGCCACTGCGCATTTGTGGATCCCGCAGTGCCCAGTTCGCGCCGGGATCGGCAGCTGGAGCGGCGTGAATTCTGTAGAGGCCAGAATTACTCCTGGCAGCGGCCCGTTCACGGTGTCGTAAACGTGATGGTGTTTACGACGGCGTGGACACTCTGTCGCGGGATGGGAGAATCCCGCCCCCTATTCAGCAGCATAGGAATTCTTACCATCTGACATCCTGGGCGGGATTCTGCGGTAATCGGCGGGGCGGGAAACTCCAGCGCGAAGGAGTGGCGTGAACCACTCCGGCGTCAGTCCGCCCTGAAGGTGTGGAGTCCTCCGCAACTTCAGGGGCTTGACCGGCGCTGGAGTGGTTTGCGCCACACCAGTCGGCGCGGAAGTGGCTTGGCACCACGCCAACCGGCACCGAAGGGCCTCCGCCAGCCTGCGCGAGTTGGCGCATGTGCGGAAGCACCAGCGTGTGCTGGTGTCATTCCAGAGCATGCGCAGGGGGGTTCATCTCCGCGTCGGCAATCACGGAGGTCCCAGCAGCCGATGCGGAGGAATAGAGTGCCGCCACAGCACAGGCCCGCCCGTGGATCGGTGGGCCTCGATCGCAGGCCAGGCCACCGTGGGGGCACCTCCCAGGGCCTGATCCCCCCGCATCTCCCTGAGGACCCCGGAGGCCGCCCACGAACCAGGTCCCGCCGTTAAGTACCTGTTGCACTTTACACCGGCGGGACCGGCCTAAAATGGGCGGCCACTCGCCCCATCGTCGGCCGGAGAATCGCCGGGGGGGCCACTGCCAGCGGCCGCTGACCGGCGCGGCGCGATTCCCGCCCCTGCCAAATCCCCGGCGCCGGAGAATTCGGCAGCCGGCGGGGGCGGGATTCATGCCGTCCCCGGCGATTCTCCGACCCAGCGGGGGGGTCGGAGAATCCCGCCCTCTGTTATATTTCTTTGTTGCCACAAAGAGGGAAGGTTTGGAGATGTCAGATGTCGACACTCGGGATTCGTGTAAACATAATGAGAAGTTTATTAAGGATGTTGCTCAATACAGTCAAGATGGTGATCTGCTCAAAGCCCATGCAAACACTTTGCTGACGACACTACACATCACCAGCAAGAATATATTCCTAGATATATAATACACCCATTACTGGGGGAGCAGAAATGTCCATCGATTGAATATTGAGAAGACCAAAGCCATGGCCTCCGAATCCACTACTAATTCCATTTTCCAGCCACACCTGGCAACTGGCTGAGGCTGAACCACTGGTGGCAAGCAACATTGGTGTCATACTTGACTCCAAGGCTAGTTTCCAACCACAAATCCATCAGTAAGATCACCTATTCCCACCTCTAAAACAATACCTGACTCTAACCCTGTTTTCACTCAACCTGTTGCTGAAGCCCTCATCCATTATACCTCTTGACTTGACTATTCCAGCAAGCTCCTAGCTAGCCTCCCACATTCCACCCTCCATGGACTGCTGGCCGTTCAAAACTTTTCTGCCCTTTACTTGCACCATTCATCCCTTTCCATGTTCTCACTGATCTATACTTCTGGTTAATCAATAGCCCAATTTCCAAATTCACCCCATCTTAAATCTCCCCCAATCCCACAACCTTGCAAAATAACTGTGCTTCTCTAATTCACTTGGACATCCCGAATATTATTGCTCCACCATTTGTAGCAATGCCTTTCGCTGCCAAGGCCCGGAGCTCTGGAATCCCCTTCCTAAAACTTTCTTAGCTCCTGTCCTTCATTAGACTGTTCCTTAAATTCTACCCCTTTGACCAAATGTGTGATCATCTATATTAATTTCTCCTTTTGTAGCGCAATGTCAAATTGTGCTTAAAATGCCCCTGTGACGTACCTTAGGAAATTCTATTACATTAGAAGCACTACATAAATGCAGGCTGGATTCTCTGTTTTGGAGTCTATGGGCGGCATTCTCTGATTGCCAACGCCAAAATCGTGTTCAGTGATTGGCCGGAGAATCTGTTTTTACGCCAAAATCAGGGGCTGTGCCATTGGTCGGATGCTCCACCCTCTCAAAAAACACGTAATCGCTGAGTATACCACACACCCTTGGGACGGCCTCAGGATGTCACCAGAGGCCCTCCCCCGATGCTCCGCCTCTGATGGGCCGACAGTGTTGGTCGCGTGTCCTCTCAGTTTCGGGGACAGCCCCTGTCTGGACTGCTCTCTAGCTTCCTGAAAGGGAAAGCGCTGCCACAGTCAGACTGGGGGGAGCTGTTCCACTGGCAGGGGCTCAGGGGAGGGGGGTGGGGGGGGGCTTCGGTGGGGTTGGGGGGACTGGTGGGGGGTGGTCCAGGGGTGGCGAGGGGGTTTACAGGGGGGCACTATCTGGCAGGCCGGGTCCACGTGCGGCTGGTGCCATGTTGTACGGCATGGCTGCCGCAGGTCACGGCGGTGTGCATGCGCGGCCACGGACCCGACCATTCTCTGTCTGTATCTGCAGGTAAAGCCAGGGGCTTTACGTGACACGGCTGTTAGCCCCCCACCGGGCGGAGCGGGGGTGGCACCGACGTTTTGGCCGTAAGACCAGATGCTTCCTCCAGATATAGCCGCAAAATCGGAGATTCCAGCCCTATGTTATCCTGCCGGAGCTGAATTGCACCAGCTTTAGGATCCCCTTGCGGTTCTAAGCAGGATACAATTCAGCGTTCCATGCCACGCACATTTATGCATGGTGTGGAATACAAGGGATTCCTGGGCCGCTATCTTGAGGAGGCGGCTGAGAGCGGAGTCCCGCGACTGACCACGCTCTACAGATCAGCCCTGTCCTGTCACCACCCCCCCCACTCCTCCCACTGCACGGCATCCCCCATCCCGATTGCCTAGGTACCCCTGACCCCTAGATAAGGGGTGACCCGGTCAGCCCCCAACTCCCCCTGGGACCCCTGTAATGGAGCGACCTCCCCAGGGACCCCTGTAGTGGGGGACACCCCCAGCAGGGAACCCTGTAATAGGGAGACCACCCCGGGACATCTGTAATAGGGGAACTGCCACAGGGACTCCTGTAGTAGATGTGCTCCCCCCCAGTGACCCTGTAATAGGGGAAACCTCCAGGGATCCTGTAAAAGGGGGAACCCCCCCACAAGGACCCCCTTCCTAAAGGAACCCTCTCACAAACCCCTCACGCACAACCCCCACCCTACACATACACCCCACCACCCGCCCAGAAAAGGGACCCCTTTCAGGTAGCTGGAAAGCAGTCCAGCCAGGGGCTGTTGGAAGCAATATAGCTGTAATACTTAACTTTCAGCTACATGTTTCCATTCCTCGAAGGAGAGCGGCTGTGCCTGCGTCTAATTGCCACAGATACACTGTCTGCCATCCATTCATGGCTTTCGTAGTGGTTTGTGGTTGATAGCTCATAAAACCCATCTGCAGCTTTGATCCATTCCATAGCACAAGTGGATAGCACTTCACAGCGCTAGGATCCCAGGTTCGATTCCCCGCTGGGTCACTGTCTGTGCGCAGTCTGCACATTCTCCCGTGTCTGTGTGGGTTTCCTCCGGGTGCTCCGGTTTCCTCCCACAGCCCAAAGACGTGCAAGTTAGGTGGATTGGCCATGCTAAATTGCCCTTAGTGACCAAAAAGGTTAGGAGGGATTATTGGGTTGCAGGGATAGGATGGAAGTCAGGGCTTAAGTGGGTCGGTGCAGACTCGATGGGCCGAATGGCCTCCTTCTGCACTGTATGTTCTATGATCTATCTCTTCAGGCTTCAGTGAGCTAAGTGGTGAAACCCCAAATGTTTGTAAACATTGACCACATCAAAGAGAGGTAAGTATTGCAAAATCACACGCTTGAGTGATTGGAATATACTTAGTGCACTGACATCTCTTTGATGTGGGCAAAGCTGCAGATGGTTTTTACCAGCGATCAATCACAAACCACAAAACAATGAATTGACTAGAGATCAGTGGGCACCAGATGCAGGCACAGCTGCTCTCCTTTCAGGAATGGACAGGTGGAGCTGCAAGTTAAGTATTATAGCTAGAATACCTTCCACCTCCCCTGTCTGGACTGCTATCTAGCTTCCAGACAGGCGTCTCTTTTTTGGGGGTTGGGTCTGTGGGTGGTTTCCCTTAGTCAGTGGGACCCTGGGAATCCCTTTAGTCAGGGGTCCCTGTGGGGGGGGTCCCCCTATCACTACGGTCCCTGTGGAGAATTTTTCTACATAAGTGGTCCCTTGTGGGGGGTCTCCCGATTACAGGGGTACCTGGGAGCTCTCCCTATCACAGGGGTCCATGTGGGGGGGGGGTCCCCTATTCCTGAGGTCTCTGTGCGGGGTCTTCCAATCACAGGGGTCCTCGTGGGGGTCCCCTATTACAGAGGTCCCTTTGGGGGGGTCTTCCTATCACAGGGGTCCCTGTGGGGATCCCCTATTACAGAGGTCGCTGTGGGGGTTTTTCTTATCACAGGGGTTTCCTGTTCTTCTCCGAAATAGCCAAATGGGAGCATTTACATCCACATAGGAGGGTGGATGGAGCCTCAGTTTAACATCTCACCCAAAAGATGGCACCTCCGACAGTGCAGCACTCCATCAATATTGAACCAGGACCCACAATCTCTGACTCAGAGGAGATAGTGTGACTAATTGAGCCACAGCTGACATAACACTGTACATGAACACTACAAGAGATGCACTTGTGCATGAAAATTTCTTACTTTTTGCACATCCTTTTCACATTTCTGAGTCACGGCCCAGGTGCCCTATTTTGTTACAGACGCAAAATAATCCTTAAAAAAAGGGAAAGAAAGTCGGTGAATGACATGGAGCAGGATTTCCCAGCCCTTCCAACTTGAGATGTGTCCTGGTCCGCCGGGGAAAACCAATGCACCCCCACCCCCCACAATCCCCCTCGCCGCAGTGGGTTCCCCAGCAGTGGCAGGGGCAGGGGCGAGCGACGTAAAACATCTTAGACACCTACACGACCGGAAGGTCCTTGCGATGTTTAGCTCAATGGGCTAGGCAGCTGGTTTGTAATGCAGAACAAGGCCAGCAGCGCGGGTTCAATTTCTGTACCAGCTTACCCAAACAGGCGCCGGAATGTGGCGACTAAGGGCTTTTCACAGTAGCTTCATACTTGTCACAATAAAAGATTATTATTATTATTATTATTAAGGTCCTGTCGGCAGCCAATGACAAGCTGCTTCCATCTGCCGCCGGAACTTATCCCTAGCGGAGCTGGGGGAGCTTGAAAATTACCCCAAGCAGTATACAAGAAAGTTGCAATTACCTGGATTTGTTAATTTGGGCAGAGGCCTTAATAGTGGGGTTAGGTTATCAGTTGAAGATTATAATTATGCTTCTACCCAGATAGGAGAGCCACAAGTATATTGAAATTATTATTTTTTTAATATTCTTTCTTGGGATGTGGGTTTGCTGGTAAGTCTAGCATTTGTCACCCATCCCTAACTGCCCTTGAACTGGGTTGCTTCATAGGCCATTGCAGAGGGCAGTTAAGAGTCAACCAGATTGCTGTGGGTCTGGAGTCACATGTAGGCCAGACCAGGTAAGAACAGCAGATTTCCTTCCCTGAAGGCCATTAGTGAACCAGATGGGCTTTTATGAAAATCAATGATAATTTCATGATCACCAACACTGAGAGTAGCTTTGTAATCCAGATGCATTCATCAAATTTAAATTCTACCAGCTGCTCTGGGAGAATTTGAACCAATGGCCCCAGAGCCCCAGAGCAGTAGCTGGGCCTACTGGATTATCTAGTCCAGTGACATCCTAAAACCGTATTCATCGCACTTATGTGCCACGTTTCATACATCATGGATATCCATATTCAGAATTCTCAGCCACACTTGTATTTGATTCTCTTAAATTTCATATTCATAAAAAGACCCACAAATCATAATTGAACAGCTGATAATATACCAGTTGAAAATCGACAAATTTGATGCATAACCCACATCACGGAAGACTACACATATATGATAAAACATAACAATGAGCAGTCAAGGAAAGTTCCAAATAGAATAAGGAACTGAGAAGCCAATGAGATAATTAGGGGTAGATTCTAGCCTTCACCACCTCGGTGTTAATCTGGCAGAGTGAACCTGTCCATCTTTGATAGAACTCACCCAAATTCAATTTCATTAATTTCAGTGGGATGAATATTGGCAGATTCTATGATAGGCAACCAATTGCACACGGGCACTGAATAAACTCTGCACCATAAAAAACATATTGTGGATTTTGAAACGTCTCAAGTAATATTCTCCATCCAGAGACTGTCTGTTTCTGAGAAGCCTGAGGCCTCACTTCATAACATTTCCCAATGCTTCTGTTGAAGTAAATCACTTACTTAGACAATGAATTAAAGTTCTCAGCACATCGCAGACTGACTCTGTGCAGTCGCCCTGGGGAAAATTGTCACAATCCGCATTACTTGAAGGAGAAGTCCACAAATGAAACTGGACATCCGAGGAATGGCAGTGAAACCAGCTGTTTTTTTTTGCATTAAGACAAGCGAACAAGGTAATACGGCAAACTGTTAACTGTAAAACCTTTCAATACTCTGCATCTAAAAAGGAATGCAAGCATTCCCAACGTAAAAAGCAATCAGCCAAAAGCAGTGGCTGATGCAGCATGGAACCTGAGTGAGAGGAATGTTTTGGGTTCCATTCCGCTCTGCGCTAAGTTAGCAGATCTCAGAAGGTGAAGCAATGGTGATTTTGAAATTGGACTCGCTGGCCGGATCTTCCGGTTCCGTCTTAGCAACCCCTCCCCCCTGCGGTGGGTTCCCCGGTGGTGCGGTCAGCGAGCAAGCAATGGGCATTGACACCCGCTGGCTGCCAATGGCAAGCCGCCTGAAAACCCACCGCAGTGAGGAGCCAGAAAATCCCACTCTGTGGGTGCAGTTTTACTAAAAGGGAACAAAGTTCCACAGCGAGTGCGTTTCGCCACGTGTTTCCTGGTGCTTGCAGTGCTGAAAAACACATGGCTTTAAAACTCCAGTCGTGTTACAAAAGGGGATCAGTGAGGTACGCACGGCCGAGGCCGCACATAGACATGTTTTCTACACTGAGGAGCTCCGCTTACCGGAACTCTTCAGTGTAAAATGCAATCCCGATCTCTGATGGCCCCGACTGTGTTGTTCCTTGTCTCTGAATAAAGCTCGTAATCTTAAAGTTGAAGTAGATGCTTTATTGTGAGTTTGCTGTCTCTCCAGCGCTTAAACTATGTTACATCTGAGCTGCCTGTCTGTGTTCTGCTCCCAGCTTCCATTCCTGTAAAGTGCACTCTAACCTCCTGCCTGTCTCTATTTATACCTCTCCCATGCTCCCTCTAGTGCTTGCTCAGTTGTATTGCATCTGCATTGACCCCTTGTATGTATACACAGATATACAGATCACTACATCCCCCTTTTTTTCTCTTACATATTTTCTATACAGTGGTAAAGAAAATTGTACAAAACAGTTAGAGCACTTATGATATGTATATCTGTACAAAGTGGTGATGATATTGGTTATTATACAAAATCAATTGATATTTATGAGTCCAATCTGAATAAAAACATTTATGAGTCCAAACTTTATGAATTTGTTCGGTGAGTTTTTTTCTTTTTTTTTGCTGTTGACGTGGTGATATTAATATTGCAACTCCTTTGTGAATGTCGTCAGTGTTCTTGTGTGTTAAGTAACCAACAAGTCATCCCGAGGTGTTTGAATGGTCGAAACACTGATGTTGACTGACGTGGACTTTTTTTTTCTGTGCTTGTGGTATCGATTTAGTGTGTCATCTGCCTTGAAAGCTGATGTGCTTGCTTGTTGTGAGCTGATGTGAATCCGTGAGATTCTTTGTCATGCCATGCCATGTTTGTAGTCTTGTCATTGTTTTACAGTGTGCTGTGGCATTGTCTTTCATGTGCAAAGTTGTACCATGTTGTACAGGTCTTTGTTTCATTGTTGGTGTTTCTGTCGTTTCTGTCTTTGTTGTTTTTGCTGTTGTTCTTGTTGTTGTCGTCGTTCTTGTTGTTGTTTTTGTCATGCTTGTTGTTTCTGTTTTTGTTGTTTTCGTCATTGTTCCTGTCGTGCTTGTTATTATCTTTGTTATGCTTCTTGTTGTGTTTGTTGGTGTTCTTGTAGTTTTTGTTGTTGCTGTTGTTGTTCTTGTTTCTGCAGTGCTTCTTGTGGTTTTTGTTGTTCTTGTTGCACTTCGGGGGCGTCATTCTCCGCCAGCGGGAGTCTCCGTTTTGCCGGCACCGGGGGGTTTCCCGACGGCGTGGGGCTGCCCCACAATGGGAAACCCCATTGACTTGCCGGTGTTACGGAGACTCCCGCCGGCCGGTCGGCGCAGAAATCTGACGGAGCGGGTAGGAGAATTCTGCCCCATGTTGTTTTTGTTGTTGCTGTTGTTGTTCTTGTTTCTGCAGTGCTTCTTGTGGTTTTTGTTGTTCTTGTTGCACTTCATGTTGTTTTTGTTGTTGCTGTTGTTGTTCTTGTTTCTGCTGTGCTTCTTGCAGTTTTTGTTGTTCTTGTTGCGCTCAATGAGTGTTCCGTGTGGATAATTTTGAGTAATTGTCAGTTATTGGTGTGAGTGTCCTTTGTGGTATCTGTTACATTAAGCGTTTCTTCTAGAGAATGGTGAGAATGATCTGATGTTGGTGACATCAGTCATTTGTGGTGGATTTGATTCCTCTTCTTTGCTTCCTTGGTGCTCCTCTTCTGGAGTCAAAGTCTTCATGATTTAATTTTCTTGTTGGTCTTGGTGCTCCTCTTCTGGAGTCAAAATCTTCAAGATTTCATTCTCTTGTTGGTCTTGGTGCTCCTCTTCTGGAATCAAAATCTTCACAATTTCATTTTGCTGTGGGTCGTGGTGCTCCTCTTCTGGAGTCAAAATCTTTAAGATTGCAATTGACTTGGTCTCTCTGGATTCTTGGTGCTCCTCTTCTGGAGTCAAAATCGTTAAGATTTCTATTGACTTGGTCTCTCTGGATTCTTGGTGCTCCTCTTCTGGAGTCAAAATCTTCAAGATTTCAATTGACGTGGTCTCTCTGGACTCATGAGTAGCCCTCCTCTGAATGTTGAGTGCGTCTGTACAGACAAGCTGTGATCTGTCAGTCTCACTGAGATCCTGCATATCCTGTATGTTGATTGTGATCACATTGTTACTATTCTCACACACAGTGGGTAGACATTCAGTATCTTCTTGTTGGTTAAATGAGCTGGGTAGACTTCCATAGTCTTCTTCTAGTGGCTCAAATAAGCTGGGCAGACTTTCATAGTCTGCTGCTGGTTGTGCAGATAAGGTGGATAGACCTTCATAGTCTTGTACATGCATGGCGTTCACTATGGAGTGTTTGCTTGCTTCCATTTTTGAGTCTGTCACCGAGCTGTCTGTGGAGGCTTGCGTCGCTCTCTCTGTGGAGTCTTTCATCGTTCTCTATGTGGAGTCTGCCATCACTCTCTCTGTGGAATCTGCCATCACTCGCTCTGTGGAGTCTGCCATCCCTCTCTCTGTGAAGTCTGCCATCGCTCTCTGTGGAGTCTTTCATCGCTCTCTCTGTGGAGTCTTTCATCGCTCTCTCTCTGGGGTCATGCAGTATTCTCGCTGTAGATTTGGTCTGTGCTCTCTCAACAGAGTTGTTCAGTGCTCTGTGTGGCGCCGTCTTCTTCTTGGGTATTTGACACGTTGCTGTCATCCAATGTATCGACGATCTGCCATGGCATCATGGTATTGGAATCATCTACCATGAGTAGAGTCGTGTTGAGCTTTGCAACCGTGTTGCTGATGCTGTGATCAGCATATCCGAATAACTCAGCCATGTCTAAGTAGTATTGTTCGATAGATAAATCATTTCTTTTTGTTTTGGAGTTGTTATCGTTCTCTTCACTTTGGGTGGTGCAGACTGCTTGTTCCAGGGTGTTGTGAAAGTTATTTTCAACTGCTGGTACAAGTTCAGACATTGTTCGGTCTTTTGAGGTAAGAAAATTGGGTTTTACAGCTTTAAGTTTCTTGTTTTCAATTTTCGGGCATTTCCCTTTTAAGTGGACATGATCTAGGTCCTCTGATGTCATGATGCTCGTGATGTCATGTGTAGAATCGATTGCGCATGCGCAAATTGATCTTCCTTTACTGTGTGGGTTTTTTGTACACCATCTTCGAATGGTGCGATCTTTTCTTTTAACTGCGCATGCGCTGATTTTAACTGTGCATGCGCGGCTTCTGTTTCCTGTACATGCGCAGTCGCAGATTTTCGTTGTTTGTTCCCCGGAGACTGTAAAATGTGTTCAGACGCCATTTTACAGTGGATTTCAGCATTTTTTCTTTGTAAAAAGTTAAAGTTACTTTTTCCTTTCGATCTGGACTTTTCAATCGCAATTTCTAGACTGAACCCTTTCTGTTCTGGTAATGATTGTTTGAGTTTTGAATCACTCATTCCCTGTACAATTTGGTCTCTGAGCAAACAGTACTCTTCAAATTGCATACAGTACTCTTCAAATTTTTTCAGTATTACGTCTAATTTGGTGCTGTCTTCACCTTTCAAGTATTTAAAGCAATTATATATTTCTCTAGCTTCATGTCCTGCGATGAGCAGTGCTATTTTCATTTCTTCTGAGGTTGCTTCTAAATCACTAGCTATGATATACATATCGAACATTTCTTTAAATCTTTTCCAGTTGTTACTTAAATTACCGGTTGTGTTCAGCTGCGGTGGGGTTCCAACAAAGATCATCGAATTAGCGAAGTCTTCCCACGTCGAATGTCCGGTAGGAGTTTTCTTGCCACTTTGGTCTTTCTTTGTCTGCATCTTGTGTAATCTTATAGTAAATGTTCTGAAGTCTCCTGGTACCATGTGTTGTTCCTTGTCTCTGAATAAAGCTCGTAGTTTTAAAGTTGAAGTAGATGCTTTATTGTGAGTTTGTTCTCTCTCCAGCTCTAAACTATGTTACATCTGGGCTGCCTGTCTGTGTTCTGCTCTCAGCTGCCATTCCTGTGAAGTGCCCTCTAACTTCCTGTCTGTCTCTATTTATACCACTCCCGTGCTCCCTCTGGTGCTTGCTCAGTTGTATTGCATCTACATTGACCCCTTGTATATATACACAGATATACAGACCACTACACCGACCATGACCCATGACCCCGAACCCTTCCGACCCCCCGAAGCCCCAATGCTCTATCGGAAGGTCCTCTGTTGCTCGTTTTAGCCTTAGTTTACTTATTCTTATTCTGTCACCTTTGCTCATGAGTCGCCAGGTATCTTTCTGATACCGCCACGTGGTTCAAGTCCAAGTAATGATTAATAATGCAACACACCGCTTAGTAAGAGTTAAATCAACGCTTATTTATTATATACAGCAATTAATACTTATACAATAATCCTACTTCTAGACTACTACCTACCACTAAAGGCCAATACTTAACTTTGGAAATGGCCCACCAGGTCAGGGAAACGAATGGTCTTTCGAATTGGTTCTGAGCCTGCGGGATTCAAAGTGGGTACAAGTTGATAGTCAGGAGTGCCTATCTGTCAGCGATCGCTGGAGTAAAACTTACGGTTTCTTGTAGAAGGGTCTCGAAGGTTGCGAGCAGGAAGAGAAGGGTCGAGTTGAACTTGGCCCCTATTCTTATAGTCCCCAGGGGCTTCCCGCCTCACGGGGCGGACCTTGTACCTGGTTCCAAGTGATTGGACTTGGTCCCAATCACTTGGTTCGATATGCTCCAATACTGGAGCGATTCCTTGATCGGGGGATTGGTCGTTTACCTTTCTTTGTGTTAGCCCCTGCTGACGCCGAAAGTCTGGGTCGGCTTTGAGTTGCTAATTTGTAGCAATTGTTCCCGGGGATGGCTGATTAAAATGCAGATGGCTGGGGTGTTGTGATGTTGATGGCTGCAAGTATCGGGCTGGACTGACTTCCCCAGAGGCGAATACACTGTTTTACCTGCAGCTGTCCGTTTGAGTCCTGTTGGCTGATTTTCCCATCAGCCTCTTCCGTTCGCCATTTTAAATCGGGGTTTCACCATTCTAATTGGGAGTCAGCCATTTTACATGGCTACACCTCGCCTCCTTCACATGCAGGGATTGCCTGTCCCGATCACCAACGCACCATAAAATAGCAGTTTGGCACTCTGGCAGTTTCCCCGCCTGATGGCAGTGCCACCTGGCACCCAGATAGCACTTCCAGGGTGCCAGGCTGTCACCAATAGTGCCAGGGTGCCACTCTGCCAAAAGGGCATTCACTTGCAGGCATCCAATCCCTGGGAGAGCCCCACGAATGTCATTCCATCTCATCCCCATTTCTGGCGACCTGAATGGCGCTCGCCCATGGTCTCCAAGGCAAAGGAGATTGATTCCATGCCTCGGGTAACTTGGGAATTTGCACATTAATGTGAGACTAGCTGATAGATTTGCCTAAAAGTGATCCCACCCACAATGGGCGGGATTTACATCGCAATGTCTCGCAAGATCGAGTTAGATCTCGCGAGGTGTTGTGAACCGGGTAGATCCCGGGAGCGGGGTCTCCAGTCCTCTATCGGCCGTGCTGCACCGTGGCAAGATGCTTTTCGGGCTCAGCATGGCCATTCAATTGCGCCCAAATTCTTGCAGTTTGGCGAGAAAAGTCAGCCCAGGTTCCTTGAGTGCTATCCAGCCTCCCGCTAGAGAGGGCATAAATGTGGATATCTGAATTATTCATTCACGGGATGTGGTTATCATTGGCTAAGCCAGCATTTATTGCCCTTTAGAAAACCGTGGGGGTTTATTTGATTATCTTCAGAAGATAGTGAGGAAGTGATCGGAGGATTTCCAAGCTAATTATCAGCCTGTTGAACTGCATTATGAACACCCGCTGACATGTTCAACAAGTAGTGGAGTTGGACTTGAACCTGGAGCTTCCAGTCCAGGTGTAGGCAATGCTACCCACTGCGCCACAAGACCTCCTGAGGTGATGGTGAGCTGCCTTCTTGAACCGTTGCAGTCCAAGTGGTATAAGAGCACACACAGTGCCATTAGGAAGGGAGTTCTGGGATTTTGACCCAGTGACGGTGAACGTCGATGTAGTTTCATGGTTGGATGGCATGTGGCTGAGAGGGAAACTTGCTTCCCACGGATCTGCTGCCCTTGCCATTCTAAGTGGTAGTGGTCACGGGTTTGGAATGTGCTGTCAAAGGACCCTTGGTGAGTTTCTGCAATGTGCCATGTGAATGGTACACACTGCTGCCACTGTGAGGAGGGAGTGTTTTAAAATTAATTATTGGTATGTGGATTTCACTGGCTGGGCCAGCATTTGTTGCCCATCCCTAAATGCCCTTCAACTGAGTCGCTCGCTCGGACATGTTAGAGGGGGAGTTAAGAGTCAACAACATCGCTTTGTGGGTCAGGAGTCACATGTTGTTCAGGCCAGGTAAGGACAGCAGATTTCCTTCCCTCCGATCCAAGTACTGAGTATTAACCAGGCCTGAATTTGCTTAACTTCCGAGATCAGATGAGATTGGGCGTTTGTTTTCAGACGAGTATGACCCTAGGCCAGATTTCCTTCCCTGAAGGACACCAGTGAACCAATTGGGTTATTAAGGCAATTGGCAATGGTCTCATGGTCATCAATAGACTTTTAATTCTATATTTTTTATTAAATTCAAATTTCACCATCTGCCATGGTAGGTTTCAAACCCAGGACCCAGAGCATTATCCTGGGTCTCTGGATTATTATCTAATGACAATATCACTACTCCACTGCGTCTCTCCCACTGTTCAAGGTAGCGGATGGGGTACCATTTAAACCGGTTGCTTTTTCCAAGGTGGTAACTCCATGTGAATAATTTACAGAAGCTACAGTCTAAGCTCACACAGAAAGAGCATCCAAATGCTGATATCTTCAGAGAACTGTATCATTAATACTTATGGACCTTCAGAAAAAGAGAGGAGAAAATTATTTTAAAAGCAAGGCATAGCCAAATTGATGACATTATTTAATATACTTGATGAACATACGGTATGTGTGTCAGGTATACAGACTTTGTTCTGTGAACTCTCAACCCCACCTTCCACATTGGTTTGGCAAAGCCCAGTTCCTCTATTAGATGTGCAGCCAACTCAAAGCCACAACTCTGTAAGGTTTCCTGCAATTATTCCCACAAGACCACCTACACATTTAAGCTCAGTAATAAAGATGTGGCCTGTTCATTCTGCATTAGCTGCAATTTATTGTAATGGGTAGAACAGTACCTGCAATTTGATTTGTCTGCTTAATTGAAAAGAAGTGGAGATACTTCGGAGGAGGGGGGGTGAGGTTTGGGGGTAAATAGGAAATTCAGGCTGTGTGTTTTCTTTGCTCTAAGAGAAAATTTACCAGTCTAATAAAATCATGGCAAATTATGCGGTGCGAGTCACCGGAAAGATTTCCAAATCTGGTTTCGGACAGATTTGGTGGGGTGTTCTTGGCAGTTGAATTGCCGAGATTGACACCACTTTTCAACGGCACTTAACTGATTTTTTGGACCTTGTGGCGTTTCTCCTTGTCGAGGCCACACCTAGAAAGATTTCCTGCACTGGGGAGCTGAGTGTGTCCGCAGGATCGGTTCCTCACAGATCGGGAAGCCATTTTGAAAGGCTGCCCCAATCGCGACACCCCACCTTTCAAGACCCCCCAGCAGTTCTGTAGATTCATTGCACAGACAAAATCACAGAACAGAACAGGATGGGTTTCTTGCCTTACCTCCCCCCCACGTCAGCCCGCCAATCAAAAGGGGCACTGCATTAATGAGATGAGTGGGACATAGAATCATAGAATTTACAGTGCAGAAGGAGGCCATTTGGCCCATCGAGTCTGCACTGGCCCTTTTTTTAAAGAACACCCCATTTAAGCCTACACTTCCAACCTATCCCTGTAACCTGTAACCCCACCCAACCTTTTTGGACACTAAGGCCAATCCACCTAACCTGTTCATCTTTTGACTGTGGCAGGAAACCGGAGCACCCGGAGGAAACCCACGCAGACACTGGGAGAACGTACAGACTCCACACAGACAGTGACCCAAACCGTGAATTGAACCCGGGACCATGGAGCTGTGAAGCATGTGTGCTAACCACTGTGCTACCAAGCAACTGGCGATTATCATTGGCTGGCAGCTATGTAGTCCCTGAAGTACCAGAAGAGAGTAGTGGCCACTTCTGGGACTGCAAGCAGTTCCCAAGAAGGAGAGAAAATGAACAGCAGACTTTGGTAAGTCTGGTGATTTGGAGGGGAGTGGAATCAGAGACTCCAGCAAGAGTTGGAGGGATGTAGGATAAAGGGCTTCAGAGTATGGGGGAAGAGGCACAAGGAGTGGGGGAGCACCAGACTGGAGGATTGGCCCATGCCCGTCCTTCCTGTTTTTTACCCCAAACTTTCAAAGCTAGCCACAAGTGTTTTGCAATGGAAATGAAATGAAGTCCTTCAGTAGCCATTAATCAGCCACTTTTAAGGGCCTCAATTCACCTGAGAAGGGGTAGGATACCCAGCCCTACCCAGCCCCCATAATATGAGAGACAGGTCAAGAGTGGGCGGAAGAGCGGTGGACTTGCATTATTTTATGTGCCCTCCCCACATTCAAGCATACTGGAGAGAGGGATATGATTCACCCCATGACTTTTTACAGAACTTTTACATTCCCCTTTTACTCTGCTTCATACGCATACTTTACAATGTCATTTAGGTTTGATTTTCCTGGAACCAGTCCAATATGATTCTAAGCTCTTGAGGATCTACTTCCATTCATTTCCTTTCCCAACCTGGTAACAATTAACTCCAGAACTATCTTTCACGATGAGGGCTTTTCCTGGAGATTCTCTCTCCAACACAAGCAAGGTGAATCTTCCAGCCTCTCTGCAACTCCTCATCAATTTGATCTTGTCAATCTAAGAATGAGCTCCCACCTGTATTCCTGCACAGTAAATGAGAGATATGTTCAGCCTCCAGTTGCTCCCTAATTCTTGGATTCCAGCAGACTGCATTTCAGATTTCAGGGATGTCTTAAACCCTTCCCCTCTCAACTCCCATCTCCAAAGCAATGTGAATTATCTGCGCGTGTATCCAGATAAACATGGTGCTGAGCTCCCCTTGAGACCACAGCTCTCTTTTGTTTTGGAAGTAAATGGCCAGTTTAAAACAAAACTGTGAAATGTCAATAAGACATGAAATAAATCAAACACTGTGTACATCAAACTTTATTCACTTTCGTCTATTTTAAAATGGACTTTTGCTGAAGCAACAGATGGCTGCTACAGGTCACATGACTCTGAATATTGGCCATAGGTCCTGGAAAGGTCGAACAGCAAATACAAAGAGGAAAGAGTTCCACTCTCAGCATGTGATTTCCACTCACACCTCATTGTAAGAAAACATAACCACAAAACCAGGAACTCACAGATCTCAAAGTGCATTATTCCTACAGACGTGCTGTAGGCCCGCCTCACACCTGGGACTGTCAAAATCCATTTCAAAAAAGGAATCATTGAAGGAAAGTGGACATCATTTGCATCTTTATAAACTTACTTCTCCAGCGAGCCATATGTTTGATCAAGACAAGGGCTCCCTGAAACAGAGGAACCAATATGGGCGGTGACTCATTCAGAGGCTAATTGATGAGATATTATAAGCCATAAAACAAAAACCGGACCCAGGCACCAGGTGAGCATCCCTTTTGAAATCCTTGTGGGGGAAAGAGGTAGCATGACTCAACTAACTAGTTTGAAATATTTTTATGCAGCTGAGAACTCAGAGGAAGGGGAATCTGCTGGTTTACCTCCTACCTGAAAATAACAACAGGCACCCCGATTGACTAAATAGCTGGCAACAAATCTCAACTCCTCAAAGCCCATTCATCTGGAAGCCACAGGCCACCACTTGACAAACAGAACAAGTCTCAGAATATCAATCTCTTCTTTCTGCACCACCCGCTATTTTAAAGGAATTCTGTGCTGCTGTTCTCAACCAGGAAAGCACCAGAATTAGAACAGCTCCATGAAGGGATGCTGCTCTGGTTATGGCTTTCTGGACTCTGGAATCCCGCTCAGTTTTTCTAAAGGCAGTGGGCCCAGCGCCAATCCCAGTTTTAGGCCGTGCTCGATTCTCCGCCAGACCGGGAACCCCGCTAAAGGTGGCAAGCAAAGGATAATCCACCCCAGTGTCAATTTTTGAAACTCTAATTCTACATTTGTTTGCAATGTCAATCAGATCACTGAAACATTCTACTCTCAGCTGGAGGTTACAATTGGTCACGCATGACCAGGTTCCCTGAAATGCTTCAATATGACGCTCTTAGCTCCTGGTATGACATTGGGCATAGTTTGACTCTTTTGAAGTGATCAAGAAGCAGCATTGACTTTCAGCTCCAAAGATCACAGATAACGAGGGTGCATGATTTTGATACACCATTTACAGCCGTCACGCTCCCATTCGCTAACCGCATGTGGTTGAGTGGCACGGCAGCTTCTGTGTGGCATAAAAAATAAAAGCTAAAGAGACCAGATTGTATGTTTTATTTCCCGATTAACAAGGCAATTCTGAAATCTCCAACAGGCATTAAAGTTGTCATATGAAAACTGAAATTAATTAGTTCACCTCTATTTCCCAATGCAATTTATTCTGACTATTTGACCTTATTGGTAAATTACTTGTCAAGCAGGTTTGTGTTCTGTAAAGCTTTAGTAGCCTCAAACTATTTTTCAGCGAACTTCTAAACAGAGGCACATTGGTACCATCCGTATTTTGTGCCACTGTAGAGTACCAAACCAATGCAAGAGGAATCTTTGAGTACAACCATTTGTAACCCAGGAGAAAAATATAACTTTCCCCATGACTGGGGCCTCTCTACCCACTGACAGTCAGATCCTTTTAGTTTCCCCACCACTTTAATAGTGGAGATGTTCTTTGTCATAACCCCCACGAGGACCATTGGAAATCATTGTTGAACTTCCCCTAGGACTCGATGAGTATGAGGAGACCATCCAGCTGGAGCTCATTAAAGACCTACACACAAAAGCTGGCCCAAGGAGGGCCCAGAGCTGTTGGTTGGCCCAACAAGTATTGGATTGGGAGAGAGTTACTGCTGTGGGCAGAGTATTGTCCATAGGTCAATAAATCCTTGTTCCATTACCACTGGCTCAAGTTACTAAACTGGCGACGAGGATAAAGGAGACTCCGGACTCACTTGCAGCACCACCTAACCGCCCCAGACAATTACTATCCCTGAACGTGATTTGGGCTGACAGCAGAAGCCAGAAGGGGGAATGGGCGGACATTGGGGATGGGCTTGGCCCAGAGACCCCAGTTCAGCCAGCGCCCAATGTTCCAGTGTTGCACCCCCATCCCTCTCTCCCCCCCCCACCCCTGGACCAACCCAGTCCCCACCTCCACCACCCCATGGGTTCGGTGGGACCGTGTGATGGAATGGCCAGCTCACATGCAGGGATAACCTAGATGGACAGTGAAAAGTGCTACCGTGGGCAGGAGTGAGGTGTTGTAAACTGGTGCGGAGCACCAGAGCCCATCCCAGAGTGGGTCATCATCATCTTCTATCCCATGGACCAAACCGGCTGTTATTGCCAACAAGGGCACGCACCCCATAGTGAGGCAGGTAGGAATCATGGAGTGGGTTGTAAGGGGTGGTGGGGTGGCGCAGGGAATTGGTGTGTGGGTGGGATGGGATGTCTGCGCTGCTAGCCATGCCCCCTGGTCACTGAACCTGGAGATGATCCCGTGTGCGTCAGCCCAGGCGCACACATTGAGCGGCCTCCCGTGACCTGCCCATCCTCGCCCCTCTCCACATCCTCTTGTTCGACGAGACCTGGCTTTCATCCTCCTCCTCCAGCATGTTGCCCCTCTGCTGTACAATGTTATGGACCATGCAGCAGGCTACCACAATGTGGGAGACTCTCCTAGTGCTATCGTGGAGGACCCCTTCAGAGCGGTTCAGGCACCTGAACCACATCTTCAGGATGCCGAAGCACTGCTCAATCATTCCCCTGGTCACGGCATGGGCTTCGTTGTAGCGGGTCTCCACGTCGGATAGGTGTCAGTCGCCATGGCTGCAGCAGATAACCACCGTCACCCAGGAGCCAACCCCTTGCCCGGGGGAGCGCCCCAAAAAGGTCAGGAACCATCGAATGTGCCAGGATGAAGGCGTCGTGCACACTGCCCGGTTATTGGGCACAGACATGCATGATGTGCAGCTGATGGTCACACATAAGCTGCACATTAATCGAGTGGAACTCCTTTCGCTTTGTGAAGACTGGCCTGTCCTGGGCAGATGCTCGTAGGGCGACATACATCCCGTCAATCACCACCTGGGTCATCTCGGCGATGGCGACGAAACCCGCTGTCTGGACTTCCTGGTGAACTCGGTCCACATTGAAACTGATGTATTGTTCCGACTGGGCATATAGTGCCTCCGTGACTACAAGGATGCACCTGTGCACCAAGGTCTGTGAGACCCTGGACTGGCCCCACTCAGCACCTGGAAGGACCCCGTGGCATAAAAGTTCAGGACGACTGTCACCTAGACGGCCACCAAGAGCAGGTGTCCTCCCCCATTCCCCCCGGTGCCAGGTGCGCCATGATCTGGCAGATGTGTTGCACAGTCCCCCTGCTCAGCCGGAGTCTTTGATGGCATGCCCTGTCGGGCAGATTCTCGAATGACAGGCATTGCCGGTATACACGAGGCCTCATGTGGCGCCTCCTTCCCACCTCCTCCTCCTCGGCCTGTTGGGCAGTTGGCTCCACATCCTCATTAGCTGCCTCCTGTTCCTCTGGGGCAGGCTCTGCTGCTGCAGTGTCCCCCTCGAGCAGCTCCAGCTTGTACAGCCTCAGTACATCCCCAGGGCTGCGGCGACGAGGATGAAGGCCACCATTCCTGGTTGAATTCCGAAGTCTATTGTCTGCAGGGGGTGAAAGTCAGACACACTAGGTTGGCCGTACCCTCATGCCCAACCAGGTCCACTGGGCTACATGGTGGCCCCTGTTTGCACTGCAGCCATTTCCCCACGTGCCCCAATCCCTGCCCACATGCCCCAAAGCCCCTCCCCCTCCCCCTTCACCACACCCATCTCTGACTGTTCCCCCTGGCACTCTGCCCACTGCACCTCTGGCGCCTTCGGTACCCGGCACTGCATGGGCCTCGGACCCTGACACCATCCCTGCTGCCAGGTGTACTGTTGGCTGCCTCTACACATGCCAGCGGTACGCTCTGTGGCCCCTGTCCGCCGCCCTCCCGCAGGGGCTACTCTGGGTGTTGCCCATGGGTGGACCGTGTGCTGCCTTGCCGGTGGTAGGCGGCCAGTTGCCAGTGGAGGGGATGGGGTGGTGGGCTGGATGTTGAGGGCTAACGTGCAGGTGTGGTGGGGTGGAGGGTGGAGGCTGGGGTGTTGGTGTGGAGGCACCCATAGGGCCAGTGTCACCCTGCACAACTAGGGGCCACGGTATGGGGTCAGTGGGGTGTGCAGCAAGATGGCTGCCTTGCAACCACAGCAGTGGTAGTCCACGTCTGGCCAGCCCAGTCCCATGGGGGCTCAATGGCCCATCCCCTGGTCACTCCTCATTGTCCCACCGACCCACTGGGCCTGTCAGATATCTCCCGATTTTCTGCCCAATCGCATTTCACGATTCTGGTGTAGGCCAATGGAGAATCCAGCCCAAGCGGTTTATCTGATGAAGAAAGGTTGGGCAGGGTAGCCCTGGTCTCTCTAGAATTTAGAAGAATGAGGGTAGATCTAATTTTATAAAAATAAATTTTGAGTACCCAATTCTTTTTCTTTCCAATTCAGGGGCTATTTAATGTGGCCAATTAACCTATCCTGCACAGATTTTTGGGTTGACCCTCGCAGACACAGGGAGAATGTGCAAACTCCACACATACAGTGACCCGAGGCCGGGATTGAACCCGGTTCCTCAGTGCAGTGAGGCAGCAGTGCTAACCACTGCACCACCGTGCTGCTCCTCAGAGGAGATCTAATTGAGGTATGTTAGATGATAAAAGGTACTGACAACGTAGATATAGAGCAGATTCTTCCTCTTGTGGGGCAATCTAGAAAGAGAAGTCATCGTTTTAGGATAGGAGAAGCAGAATTAAAATCGACGTGAGGAGAATTTATTCCTATCAAAGTGTCATGAATCTGTGGAATTCATTACCCCAGATTGCGGTGGATGCAGTGTTGTGTAAATTTAAGGAGATGGACAGATTTTCAATTAGTGATGGATTATGGAGGGTTATGGAGAACAGGCAGGAAAGTGGGGTTGAAGTCGAGATGAGATTAGTCACGATCATATTGAATGACGGAGTAGGTTCGAGGGGCTGAATTGCCTACTCCTGCTCTGAGTTTGTGGTGTTGGGTGCTCTGGTGCACAGATGAGCCAACACAGTTGTATGTGGTACAACTCTATTTTATTATAACTCTTATAATACAGTTCGTTCTGGATACTCTGCACGTGCTGTCTCCCTAAGTGTGTTTGGCAACAGATGTGTCCTGGTTCTCCTCTGCAGCTAATACTGACCACCGGGGGTCGTGTCTGTGCTTTTATATCTTTCTGTCATTGGTTGTGGTGTTGTGTGTTCTGATTTGTCTGTTGGTGTGTCTATCATGATGTGTGTGTTTGAATATCATGACATCCCCCCTTTTTACAAAGATATGTGCCTACGTGGTTATAAATATAATTGTGTCGTGAGTGCATCGAAGAGTGTGTGTGTGTGTTATGTACAGCGTGTGTATATGACGTAACTATTTACATGGGGCAATGTCGGGTGCGTCACACTAACAAGGTTGTACCATAACAAAACTTGGATGCGAGAGAAAAAAAAAAAAACTTGAACATTGGTCTGGTCAGACGATATCTGGAACAATAAACAACAACAGGTTATAATACAGAAGTGTTTGACTTTTTGAACGTATGAACAGCGTTATAAGTCCAGTCTAATGGGTGACCGCCTCAAGAATGGGCTGGTCCTCAAGCCGGTTCAGCTGTGGAGATTTGGTTCTGGTGGCGATGGAAGGGGCATGATCCATGGCATCTCCACGAAGTCATCCTTGGGAACCAGTGGAGGATCCGGCATGTGCGTACGGTTCAGTTGCGAGCGTGGAAGGCGGCGCAAAGCTCGCTGATTGCGCCTACGCACCAATCCATCCGCCCTGCATGCCAGGAACAAGGTGGAGTCTTTTTCTTTTTATGTTTGTGGTGGACGGCATCTTGTAGCCGATGGGTCGTTGCCATCGAAGTAGCACCATCACTAATATCATGCAAGGCGATGACTGTGCCAGATGTGGAAGTTGGCCGAGACCGTGTACGCTGGTTCCGGCCACCTGCTGTGCCGGAAGGGCGACTCCGCAGAGAAACGTCGAAGCATGTCGCCTTGGAGAGAGAATTGTTGCTCGCATCAACGTCTGGCGATGGCGCGAATTGGTGTGTCCATCTTGGACCGCCGGTGCTGGTTGCCACTGCCGACCCAGTGGGACTGCCACGCGATCCATTCCCTGTCGCCGTGGCATCCGCCGTCACCCTGAGCGTGCCATCACCGAGGCCGCGACACCGCCCGTCCGGAGCAAGGTCTGGCGTGCGCGAATCAGAGTCGGCGCTTGGCTGCTCCCCATCTGGAGTCCGGTCTGCCTTCCGTCGATGCCCCCCGTCCGGAGTCCCAACAGGTTCACTGGAGGCAGCCGAGATTCCCTGAAGCTGCACTTCTGGAGTCGGAACATGCAGGAATGCACCAACCAGTGGAGAGGGTCGAGCCATCGAGGGTGGAAGCGGTGCGCCGCCACCGCAGTCGTCAGTGGTCCCACCGTGATCGTCGAGTGACTCGGTACGCACTAGGCGAGGTCTGTCACCTTGCACCTTTTGCATGGGAAGTGGGATGCTGTCGTCACTCGTCTCACATCCCGTGGATAGATCCTCATTAGCAGCTTGCTGTTCACTAGGGTTGGGTAAATTGTCAGAGTTTTCATCTGGTGGTGCACACCATGTCGGTGGACTGTCATTGTCTTGCCGTTGTCCTTCATTTGGGCTTTTCTTCTTTGGAATTTTAAATCTTCCCCCAGACATTGCAGAGCCTTGTTTATTACCCCCAAATTCTCCCATAGGTATGTTCTCGAATATAGGATCCAATGTTTCTATCGACATTGTACTATTTTCCAAAGAACATTCCGTTTCACTTTTCTTCTCAGGTGCCTCATGTGTATCTTTGTCTAATGTACATGCCTTCATGGTCTCTGGGTCTGATTTTGCTGGGACTGGCATGGTCACAGTCTCTCTTTTACTGTTCTCAATTGCCACCTTATACTCCCCATACATAACTGACTAATCACTGGGGTTAGTGTGGTACAATGGATAATCGGGTCGACCTTATCTGCATCTTCACCATTAGTGGAAAGCACACTTGGTTCACTTGACACTGCTGTGGGTTTTAAATTCGTTATCTGGCTACTCGATGTCGGTGTCCTCAGGATTCTTGCTCCAATGTTCTGCTCAATAATCAGTGGAGCGTGTATAGGTTCAATGCAATTAATGTTCCCCTCAAGGTTTGAAGAGTCATTACTGACTAACTGCTGGTCTCCGAAGTTGGGATTTTGCGGTGTTGTGTTGAAGGGAGACATTTGTCCCTGCTGCAGATATGATTCAGGTTGTGTTATTTCCATTACCTGAGGATCAATGTCTTGTCCATTTTTTCGATCCGTACTAAAACACTGGCAATTCTCAGTCTGCTCCTTGCAAGTTAAACATTCAATTAATTTTGTTAGCAAATCCTCAGCATCCTTCTGTGGCCGTGCAGCATTATTAATCTCTGTTCGGCTATAATGATCCTGAAGGTCAGCGCATAAACCTTTTTTCTTTGGGCTTGGACGAGGCGATTCCTTTGGCTTGTCTTCAGTTGGGCTTGAACAGTCTTCAGCGCTGTGCCCTTCATTGTAGCATGAGAGACCGTCATGTTCATGCTGCTGTGTAGTGGAGCATGGTAGGCTGTTATAGCCTTCTTGCTGTTCACGTGAGCATGGCAGACTTGCATCGTCTGCCGCTGGTTGGTCAGGAGAGGTTGCTAGACCCTCATGGTCTTGTTCCTGCAAGTACTGCGCTCTGGAGTCTTGCGTTCCTTCCATAGTGGAGTCCGTCCACGAGCTCTCTGTGGAGGCTTGTGACACTGGAGTCACTTCTTGTTCGTGCAAGGACTGCGCTCTGGAGTCTTGCGTTGCTTCTATCGTGGAGGCTGTCCACGAGCTCTCTGTGGAGGCTTGTGACACTGGAGTCACTTCTTGTTCGTGCAAGGACTGTGCTCTGGAGTCTTGCGTTGCTTCTATCGTGGAGGCTGTCCACGAGCTCTCTGTGGAGGCTTGTGACACTGGAGTCACTTCTTGTTCGTGCAAGGACTGCGCTCTGGAGTCTTGCATTTCTGCAATTGTGGAGTCTGTCCACGAGCTTGCTGTGGAAGCTTGTGACACTGGAGTCACTTCTGGTTCATGCGAGGACTGCACTCTGGAGTCTTGCATGTCTTCTTTCATAGAGTCGGGAACGTTGAGCGGGACGTGGACCACGCTCTGTGTGGCAGCAGGGCACTCTCCGTGTGCTTGCACCGCTCCCTGCCTGTTAATGTCAGGCTGCAGCATCATCCGGTACTGATAAGTTGGAACGTCATATCTGCTGGATTGAAGATCCTCAAATCCGAAAAATGAATCCGCATCTGCGTCGGATTCAATGTGGGGGCCGCCAATGTGCAACACGAAAGGTTCGTCCGAGTCATAGTCATATAGGACCACGGAGCTATCATTGGGCTCACGAGGTCCGGAAACACTGTAAAGATCGTCATCGAAGTATTCAAGGTCGGAATCATCGGCTTGTGCGTAGGTAACTGCTTGTCGGAGGGTTCTTCGGAGGTCAAATTCATCTCCTGGGTCAATTTGCGGCACTGTGCTGTCATTCCAGGTGAGGGAAGGTTGTTTTACAGCTTTAACAGATTTTTGTTTTTTTGATTTGGGACGTTTCCCTTTTAAATTGGATTTGGGACATTTCCCTTTTAAATTGGTGCAGTCTGGGGCCTCTGACATCCTGACGCTCGGTATGTAGCACGTAGGAAGCGACTGCGCATGCTCAGATCGCTGTTCCTTTACCGATGGCCGTTTTCTTGACGGCGCATGCGCAGCATCTCGCGCATGCGCAAACGAAACTTCCGGTTCTGCGCACTGCTCGCGCAACTGTGCTAGCGTGATATCTTTAGCAAGATGGCTGCCAACCTCGACCCAGCCCTCTCTCAGGCCCGGGATTTCGGCCTCTGGGAATTCGGGCTCCGGGATCCCAGCCACGAGGTGAGTACTGCCGCTTTTCTTACCTTTACTTGTCGATTGGATTGCGTTTTCTTCACAGTACTTGGAGAATTTGTCCAGGACTGCCTGGTAATCATACCTTTGCTGCCTCCTGAAGAACCTGAACCTTGTGAATATTTCTCTTGCCCTTGCACCGGCGATGGTGAGGAGAAATTCAATTTTTTCGCTATCATCCAGGTCTTGGAGTTCAGCTGCCACCAGGAACAATTCGAACCATTGCCGGAATCGCCGCCAGTTTTCGCGGAGATCGCCGTAGCACTGGAGCGGCTGCGGAACCGGGAGCTCTATCATTTTGCCTGGGCACTGCTGGTTGTCTGTGTACATGGAGGTATGCCGGCAGGTATCGATCCACTCCTGTACCATGTGGTGTTGGGTGCTCTGGTGCACAGATGAGCCAACACAGTTGTATGTGGTACAACTCTATTTTATTATAACTCTTATAATACAGTTCATTCTGGATACTCTGCACGTGCTGTCTCCCTAAGTGTGTTTAGCAACAGATGTGTCCTGGTTCTCCTCTGCAGCTAATACTGACCACCGGGGGTCGTGTCTGTGCTTTTATATCTTTCTGTCATTGGCTGTGGTGTTGTGTGTTCTGATTTGTCTGTTGGTGTGTCTATCATGATGTGTGTGTTTGAATATCATGACAGAGTTCTTATGTTGTTTTAACCTGAACCTGATAATGATATGATCTCCATGTCCTAAATGATCCCCTACTGACCTTTGATCCACCTCATTCCTAAAACTAGATAGTTTTTGCACCTCTCTGTAATTTCCTTGCAAGTTTTTTACTCTATATCTTTTCCTGAGAGAAACTGAGTAGGACTTATGAGTAGAGGAGGACGTTTCAGTTTCATTACATGGAATGTAAATCTAATGTACTGCCAGACCTGGTTTACCATTGAAACTGAAGCCTCTTCTTAAAGCTAACATGCCTTATTTTAAATGTTGAGCGATCTGATATCCTCCTCGATTAAACATTTACATTTCTAACTGTAACCAGGCATATGCATAAGCTCACTCCTGGGAAAAGCAGCTCAGAGTTCCAGCCAGGCAGGAGCCATAAGTCTCTGGCTGGAGCCCAAACTGCAACTAGGCTGCCGTGTGAATGACCGTTTGTCATGGTCAGCTTTCACAGTTAAGATTGCTTCTTATGGTCCAGCAACTTTTCCAACTACGAAGATGACATTTTTCTACATTTTATTCCTCTCTCAGAGTTATGAAGCCAAAGCGCAGGGTGGACAGAGCAATCTCCTTGCTTGCTCAAAAAAAACAATTCAAATTGAATCCAATTCATAGGGCGGTATTCTCCCATCTGACGGCAGAGTGTTGACGCCGTCGTAAGAACTGGAGAGTTTTACGGCGGCGTCATCGGACCGCTAAGTGTAGCGATCCTCTGCCCGACAGGAGGCCAGCACGGCACTGGATCGGCCCATGTCGCTCCAGATACCGATGCTAGCGTCAAATGAGCGCCGCGGGTCTGCACATGCACACTGCGATCTGCACGAATGCACGCATGCGCACTGCGACCAGCATGAATGCACACATGCGCGGTAGCTTCCTTCTCCGCACCGGCCCCGACGCAACATGGCGCAGGCTTCAGGGGCCGGGCACGGAGCAAAAGAGGCCCCCACCATGAGAGGCCGGCCCGCCAATCTGTAGGCCCCGGTCGCGGGCCAGGCCATGGTGGAGGCCCCCCCTGGGCCGCGCCGGTGCCATTGGCGCCGGTTCTCCGGTGACCGGAGACTCGGGACTGCATTGTACAATTTGCACCCGGACAGGCGATTCTCCGCACCGGGCTGAGAGAAGCCCGCCCGTAGTTCCCACAAGAGACATTACTAGATCCAAGCTCACAAGAACAGTGATTGCACCCCATCCATTTTTAGTTCTGTAGAAGGGTCACATGGACCTGAAACATTAACTCTGTTTCGCTCCATCGATGTTGCCAGCCCGGCTGAGATTATCCAGCATTTTCTGTTTTTATTTCAGATTTCCAGCATCCACAGTATTTTGCTTTTATTCCACCTCCGACTGTCCAAGATGTTGGATGGACATCGCAGTACACAGTGACTGTGATTACTCACTGTCAGGATTGTGTTATTGGTTGTCTTTGGTGGCCTCATCAAACAGAGCCTTATTATATGAAGTTTATTTTTCCAAGATGCTGTCGTCTTTGTCTGCTTTCATTCAAAATGCACTTCCATAAATAACGTAGGGCCCATATGTTTTGCTTCTGATCAGTAGAATATAATAAATTTCCACTGGCAGAGCACGTATCCCCATGCGGGTCACCCGACCCATGGTGTCTGGTGCAATTTTGGCACTGCCAGAATGATAGGGGCACACTCGGGTGCCTGGATGGCTGTACCATAACATTTAAAGAACAGTATAGGATCGAATCGAATAGAATAGAATACCAGGGTGCCTGGGTGCCAGGTTGGCATTGCCAAAAGTCAGGGCCTGAGGGGGGCAAGGCCCATAAAAGGGGAGTTAAAGGGAGGGCATGAAAGGTGGGGAGAGTGAAGGTTAGGTATGAAAGGGTGTCAGAAAGGTTGGGGGGATGAAATTGGGGGCTGAGGCTGAAGGGAGTTTTGGGGGGGCCTGAAAGGGGGGCACTCAGCGACCCTGTGGTAGTCACCACTGTTTGTATAATACGTGTATTAGAGGTAATACGGTAAGGCTCCTGTACTACAGGTACGGGGGTAGATCCCTGCCTGCTGGCTCCGCCCAGTAGGCGGAGTATAAATGTGTGTGCTCACCGAGCTGCTGCCATTGCGGTAGCAGCTGCAGGAGGCAACACATCTCTGCTTAATAAAGCCTTGATTACTCTCTACTCTCGTCTCGGCATAATTGATAGTGCATCAGACCCCATAGCAGGGTGTGTTCACTTCGGGGAGGTGGGTAATGGCCATGTCTGCGGAGGGGGGTTGGCATTGTCCGTCAGTGGCGGGCGTGTGGGGGACCTTCAAGATCATTTAGACATTGGGACATCCTTTCAAAATGGTGTCCCAATCTCTGAGGAGCCGCTCCCTCTAGCAAGTTCAGCTCTCTACGACTCGAATGGAAAGAAAGTCCCCAAGGCCCCAAAAAAGTGTGGGTGCATCAATATCTGGATCTCAACCAAAACGTCAATGGGAAACACCATGCCAAATCTGTCCAAAATGACACAGTCATTTTTTGGGTGAATCGCCACCCTTGATCTTAATACCCAGATCGTAGGATAGTTGTCTTTTAATTTCCAAATCTAGTATATTCTCATTATATAGTTTGCGCCTCTTGCAGCTGAATATCTTTTCTGACCGTTTTGTGTGCAAGAAATTCTGAAAAACCAGAGGCCACTTGTGAGCAGGCCAAGTCATACACAGGCACAAACTATGAACACTAAATCCAAGCTATGCTTTTTTCTCCAGCCTTACTCTCTGTAATCTTCCATTTATGGAGATGTCCCATCAATCTGCAAGAATTGGAAAACTGACCTTAAACTGTGACCTATTGACATGGAATTGAAAGAATATCAGCCAGCTGTCCTTCTCCATTTGACTGATACACCCGTCTCTGCTTCAATAGCCATTTAGGAAGAGCATCCAATTATCTAATAACCACCAGTATGACTCCACCTTCTCCATTCCCTTGTACCTCATTCTGCCCAATGCAAATAATCTTTCACCAAGAGTAATGGCCTGTGGTTTCACACACTTCTTTATTGACTGCTCCGCTCAATCCTGCTTTCACCCACCATGCTGCCACGGCTCCTGGCTCAGCAAGATATGCTGGACTCCACATGCAGCACCACCCCACTTTTCTCCCGAGTCCCAATTCCCAGATCTGCAGTGTTGCAAAAATCTAGTTCATAATTCATATATTTTAAAATATAACTTTTAGTTTTAAAGCTTTAACTGTGGAAAATGGGGGCAACTGAAGCAACCTTGAAGTAAATGCAACTGAAACAGATGTGGAGTGTATTATACTTAAAATATTGGAGCCACATTGACTTAAGAGGTGAAAAGCTAGACTAATAAGATCGAAAACAGCAAGGAGCTTGCTCTTGGCTTGGTAATGGTGCCAGTAAGTCTCAAAGTATTGTTCTGTATTTGTTAGAAATATAAGTTATTCATGCGACTTTCCGGAAGCAGGGAAATCTTTGGAATTAAAAAGGTGGAGAATTTGCATTTCTCTCTGAGAACATATCACATTGCCATTGAGATTATGATTCAGGGTTGAAAGTTCCCTTGTTTAATTTATCTGTATGCATTTGCTGACAGAAGCAAGTAGTTCAGTTTGACAGAGGCATTTGCAGCTTTGGACTGGGAGTAGACAGCAGCTCACTGAGTTTGAGACAGCAAAGTAATGATAAATATTTGTCAGTTAGCCTGCACTGCAAGCAGAGAAAAATGCCACTTCATCATTCACCACACGGAATGTAGTTGGGACTCTATCTCCATTTGGATTTCAGGGAGGAAGGCAGCTGGAAGATTGTTTGTAGCTTGCATCTAGTAGAGGAAATCTACAATGGTCCTCACAGAGCCTTGAGGCAGAAAGCAAACCAACATAGCTAGCTTGGAAAGCTGTGGGGAGGCAGTTGGATATCTGGCAGAAACCCAAACAAGAAGCTAAGGCATCCACAGTCATGAAGCCAATAAAGAAAAAGATGGAAGGTCACATAGCCAAAAGACCTAATGAAAGGACACAATAGTATTTACCTTGGAAGAATAGCTGGAAGACTAAGGAGAATTAAAGTAAATTCTGGAGGGCTGTGTCATACCTTTTAGGTTGGTCTCAAGACAAAGGGAAATAATGCGATCTCTTAGCATGAATGGATTTGATCGAACCTTTGTGCCCAAGTTTTGTAGCGTGATTGCTCCACTGATGGACTTGCTGAAGAAACGTCAAAAATTTCAATGGACAGCGGACTTTCAAAAGGCATTTGACTGCCTGAAAACTGTGAAAACCAATGCTCCTGTGTTGGAGAATTGCAAGGGACTCTGTGATCAAATTGAACTAAATTATCTAACTTTAAAGAGAAATGCCAAGGCATAGAGGAATGGATGGATCGTGCAGAGACTTTCTTGTTCAAAGAGACTGTTAATCGAGAAGGATTTTGGTTGGAGGAAGAAGAACGAAAAAAAAATGGACAATATTATTATACCTGTTTCCGTGTGTTGTTTTTTTTGAACCGGTAAAGTGTTTTTACTGTTTGCATTTCTTAATTGATGGTGCAAATGTGAAAAATGAAACCATCTTGAAGTTGATGGGTTTTTTTTCTTGGGGGGAGGTGTCATGTGAGAGTACCTTTAAGAAATGGATGTTTAAGCAATGTACCTTTAAGAAATGGAGCTGATCATATTACTGAAGTGATGTCAGAGGGTGGGGGGAGCTGAGCTCATTCCTGCTTTTGGTTTCAGTTTGAGGAGAAAGCTGGGAGTGTCTGTGTGTTTTGCTGAGAGCTGCAGGAAGAAAACACAGAGCTGGTCTGTGGATGTCTGCAAATCTAAAGACTATAAATATATTGAATGTAACCTCATGTCTGTTTTTGAAGGTTGAAGTCTTTTGGATGTATAAAGGAACAGTTTGAAGGATTATTTAGTGTTGTAGTCTTTTGGGATTATCTTTGAAGTAATGGGTGTTAAGATATTCAATGTTTCCACACTATATGGATGTGACGTTGGAGACAGGCCGTGCCCAGCGCCCCCACATGGAGGCTGGACACGGACCTCCTGGCCGATAAGGCCTTCTGTCAGAAAATATCGCGGGCCATAGGCGACTACGTGAGTAACAATCAAAATGGGGAGGTCTCACCCTCCACGTTCTGGGAGGCACTGAAGGCCGTGATTAGAGGAGAGATCATAGCCTACAAGGCAAACAGAGATAGGGAAGAGAGGGTGGCCAGGCAACAACTGGTGGACTCCATCCTGGAAGTCGACAGAAAATACTCCGAGGCCCCGACCGTAGGGCTGCTGGCGGAGAGGAAAAAGCTGCAAATGGACTTTAACTTGCTATCCACTAGGAAATCAGTGTACCAACACCGTCAGACAAGGGGGACCTTCTACGAACACGAAGACAAAGCTGGCCGCCTATTGGCTCACCAGCTGAGAAAGCAGGCAGCCACAAGGGAAATAGCGCAGGTAAAGAATAGCAGAGGCAGACAGGTAACAGAACCAAAGGAGGTCAATCGGGCATTTGAGACCTTCTACCGGGGACTGTACACCTCCGAGCCCCCCAACGGGGACGCGGGGATGAAACTGTTCCTAGAGGACTGGAACTACCAGTTGTGGGGGAAGACAGACGGGTGGCTGGAAGCACCAATAGACCTGGGAGAAATCACGGAGAGCATCAGCTCCATGCAGGCGGGGAAGGCACCGGGACCCGATGGGTTCCTGGCGGACTTCTACAAAAAATCTTTTGCACCAGTCCTGGCCCCACACCTAAGGGACATGTTCGCGGACTCACTGGCAAGGGGCACCCTGCCCCCAAAGCTAGCGCAGGCCACAATTTCACTGATACCCAAAAAAGATAAAGACCTGACGGAATGTGGATCATACAGACCCATTTCACTGCTGAACTTGGATGTGAAAATACTCACATAGGTCCTGGCCAAAAGGCTGGAGGGCTGTGTACCAGAGGTTGTCACAGAGGACCAAACCGGCTTTGTCAAGGGTACGCAGCTCACAGCGAACATCAGGCGGCTGCTGAACGTAATAATGACCCCATCTGGGGAGAGAACACCAGAGGTGATCGTCTCCCTGGACACAGAAAAGGCCTTCGACAGAGTCGAATGGAAATACCTCCTCGAGGTACTGGAACGGTTTGGGCTAGGAGTGGGGTTCACCGCCTGGGTGAGGCTCTTGTACATCGCTCCCAAAGCGAGCGTCCAAACTAACACAACCAGCTCTAAATACTTCCAGCTGCAGAGAGGAACAAGACAGGGCTGCCCCCTGTCCCCACTCTTGTTCGCGCTAGCCATCGAAACCCTGGCGATAGCCCTGCGGGACGCGAAAAGCTGGAACGGAATCCGGAGAGGAGACAGAGAGCACAGAGTCTCACTCTATGCAGATGACCTGCTCCTCTATGTCTCGAAGCCACAGGAGGGACTGAAGGCAATACTGCAAATACTGAAAGAGTTTGGAACATTCTCGGGCTACAAACTTAACGTGGGTAAAAGCGAGGCATTCCCAGTGAACCCAAAGGGGGGAAGGAGAGAGCTGGAGGGGCTTCCGTTCAAAACAGCCCAGAACAGATTCCGCTACCTGGGGATCCAGATAGCCAGAGACAGGACACAGATCCACAAGTGGAACCTGACCAGCCTGGTGGAGGAAGTAAGAAGTGACCTTCAAAGATGGGGCTCACTCCCACTCTCCCTGGCGGGGAGAGTGCAGACGATCAAGATGAACGTACTTCCAAGGTTCCTCTTCCTGTTTAGATCCATTCCGATCTTCATCCCCAAGGCCTTTTTCCAAAACGTGGACAGTCTAATCATAGCGTTTGTGTGGGGGGTGTAAGAACCCGAGAATCCCCAAACAGACACTGCAAAGAAGGAAAATCAAAGGGAGCTTGGCCTTATCAAACCTACAATACTACCACTGGGCGGCAACGGCAGAAAGAGTGAGGGGATGGGTACAAGAACCTGACACAGATTGGGTACAAATGGAGGAGGCATCCTGTAAAGGAACGACCCTCTGGGCCCTGGCGACAGCAGCACTCCCATCCCCCTCAACAAGATACACAACAAGCCCAGTGGTAGCGGCCACGGCTTGGAAGGGGGAGGAACCATAGACCGATCCAGAGGGCAATGAAAGGCACAGAGGATCAGTTAAACGAAGGACAAACTAAACCTCTGTATAATAAAGGAAATTAGCGCAGGCAAGAAAAATGTGATATGTATATACACAACCGTTTCTAAATATGAGAAATGCCAATAAAAAGATTTTTTTAAAAAGATATTCAATGTTTGTTTTTAAAAGGTTAAATTGAGTTCATAGAATAAACATTGTTTTGTTTAAAAAACCATTTGTCCATAATTGCTGTATCACATCTGGAGAGAACGCCGTGTGCTTCCCACACCACAATTTATTAAAAGTTGTGGGTCGGTTGAACTCCATGAAACACTTTGGGGTTCTGTAAACCCGGACCCATAACAAGGGGGTCGGGATTGAAAGCACTAACAACAGCGCCGCTCCCGATAGCCCGGGGAAGTACTCAGGGAGTCTGGTAATAATAGCTTCATTGAGAATTTGGAGGCAGTTTCGCCAACACTTCGGGTTGGGGACAGGGTCAAGGGAAATGCCGATTAGGGGGAACCACAGGTTTGAGCCAGGGAGGTGGGATGGAAATTTTCGGAAATGGGAGGAGAAGGGGATTAAGACACTGAAAGATTTTTTGGGGGGGGGTCGGTTTGCAGGATTGAAGGAGCTGGAAGCGAAGTATGGGCTGGAGCAGGGGGAAATGTTTAGATACATGCAGGTTCGAGATTTTGCCAGAAAGATACAGAACTTCCCGGAGGAGCCGGCCTCCACATTGCTGGAGGAGGTGCTGACGACAGGGGGACTGGAGAAGGGGGTAGTGTCAGCGGTTTACGGAGCTATTTTGGAAGAGGAGAAGGCACCACTGGAAGGGATCAAAGCAAAGTGGGAGGAAGAGTTGGGTGAGGATATGGAGGAGGGGTTCTGGTGTGAGGTGCTCTGGAGAGTGAACGCCTCCACCTCGTGCGCGAGGTTGGGGCTGATACAGCTGAAGGTGATATACAGAGCACACCTCACGAGGGCGAGGATGAGCCGATTCTTTGAATGAGTAGAAGATGTGTGTGAACGTTGTGGGAGGGCCCCGCCAATCACATTCATATGTTTTGGTCCTGTCCAAAGCTAGAGGATTACTGGAAGGAGGTTTTAGGGTAATTTCTAAAGTGGTGCACGTGAAACTGGACCCGGGCCCCCGGGAGGTTATATTCGGGCCAGCCAGGGTTGGAAACGGGTGCGGAGGCAGATGTTGTAGCCTTCGCTTTGTTGATCGACCGAAGGCGGATCCTGATGGGTTGGGGAGCAACCTCTCCACCCTGTGCCCTGGCGTGGCGGGGGGGACCTGTTGGAATTCTTGACTCTTGAGAAGGTTAAGTTTGAACTGAGGGGAAGGATGGAGGGGTTCTACAATTCATGGGCAATAATCATTATGCACTTTCAAGAACTGGATAACATCGCACATTAGTTGGGCGGGGTGGGTGGGAGGGTTGGGGGGAGGGGGGTGGTGTGTGTTAATGTTGACTATGGGTGATTCCTGATTCCTTTTTGTCATTTGTTTATGAGAACATGCGGGCAAATGTTTGGGGTTTGGTGGGAGGATGGGATCGTTGTTATTGATATGGGGATTAACATATTTGGTACTGATTATTGTTTATTGTTGATGGGTGTAAATTAGGGAGAAAATGTGAAAAAGGAGGAGAATAAAGAAATATTTTTTAAAAAAGGAACACTCTCCAGCTAGTTATGCGCACAAATCTTTCACTCTAAAGTGAAGCTCTATTTACCGTGAGTTGAATATCCTGCAGAGTCAGACAGATTTGTCGGGCTTCACCCTCAACACCATGATTGCAGCCCATTCCGCAAATTGTAAAGGGCATAGAGTCCCCAGATGCTTCAAGCACTGTAGCTCCGCTGCTTCAACCTTGGCAAGCAATGTGTAGGGCACAGGCCTTACCCTAAAGTACTGGGGCTGAGTATTAGGATCCACGTAGATATGGGCCATATTCCCCCCTGCTCCCCCGAGGACTCTGCAGGCCGCCTGTGGAGCCAGGACCCGCCGGTAAGGACCTGTTGTGATTTACGCCGGTGGGACCCGCTGAAAAGGGGTGGCCACTCGGCCCATCGCAGGCTGGAGAATCGCCGGGGGGGGGCGCTGCCAGCGGTCACCGATCGGCACGGCGTGGTTACTGCCCCCGCAAAAACTCCGCCGCCGGAGAATTCGGCAGCCAGCGGGGGCGGGATTCATGCCGCCCCCCGGCGATTCTCCGACCCAGCGGGGAGGCGGAGAATCCCGCCCACGGTGTCCTTGTAAGAGGATGATTGTTGTTACACATTTCGGATTCGGGTTCCTCGGTGGGGGACATCATTTCTTTGCTTCAAAGATTTGGGGTGTTTTCGGGGACAAGTGAACTTGGGGAAAAGTGCGTATTTTGTGGTTTACTCTTCAGAGACAGGGTAGGGGGGTTCCCATTCGTGTGGCAGCGTCTCATTTTAGGCATATGTGGGTGCAGGTGGCTCGGGACTGGGAAGGTCTTCGGAAGTTGAATTTTTTGGGTTTGGTGGGAGGGTGAAGGCCGCTCTGTTGAGGTGGGATAATCTTCCTCTGCCGTTGGTGGGCGGATACATGCAGTGAACATTTTACCGTTGTTTTTGTCTTTATTTCAATGCCTGCCGGTCTTTTTGCCTAAGGTGTTTTTCAATGGGGTAGATAAGCTGATTTCTTCATTTGTCTGGGCATGGAAGGTGGCCAGCATAAGGAAGGTGCACTGCAGAGGGGTCTGATGTGTTGGGTACTCTGGTACACAGCCGAACCAACACGGTTGCGATTGGTACAACGCAGTTTTATTTCTTTTAACTATTTATATAACAAATTCTGGTACTCAGCACATGGTGATTGTCTGAGTGTCTGGCTTGGAGGTCCTTGCCCTGAGCCGTCTCCAGCTGGACTGCCCAGGAAGTGTCGTGTTCCTTGTTTTGTACTGTGTATGCTCTTGTCTGTGATTGGCTGTCGTGTTGTGTGCGCTAATTGGTCCATTGATCTGTCCATCACTATGTCTGTGTGTATGTGCTGTGATGTTCACTTCAATATCATGACAGGGTCGACAGTCGGGGGGGGGGGGGGGGTGGGGTGGGGGGGGTGGGGGGAGGTCGGGGTTAGGTCTCCTGAATGCACCATGAGAGGATCCCAAGCCCACCCGCACCTCCCCAAACAAGGCACTCCCAGCCTGATCAAGTGCACGCAAAAGATGCCAGCTTGGCAGTGCCAGGCTTTCACCAAGGTGCCACTGCCAAGGTGCCCAGTTGGCACCAGCAGTGCAAGGACACCAACCTTCCCAAAGGACCCCCATGAGTGCCGTTCCATCTGGTCCCCATTTGTGAGGACCAGTGCTAAATGGCACTCACCCAAGGTCTTCGAGAAGAAGGGGATGAATTCCGAAGCCTCAGGTACATTGGGAATCTACACATTAGAGTGAGACAAACTGTCTCGCTCTAATGTGCAGATTTGCCATCGCAATGTCTTGCGGGATTGCGTTGGATCTCGCGAGGCATTGCGAGCTGGGTAGATCCCGGGAGCAGGGCCGCCCGGCTTTTATGAGCAGCATGGATTGCGCTCGAAGTGTAATTTTGTCGGTATTCGCGCGTTGAGTTCCGCAGAGTGTATGGGCGTGATCAAGATTGCTATTCACCCACACTTAGTGCAAAAAATGTGCCTCCACGGGAAACCCACAGTGGCTGAGTCTCCAGGCATCTGGTTTGCCCGACTCGTGCCTCAGCTGTTCGCAGCTAACAAGAGGAAGCATAATTTGTCGCAGCAGGAGAAGATATCCCATAATAAGGGGGAAATGGAGGAGATGGGGGGTGGGATTCCAGGACTGCGAGTCCTCACCCCTACGAGGAAAGGGCCCTGGATATTACGGGGTTACCTGAGCAATGAGCAGTGACTAACAGCGAGGCTGGCCTGCAGCACGACGTCCGTGCCTTGTGTGGTTTTTTCCAAGGCATTGCCCAGTCTCTGAAGATCATGGTTGAGGGCCTCGACATCATGTCCCATTTCTAAGAGGGACATGTCCCAGACACAAGTGGACATTTTGAGGCACTCCAGATCATGTCCCAGTCACAGAGGACTATCGCTGAGGGCTTTGACACCATGCTGCAGACAATGGGGCGGGGGGGCTCCAGGACTGGCCAAACTTACTCCAGCTGCCCTTTCACTCCATGGAGACACCCAGGGCCCTATGGGCACTCTCAGGGAGGAGGAAGCGCTGGAGCCCATCCCAGGAGCCTTCCACCAAAGAGACTCAGGCATCTCCAGTCCTTCTGAATCCCTCACTCCTGACATTGACGAATCTAAAGGACAGCGGGCAGAACAGGGTGGAATGGCGACACAGTACGTCAGTCGGGGCCCTTCGGCTCCAGGTCCTCAAGAGGATGACCGCCAAGGGAATCAAAGGTCACAGGCCTTGGAAGGCAGCAGGCTGCCTCCACCTCTGAAGTGCATCCTGTGGATACAACTTGACTAAGCACTAGGTCACGGAGGATCAAGAGGTTTTAGGAGCACTGAGTGGGCACTGGTGAGGTCAGTATTCATAGCTAGGGGAAATGGATAATTATTACTTTAAAATGTTCACCAGTAAAACATTTCACACCTGAAACATGTAACGCCTCTGTAATTTTAATCTTCACAACAGGGTGGATCTCTCTCCTCATCTGAAGTCACTTCCTTCTACAGGCCGCCTAAGAAGCGGCATTGGTGAGTGCATAGGAACCCCACAGTGACGGATATCCTGTTCTGTAAGCCCCTTCACTCGCTGGACACAGACGCTCACCACAGTGGTCCAAAATAAATAGCCTCTAATGCAGACTCTGTCGTGTGGATGACTGTGAGCACTCTATCAGCAGAAAGCCTGGAGTCAGACTTAATCAGAACCTGAGGAGCACCACGGCTGTCTTCATAGTGAGTGGTTACCCCCTCCTGCTTTGAATAGTGACCCACTGACAGTGCCAATACAGGCCTATCACCCTGGTGTCATGTACCATAGACCCGTGGAGGAGGGGAGAACAGGAGGATATGGGAGGATCTGGAAGGATTTGTAGAAGGGGCAAGATTGACAATCAGTTAGGTCTTCCATCCCAGGACCCTCAATTACCCAACCCTCCCCCATCATTAGCATAACTGTCCCGCCTTGTCTCAGAGTGCAATCCAGTGATACAGTTGTGCTGGCAAACTTCGTTTTGCACATTCACTCCGCACCAGGAGCCCCTGACCTCTGCCAACAACATTAGGGAGGTCGTGTTCAGCTGTCATCTGTTCACCCAGATAGTTTCCCTTATGCTGCGTGAGGATCTTCAGTAGTGACACCATGCTCTTTATAATTTAATTGTTGGTACCTGCCTCCATGGTGCTGATGCACCTCAGGCACAGGCACGCTGTCCAAAGGCTGCAGGACATCCAGTCCACAAATCATCCTCAGATGACCAGGGGTATAGTCGAGAGGTGCTTTGGGCTGCTGAAGATGTGCTTCAGGTGCCTGGACCGCAATCGAGGTGTCCTCCCGTATCCGTTGGAGCGCGTTGGCCGCATCGTCGTGGTCTGTTGCGTCTGCACAATATAGCCCAGCAGAAGGGCGATGTGCTGGAGGAGGAGTTGGAGGGGGAGGCGGAAGACGACGGTGGGCACGCCTCCCCAGATGAGGGTGATGTGGGGGGTGTGGGAATGCATGGAACATACGTGCTGGACATGGACGGGAGGCTGCCCACCGATACCGGATGGGGCAGCGGGGAAGGGAGGAGTTGATAGCCGCAGGGTTCACAGACTAGGGGAGGCGGAATCGATGAGCTTGGGCACAGACAGCACAGTACCGCACCACCCTCACCCCGCCCACCACCCTCACCCCGCCCACCATCCCACCACCCTCACCCCACCCACCACCCTCACCCCGCCCACCATCCCACCACCCTCACCCCGCCCACCACCCTCACCCCACCCACCACCCTCACCCTGCCCACCATCCCACCACCCTCACCCCACCCACCACCCCACCACCCTCACCCCGCCCACCATCCCACCACCCTCACCCCGCCCACCACCCTCACCCCGCCCACCATCCCACCACCCTCACCCCGCCCACCACCCTCACCCCACCCACCACCCTCACCCTGCCCACCATCCCACCACCCTCACCCCACCCACCACCCCACCACCCTCACCCCGCCCACCACCCCACCACCCTCACCCACCCACCACCCACCACCCTCACCCCGCCCACCTCCCACCACCCTCACCCCGCCCACCACCCACCACCCTCACCCCGTCCACCACCCCACCACCCTCACCCCGCCCACCACCCACCACCCTCACCCCGCCCACCACCCTCACCCCGTCCGCCATCCCACCACCCTCACCCCACCCACCACCCACCACCCTCACCCCGCCCACCACCCACCACCCTCACCCACCCACCACACACCACCCTCACCCCGCCCACCTCCCACCACCCTCACCACAACCACCAACAACCACATGCAACCCGCCCACCAACAACCACCCGCATGCACACCACCCCTCCATTACACATCCAACTGCAGCACAACGGGCCGGGCTCACACGGTCGCCAGTGGAAACGGGTCTATTTGATGCCATGGAGAATGATGACAATCCGCTTTGCGATGAGCTCCGGGCTCTACATCGTTAGACAATGTCTGACTCATGGCCACAGTAACACCCTCCACCTGGACCGTCATTGCATGCGGCCTGGACACTGCAGCGCACGGACCCGTCGTCTGCCCGGGGGCTGGATGACAGGGGCGACCTGGGGGGGGGGGGGGGGGGGAGTGGGGGGGGGGGGGGGGGGGGAGAGGAGTGGGGGGGGGGTGGCGGGAGAAGGAGTGGGGGGGGCGCACTCACCTGAGCGCGACATCCTATCACCCCTCACACACACACTGGCGCTCACCTCACACCCCACCCCCAAATGCATCGGACAGAGCACAGAGGCAGCTTCTGTAGGTGTCAAAGTGATTTTATTTACAAACGGATCAGACACGTGCCCTAGCCCCTATAACTAGTCTGTGCCCTGCACCCGTTCCAACGTACTCCATGTCTAATGTTATGGCCTTACGGTACGGCCTCTATGACTACATCTAGGTGGTTCCCCAGATGTACAGCAGAACTGGAGGTGGACTCCTGTGATTCTTACCCTGTGACTAGGGTCCCCTTTGGCAGCAGTTTCCTGGCACGGCCCGGCCTGGATGGGCCAGGCTGCATCTCGAGCGAGTGGGATGGAGGGCTGCCAGCCTGTTCTGTTCGTTGCCCACCAGATGCACCTGGGATGGAAGGGGTGGAGTCCGAGGTTTCGCGGCCTTCCCGGACCTCCCCTGCAAGGGGATCCGGGACGGGCCCCAGCACATCCTCCTCCCTCGGGGTGCCCGATTGCCCCCGGGGCTCTCCCTGGGACGGGAACGCGAACAGGTCCAGCACCCGATGCAGCCCCAGCACCTGGCACTGCCAGTCCTGGAGGGCCGCCCTTGTATCGACGAGTGTCTGCAAGTTTGCAGACATGGAGCTTAGAGTGTTGGCCATCCATGTCTGTGTCCGTGCGATGCCGGCCAGCACCTGGGCAATAGCGTCAATGCCCTCAGCGATGGCCTGCTGAGACTGGGCCATGGCCTGCTGGGACTGGGCTATGGCCTGCTGAGACCGGGCCACGGCGTTGAGCACCTCTGCGATCTGCAGTTGGCTCTGGCTCATGGCTGCCTGTGAGAGGGCAGCCATGTCGTGGGCCACGGACGCCACCTGCATGGAAAGCCCCAGGCTTTGCATACTGCTGCCCATGTCCGACACCGTCGCCCCCATTGCCTCCACAGTGGACGCCACCCAGGTGGTGTTGGCCTGGGTGGCACGCATGACCGGCACCTGCGTCTGCAGCTGCTGCAAGCCGGCCGTCATCCACTCCACTTGTCCCAGGGTCCCTGACTGCATCGGGTCTATGCGTGGGTGTGGGAACTCCAGGAACCCGGGATCCGTCTGGGCGGCAGATGGTTGCTGGGGCCGGGCTGCTCTCCAACTGCTCCCTCGTCTGCTCCTATCTCCACCTGCTGTACCGGGACGACTGTGTTGTGCGCACCAGTGAATGTCCCAGAGGCCTCATCACTAAAGTGCCCAACCGAGGTGTGAGTCTCTGCGATGGTGGAGGATGTAGGAGATAGCAGTGGCGTCCATCGATGTCCTCATCGGAGCCGAGGTCCGGGATCCCCTGGGGTGGTGTGTCCTGTGTTCATGTGTCCTGGGTGTCCTGTGTGTCCTGTGTGTTCTGTGTGTGTGTGTCCTGGGTGTCCTGGGTGTGTGTGTCCTGGGTGCCCTGTGTGTGTGTGTCCTGGGTGTGTGAGTCCTGGGTGTGTGTGGCCTGGGTGTGTGTGTCCTGGGTGTCCTGGGTGTGTGTGTCCTGGGTGTGTGTGTCCTGGGTGTGTGCGTCCTGGGTGTCCTGGGTGTGTGTATCCTAGGTGTGTGTGTCCTGTGTGTATGTGTCCTGTGTGTGTGTGTCCTGGGTGTGTGTGTCCTGGGTGTCCTGGGTGTGTGTGCCCTGGGTGTGTGTGTCCTGGGTGTCCTGGGTGTGTGTGTCCTGGATGTGTGTGTCCTGGGTGTGTGTGCCCTGGGTGTCCTGGGTGTGTGTGTCCTGGGTGTGTGTGTCCTGGGTGTGTGTGTCCTGGGTGTGTGTGTCCTGCGTGTGTGTCCTGCGTGTGTGTGTCCTGGGTGCCCGTGTCCTGGGTGTGTGTGACCTGGGTGTGTGTGACCTGGGTGTGTGTGTCCTGGGTGTGTGTGTCCTGGGTGTCCTGGGTGTGTGTGTCCTGGGTGTGGGTGTGTCCTGGGTGTGTGTGATCTGTGTGTGTGTGTCCTGGGTGTCCTGGGTGTGTGTGTCCTGGGTGTGTGTGTCCTGGGTGTCCTGGGTGTGTGTGTCCTGGGTGTTTGCGTCCTGGGTGTCCTGGGTGTGTGTGCCCTGTGTGTGTGTGCCCTGTGTGTGTGTGTCCTGGGTGTGTGTGTCCTGGGTGTGTGTGTCCTGGGTGTCCTGGGTGTGTGTGTCCTGGGCGTGTGTGTCCTGCGTGTGTGTGTCCTGGGCGCCCTGGGTGTGTGTGACTTGGATGTGTGTGTCCTGGGTGTGTGTCCTGGGTGTCCTGGGTGTGTGTGTCCTGGGTGTGTGTGTCCTGGGTGTGGGTGTCCTGTGTTTGTCTGTCCTGGGTGTCCTGGGTGTGCGTGCCCAGGGTGTGTGTGTCCTGTGTGTGTGTGTCCTGGGTGTGGGTGTCCTGGGTATGGGTGTCCTGGGTGTGTGTGTCCTGGGTGCCCTGGGTGTGTGTGTCCTGGGTGCCCTGGGTGTGTGTGTCCTGGATGCCCTGGGTGTGTGTGTCCTGGATGTGTGTGTCCTGGGTGTGTGTGTCCTGGGTGTGTGTGTCCTGGGTGTTCTGGGTGTGTGTGTCCTGGATGTGTGTGTCCTGGGTGTGTGTGTCCTGGGTGTGTGTGTCCTGGGTGTGGGTGTCCTGTGTTTGTCTGTCCTGGGTGTCCTGGGTGTGCGTGCCCAGGGTGTGTGTGTCCTGTGTGTGTGTGTCCTGGGTGTGGGTGTCCTGGGTGTGGGTGTCCTGGGTGTGTGTGTCCTGGGTGCCCTGGGTGTGTGTGTCCTGGGTGTGTGTGTCCTGGGTGTGTGTGTCCTGGGTGTGTGTGTCCTGGGTGTTCTGGGTGTGTGTGTCCTGGGTGTGTGTGTCCTGGGTGTGTGTGTCCTGGGTGTGTGTGTCCTGGGTGTGTGTGTCCTGGGTGTGTGTGTCCTGGGTGTGTGTGTCCTGGATGTGTGTGTCCTGGGTGTGTGTGTCCTGGGTGTGTGTGTCCTGGGTGTTCTGGGTGTGTGTGTCCTGGGTGTGTGTGTCCTGGGTGTGTGTGTCCTGGGTGTGTGTGTCCTGGCTGTCAGTGCCATCAGTGTGGGTGCCCTGTGGCGACGTGTCTTGGGTCGACTGGGACGGGGGGGCTGTTGGTGTGGCTGCCCTCTCGTTTGCTGGATGAGTCTCTATGTCGTGCTGGCCCCGGCACTGGATGGGCGCGGCCTACGCCTGATGGCCCTGGTCGATCCCTGGCCTGTGGTCGCCTGATTTGTTATGCTGTAGGTGTAACCAAGCGGCTTCCTTGTGGTGCACTTGACAAAGGAAGGTTCAGACGTGGAGATAACTTCAACACGTTTATTAAACTATTTATACTTCTGTTACTCGGGTTCGACACTACTGCTAATCCTACTATAGTTACCCAGACTGACTAACCAGTTTGCTGCAATCCACGTGGTGGGTGTAATATTGAATCAACCCTGTGTCTGTACTCACTGACTGTCTCCACTGGAAAGAGGCAGATCATGTGTGTGGTGTCCTTTATATATGGGTTGGTGCAATACCCCCCTGTGGTCGTTTCACATCCTTGTCTATCGTGAATGTCTATTGGTCGTGTCCTATCTACTTGATCTATTTGCTGAGTGTGTGTGTGTGATGTTTCTAGTGCTCCCTGTAGTGTCTAGCTAGCCTACATGTATTTACATTGATGCACATCACCACAGTCGCCCTGGCACGGCCTGGGGGTGGTCTGCATCCGCAGGGACGGGTGCATCGCCATCTGGTCCTGCAATACACAATACAGCATGCATGGTTAGATACGCAGATGGTGACTGAGGGTGTGGTGGGGGCAGGGGGAAAGGGGGATGAGGGCAGGGGCGAAGGGGGGATGAGGGCAGGGGGAAAGGGGGGATGTTGGCGGGGGGAAAGGAGGGATGAGGGCAGGGGAAAAGGGGGGATGAGGGCAGGGGGGAAGGGGAGATGAGGGCAGGGGGGGAAGGGGGGATGAGGGCAGGGGCAAAGGGGGGATGAGGGCAGGGGGGAAGGGGGATGAGGCAGGGGGAAGGGTGTATGAGGGCAGGGGGATGAGGGCAGGGGGAAGGGGGGGATAAGGGCAGGGGGGAAGGAGGGATGAGGGCAGGGGGAAGGGGGGATAAGGGCAGGGGGCAAGGGGAAAGGGGGGATGAGGGCAGGGGGGAAGGGGGGATGAGGGTAGGGGGGAAGGGGGTATGAGGGCAGGAGGAAGGGGGGATGAAGGCAGGGGGAAGGTGGTATGAGGGCAGGGGGAAAGGGGTATGAGGGCAGGGGGGAAAGGGGGTCTTACTTGGTGGTGCACCCCCGATCTCTGCATCCGCGACCTCCCGGTCCTCAGTTCCGCCTGCGAGGTCCAGGGCCCTCTATTCATGAACGGTGAGTGGCCGCAATTCAGGTGGACCTCCTCTGGTCCTGGCACACTCCCGTTTGTTATAGGTGTGCTCCTCCTGGGCGTGGGGTTGAGGAGAGTAGGATCATTGTTCGGCAGACATATACTTGCAGCCCAGCGTGTCAGTGTATGTTGGCATAGGCTCAGAGGCCATCCTGCCAATGCAGCTTGCATGGGTGGGTGCAGCCCTGTGGGTATCAGCTACGGCTGTGCCGCCCATCATGCGGGGGGGGGGGCAGTGCCACATGTGGGGGGAGAGGGTTGGGGGATTGGTGCCATGGGCAGAATGGGGAGTACTCACCCTGGCTGCCCTGACTAGGTAATTGACTTTCTTGTGGCACTGGCTGCCGGTCCTGGGGTTACCGCCAGGGCACTGTTGGCATCTCCCACCTCCCTCCAGGGGCGCCGGCTGGTGTTGGCAGCGACCCTGCGGCCATGTCCGGGGTAAAGGGCTTCCCTCCTCTGCTCCACGTGGTCCAGGAGCGATTCGATGTCCCGGTCCTGGAACCTCGGCGCTGCGTGGCGGGCGGCCATCTTCCCGCGTTGCCGTTTCTCCGCAAATGATGTCTATTTAACAGCGACGCCACACGCATCGATGACGTCATTCGAGGCTGCGCCATCGCGCTTTCCGTGACGTCCATGCTGGCCCCTTCCGTTGCGCAGAACTCGCGCACTTTGGCTGGGTGTGACGCCGGAGTCGTTCGCGCTGATTTTGACGTCGGTGTCGGAACTCGGACGTGGTCAGGGAAAATCCCGCCCAACGTGGCTGGCAAGTCACACCCAGTGTGTACCTCAAATATTCTGTCATGTGAAAAATCATTTTCAATCCTGTTCCAAAGCAGCGGGAAAAAAAATACACAAGTCAATTTTCCTCAAGATTGCTGCGATTGCTAAATTTCCCCTCTGCCTTTCTGCCTTGTCTAGCCCATAGCCTGTGCACATTCATCCACGAATCTTGGGTTTTCATTATTCCATGCTTACTTTCAATAAACATTGGGTGACACACAGAAAGTGTAGAATAAATGACATAAGTGCTGGAGGTGCTGAGCATGGATGCTCAGGATGGATCCAAAGGAGATGTATATGGTTACAGCAAAGGGAACCAAGAACTTGAGAAATCAGGTAAAAAACGAAACATTGCAGTGGCCTGGGAACGTGGTGGAATAAGGCACCACAAGTTCGCAAATCAATCTGTCTATCGTGTACAGATAAGGGATACAGGGGAGAACAAACTTGATACAGTGAAAATGCTGGGACCTGATGTTGCTATTCACAGAATCATAGAATTTACAGTGCCGAAAGTGGTCATTCGGTTTCCTTCTGCACTGTAGTGATTCTATGAATGCTTCACTGTTTGAGATGCCATCCTTTTGGTTGTGATGTTTAACTGCAGACACGTCGCCCCTCTCAGATGGATATTGAAGATCCCATTGCACTATTCCAAAGAAGAGCAGAGGAGATCCCCTGGTGTCCTGATCAATATTTATCCCTCAACCAACATCAACAAATCAGGTTATCTGGTCATAGAACATAGAACATAGAACAATACAGCGCAGTACAGGCCCTTCGGCCCACGATGTTGCACCGAAACAAAAGCCATCTAACCTACACTATGCCATTATCATCCATATGTTTATCCAATAAACTTTTAAATGCCCTCAATGTTGGCGAGTTCACTACTGTAGCAGGTAGGGCATTCCACGGCCTCACTACTCTTTGCGTAAAGAACCTACCTATGACCTCTGTCCTATATCTATTACCCCTCAGTTTAAAGTTATGTCCCCTCGTGCCAGTCATTTCCATCCGCGGGAGAAGGCTCTCACTGTCCACCCTATCCAACCTCCTGATCATTCTGTATGCCTCTATTAAGTCTCCTCTTAACCTTCTTCTCTCCAACGAAAACAACCTCAAGTCCATCAGCCTTTCCTCATAAGATTTTCCCTCCATACCAGGCAACATCCTGGTAAATCTCCTCTGCACCCGCACCAAAGCCTCCACGTCCTTCCGATAATGCGGTGACCAGAACTGTACGCAATACTCCAAATGCGGCCGTACCAGAGTTCTGTACAGCTGCAACATGACCTCCCGACTCCGGAACTCAATCCCTCTACCAATAAAGGCCAACACTCCATAGGCCTTCTTCACAACCCTATCAACCTGGGTGGCAACTTTCAGGGATCTATGTACATGGACACCTAGATCCCTCTGCTCATCCACACTTTCAAGAACTTTACCATTAGCCAAATATTCCGCATTCCTGTTATTCCTTTCAAAGTGAATCACCTCACACTTCTCTACATTAAACTCCATTTGCCACCTCTCAGCCCAGCTCTGCAGCTTATCTATATCCCTCTGTAACCTGCTACATCCTTCCACACTATCGACAACACCATCGACTTTAGTATCGTCTGCAAATTTACTCACCCACCCTTCTGCGCCTTCCTCTAGGTCATTGATAAAAATGACAAACAGCAACGGCCCCAAAACAGATCCTTGTGGTACTCCACTTGTGACTGTACTCCATTCTGAACATTTCCCATCAACCACCACCCTCTGTCTTCTTTCAGCTAGCCAATTTCTGATCCACATCTCTAAATCACCCTCAATCCCCAGCCTCCGTATTTTCTGCAATAGCCTACCGTGGGGAACCTTATCAAACGCTTTGCTGAAATCCATATACACCACATCAACTGCTCTACCCTCATCTACCTGTTCAGTCACCTTCTCAAAGAACTCAATAAGGTTTGTGAGGCATGACCTGCCCTTCACAAAGCCATGCTGACTATCCCTGATCATATTATTCCTATCTAGATGATTATAAATCTTGTCTCTTATAATCCCCTCCAAGACTTTACCCACTACAGACGTGAGGCTCACCGGTCTATAGTTGCCGGGGTTGTCTCTGCTCCCCTTTTTGAACAAAGGGACCATATTTGCTGTCTTCCAGTCCTCTGGCACTATTCCTGTAGCCAATGATGACATAAAAATCAAAGCCAAAGGTCCAGCAATCTCTTCCCTGGCCTCCCAGAGAATCCTAGGATAAATCCCATCAGGTCCCGGGGACTTATCTATTTTCAGCCTGTCCAGAATTGCCAACACCTCTTCCCTACGTACCTCAATGCCATCTATTCTATTAGCCTGGGGCTCAGCATTCTCCTCCACAACATTATCTTTTTCCTGAGTGAATACTGACGAAAAATATTCATTTAGTGTCTCGCCTATCTCTTCAAACTCCACACACAATTTCCCATCCCTGTCCTTGACTGGTCCTACTCTTTCCCTAGTCATTCGCTTATTCCTGACATACCTATAGAAAGCTTTTGGGTTTTCCTTGATCCTTCCTGCCAAATACTTCTCATGTCCCCTCCTTGCTCGTCTTAGCTCTCTCTTTAGATCCTTCCTCGCTACCTTGTAACTATCCATCACCCCAACTGAAACTTCACACCTCATCTTCACATAGGCCTCCTTCTTCCTCTTAACAAGAGATTCCACTTCCTTGGTAAACCACGGTTCCCTCAATCCCTGCCTGGCCGGTACATACTTATCAAGAACACGCAGTAGCTGATCCTTGAACAAGCCCCACTTATCCAGTGTGCCCAACACTTGCAGCCTACTTCTCCACCTTATCCCCCCCAAGTCACGTCTAATGGCATCATAATTGCCCTTCCCCCAGCTATAACTCCTGCCCTGCGGTGTATACTTATCCCTTTCCATCATTAACGTAAACGTCACCGAATTGTGGTCACTGTCCCCAAAGTGCTCTCCTACCTCCAAATCCAACACCTGGCCTGGTTCATTACCCAAAACCAAATCCAACGTGGCCTCGCCTCTTGTTGGCCTGTCAACATATTGTTTCAGGAAACCCTCCTGCACACACTGTACAAAAAACGACCCATCTATTGTACTCGAACTATATCTTTTCCGGTCAATATTTGGAAAGTTAAAGTCTCCCATAATAACTACCCTGTTACTTTCGCTCTTATCCAGAATCATCTTCGCCATCCTTTCCTCTACATCCCTAGAACTATTAGGAGGCCTATAAAAAACTCCCAACAGGGTGACCTCTCCTTTCCTGTTTCTAACTTCAGCCCATACTACCTCGGAAGAAGAGTCCCCATCTAGCATCCTCTCCGCCACCGTAATACTGCTCTTGACTAGCAGCGCCACACCTCCCCCTCTTTTGCCTCCTTCTCTGAGCTTACTAAAACACCTAAACCCCGGAACCTGCAACATCCATTCCTGTCCTTGCTCTATCCATGTCTCCGAAATGGCCACAACATCAAAGTCCTAGGTACCAACCCATGCTGCCAGTTCCCCTACCTTGTTTCGTATACTCCTGGCATTGAAGTAGACACACTTCAAACCACCTACCTGAACACTGGCCCCCTCCTGCGACGTCAAATCTGTGCTCCTGACCTCTATACTCTCATTCTCCCTTACCCTAAAACTACAATCCAGGTTCCCATGCCCCTGCTGCATTAGTTTAAACCCCCCCAAAGAGCACTAACAAATCTCCCCCCCAGGATATTTGTGCCCCTCAGGTTCATGACCACGTTGTTATTGGTGGGATCTGGTGCACAGATTGGCTGCCACATTTCCTACTTTGCAACAGTAACTTAGATTCAAAAAATGTTTTCCATTAATTGTAAAGCACTTTAGGATGTTCTAAAGTCATGAAAGGTGCTGTGAAAATTGATTTATTTTCTTTCCTCAAAATTGCATATCGGATTTGGAGGGATACAATTTTCAGTTTTATTACACCATTGTCCAGGCTGAACTGGGCAGTAGTAAGGTGCATTGTTGTAAATAAACCTCCTGATGTATTTTTCCAGTATGTTTTGATTTAAGTCGCTGACATTCACTCACTCTCAATCCCACTCCGTCACCACTTCCTCCACTCCTCCGTCGCTGCCTCAATAATGCATTACAGTCAGGATTTGACTGCGAGTTAAGAGACTGACAGCAAAATGTAGAAGAGCTCAAGTTTACATATGGTGCGATGTGGGAGACTGGCCAGGAGAGAAGGGAGTACTTGAGTCTAAAAGTAGAAAGGCATGAATGACGGCTTCAGCAGTTGATGAGCAGAGACAGGGGAAGAGCTGGGCAATGCTACTATTATGGGCCAGGGTTTAGAGAGCCCCAAAGTGTACCTGGAGTTCACCTGACCCACAACTTTGAATAAATTGTGGTTATGGGGAGCACACGGCCCTACTCTGCAGGTGTGATGCAACAGAAATCTACAGTATTTCTAAATTAAAACATTATTTATTTATGAAACCAGTTAACACTTTATAAACCCACCATAAACATCTTAACAACTATCAACATCAATAAATCCCCCAAAGAATACAGTACTCTCCAAGTAGCTCTTAATCTTTCCTTGCAACATCCATAAGACAAAAAGAACCCTCTTTACAGAAAAACATCAGGTTTAACTTCACTACTGAGAACAGTTACCACTTTGAAATCACCAAATGAACATTTATAAGCTTTCAGAGATTCATACACATCTTGCTGTGATTGCAGCTTTTCCAAATCAAAAATGAAACTAAACACACCATGTAGCAGACAGCCCAAAGCGAAAGTAAAAGCAGACGGCAGCCCAGCTCCACCCACACTCTGACATCACTGATAAACACTCATTTCTTAAAGGTACACCCACTACAGATATTTTTATAAACACCCATTTCTTAAAGGTACTCTCACATGACACTACGGAGGTGGATGTAGGAACTCTCAATAGAGAGCATTTAGGGTCAAAAACATAATTCCGGCTCAAATAAAATGTCAACGCTGTTGTAGAATGAGCAGTCACATTATGACATGATGACGCGGCTACTAAAAGGTCATGTGATGGGAGTGCGGTAATTTTCCCCAGAGCGCGGGGCGAGTACAAGCATGGAGTAATTGTTCAGCCTCAAAGTCTGCCATAACAGGGTCCACCCTCATCAGCAGAACCCTTCCAGGTGCACCAGGACAACAATTCCTACTGCCAAGGCTTTGTCGCAGCCCAAACCTGAAGCCAACGTGAGTGGCACTCTCATGGAAAGCCAATTGAGTAGCAAGGTGCAACATGATCACAATGATCACAAGCCCGGCCCTCTAACACCTGGTCAAACGGTCAGGGTCCAGACTGCACGCGGCCATGACAACTTAGCAGTGGCAGTCAGCCATGCCTCATAGATGGACAGTTAGGTGGTAGCCTCAGACAGTGCCCACTATATATGCAACCGCCGCCACCTACACCGGTATTGGAACCAGGTCACACAGATGCCACACCACCCCAGTCATCAAGCCTACATCACAGGCGCCCTACACCAATGGACAAGAAGGCTTCTCGAGAGGCCTATGCAGCGATCCCTGCACCAGGTCGCCCACACTGAGGACATCAGCCTGAGAAAAACTACAGCCCAGCCAACTGGCACAATCACTTTTTGAAAAATAAATTTAGAGTACCCAATTATTGTTTTTTCCCAAATAAGGGGCAATTTAGCATGGCCAATTCACCTACCCTGCACATTTTTAGGTTGTGGGGGTGAAACCCACGCAGACACGGGGAGAATGTGCAAACTCCCAACTGGCACAATCACATGCTCTGGTCTGTGATAAAACCAAACACAAGGGGTGGGATTCTCCAATAATGGGGCTATGTCCCCACCCCCGCAAAAAAACACGTGCAAATCACTCTGGACTTACCTGGAGAAAGTCCAGGGTGATTCTCCGATTTGCAGAGGGCTAGCAGGACCCCAGAGTAGTCCTCATAGCTCCGGCTGCTGATACGGGGCCCTGCACTACCGCTCGGGGGTCCGCGCATGCGCACAGCGGTGGCAAACGCGACATGGCCGACCCACACCACGGACCGGTACCGAAAACATAGATCGACCCACACCGCGGACCGGCACTGAAAACACCGTGGATCGGTGGTGCCAGATCGGTAGCCTGGCCATCCTGGAGGCCCCCCGCCTCCCCTCCATGAATGATTCCCCCGCCCCCACCAGGGCGACCGCAGACTGAGTCGGAGAATCCCCGGGGGGAGCGGTGCGAATCCCGCCGCGACGCCGGCTGCTGTATTCTCCGGTGCCATTTTTCAGGCAGGGTAGGGTTTCCTGCCACGCCAGTCGGGAGCTGTTGACAGCGGTCCCCCCCAGCGATTCTCCGGGCTCCGATGGGCCGAGCTGCCGTCCATTTTTGGCCATTCCCGCCGGCGTGAATCACTCAACTCACGCACTGGCAGGACCTGGTAGGTGAGTATGCGTGGGCGGTCCTCGGGGGAGGTGCGGGAGAATCCGACCCCGGGGTGGGGGGGCACCACGGTGGCTTGGCCCGCGATCGGGGTCCAGCGATCTGCGGGCAGGCTTGTTCCATGGGGGCACTTCTTCCTTCCGTGCCGGCCCCTGTAGGGCTCCGCCATGGATGACGCGGAGAAGAGAAGCCCCCGCGCATGTGCCAAAATACGTCGGCCACTCTGCGCATGCACGGAATCACGCTGATGGTTCCGCGCAAGCGCGAGATTATGCTGTTCCTTCAGTGCATGTGCGAACCCGTGCCGTCTCTTCGGCTGGAGCGGCGACAACCCCTCTGGCGTCCACCTAGCCCCCGAAAATGGCGAGAATTTGCACTTTCGGGGGCTGTTGACGCTGGAGTGGTTGGCGCCGGTTCTGCCGCTGTCGTGGGGACAATCCCCAGAAGGGAAAATCCCGGCCCTGTCTCTACACAACGAAAAGGGAGGGGGGTCAGATTTGGGACAAGGAAATGGGATGGGCTATGCACCAGCTGTGACAGTTTAATTCATGTTCCACCAAGTGTAAATAGTTACGTATTGTTAGCCTGTTCAATGTGTATGTTGTAAAATGGTTCGTACACAGTTATTGTTCGGGCACACTGTTAAATCTCAGTGCCGCCAGTTGTCCTGAATTAAACGGGGAAGATGTAGACTGTGTGGTGCCGTGATAAAGCGGCTACTTAAAGTATTACATGACAGGAGCATGGCAATTCTCCCCGGGAGCGCAGGCAGAGTACAAGCAGAGATTAGCTGCTCATCTAGAAAATTATTATTTGCTCCTAGTCCTTGGTTGCCGGCCTTTGGGAACCCAGAACTTCTACAATTGTGAACAAATCAATATGTTGATTAATATTTCTAATAATAGTAATAATCTTTATTAGTGTCACAAGTAGACTTACATTAACACTGCAATGAAGTTACTGTGAAAATCCTCTAGTCGCCACATTCCGGCGCCTGTTCGGGTTCACAGAGGGAGAATTCAGGATGTCCAATTCACCTATCAGCCCGTCTTTCAGGACTTGTGGGAGGAAACCGGAGCACCCGGAGGAAACCCACACAGACACAGGGAGAACGTGCAGACTCCGCACAGACAGTGACTCAAGCTGGGAATCGAACCCGGGACCCCGGCGCGGTGAAGCAACAGTGCTACCCCTGTGCTACGTAGTGCTTAATGCTCCTGGAATTTGCTAGTATTGACTTATCCATCCACCGGCATTTCCACTGCTTCCCTGTGCTCCCTCAATCTTACTCTTCGCACAAATTCCCAAAGCTCTAACATCTGCATTTTGTTCCAGTCTAAGTTCCACAGCCACACCATCCTTTCCTTGCTGAGCTCTTTTAACTTCCTAACGCTGTCCTATCGAGCTCAGTCATTGCTTTTGTGAAATAATCCCTTTATTGGCCTCATCCCACTTGACTCCTGCAAGTGTCGCCAACTCTCATGTCCTCTCTTGCTTTCCCTGCCGCTATCAGTAACCGTGCTATAGAACATAGAACATAGAACATAGAACATTACAGCGCAGTACAGGCCCTTCGGCCCGCGATGTTGCGGCGACCTGTGAAACCACTCTAAAGCCCATCTACACTATTCCCTTATCGTCCATATGTCTATCCAATGACCATTTGAATGCCCTTAGTGTTGGCGAGTCCACTACTGTTGCAGGCAGTGCATTCCACGCCCTTACCTGTGACATCTGTCCTATATCTATCTCCCCTCAATTTAAAGCTATGTCCCCTCGTACTAGACATCATCATCCGAGGAAAAAGGCTCTCACTGTCCACCCTATCCAATTCTCTTATCATCTTGCATGCCTCAATTAAGTCACCTCTTAACCTTCTTCTCTCTAACGAAAACAGCCTCAAGTCCCTCAGCCTTTCCTCATAAGATCTTCCCTCCATACCAGGCAACATTCTGGTAAATCTCCTCTGCACCCTTTCCAATGCTTCCACATCCTTCCTGTAATGCGACGACCTGAATTGTACGCAATACTCCAAATGCGGCCGCACCAGAGTTTTGTACAGCTGCAGCATGACCTCATTGCTCCGAAACTCAATCCCTCTACCAATAAAAGCTAACACACCATACGCCTTCTTAACAACCCTCTCAACCTGGGTGGCAACTTTCAGGGATCTATGTACATGGACACCGAGATCTCTCTGCTCATCCACACTGCCAAGAATCTTACCATTAGCCCAGTACTCTGTCTTCCTGTTATTCCTTCCAAAATGAATCACCTCACACTTTTCTGCATTAAACTCCATTTGCCACCTCTCAGCCCAGCGCTGCAGCTTACCTATGTCCCTCTGTAACTTGTAACATCCTTCCGCACTGTCCACAACTCCACCGACTTGAGTGTCATCTGCAAATTTACTCACCCATCCTTCTATGCCCTCCTCCAGGTCATTTATAAAAATGACAAACAGCAGTGGCCCCAAAACAGATCCTTCTGGTACACCACTAGTAACTGGACTCCAGTCTGAACATTTAACATCAACCACCACCCTTTGTCTTCTTCCAGCTAGCCAATTTCTGATCCAAACTGCTAAATCACCCTGAATCCCATGCCTCTGTATTTTCTGCAGTAGCCTACCATGGGGAACCTTATCAAATGCTTTACTGAAATCCATATACACCACATCAACTGCTTTACCCTCATCCACCTGTTTGGTCACCTTCTCAAAGAACTCAATAAGGTTTGTGAGGCACGACCTACCCTTCACAAAACCGTGTTGACTATCTCTAATCAAATTATTCCTTTCCAGATGATAATACATCCTATCTCTTGTAAACCTTTCCAAGATTTTGCCCACAACAGAAGTAAGGCACACTGGTCTACAGTTACCGGGGTTGTCTCTACTTCCCTTCTTGAACAAGGGGATAACATTTGCTATCCTCCAGTCTTCTGGCACTATTCCTGTAGACGAAGATGCCTTAAAGATCAAAGCCAAAGGCTCAGCAATCTCCTCCCTAGCTTCCCAGAGAATCCTAGGATAAAGCCCATCTGGCCCAGGGGACTTATCTATTTTCACACTTTCCAGAATTGCTAACACCTCCTCTTTATGAACCTCAAGCCCTTCTAGTCTAATAGCCTGAATCTCAGTATTCTCCTCGATAACACTATCTTTTTCCTGTGTGAATACTGACGAAAAATATTCATTTAGCACCTCTCCTATCTCCTCGGACTCCACGCACAACTTCCCGCTACTGTCCTTGACTGGCCCTCCTTTTACCCTAGTCATTCTTTTATTCCTGACTTATCTATAGAAAGCTTTAGGGTTATCCTTGATCCTACCTGCCAAAGACTTCTCATGTCCCCTCCTGGCTCTTCTTAGCTTTCTCTTTAGATCCTTCCTAGCTAACTTGTAACTCTCGAATGCCCTAACTAAACCTTCGTGTCTCATCTTTACATAAGCCTCCTTCTTCCTCTTGACAAGTATTTTGACTGCTTTAGTAAACCACGGTTCCCCTGCTCGTCCACTTCCTCCCTGCCTGACAGGTACATACTTATTATGGACATGCAGTAGCTGTTCCTTGAACAAGCTCCACATTTCCATTGTGCCCATCCCCTGCAGTTTTCCTCTCCATCTGATGTATCCTAAGTCTTGCCTCATCGCATCATAATTGCCTTTCCCCCTGCGGTATATACCTATCCCTTTCCATCACTAAGTAAACGTAATCGAATTGTGGTCACTATCACCAAAGTGCTCACCTTTCTCCAAATCTAACACCTGTCCTGGTTCATTACCCAGTTCCAAATTCAAAATGGCGTCGCCTCTCGTTGGCCTATCTACATACTGTGTCAGGAAACCCTCCTGCACACATTGGACAAAAACTGACCCATCTAAAGTCCTCAAACTATAGCGTTTCCAGTCAATATTTGGAAAGTTAAAGTCCCCCATAACAACTACCCTGTTGCTTTCGCTCCTATCCAGAAGCATCTTTGCAATCTTTTCCTCTACATCTCTGGAATTTTTCGGAGGCCTATAGAAAACCCCTAACAGGGTGACCTCTCCTTTCCTGTTTCTAACCTCAGCCCATACTACCTCAGTAGACGAGTCCTCATCAAACGCCCTTTCTGCCACCGTAATACTGTCCTTGACTAACAATGCCACCTTTCCCCCTCTTTTACCACCTTCCCTGAGCTTACTGAAATATATAAACACCGGCACCTGCAATATCTACCCCGCTCATTGAAACACCCACCTTAAAAGATCCTACCCTCTGCTATTTCTACCTCTCTCACTTTTAAACTCCTTCTCCAAACTTTTCTTTGCAACCAAGATGTTAAATCATTCTTTCTAAGTGTTCCATTACTTCTCAGTGCCCAGTTTTCCACGTGAAGCAACTTGGGCATTTATTATATGTGAGTACTATTGTCAGTGAGATTATTATGAATTTACAAATCCTCCTTTTAAGTATGGTTATATCATCAGGGCCTAGTTTTAAGGCCGATTAAATTGGATATCCTCAATTAAAGAATTGGGCACTTTAAATTAAAATCACAGTCTACTCCAGCAAGAAGCCTGCAGAATCCGAATATCCAAATATACAGAACTCAGACAGGTTGCCGGGGGCATGTCTGGAGCAGCCCCTGATAATAATAGTAATAATCTTTATTAGTGCCACAAGTAGGCTTACAATTACACTGCAATGAAGTTACTGTGAAAAGCCCTTAAACGCCATATTCCGGTGCCTGTTCGGGTACAAAGAGGGAAAATTCTGAATATCCAATTCACCAAGCACGTCTTTTGGGACTTGTGGGAGGAAACTGGAGCACCCGGAGGAAACCCACGCAGACACACGGAGAACGTGCAGACTCCACACAGACAGGGACCCAAGCCAGGAATCGAACCTGGGACCCTGGAGCTGTGAAGCAACAGTGCTACTCACTTTGCTATTGCGCTGCCACAGTATAAGTTCCTGATACCCCATCAAGTGATTATCGTTCCTACTTAAGATGCATTGGCCTATTGTCCACAGTTCCTGATAACCCATCAAGGAATCATCACTCCTCCTAGGGCGGACTCAGGTGCCTTGTCAACAGGTCATCAACTAGACCATTGGGCGCTGAGACCCTGTCTCCTGAGACTCCATTGGCTGAAGGCCAAGGGCAGGTGTAAAAGGAGGTGGGTGGTGACAGGGGGATTAAATAGGCTTTCTGTAAATCTAGGAAGCGAAGCCTTGAAGCGGAGACTTGAGACAGGAGGCAATCGAGAGCAGACCAGACCAGGAAGGAAGCAATCAAGCAAGGAGGAAACAGTCAGCGAGAATCACCTTTGCAAAGAGGAACCAGAGAGACTCAGGGATTGGAGCATACCAAACCACCTTTGCGGGTAGCATAGTTGAATCCTGGCTGTTTCTTGTATATATAGTGGGTAATTTACAGGTTAACTATATTTAATAAAGTGTGTTGCATTATATCTGTGACCATACTTTGTTCTCATAAATAAAGACATCTGGGTAAACTTTGATTAAGAAGCTGGTTGAAGTATCTGAATTGGACAGAACAACATAAGAGCTACAGAATATAATGCAAATTTGTGAAATGTATGCTCACTGCAAATGTCTGTGCATATGAATGAAGTCAGGGTATGAAACTAAGTGAATAAAAATGCAGACGTTTGACTAGTGTGATGGTTTATCCAGTAAATAAACTAAATAAATATTCGCGTAATAATTTCTAGTATAGCTGTCAATGTAAATAGGACTCTGGGTAAAAACATGCGGCTAGATTCTCTGTTCCTGAGACTAAGGGTTGATGCCGGGGCTGGATTCGTGGACTTCGGCGACAGCAAGACTGATACCGCACCTGGATCTATTGAGCGACCGTTCAGGGGATGGCACCAGCGCCACGTGGAACACAATCGATTCCAATGAGAAACGGTGTCAGATTCGCTGGGTCAATGATTGATACTCAGGAAGCTGACAAGCTGCAGCCGGATTTACACACTTTCACCCTCCACACACCCCATCCCAGCCAACAAGATGGCAGCAAGACGCATGGCCCTGAAGTTCACCGATGCAAAAAGGGAGACCCTGCTAGACACCGTGGAGGAGAGGTGGGCGATCCTGTACCCTGGGGTGGGAAAGAGGTTGCCAGCCTCCGTTGTTCGCCGGGTCTGGATGCAGGAGGCACAGGTGATCAGCGCCATGGGCATCACCACCGGGCTGGCCTGCAGTGCCAGAAAAACTGCACGACTTCCTCAGTGCAGCCAGGGTGAGTAGGCAGCACTGTGCCACTAGCACCAACCCTCGTCCCACACACCCATAACCCCACCTCACACCACCCAGAGGGCAGCCAAACCATCAACCTGCACCACATGCTGGCATCCATACCAGCCGCCATGGCCGGGTGTCCTGGCCATTGCAGCCACCAGCTACCCACCCCCTGGGCTGCATACGTTGGACTGTCTAACACTGTGCGTTTTCTGTTTGCCCCCCCCCACCAGGAGAAGGCCGCTCATAACTACCGGGAGTGAGAGAAAACTGGAGGCGGACAGCCGGACCTGTGGCCCGTCACTGCAGCAGAGCAAAAGGCATTGGACATGGTCGGCGGGCCCTATGAAAAGGCAGTCACCGAAGTGGAGGTCGGTATCCGGCGACATCCTCACATCCACCACCACCCCACCATCATGCTCACACCACCCCCACCCCACCCCACAGGCCCACTCCTCCACCACCACTACAGCTCCTCCTCTACACATCCCTCCTCCCCAATACACCCCTCCCCACCCCACTCACCCCCCAGCCTGCGATGCTATCATGCGTCTTGTCTTGTGTCTTGCCAGAGCTTCTGGTGATGGGGCGGGCCCTTCTGGTGACCCCGCCCTTGATCCCAGCCACAGCCAGAAGCCCAGATGTTGACCAGCAATGAGGATGACACCGACACGGACGGGAGCCATTGACCCACAACTCAGGACACCCCAGACTTCCAGTCCGGGGATGAGACTGATTTCGCATCACAGCTGTCTCTAACACCCTCCACCATCCCAGAGACACCTTGGCTGGGCATGTTAGTGAGGAAGCTTCTGGGGCACTCTGTGGTGGGCACCACACACATGCTCCGGTACATTAGGTGGAGATAGGAACTCCTGAGGGAGCGGACTGTCGGAGAGCGGGACAACCCCAGGGACTCGCTGCCATCCGGACAGGTTTCGGGCTTCTGGAACAGACGGTCCCATCGATTGTGGAGATGCAGCCGCAGAGTATGCAGGGCTGTCGGAGAGCAACCGGCACCAGCAGGTGCAGTTGGAGGAGTCCAAGCACGTGCAGGTGTAGGAACTGGTGCCAACTATGTGTGCCACCCAGGCCAATATTGGTGGCATCCACGGTGGCGGCCTTGGGGACAAAAGTTTCAGTCATGGCCTGGGACACTCTGTGCAGACACTGGCCGAGACCCAGGATTTTCCTGCACTCTCACAGGTAGCTATGTGCCAGGCCACCTGGACATTGCAGCGGTGCTCCTGAGCGTGGCCCAGTCATAGTGGGCCATGGCTGAGAGTGTCGGCGGCATTGCCCAAGTGCTGGCCCAGAAGGGGGTGGCTCAGTCCCAGAGAGAGATGGTGTAGTCACTGGCTGATGTGGCACACATGCAGAAGGTTGTGGCACAGCGCAGCGCGATGTGCCGCAGTACCAGATGGAGGTGGTCCACTCCCTGGGCTCCATGGCCGTGAGCATGCAGACCCTGGTCCAGATGGCAGCGGGCCTCTAGGACTGGCAGCACCCAGGTGGCGGGGGAGTTCCGCTCGCACCCCTGTAGTGTGGAGTAGCCTGGGGCCCATCGGGCACCCCAAGGGAGAGGCCCGTGCAAATGAATCCCGCAGAGGAGGTCCCGGAACTCCGCAGCACCTCAGAATCGCCCCCTCCTGTCCTTGGCAAATCACGTAGGCAGCAGGCAGAACAGGGTGGCACCACGCTACCTGGGGCATCCGAGTAGCAGCCAGGCTGTACTGGCCCGATAGTCTCAGAAGGCGGCCGCCAGGTCACAGGGTGGGAATCACAGAAGGCCGTCCCCACTCCAGATGTACTGTCTTTGGATCCACCTAGGCATAGGGTCAAGGCCTGTAAGGCCAGAAACGTAGACACCAGTTAAGTGGCACCGGTGTAGGGCACAGTTTAGTGATAGGGGTTAGGACATTAACCTGTATATATGTTTTCACATTAAACACATTTCGGCAGCTGGCAGGGGCGGGATTCATGGCACCCCCCCGGTGATTCTCCGACCCGGCGGGGGGGGCCGGAGAATCCCGCCCCAGATCTGGGAGAAATATTCGAAGCTCCGCAGCCTCGCAATCCTCTTTCTTCCTTGAGCTAAGGTTCACATTGGGTTGATATACAGATTCAAGGGGCGGAATTAGTTGTATTCTCTTTTACATACAATCAATCAACTATATTCGTGTCACAGTTCATTACATGCAGTCAATCAATTTTCTTAGCATCCCAGTTATCACATATATGGTTAAAGTGGGTGTTTGTCTTACCCGGCCTAACTTCATGCAAAAGCCACTCAAGATTAACATAAGGATATGTCCTGTCTCCAGCTGGGGACCTTGAGCTATTAAGGATACATTGCATTCCTTGTTCTGTGAAGCTGTTATCAGCGGCTGTTAAAATACTCCCTACACATACCCATGCTTGGTTCTCATGAGGTAGCTTACACAGTTTGTAACTTATTGTTCAGAATGTGGCTAGTTCAGCCATTTTGTGTCTTTAGTATTGCTATAATAGCAATAGCTAACAGCCATTTTGTGTCCTTTCTGATATTAACAACCATTGTGTATACACTATCTATTTCTACAAATTGCCTCTTCTAAACAGGCATCTAAGTCAATGAGTACCTTAGCAGAACTATTCAAAAGTAATATAGGAGCAAAAATGTAGTTACAGAGCCACCTATAATTTATATCATAGTCCAGTATCAGAAAATGTCCCCCAACAGTTAGTAGAAATGATCTTTGTTTCTCTGGTAGCTTTGTCTTTTTAGATCTTCAGAACCAATCCTGGTACCATGTTATGTTCTGGTGCTTGGCCGGACAGAATTAGTACACTCGAGAACGTTGAGTTCATGACTAGTTGAATCCTTATTGTTAAGCAATAACCTGCACTGTAAATTCTATGATAATCTATGATGGGTCAGATAACAATAAAAAAACTATCAAAATCTACTATTATATTACTATTAGAAATTATCTAAGAGCTACTGCAAATGTGACTATTCAGTACACCGACTATCTCCAGACTCACCAAGGTAACAGTGTCACGTGGTTTTTCTTTACTGCCACCTGCTAGTTAGATGTCGTATCTGTTAATATTTACATGATTTCTTATGCATATCATCACAGGGACCTGTCCGGAATCTGACAGAACTCGGTACACAGGTGCATCCGTGCTGTAACAGAGGCCCTAACTGCCCAGTCAGCACAATACATCCATTTCAATGTGGACTGAACCCACCAGGATGCCCAGGCAGGGAGTTTGCCGCCATCGCCGAGATGCCTAGGTCCAGGCGTTGACCGATGGGATACATGTCCCCCTACAAGCACTTGCAGATGGCAGGCCGAAAGGGGTTCCACTTGATCTGACCCCGGGAGGTGCCCCCACGGTGGCTTGGCCCGCGATCGGGGCCCACTGATCCACGAGCGGGCCTGTGCCTTGGGGCACTCTATTCCTCCGCGTCGAGTGCTGTGGTCCTCCGCCATGGCTGACGCGGAGATGAACCCCCCCTGCGCATGCAGTGGGATGACGCTAGCACACGCTGGCGTTCCTGCGCATGCGCCAACTCGTGCCGGCCGGCGGAGGCCCTTCGGCACCGGTTGGCGTGGCGCCAAGCCCCTTCCCCGCCGGCCGGCGCGGCGCAAACAACTCTGGCGCCGGCCTAGCCCCTGAAGCTGAGGAAGATTGAGCACCTTTGGGGCGGCCCAATGCCGGAGTGGTTCATGCCACTCCTTCGCGCCGAAGTTGCCCGCCCCGTCGATTCCCGCAGAATCCCACCCCTGATATAATAAACTGCTTCTTTACTCAATCAAAAAGGCCTACGTGTGAATATTTTCACCTCTAACAAATGGTGTAGTCTGGCAGGATGTTGCTGAGCCGGACGCCGATCGAGCTGGTGGACAAGGCAAGTAGTCAAACCTTTGACCGCCAGAAATTAGAGTCACACGGCGAGACGGACGGACAGCGAAGCAACATCCAACAAATCTGGTATCAAGGCCAAGTCAGTAAAAGACTCAGCTAAAAAAATTTTTTGGTTTTGTTTTGTTGGTCATACCATTTAATATAGTAATAATCGGCTGCCCGAGGACCCATGCTGAGCCTGAATTAAGGGGGCAATTGAGCTCTCAAGTGAAGGCCAGAATTAGTTGGGAATCCGAGACGCACAGACTGTTGAGTGTTAACGGTTGTGGAATTTGCCGTGACACAGTGACAAACCAGGACCGCCACCATACGGGAGTGGATGATAGGTAAAAGCCTCTGAGCAGTCGCCTAGTACACCGGATACAAGGTTGAAAGAGACAATACGGTTAACACATCATGGAAAAGAGAGGCACAAGGCTGCTTTTCTGGGCCCCCGGGGATCCATTAGTCTGGCGTATGGACAAGAGCGAAAGACTCTGGTACAGAAAATGATCAGAGATGGGTGGGATCCCGACTCAGCCCCTGTAGAACAAAGAAACAGGTGGGATAAACTAAAGCGAGATACAGCAAAAAAAAAAAAGGCAGGAGTCACCTTAGTTCACCAGTTAGAAGAACAAATGACAGAAATTAAGTGCACCCCCATGCAGCGTTACGCTAATAATGTAAATGACTGATATAAAGCCTTCACGCCGTTTGAGAAACAGGCTATTTTCAAGGAATTGAGCTCTCACTCTCCCACATTCACACCAAATCATTTTAACCATAGAAATAAAGCGAGAAAAGATAACGGCAGTACAGATTGTGCAAACCAGCAAAAGAATCACAGGAAACTGTTACAATTAAGGCTAAGGACTGTAGGGTTGTAGCAATCTGGGATGGCCACGTCCCGATTACAAAATGGACACTTGCAAAGACCGTAGGGAGAATTGGACAATGCTAAGAAACAAGCAGGTGCAAGCTCTGTCTGTTTATTAGAACCTTAAACACTCAGACAGGACAGAAACTATCAAACAATTTACATACTAATGAGCAATCTCCGGGGACAAAAGGGAAACATTTAGATACACAATGTTAGGACAGATTCCCTGGCGCCAGAAGAAGCTAAGACAAAGCTGACTGACAGTCACTAGGAGACGCCCAGTGATCAAGGAACCACCCCTCTATTGGAGGAAAATCGATACCGATGATTGGGAAAGGCCCAATTAGTTGAGGCCAAGTTCAAGGCCCACCCAAAAGAGCACGAAGCCCTTTGCAGTATAAGAGGTATCACCCAAGGGAGAATCTTTCTCCTTTGTCTTTGGCTCTCAGCGAAGAGAGAGACCAGCCCAGCAGCTACAGCAGACCAAGTAAGTTCCAAGTCAATGCACGCTACGAGATAGACGCTCCTAGTTGCTACCCTGTAAACAGCTCAACCCAGCAGCCTCAGAACCGAGCAACGGCCATTGTTCCTCTGACTGAGTGGGCGCCCGAAGCTAAGTATAGACTTTAGTAATAGTGGTAGTTTAGTTCGTAGAGTTTCTGCATGAGTAGATTTGACTGTGCGTAAATAAATGAGCATTGCTTTTGACCTTACTAACTGGTGTATCGAGTCATTGATCAGTATTAGGTTCTGAGCCTTGTGGTGGTGTCGAAAGATACCTGGCAACTCTTGAGCAAACGTGATTAAATAGAGCCAAATTAAGAGCAAACCAAAAGTTAGCAACATTTACTGGTGACTCTGTTGGGATTCGACTTAGAAGTGGCCTAACCACTCCGAGAGAACCCAAAATTTGAATTGAGAATCCAATTGGGAACAGAAAGAAAAGCCACAAGCGCAAAACAGTACTGATCAAGCCTCTGAGATTCGGAAGAATGTTAATGCATGCGTACTAACAGGGATATAAGGTAATCCTGAGAGATTTTGTTGCAAAAAACTGTCGGGAGTTTTGTAGGCCGGAAATTAGCGTAAGCTGTACCCGTGTTTACATCACCGCTTTATCACCCCCTGTTCCAAATTCGTTAGAGATCCTAGTAGGGAGAATGGCAATGAAGGCAATGGAACGCCTTATGAACCCCCAGGAATTCGAGGTCGCAGCGACCAGTAGAGTAGGACAATGTCCCGTTTGGGAAGAAGAGATCAGAAAATATCTCAAAGGGAAAGGATGGCCCCTTTGGAGTGAATTCTGTGATAATGAGGAAACAGGAGCCGGGAATATAGGACATACTTGGTGGGAGAACCTGTCAGAGATCCACAAGAAGAGCTTAGGGAAAGCTCGCAAGCCGATGGCAATCGTGTCCTGTTTGGCACAATTGCGAGGCACAGAGGAGGTTGTTAGGACGCTCCGTAGTGAGATAGAGGAGAGAGACAGAACCAGTGAGGTAGACGTGAGTGAGGTAGAGAAAGAGAATCGAGATCTGAAAGAGCAGTTAGCAGCAAGGGACAGAAAGGTGGGATGATGCCAAGTGGGCACATCAGTCTTGTCTCGCACATATGAACAGTTTTCAGACACAATATGAATAGGCCTACCAGGACACGCAATCTGCGGTCTTGGTAAGACAAGAAACAGAACAGCAAGTTGAGAAATTGCAGAAGCAGTGCAACGATTTAAAAGCAACCCTACAAGCACTCCATACTTCCACAACGGAACAAAGGCAGAGCTCCGTAGACCATGCAAAGTGCCGGGAGCAAATTGCAGAATTGCAATCTCTGCTGTCCGTGCAAAATGGTTTTCAGAGTACATTCGGACCCCAATTAGATCAAGAAAATGGCCCCGATTGGTAGGAATTGAACGAGACTGCCCATAGATACGTACATGGGATGTGTACGCAGGAAAACCACCAGAAAAGGAAAGCGCCCCAACCCCCAACCGAACAGGCAGAACACACCCCCATAAACCCTGTAACCACACACCGCAGGGCCGCAGGAGAAGGAGAAGCAGACTTCCTTTACACAGCCCCGCTAACCGTGAGCCAATTACGGGACGCGTGTGGAAAAATTACACCGTTCCTTCCCACATCCGACCCCACCAATTTTTCGCGAAAGTCAAACAGCAGGCTACCATGTACGGCCTGGGCGAAAAGGAGCAAGTGAAGCTCACAGTTTTAGCCTCGACCCTTCAGTCGTAGCAGCCCTTCCCGACCCACAGAATGTAGGAGGAGGCACACTCCAAGAGATGCACACAGCGATCCTTGATGCGATCGGCTTTAACAGAGGAGACCTCGTAGAAGGCCTAAATAAGTGTAGGCAAAAGAAGACAGAGCACCCCACAGCGTTTGCTGGACGTTTGTGGATTCACTTTACCGCAGTTTTTGGAGAGCCCGTGGCCCGTGACCATTTGTCCCCAGATAATATGGCCAAATGGACCCGAATTCTAGTCTCCCATGCCACAGAAGCAGGACAAAAAGCTTATGCAAATTATGACCCCTCAAATGAGGCCCACAATGAAAAATGGATTTTGAAGAGATTGTCCCACGCTTGGGAGCAATCAATTGCAGGCAAAACAGCATTTATAACACCCAATGAAGAGCAGGTAGAAATGAACCCAGTTAAAGCACACCAGAACCCCACATGGATAAATGAGGGCAGGAACAGCCAACCCCAGCCCAAAGCTCAGGAATGATATAACTGTGGACAGCTAGGACACTTTGCATGAGAGTGCAACGCGCCCCAGAAGCAGCAGAGAACCCAACAGATAGGCACCCTAAACAAGAATAGGTCAAAGCCGATCCATAGCGTTAACGCCCATTCAGAGAGTACAGACATGAATGGCAACGACTGACAGTGTTCGGGCTCCCCAACTTGGGTCTGCGACACCCTTTGGAACAAGTCCGGTAGACCGGTATTAGCAGTCAAGGTTCGGGGACAACCCGTAGAATTTCTTTGGGACACAGGAGGGTCCTGCACCACACTCAATTCCTCCATGATGTTCCAGCGAGACACGTGGCCCACAACAGACACCATTATACTCAGCGGCTTTAGAGGCCATTTACAAAAGGGACACATCACAGCCCCTATAGCGATACAAATAGGGAACATCGCAACCAAGCACCCCGTAGTTTTAGTTGATCTGCCCCAGACAGCAGAACATATCCTTGGGATCGATTTCATGAGCTCCCATAACCTTTCTTTTGACCCTGTGAACAGGTGTGTATGGAAAATGGCAAAGGCAGCACGTGCCCCCGCCACGCTCTCAGTAGGAGAATACGTAAATAGGATTAGCTCAGTAGGAGGCGTCTGGTTCGAGCCATTAGTGCAGACAAACAAGTTAGGACAGTCCTGCAGGAACATAAAGCAGCATTTGCACAGCACAAGCATGACTGTGGCAATTTGACCGGCTTTGTGAACGTTACAGGTCCCGACCCTAAACCCCAGAAGCAGTACGGATTTCCCCAGGAAGCAGAGGGAGAAATCTCCAAAGTAATAGAGAGTTTGTTGGATCAAGGTGTACTCAACTCAGTAGCCTCCACAAACAATGCACCGATTTGGCCCGTCAGGAAACCGGATGGATCATGGCGACTGACCATTGATTACCGAGAACTGAACAAAGTAACCCCAGTAGCAGCCCCCACCGTAGCAACGAGTTCCGAGACCATGCTCAAACAGGGACTCCAGTCAAAATTTTTTTCGGTTTTGGATATTAGTAATGGATTCTGGTCCATTCTATTGGCTAAAGCGTGCCAGTACAAATTCGCCTTTACATTCCAAGGACAACAATACACGTGGACGTGCCTCCCACAAAGCTTCCACAACTCCCCCTCCATTTTCCACCACCAGCTGGCAACTGGATTAGCAAAATTTTCCCGCCCCGATTGTCTGGTCTAGTATGTAGACGACTTGTTACTACAGACAGACACAAAGGGAGAGCACATTTCGCTTCTCGCCGAACACCTAGCACTCCTAAAAGAAATTGGTTGTAAAGTCAACACCAAGAAGGCCCAGATTCTGAAAGAAAAAGTGATTTACTTGGGAACATTGATCACTCATGGTAAACGCGAGATCGTGCACAAGAGAATTGACTCGATCGTCAAATTGCCCCTTCCCCACAATGTCTCAGCCCTCCGTTCATTTTTAAGACTAGTTGGTTACTGCCGAAACCATATTGACGGTTTCGCCACTAAGGCAGCACCCCTTTCCGAACTTCTCAAGAAGCAGGCACCTTGGGAATTGCTTCCACAGCATACAGATGCCGTGGACAGTTTAAAAAGAGCACTCAGCACTACAGGTCCCAGATCCACATTCCCCGTACGCTATAGAGGTAGCAAGCACCGACCGAACCCTTTCGGCTGTGCTCCTCCAGGAACGCCACGACCAGTTACGCCCCGTAGCATATGCCTCACGCATGTTAGATCCCGTAGAGCAAGGATTTTCTGCCCGTGAAAGGCACCTGCTCGCAGTTTTTTGGGCAGTACAATACTTCGCCAACATTACAGGACTCAACCCCATCATCATCCTCACAAAACACTCACCGACACAGCTATTATTAGACGGCCGACTTAAGGATGGCACAGTCAGCCAAATCCGCGCAGCCCGTTGGACCCTTCTTTTACAGGGACGGGACGTCACGGTAAAGAGAACCAAAACCCACACATTCCTTGCCGATAATTTGCAATATGCAGGCACCCCTCACGAATGTGAGATCATCGCCACCAAACAGAACACAGGTCCATTTATTCCCCAACCCCCCCCCAGGACAACAGGTAGTACACCCCAAAGATCCTAACCCACAGACACGTGTGCACCCCTAAGGATATATGTGGATGGCTCATCCACAGTGTTAAACGGAAAGAGAATTACCGGTTGTGGTATATATGTAGAGGACGCATAGGGACGCGCCCTAGATGAAATTTCCTTGAAGTTGCCAGGACACTTAGGCTCGCAGGCAGCAGAGCTGGCAGAAATTGCGTATATTGTAGACCACCCAGACCCGTTCCCGACCCCAGCAGACATCTATTCAGAGAACTTGTATGTCTGCAATAGTTTGACAGGGTTCCTACCACTCTGGGAAACAAGAGGATTTGTTTCCGCGGACGGTAAACCCCTACCCTCAACCCCATTACTCCGCCATATCTTAGAGACAGTGAAGGATAGGAAATACGGCATAATTAAGGTTTGCAGTCATCACCGTTCTTCCCCCCCGGTAACGTTAAAGCAGACGCCCTAGCAAAGGCAGGCTCCAGGCATGGTTATTTCTGGAACCCCCCCGAAAGCACCCCAGTACACGCAGTTCAGGCCTCACAGACCAACATTCAGGATTTAGCGAAGGCCCAGAAAGAGGACGAGAAACTCAGGGAAGTTTTAAAGATAACCCTCCCAGCCCCATACGACTAGTTTAAAAATGCAATCACCACACACCACAGTGTGATTTTAAAGGATGGCATTTATATAGTTCCCAGCCAGGACAGGAACCAAATAATTTGTCAGTTCCATGACAATCATGGACACCAAGGATTTGAACCCACCCTAGCCCACCTCAGACCGCTTTGCTGGTGGCCCGATTTAAAAATCGATGTCACACACTACGTAGAGAATTGTTTAATGTGCACAGAACAATCCGGTCAGATATGCGAAAAAGGCTCAATTTCGCCATACCCGCCCCGTTAATCCAGATAGATTATTTAGGACCCCTACCCCTGTGCAGAACAGGTTACAAGTATGCGTTGGTGGTCATAGACACCTTCACAAAATCGGTTGAAGGATTTCCGTCAAGAACTAATACGGCCAAGACGACAGCTAAAATATAAACACACCACATCTTTGCAAGATGGGGCCTCCCACGCAGTATAGAGTCTGACCAAGGCTCCCATTTCACCGGACATGTAATGAAAAACATCCTCACGATTTTCGGCATTAGACAAAAGTTTCACATTGCATACCACCCCCAGTCAAGTGGTATTGTAGAACGAATGAATAGGACATTGAAAGCCACCCTCAGGAAAATGGTTCAGCAAATAATAGCACCTGGGATTCAGTATTTCCATTTGCTTTGATGTTTTTAAGAAACACAGTATCTACATCCACAGGATACACCCCGCACACCCTCATGACTGGACACCTCATGAAAGGCACTGAGTATTTACTAGGACTGGATTTGGCCAGCCCCGCAGTTACAGCCCTCACACATGAAAACCCGGTCACACAACTAGTACAGAACATAAAGGCAGCCCAACTCGCCGCAGCAGTGAAACTTGGAACCAGGCAGAAACAGAGCAAGGCCTGTTTCGACAAAACAGTACACGCCACTGAGTTTACAGCAGGGCAACAAGTTATGCTTTCACTTTACAACCCCAGTTCATTCCTCTCCCCCAGATTTTCTGGACCGTACTCCATTTCGGACAAAGTCAGCCCCTCAGTATACAAAATAACCTATCCCAATGGTAAGTCTGCGTGGTTTCATATAAACCAACTCAAGGCTTATGGCTCACAGAACATCCACACACACCACATCCTGCTCACAGCAGCAGACGATCATGCCCCGCCCACAGATGACGTATTTCTACCCTCCCCCAACCACTCCAGCCCGCCCTCAGACACTACTTCAACTTCACCCCCAGAGGCACGACTCCCCCTCTCCCTTCCCTCAACCAGCAGCGACAGTGACAATGATAGCAATCAAGAAGACAATAGCCACAGCACGCCACGATACGACTACACCCTTGCACCAGGCCCCACTCCCAGCGAATCTGAGCATGATTCTACCGACCCATTTGAAATCACCTATATCAAAGCCCCTGACGCAGACCCACCGCCCGACGATTATGGATTGAAGCACAGTAGCTCCAACCTCGACACACGATTCTGGCACCGAGACAATTCGTTCAGGCTCATCCGGAATGATGAGATGGACCCCAACTCACTCCAAGCAGCTTTAGCGCGGTTACTACAGACAAGAGTTTGGCAGCCGGGAGAAGGTGATGACTTAAAGTCTGACTCCCACCAAACGAATCCCTTTGCGACCCTGTTCGCTATTGAGCAGTGAGATGATGGAGACAAAAGGAACCGATGGAGAGATACGGTGTCCTTTCTGATGGAACCTGCACCATGTTTGTTGAACGTTTGTTCGTTAGTGTTATCGTTAAGTGTTGTGTGTAAACTCGGAAAGTTTTTTTCACGGCCCCAGGTCACCACCCCCTTTGACGGCAAATGGCTGTTAGAGGATCTAGTTTGTCCCCAGAAACTTGTTAATGGAACAAGTTTGTCCCAGACAATAGTTCAGAGGAACTAGTTTGTTGACAGAACCTTGTAAAATGTACAAGTTCGTCCCAGACAATAGTTCAGAGGAACTAGTCTGTCGACAGAATCCGACTCATAGTTGCTCTCCTAATTCGAGAGGCAGCCCCCCACGATGACCACATTCTTACCCGTTCTTGCCGGTTGCTCAGGCAGTGGAGAAACGGCATTGGTCCCCGCCCTGCCTGAGGACCCCCCTCTGGTCAGCTATGATCGGGTAGAGCACATACGGCATTGATCACCATCCTACCCGGGGATTCCACCCATTTCTTACCCGCCGCGGCCCATACACACCCCATTTTGACCCGTTATGCTCGAAATTCTTTTGTTTGGTTTTGGCAACCCTTAGGTTGCTTCCCTATGCTATTTACATCCTCAAACACTGGGATGGTAAATCACACAGGCTGAGAGACAGCTCGCAGCACAGCAGTATTTTCTTAGATGTCTTGTCCAAATATTCAGTTTAAGAAAAAAAAAATGAGGGAGTCACATATGGTGACTAATTATAAAGGGAAATTGGCAGTAAAGGGCAGACAGACAGATATATGAGATCTTAAGCAAGATAATAACAGAAATTATGCTTGTGTTCACAGAACTCCAGAAACCCAGGAACCACAGAGGAAGACAAAGAAGTCCGACAAAGATGTGTTCACATGGATCTTAGCGGGATCGCTTCAGTTGCGCACGGACGCTACCCCCCTGACCCCTACCACACAAACCGTAAATGACTCACACCCCTGTAATACACAGAACCCTGAGGTAACTAGCCCAGCGACAGCTAGCAATACCCCGACCTGGTGTGATAAGTTTATCACATGGTACTCACTCTCATATGTAGTTGAAGCACTCTGAGTGCTGGCGATACTTTGCAATGTCATGCAAACGTTTAGAGTCAGGAAATGGCGAAACAGAGCATATCGCTCTCGCACCCCGGTATACAGATATAGGCCCCCCATTTTCTGATTTCACCAGACCCCCGAACCCATTGGGACGGATTAAAGAGCATTCGTTTTGTTTAATGTATTCTGTGGAATAAAGAGATGTAAACCTCTGTGTCTGACTGCCAGGCCAGAGAAATTTGTGTGCTGCAATTATGTACAGTTTAAGATGCATAGATTATTTTTGGATTGTTTGTATTTTTGGTTTGTTTAAATGAGGATAGTTTATTGAGAATAGTTAGAGGTTTCAGTTTTTTATTTTTCTGTAATGCATGTATTAATGTTATAGCGCTCCGTAGAATTTTTTGATAATGAATGTATTTAAAATGGTTTAGGTAAAATTGTGTTGCATAGGATAGGACAGTGTAGAGCATAAGCATGGGTGCCCTGAGGATCAGAGGATGAAGACGCAATGGTAATGTGCTCCTTCATGCTTCGCGTTGAGGATCACAAGGAGGGTGTGTAGCCATCTGGGATGGCCACGTCCCGATTACAAAATGGACATTGCAAAGACTGCAGGGAAAATTAGACAATGCTAAGAAACAAGCAGGTGCAAGCTCTGTCTGATTATTAGAACCTTAAATGCTCAGACAGGACAGAAACTACCAAACGATTTACATACTAATGAGCCATCTCCGGGGGACAAAAGGGAAGCATTTAGATATACAATGTTAGGACAAACTCCCCGGCACCAGAAGAAGCTAAGACAAAGCTGACTGACAGTCACCAGGACAGCAATCAGGGAACCACCCCTCTATTGGAGGAAAATCGATACCGACGATTGGGAAAGACCCAATTAGTTGAGGCCAAGTTCAAGGCCCGCCCAAAAGAGCACAAAGCCCTTTGCAGTATTAGAGGTATCACCCAAGGGAGAAACTTTCCCCTTTGGCTTTGGCTCTCAGTGAAGAGAGAGACCAGCCTAGCAGCTACAGCAGACCAAGTAAGTTCCAAGTCAACGCATGCTACGAGATAGACGCTCCTAGTTGCTACCATGTAAACAGCTCAACCCAGCAGCCTCAGAACCAAGCAACGGCCATTGTTCCTCTGACTGAGTGGGCGCCCAAAGCTAAGTATAGGCTTTAGTAATAGTGGTAGTTTAGTTTGTAGAGTTTCTGCATGAGTAGATTTGACTGTGTGTAAATAAATGAGCATTGCTTTTGAACTTACGAACTGGTGTATCGAGTCATTGATCAGTGTTCAGTTCTGAACCTTGTGGCGGTGTTGAAAGATACCTGGCGCCTCTTGAGCAAACGTGATTAAATAGAGCCAAATTAAGAGCAAACCAAAAGTTAGCAACAGGGTAAAGAAAGGGAACTGTAAACATTGCGGGAAATCAGGATACCACAGCCATAGGTGCTGGCATAAGACAGAATTCGGGAAATCTAACTCAATTTGCCCAAAAGGTCATGCACAATTCCTGGAATGTCTCAAGGAGAGGGGAGAGAAACAGGGTCCCTGGGGATGAACATTTTAAATTAACTAAAAGTTTAGACATGTCCAAAGGAAAATAAATAATCAAATAAAGTAAAATCCAAAAGATCAGGGCAGCACGGTAGCATAGTGGTTAGCACAATTGCTTCACAGCTCCAGGGTCCCAGGTTCGATTCCCGGCTTGGGTCGCTGTCTGTGCGGAGTCTGCACGTCCTCCCCGTGTGTGCGTGGGTTTCCTCCGGGTGCTCCGGTTTCCTCCCACAGTCCAAAGATGTGCGGGTTAGGTGGATTGGCCATGCTAAATTGCCCTTAGTGTCCAAAATTGCCCTTAGTGTTGGGTGGGGTTACTGGGTTATGGGGATTGGGTGGGGGTATGGGCTTGGGTGGGGTGCTCTTTCCAAGAGCCGGTGCTGACTCGATGGGCCAAATGGCCTCCTTCTGCACTGTAAATTCTATGATAAGACCTCATGATCATTGAGGAATGAGGAGGGGAAGGTACAATATCAATTTTGCTCACCCAGGAGCATTATAACCCAATTAATAAAATGTGGAAGCCGGGTGGATTTCAATAAGACACTCTGCGGCACAGAAAAAAAAAAGGGTCTGAAAAGCTCAACAAGCTTCTTGTTCAGAAATATCTGAGGATGACAAATCCCCTTTCCAAAACAGACACAAAAAAAGGGGAGTAAAGTAAATACAAGATTAAGGTTAGAAACTTAAATGGATTCTTGTCTAGAAGAACTTCAGATCGTTTCAAATTTGCGAGATCGGATTTCAGTTTGAGATTAAGCCATTCAAGCCGTCCAGATAAACCTGACAGTAATTCAATTCATTTGAGTTAAAAAACCGAGTAATATCGCTTTCAAACACTGGTTAAATAGCGAACATTGAAAACTGAAATCAGTTTAAAGAACAAGAAAGAAATTTGAGTAACATTAAAGGAAAGAATAAATAAAGTTTGAGATCACGTAAAAGACGCAAATGGCATCATTCCAAGTTCTCCACCCACTCTCCGTCCCCTTAGATTCTGTACAAAATGTAACCATTTCAGTAAGCAGGTTTCGGTAAAAAAAAAAATATACATCTCTAAGAATAGCTAATGTCTATAAAATCAATCAGTGGAAATTGAATTGAATGGAATAAAACAGATAAAGTTTTTATGATGAAGTAGAACGGAGGATCTTGTTCAGTATTTTAATTAAGCGATTGTGAAATTGCTGTCTCTTTGAGAATCTGTAGCCATGAGAGAGTGCTATCAGTTAACTCTGGTATTTGCGAGCTGTGAGAATGTGTGTTTGGTCTGTGAATGTTCATATATCTCTGCTAAGATTTATCTTCTGAGAAGTAACCTTGAGTTTATAATTTGGAACTTTAGAATAGGAACCATAAGGATTTTTACATAACTAATTTTGGTTAAAGCACTGAAGTGCTAGGTTTCCTTTGTGAGTGTGGTGATATTTGTTTGTCATCTGACATTGTGATTTAAAGATCATAGTTTGAGTGTAATTAACAAATTTTTCTTTTCAAAGTTTATCATTGATATTTCCAGGATAATTTTGATACATGAGGAATTTTAATCAGGGTACAAAATCACATTAAACATTCAAAAAAGGCAGGAACGACAGCAGCAGCTGTGGGGACTCGTGATGGCTCTTGAGATCTCAGAACAACTACAAGCACATAAGAGCGCAGGAACATCGCTGATTTCACAACTGACACAGGATGAACGTAGCTGTATGGTGCTTTATATAATTTTATTGATGGAATGCTAACCACAAAGAGCACTAACAGAACATAGCTCACCACACTATGAGTAATCAAAGTCAATGAGGGAAGGTTTGAAGACACCATACCAGCTTTGAGTCACTGGTAATGCAGATGCAAATTGGCGTGCTTTTAACCAGCAATTCACACTCTACGTGGCAGCTCTAGGTCTTTAGGCACAGCCTGTTGAATGGAGAATTGCATTGCTGCTCACCGTGGCAGGTGTAGCCAACTGGGATGGCCACTTACAAAGGAAACATGGATACTTGCAAAGACTCAAGGGAAATATGGCCAATACAGGATTCAGGCAAACTCAGAGAATAAATGTATATTTGCTACCAGAGAACCAGACAGTATCGAAACCCCTAGCCGATTTGCATTCTAATGACCCATTTCCCCAGGACAAAGGACTGGTACTCAGGTATCAGATACAATTCCAGACACATCGACGCCACTCCCTTCGCCCAGGAAGCCCAAACAGCGAAGGTCAATGACCGCTCAGGACACGCCCAGCCATCAAGGCACCCGTCCCTTTATTGGCTCAAATCAAAAGCAGTAATCGAAGCCTGCCAAATTATTGGGTCCAAAGCTAAGGAGCGCCCAAAAAAGCACAAAACCCCAAAGGATAAAGAGAGACACTGCCATGTGTTTGATCTCTTTTGGCCCTGGCACACCGGCACTCTTCGGCCCGGCCTATACCTGAAGCCAACTGCAGCCCCACGACCAGAAGCAAGTTCAAGATCAACGATCGCTTCCAGACGGATGAGCCCAGCAGAACCTAAGTTACTTCTCCAGACCTAGCCACTCCAGATCAGAACAAAGGTCTTGTTCCTCTGCCAAAGCCGGGTGCCTGAAAGTTAAGTACAGGTTGTTGTAGTGTTAGGTGTAATTTAGCTTGTAGTGTTTTTATGTTGCATGTGTGAGTTAACCTTGTGTGTAAATAAACCATTATTGAACTTGAACTAACTGACTGGTTGTTGAGTCTTTGATCAATATCCGGTTGAACATTGTGATGGTATCCTCTGATACCTGGCGACTCTGAAAAGCAACACCACTCAATATTAAGAAAGGCAACATTATTGGCGTCTCTGGTGCAGAATTGGCAACCATTATTAGTGACGCTGGTGGGAGGGTATTCCGCTCATTAAAATTGGCAACAGTAATTGGCGACCTAGAAGTGATTTTGTCACTCCGAGAGAACCCACAAAACGTTGAATTAGAAACCCAATTGGAAAAGTGAAAGAAATCACAAGTGTAAGACCCGTATTGATCAAACCTCCAAGATTCAGAAGTGTGCAGTAATTTGCATGCGTACTAACAGGGATATAAGCTAAACTCATTAGATTTTGTTGCGTAAAACTATCGTGAGTTTTGTGAACCGGAAAATAGCTTAGGCCATACCCGTTGTTTGCATCGCCGCCCTATTCCCCCCTGTCCCAAATTTAGGATACAGAAAGGAGATACCAGTAGAAATGGCAGCAAAGGCAATGGAACGCCTTATGTACCCACAGGAACTCGAGGTCGCAGCGACCAATAGTGCAGAGCAGTGTCCCATATGGGAAAAGGAATTGAGGAAATGCTTAAAGGGGAAAGGATGGCCCCTTTGGTCTGAGTTTTGTGCGAATGAAGAGTCAGGTCCTGGTAATATAGGACAAACTTGGTGGGACAACGTAATCGAGATACACAAGAAGAATTTAGGGAAAGTTCGTAAGCCGATGGCAATCGTGTCCTCTCTGGCACAATTGCGAGGCACAGAGGAGGTCGTGAGGACGCTCCGCAGACAGCTTGTAGAGAAAGAGAAGAAGAGTGAGGGAAACGTTAGCAAGTGTGAAAAGGTTAATGAGCAACTCCGAGAGCAGCTAGCAGCAAAAGACAAGGAGATGGCTGGTGTCAAACGGGCACACCAATCTTGTCTAGTTCACCTAAGCAGCTTTCAGACACAATACGATAAGGCCTACCAAGATACACAATGCGCAGTCTTGGTAAGAGAAGAGACAGAACAACAGGTAGGACAGTTAAAGAAGCAATGCGCAGACTTGAAGGCAGATTTACGGGCACTCCACAGTTCCACAACGGAACAAAGGCAGAGCTCAGTAGACCATACCAATTGCAGGCAGCAAATTTCATGGTTACAGTCACTGCTCTCAGTACAAAATAGTTTCAGAGACATCTTTGGACCAAATTTAGACCAGGAAGATGGCCCCAATTGGCAGGAACTCAATGAAACTGCCTATCGTTATGTAGAAGATATCGGAAATCACAATAGAGCCCCCCAGGCCCCGAAAAGGAAAACACCCGCACCACCGACAACACAGGCAGCACACAACCCCATGAATCCAGTCACCACACAGCGCACATCACAGGATCGCGAGGAGTCCGATTTCGTTTACACCACCCCATTATCCATCACACAATTGAGAGATGCCTGAGCCAACATTTTTTTATTTTTTAATTTTTTTTAATTAAAGTTTTGCAAAGTTTTTCATAATAAATAGTAATAATCCTAACACAGCAAAATAGAGTGAACATTAACATAGCGCAAAAAGAGAATATACAATAGCAATTAATACGACATAACCCCACGTGCCTCAGTCTTCCCACACCCTCCCAACGGAGCACTCACCCCCACTCCCCTATGGGTCGCTGCTGCTGCTGACGTTTTAATTTTCCCTGAGAAGTCATCAGATGGTATTATGCCCCCGCTCAACAGTAGCAGCTCTGTACACTTGGCAAAATTATTTACACACGTAAGTAGGCATCTGTTCGTGGTGTTGTCGTCCCTTGCTTCTCCCAGACGGAGTTCGCCGCCGTTGTCGACTCGTGCGCACTTCCGCTTCTGCGGCCCTCCCTTCTTCCCCGTTTTCTCTGTTCCTGTGGATGTTAAGTTTGTTAACGTTTCCCTGCCTCCCCCTCCCCCTCCCTGGCCCTCCTCTATTGTTCCCTGTCTCTTTCCTCTACCCCCTCTCTCCCCGCTTCTGCCCTCTCCCCCTCCCCCCTTTGGTTCGCCTTTCCTTCCTCTTAGGTTTAGCTGTGCCCCCCCTCCCCCGGTCCATCTCTCCCTCTCATGCTTTGGCTACTCTCCCCTGATTCTTGGCTACCTGGCTATTCTTCTGCTTTTTTGGCCACAAACAGGTCCCGGAACAATTGGGTGAATGGCTCCCACGTTCTGTGGAAGCCGTCGTCTGACCCTCGGATGGCGAATTTGATTTTCTCCATTTGGAGAGATTCCGAGAGGTCGGACAGCCAGTCTGCAGCTTTGGGTGGTGCTGCTGACCCCCAGCCGAACAGGATTCTACGGCGGGCGATCAGGGAGGCAAAGGCAAGGGCGTCCGCCCTCCTCCCCAGGAATAGATCTGGCTGGTCTGATACCCCGAAGACCGCCACTTTCGGGCATGGCTCCACCCTCATCCTCACCACCTTGGACATTGCCTCCGAAGAGGCTGTCCAGTACTCCACAAGTCTGGGGCAGGACCAGAACATGTGGGCGTGGTTGGCCGGGCCTCCTTGGCACCGCTCACATCTGTCCTCCACCTCCAGGAAGAACCTACTCATACGGGTTCTTGTTAAGTGGGCTCTATGTACCACTTTTAGTTGCGTCAGGCTGAGCCTTGTGCACGTGGAGGTGGAGTTGACCCTATGCAGTGCTTCGCTCCAGAGTCCCCACCCTATTTCGATCCCCAGGTCCTCCTCTCACTTCATTCTTGTTGCGTCCAGTATGGTGTCGGCCCTTTCTATCAGTCGGTCATACATGTCACTACAGCTTCCTTTATCGAGTATGCTTGCGTCCAGTAACTCTTCCAGTAATGTCTGTCGTGGTGGTTATAGGTATGTCCCTGCCTCCTTTCGTAGGAAGTTTTTCAGTTGCAGGTACCTTAGCTCGTTCCCCCTGGCTAGCTAGAATTTCTCTGTCAGTTCGCCCAGTGATGCGATCCTGCCGTCTGTGTATATGTCCCTCACTGTCAGTGTCCCTCTGTCCTGCCCCCACCTTTTGAAGGTGGCGTCAGTCAGCGCTGGTGTGAACATATGGTTGTTGCAGATGGGAGCTTTACCCGACATTCTGGTCAGGCCAAATTGTTGCCATAGTTGCTTCCAGGACTGGAGGGTGGCTATTACCACTGGGCTGTTGGAGTGTTTTTTGGGTGGGGATGGAAGCGCCACTGTGGCGAGGGCCCGGAGGAGGTCCCCATGCAGGAGGCCTCCTCTGCGCGCACCCATTCGGCTTCTGGCTCCTTGATCCATCCCCTTATTCACTCGGCCGTCGCTGCCCAGTGGTAAAGTTGTAGGTTTGGGGGGGCAAGCCCCCCCTGGATTTTGTTTTTTGTAAGACCTTCTTTGGGATCCTAGCATTCTCCCCCCCCCCATACGAACGCCATGATTAGTTTGGCTAGGGCTTTGAAAAAGGCCTTGGGGATGTAGATCGGGATGGATCTGAATAGGAAGAGGTACCTGGGCAGCACGTTCATTTTGATCGTCTGGACTCTCCCCGTGAGGGAGAGTGGGAGTGTGTTCCATCTTTGCAGGTCCTTTTTTACTTCCTCTGTCAGACTGGTGAGGTTCCATTTGTGGATCCCTTTCCTGTCATGGGCTATTTGGATCCCCAGCTAGCGGAATTTGTGTCGGGCTTGTTTAAGCGGCAGTCCCGTTAGGGCTGCCCCACCTACTTGTGAGTGGACCGGGAAGATCTCGCTTTTGCTCATGTTGAGTTTGTAGCCCGAGAAGGTGCCAAACTCTTTCAGAAGCGCGATGATTCCGTCCATGCTGTTCTGTGGATCCGAAATGTAGAGGAGCAGGTCATCTGCATAGAGTGAGACTCTGTGCTCTCTGCCTCCCCTTTGGATCCCCCTCCAGCTTTTTGCTGCTCTGAGCACGATTGCTAGTGATTCAATCGCTCGAGCGAACAGCAGCGGGGACAGTGGGCATCCTTGTCTGGTGCCCCTGTGCAGCTGGAAGTATCGGGAGTTGGTATTGTTGGTCCGTACGCTCGCCATGGGAGCGTTGTATAGGAGCTTTACCCAGGAGGTGAACCCTGTTCCAAGCCCGAACCAGTCCAGTACCTCTATGAGATATTTCCATTCAACTCTGTTGAAGGCCTTTTCTGGTCTAGGGAGACGCTCACCTCTGGTGTTCTCTCCCCGGAGGAGATCATTATCACGTTCAGCAGGTGCCTGATGCCGAGGTAAGCTGTCTACCCAGCCCTTTCTTACCCGCAGTTGGTCCTGCTCTCTCAGATGTGTTTCTTGGAGGAAGACTATGTCGGCCCTCATATTTCTTAGGTGGAGGACTCTGGATCTCTTCACTGGGCCGTTGAGTCCCCTTACGTTCCAGGTGACTATCCTGGTGGGGGGCTTCTGCCTCCTCGCTATTGTGGGATTAACCATACTTACCTGGTGTTCGGCCCCTGCCCACCGGGGTTTCCCTTTGTTAGGGGGCCGTCCAGGATAGCTGCTGTCGCTGCTCTCCATGCGGTCGGGTCCCTGCGCTCCAGGGTTTCCCTTTGTCCCGGGGGCACCTGACATGGCCGCCCACTGTGCGTCCACCATGCGGTAGTCCCCTGCACTCTGGGGTCTCCCTTTGCCCAGAGACCGTACTGGGTGGGTGCTCGCAGCGATTCCTTTTTTCGAGCCCTTGGTTGTGGCACTTTGTAGCCCTATTCCTTTTCTAGCCTTGTTTGTCCTTCCTTCCCTGTGTCGCTCCGCCCCGGTCTCTCCCACACTGTATCCTTCCCCCCCCTCCTTGTTTCTCCCATTTTCCCCCTCTCCCTTGTACCCCTCCTGTGTCCCTCTTTCCCCTGTTCCTGTCCCAGTTTGCTCTCCCATCTCTGTTGAGTGTTCCCCCCAACCCCCAGCCTGGCTCCTTCCCCCCTGTTGGGGGCGCGCTGCGGCCCTGCTTTGTTGCATGCCCCCGGCGCTAGCTTTCCTGCTAGTACGGTGGCCCCCTTCTCGAGAGTTACTGTCTCACTTCTCCCCTGCCTGGCCTCTACGGTTTTCTGCCTGCTCTTCCCCTATCCTACCCTGCACTCCTCTTGCTTGCTCTCCCTTCTCCGCTAATCTCGTTCCCTCGTGCTGGGGCCTGGCCTCCCATCTGAAGCGGTCCCTCGGGCAGTGGTTTGTTCTTTGTTCAGGGTGTGCTCGCCGTGACGGGGGCGGGGGGGGCCTGGCATTACCTCACCCCTCCCCTCCCCCCCATCAGTATGTTGTTGCCCCCTGCCAGGGGCCCCTCATTTCTACCTTCGCTGGTGGTTTTCCAGCCCGTGTTCCTCGACAAACTTGTTTGCTTCGGCAGGGGCTGTAAAGAAGTAGTCTCTTTCTTGGTATGTGACCCAGAGTTTTGCTGGGTACAGCATGTGGTGTTGGGTGCTCTGGTGCACAGATGAGCCAACACAGTTGTATGTGGTACAACTCTATTTTATTTTAACTCTTATATACAGTTCATTCTGGATACTCTGCACGTGCTCTCTCCCTGAGTGCGTCGTGTAGCAGGTCTGTCCTTGTCCTCGTCTCCAGCTAATACTGTCCACCAGGTGTTGTGTTTGTGCTTTTATATGTTTCCTGTCTTTGCCTGTATTGGTTGTGGTGTTGTGTGTTCTGATTTGTCTGTTGGTGTGTCTATCATGATGTGTGTGTTTGAATATCATGACATCCCCCCTTTTTACAAAGATATGTGCCTACGTGGTTATAAATATAATTGTGTCATGAGTGCATCTAAGAGTGTGTGTGTGTGTTGTGTACAGCGTGTGTATATGACGTAACTATCTACATGGGGCGATGTCGGGTGCGTCACACTAACAAGGTTGTACCATAACAAAACATGAATGCGAGAAAAAAAAAACTTGAACAGTGGTCCGGTCAGACGATATCTGGAATGATAAACAACAACAGGTTATAATACAGAAGTGTTTGACTTTTTGAACGTATGAACAGCGTTATAAGTCCAGTCTAATGGGTGACCGCCTCAAGAATAGGCTGGTCCGCAAGCCGGTTCAGCTGTGGAGATTTGGGTTCACACTGGTTCACATTGGACTGTTGGAGGTGATGCTGTTGCCGAAGTCTCTACTTTTCCATTTGTTGTACTTCGTGCAGTGCTTGGTTTTTCATTCGTTCAAATATAACATTCAACATCTTTGTTAGTGTTGCCTTGGCTGTGGTTTGGTTTACTAAGTTTTGTGCTGGCCAGGTGAATATTGTAGCACGTTCTAACAGCCTGTAACACAGTTCCTTCGTGTATTTCCATGTGCTGAGATGTTACTGTAGTTAGTAAGGCCTTAATTATCTGCAACTGAACACCTTCGTCGGTTTGTGGTCCTTGAGAACAACCACATATTGTCTCTATAATTCTATCAATTAATTTCTGTAAACAGTCAGATGATGTGCTGACTATGCGGGGACATTTCGACTGGCATGCCAACTCAAAAGGGAGAAAATACTTGTCTGCTTCAATCAAGTTTGCCCTGGATTTGACAGGTGGCAAGGTCCCAGAAACAGCCTTAGCTTCTGCATGGGGAGGATTTCAGCTGCTGTGGCCTGGTCACGGGTGGCGATAGAAGGGGCATGATCCGTGGCATCTCCACGAAGTCATCCTTGGGAACCAGTGGAGGATCCGGCGTGTGCGTACGGTTCAGTTGCGAGCGTGGAAGGCGGCGCAAAGCTCGCTGATTGCGCCTACGCACCAATCCATCCGCCCTGCATGCCAGGAACAAGGTGGAGTCTTTTTTCTTTTTATGTTTGTGGTGGACGGCATCTTGTAGCCGATGGGTCGTTGCCATCGAAGAAGCACCATCACTAATGTCATGCAAGGCGATGACTGTGCCAGATGTGGAAGTTGGCCGAGACCGTGCACGCTGGTTCCGGCCACCTGCTGTGCCGGAAGGGCGACTCCACAGAGAAACGTCGAAGCATGTCGCCTTGGAGAGAGAATTGTTGCTCGCATCAACGTCTGGCGATGGCGCAAATTGGTGTGTCCGTCTTGGACCGCCGGTGCTGGTCGCCACTGCCGACCCAGCGGGACTGCCACACGATCCATTCCCTGTCGCCGTGGCATCCGCCGTCACCCTGAGCGTGCCATCACCGAGGCCGCGACACCGCCCGTCCGGAGCAAGGTCTGGCGTGCGCGAATCAGAGTCGGCGCTTGGCTGCTCCCCATCTGGAGTCTGGTCTGCCTTCCGTCGATGCTCCCCGTCCGGAGTCCCAACAGGTTCACTGGAGGCAGCCGAGATTCCCTGAAGCTGCACTTCTGGAGTCGGAACATGCAGGAATGCACCAACCAGTGGAGAGGCTCGAGCCATCGAGGTGGAAGCGGTGCGCCGCCACCGCAGTCGTCAGTGGTCCCACCGTGATCGTCGAGTGCCTCGGTACGCACTAGGCGAGGTCTGTCACCTTGCACCTTTTGCATGGGAAGTGGGATGCTGTCGTCACTCGTCTCACATCCCGTGGATAGATCCTCATTAGCAGCTTGCTGTTCACTAGGGTTGGGTGAATTGTCAGAGTTTTCATCTGGTGGTGCAAACCATGTCGGTGGACTGTCATTGTCTTGCCGTTGTCCTTCATTTGGGCTTTTCTTCTTTGGAATTTTAAATCTTCCCCCAGACATTGCAGAACCTTGTTTATTACCCCCAAATTCTCCCATATGTATGGTCTCGAATATAGGATCCAATGTTTCTATCGACATTGTACTATTTTCCAAAGAACATTCCGTTTCACTTTTCTTCTCAGGTACCTCATATGTATCTTTGTCTAATGTACATGCCTTCATGGTCTCTGGGTCTGATTTTGCTGGGGCTGGCATGGTCACAGTCTCTCTTTTACTGTTCTCAATTGCCCACATTATACTCCCCATACATAACTGCTTAATCACTGGAGTTAGTGTGGTACAATGGATAATCGGGTCAACCTTATCTGCATCTTCACCATTAGTGGAAAGCACACTTGGTTCACTTGAAACTGCTGCGGGTTTTAAATTCGTTATCTGGCTACTCGATGTCGGTGTCCTCAGGATTCTTGCTCCAATGTTCTGCTCATTTATCAGTGGAGTGTGTATAGGTTCAATGCAATTAATGTTCCCCTCAAGGTTTGAAGAGTCATTACTGACTAACTGCTGGTCTCCGAAGTTGGGACTTTGCGGTGTTGTGTTGAAGGGAGACATTTGTCCCTGCTGTAGATATGATTCAGGTTGTGTTATTTCCATTACCTGAGGATCAATTTCTTGTCCATTTTTTCGATCTGTACTAAAACACTGGAAATTCTCAGTCTGCTCCTTGCAAGTTAAACATTCAAGTAATTTCTTTAGCAAATCCTCAGCATCCTTCTGTGACCGTGCAGCATTATTAATCTCTGTTCAGCTATAATGATCCTGAAGGTCAGCGCATAAACCTTTTTTCTTCGGGCTTGGAAGAGGCGATTCCTTTGGCTTGTCTTCAGTTGGGCTTGAACAGTCTTCAGCGCTGTGCCCTTCATTGTAGCATGAGAGACCGTCATGGTCATGCTGCTGTATAGTGGAGCATGGTAGGCTGTTATAGCCTTCTTGCTGTTCACGTGAGCATGGCAGACTTGCATCGTCTACCGCTGGTTGGTCAGGAGAGGTTGCTAGACCCTCATGGTCTTGTTCCTGCAAGGACCGCACATTGGAGTCTTGCGTTGCTTCTATCGTGGAGGCTGTCCACGAGCTCTCTGTGGAGGCTTGTGACACTGGAGTCACTTCTTGTTCGTGCAAGGACTGCGCTCTGGAGTCTTGCGTTTCTGCAATTGTGGAGTCTGTCCACAAGCTTGCTGTGGAGGCTTGTGACTCTGGAGTCACTTCTTGTTCATGCGAGGACTGCGCTCTGGTGTCTTGCATGTCTTCTTTCATAGAGTCGGGAACGCTGAGCGGGACGTGGACCACGCTCTGTGTGGCAGCAGGGCGCTCTCCGTGTGCTTGCACCGCTCCCTGTCTGTTAATGTCAGGCTGCAGCATCATCCGGCACTGATAAGTTGGGACGTCATATCTGCTGGGTTGAAGATCTTCAAATCCGAAAAATGAATCCGCATCTGTGTCGGATTCAATGTGGGGGTCGCCAATGTGCAACACGAAAGGTTCGTCGGAGTCATAGTCTTATAGGACCACGGAGCTATCATTGGGCACGCGAGGTCCTGAAACACTTTAAAGATCGTCATCAAAGTATTCGAGTTCGGAATCATCGGCTTGTGCGTAGGTAACTGCTTGTCGGAGGGTTCTTCGGAGGTCAAATTCATCTCCTGGGTCAATTTGCGGCAATGTGCTGTCATTCCAGGTGAGGGAAGGTTGTTTTACAGCTTTAACAGATTTTTGTTTTTTTGATTTGGGACGTTTCCCTTTTAAATTGGATTTGGGACGTTTCCCCTTTAAATTGGTGCGGTCTGGGGCCTCTGACATCCTGACGCTCGGTATGTATCACATAGGAAGCGACTGCGCATGCTCAGATCGCTGTTCCTTTACCGATGGCCGTTTTCTTGACTGCGCATGCGCAAGATGCTGCGCATGCGTAGTCAAGAAAAATGAAACTTCCGGTTCTGCGCACTGCTCGCGCAACTGTGCTAGCGTGATACCTTTAGCAAGATGGCCGCCGACCTCGACCCAGTCCTCTCTCAGGCCCGGGATTTCGGCCTCTGGGAATTCGGGCTCCGGGATCCCGGCCACGAGGTGAGTACTGCCACTTTTCTTACCTTTACTTGCCGATTGGATTGCGTTTTCTTCACAGTACTTGGAGAATTTGTCCAGGACTGCCTGGTAATCGTACCTTTGCTGCCTCCTGAAGAACCTGAACCTTGTGAATATTTCTCTTGCCCTTGCACTGGCGATGGTGAGGAGAAATTCAATTTTTTCGCTATCATCCAGGTCTTGGAGTTCAGCTGCCACCAGGAACAATTCGAACACTTGCCGGAATCGCCGCCAGTTTTCGCGGAGATCGCTGTGGCACTGGAGCGGCTGCGGAACCGGGAGCTGTAACATTTTGCCTGGGCACTGCTGGTTGTCTGTGTACACTGAGGTATGCCGGCAGGTATCGATCCACTCCTGTTCCATGTGGTGTTGGGTGCTCTGGTGCACAGATGAGCCAACACAGTTGTATGTGGCACAACTCTATTTTATTTTAACTCTTATACACAGTTCGTTCTGGACACTCTGCACGTGCTGTCTCCCTGAGTGCGTCGTGTAGCAGGTCTGTCCTTGTCCTCGTTTCCAGCTAATACTGTCCACCAGGTGTCGTGTTTGTGCTTTTATATGTTTCCTGTCTTTGTGATTGGTTGTGGTGTTGTGTGTTCTGATTTGTCTGTTGGTGTGTCTATCATGATGTGTGTGTTTGAATATCATGATACAGCATACCAAAACGCACGTTGCTCTTGTGAAGAGCTGCTTTCGCTCTATTAAACTCGGCCAGTCTCCTGGCTAGGTCTGCCCCAATGTCCTTGTAAATTCAAATGGCATGTCCTTCCCATTTGCAGGTTCTGTTTTTCCTGGCCCAGCATAGGATTGTTTCCCTATCTTGGTGCCGGTGCAGTTTAGCTATAACTGCTCTCGGGTGTTCCCCTGCTTTGGGCTTCGGGCGCAGCGACCGGTGTGCTCTGTCCATTTCTGGTGGGCTGGGAAAGGTTTTCTTCCCCACTAAGTTGCCCAGCATCTCGGCCACGTATGCCGTGGGGTTTCTACCCTCGATCCCCTCTGGTAAGCCCACGATCCTGGCATTTTGCCTCCTCGAGCGGTTTTCCTGGTCGTCCACTCTGCCCTTCAGGCTCCCCTGTGTTGTGCCCAGTCTCGCCACCTCCCTCTCCAGGGCCGTGATCCGGTTGCTCACGTCAGTCGCTGCTTTCTCCAGCTTCTTCATGGTCGCCTCCTGGGCTTCCAGTTTCTTCCCTTGGGCGTTCAATTTCTCCTCTGCTCTGCCCAGGGCCTGCTGCACCTCCGTCAGGGCCTTGACCATTGCTGCCTGCACTGCAGCCTCTATGTCTGCCTTAGCCTCTGCCTTGTTTACCTGCTGGTGTTCCCTCAGCACATCGGCAAAGGCTGCCTTCCAGTTCCAGCTCCCCCCTGGCCCCGGGGGAGACAGCACCTGTCTGCCCAGCTCTTTTTGACGCGGCGATACTTCCGTTCTGCTGCTTTGTTCGCTGATTGGCTCGTCTCAACTGGCTCGCCCATTGCCCCGTCTGCCTTTGGTGCCCCTTCTCCCTCTGCTTTGGATCCCTTCTGGCACTTTTTCCCCTTTTTCCCCCCCCCCTTTTATTTATTTATCTATTTATTTATTTTTTCTCCCCCCCCTTCCCTTTTTCTTCTCCCCTCCCTTCTCTCCTTTACCACTTTATTTTTCCACTTTTATAAAATTCTTCTAAGGTGAATTTATTTTGGGTGAGAACAAGAAAAGTGCAAAAATAATTTTTTAAAAAGTTTTCAAAGTTTTCTTTGCAGAGTTTTGTTTTTGCAAAAGTTCTGTTTTCCTTCCTTTTCCCTCACTCACCCAGGTCGAGAGAGAGAGAGAGAGAGAGTGGCTTCTGGTCAGGAGTCCCTCTTTGTTCCTGCCTTGTGGTGGTCGCCGGCGGGGGGAGGGGGGTCGGTCGGTCGGTCCCCGCTTCGTTCCCAGCTACTGTCCCCGCTGGTCGGTCCGAGCTGGCGTCGCACCCTGCGCTCTCCTGCTGGGGAGGGGGTCGGTCGCTCCTCCATTCCTTCCTCCCTGCAGGTTCGGCCCCTGCCCTGCGCTCTACTGCCGTGCGTGGGGGGGGCGGGGGGTGCCACCGGATCGCTCCTCTCCCGAGGGCCCAGTTCCCCTGCTCCCGGTTTCATGTGACTTTAATTTCTTTTTATCCGGAGGCCCCCTGAAATAGCCCCGACTTCGTGGCGCTGCGGAAGACTTTTTGCTGCGACCGCTCCGCTCACGAACGCCACCGGAAGTCACCTGCGCCAAAATGTAACTATTCCACCCCACAGCAGACCCACACAATTTCTTTGAGCGAGTAAGACAACAGGCAGTTATGTACGGTCTGGATGAACCGGAGTGAAACTTATAGTGATGAGCCTTGACCCATCCGTTAGGTCAGCATTACCCAATCCACAGAATATAGGAGGAAAAAGCCTCCAGGACATGACGGCAGCTATCTTAGATGCAATTGGTTATCTCCACTGAGTGGGAACCGGAGGCCAGTGAGATTTTTTGATTGACAGGGTGGATGAGGAGGGAACAGCGCCTTACCGTGTCGGGGTGTATGAAGTTCTCCGTGCTCCCAGAGTCAATTAGGCAGGACGCCTCGTGCCCGTTGATGAAAACGGTCGTCGTGGCGGTTGAGCATGTTCGAGGTCGAGACTGATCCAGAGTCACCGAGGCCAATCGCAGTAGTTGGGAAGTCTGTTCAGGCAGTGTGTGGTCGGCCAAGCTGGGGTCCTGGGGGTTCATCCAAGATGGCGTCTCCCATCGGTCGCACATGAACGGGTGTACACAAAATTGCGGCGCCCATCCCTCAAGTGTGGCGTCCACGGAACAAGATTGCGGCGCACGGGGTCCGCACGTGGCCCTGTGTTATGGGAGTGGCGGCGACCGCTGGCCGCACGGGGCCCGTGGAGAAGTTTGTGGTGGCGGTCCAGATTTGCCGCTGGAGACCGCGGCCACCGCTCGGGCCTGACATACCCCCACGAAATGGCCCTTTTTGCCGCATCCCTTGCAGGTGGATGCGCGGGCCAGGCAGCACTGGCAGGGGTGCTTGGCCTGCCCGCAAAAGTAGCAGCGGGGCCCCTCAGGGTTGCCAGGCCTTCTTGCAGCGCAGGCCTGTGGGGGAACGGGGGAAGTCTCGGGGTCGGCCGCTGCGGGGTTCCACGCTGCCCAGGGGGCTGCCGCGTGGTCAGGAACATAGGCGCGGGCGTTCCTGGAGGCCACGTCCAGGGAACCTGCAAGGGCCCGTGCCTCCTGAGACCCAAGGTGTCCTTCTTTAACAGGCGCTGGCGGATTTGTGACGAAAGCATACCTGCCACGAAAGCGTCCCGGACTAAGAGTTCCGTGTGTTCGCCCGCCGAAACTTGCGAGCAGCTGCAGCTTCTTCCCAGCACCAGGAGTGCGCGGTAGAATTCCTCCAACGATTCCCCAGGGGTTTTTTGCCTTGTTGCAAGCAGGTGCCGGGCGTAGACCTGCTTTACTGGGCGAATATAGTGTCCTTTTAGCAGCTCGATATCTGCATCGAAGTCTTCCGCTTCTTCGATGAGGGTGTAAATCTCCAGGCTCATCGTTGTGTGCAGGACGTGCAGTTTCTGCTCTCCTATGGGTGCGTTTTCGGCCATCTCAAGATACGTTTTAAAGCACGCCAGCCAGTGCTTAAAGATTGCCGCTGAGTTCGCCGCGAGGGGGCTAAGTTGCAGACATTCCGACTTGATTCGGAGCTCCATCCTTTCTTCTTAAAAATCTAGCTTATTAGATTGGTGCATGCTCAATGACCACTAAAGCAAGGTTGTAGTCCAACTGAAGGCTCAGAATGAGGGCTGCTGGGGCGGCATGGGTTCTTATACCCCACCTATCAGGGAGGAGCTATTATACACTCTAGCCAATAGCAAGCATACATGTTCTACCAATGGTACATTAGCCTCTCAGGTACCGTAATACCTATAATACCACACCAAGGAAGAGCACATTTCGCTTCTTTCCGAACTATTAGGACTTCTACACTCAATTGGATGTAAAGTCAACCCGAAAAATGCCCAAATCCTAAAAGAAAAGGTCTTTTATTTAGGCAGTCATCACGCACGGAAAAAGAGAGATAGAGCAAAAACGGATCGATTCGATTGTTAAATTGCCCTTGCCCCGTAATGTCACTGCACTCCGGCCATTTTTAGGACTGGTTGGTTACTGCAGGAACCATATAGACAGTTTCCCTCCCAAGGCAGCACCACTTTCCGAGCTCCTAAAAAAGAATGCCCCTTGGGAATGGCTTCCACAGCATACGGGTTCCATTGGTGCATTAAAAAGCGCCCTAGGTACAGCCTCCGCTTTGCAGGTACCAGACCCACACTCCCCATACGCTATAGAATTGCGACCACCGACTGAACCCTATTGGCCGTACTACTTACAGAAAGGTACGATTGTTTAGGACCCGTAGCCTATGCCTCACGAGTTTTGGACCCAGTGGAGCAAGGATTTTCAGTCTGCGAAAGGCACTTGCTCGCAGTTTTTTGGGCTGTTCAGTACTTCGCATACATCACAGGCCTGAACCCCGTAACGATTTTAACCGCGCACACCCCAACGCAACTACTGTTAGATGGTAGGTTAAAGGACGGTTCAGTTAGCCAGATTAGAGCAGCGCGCTGGACTCTACTCTTACAAGGAAGGGACATCACAGTAAAAAGGACAAAAATACACATATTTTTAGCAGATAATTTGCAGTATGAAGGAACCCCAACACGAGTGTGAAATCATCGCAGCCAGGCACAACACAGGACCCTTTATTCCTAAATCGCTACCCACAAAAGCAGGCATCAGACCGCAGAGAACCCAGCCCATGGATAAATCTTTAAAAATGTACGTAGATGGCTCCTCCACAATTCATAATGGAAAAAGGATTACCGGATGTGGTATATATGTGGAAGATACGCAGGGACGTGCATTAGAGGAGATATCACTAAAATTTCCAGGACATTTAGGATCGCAGGCAGCCGAGTTAGCAGCTTTCGCATACATAGTGCAGCACCCAGATTCTTTCCCGATCCCCGCAAATATATATTCGGACAGTTTATATGCCTGTAACAGTTTGACGGAATTCCTGCCCCTGTGGGAATCTAGAGGATTCATATCCGCCGACGGTAAACCCCGACCCTCAGCGCCATTACTGAAGCATATTCTTGAAACAGCTAAAGACCGCAAATATGGCATAATAAAAGTTAGAAGCAATCATCATTCGTCCCTACCCGGTAATGTAAAAGCTGACGCCCTAGCAAAGGCAGCATCACGACACGGTCACTTTTGGCAACCCCCCGAGAGTGCCCCAGTACACACTGTCCAGGTCTCACAGACGAATATCCAAGACTTAGCACAGGCCCAAAAGGCAGACGACACTCTTCAACGAGTTTTAAACGGTAACTTCCCAAATTCAAGGGCACACTGACGGTACAGGATGGAATTGTATTGAAGAATGGAATTTATGTGGTCCCCACCCAGGACAGGAACCAGATTATTTGTCAATTTCATGACGGACACGGATATCGGGGATAGGAACCACCATTGCCCACTTAAGACCTTTGTGCTGGTGGCCCGATTTAAAAGCAGGCGTCACACATTATATTGAAAATTGTTCAATTTGTGCTCAAAATAATCCAGACAGATACTCCAGTTAGAGGTTCCCCTTTGTGTAAGTAAGTTAAATGTGTAACGATTAAATGTTTGATAGTGCCCCTTTAGAATTTATGAATGCGTGATGTATTAAAAAAACTTAGGTAAATGCTCCAATACATAGGACAGAGTAATATAGAATCTGTCCTTGACCAAGGGTACCCGGCACACCAAAGAACTGAGGACGGACTCCAGCCATCTGGGATGGCTACTTACAAAGGAAACATGGATACTTGCAAAGACTCAAGGGAAATATGGCCAATACAGGATTCAGGCAAACTCAGAGCCTAAATGTATATTTGCTACCAGAGAACCAGACAGTATCAAAACCCCTAGCCGATTTGCATTCTAATGAACCATTTCCCCAGGACAAAGGACTGGTACTCAGGTATCAGATACAATTCCAGACACATCGACGCCACTCCCTTCACCCTGGAAGCCCAAACAGCCAAGGTCAATAACCACTCAGGACACGCCCAGCCATCAAGACACCCGCTCCTTTATTGGCTCAAATCGAAGGCAGTAATCGAAGCCTGCCGAATTATTGGGTCCAAAGCTAAGGAGCGACCAAAAGAGCACGAAACCCCAAAGGATAAAGAGAGACACTGCCATGTGTTTGATCTCTTTTGGCCCTGGCACACCGGCACTCTTCGGCCCGGCCTATACCTGAAGCCAACTGCAGCCCCACGACCAGAAGCAAGTTCAAGATCAACGATCGCTACCAGACGGATGAGCCCAGCAGAACCGAAGTTACTTCTCCAGACCTAGCCACGCCAGATCCGAACAAAGGTCTTGTTCCTCTGCCAAAGCCGGGCGCCTGAAAGTTAAGTACAGGTTGTTGTAGTGTTAGGTGTAATTTAGCTTGTAGTGTTTTTATGTTGCATGTGTGAGTTAACCTTGTGTGTAAATAAACCATTATTGAACTTGAACTAACTGACTGGTTATTGGGTCTTTGATCAATATCCGGTTGAACATTGTGATGGTATCATCTGATACCTGGCGACTCTGAAAAGCAACACCACTCAATATTAAGAAAGGCAACATTATTGGCGTCTCTGGTGCAGAATTGGCAACCATTATTAGTGACGCTGGTGGGAGAGTATTCCGCTCATTAAAATTGGCAACAGTAATTGGCGACCTAGAAGTGATTTTGTCACTCCGAGAGAACCCAGAAAACGTTGAATTAGAAACCCAATTGGAAAAGTGAAAGAAATCACAAGTGTAAGACCCGTATTGATCAAACCTCCAAGATTCAGAAGTGTGCAGTAATTTGCATGCGTACTAACAGGGATATAAGCTAAACTCATTAGATTTTGTTGCGTAAAACTATTGTGAGTTTTGTGAACCGGAAAATAGCTTAGGCCATACCCGTTGTTTGCATCGCCGCCCTATTCCCCCCTGTCCCAAATTTAGGATACAGAAAGGAGATAGGTGTAATTTAGCTTGTAGTGTTTTCCCTCACTCACCCAGGTCGAGAGCGAGAGAGAGAGAGAGTGGCTTCTGGTGTTTTTATGTTGCATGTGTGAGTTAATCTTGTGTGTAAATAAACCATTATTGAACTTGAACTACCTGACTGGTTGTTGGGTCTTTGATCAATATCTGGTTGAACATTGTGGTGGTATCATCTAATAACTGGGGCGAAATTCTCCCGAAACGGCGCGATGTCCACCGACTGGCGCCCAAAACAGCGCCAATCAGACGGGCATCGCGCCGCCCCAAAGGTGCGGAATGCGCCGCATCTTTGGGGGCCGAGCCCCAACATTGAGGGGCTAGGCCAACGCCGGAGGAATTTCCGCCCCGCCAGCTGGCGGAAACGGCCTTTGTTGCCCCGCCAGCTGGCGCGGAAATGACATCCCCGGGCGGCGCATGCGCGGGAGCGTCAGCAGCCGCTGACAGTTTCCCACGCATGCGCAGTGGAGGGAGTCTCTTCCACCTCCGCCATGGTGGAGACCGTGGCGGAGGTGGAAGGGAAAGAGAGCCCCCACGGCACAGGCCCGCCCGCGGATCGGTGGGCCCCGATCGCGGGCCAGGCCACCGTGGGGGCACCCCCCGGGGCCAGATCGCCCCGCGCCCCCCTCAGGACCCCGGAGCCCGCCCACGCTGCCTTGTCCCGCCGTTCAAAAGGTGGTTTAATCCACGCCGGCGGGACAGGCAATTTATCAGCGGGACCTCGGCCCATCCGGGCCAGAGAATCGAGCGGGGGGGGGCCCGCCAACTGGCATGGCCCGATTCCCGCCCCCGCCGAATATCCGGTGCCGGAGACTTCGGCAACCGGCGGGGGCGGGATTCACGGCAGCCCCCGGCGATTCTCCAACCCGGCAGGGGGGTCGGAGAATGACGCCCCTGGTGACCCTGAAAAGCAATACCACTCAATATTAAGAAGGGCAACATTATTGGCATCTCCAGTGCATAATTGGCAACCGTTATTAGTGACGCTGGTGGGAGAGTATTCCGCTCATTAAAATTGGCAACACAGGTCCATAGACGATAGAAATCTTTAATAACCTCACTTTTGAAAGCAAAGGTGAAAAGATTAATTTTGACGAAGTTGTTAAAAAATTTGATCGACACTACACCAAAAAAGAATAAAACGTTTGAACAGTACGTTTTTCGAACCCGCACACAACAGGCAGGCAAATCGTTCAACAGCTTCCTAACAGACTTGAGGTCAAAGGCTCAGACATGTTACTTTGCAGGCACCCATGATCCGAGATCAGATTGTTTTCGGTATAAGCAATGAGAAGGTTAGTGAAAGATTGTTGAGAGAGAATGAACTCCATTTCGACGATGCCATTAAAACTTTCCATGCCAGCGAGCTAGCTGCGCAGCAGATTAGTACCTTAATCTTAAAGAATTTTGGCATGAGAATCGGAGATGCAGCCGACGCCATCAATGTTGTGACACACCCTCAGACAAAATGTGCTCCCAACAGCGGTGGCCATTTTAAACAAATACACGATACCACCATTTTGTGCAGCTGATGCTGCAACAATCATTTGCAAAGGCAATGTTCACCATTCGGAAAAGTGTGTTCTAAATGCAAAGGCAAGAATCACCTTGCAAAACAATGCTTTTCGAATAAAAAATCAGAAGTAAAAAAATCAATAAATGTGATTGAAGAAATAAATCTGGAAGACACATTTTTTATTGATGATATATCTAGTGAAGATAAGCATTATAATTGAATGCAAGCTGAAAAGTCTTCGAAGCAAATCTGCTGTAATAGCAATGCAAATACAACCCGTACCAGCCTCCCCGAACAGGCGCCGGAATGTGGCGACTAGGGGCTTTTCACAGTAACTTCATTGAAGCCTACTTGTGACAATAAGCGATTTTCATTTCATTTTTTTCAACTGTTCAAAGAGATAACTGGACAGCTCCTCTGATGATTAATAAAACATTAGTTAATGTTAACCTCGACACAGGAGCGAGAACTAATCTTATAAGCTTATCAGATATGCAAGAAATGGAAGTTAAACTGCACATTTTGAATAAAACAGTACTTTTGAAGGATTATAACGGTAAAAGAGTCAACACTAGGAGTATGCAAACTAGATGTCAGTCTGAAGAATCGGGTGCATAAAGTGAAGTTTTCCATTGTAGAAGCTGAGCATGAATTACTACTGAGAGTGGAAGCCTGTGAAGCACTTGAATTGGTAAAAAGAGTATACGGTGCTGACTGTGCTTTAACCACCCAAAGTAGCTTAGTGGACTCAATAATAAAGCGTTTCCAGAAATATTAAGGATTCAGAGTTTTGCCATTCACTTATTGGATCCAACTGGAAGAGAATGCACAACTAATCATATATGCTCTAAAGCGAATACCAGCACTGTTGAAGGATCGGCTGAAAAATTAACTGGCAAGGATCTGAGGGTGATAAAATGAATTTAAGAACCGACAGATTCGGTGAACTCCATAGTTTGCGTGAAGAAATGAAACAATGACTTGAGAATCTGAATGGATCCCAAAGACCTCAACTCAAATGTAAAGCGAGAACATTATCCAATTCTGAAACAAGAAGAGATTACTTGTGAGATGTCAGGAGCGACATGCTCTAGCAAACTAGATGCAGGGTTTTTTTCAACTCAAATTGGATGAGGAAAGCACAAAATTGTGCACGTTTAACACTCCATTCGGGCGATACTCAGAATACCATTTGGTATTATTTCAGCATCTGAAATTTTCCATAGGGCACTAGAACATTAGTAGAAGAGTGTACGTAGACGATATCATAGTTTGGGGTTCAGCAAAACAAGAGCACGATGAAAGGCTTATCAATAATTAAAGCGTTTCCAGAAATATTTCAAGGATTCAGAAGCATAAATGAAATGAAATGAAATGAAAATCCCTTATTGTCACGAGTAGGCTTCAATGAAGTTACTGTGAAAAGCCCCTAGTCGCCACATTCAGGCGCCTGTTCGGGGAGGCTGGTACGGGAAAGAGTATGGGCTCAGGTTAAATAAAGCCAAATGCCAGTTTGTTGTTGAAGAAATTATATTCTTCGGAGACAGACTATCTGCTCGAGGTGTTCAACCAAACCAGTAGAAGATAACGGCGACATTAAACATGTCACATCCAACAGAGAAAAAAGGAGTCCTCAGGATGCTAGGTGTGATAGATTTTGTAGGTAAATTCATTCCTAATTTATCAGCAAAAATGATATGCTTGTGGGAAATAATCAAAAAGGATACTATTTTCCAATGGCCTGAAAGACATGAGCAAGAGTGGCGAATGCTACAGGACTCATTGACAACAGCTCCAGTGCTGACATTTTTTGACCCTAAAAGGAAGACAAACATATTGACAAATGCATTGAAGGATGGGTTGGGAGCAGTTTTATTGCAGCAAGACAATGATGAGAATTGGCTTCCAATTGCCTCTGCTTCCAGGTCAATAATTGACACAGAACGTAGATATGCTCAGATCGAAAGAGAATGTTTAAGTCTGATCAACGGCTGAGACAAATTTCACGATTATGTATCTGGCTTAACAACATTCTTGGTTGAACAGATCATAGACCGCAAGTAACAATTCTAAGAAAAAAATTAAATGAGATGACACTGAGAATGCAAAGAATGATGATGAAACTACCGAGGTACAATTTCAATCTCATTTATACTCCAGGAAAACATATCATAGTCACTGATGCACTCTCACGAGCAACGGATATAGTGGAAGAAAAACACATGCATGAAGATGTGCAAGTACACGTAACTCTTGTGACAGAAACACTTCCAATGTCCGATGCAAAATCCAAAGTTGATCAAAGAAGAAACAAACAAGGATGAAATGCTACAAAGGATCATAAAATACCTCAGTGAGTGATGGCCAAAAGGATCCTGTTCCAAATATTACATTATTCGAGTGGAGCTAAGTGCAGCCACTGGTTTTTTGCTCAGGCAAAACAGGATTGTCATACCACAATTTCTAAGATCCACGATTCTACAGAAGATTCATGAGGGGCACTTAGGGACTGAAAAATGCAAACAAAGAGCTAGAGACATGGGGGGGCGATTCTCCGAGTCCCACGCCGGGCCGGAGAATCAGAGCAACCGCGCCACGACGGGCCAACGTTGGCGCGCGATTCTCTGAAGTGCGGAGAATCGGCGCCATTTGCGCCGGCGTGTTTGGTGCGGCGCCGGCCACGGGCCACTGGAATCGGCGGGGCCACCGATTCTCCGGCCTGGATGAGCTGAGCGGCCGACCCGACACGACAGAGTCCTGCCGGCACCGTTCACCCCTGGTCACTGCCAGCGGGAACTCTGCGGGAACGCTCAGGGGGCTCCCTCACCAGGGGGGCCTCCGATGGTGTCTGGCCCGCCTTCGGGGCCCACCGGTCAGCGGGCCAGCCTCTCCCCCCCGGGGCTACTTTCCGGCGCGGCCGGCCCCTAAACACCGACCCCATGTTGGGTTAGGGCCGGCACATGTAAGACATTACCCACGAATGCGCAGGATGGCGCGACCCAACTGCGCATGCGCAGGATTGAGCTGGCCCAATTGCGCATACGCGGGTTGGCGCGGTGCCCATTTGTCACCGTGTAAGGAGGTTGGAGCGGCGTGAACCGCTCCAGTGCCGTGCTGGTCCCCTGTGGGGGCCAGAATAGGTCATGCCTGGGCCCTGTTCGCACCATCATGAAACACAACAGCGCAAACACTTGGCCGCCATATCGGAGAATTGCCGCCATGGTATACTAGCCAGGCATCAATCAAGACATTCGGATCATGATAGAAAATTCTGCAACTTGACAGAAATGTCAGTACCAACAACGAAAAGAACCAATGCAAATGGGCAAAATAATAACAATTCCATGGCAGAAAGTGGGAATGGATCTGTTCTATCTGGCAGGAAAAGAATAATACCTGTTTGTGATCAACTATTTTTCTAACTTTCCAGAAGTAGTACAACCAGCCAACTCATCAGCCACATGTGCCATCAAACATACTAAGGACATATTTGCTCATCATGGAATACCACAAGTTGTCATGAGCAACAATGGCCCATGTTTTAACAGCCATGAATGGACAGAGATCACACAGTGCTATGGAAGCTACCAATCGGAAACTTGTGAAGCAGCTCACATTTCAAAAAAGGAGGCAGAAGGAATATTATGGTAGATCTAGAAGATGTCTGCAACCGTTAGCAAAGAATGACAGTCAGGGTAGACGATCCTGATGGATGTGGATGGTTGAAGTGTGTAAATGTAATACAGCCATTAAATCCGCAGTCATACATCATCGTCACCGATGAAGGGCAAGTTCTAAAAAGAAGCAGGACAGCCTTACTGAAGGTTCAGCAACTCTTTATTTCAGAACCACAGGATGATGTAGAAAGCAATCTCAGGAACTGAACAAATGCTACCTCAGCACACACAAACAGAACAAGCTGAAGATGTGCAAAGCACAGAAACACAGCATTAACCATCTTCAGAAACAGTTGAAAACAAGGCAAACTCACAAGTTCAACCAGTGCTTAGAAAGTAAACAATACACAGAAAAAAGCCAGACAGATTGGATTGGTGATGGACATTGAACATGTAAATAATTGAAGTATTTTGCATATCATATGTATTGTGTATTGAATTTAAATAATGTATGTAAATATTGTTCATTTCCAAAAGAAAGGGGATGTGATGATATGCATAAGCAATCATGTAAATATTAACAGATAAGACCTCCAACCAGCAGGTGACAGTAAAGAACAACCATATCTCACTGTTACCTTGGGGAGTTTGGAGATAGTTGTCATAGTGGATAGGCGCATTTGCAGTAGCTCTTAGATAATTTATAATAGTTAGCAGATTTTGAATTTTTTTTAGTCATCTGACCCACGTTATTGTTTCACAATAAACATTTAACTAGTCATGAACTAGACGGTCTCTAGTGCACTAATTCCATTCGGCCAAGCACCGGGGGGGGGGATTCTTCCTTAATTGGCGGGGCGGGCAACTCCGGCGGGACGGAGTGGCGTGAACCACTCCGCCGCTGGGCCGCCCCAAAGGTGCGGAACCCTCTGCACCTTCAGGGGCTACGCCCACCCCAGAATGGTTTGCGCCCCGCCGGCTGGAGGGAAAGGGGCTTGGCGCCATGCCAACCACCGCCAAAGGGCCTCCGCCAGCCGGCGCGAGTTGGCGCATGCGCGGGAGCGCCAGCATGTGCTGGCATCATCCCCGTGCATGCGCAGAGGGCTTCGTTTCCACACCGGGAATGGCAGACCAGTACAGCCTTCGGTGTGGAAGTATAGAGTGCCCCCACGGCACAGGCCCGCCCGCGGATCGGTGAGCCCCGATCGTGGGCCAGGCCACCGTGGAGGCACCTCACAGGGCCAGATCCCCCTCGCACCCCCCCAAGAACCCCAGAGGCCGCCCGCGCCGCCAGGTCCCGCCGGTAAGGACCTACTCCAATTTACACCTGCGGCACTGGCAAAAGATGGGTGGGACTTCGGCCCATCGCGGGCCGGTGAATTCGGGCAGCCCCGGGGCCCATTGAGTCGCGCCGGTCCCCGCCATTCTCCGAGGTGGGCGGCGCGACTCAAGCCGGGGCAATTTTTGGGGGGCCGGGGAATTTGGAGGACAGCGGGGGCGGTATTCACGCTGACCCCCGGCGATTCCCCGACCCTGCGGGTGTCAGAGATTCCAGCCCCAGAACGTAACAGTCCCCACTTGGTGCCTGGAAGGACCCTGTGATGTGGAAGTTCAGGCCGGCCGTAACCTTGGTGGCCACTGGGAGCAGATGTCCCCCCCCCCATTGCCCTCTGGTGCCAGGAGTGCCATGATCTGGCAGATATGTTGCACTTTCCCCTGCTCAGCTGGGGTCTTCGACAGCATGCCCGGTCCGGCATGTCCTCGAATGACGGGCGGTGCCAGCACACACGGGGCCTCATGCGGTGCCTTCTTTGTACCTCCTCCTTGTACTCCTCGGCCTGTTGGGCGGCTGGCTCTCCATCCTCAACAGCGGCCTCCTGTTCCTCTGGGGTAGGCTCCGCTGCTGCAAATTCCTCCTCCTCGAGCAGCTTCAGCTCGTACAGGGGCAGTGCATCCGCCAGTGCTGTGGTGACTAGGAGGAAAGCTGTATTCAAATGTCCATTGTCTGCAGGGGGTGAAAGGTCAACATGTCACCATGGTGCATACCCCCGTGCCTACCAGGACCACGGGGCAACACAGTGGCCCCAGATGGCACTGCAGACCCTGCCCCCACGAGTCCACTGTCCATAATCCGTGCAGCCTTGGCCCAGTTGGGAACCGGTCCCTTGGAGGGCCTCTGGCCCTGATGCCCATCCCTGCTGCTAGGGGTGCCTTTGGCTGGCCTGCCCTTTCCAGTGGTAAGCTCCACAGCCCCTGTCCGGCACCCCCCTATAGGGGCTACTGTGGGCATTGACCTTGGGCCGCATGATGCCCCACCGGCGGGTGGCAGCCAGTTGGGGGGTGTTATGGTGGGAGGTGGGGCATTCTGCAGAACCAGGTGGCCATGGTGTTTGGTCAGTGGGGTGCACAGCCGTGGCAATGGCAGTCCATGCCTGGACACCACGCCAGTCCCGTGGGGAGTCACCTTGGCCCCATGGTCCCCCAACCCCATCATCCCCCCTCTCCATCGCTGGTAGGTACCCCATCCCATCAGCCTAGCCAGTGTCATGATCGGCAGCCCATGGTCGCGCCTCTGCGTCTCCTGTCTCCTCTCTCCCTCATCAACCACGGCACCTGTTTCCCGATTATTAATAGCACAAGTGAAACTTGCCGCTTCCGGGAATTACCCCCAGTGGAGGCGGAGAATCGTGGAAGCCCCGGAGAATACTGGGTCAGGCCCGCAAATGATATGCAAACGGCATTTACTATACGTCGGGCTGGAGAATTGCTGGGTGACGGCGTGAATCCCGCCCCCGCCGGCTGCTGAATTCTCCGGCTCCAGGGTTTTGGCAGGGGCGGGAGTCGCGCCACGTCGGTCCGCGGCCGCTGGTAGCAGCCCCCCCCCCCCGGCGACTCTCCGGCCCGCGATGGGCTGAGCAGCCGCCTGTTTTACGCTGGTCCCGCCAGCGTAAATTAGACCTGGTACTTACCGGTGGGACCTGGCTCTGCGGGCAGCCTCCGGGGTCCTCGGGGGGACGTGGGGGATCTGACCCCGGAGGGTGCCCCCACGGTGGCCTGGCCCAAGACCGGGGCCCACCGATCCGCGGGCAGGCCTGTGCCGTGGGGGCACTTTTTCCCTCCGCCCCGGCTGCTGTGGACCTCCGGCATGGCCGGTGAGGAGACGAACCCCCTGCGCATGCGCTGGGATGATGCCAGCACACGCTGGCACTCCCGCGCATGCACCAACTCATGCCGGCCGGCGGAGGCCCTTCGGCGCCGGTTGGCATGGTGCCAAACCTCTTCCGTGCCAGTTGGCGTGGCGCCAACCCTGCCGGCGCCAGCCTAGTCCCTGAAGGTGAGGAGGATTCCGCACCTTCCGGGCAGCCCGACGCCGGAGTGGTTCACGCCACTCCTCGGCGCCGCGACCGCCCGCCCAGCCAGGTAGGGGAGAATCCCGCCCCATATTCCCCAATACTGGAAATGGTTGAAAAAGTATCGGGTGGGATTTTCGGGCTGTTTGCACTGGTGGGATCTTACAGTACCGGCGACAGCGTACCACAGCCACGGGTTTCACAGCAGCGAGGCAGGTGTTCAACGGGAAGCCATTGACAATGGCGAGACCAGAAGATCCTTCCGCTGGCCACTGGCATGCCGCCCTCCACCGCTGCAGAACACGTCGCGGAGGGGAGGAAAATCCCGTCCATGATTACAGCATGCACAACTCAATTAATTGAATTTCAGCTTTTAATCATTCCAGACTTCCACATTTCATTACTTATCAGAGGAACATTGTAATTATATCATTGTTGACTTTGAATTTAGCAGGTAAACAAAGTACATTCAGCTGGAAAAGAACAAGGTGCTAAATTTTAGACTTTATGAAGGCCCTATAACCTTAAAAAGTTATGACAACTCCAGCCACAAGTGCATATGAACAAGTAAAACATAACTGACACCAAAGGAACTTGCAGTGCTTTGCTGAAGTACTTTGCACTAAACTATCACTGCTGACAGCGGTTTCTGCATCTCAATAAGGCACAAGCCAACACTGTTTTTATTTATCTTGTCATCTAAAATACACGCTTCCCCCATGGCCGTCCCAAAACCAATTTTATTCTAAAATTTCATTAAAAGCAATGTCACTGGTTACTGAATACTTGTGCATTGTTCATTGTGGTCACCCTGCATTTCTCAATGACATTGAAGTACTTCTCTATTACACCCCAGATAATGTTGATAAGGTACATATTGATTCAGTGATCCATATAACCCATAGCCCATGAGAACAGATAATAAATGCTCGAGCTTAAATAGAAAAATCAAAAATTCCATCTGTTCCACCTGATTACCCCCTTACATACTGAAGCAGGATATTGTTTTTTTTTAAAAATGCCGATACAATTTTTAAATTAACTATAAACCTGCTCCCATTTGCTGTTGTAGAATTTAGCAAATTAATCACACGAATGGATAATTCAATCAAAATAAATGGTACAAATAAATTAAAGCTCTATGTGGTAATGCAGAGTCATCTATAAAGGTAATTTTGTTTCATTGATCAGGGCCAACTAACCATCAATGTATTTTTCTGATTTGCTCCAAGGGTCATTTAATTTACAAATTATAAAATAGCACAACGCAGAGATTTATTCTGGCATTCCCATTCATTTTATGCACACAATGTTTATTGAGCTAATCCCAATTACTTTACTTAAACACTTCACTCAGTGGATTCTTCTCAATACACCCCGTTACTATGATGGTTAGAAATGTTTGTGCTTCACATTTATTGCAGTTTATTGGAGATACTACTGCGGCAAATTAAAGAAGTTCTCACATTGTGGCACTTGGGAAAGTTATGTACAACATAAGAAGGCAGAAATGGCAATGTCAAGTAACAAGACATTCAATAGATAATATAAATTTGACAGGGGCTTCAGAAGATGTTTAGGAACTGATGACCACAAGGAATTGTTGAGGCGACAAGATAGATGTGTTCAAGGGGGAGCTGAACAGATAAGAGAGGAAGTAACAGAAGGACAGGGTCAAATCAAGCGAGGTGGGAGGAGACTTGTGTGGAATAAAACCTCTGACATTTTGAGCTGAATAGCCTGGATTCTACTGAAGTAATAAGGGGGCAATTATCCTAAATTGCAACTGCCTTAGATATTTATAGTGCTTTGACTTGTACCCATCTCTAATTTCCACATTGAAATACTTCATAGAAGGAATAATGTTACAATCTCCCATTAGTTCAATTTGGAGTTGAAAATAATGCAATAACTAGAGTTTTATTCTGCAACACAGGCCCGAGTGTCTGCAGCAAAACCATACGCATTTACCTTTAAAATGTAGGATAGTATCATGAGAATGAGAATAACTGTCTCCAAGTGTGTCTAGAATAGCTCACAAAGCCTTGCTGTCTCACACATTCAAGCAGACAAGACTTCAATTGCACAGGTATCAGGTTGGGGTGTAGATCGATTTCTGCTCCAGTGTCCAGGCAACAGTGGATCAATTGCTGCTCGAATGTCAAAAGTAGGCAAGAGTGCACCTTGATTAATTTACTATTGCTTTGCTTAGGCAGGTCCTGGTCCAACTCATTGTCCTGTACTTTGCTTGGGGAAGGCAGGGCCTTTGCTGCAGATTGAGGATGCTGTTTAATTTGTTTTTATATTCATGCACAGCTGAGAATCTGCTAGGTTTAGAATTTCGGAAATATATGGGGTGATTTTTCTCTGTTTACTGCCTTGTTTATTAATGTGAATGGGACAGTAGTGAGAGGAAAATCTGAAAACAATTATTGCTAGAGACTGACCCATTCCAGCAATTGGGCAAAGGCCCAATAAATATATTCAGATACACATTGTATGATGATCCTATGATGATCCTCGGATTCAAATGTCATTTTAATGCAAATAAACAGTACAAGTGCTACTTTCTCAACCCATGCACAGATCCTGCTTCACAGCGACAGGGACCCGGGTTCAATTCCAGCCTATGGTGACTGCCTCTGTGGAGCTTGCAAGTTCTCCCAGTGTCTGCATGGGTTTCTTCCGGGTGCTCAGGTTTCCTCCCTGATGCGACCATCAATTCACACGAGACAATGAGTAGAAGTGAACAGTGGTTTTAATCAGCTAGAACTGCGACTGCTCTGTAGTGAGTGCCGCCTGCAGGCAGCAGATCAATATAACTCCCCTGAGGGGGTGGAGCCACAGGTGGAGCCCACAAGGGCATCAACATAATACAATACAATGTAATGTAATGTAATACAATGGTGAATGGTAGCAGAAGTACATTCACACACTCCCACAATCCAAAGATATGCAGGTTAGGTGGGGTTACGGGGATGGGTGGGGGAGTGGGTCTAAGTAGGGGAGGGGTGCTCCTTTGGTGGGTCAGTACAGACTCGATGAGCTAAATGGCCTCCTTCTGCACTGTAGGAATTCTATGGTTCAGGGATGGTAGAGGGGGAGGGGCAGCCAGGAGCAGAACTCACATGCTTTATTTATCCTCTCAAACATGGCTAGATAGGCCCAAAGTTACATTGCTGCACTTCTCAAAGAGAAGTACATGGGAACGTTGTGCTTCTCTGTAGAAGCAGTCAGAGGCCTATGTTGCCTCCAGCAACAGAACCTGCAACTCACTGCCACAGCTGGAACAACATTGTCTGTTGCAACCTTTTTCGTGACTTCTTTGTCTTCAGCTCCTCTGATTTGCCCTCAACCTGGGGGGAACCAGAAACACCAGCGAACTTGCAATAACCAGGTGGCTGATGCTGTGTTTGCGGAGCACTTTCATTGATTTTCCCCAAGGAAATTCAGAAAAACGCCTGGAGTTCGTTATGGGTCAGTTGTGCACTTGTTGTGTGACTTGCAGCAATGTTTGTGCTCTGCAGGAGCCTCCTCACACCGAACTTCATCAACATATCCTTCTGTTCCATTCTTCTTCAATTTCCCCATAAATAAAGCAATCGCCTCATGCACAAAACAAGTTTCCCATTCTAACAGCTCTCTGGGTAAATACCTTTCCCCTAAATTCTTTATTGGATATATTCATGATTGCAGTTATTTATGGTTCCGAGTTCTGGGCTTCTCCACAAGCGGAAACATCATCCCGATTGAAACCCTTCATAATCTTAAGGATCTCTATCCGATTACCCTTCAGGCTTCTCTTTTCAGGGCCCCAGTCTTTATACTCTCTTACATTTTCAGATCCAAGTTTACTAAATATACTCCTCAGTAAATTCAGAATTTGCTGTCTATAGTCCGCTAATATGAGCAATTTATGCCTTTACAGGAATTTGCAAAATTAACATTATATCATGTACAAAGTAGCCTCTATACTAAAATTATCGTTTTCCCAGTGGTGGTAATGGACACAAACAATTACCAGCAGTCAAGGTATTCCCTTCATAGTTATTTCAAAATAAATTGGAAACTACTAGAATCACCTTCAAGGGGATGGGGTAAATCCATAAAGCTAGTTGAACATAGTTATTAGTGCATGAATCAAAGAGCTAGGTTGTACACAATGCCAGATCTATAATTTAGCAATGAGCTGGAAATGGTTGGCAATCTAGATGCAAGGGAAGCATTTAGGACATAAGTAATCATAATAAGATAAATCTATTATTCAGGGAGGTTGACGGATAAACAATAAAAGGAAACAGATCACAAGCCAGACTGAGAGAAGCTACAAAGCACCAGGAGTTTACATGGTCTCAGATGCCTTTTTCAAAGAGGCAACAAACATCATTTTAATGAAGTGTGGAAAATGTGGTCACAATCTTAGCTTGTTGTAGGAACAGGTAGATTATTTAAATACATATAGTCAGAGCTATTTAAACAGAGTAGGCTTTTTGAGCAATGAATGGGTTTTGAGTGGGTGAAAATCTTATCCAGTATTTTAATGCAAACACATTTTCAAGCAACAAATTAATCTGGTAGAAGGATAATTACTTGAGGGCTGCCTGACACATAGCGTTGTGTAAATTGGATTTGCATTGTGCTGTCAGTGAATTGTGATGGTGAAATGGAGGCAGCTGTGATGGCCTTGACAAATACTTTCAGAAGACAATACCAGGGAGTGAGTGAATTGGGCTGAATTTTCAGAGCCACCTGCAGTCAGGAATCGAGGGGTGGGGATGCAGGTGAAGGTGCGGGTGGGGGAGTGGGGAGGAGCGGAGATGGGGGGTTGTAGGTGGGGGGTGGAGGTGGGGGGTGCAGGTGGGGGAGGCTCCAAATAGACTGGTTCAAGATGGTATTTCAGTTTCAAGGCGCCAGTCCTAGTGGACATGAATCCCACTTTCCTCCAATTACAGCCAATAAATACTGTTGGAAAGGTCATTAATGGCTTTTTAGGTGTTCGAGTTTAAATTTATAATAAAGCCAGATGGTTACGTTTGCCTTCACAAACAGGTACAGAGTGGGGAGCCAGTTATTGCTGCCCCAGAGCATCATCCCAGACCTATTAGATAGTCAGGGGGACAAAGGAGGACTGAGCACTTGGTCAGGACTGTTCTTGTCACTGCATAGGTGGCAGAAAGAGTGGGCACTCAGTGCCTTAGGCTTTGAATGGTGTCAGTTCAACCCTAGCATTGCGTGAGCAGGGGTAAAGATGCCAAGAATAATTGGGCGACCGCCTACCTAGCTGATAGGGCTTTCTGATTTTGCACCCTATAGCAAAGGGCCAACACCTTTGCAGGAAGGGCAAAATCCCAGGCATCACAAGAGGAATGGAGGGTTGGAAGGCCATTGCGACCAACCCTTGGCACAGGGTTGACCACCAAATGTGCTGCAGGAGACTTCGAATGTCCAGGCAGCTGGTCACTGACATCAGTGCCCTCATCGGTGAAGGCCTTCTACCTCACTGCACTGGTTGCCATGCCCCCCCAGTGTTTGTCAAAATAATTCAACTTGTTCACTTCTGGCTATTTCCAAGGATGAGCTGCAGCCCTGCGTGGCATTTTGCAAACAACAGTACACCACTGCATCTCAGCAGTAATGACTTCTTTGCCCAAGTTGGACAGTACATTTATTCCACAACAGACACAGCCTTGCAGGGACACTGTGTTGGATTTTGTCTCCATTACTGGTCACCCAAGGTGCAAGGTATCATTGATTGCAACAAATTGGCGATCACTCTCTTAATGTCACAATGGCCTGTCACCACAACGAGAGCTGCTTCCACGTGTGAGGTCATGAGCTGGATTCTCCCAAGTATTGACGGCGTCGTGAAAACCGTGGAGTTTCACGACGGTGTCAGTGGGCCCCCAGGTGGAGCAATTCAACGGTCCACAAGGGGCGAGCATGGACGCATCGAGCAACGCGCGATGGACCGGCCGCCGATTCGCCGGTTCCGTCATTGACACGACGCTGCGGCTGGAGTTAAACATTCTCCCCCCCACACACACAGCATCGCAGGCAAGATGGCGGAGCAGAGAGCAGCTCCGCGATTTAGGCTCGGGGATCTAGAGACCCTCCTGGATGCCGTGGAGGAAAGGAGACTGGTGTTATACCCCAGGCCGGGACACAGGGCAGCAGGCGCCATCGTTCGCCGTTCCTGGGCGGAGATGGCCGACGCCGTCAGTGCCGATGGGGTGGTGGCTCGGACTGCAGAGCAGTGGAGAAATAAGATGCACGACCTCCTCAGAGCGGCCAGGGTGAGTACCCAGCACTGTGCCCCTGGCACTAACCCCCCTACCCCACCCCCACATGTGACCCCCAGGGGGACGGTCCCACCCCCCCACCCTGACCCACATAGCAGTGCCCACCTATGCCAGCCGCAGTGGCCAGGTACCCTGTGCACTAATGCCATCAGAGACCCAACCCCTGGGCTGCATGCATCGTGCTGTCTAACAGTGGTGCTGTTTGTATTTGCCCTCCCCCCAGCCCCCCAGGACAAGACCGCGCATAACCTCCAGGAGCGGGAGAAGACCGGAGGGGAACCACAAAACCGTGCCCGAGCAGAGGGCACTCAACATCGTCGGCGGGTCAAGAAGAGTGAGGTCGCCGAGGCGGACGTCGGAGGAGCGTCATCAAGTGAGACCCCCTGCCTGGTTGTGGCTCCTGATGGCACATGAGTGCACACCCCCTCATCCCTCACCCACACCCCTCCCCCCTGACCCCTCCCCCCTCCACCTCACCCCTCCACCCCTCACCCTACACCCCACACCCCTCACTCCTCACCCCTCCACCCCCTCACCCCCCCGAACCTCACCATTCTCCCTCACCCCTCCACCCCACGCCCCTCCTCCCCTCACCCCTCCACCCCTCACTCCACACCCCTCCCCCTCCACCCCACACCCCACACCTCCTCACCCCACATCCCTCACCCCGCACCAACAGCCCTCGCCACCTCACGCCTCACCTCCGTCCGCCTGTCTAACCATACAGGTCTTGTGTCTTATTGGACCAGCCGGCGATGGACCCGGCCCATCCGGTGCCCCCGCCCCCAGCCAGTGCCCCCCAGGAACCCGATCACCGACGGGTTGAGCAGCCACAACACCAGCCCTCTGCGCGAGACGACCCAGGGGACAGAACACAGGGGACAGACACACACAACACCATGACCCATGAGATCCCAGACTTCGGGTCCGATGAGGACATAGACTTTCTGGCACAGCTATCTCCGACACCATCCACCATCTCAAAGACTATCACCTCGGTTTGGGAATTTAGTGGAGAGGCTTCTGGGACACTCACTGTTGAACACCATACAGCTGTACCGGACAGCAGGTGGAGATAGGAGCAGCCAAGGGGCCGGACAGTCGGAGGGCAGCCCAGCCTCAGCAACCGCCCAGGCAGGTCCAGGGGTCCTGGAATATCCATTCCCACCCATAGTTCAGGTGCAGTCAGAGACCCACAGAATAGAGGAGGGGATAATGACCGGCTTCCAGCACCTGTAGACACAGGCAGGGGAGTCCAACTGCCTGCAGGAGGAGGGAGTGGTGCCGGTCATGCATGCCACCCAGGCCGAAACCGCACGGGTGCCGTCCGCGGTGGAGGCAATGGGGGCGATGCTGTCGGACATGGGTCAGGCTTTGCAAGGCCTGGGGCACTCCGTGCAGGTGGGGGCCTTGGCCCAGGACAGGGCTGCCCTCTCACAGGCAACCATGTGAAAGAGCCAGCTGCAGATTGCAGCGGCGCTCCTCAGCATGGCCCAGTCACAGCAGGCCATGGCTGCGAGCATCGGCACCATTGCCCAGGTGCTGGTCGGTGTCGCATCGACCCAGAGGGAGATGGCACAGTCCCAGAAGGAATTGGCCCAGTCCAGGACAAGGATTTCCCACTCACTGTGCTCCATGGCCGCAAACATACAGACCCTGGTGGATACCAGAGCAGGCATCCAGGACTAGCAGTGCCAGGTGTCGGGGTGGGCCTCGGGGTTTGGCTCCGCTCGCACCCCCGTCCCATGGAGAAGCCCGGGAGACATCGGGCACCCGAGGAAGGAGGAGGTGCTGGGCCCATGCCAGTGAGTCCTGCAGGGGAGGTGCCAGAAGAGCGTGGCACCTCGGACTCCCCCCCTCCTTTCCCTGGTGGGCAGCAGGCAGAACAGGGCAGCAGCACCCTAGCCGGGACGTCCGAAGGAGCAGTCTGGCCCATCGACCCCGGGGCACCCCAGGAAACCTGCGCGAATGGGGACCCTAGTCGCAGGCCAGGAGTCTCAGCTGTCCACTTTCACTCCTGCTGTAACGTCTGGGAACCATCTAGGCGTAGTGATAGGGCCCGTAAGGCCAGAAAACTAGACACCAGTTAAGTTGGCACAGGTACAGGGCTCAGTTTAGTTATAGGGGCTAGGGCACAGACTGTATATACCTCTTCAGATTAAACACTTGTTGACACTGTTGAAAGCCGCCTCTGTGCTCTTTCTGATGGGTTTGGGGGTGGGGCAGTCAGTGATGGCCACTGTGGGTGATGGGTGGTGGATGAGTGAGGCCCAGCGGGTGGGCCGTGCAGCCCCCCCCTCCCCCGACTGTCCCCATCAACCTGTCCCCAGCTATTCGACAGGGTCATGTGATGGACTGGCCAGCTCGCATGCAGGGATCACCCAGGTGGGAGGTGCTACTGTGGGCATGAGTCAGATATTGTCTAATGATGTGGAGCACAGAGCTCATCGCAGAGCGGGCTGTCATCATCCTCCATCCCATGGACCAGACACGCTGTCACTGCCAACCCAGTGCCCCCAGCTCGTTGTGCCACAGGTATGTATAACAGAGGGGTGTGTGCATGTGTGTGGTTCGTTTGTGTGGGAGATGAGGGTGGTCGGTGGTGTGGGAGGTGAGGGAGTTTGGTGGTGTGGGAGGTGAGGGTGTCTGGTGGTGAAGGGTGTCCATGCCCGTGCTGAACAACCCCTCCCTCTTAGTTGGTGAAACGTGTGTCCACTAATGCATCCCATGCTCGCTGGCCATGCCAATGGCATGGTGCGGCCTCTCGTGCATCTCCAGCCCTCATGTCCCGCCCATTGTCCCCCTCCCCTCATCCTCCTTGTCCGGCGAGGCCTGCCGTTGCCCCTCATCCTCCTACAGCACATTGCCCTTTTTCTGGGCTATATTGTGGGGGACGCAGCAGACCAAACCGATGCGGCCAACCCTCTTTGCCTCGTACCTGAAGCGCAACTTCAGCACCCCGAAGCACCTCTCGACCACAGTCCTGGATGCACAATGGACATCATTGTTGCGGTTCTCCGCATCGCTCCGTGGTCTCCATATAGGCGTCACCAGCCACGACCGCAACGGGTAACCCCTATCGCCCAGCAACCAGCCCCGCAGTAGGGGGGGGGGGTGGGCCTCGAACATGCCAGGGATGATTGCGCCAACATGAATGAGTCATGCACACTGCCCGGGTACCAGGCGCATACATGCAGGATCTTCATTTGGTGGTCACAGACCACCTGAACATTCATGGAGTTCACCCTTTTGGTTTGTGAACAGCGGCCGCAGGGCGACATGCACCCCATCGATTACACCCTGGACCTGCGGCATCCTGGCGAAGGCAGAGAAACCTGCTGCCCGGGCATCCTGGTGGGCGCGGTCCACAGGGAACTGGATGTTCAGGTCTGCAAGGGCATACAGGGCATCAGTGTTGGCACGATTGCACCTATGCACCATTGCCTGGGAGATGCCGGACAGGTCCCCTCGCGGCCACTGGAACGACCCCGTCGCATAGATGTTCAGGGCGACCGTTATCTTGATGGCCACCAGAGGTGGGGTCCTCGCCCACTTCCACGCAGTGCCAGGTGTGCCATCATGTGGCAGATGTGTCCGATGGTTTCCCGGCTCATCTGCAGCCTCCTCCCTGCATGTCCGATTCGGGAGTTCCTCAAAGGACATGCGGTTCCGGTACACGCGGGGCCTCATCAGGCACCTCCTTGGCACCACCACCACCACCTCGTCCTCCTCCTCCTCATCTTGTTCCTCCTTCTCCTCCTCCTCCTCGGCTGTCAGGCAGGTGGCCCTCCAGTCCCGCTACAGCCCGCTCCTTTGCTGCAGCTTCCTCCTCCTCTCTGCGCCGCCTCCGCCTTCGCTGTCACAGGGCTGCATGCAGGGCAGCGGCCCCCGCCACGGCGGCCAACATCGCTGGATGGTTCCCAAAATCGGCGCGAAACCGGCGTCAAACCCGATTTCGCCGTCGGAGCTGATTCTCCAGCCGATCACGTTTCGTCATTTCGGCGCAATGTCTCGGAGAATCCAGCTTCATATTTCTGCTAGCTGCCATGGTGCCCTCAATTTAAGCCAGCACATGCTGCCTCAGGTCTTCACTGCAATCTCATTGGGGAAAAGGGATATCCCTCAGAGAAATGGCACTGACCCCTCTGCGGGATCCCCGGAACAAAAGTAAAATGATTTTGTAACTATGGGCGGCACGGTAACACAGTAGTTAATAATAATAATCTTTATTAGTGTCACAAGTAGGCTTACACTTTAACATTGCTGCCTCACAGCACCAGGGAACCGGGTTTAATTCTGGCCTTGGGTGACTGTGTGGAGTTTGCACATTCTCACTGTCTCTGGGTGGGTTTCCTCCGGGTACTCCGGTTTCTTGCCACAGTCCAAAGATGTGCAGGTTAAGTTGATTGGCGATGCTAAATGGCCCCTTAGTATACAGCGATGTGCAGGTTACATGGCGGGGATAGGGTGGGCAAGTGGGCCTGGGTGGGGTGTTCTTTTGGGAGGTCAATGCAGACTCGATGGGCTAAATGGCATCCTTCTGCACTGTAGGGATTCTATGATCCGATGATAACCAATGTCACTCACTCATCAGGACAGCAGGCTATCAAGCTTCTGAAGTTCCTTGGCCTTGAACAATCGGGTGGTGCCCTGCAATATCGCCCACCCCCGGAGCACTCTTGGGCATTGCCATGGTCTGCTGTTTTCTTCATAACATGAATTTCCACTGAGGTGTGGGACTTGATGATGGCGTCCACCATGGGAGGAGCAGGCGAGAGAGGAGCATCAAGAGGAGGAGGGGAAGATGACGCTGAACAGACGACATCCCTGCTGCATGAGGAGGTGACCTCCTCCTGCCACCCTCCAGAAAAGAGGACCTCTCACCAATCCTTCATTCCAGCATTGAGCCAAGTCAGCATTAGAGAAACGAGAGACTACCTTGATCTGGGTATCAAATCTCCAGCACCCTGGTGACCCTTGCCTCTTGCTCAGTGGAAGTCTTTGGGCGCAAACCATAGATCTCTCCCTCTGGACCATCAGCAACCTCCGTGATGGTTACCAGGAGTCCCACACTTCAACTTAACTACCTCTAATCCTAGCCCTACTGGCTCTAAGTGGGTCAACACCGTCACCATAATCAAAGAACAAAGAAGAAAGAACAAAGAACAAAGAAAAGTACAGCACTGGAACAGGCCCTTCGGCCCTCCAAGCCCTGCCGACCATGTTGCCCGTATAAACTAAAATCTTCTACACTTCCTGGGTCCGTATCCCTCTATTCCCATCCTATTCATGTATTTGCCAAGATGCCCCTTAAATATCACTCTCGTCCCTGCTTCCACCAACTCCTCAGGCAGCGAGTTCCAGGCACCCACTACCTTCTGTGTAAAAAACTTGCCTCGTACATCTCCTCTAAACCTTGCCCCTCGCACCTTAAACTTATGACCCCAAGTAATTGATCCCTCTACCCTGGGAAAAAGCCTCTGACTATCCACTCTGTCTATGCCCCTCATAATTTTGTAGACCTCTATCAGGTCGTCCCTCAACTTCCGTCGTTCCAGTGAGAACAAACCGAGTTTATTCAACCGTTTCTCATAGCTAATGCCCTCCAGACAAGGCAACATCCTGGTAAATCTCTTCTGCACCCTCTCTAAAGCCTCCACATCCTTCTGGTAGTGTGGCGACCAGAATTGATCACTATACTCCAAGTGTGACCTAACTAAGGTTCTATACAGTGTTATGGGTCAGGGTTTAGAGAACCCCAAAGTGTATCATGGAGTTCACCTGACCCATAACTTTTAATAGATTGTGTTATGGGGAGTGCATGGCCCACTACAGACAAGTATTTATTTAAAACAAAACAATCTTTATTCTATGAATTCAAGTTAACCTTTTTGAAACAAACAGTGAACATCTCAGCAACCAGTAAATCAAATACAACCCCAAAGACTACAACACTAAGCAACCCTGTAAGCTGTCTTTTTAACATCCAAAAGACTTAACAAATCTTCAAACAGGAGCACATTAGGTTTACATTCAATAATGAGACCTTTTACAATTCTGGGTTCACCAAATGATCCATAGATAGTCTTTGGATGGCAGAGATCAACCGTACACCTCTTTGTTTAAACATCAGATGCAGCTCACTGAAACACACAGACACACCCAAGCTTTTCTCAAACTGAAACTAAAAAGCAGAAGTAGAGCTCAGCTCCACCCATACTCTGACATCACTCCAGTAACATGAGCAGCTCCATTTTGTAAAGTTACATTTCTTAAACAGCCATTTCTTAAAGGTACTCTCACATGACAACAGCTGCAACATGACTTGCCAATTCTTATACTCAAACCATGTGAAAATCTGAACCCTAATCAGTTTCCCCCCGAAGGCAGGATTCTATCCCAAAAACCAGATGCAATGTTTGCTTCCACCTTTGAGGTGCAAATTCTGTCTGTCATTGTGCGTATCCCCTTGTTTAGTAGAGGCATCAATATATTTACATTCAATTGATCTCGATCCAGTTGTAGTGGTGGGTGAGGGTTGGGGGCAGTACATCGGAACATCGCGGGGGCAACAGATGTAAGCTGTGACACAGATTCGGAGACCGGACAGCAGTGAACACAGGCCTGAAGCAATGAACAGCAGCGCAGAATCAGGAACTATTCCAGTAGTCTGCAGAAGCATGTCATCTACTCCACCACTCCCAGGACAGGTTTAGATTTCAGAAGGCTTCTAATAGGTCCAGAACTGGGACAACTGGAGAAAAAGGTTCACAAGGTACAGAACTACTTGGACATTACACAAATGAGATCAAAAAGACCAGGTCAGTACACTACTTTATGCAGGAGGATCTATTGTCGGTGTCAACATAGCAAGGCCAGGGGGTTGATGAGACTTCAAATTTTTATGAAGAAGTCCTGCAAGTTGTCAACTCTTATTTCAGCAGCATCATAATTTAATAGAAAAGTAGCCTAAATTTAATAAAATAAAGCAAAGACTAAGTCAAATCATAGATTTGTTCTTTGACGATCTCTGTAGACTGGCAGGGAACTGTGATTATGGAACCTTCAAGAATGAGCCAATTCATGAGAGAATCATAGTCGGGGCCCTAGATGAAGCATTGTTAGATCTATTACACACAAGAGAGGATTTAACAATAGTGAAATCAGTGAGGATTGCGAGGCAAATGGAACTCAGGTAACAGAATTGAGCATTTATTCGTGGAGAAGGAGCGGTCAAGTGGAGATGATTGAGTGAGAGCATTTAGTTTTTTGAAAGCGCGCAAAGCCTAAGCCCACCAAAAACAGATAATAGCTCACCAAATGCCATTTTGATATGTCTTCAGGGTGGCAGGAATGAACTGAGAAGAATGCCCAGTGGAAATGGGGGAAGGATGCAGAGTGCGTCACCTGTGGAAAATTAACCCATTTCAAAACTGTTTGCTGCCCGAAAATGATGACACCTTGAAAAAAGAGGGAGGAAATTTGAAAACAAGACCAGGGAAAAGAAGTGGAAGAGTCACACGTGGGAGGTAAATGATACAGGAATCAAGTATTGGAGGATTAAACGCGGAGTGGTGGTCACTCCAGAGTTTAAAACTAAACACAGGAACAAGAGTTTCTGTTTTATCAGGTGAAGTTAAATGGCTCAAACAGATTGATTTGCAACCCTCATCTATCAAATTACAAGGCCCTGCTTGGACAACTTTCAAAGTGAAAGGTCAATTCACGGCAAAGTTGAAATATAATGGCCTCGATGCTCTGGCCTCGTGGCGTGTTTTTCGGTGGTGGGAAGTATGTTATTCTCTAAGTCTGAATAAAGCTTGTAGACTTCCAGTTAACACAAATACTTTATTCAGTAGGTTTGTTCTGTCTCCAGAGCTCAACCAGACATAATACAGTCAAGAGGCAAAACAACAGAAGCTAAGGTAAGCTGCCTGTGCTGAGCTGTCTCTGTATGCTGCTGCTCACTAGCCCTGTGTTTCTAAAAGAGGCGGATCCTCCCTTGGGCCGGACCCTTTATACCCGCCTCTGGTGCTGCCCTGTAGTGATGCTGTGGCTGTTACATCTGTGCTCTAGTCCCTGGTGTATGTGCAGATGTACAGATCACTACAGGAGAGAGCCCGCCATTGGCCGGTGGCAGAATCATAGAATAGAATCATAGAATCCCGACAGTGCAGAAGGAGACTATTTGGCCCATTGGGTCTGCACCGGCCATTGGAAAGAGCACCTTACTTGTGCCCAGGTCTCCACCCTATTCCTGTAACCCAGTAACCGTATCTAACCATTTGGAAACTAAGGGGCAATTTTAGCATGACCAAATCGCCTGACCTGCACATCTTTGGACTGTAGGGTGAAACCATTGCACCTGGAGGAAACCCACGCAGACATGGGGAGAAAATGCAAACTCCACAGTCACCCAAGGTTGTAATTGAACCCAGTTCCCCGGAGCTGTGAGGCAGCAGTGCTAACCACTGTGCCACCATGCCACCCTTCTGGTCCTGCTGCTGTCAATGGGGTTTCCCATTGAATCCAGCTCACACTGGGACACGTGCGGTGGGGGTTCATTATTGGCGGGACCAGATGATCCTGCCTGTGTGAACAGCCTGAAGATCTTACCCAAAGTCTGAGAAATCCTCATACTCTCTGTCGTTCAAAATCAAGGGTATTTTCTACTGAGCAGAAAGATGTGCCTAAAACTGAAATTAATCTATAAAATGGATAAATTTGCGATGTGAAGTGCAGTACATTTCCAACAGATTTCCATAATTGTTTAAAGGACCAGGGGAGTTAAAGGCTGAGTGCCATATCACCCTAAGAGCTAATACTGAGACAATTTGCCTCTTCACATCGAAGAAGGTCCCTCGACCATTCTTGGATAAAGTCAAGGGTGAAATTGAACAGATACTGCAGCAAAGGGTTAGCTCACCGGTTACCATGGGTGGGATTCTCCAGTCCCCCAGCTGACTGTTTCTCGATGGTGGTGAGCTGTTCGCTGATTCTATCTGCCCGTCGCTTGTCAATGGGATTTCCCATAGAAGCCAACCATGTGCCAGGAAACCCCTGGGCGGGGGTATGCTGCCAGTGGGAAAAGAGAACCCCAATCGCTAGAGAATTCCGGCCCATGTGTAACGATGCACTTTCACTGACTTTATTAGGGAACATAAAGGTATTTACTAATAATAATTGTACAGCAGCCGCATTGCTGTACCTGGCTCCCCAATATGTCGCTGCCTACGAGCCTCTCTCGCAATGGGGTGATTCCACAACCTGAGTCCCGATTGGTAACCCAGGCCATATGATCATTACTCTGCTGTGTTGCCCTTAAAAGGATAATCACCCCACCCCTCCCCCTTTAACTCCTTTATACAATCTTCCGTAACTAATTCACCCCGTCCTAAATATTAATTAAACAATGTGTACGTGTGTTGGACAATTATGAATCAAGTCTTTGAAGTGGTTTTCTGTTCCTTGTGGAGCAGCTATTTCCGCAGTCTGAGATGTTTCGACAGACTCAATGTTAACAGGAACTGCAATAATGGGTACTCCTGATAGCACAGGCAATTCAACACTATTTGCATCCACGGAAACACCTGTTATGCCGATAACAGGTCAATCAGGTACTTCTTAGACTTAGACTTAGAACATACAGCACAAAAGGAAGCCATTCGGCCCATCGAGTACGCACCGACCCACTTAAGCCCTCACTTCCACCTTATCCCCATAACCCACGAGCCCCTCCTCACCTTTTTGGTCACTAAGGGCAATTTATCATGGCCAATCCACCTAACCTGTACATCTTTGGACTGTGGGAGGAAACCGGAGCACCCGGAGGAAATCCACGCAGATAGGAGGAGAATGTGCAGACTCCACGCAGACAGTGACCCAGCGGGGAATCGAACCTGGGACCCTGGCGCTGTGAAGCCACAGTGCTATCCGCTTGTGCTACCGTGCTTACGGGTTTGAAAACATTGCTTGATGGCAAGACTGACTGCTGGAGCATCTCTCTACTCCTCAAGTGGGCCACATGTTTACGAACAATCTGTCAATTCACGTCCACTTGGTATGAAAGGCGTCCAGTCTTGGAGACAATAATTCAAGGCATCCAACCTGATCCACTACCAGAGCTGCTCACATAAATGGCTTCATTTACCATAAATGATGATGCTGTACTATGTGAATCATGGCTGCTTTCTGCTAACTTTGGCTGGCTTCTACCCTCCCAGGCAAACTTGCGAACACAAGGCTGAGCCTTGATCTAAGATGTTGATTCATTAGCAGATTTGCTGGTGAAACCCCCGTTTTTGCATCTGGAGTGGTACGATAGCAAAGGAGGAATCATGAGACTTTGGTCTTCTGACAGTTTCTTTAGGACAGCTTTGTATGGTGGCCCAGTGCCTGATTTGCTTTGCCAAGACTGGCAATGTGTCTAAAAAATGTAATGTCATGGTGTTTGGACAGCTCTCTCAGCTAGTCCGCTTGACGTTGAGTGGTGAGTGTCATGATATTCAGGTAAACATCATAGCACATACATACATACATACATACATACTGATGGACAGATCAACGGACCAATCAACACACACAACACGACAGCCAATCACAGGCAAGAAAATACACAGTACAAAACAGGGAACACGACACTTCCTGGCAACTCGAGCAGGAGACGGCTCAGGGCACAGAGCTCATGACAAGCCACTCAGACATCCACCATGTGCTGGGTGCCACTACAAGATAGAATTAGGAATAGGTCCACAGAATCAAGGGTCATGATCGAACCTCAGTAAACAGTTTACCCGTGTAATTAGATGTTTGAAATAAAACTGCGTTGTACCATTCGCAACCATGTTGGTTCGTCTGTGTAGCAGAGTACCCAACACTTCAGTGAGGTGCAGTTCAAATGTGTTTAATACCATTGAGAATGGTGAAGGTTTGAAACTCAGCACTTGTGAATACAGTCCCATTGTCTGATACCAGAATTCAGGTAATCCGTGAGTTGAAAAGCATTGGCTTAAACCTCTGATTGTAGCATGTGATGTAGGTGACTTCACCTCAAAAATGTCCATCCATTTAGAGTGTGCATCAATCACGAACAAAATATTTGACTCAGGAATGGACCAACATAATCGAAGAACAAAGAAAATTACAGCACAGGAACAGGCCCTTTGGCCCTCCAAGCATGCACCAAACATGTAGCTTGTCTGACCTAAAAACCCCGACCCTTCCGGGGACCATATCCCTCGATTCCCATCCTATTCATGTACTTGTCAAGATGCCCCTTAAAAGTTACTGTTGTATCTGCTGCCAGTACTCCCCCCGGTAGCGAGTTCCAGGCTCCCAGCACACTTTGTGTAAAAAAACTTGCCTTGTACATTTCCTTTAAATCTTGCCCCTCGTACCTTAAACCTATGCCCGCTAGTAATTGACTCTTCCACCCTGGGAAAAGGCTTCTGACTATCCACTCTGTTCATGTATCTCATAATCTTCTATCAGGTCGCCCCTCAACCTCTGTTGTACCAGTAAGTGTCGTGTTGGGTGTTCGGATTCACAAATGATCCAACACCATAGAATTTACCATAGAATTTACCATAGAATTTACAGTGCAGAAGACGGCTATAGATGGTACAACTCTGTTTTATTGTCTAATCAACGGTAACAACTAACTACTGGCTTGGGTACATGCTTCACCAGCTAACCTGTGGACCCAGCCCTATCACTATCTTAGTGAGGCACTCAGCACATGGTCTATGTCTGAGTGGCGCGCTGTGAGCTCTGTGCTCTGAGCTATCTCCTAGTAGAAAGAGCGGGAACTGTGGTGTTCCCTGTTTTATAGTGCGTGTGCTCTCACTGGTGATTGGCTGCGATGTTATGTGTGTGCTGGTTGGTCCAACTGCCTGTCCATCAGTGTGTGTGTGATTGCACCATGATATGCTGATTTGGATATCATGACATCCCCCCTTTCACAAAGGATATATGCCTACAGGATAATAAATAGAAATGTGTACTGAGTGCATCTGAGTGTGTGTGTGCAATATTTACAACATGTACATGAGGCTAAACTATATACAGAGGAAGGTGTCAGGTGCAACAGAACAACGAGGTTGTACCAATAACAGAACAAATGCAATCAACAAACGACGAGAGAAAACTTCTGGAACAATGAACGACAAGAAAAGAAACTCGTTAACAGTACTGTAAAACAATTCAGTGAGTCCAATGTGCGAACAGGCTCATAAGTCAAGTCTCTCAGGTGGGTGACGAATTTGGGTTGACCGCCTCAAGAGTGGGTCAGGATCCACCGGCTGAGGAATGGGCCTGGCCACGGGCGATAGAGGAAGAGGCAGAGTGGGAAGAAGCTCAACAAAGTCGACATCAGGGACAACAGGAGGGTGTGGCACCGGTGCATGATCTCGTAGCGAGTGCGGAACCAAACGAAGGGCCCGCCGATTACGGCGGCGAATAGAGCCATCAGGCATACAGACCAGGAATGAGCGGGGAGCCATGTGGCGGAGAACCTCGGCGGTTGCCGACCAGCCACCCTCCGGTAGGTGTATGCGGACGTTGTCTCCAGGCGCCAGGGCAGGAAGATCAGTCGCCTGAGCGTCATGTGTCACCTTCTGCTGAGCATGCTGTTGTTGCATCCTTCGCAATACTATAAGACCATAAGACATAGGAGCGGAAGTAAGGCCATTCGGCCCATCGAGTCCACTCCACCATTCAATCATGGCTGATTTCAACTCCATTTACCCGCTCTCTCTCCATAGCCCTTAATTCCTTGAGAAATCAAGAATTTATCAACTTCTGTCTTAAAGACACTCAACGTCCCGGCCTCCACCGCCCTCTGTGGCAATGAATTCCACAGACCCACCACTCTCTGGCTGAAGAAATTTCTCCTCATCTCTGTTCTAAAGTGACTCCCTTTTATTCTAAGGCTGTGGCCCCGGGTCCTAGTCTCCCCTGCTAATGGAAACAACTTCCCGACATCCACCCTATCTAAGCCATTCATTATCTTGTAAGTTTCTATTAGATCTCCCCTCAACCTCCTAAACTCCAATGAATATAATCCCAGGATCCTCAGACGTTCATCGTATGTTCGGCCTACCATTCCTGGGATCATCCGTGTGAATCTCCGCTGGACCCGCTCCAGTGCCAGTATGTCCTTCCTGAGGTGTGGGGCCCAAAATTGCTCACAGTATTCTAAATGGGGCCTAACTAATGCTTTATAAAGCTTCAGAAGTACATCCCTGCTTTTATATTCCAAGCCTCTTGAGATGAATGACAACATTGCATTTGCTTTCTTAATTACGGACTCAACCTGCAAGTTTACCTTTAGAGAATCCTGGACTAGGACTCCCAAGTCCCTTTGCACGTCAGCATTATGAATTTTGTCACCGTTTAGAAAATAGTCCATGCCTCTATTCTTTTTTCCAAAGTGCAAGACCTCGCACTTGCCCACGTTGAATTTCATCAGCCATTTCTTGGACCACTCTCCTAAACTGTCTAAATCTTTCTGCAGCCTCCCCACCTCCTCCATACTACCTGCCCCTCCACCTATCTTTGTATCATCGGCAAACTTAGCCAGAATGCCCCCAGTCCCGTCATCTAGATCGTTAATATATAAAGAGAACAGCTGTGGCCCCAACACTGAACCCTGCGGGACAGCACTTGTCACTGGTTGCCATTCCGAAAAAGAACCTTTTATCCCATATACTGGAGCATGGTCGAGGTCAGGAACATGAATGGACGGCACAGTGATCCTAAGGGTGCGACCCATCAACAGCTGGGCTGGTGAGAGGCCCGTTGGCAGTGGGGCCGAGCAATAGGCCAGCAGGGCTAAACAGCAGCCTTGCAGAGGAGCCGCTTCACAATGTGGACGCCCTTTTCCGCCTTGCCATTTGACTGAGGATGCAGAGGACTGGACGTCACGTGTGTGAAGTTGTATGAAGTGGCAAAGGAAGACCATTCTTGACTCGCAAAGCAAGGTCCGTTGTCAGACATGACGGTGAGCCGAATTCCATGGTGAGCAAAGGTTTCTTTGCATGCCCGGATGACAGCTGATGACGTCGTGTCGTGCAGGCGTATGACCTCCGGATAACTTGAAAAGTAGTCAATAAGAATAATGTAGTCCCTGCCGAGTGCATGAAAGAGGTCCACGCCCACCTTCGACCAGGGGGACGTGACCAACTCACGGGGCTGAAGGGTCTCAGGAGGTTGCGCCGGCTGAAACCTCTGGCAGGTGAGGCAATTGAGCACCATGTTGGCGATGTCCTTGCTGATGCCCGGCCAGTACACAGCCTCTCGGGCCCTCCACCTGCACTTTTCAACTCCGAGATGGCCTTCATGCAGTTGTTCGAGGACAAGCCGGTGCATGCTGTGTGGGATCACGATCCGGTCCAACTTCAAGAGGGCACCATCAATGACGGCCAAGTTGTCCCGGACGTTGTAAAATTGTGGGCACTGCCCCTTGAGCCACCCTTCCGTCATGCGGTGCATCACACGTTGTAGAAGGGGGTCAGCCGCAGTCTCACGGCGAATGTGGGTCAGACGTGCATCAGTGGCCGGCAGATTGACAAACGAACCCCTCCGAGTCGGGCGGTGTGTTGACCGCCCTGGACAGAGCATCTGCGATGATGAGATCCTTCCCCGGGATGTAGACATCCGTGTCTTTGCACGGATACGGGATCAGGGCCTGCGCCTTAACCGAGCCAAATGCTCTTTTGGCCAGACTGAGCTAAAGATTTTGGGGGACCACATCTCCCGGTCGGGTGTGCGGCCGGATGCCGACAAAGTGGCAGCCATCGCCATCGTACCTCCGGAACTTGAGCAGAATGTGCTGGAGGCGAGGGACCATGTCGTTGAGGTCCTTCTGAACGATGTTAACCAGGGGGTGATGGTCGGTCTCCACAGTGAACTGCGGAAGAATAGTGGCCCATCCTGCCACATCGTAGGCATTGGCGCGCTTTGGCTAGACATTGCCGCTTTAAGTGGGCGGAGCCACAGTTGCCACACATCGTGATGCCATGGCATTCGTTGCACCACCGCGCATGCGCGGTGCGGTCCTGCGTAGGGCGCGCCTGCGCATCACGTTCCTCTGCGTCAACGTCCCCTCTTTTGGCGTGTTTAAACAGCTTCCAGTTTACGCCAAGTTTGCCAGCGATTCGGAGCGGCTGCGGCGGGCTGATGTTTTCCATGGAGCAGGATTGCAGATTTTTGAAAGGGTGCAGGTAGGTCTCACAGTCGCTGGTTTGCGTTCACTACTGGTATCATGTCGTGTTGGGTGTTCTGATGCACAAATGATCCAACACGGCAGTAGATGGTACAACTCTGTTTTATTGTCTAATCAATGGTAACAACTAACTACTGGCTTGGGTACATGCTTCACCAGTTAACCTGCGGACCCAGCCCTATCATTATCTTAGTGAGGCACTCAGCACATGGTGTATGTCTGAGTGGCACGCTGTGAGCTCTGAGCTATCTCCTGGTAGAATGAGCGGGAACTGTGGTGTTCCCTGTTTTATTGTGTGTGTGCTCTCACTGGTGATTGGCTGTGATGTTATGTGTGTTGGTCCAACTGCCTGTCCATCAGTGTGTGTGTGATTGCACCATGATTTGCTGATCTGGATATCATGACAGTGAGAACAAACCAAGTTTCTCCAACCTTTCCTCATAGCTAATGCCCTCCAGACCAGGCAACATCCTGGTAAATCTTTTCTGTACCCTCTCCAAAGCCTCCACATCCTTCCAGTAGTGTGGCGACCAAAATTGAACACTATATTCCAAGGATGGCCGAACTAAGGTTCTATAAAGCTGCAGTATTCAAACTTAATGCCCCGGCTGATGAAGGCAAGCATGTCATATGTCTTCTTGTCTACCTTCTCTACCTGCGTTGCCACTTTCAGTGACCTGTGTACCTGTACATCCAGATCCCTCTGCCTATCAATACTCTTAAGGGTCTGCCATTTACTGTATATTTCCCATCTGTATTAGACCTTCCAAAATGCATTACCTCACATTTGTCCGGATTAAACTCCATCTGCCATCTCTCCGCCCAAGTCTCCAACCAATCTATATCCTGATGTATCCTCTGACGGTCCTGATCGCTATCTGCAATTCCACCAACCTTTGTGTCGTCCACAAACTTACTAATCAAACCAGTTAAATTTTCTTCAAAATCATTTTTTTATTACAAACAACAAAGTTCCCAGCACTGATCCCTGAAGAACGCCATTAGTCACAGCCCTCCATTCAGAAACGTACCCTTTCACTCTGTTTTCTATGACCGAGCCAGTTCTGTATCCATCTTGCCAGCTCACCTCTGATCCCATGTGACTTCACCTTCTATACCAGTCTGCCATGAGGGACCTTGTCAAAGGCCTTACTGAAGTCCATGCAAATAACATCCACTGCCATACCCTGATCAATCATCTTCATCACTTGGTTGAAAAACTCGATCAAGTTAGTGAGACACAACCGCCCCTTCACAAAACCAGGCTGCATTTCGCTAATACGCCCACTTATTTCCAAGTGGGATTAAATCCTGTCTCGAAGAATCCTCTCCAATAATTTCCCTACCATTGCCGTAAGGCTCATCGGCCTCTAATTGCCTGGATGATCCTTGTTACCCTTCTTAAACAAAGGAACAATATTGGCTATTCTCCAATCCTCTGGGACCTCCCCTGTTGCCAGTGAGGATACAAAGATTTCTCTCAAGGCCCTAGCAATTTCTTTCCTTGCCTCCTTCAGTATTCTGGGGTATATCCCATCAGGCCCTGGGACTTGTCTACATTAATGTTTTTCAAGACCCCCAATACCTCCTCCTTTTTGATCTCAACATGACCCAAACTATCTACACACCCTTCCCCAGACTCATCATCCATCAAGTCCTTCTCTTTGGTGAATACTGATGCAAAGTACTCATTTATTACCTTGTTCATTTCCTCTGGCTCCACGCATAGATTCCCTCCCCTCTCCTTGTGTGGGCCAACCCTCTCCCTGGCTACCCTCTTGTTCTTTATATATGTATAAAATGCCTTGGGATTTTCCTTAAGCCTGCTGGCCAATTACTTTTTGCGACCTCTTTTAGCCCTCCTGACTCCTTGCTTAAGTTTATTTCTACTTTCCTTGTATTCCATACTTGCTTTGTGTGTACCCAGCCTCCCAGCCTTGACAAGAGCTTCCTTTTTGTTTTTGACAAGACTCACAATATCTTTTGTTATCCAAGGTTCCAGAAACTTTCCCTGCTTATTCTTCATCCTTACAGGAATGTGCCGATCCTGCATTCCTACCAACTTACACCTGAAAGCCTCCCACATGCCAGATGTTGATTTGCCCTCAAACATCTGCCCCCAACCTACTGTAGCACACAAAGACTCCATGAGACGAATAGAGTGAAGTCGATGAGGCTTTATTAAGCGTGTATGTTCCCCAGCAGCTCGACAGTAAACTGGCCTGCGGGGGAAGACACCGGCTTCTTATACTTCGCCTTCAGGGCGGAGCTTGAGGTCAACGGCCAACCAGGACCCGGGATCTGTCAGCCAATGACATTAGGGCTTCCAGTCCCACATGACCCCCAATACATACTACCACACCTACATTCTTCAGTTCTGTCTAATATTGTTGTAATTAGCCTTCTCACAACTTAGCACCTTCACCTGAGGACTACACTTACCTTTATCCATCAGGACCTTAAAACTAACTAAATTGTGGTCACTGTTCCCAAACTGCTCCACTGCTGAAACATCGACCACCTGACCGGGCTCATTCCCCAATACCAGGTCCAGTACGGCCCCTTCCCTAGTTGGACGACCAGTTTCAAGAAGCCCTCCTGGATGCTCCTTACCAACTCTGCCCCATCTACACCCTTAGCACCTAGTGAGGCCTAGTCAATATAGGGGAAGTTAAAATCACTGACCACAACAACTCTGTTACTTTTACAACTTGACAAAATCTGCCTACATATATGTTCCTCTATCTCCTGCTGGCTGGTGGGAGGCCTATAGTAAGCCTTCAACATTGTAACTACACCCTTCCTATTCCTGAGCGCTACCTATATTGCCTTGCTGTATGAGCCCACCGAGGTGTCCTCCCGCAGTACAGCTGTGATAATCTCCTTAACCAATGCAACTCCCCCACTCCTTTTACATCCCACTCTATCCAGCCTGAAACATCAGTATCCTGGAATGTTAAGCTGCTGGCCAGGCCATTCCTAACGGTACAGTGGGGCTGTAGCAGGCAACCTTTCTTGCAGTTGGCACTGTTTACAGTGCTTAAGTAGCTTCTCAATATCAGCATTAATACCAAGCCATCTCACATAACTCCTGGTAAGCACCTTCATCTTAGAGATGCCAGGGTGTGTGCTGTGTAAATTAGTTGGTAGAAGCTCTCTGCCTGGTACAGGCAGGAATTTCTACTCTTGTTCCCCAGAGTACAATGCCATCCTGACAAGTCAATTCATTCCTACAGGCAAAGAATGGTTTAATTTCCTTGGAAACTGGCTCGTTTACTCAGCCTATAAGTACTTGGTCTCTCATTTTCGACAGTCGTGGATCTCAATTGGTCCAGTGACTGATCTGCTTTGCTGAGACTGGCAAAGTGTCGAAATAATTTAATGCTATGATGATTTCTTGTGGTACTGGTGTACAGGTGATACTTTCTTGCAAGGGTAGGTAGCTAAGAGCATCCACATTCACTATGTGTGTTCCAGGTCAGTGCTTGAAAAAATATTCAAAGGTGGACAGAATTAACGCTCATCGTTGAATTTTTGCCAAGGTGATTGACGTGGTAGCCCTGTCCTCTTTGAAGAGACCCATGAGTGGTTTGTGGTCAGAAATGATGGTAACGTGTCCGCCATGTAAGTACTGGTGGAATTTCTTGACGGCAAAGACTATTGATAGTTCATCCTTCTCGATTTGTAGGTAGCCTTTCTTGGCCTCTGAGAAGATTCTTGATACATATCCTATCGGCCTTTCAGAGCCGTTGTCAATCTCATGGAACAAAACCTCACCATGGGGAGACATTGCAGGTCAATATGACACAGTGTATGGAAAGGCTCAGTAAACCAAGGTCCACCACACTAAGAAAACAAAAAGGGACGGTCAATAGAGAATTAAAGGTGCTATATTTAAATGCGTGCAGTGTACGGAACAAGGTAGATGAGCTTGTGGCCCAGATTGTGACTGGCAGGTATGATGTGGTAGGCATCACAGAGACATGGTTGCAGGGGGTTCAGGACTGGCATTTAAACATCCAGGGATTCACAACCTATCGAAAAGACAGGGAGGTGGGCAGAGGGGACGGGGTTGCCTTGTTAATTAGGAATGAAATTAAATCAATAGCACTAAATGACATAGGGTCAGATGATGTGGAGTCTGTGTGGGTAGAGTTGAGGAACCACAAAGGCAAAAAAACCATAATGGGAGTTATGTACAGGCCTCCTAACAGTGGTCAGGACCGGGGGCACAAAATGCACCACGAAATAGAAAGTGCATGTCAGAAAGGCAAGGTCACAGTGATCATGGGGGACTTCAATATGCAGGTGGACTGGGTAAATAATGCTGCCAGTGGACCCAAGGAAAGGGAATTCATTGAATATTTACAGGAGGGCTTTTTGGAACAGCTTGTGATGGAGCCCACGAGGGAACAGGCCATTCTGGACTTAGTGTTATGTAATGAGCCAGACTTGATTAAAGATCTTAAAGTAAGGGAGCACTTAGGAGGCAGTGATCATAATATGGTAGAATTCAATCTCCAATTTGAAAGAAAGAAGGTAGAATCAGTCGTAAAGGTGTTACAGTTAAATAAAGGTAACTACAGGGGCATGAGGGAGGAACTGACGAAAATCGACTGGGAGCAGAGCCTAGTGGGAAAGACAGTAGAACAGCAATGGCAGGAGTTTCTGGGAGTAAATGAAGACACAGTGCAGAGGTTCATCCCAAAAAAAAGAAAGGTTATCAGAGGGGGGATTAGGCAGCCATGGCTGACAAAGGAAATTAGGGAATGCATCAAAGCAAAAGAGAAAGCCTATAATGTGGCAAAGAGTAGTGGGAAGTCAGAAGATTGGGAAGGCTACAAAAACAAACAGAGGATAACAAAGAGAGAAATAAGGAAAGAGAGGATCAAATATGAAGGTAGGCTAGCCAGTAACATTAGGAATGATAGTAAAAGTTTCTTTAAATACATTAAAAACAAATGGGAGGCAAAAGTTGACATTGGGCCGCTCCAAAATGACGCTGGTAATTTTGTGATGGGAGACAAGGAAATAGCTGAGGAACTAAATAAGCACTTTGCGTCAGTCTTCACAGTAGAAGACATGAGTAATATCCCACCAATTCCGGAGAGTCAGGGGGCAGAGTTGAATATGGTAGCCATCACAAAGGAGAAAGTGCTAGAGAAACTAAGGGGTCTAAAAATTGATAAATCTCCGGGCCCAGATGGACTACATCCTAGAGTTCTAAAGGAGATAGCTGAAGAAATAGTGGAGGCGTTAGTTATGATCTTTCAAAAGTCACTGGAGTCCGGGAAAGTCCCAGAGGATTGGAAAATCGCTGTTGTAACCCCCCTGTTCAAGAAGGGAACAAGGAAAAAGATGGAAAATTATAGGCCAATTAGCCTAACCTCGGTTGTTGGCAAGATTCTAGAATCCATTGTTAAGGATGAGATTTCTAAATTCTTGGAAGTGCAGGGTCAGATTAGGACAAGTCAGCATGGATTTAGTAAGGGGAGGTCGTGCCTGACAAACCTGTTAGAGTTCTTTGAAGAGATAACAAATAGGTTAGACCAAGGACAGCCAATGCATGTTATTTATCTTGACTTCCAAAAGGCCTTTGATAAGGTGCCTCACGGGAGACTGCTGAGTAAAATAAGGGCCCATGGTATTTGAGGCAAGGTACTAACATGGATTGACGATTGGCTGTCAGGCAGAAGGCAGAGAGTTGGGATAAAAGGTTCTTTTTCGGAATGGCAACCGGTGACGAGTGGTGTCCCGCAGGGTTCAGTGTTGGGGCCACAGCTGTTCTCTTTATATATTAACGATCTAGATAACGGGACTGGGGGCATTCTGGCTAAGTTTGCCGATGATACAAAGATAGGTGGAGGGGCAGGTAGTATGGAGGAGGTGGGGAGGCTGCAGAAAGATTTAGACAGTTTAGGAGAGTGGTCCAAGAAATGGCTGATGAAATTCAACGTGGGCAAGTGCGAGGTCTTGCACTTTGGAAAAAAGAATAGAGGCATGGACTATTTTCTAAACGGTGACAAAATTCATAATGCTGAAGTGCAAAGGGACTTGGGAGTCCTAGTCCAGGATTCTCTAAAGGTAAACTTGCAGGTTGAGTCCATAATTAAGAAAGCAAATGCAATGTTGTCATTCATCTCAAGAGGCTTGGAATATAAAAGCAGGGATGTACTTCTGAAGCATTAGTTAGGCCCCATTTAGAATACTGTGAGCAATTTTGGGCCCCACACCTCAGGAAGGACATACTGGCACTGGAGCGGGTCCAGCGGAGATTCACACGTATGATCCCAGGAATTGTAGGCCTAACATACGATGAACGTCTGAGGATCCTGGGATTATATTCATTGGAGTTTAGGAGGTTGAGGGGAGATCTAATAGAAACTTACAAGATAATGAATGGCTTAGATAGGGTGGATGTCGGGAAGTTGTTTCCATTAGCAGGGGAGACTAGGACCCGTGGGCACAGCCTTAGAATAAAAGGGAGTCACTTTAGAACAGAGATGAGGAGAAATTTCTTCAGCCAGAGAGTGGTGGGTCTGTGGAATTCATTGCCACAGAGGGCGGTGGAGGCCGGGACGTTGAGTGTCTTTAAGACAGAAGTTGATAAATTCTTGATTTCTCGAGGAATTAAAGGCTATGGAGAGAGAGCGGGTAAATGGAGTTGAAATCAGCCATGATTGAATGGCGGAGTGGACTAGATGGGCCGAATGGCCTTACTTCCGCTCCTATGTCTTATGGTCTTATGGTCTTAATATCAGTTCTTGAGATATTTCAAAGTGTACGAACAGGTTTGAGGAATGCAGCAATTGCTTTACTCTGGCGAAAGCTTCCTCCTGGGGAGCTTTCCAAGTCCAACGATGATGTTTCCTTAGCAGAAAAGGCTAGAGGGCCAGTACCATTGATAAGTTTGGTAAAAAAACATCCGTCGTAGTTTGCCATCCCCAAAACCGATTTGACTTTAGTCGTGTCATACCTATAGGAAGTGTCACCTAATTTGAGTTGCTGATATGCGTGTCTCATATCCAGCTTTGTGTAAGATTGACCTCTGACAGTTTTGAATACTGGTCTTCAATTCTCGGGATTGGATATTTATCCAGCTTGAGCATGATTAACTGTTAGCTTATAATCGGTGCAAATACGGATGGTCTTGTCCGGTTTCAATACGGGGACTATAGGTGCTGTTCATTTCGACAACTGAACTGGCCAGATACTGCCTAATTTTTCCAATCTGTTTAAGTCAGTATCCACTTTCTCCCATTAAGGCGTATGATACTGGTCTTGCTCTAAAGAATCGGGTAGTCGCCTCTGGATCCACACCTTAGCTTGTCGCCCTTTGGTTTTGTGTAATTCATCACAGAAGATGCTCTTGTATTTTCTTATCAGTTAGGCCAGTGCCCCTTCCCACATTTGGAAACTCACAATCCAATTCAACTTGATTGCATTAAACCAATCAAGGCCTGGTCCTTCACCAGTGACTATTACCATTGGGGGCTGGGTATACAGTTTTTCATAGCTTAGATACCATTGTGGTGCCTTTTGTTTTTATTGCTTCACATGTATAAATCTTCAACTCGGCAGAACTGCTCAAGTTCAAAGATTGGACTATCTCTCTAATGTATTGAAATGTATGCTCGCTCATCACAGTGGCAGCTGCCCCTGTATCCATTTCCATTTTAGGAGGTTTCCCATTTACCTGCAGAGTTACACTAATGTCTATCTTGCCTGTTTTTACATTAAACAGAGAGTGAATACCAGAATCACGGGTGCTAGCGTCTTCCACATGCTATACTTGTAACATTTTGGTTGATCGATTTCTCGGTGATCTTGACTTAGTTCTGCACTGCTTTATCAAAGTTCCTCTTTTGTGAAAATAAAAAACACTCAGGGTGCGATTTAATGTCCTTGTTGCACCTGACTTTGTGACCAACGAGGTCATCTCGCAAGATTCGCGATGCTCGAAACACCTTGCGAGATTTAACAAAATTAACGTATTTAAGTGAGTTTTGAGGCTCATTTAAATATTTCAACGCCAGTTTCTCCCATCGCTCGGGGGCTAACGGCCTCGTCTGTGAGACTCACCATGGTGCCGTTTGGCACTGGTATTCTACAAACATGGACCAGGTGTAACGGCCCTGGGGCATGTCTTCCAGGCCATTAGAGACCCTTGGGAATTAAAGCTCTGCGCAGGGTGGTATCTTCAAACTCCCACTGACACCCAGGCATGAGTCACTGCACGGTGCTTGGATGGTACTGCCAGGGTACCAGGCTGGCAGTGACAATGTGCCCAGGTGTCAGGTTGCCCATGCCACGGATCGGGCCCGGCGGTGCCTTGCCCTCAAGAGGTGGGTGAAGAGGGGTCTGAGGACCCTGTAAGATGTAAGCTGTGGGGATGTCTGTAGGGCATGGTGGGGTGGCTGATGGGGGGGTCGAAAGATCGGGGCGGCATTTAAAAATGACATCCCGATCTGCGAGTACTCTTCCTGCACAGGCGAGCTTAGATTGTCAATGCAGGAAATTATGTAAGTGCTGCCTCAGCGGGGCAGGACATTCATCGCCGAAGCCAGAAAAAATGGCAAAGTGCTGTTAAATAGCGGTATCTTTCTCGGCGCTACAGGCCCCAAGAAACTGGACTCTTTTTCCATCCCGATAAATCGTGTCCCCTGCCTCCTTAAATTGACATGATTCTCCAGTGGTAACATTCCACTTTAAGCATAACTGACTGCCTATTCTATACCTTTTTCTTTTGTTGGTGGATTAAATTGTTTCCCGCTTTACCACTGCTTTAGCAGTTTTGGCACCACGGCTGGTTGTAGGTTCCTACCCAAACTGGTGAACGGTGTCGTTTTGTGGACTCTGCAACTCTTGTGCATCTTTTTCAGTGCTTCCCATAGTTAGCACTATCTCCATTGCTAATTTTAAATTTATGTTTAACTCTGTAAGCAATCTTTGTTAAATGACATTGGTGTTTAGGCCACAGACTAACCTATCCCATAACATGTTGTTTCGGGTGGCTCCAAAATCACAATAATCCGATAATTGCTTCAGTTTAGCAATGTAAGTTATGATCAATTCACCTGGGGCTCTCACCCTCAAATTAAATTTGAGTCTCTGGAGTGTGACTGATGGTTGATGTTGCAATTGAGCCTTCGCTATCCACGAGCTCACAAAATGATTTGGAGTTGGGTCCACTTGGGGCTGTAAGGCTGCGAGTAAGGGGTGAAATTCTCCCCCAACGGCGCGATGTCCGCCGACTGGCGCCAAAGACGGCGCCAATCAGATGGGCATCGCGCCGGCCCAAAGGTGCGGAATGCTCCGCATCTTTGGCGGCCTAGCCCCAACATTGAGGGGCTAGGCCGACGCCGGAGGGATTTCCGCCCCGCCAGCTGGCAGAAATGGCATTTGTTGCCCCGCCAGCTGGCGCGGAAATGCGGCGCATGCGCGGGAGCGTCAATGGCCGCTGACAGTTTCCCGGCGCATGCGCGGGAGTGTCAGCGGCCGCTGAAAGTTTCCCGCGCATGCGCAGTGGGGAGAGTCTCTTCCGCCTCCGCCATGGTGGAGGCTGTAGCGGAGGCGGAAGGGAAAGAGTGCCCCCACGGCACAGGCCCGCCCGCGGATCGGTGGGCCCCGATCGCGGGCCAGGCCACCGTGGGGGCACCCCCCGGGGTCAGATCGCCCCGCGCCCCCCCCCCCACAGGACCCCGGAGCCCGCCCACGCCGCCTGGTCCCGCCGGTAAATACCCGGTTTGATTTACGCCGGCGGGACAGGCAATTTCTGGGCTGGACTTCGGCCCATTCGGGCCGGAGAATTGAACGGGGGGTCCCGCCAACCGGCGCGGCCCGATTCCCGCCCCTGCCCAATCTCCGGTACCGGAGACTTCGGCGGGGGCGGGATTCACGGCGGCCAACGGCCATTCTCCGACCCGGCGGGGGGTCGGAGAATGACGCCCCTGAGTTCTACAAACACTTAGGAGAATTACTTTGCATTTCGCCTCCTCCCCTATTTTGTTTGCTTGGAAATGGATTGGATTGGATTTGTTTATTGTCATGTGTACTGAGGTACAGTGAAAAGTATTTTTCTGTGAGCAGCTCAAACAGATCATTTAATACATGAAAAGAAAATGAAATAAAAAGAAATACACAATAGGGCAACACAAGATATACAATGTAAATACATAGACACCGGCATCGGGTGAACCATACAGGAGCGTAGTATTAATCAGGTCAATCCATAAGAGGGTCATTTAGGAGTCTGGTAACAGCGGGGAATAAGCTGTTTTTGAGGATGTTTGTGCATGTCCTCAGACTTTTGTATCTCCTGCCCGATAAAAGATGTTGGAAGAGTGAGTAAGCCGGTTGGGAGGTATCTTTGATTATGCCGCCCGCTTTGCCAAGGCAGCGGGAGGTTTGGATGGAGTCAATGGATGGGAGGCACGTTTGTGTGATGGACTGGGTTGTGTTCATGACTCTCTGAAGTTTCTGGCGGTCCTGGCCGAGCAGTTGCCATACCAGGCTGTGATGCAGCCAGATCGGGTGCTTTCTATGGTGCATCTGTAAAAGTTGGTAAGAGTCAGTGGACATGCCAAATTTCCTTAGTTTCCTGAGGAAGTATAGGCGCTGTTGTGCTTTCTTGGTGGTAGCATCAATGTGAGTGGACCTGGACAGGTTTTTAGTGATGTACACACCTAGGAATTTGAAACTGCTAACCATCTCCACCTTGGCCCCGTTGATGCAGACAGGGGTGTGTACAGTACTTTGCTTCCTGAAGTCAATGATCAGCTCTTTAGTTTTGCTGGGCATTGAGCGATAGATTGCTGTCATTGCACCATTACACAGGGTTCTCTATCTCCCTCCTGTATTATGACTCATCATTGTTCGAGATCCGACCCACTATGGTCGTTTCGTCAGCAAACTTGTAGATGGAGTTGGAACAAAATTTTGCCACGCAGTCATATAGGGTGTATAGTAGGGGGCTAAGTAGCAACCTTGTGGGTTGAGGACTACCGAGGCCAATTAGTGGATCTCACGTTCTACTGATTTGAGTTACATCTGAATGGCCCGCTATTGAGGACTATCGTGGAGGAGGTGATGTTGTTTTTTCTTACTGATTGTGATCTGTGGGTCAGAAAGTCAAGGATCCAGTTGCAGAGTGAGGCCAAGTCATAGGTTTTGGAGTTTTGATATGAGCTTGGCTGGGATTATGGTGTTGAAGACGGAGCTGTAATCAAGAAATAGGAGACTGATGTAGCTGTCCTTGTTGTCATAGAATATTAGAATTTACAGTGCAGAAGGAAGCCATTCGGCCCATCAAGTCTGCACCGGCTCTTGGAAAGAGCACCCCACTCAAGCCCATGCCTCCTGCCTAACCCCGTATCCCAGTAACCCCACCTAACCTTTTTGGACATAAGGGCAATTTATCATCGCCTATCCACCTAACCTGCACATCTTTGGACTGTGGGAGGAAACCAGAGCACCCGGAGGAAACCCACACAGACATGGGGAGAACGTGCAGACTCCGCACAAACAGTGACTGAAGCCGGGAATCGAAACCTGGGACACTGGAGCCGTGAAGCAACTGTGCTAACCACTGTGCTACCGTGCTGCCCTAGGTGCTGTCGGAGTGCTCTAGGGATGAGTATAAGGCCAAGGAGATGGCATCTGCTGTGGACCGGTTGTGGTGGGATGCTAATTGCAGTGGATCTAGGCGTTCTGGGAGTATGGAGTTGATGCGCTTCATGACCAACCTCTCGAAGCACTTCATTATGATTGATGTCAGGGCCACTGGATGGTAGTCATTGAGGCTTGTTGCCTGGTTCTTCTTTGGCACTGGTATGATGGTGATCTTCTTGAAGCAAGTGGGGCCCTCGGAACGGAGTAGGGACAGGTTGAAGATGTCCGCAAACACATCTGCCAGCTGGTCCGCGCAGGTTCTGAGTGCACGCCCAAGGCACTCAACATTTTGTATCCAGTCCTCTGTGGAGGACTCAAATGGAACTGTTCACCCAAAGAGAGGCATTTTAATGAGTACTTTTTTTTCAAACCAATTAAAACTAGATACTCACAAGTATCAGGCCAAAAGCAGTCTCAGGATAATTTATCCTCATTGCTAAATATAAAGATGCACTTTAGTAATAAGAATGCATAGCAGCCTAATTGCTGTAGCTAGCCCCCAAATGTCTCTGTCTAAGAAGTCTCTCCACCGTGGGGGGATTCCATACCCTGAATCCCGATTGGTCACCCAGGCCATGTGACCCTTACATTCCTGTGTTGCCCTTAAATGGATAATCATTGCACCATGCCAGTAAAATAATGTTCAGGAATGGTTACGGTCCCAAAGCCAAACGGTTCTATACGAACTGGAGGAACAGCACATCATCTTCCGATTAGGCACGTTAGCGCCTTCCGGATTAACAGAATTCAACAACTTCAGACTGTGAACTCTCTCCTCCACCTTCACCCCATTTTTATTTCCACCAATTTATTTTCCTTTCGTCCATCCATCTGTTTTTTCTTCATCATTGTCCCCCCTCCCCCACCCTACTTGGATTATCTGTTCTCTATTCTGAGTTGTCTTTTGACACACTGCTAACCTTTGTTCAGCCATTATCGCATTTTAATCTCTTAATCTGCCACTATCAGCACCCTTCTTAGACTTGACCACCGGCATTTATATTCTCTTTCTGTCCATGACATCTTTGTGAAACTCCACCGATTGCTTACCCAACCCCACTTCTCCATGTTCCCCCCCCCCAACAGTATAAACCTGATCCAATTTCCAGTTCTCTCCAGCTTCGACATAGAGTCATCTAGATTTGAAATGTTAGCTCCCTTCCCTCTCCACAGAACCTGTCAGACCTGATGAGGTTGTCCAGTATTTTATGCGTTTGCTTCAGATTCCAGCATTCGTAGTAATTTGCTTTTATTGATAGGAATCTGTGTGGATGTAACTCAACTCAGTAGAACGTGAGATCCACTAATTGGCCTCGGTAGGTGACAGCCTAGCTAAACTAGTCATAGTATTCATCAAATTGCATGTGAACAATGGATTTTGCTATTTGCCTCTGGACAATTAATCCAGAATGCTGAGCACATTCATTTCTTAAAATGCTTTTTTCCAATTAAGGGCCAATTTAACGTGGCCAATCCACCTATCTTTGGTTTGTGGGGTTAAGACCCATGGAGACATGGGGAGAATATGCAAACTCCACACGGACAGAGACCCGGGGCCAGGATTGAACCCGGGTCCTCGGTGCCGTGAGGCAGCAGTGCTAACCACTGCATCCTGCTGAGCACATTCATAACACTATTCTGTCATTATTTCAATAGATTGCTGTTTGGAATAGCATCCACCGCAGAAACTTTCCAGAGAACAATGCCTTTCGCTCTAGAAGACAGTGAAGGAGTAATACACCATATGAACGACAGCCTTATACATGACTCCATGCCAGAAAAGCATGATCACAGAATCAGAGCAGTACTGAGAGTTTTACAGAATGCAGGTCGAACAATGATTGAAAAATGTGACATATGAACAAGTTTCTAGGTCACATAGTACAAATCACAAAAGATGAAAGTAATCAAATAATTTCCACAACACAGGAACATAACTCAGCTTCAAAGATTCCTTGGAAGGGTCAACCAAATAGGGAAGTTTCACCCCAAATTAGCTGAGGTCAATGAACTCTTGAGACAGCTGTGGAGACAGAGGTCAATAGTGATGCTGATTGTGAAATAATAAAATGCTTTTAAAAGGATTGAACAATATTTGCAGCAATATGGGCATGCAAAATATTTCTGACCAGGTTATGAGATTGCATTAAAACAGACCCAAAATTGTGAAGGTGCCACCCAGACCCAACGGTACAGACAAAGGTTCATGAGATATGACTCCATCACAGAGTATGTTCAAGGGAATAATAAAATAATGGCCGGCACACTAACATAAATACCATCAGAAGAAACCAAACAAGAGAATTTATACTTCATCAAGGAGGCTGGGGCCTTAATCACTCAGTACTTAGCTGCAAATACAAAATGTTGCAGGAGATAAGCAAACCCAGCAACAAGATGACCAAATCAGAGAGGTTTGGCAAGGGATTTTCACTCCAGCCAGCGATGCAAATTGTGGAAGGCAGGAGCATGGAATTTAACACAGTGAAAAACACCCGTTGCCGTCCTGCGGGAAAGCCAACTTGTTACTCCAAACATGCATCCTTCCGGTGAATAGCCATAACCAATATGAGATTGTGTGTTTAGTCTTTCTATGCTGCCAAGGCAATGGTCTCTCTATATAATTTTGTGGGTGGTGGAGACAAGTGGATTAGTGTCCATGTGAGGCTTCTTGCACATGGCTCTCATCACACTAGTCAAAGAGCAGTGCCTCCATATGCATTTACATAGGAACAGGAGGAACATCCGTCTCTAGTCTTTTACTGGGAAATGGTGGGATGAGGGTATCACATGTAGATGGAGGCCAGGTGAGGGGCTTAGCACTTGGCTGCTGGCTTTAAGCTGGAGAGAAACCTGTTAAGAACATTCTCACTACATTTATCACTTCAATTCATTCACACATCCACTGAAGCGTTAATGACACAGGCTGCAGGCACCCCTGCTTTGGTAATGGCTCTCATTCTGATGAGGGGAAGGATTGCCTATCACTGGTTGGCATAGTGCAGGAGGAACGAGGGCCTGCGAAGCAAGTGGCAGCAGAGCCTCTATAAGGTCAAGAGGCTGGCAAACAGGGACCATGGTGAGCATTGGCCTGACAATAGGTATACTGCCAGCAATGCTCTTATCTAGAGATGAGCAAAGATCAATGCTGGAGGTGCCCTCATATGTCAAGGAGAGTGGTTGCTCACACCTACCAGCTTCTCCTGTATGAGCTCTGGCCAAAAGTACTCTGGAGCAGCAGTACAGATCTCCTGGTCTGCAATGAGTCAATGTCTGTTTGGGTGCCATTTTAAAAATAATATTTTTATTGGAATTTTTCAGTTTTTTGGGTGCCATTTAGATATAGTGACAGGTCCTTTAACCAGATGAGATGTTGGTGGGGCCACTAACTTCCTACCCACCCTGATCTGAAATTTGCCAAATTCGTCATTGATACATTATTAATTACCTGGAAAGTGGTAGATCGTAAGTGGTCGGTCACCTGCCCTGCTGCCAAGTAGGAATTAATCCAACTTTCCCATCATTGCACTTAGTCTTCAGAATTGAAAATTCTGTCCATTGTCTGAAATGTTGGCCAAACAAAACCCCATTAATCGGATACTACGGTCATACTTTGAACAGCGTAAGCACCTCACCATCATTGACAACTTACGAGTCTTCAACAAGAGATTATACATAAAGTGAACACAGTGGTGATATAGTCTTCAGAAACTTCACTAAGGTCTTCAAGGAGTTGCAAAATGTCATGCAAGATCACATCTATTAGTCTGGTAGCCAGCCATTACTGACTGTACAGAAGAAATAATTTTTAAAATAAATAAATTTAGTGTACCCAGTTCATTTTTTCCCAATTAAGGGACATTTAGCATGGCCAATCCACCTACCCTGCACATCTTTGGGTTGTGGGGGCATAACCCATGCAAACATGGGGAGAATGTGCAAACTACACACAGACAGTGACCCAGAGCCGGGATCGAACCTGGGACCTCGGTGCCGTGAAGCAGCAATGCTAGCCACTGCGCCACCGTGCTGCCCTAGAAGCAATAATTTTTAAATGTCTTACTTGTGCCGTAAACAGCCAGGAACTAAAGAACTGATATTTTTTTCTACATTTCCATCAAGAACATGGGAATGCCCGGATATGAAATTATTTGAATTTAGGTGGAAATACTTCCCTGATTGTCATTGATTAAAGCTTGGGGAGGATTGAAGTAAACAGATTGTACCGTATCGCAACAAAATTAATTCGTCAGACCCTCAAGAGAATTTATGCGTTACACGGGGCTGGATGTAGCTGGCTCATTCAACTTGGGCATAAATCTCATTATGGCCACTAAATCATGCAAGAGGGCTAAAATGGGATTTGCGCCAACGAGATCTCAGTTTGAGATCTTCCCCATCCCGCCATCCATAATATGATCAGGTTTATGCTAATATGCATTATAATATAATCATATAATTACCAGGCTTGACGCTATGATGTCTGCCGACGCCTTATCCTCCGACCCAGTCGACATGATGTCATTACTGTGCAAATCACAAATGATTTTCAAAAATGAGAACCCGTCACGATGAGCATGCCAGAGGCGGGTTGTAAGGATAGCCCCAGGTGGTGAGGGACATAGTCAGACAATGCCTTGACACACCCCATGGCATCCTGATGCTGCCAGCCTGGCATTGCCAACCTGTCCCATGTACTGCATTAATTCGGTTGAGGGATTGGCAGTGCCAGGGTGCTGCGACAGTGGCAGGAAGTGGGCATGCCAAGTGGGCTCTGGCAGGGGGTAACCCCCCTCCATTGTGTGTGAGGGCTTCCACTTCTATGTGATGGGGGGGTGGGGGAGAATCCCAATGACTGCGTGACAGGGGGGGAGAGGAGGAATAGTGTCCCCCGATATTTCTGTGGTGGGGAGGAGGGGGTAAGAGTGGATCCCAATACTTCTGTGGTGGTATAGGGGGAGTCACCCTGAAGCTTGTGGGTGTGGTTTCCTGCGTCCGTTGGGGGGATTGGGAGAACTTATCTTAAATGCAGATTAGGAGCACCCGTTAAAAATTACAACCCGATTCCTGTAAGGCCGACTCTACCAGGCCCTGCCCCGTCAGATTGATGGCACAAACCATGCTCCCAATTTTGTGTGCACTGAGTGCCAGAAAATCTGGTCGGAAAATTCGGATGTGCATCTGGGGAAATACAAGCCGGTTTTCAGTCAGACCCTGAGACATTACCATTTTTTGGGAAAAATTCCAAATTACAGGACTGAGACAGACCAGGGTATGATGAGTAGTGCCAAATATCCTTGAAGAGAAAGTCAATAGAATCCTGGGCTTACTACTCAGATCCTGATGATGAAGAAGCTTCACATCCACCCAGGAGAAGATCACACCAAAAGAAGGGTGAATATGGAGTATCCTCTCCCTCAATAGCAGATCAGAACGAGATTGAGGAGATTGGTCAAGGCACCTCAAAGACTAATCTTGCGAAGTCTGAGACTTTGTGGGGAGATGTAGGAGGATGTAAGTGTGATTGGGATAAAGACTTGGGGGGGAGATGTGGAGTAACGGGTTAAAATAAGGAATATATATAATGCTGATATAATATCAGATTTAATAAATGCGAAATAAGAGTGATCTGGAAGGAGGAGATACTCCACCTTCGTGAAGAGATTCAAATGTGTAAATACTCGCTGTAAATAAAGTTATTTCAAGTTATCAAACTTGAAACTGGACAGCATACTCTGCGAGAATAGACAGACCCCAAAGTTTCTGTTAACACTCCAACCACACAACAAAAACAGGAGAGTGGTCTGGATCCCATTGGTGGGAGGATGGAATATTGTCAGATTCTGTTTGATGGTGCGGGTTGGCGATTGGGGAGCCTGTTCTTGTTTTTGGGGCTGTGGGTGGTCTGAATCCGGTTCCCTGGTGGAAGGAGCAGAGTTAATCGAGGAGTCAGGCTCCTGTGCCCTGGAGGTAATGGGCGGGGGAGGAGATTCAGTTTGGACAGAAAGAGTGGAAGTCTTGGCCCAGTTGCTTGAGGAGGGAGGGGTGTCTATTTCCTCTCACTGTGGGAAGGGTGAGCCTGGTTGTGGGGGCGGAAGGGGTTCTGGGTTCAATTGCTGGGGGAGTTACAGGTGACCTGGTGCCTCACGATAAGGTGGGTCTGGTTCAGCAACTCACAGGCGGCTTTCTTTTTCCTTATTAGTCAACAATTCCAAATTCAGAAGTGGCCAAACTACCTTTTGTGAAAATCCTTTACCTGACTGGGCAGGAAAATTAATCAATGAAAAATATGATTTTGAATTTGTGCTCTCCGACTCTCATTATGGGGTCATTACATTTCTCTTGGTCTACCCAGATCAGGGATGACATGTGGACGGATTAAATCTGGTTGGGTACAACAGATGGGTGTGCGAATACAAGTAATGGCAGCCAATTAGCGAGGAAGTCAACCATCCCAAATAGTGCATCTGAACTAACTTTACAGCTTTCCTGGAGAAGTTAAGAGTGTTGACACAAGGGGGGCTTTCTTGCTAAAAAGGAAAGCGGCTGTTTGAATTGAAAAATAGCTTTTCGTATCACAAATTAATTTGTGTCAGAGGTGCTCCGATAGGACTCCAATAGATGGCAGTAGCGTACAAATGAAAACGCTCCAGTAGTCAGGCTCCAGGGAATAGCTTTTACCAAATTAGATTTTGAAAATATGGGCATTACTGCAGGGCCCACTGACCTGTGCTCCTATCATGTTAAAGCTCTGTGCCAGGGAAGCAGGATTGTAAGATTTTTGAATTTGTCATACAGATTGTGAAGCATTTGCTTGTTAACCTGTCAGGCCAATCAGTAACACAACATAGGATGCCTAAATGCTGATGGGGATAGCTATTCAGCATCTATCAACCATTTTGAAATTTGTCAAAATAAAACAATAATTTCCATTAAGCCATTGCATTCTGCCGAATTAGGTTCTTTTGTGGCATTTTTCATGGAGCAACAATGACAAGATTGCCACTAACTTAAGAAATTAACAGCCTCAAAGACACACTTGTTGACTTTGTAACTGTCACGTCCATTGGTTGCAATTGTTAAAACACTAGTTCATTCACTATTTATTATTATTATTATAATCATGGTGATTAGTTATATTTTGTGGATAATTAAAATCTGACAATCTTAAAGCAAGTCCCACTTTAACATGGAAAGATGATTTGGATTAAGTTGCAAATATGCTTGTAAAGCTGTAACTCATTCTACTACCTCTGCAAAGCACTAGTCATGCTCCATACCCATTGCTTGCTATGCCCCACATATCCTCACCTGAAGTTCTGTGGAGTATTATCCTCTTCCTAATTGAATTTACTGTATTTATGTTTTTCAAAATTCAAGTAAATAATGTCATCCAAAGATATCATAATTTCATCTCCTGATATGCTATCACCAATTAATTCTCAGAATAGGTTTTAAACCTAGAAGAATACATTGAACAATACAAGTATTTTTGAGGTGATGTGCGTGAAGATAACATATTATAAATAACAGCCATTTGAAAGCTACAGTGTTCACACTGTATTTGATGCATTTTATTAACAAATCAAACAGACATGATTGATTCTTTCAACATAAGCTTACAAACAAACACTTGTCCAAAAAAAAAATCAGAGACCAGGACATTTTTATCACAGTTATAGAGCAGCCAGCAGAGTGACAGCCAAAGGCCAGCATGAAGCATACATCAACAAGGTTCATTGTCCTTGAAGGCATATTGGTGCATTTTATCAACATATAGGTGCTCTAAGTTTTTTAATCAGTTAATATAATTCTGATGAATATCTTTCACCAAGATACCATTCTGTGCTGTTTTTTTCTAATATTCACAAAATGTGCACTAACAATTTCTTTTTAGTGTATGTCCTTCCAATCATCCTTTGCATAGGAAGCAACCAGTTACTGATTTTTTAGTCATTCTCCTGAGGGCACTTCATGTACTGAATATCCATGGTCCCCATCCTCTTCTGGACTGGTGCCTTGGATCTGCTGCGCGTGAACTCCATGCTATAAATGCAATTTCGCCTGATCAGTTCTTCCATCTCTTCCTTATCTGTTGTGCATAATTTCAACTTCAATCTGGATGTGGCATTGCAAGTCAATATCTCAGGGTTTATTGCATCCAACTATTCAGTGAGCCGGATTTGGAGGATCAATGCAATGGAAATTGGATAAGTTCTGCAATGGGTGGACGAGCTGCTCTGGTGGATGTGGTGAAGGTAAAAAAAAATCTAAACCTTTGCTTCAAAGTGGCAGGTGATGGCTTGCTTTCCAATCATTCCTTTCTTTACCCCTGTGGTAAGACCCGGTTGCACTCTCCTAACATTCCACCCCGAGTCTTTGACCATGTGTGTGGGATCAAACAATAAGCACATTTAAAGCATGCAGTCTGCTGCAAAATGAATTGTAGCACCAGTAAATCTTTCTGTTACACTGCCCCTTTGAGAATGATTTATATTAGTCTCTGTTTACGGTGCCTTTTCCCAGTGGTTTTTCCTTCAGATTAATGGGGCTGGCTGGTCTCTCAATAGCCAGCTCAGATCACTCGAGGCATGTTGCCTTTTCCAATCAAGAACATGGGGTGAGGGAAAGGGTGGGGGGGGTAAAGAATGAGAAACAATAAAGAACGCAAAGTTACAATGCTGGGATGGTCAGAAAGTCCCATGTGCATGATAAATTGAGAATCTTCTTACTCCATGATTGGAGAGATAATTATGTTTGATTGGCAAATTAGCAGGATTTTGAAAAATAAGAAAGGTTTTCTTTCTTTGATTGACCAAATCTTAAAAACTAAGGGGGGCATTTGCTCACCAAGTTTAATATTGGTGTGAAGCTCTTTTGTCTCTGCACCAATGCTAAATGGGCAAGTTATTAAGTGGTATATTGAGGTGTTATATGGCTTTAAAGTGACTTGGAGTAGTGCTTCTTCTTTTAAGGATTTTGACTCTGGTTTGATCGTTCAGCTCAAGCTTTGATTCAAGATTTGTATGTGCATCTACATTATAAGTGCATTTACATTATAAGTTCCGCCTCAGTGAGAAGGATTTGCACCAGTACCAGAACTGTAGTCTTAAAAATTATCCTTAAAGGGAATTTTGGAAAATTTCCAAAAGGGTGAAATTTTACAAGACTTGGTCACTTGGGCCCAAGTATGCAGCAGATAACCTACTGAGGGTATACTGCCCATTGATATTAATGGAGGTGGATTTGCACTAAACACAGCTAACAGAAAATTAGTTCATCTGCCAAAAAGCTTTATAATCCAGGTGGCAAATTAGCTTTGAAATATACTTGGACATAAAGTTCAACACACCTACACTTTCTAACCCCATTTTTGACTATATGAGAAAAGTGCATGTCAAGCTTTTTATGCTATTGAAATGAAACACTGCTCTCCACAAACATTCAAGTGGAACTTGAAGACAATACTGATAAGCATTGAAAGAAATGGGTAAAAGAGTATAATAAAAGAAATGCAAGCTAAGTCCCAAAGCACCTTCCAGCCAATGAATTGCTTTTGAAGGGTAGATATTCTTATGTGGACAAATGTAAACCAAGAAATTGGAACAACTCCCTGTGCTTCATTCACATGAGTATGGGATCTTTTACATGCATCTGAACATAAGGACATGGCCTAGCTAATGGGCGTAATTCTTCAAAACTATTTCTGTGTGGCAAATCCAGGTGGACCCGATCTCAGAATAACCAGAGCAGCTCGTCCACCCATTGCAGAACTTATCCAATTTCAATTGCATTGATCCTCTTTTACCCATTTCAGAATAACACTACAGCCTCACCACCAGCAACCCCCAAAACACTGGCAAGGTAGGTCCCCTCCCATTTGTCAGCAGGCCAGCCCCCTCGTCCAAATCGCTGGCAAGCCCCCCCCCCCCCCCCACCAGACTCTGACGAGGCTGTATGCTATAATCGTTGGCAGGTTCTCCCCTCCCCAAACTGCTGGTGAGGACCCCCCCAAGTGAGTGACACTTCACTATGGATTTGCCAACCCCCCCCCTTTGAAATAGCCTGGACCTGTCAATCAGAAGGCTTTGAAAAGGTAATGGACTGTGAAGAGCTATGAAACCAAACAAAGCTAATCCATATTTTGAAATAGCCTGGACATGTAAATCAAGAGGCTTGTAAAAGATAATGGACCATGAAGAGCAATAAAAAAAAGCTAATTCCTCCTTTGAAATAGCCTGGACATGTCAATCAAGAGGCTTGTGAAAGGTAATGGACTGTGAAAAGCTCCAAAGACAAACAAAGCTAATCCATCCTTTGAAATAACTTGTACCTTGCCTCAGAGACCCCGACCGAGCACCGCTTAGGACCTGGACCAGGCATACCGGCACTTGGGGGGGAGTGTCCAAGGCGATCGGGGGCCCCTGGGTGGCTGGGCTCTGGGTAAGGTGGTACTCTAGCACCCCAATACCACCCTGGCATGAAGGTGCTGCTAGCCTGGCATTCTGGTGGCGCCTGAGGATTCCCTGCCCTTATGAGGTAGAATGCTGGGGCTGTTTAGCACAGGGCTAAATCGCTGGCTTTGAAAGCAGACCAAGGCAGACCAGCAGCATGGTTCAATTCCCGTAACAGCCTCCCCGAACAGGCGCCGGAATGTGGCAACTAGGGGCTTTTCACAGTAACTTCATTTGAAGCCTACTTGTGACGATAAGCGATTTTCATTTTCATTTCATTTTCATTTCATTCATGCGAGTGCTCGAGGACCCCCTCATTTGTCGGTTGGGGAATGGAGGGGGGGGGGGTCCAGAGGCCACGGTGGGGGATTCATGCATTTTTAAATGATGCCCCAATCTCTTCCTGCACTGGCGAGCAAAGTCCCAAACAAAATAGAAAAAAAAATAGCCTGGACCTGTCAATTAAGAGCTTGCAAAAGGAAATGGGCCAGCCAGCCCAGATGCATAAAAAAGTTAAAGTGCAATGAAATTGAATGTGAAGAAATAATTTCAAAGGGTTTTAACACATCAAAGGGAAGATGGATATTCACCTTCATAGAATTATAGAATGCCTACAGTGCAGAAGGAGGCCATTCAGCCCATCGCATTGAGCCTGCACTGACCCGCTGAAAATTACCCGACATAGGTCCACTCTCCTGCTCTATCACCATAACCCCATCCAACTTGCATACCTTTAAAACTAAGGGTCAATTTTTCAGTGTGGCCAATCCACCTAACCTGCGCATCTTTGGAGGAGGAAAACGACGGAAACCCATGCAGACATGGGGAGAATGTGCAAACTCCACACAGTTACCTAAGGCCGGAATTGAACCCGTGTCCCTGGCACTGTGAAGCTGCAGTGTACATAGTGCCGCCCTATGACTCTGGCATTGTGAGGCTGCAGTGCCCATCGTCCCGCCCCATGACCCTGGCACTGTGAGGCTCCAGTGCACACTGTCATCCGACAGATCTTCAAACATGGCATGCTGGGAGAGACATCAAAGGTTTGAAGGTCACAGAGGAAGAGCTTTTACCTTCATCTGACTGATCAGTGAAATTGACATGCTAGAAGAGAGTTTTCCAAGCTGCAGAGGGAAGGCTCGCCACATGACTCCCGTTCCGGGAAATACTCATGACCTGAGCCTCTCCAGTCCATCCTAAGACCGCCCCCCCCCCCCCTCCCGATTCCCACCTCCCCTGTAGGATGCCCCTCAGCACCCTGGCGATAAGTGTAGAGAGGATACGCACCCCTTGCTCCCCTTCGGTGTTGCCGCTTTTAGGGACCAGTGATGATTCACGTCTGCTGGACTTGCAGCTGGGAGCATTCCGGGAGGCCCCTGCATTCCACTTCAATCTCGCTAATGTGTTCTGATCAGGTTCTTGCTGTTTCTAGGTGAGAACCTGACCTCGCCTTTGTCAAAGAGTCATCGGACTCGAAACGTCAGCTCTTTTCTCTCCGTTCAGATGCTGCCAAACCTGCTGAGATTTTCCAGCATTTTCTCTTTCATTTCAAATGTTCACTGATTTGGCATAAACCCCTTGGTTGGATTAACCTTTGATTGCTCTAAAATCCAGATGAAAATCTTTTCCTCATGCCCCAATATCGGGCGTAATTCTTATTGCAGTTTTCTCTGCATTATTCTCTTGTCTCATATAAATCGGCCATTCAGCCCCAAACATGTTGCACCATTCAGTGAGATCATGACTAATCTGTATCATAGTTTAATTGACCCGCCTTGTCTCATAACCCTTACTGTTACTCACAAAAATATATCAATCTTAGATTCAAAATTTTCAATTGACCAGGCATCAATAGCCTTTTGGGAAAATGAGTTTTAGATTTTTCCATAGTTCTTTGTGATGGGCTGCTTTCTGATATCATTGCTGAATGGCCGACCTATAATTTTAAGGTTAATCTTGTTTTGAATCTTTCCATCAGAGAAATATGTTCTCTCCAGTTGGGATTCTCTGAGCCTCTGCACCAAAATCGCGCCGGTGCGGGGGCAGAGAATGGGTGTCAAAGCGGAGATCCAGTCCGACACCGCTCCCATGATGCTCTAGTCTCCAGAGAATTGCCGCCAATCGGGCGCGCGTGATTGACGCCGCGCCTGTTGGGGACCATTGAAAGAGGCCCCCGTGGCAATTCTCCAAGTGCAGCTGGCCAAGTTCCCGCCGGCGTGGTTCTCTCATGGTTCCACCCAGCAGGCACTCAGTCCGCAGCTGTCCTGGTGGTGCGGGGGGGGATCATTCACCAGGGGGGCCTCCAGGACGGCCAGGCTATTGATCGGGGACCACTGATCCATGGGCGTGCGCGATCTGGGGGGGGGGCCCTATCTTCTTGGTGCCAATCCACGGTGTGGGTCGGCCATATCACGCGGGGCGCCGCTGTGCGCATGCGTGGATCCCCGACAAGGCCCGTATCAGCAGCCAGAGCTGCAAGGAGCACTCCGGGCCCTGCTAGCTCCCTTCAAATCGGAGAATCACCCTGGACTTTCTCCAGGTACACGGGCATGGAGACATAGCCCCATTATTGGAGAATCCTGCCCTCTATCTGTCTATTAATCTTCTGAAGCACCTCAATTAGATCATCCATTAATCTTCTACATTCAATGGAATGCATGCCTATTCAACCTATCCACACAATTAAACGCTTTTACCACCTTCCCAGTATCATTCCAGAGAAGCTAAAGCACGCCTGCTCAAAGACCAATATCTCCCTCTTAGGCTATAGTGCTTAAAAATAAATGCAGCATTCTAAATAAGGGGTCAAGCATAAATCCGTAAACTGGTACTTCCATCCATTATAATGTCAAGCCTCTTGAGGTAAAGGTCATCATTTCCTGAACTGATTTGTACCTGTCCACTAATTTTAGTGGTTTTTGGACTTGGACCCTAAATCTCACTGTCTCAACCAAACTTCTCCTTTTCACCATTGAGAAAATATCAGAATCTATCTTTTGAACTCCTTTGTCCATTCATTCAATCTTCCTTGTCTTTTTATAATTTTCTGCTCCCTCCCATGTTATTTCATGTGCCAGCTAACTTGGTTGTGTAATTGGTTGGTGTAATAATCTTGCCTCAAATTATATGACAATCTTGGACTATTCTTTGTTATTACTGCAATATTCTTACCCCACTGTTTGCAGTCAAGCACTGACTTACTTTTCTTTGGCAATACTTTTCCTTGTTTTTCTCAGCCAGGTGTAGACACAGGAATATAATTCAAAAATGAAGAAATGAGAGTAACCAAACAGCAGAAAGCAGAACAGTGATTCAACAATATTCAAATGTTAACAAGAGTACAATGGGTATAAGTATACCATTCACTAATAGTCAATAACAAGTTAGATTTCAAGACAATGAAGAAGAATTCAAATGAATTGACTAACAGAAATAATGCCGAAGATAACCTCAGTCAAGGAAAATGTAATGCTTTAAAACTAAAACTTTGTGCTGAATTTTACATCCTCCAGGTAGGTGTGTTTCCTGTCAGGACAGAGGCAGGAATTTAAATGGGCCCATCCCACCACCTTCTCGTCCATCCCTGAACTCTCCCCCATCATTTTTCCCAAAATTGGCAACCTGATAATACACTACTCAGGCGATAAAACATTACACGTGGGCAGCAGGGTGACAGTGGGAAGCCCGCTTTTTAAACTTAAATGTATACAGAACGGGAAGGAGCGGGGGGGTATATTGGTCTTCAGGGGCTACCCGGTGATTAAACCCTTTCTTCCTAACCTCTCCCATCCTGTCCCTCTACCTAACCTACTCAAACCCTCCGAATCCAAGACCTGGGACTTACCTGCTCTGAAGGTCCATGGGCCTTGATCCTCCTCTTTTCCCCTAGTTCGAGCATCTGCCACTTATGCGTTACTGGCACTGCTGAGGTTGATGGAGCTACTGATCAATCAAATTGACTGGCAGTTTGAGAGGGCAGGACAGAAGTCCGACTTATCTCTCGTTAGTCTGCCATGCAACACTTTATTGCTGTGGGGTGGGTCGGCGTGGAGCTCCACAGTACCAGTTAATCAAGTTGGATCCAAAATGATTAAGAAATCAATTAAAATGTTGGACAGAGCAAATGAAAACTATAAAAAGGAGGAAATTCAACTGGGCGTGAGTTTTCCTTTGGGGAGATGGAAGTGGGTTAAGTGTCCGACCCGCCAAACATTATCAACTTGAGGCCTCATGCACCATGATATTGATTGTAAACAATGCAGTTCAAAGCTTTTCAGCAAGCCCAGAGTCTTGAAAAAGTTAAAAGGGAATGAAATTGAATGTGTAGAAAGAAATTCAAAAATTTCCAACACATCAAAGGGAAGACTTGTACCTTCATCTGACAGATCTTTGAACTTGAAAAGCTGGGAGAGATTTAAAAAAAATTTGAAGGCTACTGAGGGAAGACTTTACCTTTATCTGACAGATCATTGATATTGACATGTTCGGAGAGAGTTTAAAGGTTTTCAAGGCTACAGAGGGAAGACTTGACACGTGGGTCGGGTTTCTCCCAGCTCTGGGCCGGGCCGGAGAATCCCCGCAAACGGGCCACGCCACCCCGACACCGACACGCGATTCACTGCAGAGTGGAGAATAGGTGTCATTGGCGCCACCGTGATGGCGCGGCGCCAGTCGCGGGCCGCTCTACGCGGCCGGCCCTCCAATTCTCCAGCCCGGATGGGCCGTGCGGCCGTAAGAAAAGAGCTGAGTCCCGCCTGTGCCGTTCTAACCTGCTCTGGGCCGGCGGGACCTCGGCGTGGAAGGGTCGGGTGGTGGCCTGCGGGGGGAGGGGGTCTGATCCCGGGGGGTGCCTCCAATGTGGCCTGGCCTGCGATCGGGGCCCACCGATCGGCTGGCCGGCCTCTGTGGCTGGGGGCCCTCTTTCCTATGCGTCGGCCCCTATAGTCCTGCGCCATGTTGCGACGAGGCCGGCGCATTGAAGGAGGCTACTGTGCATGCATGTATTGGCACCAGCGCCACTGCGCATGTCCTCGTTGGCGCCAGTGCAACTGCGCAGGCGCGGATCCCGCAGTGCACAGTTCCCACCGGGATTGACAGCTGGAGTGCACAAACCTCTCCAGCGCCATGCTGGCCCCCTGTAGGGGCCAGAATTAGTCCTGGCAGCGGCCCTTTCACGCCGTCGTAAAATGCAACGGCGTTTACGATGGCGTGGATACTCTGCCGCGGGATGGGAGAATCCCGCCCATGACCCCCATCCCAGGAACGTCCTCTTATCTGAGCCTCTCCAGCCCTGCCTAAACGCCCCTGAACTCCACCTTCCCTGAAGAACACCCCTTGGCACCCTGGAGGTACGTGTAGAGACGATACTCACTCCCTTGATCCCTTTCATGTCGCTGGTGCCAGATCCCCATTTTTAGGGACAAATAGTGATTCACACCTGCGGGACTTCCTTGTATATGGAAGGCCGCAGCATCCCACTTCAATCTCGCTAGTGAGATTGAAATGGATGCTAATGAGCTCCGATCAGGTTCTCACCGTTTCTGGGCAAGAACCTAATCTTGCGATGGGTTTTATGCCCGTCAAGAATACTGTTTTGGGTCTTACGCCCGATTCATCTGCCAGCGGGAATCCCATCCAGAGTAAGAAAACTGTTTTGGGCCTTATGCCCGATTCAATGGTCAGCGGGAATCGCATCTAGAGCTAACCCCCCCCCGCTGAGTCCTTTTGTGGGTGGAAACTAGGGCAGCAGAGGCCCAGGTTTTCTTTATGTGCACTGGGTAGCGTATTCCTGTTTATCTTGGTCCAAAAGAAAGTTTATGACTTAGCTTAGAGAATGTCTTCTTCCACTCAGGTTATACTCAGTGGGTAGCCTGCTCAGTAACCATTGAAATGCCATCACAATCCCAGCCTGCTTAGTAACCATTGAAATGCCATCACAATCCCAGCAACATGAAGGATGATGTATAAGTATAAATGAGATTCCTGCCTGAGACATATGGAAACCTCAGCTGCCTAAAAGAAAGGTACAAGAGCGAGTATGAATCAGTGGAAATGGGGCTATAAGTCTAACGCAGCTATTTTAATTGTGCATCAACCCATTCCTACTGCACGGAGTGAGTTAACATTTCCTCCAAAATTTTCAGAGGGCGAATGCAAGGGAATATAGATAGATATTTATGGTGCAAGGGTAGACATTCTCTTGGTGTGTTCACATACGAAAGCTTAACATTTTCATAATCTGTTATTTTTTTGCAAGCATCAACCCACTTAAGGTAAACCGATGAATGCCTGCTTAGAAAGCAGACAAAAAAGTGAGTGGAGCTTCTGTGCATGAATTTGAGTGATCAAAATTCAATCCCGTTAAGAATAGGAGCAGGCTATATTCTCTTCGCACCTGCCCTGTCATTTAATATAATTGCTGAACTTATTCACTCCACTTCCCTGTATCATCCCGGTTTCTCTTGATATCTCATACTGCCCAAAACCTTGAGTAATCTCAGCTTTAGATATACTCAATGACTGAACACCTAAAGCCGTCTGGGGTAAAGAATTCCAAAGATTCACAAGCCTTCATGGTGAGGAAATTTCTCCCAGTTTTAATCCTAAATGACCCACTCCCGAGCCTCAGACCATGGCTCCTAGATCTTAGAATGTTAATTGTTCCAATAACCACCTTCCAAACACTATAGGCTCATTCTACACATCTCTTCTTGTAGGAAAATCCACTCATTCCGGGAATTAATCTAGTAAAATCTTTCTTGCATCCCCTCGAAGGCACGCATATACCTCATTAGGTGAAGAGACCAAAACTATCCTCAGTACACTGTATATGTGGCCTTGGGAGCTGGTTTAGCTCAGTTAGCTGGTTGGCTGGTTCGTGATGCAGAGTGAGGCCAGCAGCCTGGGTTCAGTTCCTGCTGAGGTTATTCATGAAGGCTGTTCCTTCTCAACCTTGCCCCTTGTTTGTATGGTGATCCTCAGATTATATCACCAACAGTCAGCTCTCCCCCTCAAAGGAGAAAGCAGTCTATGGTCATCAGGGACTCAGGCAACTTTTACTTTATAGGCTGGATAAAAGCAAATTAATGCGGATGCTGGAATCTGAAACGAAAGAGAAAATGCTGGAAAATCTCAGCAGGTCTGGCAGCATCTGTAGGGAGAGAAAAGAGCTAACATTTTGAGTCCGATGACTCTTTGTCAAAGCTAACAGACAGAGAAAGTGGGCAATATTTATACTGTAGAGTGTGAATGAAAGATGAGTCATAGCCACAGAAACCCAGGAAAACCGGGTACTAATGGCCACAGAAACCAAGGGGCAAGAGTACTAATGGCAGTCCACAGAGAGAACAAAAGATGTGACCAATCTTTTAACATTTCTTTCTTTCTTGTCTTTCTTAATATATATTTACCCCCCCCCCCCATCTTATCCAACCTTCCTTACCCTTTCTGCTCTTTGCTTCCCCCTTCCCGTCCCCCCACATCTACAGTTCACCCTCTGATGTTAGTTTCCCTGCTGTTTGGCCTTTCACACGCGGGGACGTAGGCCTAGGTAGGGTGCTCTTTTGGCGGGTTGGTGCATGCTCAATTGGCCGAATGGCCTCCATCTGCAATGCAGGGATTCTACGATCTCCTAAGAAAGTGCTAGAAAATCTCAGATGATGTGCCAGCACCTGTGGAGCGAGAAACAGAGCCCAATTTAACTCGTCAGAACTACTGGACTCAAAACGTCAACTCTATTCCTCTCTCCACAAATGCTGCCAAACCTGCTGAGATTTTCCAGCACTTTTTGTTTCTATTCCTTGACTATTTTCAGGGTGACACCCTTAAACTCTTGGGATTTTTGTTTTTGTTTTTAAAGAAAGTTTTTACAAAGTTTCACCTGAAAGATTAAAGCATGGAATGGCATACAAATCAAGTTAAAACTAAGAAACAATGAGTGCACATATGAATTGTAACACTAAAGTTAGATTTGAATGAAATTCTAAGGGAGGCCAGTATTTGAACCCCTTTTGTTTTCAATAGACTCAAACAATCTGAATATCAGATTAGCTTTAAATTTGTGAGGTTTGCTTGTGGTCCTAAACGTGGAGTGCAGTAGAGACTGAGCCAGAAGCTAAAGAGATGGTAAATTACATTTTGCATTCAAAGTCAAAAACATGAAAATACAAAGAGACAGAAGAATGGAAATGAGCTGGAATGAAGAGGCACGGATAAAGGACATGGGATGAACAGTAGGTATGTCATTTAACATTTCTGGATAAACATCACAAGGCAATTGAATCCTGGCTAGACTGACAAAGACCAGAGGGGTCAAATACATCTAGAGATGGACAAGGCTTTAAAATGTGCTGGTCAGACCACACTTAGTAAATCTTGGTTATCTCATCATGAAAAGACTACATGCATCGGAAAGGGTGCAAAGTGCAAGAAATTGATCCCAAGTGTAAAATGGATGAACTGTAACAAATAATTTTAGAATTTTAATACTTGCAATCGTAAAAGAAGCCAGTTAAAGGATCAAGGCTACCAAACAGTGTAGATAAAATAAGAGCAAATTATTACTTAAAAAGTAAAGAAAGGAAGTAGAATTTAAGAATATGAATTATTGAAAAGTAAATTTAAAATAGAAATTATGGAAAACTCCTTTGTCCAACAGAATGATTGTTGTTTGGAATTGAAGCGTGTTGAACACAATAGTTGTGAAAGATAGCAGTAGCTGTAACAGAAGAAGAGTTAGGTTATCGTGGGGGTAAAACTTCAACAGGCTGATTGCCTTTTTTATACCTGACCTGTTTTAACTTTTCGCTTTTCCATGTGAACGCAAAAATGCTTTGTCTTGAACAATACTACAGGTACAGACTAACATTGTACGGATAAACTACCGCTAATAATTAATTCAAAAGATTAATGTACTGTAACTTGTACTACATTTATAACATTTTGCGGGTATAAAATATGTAAGTCATTGTGAATTGTTTGGACTGGAGTAGACCCAGTTTGTGAGACACCACCGATTTAGAAGTAGACAACAATTCACTTCAACAGGAGTCTTCGTCCAAATTCTATCTTTTAAAAATCAAATCAAATAATTGAATCTTTGCTAAATCCTGCAAAAGGCAAACAAAATCTCATGAGCATAAAAAAATCATAAATGCAACAAATTGACGTTATTTAACATTTTTAGAAAAGCATTTCGTTACCTTTAAATCTTTCAAGAAAACACTCCAGAATGAAGGCTTCGAGAAAAGATGTTGTGGCATTAATAACGAGATGACAATTATAGAAAGTAAAAATAAATCTTGAATTACAAGATTTAAAGTATGCCGATACTTAAATCAACATTAAGTTGATCAAAGATCAAAACAAAGTTAGAGATTGGTCTTAGTCTCTCATCAGTCAAGATGGCAAACTTGTTTCCTTTAATTATTGGAATATCAAAGTTTACAATTTACAGAAAGGAAGAGAAAATCTGATGCTCCTATAGTCAAATAACCTGTGAATATTTATTTCCCAGGTCCACGTGTGAGAATTAGTCAATTGGACAATGTAAGGGTGGATTGTTGAGCCTTGCTGAGCTGCATCACAGTGTTGGCTTTTACTTTATTGAAGTAGTCTGGCCTGAATAATACCCAGTGTAAAAATGTTATGCACCACACCTTTTGCTAGTTTTTATATGTGGTGTTATTGAGAGAGAGGGAGGGTCCTATGTGAGAGCAGCGAGTATAATTTACCAATAGATCTGGCTACAACTTGATTGGTAAGTTGTGGCAATTTCTTTTTTTGAAGTTCAACTTTGCAGAATTTAAAATGTAACTTGCCAAGTTAATACATAAAAGCTGTATTTGTTGGTTCGTCAACACATAAATAATGCTATCTCCTGTTGAAGGGAGAGAAGTTCAGTTATCAGCTGAAATCCACAATCTGTCACGATCTATTCTCAAATGCATCAAATGAGATTGGAATTTGTTAAACGAGCTTGCAAATGCATCGGCTCATGCCCTGAATATATTATTCCTATTCTTCAGGAAAAGACAGATATTCTGTTTAATCATTGGTTATATGATTTTACCACAGATATAGGCTTATACAAAGTTTTTTTTTGTCTCTTTTGATCTACAGACTGAAAGTCTCATCTCACGAGGAACACCAGCACACACTTTGGGAGATATCAAAAGTACCTGATGCAATGTCACCAGCTAATACACTGATTATCAAACCTCACGTCAGTATTATGTCAGGGGAGTACAAGGGGTATCATTATTTCAGTGGATGAAACGTCATTCAAAATCATTACAATTTTGAAACTAGTTTATGCAACAAAAGACAATGTGCTTACATTAAAACTCAAAACCAAATAAATGAAAAAGGGGACAGACTTGCAACTCAATTTCAGAACTGTGGGCATGTTGAAAGGACGTGCCATTTTTCATTCACTTAAAACAAATGCTACACTAAGGCTCAGAAGAATGTTGTCCAAGCCAGATTGGCTAACATCTTTCATGCTATAAATGAGCTGCGTGCAGTTTTACATCATGGGCACCTGTCAAAATCTCCACTCACAAAATGAGATAAAACAATTTAATGTGGGAAGAACGGATGGAGGTGAGGTGCTTATAAAGGTAGCATTTTTTAAATGTTTCTCAGACAGGAGGGTGAAGTTAATCGAGGGCCGTAGCACAAAACTGGTGAGTAGCGTTCAAAATCGATTTTTCACCACACATTTCCACTGAAGTTCACACTTTGATCATTCAAATCCTTTTAGGAAACATATTTCCTTGTCTCACTGTCACTGAGTTTGAAATGAAAAATCTTGGCAATATTTTCCAAATCAATGGAAGATTAAAACTGGCACAGTGTATAACAGGTTGCCGATTTGCTACAAGCCTGTTTCACACTGCTGCATGGACCAATTTTAACCCCAATCTGATTTGACGATTCCATCAACTATTGAAGGCAATTGGATTAGTCAGAATGAGGCCACAGTTTGAAATCAGTTAAATCTACAGGCATCTGCAAAAATGGATAAGAACAGCATTGCGTTTAATGTAAAGGAACCAAATTACTTCGGAACCTCACAGAATGAACTTTTAACTTTACTTCATAATGATTCCCAAGCAGGGCAAGTGTCAGTACTGAGTCTATTACTTATACTTCTTTGAACAAGCCCCTCTTTGACAATGTTGCATCTTGTCGAAAAGTTAGCAACTGTTTTGTGAGGCAAATCAATTAAAGGATAGTCACAGTCAGGGTATTAAATCTCTCTCATGTTTAGGGGTTTCTTTGCATTTAAAGATGTGATACCCATTTCAGTAAACATTGCAATGTGGGTGCTTGTTGAATGCATTGAATGCAAGTTACATAAATCAAAATATATGCTTGAAGTGAACAAATTGGAAATAGTTGTTACTTTTCCACAGTACCCATAAAAAGTGAATGTTCTCATTAATAGCAGTAAAAATTCTAAATCACAGTTTTGTCATTGGTATGTGAAGGTTATTCCAAGGTCCCATCCACAGTTCCTCCTCATCAGATTGTGTCTGATCACTGTGAGATTCAAATGGTTCTTTAACGTCTTCATTGTCAACAGCCGATTCTTGGTCATCTGTGCTTTTTGCTCTCTCGTTCTTTGCCTTTACTGTGCTCAGTCTGGACAGACAGCTGTTAGGCCCCATGCTGCTGGAGGCCATGGAACTACTTGATGGCCTTGCATTAAGATTGTCATTGCTGCAAGAAGCTGTTGCATTGGCCAAGGGATTGTTCAACGGGATCTTTTCTTCCTGTGTTGCTGCCAGTTTGTCCAGTTTCTTAAAATGTTTTCCTATTCTTGCAGGTGAGGTTGCTTTTGCATTGGCTGGAGGGCAGCTGCGTCTCGTTCTTACGATTGATCCATTTTGAGCAAGGTAGATATTACTGTTAATGTTGCTGTGGTTGTTTGGGTGTTTGATACGAATTCTTTGTGCTTCCGGCGCACTGTCCTCACCAGTTGAGCTGGTTTCATATTCACGATCTACGACCAACTTTACTCGTTTATGGCGAGACCACTGTGTGAGGGAAAATAAATATTTCAGAAAAGCTTTTGACATTCCAATGAGATCTTTTAAATGTCGCCTGAATTATATATAGGTTATTTGGATCAAAAATGGACCGACCGAAGCAGTACTTTGCTTTTTTCAATAATAACTTGTTCTGTACTGCTTTTATTGGAACAATTCCCCAAAATGTACCACAGAGGTAACAGGAAAATAGACATTAAACCAGAGAAAGAGAGACCAGGAGAGACCAATTGACTTAAATGATTTGAAGGCATGTTATGAAAGGGAGGAGTTGGATGTGAAGTTGCAATGGGAATTCTACGGAGTGGGACCGAGGCTGTAGAACACACACCATCAGTGATAGAGGGAGAGTGATTTGGGCAGCACGGTAGCACAAGTGGCTAGCACTGTGGCTTCACAGCACCAGGGTCTCAGGTTCGATTCCCCGCTGGGTCACTGTCTGTGCGGAGTCTGCACGTTCTCCCTGTGTCTGCGTGGGTTTCCTCCGGGTGCTCCGGTTTCCTCCCACAGTCCAAAGATGTGCAGGCCTCCCCGAACAGGCGCCGGAATGTAGCGACTAGGGGCTTTTCACAGTAACTTCATTGAAGCCTACTTGTGACAATAAGAGATTATTATTATTAGGTTAGGTGGATTGGCCATGTTAAATTGTCCTTTGTGTCCAAAAAAGGTTTGGCGGGGTTATTGGGTTATGGGGATAGGGTGGAAATGAGGGGTTAAGTGGGTTGGTACAGACTCGATGGGCCGAATGGCCTCTTTCTGCACTCTCTTATATGTTAAAAGGAGAGAGAGAGGCACAAGAGGCCAGACTCTGTAGAACAGAGAAGTTATTGGAGTTGTAGAGCTGGAGGACATTAGGGAGAGCAGTGACTATGGACAGGGTGATAAGTAAGATAAGGCCAGCTTGATGGGCAGGCAGAATTTGGTGTCAAATAAGCTAAGAGCAGTGGTGCTTTGGATGAGCAGGGTCTGAAAGATGAGCAAGAATTATAGACACATTTTTAGTAGTAGCTGCAATATGGTAGTGATCAAAGTGAGCAACATTATGGAAGTGAAAGTAGACAGTCCTGTACTGAAAAGGATATGGGGTCTGAAGCTGAACTCTAGCTCAAACAAGGCACTAAGTTTCAAAACTGTCTGATTCAGACAAAGATTGTGGTCAGGGAGGGATATAAATTTGCAGGAGTAGAGTTATCGGTGGGAGCCAAATATGTGTTTTCTCTTTTCAAAATGTTTAGCTGAAGGATAGCAAATTTCCCACAAGGTGTCAGACAACATAAATGCAGTTACAGGATTAACAGGATGGTGGAGAGTTTGACTGGGTCTCATCAGAATGCATGGGAAAGCTTATTAATTCATGACTACAGATGATGAGGGCCAGAATTCTCTAACCATTCGCTGGCGACAGTATTGTCTGGTCCCGCTGGCAACACCCCCCCGTTGACAGCAGCCGGAGTGAAGAATCCCGCTGCCAGCGAACGGCAAGTTGAGGGATAAATTAAAATGCAGTTCCTTGTGGGGACACTACATCAAAGTCAACAGAACCTCAAAGGAAACTAAAAACATCAAAGCTAAATGTGATCAAAGAGATTGTTAATGCACCCAAGTCCCCACGGTGTCCACTGGGCACGGAAGGCCTTGATGGTGCCGGCAGACACCACATGATCCCTTTCCAGGGACACCCAGATGTGCAAATTGCTACGAAAAGAGGGGCACTGACTCAGAGGTGGGAATGCTACCAATTGAGCCAAGCTAAAGTGGTCAAGGACCTTTGAGTGAAAAAGTAGGTTTTAATTATGCTAATATTTATTGAGAGCAGAGGATTAGAGAATTAGTTTCTCAAAATGGATGTGCTGATGGTTTTCAAAAAGGTTAGGGACAACGCTCGAGGAAATGGTAGCATTTACAATGTCGTCCATGATAGAGGCCATGAAGGGAAGTTGGTAAGTCAGGAATTTTATGTGAATGAGATCATGAGTGCAGCAAGACAACTGCTTCGGAAAGCATGTGAGTGAGGTGTGGGTAGGAAGCCAGAGGCAACCACTGGTTCAGAGTTAGAGTGTGAGGAAGTCAAAGGGGTTCACATAGGAATAAGGGGAAGGGAAATATAGCAGAGGAATCTGGATGGGTGACTCCACAGCCATAATAATAGGAAAACCTTGACAATAAAATATGTGATAAGGGAATGTTACAACATTGAAGTCATCAATATTTGATATTTATGATTTCCAAACATGGCAATTCAAGCAGCAATCTTAGAAAACCAATTACATGCAGTATGGTAGCCAAATATGTTCTGATAAAACATCAAAATAGACTGATATGAAATAAACATGCCAACACAAGGTTTAAAAAATGTTTAGTGGAAGGAAATAAATCATACTGGTTGAATAAAAACAAAACAATCGCAAACACAAAAATGCTGATGCACTAATTGCTGAAGAAACTGGTTCTAATGTAATTGTTCCAATTTAGGGAACACATATTACCAGTGCACAAGCAACAATCACAGCAAACATTACAATCCAGTGTAAACCGATTTTTAAAAAAAGTCACAGCAAATGTCAAAATCCATTCTCAGAAAGTGTTTTTGAACACCTGTAATTCTTTTTAAAGTGACGTTCCTGGTTCTGACAGTTCTTCGCTCTCTTCCTCTTGCAGAGTCCCTTGATCACTGCTGTACTCATTATATTCTGAAGCTGTTCCTCTGCTTAAACTATCATTCCTGCTCTCTGCATCACCCGCTTTATTGTTTTGTGACTCAGAATAATCTGAACTTTCTGCTGGATTGGAAACTGCTGCACTAGTCAAACTACGGCTCATGCTACTCCTGTCACTGGTGCTAGATTGTTCAGTACTCCCACTATGACTTGACTGACTGGCATTACTTCCAGTGCTGACTTCCTGCTCATCTGTCAACTGGCTGTGAGTGCTCGTACTCCTACTACTAACACTGTCGGAAGTATTTTGCTGACTAATTGTTGTCCTGGATATTGTTCCATCATTTTCACCACCAGATTCATCTTCACTGATCTTGCTTTCAACATCTTCATCCTCTGCTTCAGAGGTAGTGCCTTGGTCTTCATCTGATTCTTCCTCAATAATATCCTCAGTTTCGCTGGTGAATGTTACTGAGGTGCTTACACTTGTTCCTCTTGCTGAAGACATTCCACGTGAGCTACTCTTGCTGGTTCTTGTGGCAGATGTTCCTCTGCTACTTACACTTTCTTGAGTTGATAAACTTGATCTTTCACTGGAACTACTCACATCTGTTGTTTTCTGACTGGCCTCGCTATCTGACATCACACTACTCTCTGCTGTGATTGATGTATCCCTACTCATTACACTTCCCAAGGACTCTGTTCTGGAACTTGTTGCTCCTGCTGCTACACTCATGGCAGCGTCTTCATCAGATTCATCTGATATTTCATCAAAACTACGTGATGTGGACTCAATTTTGGATGATCTACACGATACTGAATCTTGGCCCTCTGTATCGGATAATCTGCTCTGTGACGTCTGACCACTTCTGGGACTAGACTTTTCAGAGGTTTCACTTTTTGATTTTTCATCAGAATCAGCTTCTTCCTCTTTATCCTCTTCCGATTCTTCTTCCTCTGGCTCAGATTTTGTGTCCTCTTCTGTTGCATCTGATTCATCGTCTTTTTCTTCATCTGAGTCCACTGTACTCTCATTTGTCTCATCTTGATCGAGTGTCACTTTAAGATAGTCTTTATCTTCAGTTTCTGACTGCTCAACACTACTTACTGACAAGTCATCGCTAGACATTTTGGAAGAATGACTTTTCTTCTGAAGGTCATCACTATCTTCCTCCGATGAGCCACTCCTTTCCTCATCACTCTCTGCCGTGACACTAATTGAGACTTTTGATTTACTTTCTTCCTTTTCAGACCCACTGCTCGTATGAGTCTTAAATCCAGCTTCTGGTTCACTTTCAGCAACTGAAGCCTTACTGACCGAGCTTTGTGATTTACGCCTGGGCTGCAGCTGTTTAGAGATTTTGATACCCTTCAACATTTTGCCCATTTTCTTTTTTTCTGTTGGCTCATCTGCTGTTGACTTCTGGAAGTAATTTCCATTAATGACCACACTTTCTGAGTCACCACTTATCACACTATCTCTGCTTTCTACCTGGCGTGCAGACACAAGCTTATTATAACTAGAGTCCTTGCTTCCCCTCTTTACTTTCTGAAGTATCATCGGAAATATTTTTGCTTTCTTCCATCGAGAGTGGTATGAGGTGGAAGGCTCCATAAGCTGCTCGCCACCTGCCTCTCCTTTGCTGACATCCGGTGATAATTTACTAATCTGCACCACACTCTTTTTCTTTCCTGCTGTTGTTTTCTCTACTGCCCCTGAGGCACTTGCTTGTTGCGGAGCACCACTTGGGCCTAATGCATCAACCCCTGATGTCCCTGCATCAGTCTGATCTCCTGCTTCTTGTTTGATGCTTTTCCTAACAGGTCTTTTGCTTTGATGCATTCCCTGAAATTACGAAAGTGGAACTGGTATTAAGCAATATATGCAGCATCATCGTGGACAAACAAAGCACTTAAGTTTTAGACATGTCATAGCCTTCCATTCATCACAGAACAAACTTATACCGGTATAGCATCTTTCATATTCTCAGTATCTTGCAATGCACTTTCCACCCAATTAATTATCTTTGAAATGTGGCCACTGTTGCATTGTAGGTTAATATGGCAGTCAATTTGCACCCAAGGTGTAACAATTGACCATCTGTTTTGTTTGATATTGGTTCAGGGATAAATGCTGGCTGCAACAATGGGAGAACTCCTTTTTTCCTCAAACCTGTCTCTCCAATGGTGGCACTCTTAAAGATGGAGAAAACAAACAAAGGCTTAATGACATAATTTATTGACACAAACTACGTGTTACATCGAAGGAACAACTCCACTCAATTCCTTCAAAGTGTTGAAGAATTTAGGAAGAGTTTAAAAAACGTTTTCCATTTTCGGTACATGCTCAATGATCAGACTACAAGTGGAAAGATGCAGGCTTTGGGAATTATGCTGTGTAGCTTGCTGACATTGTGTTCTTTCATCTTTAGGTCCTGAATCAGAATTCGCTCAGCTTACTCGGATAAAAATGTTTGGGCGCAACCTGTCCGAATGGGGACAGAGTCCCATAGCATGCATGATTAGCTGGGTGTTTCCACATGGCACTTGCCACTTGGGTGCCAGCCTGGCGCTGTCAAGGTGCTCAGGTGGCATTGACAGCTAGTAAGGGCAGTGCCAGGCTGGTGGTGACAGACTGGCAGTGCCAATGTGGCACCAGCAGTGCCAGGTGTCACCCTGCCTAGCGGACAAGCACCTGGGGGCCTCCTATCCCCTAGGAGAACCCCACGAGACCAGGACTGAACGGCACTCTCCCGAGGTCTGCAAGGTAAGGGAGTTCGATCTCGGGAACGCATATTTGAGTGAGACAAGCTGTCTTTCTCTAATGTGCAGATTTGCCAGAAAGTGATCCCGCCCAACGATCGCGTTAGATCTCGTGTGGCGTGGTGATATGGGTAGGTTCTGAAAGTGGGATCTCCTGGCCACGCTGTGCTGCTTTTTGGGAGCAACATGACTGGTAGATCTCGCATTCTGTCTTTGAATGACCAAAACAAATTGATCCAAAATTTAACAGAGCTTGAGGGATGGAATCTAAGGGAGGAAATTAAATTGTGAAGTGGTGCACTTGTCGCAAGAAGTACTGGAACAAAGAAATTGTGGCGGGAAAGTAAAACAGAATGAATGGCGCTGAAAACGTGTGGCTGACGTCTAGAATGTTTCCAACATGCTGTTAACATCAATCACTCATTCAATCCCAAAATAAAGTGCTTTTATTATGATGGCGGTAATTTTGTTTCTTTGAGGGGAATGAGCTTTGGAATTTATGTTCAGGGGCGCAAGGTGAGCTCTGAAACGTAAGGGGAGTGAAATTGTGAAAGTAGAAAATAATATAGTGCAAATGTTAAATTACTTTTTCCTCTGTAAGAAATCTTTCATAAATCTCTTGAGTTGGGATAAGCATGTTAGTTCAAGGTAGGGCTGAGATTAGTAATTAAACTTGAGATCATTAAACCAATAAAAACTCTTGTGCTTTAACATTCGCAGGGACAGAATACATCCAAAATTGCTTGAGGACATTGTTATCCAAGTGTTAGACCTGGTCTTGGGATGTTTTATTAAATTATAATTTATGCAATGTCTATTGCAGGATTGGGAAAGTGTTAACAGGGTCTATTTAAAATTTTGGAAATTGGGTGGTAATATCTCAAAATAGGGTTGATAGGTTTGTTGCCCTTATGGGAACCTACTGATGGGCAGATGAAGCATTTACTCTTTCCAGATGATAGGCCCTTATTAATATGCAGTATCCAATGACATACATAGATACCTGATTGCTTTTTAGGATGGAACTGGGCAGAATTTTCAGCACGCATTCATTTTCCCGGTCCACTGGTGAGATATGCAAAAAATTTAAAATTATTTTATGGAGCATGGAAAAGTGTCAGCGACAAGATGTCCTGAAAGCATTATGAGTTAGGGGTGAAGGGCGGGATCTTTCGGCCGCGCCTGCCCGGCCACCCGGAAATTTCCACCCAAGGTCAACGGATCTTTACATAGTCCCCCTCCTGTTCATGGCGATCTTGCAGTTAGCGCGGCCACAAAATCCAGCCCACAGTGTGAGACTCGAGTCACTTGGTGACCAGAACAGTTATGTCTTATCAGTTAGTGGAATGGCTGATCTCCTGACTCCCCAAAGCCTGTCCACCACCTACAAAGCACAAGTCAGGAGTGTGAGGTGTAACACTCCACTGGTTGGGTGCAGATCCAACAACACTCAAGAAACTAGACACCATCCAAAACAAAGCCTTGATTGGCACCCCATCCATCACTTTAAACATTCACTTCCTCTACAAGTGACATGCAATGTCTGCAGTGTGTACCACTTACAAGATGCACTGCAAATTTCCAAGGCTCTTTTGACAGCACTTTCTAAAACCACAATCTCTACCACCCAGAATGTCAAGGGCAGCAGATGCATGGAAATACCATCGTCTGCAAGCTCCCCATCAAGGCACACACCATTCTGATTTGGAATTATATCGCCACTCCTTCATTGTTGCTGGATCTGGACCTCCCTCCCTAACAGAAATGTGGATGTACCTATGCCAGATGGACTGCAGCAGTTCAAGAGGTTGGCAATTAGGGATGGGAACCAATTGCAAGTCTTGTTGCCTACCTTAGTTAGGCCACACTTGGAGTATAGTGTTCAATTCTGGTCGCCACACTACCAGAAGGATGTGGAGGCTTTAGAGAGGGTGCAGAAGAGATTTACCAGAATGTTGCCTGGTATGGAGGGCATAAGCTATGAGGAGCGATTGAATAAACTCGGTTTGTTCTCACTGGAACGAAGGAGGTTGAGGGGCGACCTGATAGAGGTATACAAAATTATGAGGGGCATAGACAGAGTGGATAGTCAGAGGCTTTTCCCCAGGGTAGAGGGGTCAATTACTAGGGGGCATAGGTTTAAGGTGAGAGGGGCAAAGTTTAGAGTAGATGTACGAGGCAAGTTTTTTACGCAGAGGGTAGTGGGTGCCTGGAACTCACTACCGGAGGAGGTAGTGGAAGCAGGGACGATAGGGACATTTAAGGGGCATCTTGACAAATATATGAATAGGATGGGAATAGAAGGATACGGACCCAGGAAGTGTAGAAGATTGTAGTTTAGTCGGGCAGTATGGTCGGCACGGGCTTGGAGGGCCGAAGGGCCTGTTCCTGTGCTGTACATTTCTTTGTTCTTTGTTTGTTCTTTGTTGATATCGCATGAATGAATAAAAAGGAAGCTTGTTTCCTTTTTTAAAGGCCATTAGTGAACAAGTTAGCATTTTCTGATAATCCAACAACCTCCACAAACCTTTCATGGTGTTAGCCTGCAGATTACAAGACTTATTTAATTCTGTTTCACAACTTTCCATAGTGGGATTTGAACTCTCAACCTCCTGGGTTGGTGGTCCAGTAACATAACCATTAGAACCTAGAATTTGGTGAAAGGCTGAAGAATTTTATTTTATCCATCAATAGGAGAAAGTAAAATAATTGAGTGATGTTTCAGATATTGTGCATTGATTGAAATGCTGATCAGTATTACAATTTAATGCTGAATACATGCTAACAAAGCAGAGTAAATGCACATGTCAATAAAGTATGGAAAACACCAACATTTGCATGATCTTCTATGAAGATTAAAGTGTACCATAACAGTGTACTATAAAACAGATTATAGTGCGTCTATTTTGAGTTAAACAGGAAAACAAAACCTTGTTGCCATCTCTTACAAAATCATCGACATGCCCCAGTTCAAAATATTTTTCATCTATAAAAAGCAATATATAAAATTCTAAATGAAAAACAAATCTTCTGTATATAACTACCTCTGCGTCTGCATTTGATCCCTGTGGACTGTAATAATAGCCACCATCATCTTCCATCACCACCTCTCCATAGTCATCATACATTCCAGAGGGGGAGATTAATCTGCGGCGACTTCCATACTGTGGGACTTCATACCTAGAATTGGTGTCAGAAGTTGACGTGTCACATTTTCTTGTTTCAGACAAAAAAGCAAATTCTGTGAGATATGTAAACTCTCAGCTTTTGTTAGCATACTGATCAGCAAAAGATGACAGATGCAATGGATCTTACTGTGGAAAGGTTGCTGCTTATTTAGGATTTAGAACAAATGGCTATTTTGCCACTAATCTGACTTTTTACAGAAGTTACTGCAAACTCTAATTTTTGCATGTGTGGCCTGGATTGCTCAAGAAATAAACTTCTAGGGCAGCACCGTGGCACAGTTGTTAGCATTGCTGCCTCACGGCGCTGAGGTTCCAGGTTCGATCCCGGCACTGGGTCACTGTCAGTGTGGAGTTTGCACATTCTCCCTGTGTTTCCGTGGGTTTCACCCCCACAATCCAAAGATGTGCAGGGTAAGTGGATTGGCCACGCTAAATTGCCCCTTAATTGGAAAAAATTAATTGGATACTCTAAATTTTTTTAAAAAGAAGTAAACTTCTACCAATTAAAAATCGCATCATCTAGCCTGTAATTTTGTACAACATTTTAATGTGATAAAATACAAAGCACACTTGAATTAGTATCCAATAACATGCCTGCTCTCTAAGATAAATGTTCAGTGATAAAGATGTTATAAAATAAAAAAAGTGGAATACAGCAGCTATTAAACACCATGTAACCTGAAATAAGATTGAGCATATTTAAATAATCTCTAATTTTTGCACAGAAGAAGAATAGCTATACTATATTATACAGGAATAGAGGTAAATAATATGATTGAAGCAAAAACCTAATTTAAATGGTCTAATTATTCAGAGAGTTGTCACTCAGTGGTTTTCCTTTGAAGCAAATTCACTTCAAACAATAACTGACGTGATCTTGCAATGCTTTGTCAAAGCAGACTGGTTGAATAAATCAAAGCGAAATTCAACCATTTTCCCAGTCTCATTTCTGTCAGGACACGGCTCCAGATTTTTGAAAATCACAACTGAAGTGTTACAATTTTCCACTCTTGGAATACATTAACTTTTCATTTTTACTAAATTCATGTTGTGCTACTAAAACTTAACCTACCAAAACACTTTGAATCAAATAAATTATAGCATTGATAATGACATCCAACAATGACATCATCGGATCTAGTTCAGGTACAACGAACAACAATCAGGAGTGTTTCTTTAAAATAGGATGCTGCAAAGAGCACTTACACTTTCAGAAAGGATAATCGATTAATTCATGCCAGTTTGTAAGGCAGGGTCATGCAAGATCTGGAAACATTGTTAACTGGATGGACATTAGAGTGGAAATTTCATCTCAGCAGTGGCATAAAAATGGTGACATTGGATCCAGTGCCTGCTAAACGCAGTATCGGATGTCCAATTCCACCACAGACAATGGAATAAAATATCATGGGCGTCATTCTCCGCCGGCGGGAGTCTCCGTTTTGCCGGCGCCCGGGGGTTTCCCGATGGCGTGGGGCTGCCCCACAATGGGAAACCCCATTGACCGGCCGGTGTAACGGAGCATCCCGCCGGCAGGTCGGGGCAGAAATGTGGCGGGGCGGGATGGAGAATTTCGCTCCAGGTGTTGTGAATAATAGGCGGCTGAATGAAAATCGCCCATTTGGCACCACAGCTCGAATCTAATTTCTATCCCATAAACTTTATTCCATTCAATGGTTATCAGATGCTGTTCGACTTATCAGCCTTATAAGGAGCCTAATACTAAATTAATCTGTCCAGTTGACATCAATCTCAGGCATTAATATCAATGGTAAATTTATTATCAGACCGCAGTTGCCGCTGAATTGTTGTACTGAAATGCTTTTAATTCTAATATAATTCAAACTGGTTGATGTCAGGCTGTTTGGTGAGCCAAGTTTAGACATTATTAACTCTTGTGCATAAATTGTATGGTAAACTCCAGACAGTTCTTGATGAGGAATGGAGGTAGAGGCTAAGAATTTATCTGGTTGCCTTGATGTCAGGGCATTGATCTCTGTGTTTTTAAAATATATTTTAGTCAGAAAAGTGAATATCTCTCACAGATAGCGACATTCGAAGCAAACTGATACTATCAGTAATTCCTACATTTTCGGACCATGTAAATGAAGGGCTGAGTGAGCTTGAAATCTAAATCTCCTGAAGGTGAGGACAACATTGTATCTTTTGCACATGTGACAGAATCCTATTTTCTGAGTAGATAATTGCAGACTTTTGAGTGAAATTGCTTCCCTGTATCAGTCATTACTGATAAGCTTGTATGTGATTAGCTCATTACTCCATGTAGCATAATTATTTTCTTCACCCTCGCAACATTTAATTTTCTTCAGGTTACAAATGCAGGTGAACTGTAATAAGATGAAAGTCAATGTAAATGGCACTTTTATGATGGGTGATAGTTACAATCCGGGTGTGGGGCCAAAGAGCTTGGTGGAAACACAAACATTTTGTGCTGGCATGCACGGATAATTATTGAATCGTTCCTGAGCAGCATTTGGCATTTTAAATGTATAGTTGAGGTTTCTAAACCTCTGTCTGTAGGCTTCAGGAACTAGTTCATATGCACCTAAGATGGATTTTTTCACCTCCTCATATGTCCCAGATACCTCCTCCGGTAGTGACGCAAACACTTCACTAGCCCTACCTATCAGATTTGTTTGAATCAGCAATAACCACATGTCCTGTGGCCATTTCATTTGTTTAGCCACCTTCTAAACTGAAATGAAAAAGGCTTCTACCTCCTTCTCGTCAAACCTTGGCAATGCTTGGACATATTTAAATAGATCCCCACCAAGCCTTCGACTATGACGCTCTTTCTCACTATCCTCATCACTATCCTCCAACTGTAATTTTAACTGACTGTTATGTTTCATTGCCATTTTCTGAAGTTCAAACTCTCGCTCCTTATCTTTTTCCCTGATCTGTATCTCCTTTCTCTTTCTTTTTATTCTGCTCGGACTATTCTTTCTTTTCTCCTTTCTTCTCTCTCCTTTTCTTTTTCCTCTCTCTCTCTTTTTTTCCTCTCTCTCTCTTTCTCTTTCTTTTCCGCTCTCTCTCTTTCTTTTTCCTCTCTTTCGTATTCAAGCTGCTTTAATTCTTTCTCATGTTCCATTTGTTTAATTTGTAACTGAATTTTTGCCATTTCCAATGAGTCAAACTGCATCTCAGGCAACTTTAAATGCTTAGCCACCGCCATAATTACCTCACCTTTTCGCATTTTGTCAGGTAATGTAAACTGCAACGTTTTTGCCAAATCTAACAGTCTGCTTTTAGTCTCTGTCTGTAAGGTACTGCGTGTGACCGTCTCCACCCCCAAAAACTTCAGAGCCTCTGAAAGAGCCATTGTCCACAACACGCTCCCCACTGAAACTAGAATACCACACCTGATAAGCAACCACAATATGCTCACCCCTCACTGTCTTTAAGTTCACTAAGCCAATCCAATAGATAGACCTTTATCCCCCTCGAGCCCCCAATTTGTTATGGGCCAGAGTTTAGAGAACCCCAAAGTGTATCATGGGCTGTTTAGCACAGGGCTAAATCACTGGCTTTGAAAGCAGACCAAGGCACACCAGCAGCACGGTTCAATTCCCGTAACAGCCTCCCCGAACAGGCACCGGAATGTGGCGACTAGGGGCTTTTCACAGTAGCTTCATTTGAAGCCTACTTGTGACAATAAGCAATTTTCATTTTCATTTTCATGGAGTTCACCTGACCCACAACTTTTAATAGATTGTGGTATGGGGAGCACACGGCCCACTCTACAGGTGTGGTACAGCAGAAATGGAAAAGTATTTTTAAAAACAAAACAATGTTTATTCTATGAACTCAAGTTAACCTTTTTAAAACATACAGTGAACATCTTAGCAACCATCAATTCAAATACAACCCCCAAAGACTACAACACTAAGTAATCCTTTATGCTTTCCTTTTAGCATCCATGCGACTTAAAAACAAAGCCTTTAACAGAAGCACCTCAGGTTAAAGTCACGACTGAAAACATTTATAATTCTGAATTCACCAAATGATCAAGAGATAGTCTTCATGGCAGAGAGATCAACAGTACACCTACTCTGTCTGGCTTCAGCTCCAACACTGAAAACGAAACTAAAACACACCCTGCAGCAAACAGCCTAAAACAAAAGTAAAAAGCTGACAGACAGCCCAGCTCCACTCACACTCTGACATCACTGATAAACACCCATTTCTTAAAGGTACATTTCTTAAACACCCATTTCTTAAAGGTACTCTCACATGACAGAATGGCACATTGCCAGTGAAGTCACGTCGACTTTAGATGGCATGAGCTGAAGACGCACTCCTTGAGGCCTGTGTTCACCTGTGGAACAATTTAGTATTTCTTGATTCTTTGGAACTCTTATCTAATGGTGGCACTGTAGTTTTATATATGTCTTAATTTCAGCTTCACTTCAGCACCTCGCCCAGTCACCCGACGTCTCCAGCACCCTGACCCCAGCACCCCTACCTCCCCTGCACCCTCAGAACCCCTGTTCCCCACACCCATAGACCCGACTCCTCTCTTCTCCAGCTCCTCACTTCTGCTGAGGCCTGAAACAACACTTGATGGGCAGGCTTTCCCCCTCCATCTAGCGATGTTGACTCTGACTGTACTGAGGAAGCTGGGTGGAGAGGCACCTGGTTTTTGCTGGAAGAATGCGGGGAGCAGCGGTTGATGGCGGTACAGTGTCTGGAGAGGGGAGTGCGCCCAAAGTAGAGGAACTGGGAGTGCTGCCAGAGGGCTGAGTGGCGGTGAGAGAGCCACGATGAGAGTGGGTTGAATGGAGCCGGAGGAGTTGGGGTGTTGGGAGGAGATGAGCCAGGGGATCCAGAGGAGTGAGAGTGTTAACGCTGTTGTTGCTTTGAGGGATGCAAAAGCAACACACACAAATCTCAAAGTGCCAAACCTCAATGAAGCATCGTGTCAGCAATGTTCATATTTTTGATAATATTCAGAATTTGGTAATATTCATATGAGGCCTGGATCTGAAAACATTTACAGCCTCTGGAGTATGGTATTGGGCTGGTGCATAGAAACAGAAACATAGGAGCACTTTGAGCCTGCTCCACTCTTCAATATGATCCTCTATCTCAACGCCATACTCCTGCACTATTTCCATATCCCTTGACATCTTTGGAGTCTAACTCTATTTATTTCCTTCTTAAATTTAGTCAGTGACTTGTGTTTCACATTGTTCTGTGGTAGAAAATTCCACATGTTTATCATCCTCTGACTGAATTTCAGTCCTAAATGACTTAACCCAGGGTTTTTTAGAGTCAGGGTCATGACCCACCCATGGGTCCAGGTGGGTGTCAGGCGGTGTCACCATTCCCGCGGTGGTTTCGACCATGGGAGAAGTGACCAACAGCCGTTATCGGCTTTGACATTGAGAACTGCGGCCGCTGCTGCCTTTTAAATGGAGATATATTGGGCTGTGTGGCGTCTTCTGGCCAGAAGCGGTAGCAGAGAGCAGGTCATGTACCCTGCAAGTGGAATTGACGTGAAACTCAGTTCAGGTACTTGCTTTCACACCAAAGCAGGGTGCAGAACTGCCTTGATTTTGCAGCTCCTGGCAAGCAAGGCAAGTGAACTGTGAAGATCAATGGTTTTCTTAAAAGTAAGAAAAGACCAGAGACTCAAGTAGATAGTTTACCTACTGGATAGGATCTCACAACAGAATCTGCTGGCAGAGCTGCGCAGGAGAGTCCAGGGCAAGGCAGAGCAGTGGTAATGTTAGACCTCCAAGGCCTCTGGCTAACGGCCCTGAAAAAAGAAACTTAACTCGGAACAAAGAAGTATAAAGATGATTTCTTGAGGTGTGTTTTTGTTATTCGTGACAATGCAAATAAGGAAGCAAAGCCCATGTGTGCTAAATGCAGGGAAGTACTGGCAAATGAGAGAAGTTTCAGAATTTGAAAGAGAAGTGCTGTGTGAAAAATTCCTTTTTCAGGTTGAGTCCGCAGAGTCAGTTATTAACTTAGAGCTGACTCCAAATTAGACTACGCTACTGTAGATGACCTATACTACCACATTGTAAATGTGCCAAAAGCACTCGAGGCTGTCAGCATTTTGGTGTACCATCTCACAGGAGTATCCAGTGCTGAGTAAAACATGCATTTTGTCACTATTGCCCTTCATGATGACCTGCATGTGTGAGGTTGGATTTTCCGTTTTCATGAAGATGAAAACTGCACAAAGGAACTGGCTGAAGTCTGCACCTGATATACACATTGCCCTCTCCTCCTTTGAACCTGATTCAAGTAAGATCATGAGTACAAAACAGGCTTTTCACATGAAAAGGTAAGAGAACGTGGCATGTGTCTCGAAGGTCAGTCGGCGGGTGTCGCGAAAGTCGGCTGGTTGCCAAGAGTGGGTCCTGGGAAAAAAAGTTTGAAAAACACTGGCCCACCCCATAACCTGAGACTATGAGCCCTTGTTCTGGATATCACACTCAGGGTAAACATCATCATTGCACCCAGAAGCTAGCATTATACCTGCCTTGGGATGAGTTTGAGTATCTCCTACCCCTTTGCACTACACTCCATCTGCCTTCCTTGGAATAGAAATTCCCTCTGCACCAGTGTCAGGCCCCAAAATATTTAACTGATATGTCAAGGCAAAAATCTTACTGTATTGTACATCTGCACGTGTGATGATATCACTGTTGTGCAATAATGGCTTTTTTAATGGAGGCTGTCAACCCAGTCTGTTCTGAATGTGTGACTTGGACAACAAGTGTTAAATCTTCACTTTCAACGAGAGTGATGGGGCCCCATTTAAAGGCCTGCCTGAAAATTGAAAACGGCAGACAAAATGGGTGCCTAAACAGCCCACCAGACAATCCTCTGCCTGTCACCTATGATAAAAAATGATTGCTTAATTTTAAACAATCGGTAATGATTTGTAGAGTCTTGAGCATTAGATGTTCTCTTACTAACCTCTCTTGGTAGGGTTCTGAAAAGATAAACTTGATATGCTGTTAAAAATTGCGAAAAGCTTCACACAGAAGAGCTTACCCAGGCTCATAATTGTAGTAATCTTGTGCATAGTAGTCCTGACCAGGATCAATGCCTGATTCCATGGAGAGTTCCTGTCATTCAGATAAGGACCATAATGAGTATTCGTGTTCATGTGTGACCGAATTAGTCTTTTGTTATCAGTCACCAGAAATACAAATCAAGAACAAATAATTGGAAACATAGATATTCTGAATGCAGAGATGTAGATCTGCTAACTCATGAGAAGATTTTATTAATTATGAACATAAAGACAGACTATTGTACCTCAGGTCTGAGAAGTGAGGGCCTCAGTAATTGCTGTTGCTGGCAAAGAGTTGTAAGAAAAAAAGAAGAAAGAGGAGGAGGTGGTAAAAGAGGTAAATATCGGATTTCCTTCAGATGAGTTTTAAACATCAGTTATCTGAAGTAATAAGACATGCAAGAAGATGAATCATCAGCAAAAATATACAGGGGACTCTTACCTCCTGTTGTCCATATCCCCTCCTGCAAAGAATTGCATACAGATAACACATTTTAAAATGTTATCAACATTTAATTTGAATCCATTAAAAAGATAATAATATGCTGCAGTTATTAACTAATAGCATTAATGTTGCAGTTTAACCTTTAACATCACTATTACAAAAATGAAGCTTTCACATTGTTATAGTAATCAGTTGTGCCTTCGTTCTAGCTAAGAGAATAGTATGGTAAATTGCATTAGCATGCACTTGACATAAATAGCTCTACCTCCCTGAAGCTACACGACTAAATGCTTAGTAACCATCAAATATTCAGCAAAATATTTAAAATCTGTACTTATTTTCTGACTTTAAATGTAAAAGTTAAATACTATTTAAACATTTCACTAGGAAACCCTAATTTAAGAGAATCTTGACAAAATCTTAATTTTCACTCTCTCACTCTCTCTCTTCAAGTACCATAACCTAATGGCAATCATAGACTTTCAAGTCCATGACCATGTTTGGCAAAGTGGTTTGCCATTACCTTAAGCAGGTTGTGACAGGCCAGGAGACTCTCCCACTCTTATTGCCTGCCATAAGCCATTTCCAGTTTGATTATCAACATGTTTGGCCACATTAAGAATATCCCTTCCCTGACCATCAAGTCCTGGAGTGAGACTTGAACCCAGAGCTTCTGGCTTAGAGGGAGGGATGCTTCCACTGCACCACAGGACATCCAGAGTCAGTATGAATCATTGCAAAGGGTACGATTGAGTAAAAGTTGCTCTTTAGTTTGTCCTGAATTTCTTTAAATACCAGATTCATTTGTACTTTCTGCTGTGCACTTGTTTTATAGGGGACATTACCAGATTGTATAATGCAACCTTTTATCCAGAAAAACATTTAAATCCCTGAAAGTATTCTCAAAGTGGGTAACCGTAACAAGTAAACATACAGCAAGTATGATTTAGACTATCCCTACAAGTGAAGAGTCCTGATTTAGAAATGCAATAATACCATGTGTTTTCTCAGAACAATCTCACATCACATTGATTTTCTTAGTATTGCAAGCTTGTGAACAATGTTGTGTGTGATGCTTTCCATCAAATAAAAGCAACACAACATCTTGGGAAATTATAAATCGCAACAATTGAAGTTGAATTCTGTAATTAGCTAGTGTGAATTACATTAAAAAGAGAGACCAACAAATAGTGCAAAAGTATTTCGGGGGGGGGGGGGGGGGAACGGCATTTGGGTACACTGGGAGGAATAAAAAGGCATGATTGATGATTTATTGTCACGAATAAAGTCACAATCTGCATAGGCTAAAAATTAGAATTCAGTGCCAGCGTATGATGATCAAAAGCAAATTACTCCAATTGTCCTCTGATGTGAAAGTAATGAGAAATTAATATGTAGATTTATCAAGGGGGATAATTTGAGGTTTACAAAAAGGCTACTTAATATTATCTTGCATCTGGCATCTCAGAACAGTGATGCACTTAATTTGTTTGCAAGGCTAAAGCGGATAATTTTATTATGCTAACCAATGCACAAAACTTGAAGGATGTTTTAATTGTTGCACTCTGATGTTTAACTAGTCAATCAGATGTTAACCCTTCAACACTAAGAGGCAAAAAAACCTTTTGCATTGGTTAAAAAGTACAGCTCAATAGGTTTATCATTCAAATTCAACACACAATGAGATTTTTTTAATATGCAATGCACATCATTTTGTCCTTTGCTGAAGGTAATTTTTGCCAAAGATTAAGCATTCTGCTTTATCTATCATGGGGGTTTTAGAACTGGGAACTGGATCAATATCATGCTGGACTGGTAGAGGTTAAAAGTTTATGGCTGTGATGGCAGCATTGCCAATGGCTCCGAGTAGGTACTAGGGGAGCCTGGTGGTGCAATCCACAGTGAAGATATGGAATCAGTTGAGGAGGCATTTTAGGATGGAAAGGATGTTGGTGTTAACGTCGCTGTGCGCGAATCATGGGTTTGAACCAGGTGGTGGGGATAGATAGTGTGTACAGGAGGTGGAGGGATGTGGGGCTGGTGAAGGTGAGGGATCAATATTTGGAGGAAGGGGGTGTGAGTCTGGAAGAGCCAAGGGAGAGGGTCGAGCTGCCGAAGAGGAGTGAGTTCAGGTATCTGCAGGATAGGGACTTTGCGCGAAAGGTCTGGAGGGGGTTCCCCAGGTTGCCGGGATACACCCTGCTGGAGTGACTGCTGTTTCCAGACATGGAAGGGGAGGGAAGAATTGGGGATATATACAAGTGCAGCACGGTAGCATTGTGGATAGCACAATTGCTTCACAGCTCCAGGTCCCAGGTTCAATTCCAGCTTGGGTCACTGTCTGTGTGGAGTCTGCACATCCTCCCCGTGTGTGCGTGGGTTTCCTCCGGGTGCTCCGGTTTCCTCCCACAGTCCAACGATGTGCAGGTTAGGTGGATTGGCCATGATAAATTGCCCTTAGTGTCCAAAATTGCCCTTAGTGTTGGGTGGGGTTACTGGGTTATGGGGATAGGGTGGGGGTGTTGACCTTGGGTAGGGTGCTCTTTCCAAGAGCTGGTACAGACTCGACGGGCTGAATAGCCTCCTCCTGCACTGTAAATTCTATGAAGTGGCTAGAGGAGCAGGGAGCCGAGCAGCTGGTGAAGATCAAGGAGAAATGTGATGGGGAGTTGGGAGGGGATTTCAATTTGGGAGTATGGAGTGAGGCACTGCGTAGGGTAAACGGGGCCTCCTCTTGTGCAACAATGAGTCTGTTACAGTTTAAGGTGGTACACAGGGTGCAGATGACTCAGGCGAGAATAAGTGGGTTCTTCCAGGGGATAGCAGATGAGTGTGAGTGATGTGGGCAGGGGCCAGCGAATCACGCGCACATGATTTGGGGTTGCGAAAAATTGAGAAGATTCTGGATGGGAGTGTTCGCGGTCCAAGCCAGGATAGTGGGGGAGGGGGGAGGTGGACTCGGCCCTTTGGTGCCAATATTTGGGGTTTCAGAGAAGCTGGAATTCATGGAGAGGACGAAGGCCGATGTCGTGGCCTTCGCCTCTCTGTTTGCACTTCGGCGAATTTTACTGGAGTGGCGGTCAGTATTGCCACCGGGAGTAGCTTTTTGGTTGGGTGATCTGTACGACTTGGCTAAGGGGCTCTGCAGAAGGGTTTGAGAAAAGGTGGGGGATATTTGTGACCGTGTTTGAGGAGCTGTTCGTCGTGGAGGAGGGGGGGCTAAAAAGGGGAAAAAATTTGACCAAACTGTATAGTTGATTGCTGGGAAGTATGCTTACTGGGGTGTTTATTTGTTATAACCTGTTTTGATACATGTTTGTAATAAAATACATTTTTTTAAAAATAGAAGTTTATGGCAGGTTATTCTTCATGTAAAAACTGAATTATGCAATCCATGAGGGCTCTGGTGCTCAGTTTCTTTTTCCCCAAACTTTCTATCCTTTTCTCCCCTCTTCTGATAAAAGGTTGAAAAGTTGCCACTGGGATTGAAAAATGTAAAATAGAAGTTCTGAAAAATTGGGAAGCATTGACATGTTGGTGCTCAAACGTGGAGGGAAAAATAGTGACGGGGGAAACCTCAGAGCTCCCATTCTTTTGACGCGTCAAGGTTTGAACTGAAAACCATGCAAACTGTTTAAATTTGATCACAGTAGGATTATAGGGAGGAGAAAGAGGGAATGGATGATGCATATGGAATCACAAATGCAACCAATCATGAGAACCAAAGTGGCAATCATGGATAAACCCAGAACTTTCAAGGTGATTGGCTGTATTTTCATTCTCGAGGCGAGTAGCAGATGTCAGGAAACCTCCTGGCTTGGCGTGCCTACCTCAGGATAAAATGCCTGCAAAGGTGGGATTTTCATTTGGGGTGGGAAGGCGGTGATAACTGGAGATGGAGCAACTGTCCCCTCAAATATTTTGGAGGTGTCAAGGCAGGCTATTTAAGAGGCCAGTGCTCCGGACTGTGTCCCAGTCGTAGTAAAACATTGAACCAAAAACATCCCTCCAGCTCTCACCCCTCATCCCCTGCCCACAGACAGATTTACCATGCCCAATCCATGTCAACTCATGCCCCCCTATTACCCCCATATCCCCACGTGCCCTCCATGTCAACCAATGCCACTCTTCCCACCCTCTAAGCCTCATTGTGCATTCTTGGTTGATAGCCCAGACATCCATTAGCCTGTTGACACAGCTGCATCCAACAGAAAACATTGCTTGATTGGCATCTCTTTCTCTGTAACCTATTTTTTTCAATTTTTCAAGAGGTGTCAACTGCTTTTAGTTTCTGCTGTTGAAACTTTAAAAATCTGGATGATTGATATTTCTACCTGGCTGTAGTAATAGCTGTTCCTTTCAGAAAGTAGGAAGCTATCAATTAACACGGCAGCACGGTAGCATAGTGGTTAGCACAGTTGCTTCACAGCGCCAGGGTCCCAGGTTCGATTCCCGGCTTGGGTCACTGTCTGTGCGGAGGCTGCACGTTCTCCCCATGTCTGTGTGGGTTCCTCCGGGTGCTCCGGTTTCCTCCCACAGTCCAAAGATGTGCAGATTAGGTGGATTGGCCATGCTAAATTGCCCTTAGTGTCCAAAAAGGTTGGGTGGGGTTACTGGGTTTGGGGGATAGGGTGGAGGTGTGGGGCTTAAGTGGGGTGCTCTTTCCAAGGGCCAGTGCAGACTCGATGGGCCGATTGGCCTCCTTCGGCACTGTAAATTCTATGTTCTAACAATTCATTTTTTAAAAGCTTTTCCAAACATGCTGCTGTTATTGTCAGGCAGCTGAACTATGGAAGTGCCATAGATTGGCATGGAGGATATGAGGGAGTTGGTGGAGTTGCAGATGTTGGCATGGAGTTTATGAGGAGTCATGGGGGTGGGTGGTGGGACATAGGTTGGCAATGGGGCATGGTTACAACCTTTTGACTTGCCTTTCAAAAGGCACCGTCATCCAGACTATGGTTCATGCTTCTCAGTAGGACTGTGAACCAAGGCTCCTTGTAAAACTGGCTCGACTCCACAAAAATTGTGGGACTTGAGAAGATGCACAGTAGGGATTTAGGGAGGAGTTGGAACATTAAACCAACTATCTCACTTTATGTGCAGGGAAGAATTAAACTGACTCAGACTTTGAAACCCTCCAGGTACATTTTAATTTGTATTTGAATAAAGTTAACTCAGTAATTGTTGTTATATGACTCATGAGAGTGTAGGGGGCTTGATAAGAGGCAATAAGGGAGAGTCTCAATTTATGAAGTGCTTTGCATCTCCATTTCATCCATTAAATATTACTTTGACTGATCATTTAATGTTCTGGGGAAAAGCAAATGATGAATAATGACACATACTTTGAATAAGTGCAGACCATTACAATGGGATCAACAAATTGAGTTGCATGACTCAGAGTTTAAGTTGGACTGTTTATGCAATTTGTAACTCCTTAAAAGATACAGGAACTAAATTTCCAGTTGGCATTTCTGCTGGTGCCAACATGGTAAAGCAGAACACACCTACCCCTTCCCAAATCGTGAGGATGAGTCATTAATATTGTCATAATATCCACTCATGTATATAATGAGATGCAGGCAGGCAGTGATTGACACACAGGATAACCAATGAACACACACAATACATAACAACCAATCACCAGACAGGACACCACCACTATAAAGCACACAGGGCATTAAGACTCTCCCTCTCTCTACAGGACACAGCTACTGAGATAGTGAGAGTGCACAAGCCAGTGAGCACTATCACCATGAGGTAAAGAGTTAGTCTGGTCAAGCCAGTAGGAGGTTATCAGTTAGATTGAGTGTCAACTCACAGCAGACTATGTCCAGCAATCAGGAAGTTCAATAAAACAGTGTTGGACCATCTCCTGTGTCAGAAGATTTTCTGGTTTCACTGCATCCAGTTGCAGTCAACGTTGAACCAACTTACTTAACACATCATGGTACCAGAGTGCTTTTAATCCTAATGAACCTACCTCGAGTGCATCTGCAATGACCAGCAAGCAGCCATCCAGCGGCATGGAAAGGATCCAGCCTCCTTCGCAACTCCGGATCTCCGGCAACCTCGGCGCCAACTGGAAAGTCTTCAAACAAAAGTTCCTCCTGTACATCGAGGCCTCCGACCTCAAGGCAGCATCGGAAGCCAGGACAAAGTTCAAGACAGTTCTGCTGAAATTCGACAGCCACTGCGACATTAAGGTGAATGAGAGCTTTGAATGGTTCATCTTCCAACAGAGGCTTCAGGGTATGGATGAACCTTTTCAGTCCTTCTTGACCCATCTCCGCATCCTCGCGCAGTCATGTAATTATGACTCGACGACTGACTCCATGATCCGGGATCAGATCGTTTTCGGGGTCCAGTCCGACTCCCTGCGGGAGCAGCTCCTCAAAATCAAACAGTTGACCCTCTCCGTCGCCATCGAGACGTGCGTTGGCCATGAGCATGCCAGAAATCACTACTCCCGCATCAGGGCGGCAGAAACTGCAAAACTGGCCTCCCACGAGGCAGAAAGGGTGCAGACCATAGAGAAAATGCAAGGCCTGAGCATCGAGGAGAGTGGCCGTTTCATGCGCTTTTCTCGGGTCCCCACGCATGCGCGCCATGACTGGGTGGACGACGAGGCCGAAGACCCTGAGGCGCATGCACAAATGTCAGCCGACCGCACTGCGCGATGGCGCACAGAATGTGCTGACGTCAGCGTCATGATGTGTCCGAATTGTGGCTCTGCCCATTTAAAGCGGCAATGTCCAGCCAAAGGCAGGCGATGTCTACAGTGTGGAAATCCTGGCCACTACGCGGCCTTCTGCAGGTCTGCTCCACCGAACAACAGCCAGCGATCCCAGCTGCAGCGCAGATGTGCCCATTGCGTACGACAAAGCATGCAGGATTCTGATCCAGACAGCCCAACGGACCCCGATGCTGACTGCCTCGAGTCTCCATATCGGGTGGGCATCATCACCACATGTGAGTGGGTCTCTACCATGCCTGCCAACCGCCTTTTGATCCTCAGTGTGGATCCTGACGATGAATGGTGTGCCATCATCACGGTCAACCAGTCTCGCATCCGATTTAAATTGGACACTGGGGAGTCTGTGAACCTCATATCACAGTCGGACCTCAACAGCAACCGACACCAACCTAGCATTCTTCCACCAGCCTGCCAGCTCCTTGACGACAATGGTAATGCCATAGCTGCCAGTGGGTCATGTCAGCTAGGTGTCTCTCACAAGGAAATCAAGGCAACGTTGAGATTCGAGATCGTCCGGCCTGACAAGGCATCCCTGCTCGGCGCTCGCGCATGCAAACTCCTAAATCTGGTACAGCGAGTTCATGCCATGTCCTCGACACCGGCAACGGCCTTGCCCAATTCGCCCAATGCGAATCTCCAGGCTGAGATAGACAACATTCTCACACAATACCACAGTGTGTTTGATGGGTTGGGCACGCTCCCATATCGCTACAAGATACTGTTCAAGCCGAATGCCACCCCATTCATCCATGCACCACGCCGGGTGCCGGCTCCTCTCACGGATCATCTGAAAACGCAGCTACGAGAGCTCCAAGACCAGGGCATCATCTCAAAGGTCACGGAACCCACAGACTGGATCAGCTCCATGGTCTGCGTCAAGAAACCCTCTGGCGAACTCCGCATTTGCATTGATCCCAAAGACCTGAATCGCAACATCATGCGAGAGCATTACCCGATCCCGAAGCGTGAAGAATTGACCTGTGAGATGGCTCACGCCAAATTCTTTACCAAGCTGGACACCTCCCATGGCTTCTGGCAAATTCAGCTGAACAAGTCCAGTCGGAAGCTGTGCACTTTTAACTCTCCGTTCGGCAGGTATTGCTACAACCGCATGCCTTTTGGTATCATATCAGCTTCCGAAGTATTTCATCGCATAGTGGAGGGCATAGAGGGGGTGCGAGTCTATGTGGACGACGTGATCATCTGGTCCACGACGCCCGAAGATCATATTGCTTGGCTCAAACAGGTTTTCCAGAGGATTCATCAAAATGGCCTCCAGCTCAACAGGGCCAAATGCTCGTTTGGGCGGTCCGCTATCAAGTTTTTAGGTGACCACATTTCACAGCAAGGTGTGCAAACTGACAGCGACAAGGTGCTGGCAATCAATGCCATGAAGACACCAGAGGACAAAAAGGCGGTCTTCCGCTTCCTCGGGATGGTAAATTTTCTCGGAAAATTCATTCCCAACATTGCATCCCATACCACGGCCCTCTGGCATCTCGTTAAAAAGTCGACAGTATTCCAGTGGCTTCCCGCACGTCAAGCGGAGTGGCTTGAGCTGAAGGTGAAGCTCACCACAGGCCCAGTACTGGCGTTTTTTGACCCAACCAAGGATACCAAGATATCCACAGATGCAAGCCAGGATGGCATTGGGGCGGTGCTCCTCCAGCGAGACGATTCCTCGTCCTGGGCTCCAGTGGCATATGCCTCCAGGGCCATGACTCCGACCGAACAACGGTATGCCCAGATCGAAAAGGAGTGTCTGGGTCTCCTGACAGGAATAGTCAAGTTTCATGACTACGTATACGGTCTGCCGAAGTTCACGGTGGAAACAGACCACAGGCCTTTAGTCCACATAATCCAGATGGATTTAAATGACGTGACACCTCGGCTGCAGCGAATTCTTCTTCGTCTCCGCTGATATGACTTCGAACTCGTCTATACACCGGGCAAGGAGCTGATCGTCGCGGATGCCCTATCTCGATCCATCACTGTGCCATGTGAACCGGGCGACTTCATTCGCCACATCGAGGTACAGGTGCAGTTGTGTGCCAGCAACCTCCCAGCCACTGATGAACGAGTTGTCCAGATACGCGAAGAAACTGCCAAAGATCCTCTACTGCAGCGTGTGATGCAACACCTTGCCTATGGCTGGCAAAAGGGGCAGTGCCCCCAGCTCTTCAATGTTAAGGACGAGTTATCGGTTGTCGAGGGGATCCTTCTTAAACTAGATAGAATCGTCATTCCCCAAAGCATGCAAGCCATGGTGCTCAGACAGATCCATGAGTGTCACCTCGGGGTCGAAAAATGTCAACACAGAGCTCGGCAGGCAGACTACTGGCTGCCATCAGCCAGGACATTGCCAGCACGGTCCTCAACTGCACAACATGCCAGAAGTTTCAACCAGCTCAGCCCAAGGAAACACTGCAACAGCACGAGATCGTGACTTCTCCGTGGTCCAAGGTGGGGATAGACCTCTTTCACGCAAATGGGCGTGATTACGTGCTCTTGGTCGACTACTTCTCCAGCTACCTGGAAGTGGTGAAACTGTCGGACCTCGCGTCCAAGTCAGTGATTATAGCCTGCAAAGAGTAGTTTGCCTGCACGGCATACCACTCACAGTAATGAGTGACAACGGCCCATGTTTCTACAGCCAAGAGTGGTCCGACTTTGCATGATCCGACCACTTCAGTCGCATCACATCCAGTCCGCAATCAAACAGGAAGGCCAAAAAAGGGGTCCATATTGTCAAGCGGTTGTTGTGCAAGGCTGCAGACTCAGCCTCGGACTTCAACCTGGCGCTGTTGGCATACAGGGCAATCCCTCTGTCGACTGGTTTGTCTCCGGTGCAGCTGCTCATGAACCGCAACCTGAGGACGACTGTTCCAGCCATCCATGTTCCAGACCTTGACCGCCTCATGGTGCTGCAGAAAGTGCAGCGATCCAGGGACCAGCAGAAGATCACGTATGATGCTCATGCCAAGGATCTACCTGCGCTGGCTCCAGCCGATGTTGTTCGTGTCCAGTTGCCTGAGGGAGGTTGGTCAGCCCCAGCTATTGTTGTCAGGCAGGCTGCCCCCAGGTCCTTCATTGTCCAAATGGCTGATGGCTCCATTCTATGGCGCAACAGGAGGGCACTACGAAAGGTTCCCTGCCCACCGCTTGGCCGCACTTCTCCGCATGTCATCATGCCTCCTCCGGATATCTCGCAACACAAGGACACCGATCTGGCAGCGATCCTGCCTCTCCATGAGGCCACCGACATGGCAGCAATCCCGCCTGTCCAAGTGCCGGCGTCCCCCCCTCCACCTCTGAGGCGATCAATAAGAATTTGTCGCCCGCCACAATGACTGAATCTATAGACTTAAATCTTGTAAATTTTGTTCAGTTTGCTCTGTATCTGCACGATAGACACCTTCCCATGTACATATGTCCATTCACTCACCACTTGTATATAATCATGCATGTATATATATCACCACGTTCCAAAATTTACTTCAAAAAGGGGAGATGTCATAATATCCACTCATGTATATAATGAGATGCAGACAGGCAGTGATTGACACACAGGATAACCAATGAACACACACAACACATAACAACCAATCACCAGACAGGACACCACCACTATAAAGCACACAGGGCATTAAGACTCTCCCTCTCTCTACAGGACACAGCTACTGAGATAGTGAGAGTGCACAAGCCAGTGAGCACTATCACCATGAGGTAAAGAGTTAGTCTGGTCAAGCCAGTAGGAGGTTATCAGTTAGATTGATAGAGTGTCAACTATGTACAGCAATCAGGAAGTTCAATAAAACAGTTGGACCATCTCCTGTGTCAGAAGCCTGTTTCTAGTTTCACTGCATCCAGTTGCAGTCAACGTTGAACCAACTTACTTGACACATCAAGTATGATCTGCAGTATCTGCCCCAAATGAAATTTGATTACCTGCTCAGAACTGCATTCTGTGGCCAATACTTGGCCTGTAATAGAACCTGTGTGTGCTCCTACCTTTATTGCATACTGCCAGGCCTTATGAGGAATTGTACTGGGCAAACCTTTTTGTGAACTTCCCTTGTCATACTCTAGTAGATCCACCCTGAGCTCCTCGCCAGAATTTCCTGTCCCCTCTCCATGAGGTGGAATCCCAACAGAGCTGCTTTGTTGCTTCAATGGAAGCAAAATCCAAGAGCATCGGAGTGACCATGGAGGAATTTAGATTTATATCTGATTGTGGGTCCTATCTCAGTTATCTTCATCTTCTAAGTGATCATAATCACTTAAACCATCAGCCTGTTTCTGTACAAGAGAAAATCATGTAAAAAGAAAATGCAACTTGAATAACCTTCCTTGTGATGACGCATTGGTGATGAAGAATCTGGAACATGAATATGAGATATTTTCAATACTCTATAAACAAGTATTTGATACGGATGATTACAATATTGAAAAAAAATCTGAAGCAGTTTGTGTGACAAAGAATAAAGGTAATGGAGATTGGGTATTATGTGTGGTGGATATAACTGGTGTGCTGTGGCCTTTTTCAAACTGTACTTTTTTATTCATTTATGGGGCATGGGCGTCGCAGGTTAGGGAAGCACTTATTGCCCATCCCTAGTTGCCCTTAAGAAAGTGGTGTTGAGTTGCCTTCTTAAACTGCTGCAGTCTTTGAAGTGTATGTACATCCACTGTGCTGTTAGGGAGAGTGTTCCAGGATGTCGCCCCAGCAACAGTGAAGGAACAGCAATGTATTTCCAAGGTAGGGTGGTGAGTGACTTGAAGGGGGACCTCCTGGTGGTGGGGTTCCCAGGTATCTGCTGCTCTTGTCCTTCTAGATGTTACTGGTCGTGGGTTTGGAAGGTCCTTACTAAGGAACCTTGGTGAGTGACCTCAGTGCATCTTGTAGATGGACACATGGCTGCCACTGTTCGTTGGTAGTGGAGGGTTTGAATGTTTGTGGAAGGGGGAGTAATCAAGCGGGCTGCTTTGTTCTGGATGGTGTCGAGCTTCTTGAGTGTTGTTGGAGCTGCACTCATCCAGGCAAGTGGAGAGTATTGCATTACACTCCTGGCTTGTGCCTTGTAAATGGTGGACAGGCTTTGGGGGATCAGGAGTTGAGTTCCTCGCTGTAGGATTGCTAGCCCTGGACCTGCCCTGCCACAGTATTAAAATGGCTAGTCCAGTTCAGTTTCTGATCAATGGTAAGCCCCAGGATGTTGATTGTGGAGGATTCAGCAATGGTAATACCATTGAATATTATGGGTCGCTGGTTAGATCCTCTCTTGTAGGAGATGGTCATTGCCTGGCACTTGTCTGGTGAAAATGTAACTTGCCACTTGTCAGCCCAAGCCTGGGTATTGTCCAGGTCTTGCAGCATTTGGGCATGGACTATTTCATTATCTGAGGAGTCACAAATGGTGCTGAACATTGTGCAGTCATCCGCAAACATCCCCACTTCTGACCTTATGATGGAAGGGAGGTCATTGATGAAGCAGCTGAAGATTGTGGGCCTAGGACACGATGATTGACCTCCAATCACCACAATCATCACCCTTTGCGGCAGGTATGACTCCAACCAGCGGAGAGTTTCCCCCCTGATTCCCATTGACTCCAGTTTTGCAAGGATTCTTTGATGCCATACTTGGTCAAATGCTGCCTTGATGTCAAGGGCAGCCACTCTCACCTCACCTCTAGCATTCAGCGCTTTTGGAATATCTGAGCCAGTTTCTGTGCAAAAAGCAGAAGCTGAATGACTAGAAATTTCTGTAGGCACCAAGATGAAGTGAAATAGCTGGTAGATAGTAACCTCCCTAGCTGGGGATGCTCAAATGGTCCATCTCGAGCATGTGAAGATTAACATGGCCATCCGGAAATTTTCAGGATTGATCTTACTTCTTGGGAAAGATGACGGTACAGTGGGAGGAAAATTGCACTGCAGTAGTCCTTGAAGCACTTGAACGGGATGGAATTATTTAAAGATGAAATTGTGGATTCAGGCAAAAATAAATCTGAGAGGAAATGTAATTGAGGTAGACAAGATGATAAAATGTATTGACAAAGTAGATGGAGAGCGGATGTTTCCTCTTTTGGGGAACGCTAGAACAAGAGAGTATTGGAATAGTCAAGTAGAGGGGCCTTAAGATCTGAGGCATGGACAGAAATGGGGCAATGTTAGGGAGTAGAAGTAGGCATTCTTGGTTATAGAATGGATATGTGGTCAGAAGCTCATCTGGTGGGTCAAAACAGATACCTAGGTTACGGATTGTCTGCTTTCACTTCAGACATTTGCTGGGGAGAGGAATGGAATGAGTGGCCAGGGAACAAAGCTTAAGGCAGGGACTGAAGACAGTAGAGTAAATTTTCCGGTCCTGTCTGTCACGAGAATCGTCACGGACAGGACAAAACATTTGACAGACCATTTAACGGTCCATTGACCTTGGGCTGAAATTTCCGATTTTGGGGAAGGCACGAAGAGAAAATTGCATCCAATGTCTTCAGTCTTCCCAATATTCAGTTTAAGGAAATTTCACCTTATCCAATACTGGATATTGGGGAAACCTGTCTCACATTGAGCGGATGGTGCATTTGTCCAACATGTTTTGCGCTGATAAAGAACTAACTTTGAGTATTGCCAGATGTATGGAATTTGGTTGCAGACAGGTCATGATCTCATTAAATGGTAGAACATGCTCAGGGGTACTAAATGGACTGGTTTATCTCAGTTGGCTGGACAGCTGGTCTGTGATGCAGAGCAAGGCCAGCAGTGCGCGTTCAATTCCCGTACCGACTGAGGCCCCGCCTTCTCAACCTTGCCTCTTGCTTGAGGTGTGGTGACCCTCAGGTTAAATCACCACCAGTCAGCTCTCCCCCTCAAAGGGGAGAGCAGCCTATGGTCATCTGGGATTTTGACAACTTTACTTTTACTAAATGGACCACTCCTGCTCCTATGTTGCTATTTGTGCCACACTGGTGGCATGACGAATGGTGAGGGCATCTGACTCTGAGTTCCTAGAATCTCCCAGCAAACCTTCTTTCAAAGTTTACATTAATCATGAAGTACCGTAAATCGGGCAGTTTTAAAGCAATTCCTGTCATACATTTTCAATTGTTCTGTTGACTGGCATGGGCAGTCAGAAAATGGGATGGTGGTCATTTTGAGAGACTTTGATTACCCAAAATGAATTGGTAGTGGAAGAAGAATCCTTCAAAACTTTAGTTTGCGGCAGAAGACCAAAGTAAAGTACACTCCTGGGCTGCAAGTTCTTGATATATTTCCAATTAAAATACTGAAACAAATGCATTCAGAAGTGTTTTATTCCTGTAATAGTGATTCGATATATAACCCGTGAAACAAATTTAAAAAAATTAAAATAGGTGTTAAGAATGTGAATTCATTATATATGAATTGACACTTCTAACAAATTGATCACCCCACTATTTCTTTCTCCAGATTTTCTTTATTTTTTTCTTGCACTTAAATTTTTAGTTTTTGCACCGGAGCCAAATTTACTCCATCTAATAATTATTATATTAATCTTTATTAGTGTCACACGTAGACTTAAATTAACACTGCAATGAAGTTACTGTGAAAATCTCCTAGTCGCCACACTCCAGCGCATGTTCGGGTAAACTGAGCGAGAATGCAAAACGTCCAATTCACCGAACAAGCACGTCTTTCGGGACTTGTTGGTGGAACCCAGAGCACCCGGAGGAAACCGATGCAGACAAGGGGAAAACGTGCAAATTCCGCACAGACAGTGACCCAAGCTGGTAATCGAACCCAGGTGCCTGGCGCTGTGAGGCAGCACACAAACCACTGTGCCACCAAGCCTTATGTATACGTTTACTATAATTTAAAAGTTCTCTTACTTAAAAACGGTCTTGGATCTTACCTTTTTGTCATTATTAATGGGAGGAGTGTTGCTGCTCATTTGGTTCAAACATGACGAGTGCTGCTGGAATGCTGGACTCTCATCCAGACATACACATCCTCTCACACATACACACCTACTCATCCTCTCTCTCTCTCATACACATACACACACACATACTCATCCTCTCTCTCTCTCTCTCATACACACACACATACTCATCCTCTCTCTCACACACACTCATCCTCTTTCTCTCTCACATACACACTCATCCTCTTTCTCACACCACACACAAACACACACACTCATCCTCTCTCTCTCACACCCACACACAAACACATCCTCTCATACAGATCGATAAAATTTAAGTTTTGTGTTGTTTGCAGCTCGTCCAATCAGAGGCTGCCAGTCATGTGTACCATTTATAAGATGCACTGCAGGAATTTACCAAGGTACCTGAAGCAGCACCTTCCAAACCCACGACCATTACCATCCAGAAGGGCAAGGGCAGCAGATACCTGGCAACACCACCGCCTGGAGGTGCCCCTCCAAGCCACTCACCATCCTATAAGACCATAAGACCAGAAGACATAGGAGCGGAAGTAAGGCCATTCGGCCCATCGAGTCCACTCCGCCATTCAATCATGGCTGATTTCAACTCCATTTACCCGCTCTCTCTCCATAGCCCTTAATTCCTCGAGAAATCAAGAATTTATCAACTTCTGTCTTAAAGACACTCAACGTTCCGGCCTCCACCGCCCTCTGTGGCAATGAATTCCACAGACCCACCACTCTCTGGCTGAAGAAATTTCTCCTCACCTCTGTTCTAAAGTGACTCCCTTTTATTCTAAGGCTGTGCCCCCGGGTCCTAGTCTCCCCTGCTAATGGAAACAACTTCCCTACATCCACCCTATCTAAGCCATTCATTATCTTGTAAGTTTCTATTAGATCTCCCCTCAACCTCCTAAACTCCAATGAATATAATCCCAGGATCCTCAGACGTTCATCGTATGTTAGGCCTACCATTCCTGGGATCATCCGTGTGGATCTCCGCTGGACCTGCTCCAGTGCCAGTATGTCCTTCCTGAGGTGTGGGGCCCAAAATTGCTCACAGTATTCTAAATGGGGCCTAACTAATGCTTTATAAAGCTTCAGAAGTACATCCCTGCTTTTATATTCCAAGCCTCTTGAGATGAATGACAACATTGCATTTGCTTTCTTAATTTCGGACTCAACCTGCAAGTTTACCTTTAGAGAATCCTGGACTAGGACTCCCAAGTCCCTTTGCACTTCAGCATTATGAATTTTGTCACCGTTTAGAAAATAGTCCATGCCTCTATTCTTTTTTCCAAAGTGCAAGACCTCGCACTTGCCCACGTTGAATTTCATCAGCCATTTCTTGGACCACTCTCCTAAACTGTCTAAATCTTTCTGCAGCCTCCCCACCTCCTCCATACTACCTGCCCCTCCACCTATCTTTGTATCATCGGCAAACTTAGCCAGAATGCCCCCAGTCCCGTCATCTAGATCGTTAATATATAAAGAGAACAGCTGTGGCCCCAACACTGAACCCTGCGGGACACCACTCGTCACCGGTTGCCATTCCGAAAAAGAACCTTTTATCCCAACTCTTTGCCTTCTGCCTGACAGCCAATCGTCAATCCATGTTAGTACCTTGCCTCGAATACCATGGGCCCTTATTTTACTCAGCAGTCTCCCGTGAGGCACCTTATCAAAGGCCTTTTGGAAGTCAAGATAGATAACATCCATTGGCTCTCCTTGGTCTAACCTATTTGTTATCTCTTCAAAGAACTCTAATAGGTTTGTCAGGCACGACCTCCCCTTACTAAATCCATGCTGACTTGTCCTAATCTGACCCTGCACTTCCAAGAATTTAGAAATCTCATCCTTAACAATGGATTCTAGAATCTTGCCAACAACTGAGGTTAGGCTAATTGGCCTATAATTTTCCATCTTTTTCCTTGTTCCCTTCTTGAACAGGGGGGTTACAACAGCGATTTTCCAATCCTCTGGGACTTTCCCGGACTCCAGTGACTTTTGAAAGATCATAACTAACGCCTCCACTATTTCTTCAGCTATCTCCTTTAGAACTCTAGGATGTAGTCCATCTGGGCCCGGAGATTTATCAATTTTTAGACCTCTTAGTTTCTCTAGCACTTTCTCCTTTGTGATAGCTACCATATTCAACTCTGCCCCCTGACTCTCCGGAATTGTTGGGATATTACTCATGTCTTCTACTGTGAAGACTGACGCAAAGTACTTATTTAGTTCCTCAGCTATTTCCTTGTCTCCCATCACAAAATTACCAGCGTCATTTTGGAGCGGCCCAATGTCAACTTTTGCCTCCCGTTTGTTTTTAATGTATTTAAAGAAACTTTTACTATCATTCCTAATGTTACTGGCTAGCCTACCTTCATATTTGATCCTCTCTTTCCTTATTTCTCTCTTTGTTATCCTCTGTTTGTTTTTGTAGCCTTCCCAATCTTCTGACTTCCCACTACTCTTTGCCACATTATAGGCTTTCTCTTTTGCTTTGATGCATTCCCTAACTTCCTTTGTCAGCCATGGCTGCCTAATCCTCCCTCTGATAACCTTTCTTTTCTTTGGGATGAACCTCTGCACTGTGTCCTCAATTACTCCCAGAAACTCCTGCCATTGCTGTTCTACTGTCTTTCCCCCTAGTCTCTGCTCCCAGTCGATTTTCGTCAGTTCCTCCCTCATGCCCCTGTAGTTACCTTTATTTAACTGTAACACCTTTACATCTGATTCTACCTTCTTTCTTTCAAATTGGAGATTGAATTCTACCATATTATGATCACTGCCTCCTAAGTGCTCCCTTACTTTAAGATCTTTAATCAAGTCTGGCTCATTACATAACACTAAGTCCAGAATGGCCTGTTCCCTCGTGGGCTCCATCACAAGCTGTTCCAAAAAGCCCTCCTGTAAACATTCTTCCCTTTCCTTGGGTCCACTGGCAGCATTATTTACCCAGTCCACCTGCATATTGAAGTCCCCCATGATCACTGTGACCTTGCCTTTCTGACATGCACTTTCTATTTCGTGGTGCATTTTGTGCCCCCGGTCCTGACCACTGTTAGGAGGCCTGTACATAACTCCCATTATGGTTTTTTTGCCTTTGTGGTTCCTCAACTCTACCCACACAGACTCCACATCATCTGACCCTATGTCATTTAGTGCTATTGATTTAATTTCATTCCTAATTAACAAGGCAACCCCGTCCCCTCTGCCCACCTCCCTGTCTTTTCGATAGGTTGTGAATCCCTGGATGTTTAAATGCCAGTCCTGAACCCCCTGCAACCATGTCTCTGTGATGCCTACCACATCATACCTGCCAGTCACAATCTGGGCCACAAGCTCATCTACCTTGTTCCGTACACTGCGCGCATTTAAATATAGCACCTTTAATTCTCTATTGACCGTCCCTTTTTGTTTTCTTAGTGTGGTGGACCTTAGTTTACTGAGCCTTTCCATACACTGTGTCATATTTTGTGGGATGGGGACTATCGTAACCTCTCCTGAGTTTTGTCTTTTCGTGCTTTTTTGTATTCCTAAGCAGCTACGCTTCTCACTGATTACTTCACCTCTTGGTTCCCTGACTTTCCCTTCCCCCCCAATCTTTAGTTTAAAGTCCTATTGACCACCCTATTTATTCTTTTCGCCAGAACACTGGTCCCAGCTCGGTTCAGGTGGAGACCATCCCAACGGTATAGGTCCCCCCTGTCCCAAAACTGATGCCAGTGTCCCATGAAAAGGAACCCCTCTTTCCCACACCACTCTTTCAGCCACGTGTTAACTTCCCTTATTCTTGCCTCCCTATGCCAATTTGCACGTGGCTCCTGACTTTGAAATCTCTCTCCGTTCCTTCACTGTCGCTGGGTCAAAATTCTGGAACTCCGTCCCTAACAGCACTGTGGGTATACCTACACCTCTGGGACTGCAGCGGTTCAAGGACACAGTCACCACCTCCTTCTCAAGGGTACCTAGGGAAGGGCAATATATGGTGGCCCAGCCAGCAATGCTGTCATCAGTAAATGAATATGTAAAAGTTAGGTAAACTGCAGATACACTGACTTTCCAAAAATAATTGTCTTATTATAGTCTATGCCCACTTCAATTTGTGCCTTTTTCATGGAAGGCTTGTTTACAGTAAAAGCATCTCACTAGAAACTGTTATTATAAATAAAGTGGCTTACTCCAGCTATTTAGCATGATATCATCACTTTTAGTGACCTTAATATGCTATCCCCAAACCTAAAAAATAGAACTTTCATGCTCCCTGACCTTACGTTGATATTCACTCATTTATCTACGTTCTCCCCATGTGTGCATAGGTTTCCTCCAAGTATTCCAGTTATATCCCACTCTCCAAAGATATGCAGGTTAGGTGGATTGACCATGTTAAATCAGCCCTTAGTGTCCAAAGATGTGTAGGTGATTACAGGGCTAGGGCAAAGAATTAAGCCTGGATAGAGTGCTCTTTCAGGGAGTCAGTGCAGACATGATGAGCCAAGTGGCCTCCTTCTGCACTGTAGAGATTCTATGAACCCTGCTGTTTGCTTTGGGTAATTTATTTCATGCTAATATTTGTAAATTATTTTTCCAATTAAGGGGTAATTTAGTGTGGTCAATCCATCTACCCTGCACATCTTTGGGTTGTGGAGGTGAGACCCATGCAGTCAAGGGGAGAATGTGCAAACTGCACATGGACAGTGCCCCAGGCTGGGATCGAACCCAAGTCCTCAGTGTTGTGAGGCAGCAGTGCTAACCACTGTACCACCGTGCTGCCATTCATACTAACATTTTGAGTCACATCCGAAACATCTGTTAACTGTTCCCCAGACATTCCTTCTATTTCTGCTTCAATCTTGTTGTCTGCTATGATATCCAAATCTACTAAAATTTTTCCATTCTCATTCCTTCTGTCGGTAACTCTTCCTTTGTTCAGGCCCCTGTGTCTAGTATGTTGAAATGCAGCAACCATTGAGTTATTTGCTAGTAAAGAACTTGAGTATTGCTGAAAAACAAATGCTATTGAAGTTTTTCATCCTGAACCTATCAGGACAGCTATGCAAGATAAACCAACAATAAAGATGTTCTAACCTGCACGGGACTCATGGGACCGAACCAATTTGTCTCCCTGTGAGTCTTGTAGAGTATGGGCTTGTCTGCTGAGGGGTGGAGCCCCATCAACAGGATAGCACACACAAAGTATAAAATGCTTGGCACGAGTGAGAGTCAAGCTGGAGTAGTCCCATCCGGGACCTGTGTATATAGTTTTCGTACCTCTTGTAAATAATCAACTTAATTCTTGACGCTCCTCATGTCGCCTCCTCTGTGGACCTAATACTGGCAATGAGGGTAAAGTGGATCAGTGTTCAGTGCCACTTCTGCTACGCATGACCATCTCTCTTTGTACCACTTGAGGAAGTTTCGCTGACTCTTATGACACTGCACTTTGGGAGAGTAGACGCATTTGATGCAAGTATAGAAGATTGGTCGCAATACGTGGAACGTGTGAGTTAGTTCTTTCATGTCAATGCCATAGTTGGTGGGGAGCGCCAGACAGTGATTCTGCTGATGGCCTATAGAGTGCGCACCTTCAGTGTAATTAAGAGCCTGATGTACCCTGCATCCCTGGATTCAAAGACGTTCACCGATTTGGTGGCATTGGTGGCGATTCTTTATAACCCCAAGCCGCTGGTCATTGTCCAGTGCTACTGGTTTAATATGGCTGAAAGGACCCCAGGGGAGTCGATACGGAATTTTTGACACGCCTCAGAAAGTGAGCTGTCCTAAGAACACGACGGCCAGGCGAGATCCCTCCCCCGAACTGATGGAGGAGGACCCTGAAGATGCGGGGCTTGGGGTTGGAGAGGCAGCAGGGAGTGGAAAATGCAGTGTGGTCAGCCAGCCCACCGTTCCACCAGAGGTGGAAGCCAGCCCCGGCGCCAAACCACTCTTTTGGAAGAACCAAAGGATGATCGTAAGCAGTTGAACTGTGTCGCGACACCTAAAGTTGTTCCCATTAGGATTGTTGTTCATGTCAACAGCCATCCTTAATGATGAGTTGGATATGGGAGCCGTGGTCTCGGTCATCGTTAAACCCACAATTGAGAAGATCAAATTGGGGGTACAGAGTCTGCAACTGCGGAACACTGAGACAAGATTAATAATAATAATAATAATTGCTTATTGTCACAAGTAGGCTTCAATGAAGTTACTGTGAAAAGCCCCTAGTCGCCACATTTCGGCGCCTGTTCGGGGAGGCCGGTACGGGAATTGAACCCGCGCTGCTGCCTTGTTCTGCATTACAAGCCAGCTGTTTAGCCCACTGTGCTAAACCAGTCCGCTATATACACCGGAGAACCACTGGCCGTAGCGGGGACCAGAGTGACCCTGGTAGTCTGCAGGCAGAGACACACATTTGTCCCTAATTATGGTGAGATGTGAAGGGCTCAGTTTGCTCAGCCATGATTGGCTACAATGCCTCTGCATCGATTGGCAAAAGGTTTTCCAGATGGGCTCGGGTGGCCTCAATACGACATTGGGGAAATAACTTGAGATTTTCAGGCTGCACTGGAGAACAGTGACGGAGCCATGATGAAGATTTATGTTGACCCTATGGCATACTGAAATATTTCCAAGTTTGTCGGTTCCCTACACACTGCTGCCTAAAGTGGAAGTTGAGCTTGGATGGCTAGAAAGCCTGGGGATCATCAGGCCAGCAAAATTCGCAGACTGGGCGGAACCGGTTGTCCCCGTCATGAAGCCTGATGGTACTGTTTGCCTTTGCGGCGATTACAAATTGACGGTGAATAGGGCCCCCAAGCTGGACTGACCTGATACCGTGTATTGAGGACTTGTATGGCAAATTAGCTGGGGGTCACTCGTTCACTAAGCTCGATATGAGCCACACATATCTCCAGCTGGAATTGTACCCGAGGTTATGGCAGTACATGAACATAGACACACATAGGGGGCTGTACGAGTATACGAGATTGCTCTTCGGAGTATCTTCGGCCTGCGATTTTTTTTCGGGCGTGTTATGAAGAATATTCTGTGGGAATAGCGGCTTGTGGCAGTCTATCTGGACGTCGTTCTGATCACCTGTTTGACCACGCTGGAGCACTTAAGTCACTTTGATAAAGTACTCCGTCATTTTTTGGAGTCGGGCGTGCATCTCCGGAATTAGAAGTGCATCTTTCGTTCCCGCGAGGTCATCTATCTGGGTTATCGTGGGGACCGGGAGGGTTTTCACCCGGTCAAGGACAAAGTACGTGCCATTATGTAGTCCCCAACGCCAGGTAACGCAACTGAGTTGCAATCGTCCCTGGGGCTAGGCAACTATTACAGAAAGTTCATTCCTGGCCTCGCAACCGTGCTGGCCGCTTACACACTTTGTTGAAAACAAAAACAGGGGTGGGTATGGACTGTGCCGCAGGAGGTTTTTGCTGCGTTGAAATGGCAGCTGACCTCTTCCGACTTGCTGACGCCCTTCGTCGCATAACCAATATTGGCCACATGCGACACCTCGCCTTATGGCATTGGAACCATGCTGTTCCATCGGATGGGTCACGATAAGGAGTGGTTGATCGCCTTCACTTCAAGGACGCTGGCTACGGCTGAGCACAATTATGCTCAGATAGAGAAAGAGTGTCTGGCTGTGGTCTTCACTATAAAGATGTTCCACCAGTACGTGTACAGACGCCATTTCACAAAGTTGACTGATCATAAGCCGCTGTTCGGATTGTTTAAAGACAATAAAGCCATTCACACATAGCGTCAGCCAGAATTCAGTGGTGGGTCCTCTTATTGGCAGCATACAGGCTCACGTTGGAGCAGCAGCCTGGGACACAGATCGCGAACACTCACACAATGATGATTTCACTGGCCCTTTTCTAGGCTCCATGTTTTTGATCATTGTCATTACGCACTCCAACTGATTGGAGGGTCACAGAACGTCCTCCACGACTTTGAGGGCAACAATCGAGAAACTTTCATTAGCATGCATGGGATTCTAGGAGGTGTTTGTCACCGCTAGCAGCACGGTATTTACTAGCGTGGAATTTGGCCGCTTTATGAGGACAAACTGGGTGCGATGTACGCACCACACCTTATCTCCCTGCTTTGAATGGACTGGCCAAAAGAGCAGTGCAGTGATCAAGTGTGGCATGGACAAGCAGATCCCGGGATCCCTTGATACATGTCTGGCCCATTTCCATTTCTATTACTGTATCACCCCACACGATGCAACCGACGGAGCGCCAGCAGAGCTTCTGACGGGATGATGGCTTTGAATCCGCCTCAAACTTGCATTTCCAGGTATCGGTGGGAAGATTCACCACAAGCTAGGGCCTTGCCCGGGTGAATGTACTCAACCTAGGAAGGTCACGCCTGGTGATGCAGTCTAAATGCAAAACTTCGGGGGACGGCACCAAGTGGGTTCCGGGCACCGTCCTTCAGCAAACCATTGGTGCAGTACTGTCCCATCGTCTGGTTTCATATTGCGTTCAGATGCAGGACCAGGAAATGAAATGGCAACGTGATCGTCCCTGTCGTAGGAGCGCTGTGGTGGGCGACGCACTCCCGAGGAGCTGCCATTGTTCCAGACAGCCCAGGCACCAGTGGCTATGTAGGCGCTCCCCCAAGGGGCACCTGATGCTGACCGCATGTCACTGAGGATTCCGATTCTGAGATGGGAGACCCAGGTGTGGGAAATTTCAGACAGGGAGCGTGCCGACTGACAGTCAATGACGGTGGTGCCGACATGACGTTCGATGAGGAAGTCGTGGCTGCCAGCTCGCTTTACTCCGCCTGACTCAGCTCCACTAGCACATGAGGCGCAGCCAAGGGCTAAGAAGAGCAGGGGCCCTCCAACTCCGACTTGTCAGATGAGTCTTCGGACTTAAGAGGAGGCAGGATGTTGCAACCTGTACGGGACACACGGGGCCGGGTCAATTAGCCTCCCCATTAGTGGCGTAGAGTATGAGCTTCCCTGCTGAAGGACGGAGCCTCCACCCGCAAGATAGCACACATAGCATATAAAATGCTCAGACCGAGTGAGAGCCAAACTGGAGGATCACCATCTGATACTTGTGTATACAGTATCGTACCTCTTATAAATAATCTTGTAAATTATTGACACTCCCCGTGTCGCCTCCTCTCTGCACCTAATTAAAGGGAAACAACTGCATGCGAGTGCTGATTAGTTGGCAAGGTGTTATGGAGAAATTTGCAGGAATCAGTTCATTGTTAATTGCCAAGCTTTTGTTTAAAATTCAAACCAGGCCTACAACTCTGATTGGTCAAAGCATTGCCATGGGGAACGAACCAAGGATTGGCTGTCCTCCAAGCTTTTGTTTATTTGGAAAAGGCGTAATGCTTGGACATGCTCCTTCCGTCTACAAGAACAGGGTCCTGTATGTGACTATTTGTGGCTTCTCGTACGAGTTGATCCTCTGACTTTAGACTATGTTGGGTGTCTCGCAATATCATGGCTGGATCTTGGTGTCCATACCTTACACACTTTGTAGAGGGATGTGGATGAGGAGGTATTGTTCCAGGTGGGAGTGTGGCTTTTTTCTTTCCCCTCAACAGAGGACTAGCAGGGGAGGGGTGCGGCATAACCTGCTGCCCTGCTGTTCTGAGGACTGGCAGCAGGGAAGTAAAGCAGAAGGTGGATGGAATACTGGTGAAGTGCCTTCCAAGCAGCTGGCAATCAGCTATCAAAGCAGTGACAACACTCTCTGAACAATTGTTATTAACAGCAGCCTCTCATCTGTCCATGACTGGAGCTCTACAGTTTTACTGATCAAAGTCTTCCCATGTTAACTTGTCAGTTTCACTGAAGAAGCTATTCCCCTTGTGCACTCTTCCCAGTGACCCTCGTAGCTGACAGATCAGGAAACCAGTTAACTGGCTATCAAATCCAAAAATTAGATTTAAATAATTTCTTAATAGGCTTTTTAATTGCCTTAACATACCTGACAAATCCCCGCTCACCTTAATACCATCCCACAGAAACATTAGAGTCTTGACTCAATTATTCTCCTTGCCAAGCTCCTACCTTACACCCTCCATACATTAGTGTTCATCCAAAACTCTGATGTCCATATCCTGGCAGAGCTAATGCTCTGAGGACAAGAGTTCAAATCCCCCCACGACAGGCCGTGCAATTTAAATTCAAATTAATAAAAGTCTGGAATGGAAAGTTTGTCTCAGAAACCGGTGACTATGAAAATGTCATCGATTGTCATAAAAAAACATCACCACGAATGTACTTCAGGGAAGGAAATCTCTCATCCTTATCTGGTCTGGACTACATGTAAAGTGATCCTAATTACCCTCTGAAGTGGCCTAGCAAGCCACTACGCTGAAGGGCAGTTAGTGATGGGCAACAAATGCTGACTTTGCCAGTGATGCTCATCACATTCCAGGCAGGAATCAAGAAAAAGAAAATTCAAATTTAAACAATGTTCAGTTTGTGCATCGCCTCTGTACCCACTGATCTTGTTTTCAAGTCCTTCCATGGCCTCACCCCTCCATATCTCCGTAATCGGCAGCAGCCCTATAACCCCTCTGAGGTCACCCTAATTCTCTAATTCCTGCTTTTTGTGAATCCCTGATTTTGATTATCCCTCACTGGTTGCCTTGCTCTCAGCAGCTAGGCACTGGAATACCCTTATTAAGCCTCTCTACATATTGCTCCACCTTTAAACAGATCATTAAATCTATTTATTGTTGGTTATTTCTCTTGAGATCTCCTCATGTGGCTCAGTGTCAAAGTTTGCTTGATAACACTCTTGTCAAACACCTTGGGCGGGATTCTCCGACCTCCCGCCAGGTCGGAGAATCGCCGAGAGCTGCCGTGAATCCCGCCCCCGCCGGTTGCCAAATTCTCCGGCACCGGATATTCAGCGGGGGCGGGAATCGCGTTGTGCCTGTCGGCGGGCCCCCTCCCGGCGATTCTCTGGCCTGCGATGGGCCGAAGTCCTGCTGCTGTCATGCCTGTCCCGCCGGCGAGAATCAAACCGCCTCTGTTACTGGCGGGACTGGGGGGCTCTGGGGTCCTGGGGGGGGCGTGGGGCGATCTGACCCCGGGGGGTGCCCTCATGGTGGCCTGGCCCGCGATCGGGGCCCACCGATCCGTGGGCAGGCCTGTGCTGTAGGGGCACTCTTTTCCTTCCGCCTCGGCCACAGCCTCCGCAATGGCTGATGCGCAAGAGACACCCCACCCCCGGCGCATGCGCGGGGATGACGTCAGCGGCCGCTCCCGCGCATGCGCAGACTTCCGCTGCACGGCGAAGTCCTTTTGGCCCCGGCTGGCGTGGCGCCAAAGGCCTTCCATGCCAGCCGGTGGAGAGGAAACCACTCCGGCGTGGGCCTAGTCCCTCATGGTGAGTGCTTGGCCCCTAAAGGTGCGGAGAAATCCACACCTTTGGGGCGGCCCGACGCCGGAGTGGTTCATGCCACTCCATCCCGCCGGGACCCCCCACCCCGCCGGATAGGGGAGAATCCCGGCCCTTATGATGTTTTACAAAGTTAAAGGGCGAAATTCTCCAGTATCGACGCGATGTCCGCCGACCGGCGCCAAAAACTGCGCTAATCAGTCCGGCATCACGCCGCCCCAAAGCTGCGGAAGCCTCCGCATCGTGGGGGGCCGAGCCCTAACCTTGAGGGGCTAGGCCCGCGCCGGACTGATTTCCACCCCGCCAGCTGGCGGAAAAAGCCTTTGGTGCCCCGCCAGCTGGCGAGGAAATGACATTGCCGTGCGGCGCATGTGCGGGAGCGTTAGCGGCCGCTCACGGCATTCCCGTGCATGCGCTGTGGAGGGAGTCTCTTCCGCCTCCGCCATGGTGGAGACTGTGGCGAAGGCGGAAGGAAAAGAGTGCCCCCACGGCACAGGCCCGCCCGCGGATCGGTGGGCCCCGATCGCGGGCCAGGCCGCCGTGGGGGCACCCTCCAGGGCCAGATCGCTCCGCGCCCCCCCCAGGACCCCGGAGCCCGCCCGTGCCGTCTTGTCCCGCCGGTAAGAGAGGTGGTTTAAACCACGCCGGCGGGACAGGCATTCTAGCAGCGGGACTTTGGCCCATTCGGGCCGGAGAATCGCGGGGGGGGGGGGGCCCGTCAACCGGCGCGGCGCGATCCCCGCCCCTGCCGAATCTCCGGTGCCGGAGAATTCGGCAACCGGCGGGGGCGGGATTCACGCCAGCCCCCGGCGATTCTCCGACCCGGCGGGGGGTCGGAGAACCTCACCCAAAGGCATTTTATAAATCTCAGTTGTTCGTCCCACGACAACCTTGGATTTCTTTTTGTCCCTGAACGTAGCTAAGTCCATGGCAAATCCACCCCCATGAGGCCTCAGTCTTGCCTTTGCAACGATAATGAGTCTAACACTTGCTTTGTGATTCTCCCGAGCTCCATCCTACATAAGTTCCAATTACTTTAAATTTAAGTTGCCCTCATGACACCACACCTCATGACAATGCCGGAGAGCAAAAAATTCTGAAAAAAAATCTAGAATACAATGCTTACTTAATTGCTTAAAGCTTTGGGAATAGAGCAAAAGAGAAGGCTGAATCTGTGAGGGAGACGGAGGTGAGAGGATGTCTACGGGTGATTATTTAATATGTGGTGCAATTCCGACAGCAGAATTGGAAGTGAGCAGTACTTCTGCTTGCTTCCTTTTTAACATAAGAACATAAGAACTAGGAGTAGGAGTAGGCCATCTGGCCCCTCGAGTCTGTTCCGCCATTCAATGAGATCATGGCTGATCTTTTGTGGACTCAGCTCCACTTTCTGGCCCGAATACCATAACCCTTAATCCCTTTATTCTTCAAAAAATTATCTATCTTTATCTTAAAAACATTTAAAGAAGGAGCCTCAACTGCTTCACTGGGCAAGGAATTCCATAGATTCACAACCCTTTGGGTGAAGAAGTTCCTCCTAAACTCAGTTCTAAATCTACTTCCCCTTATTTTGAGGCTATGCCCCCTAGTTCTGCTTTCACCCACCAGTGGAAACAACCTGCCCACATCTATCCTATCCATGCCCTTCATAATTTTGTGTTTCTATAAGATCCACCCCCCCCCCCCGCATCCTTCTAAATTCCAATGAGTACAGTCCCAGTCTACTCAACCTCTCCTCGTAATCTAACCCCCTTAATTCTGGGATTAACCTAGTGAATCTCCTATGCACTCACTCCAGCGCCAGTACGTCCTTTTTCAGGTAAGGAGACCAAAACTGAACACATTACTCCAAGTGTGGCCTCACTAACACCTTATGCAATTGCAGCATAACCTCCCTAGCCTTAAACTTCATCCCTCTAGCATTGAAGGACAAAACTCCATTTGCCTTCTTAATCACCTGTTGCGCCAGTAAACCAACTTTTTGCCCCTCCTATGTGAATCAAATTAAAATTTAACATAGGAACATCGAAAATTGTAGCCAGAGGAGACTATTCAGCCCTTTGAGTCTCCACTGCCATTCATTATGATCATGGCCGATCATCCAACACCCTCTTTTTCCCATATCCTTTGATCCCTTTAGCCCCAGTAGCTATAGCTAACTCCTTGAATACATCAGGGGCTGGAATTCTCTGTTCCTGCCTGAGGCTACGTGTCGACGCCAACGGAGGATCCGTGGTGTTTCACGATGGGAAAATCGGCGCGAAACCCTCACTGATTCCGGTACCGGTGAGGGCAAGCACCAGCGCCACGTGAAAACAGTCGGAGAATCGCCGGGTACCGGGTACATGTGCAGGGCTGACAAGCTGCAGCCGCATACGCCTACAACCCCCCCACATGCACCGGTCGCACTGGAAAACATGGTGTCGGCTGTGCTGGACCGCGTACCCACCAACCCCAACCTCACAGCCCACCTCCTGGCCACCCCCCACCACTCCCACCAGCCCTAGCAGAAGACCCCCGTCCAAGACTGGTGCACAAGAACACCCAGGTCTAGTTGCACATTCGCCTCCCTAAATCTATAGCCAGATAATAATCTGCCTTCTTGTTTTTGCTACCGAAGTGGATAACCTCACATTTATCCACATTATACTGCATCTGCCATGCATTTGCCCACTCTTTTATCTTCTCCAAATCACACTGAAGCATCTCTGCATCCTCCACACAGCTCACCCTCCCACTCAGCTTTGTGTTATCTGCAAGTTTGGAGATAGTACATTTAGTTCCTTCGTCTAAATCATTAATAAGCATTTTGAATAGCTGGGGTTGGCTATAGGCACAGGAGCGACATGTGATCACCTACCAAAGGAGGTTTTTCATTGATGAAACCCGCCATCAGCTGACAAGGCAGCAAGTCTGTGTGGGACATACAAGGGTCCCCTCGGCAAACAGGGAGGCTCTTCATCATAACCAGAACTTTGCTGCCAAGCACCAATGCCTATCTTCTATGAAGCCTTCCCTGGATGACCACAACCTGAACATGCTCCCCCTCTGGTGCTGCCTGCTGCTGATGTTGTGTCTCCTATTGTTGAGTGGCAAGTACCCTCTTTTATAGCATCCCTTCCTCCTGGGAGTGCAGGGACATTGGATGTGCAAAACACATTGTTATTCAAGAAATTGAACTGTATGAAGAAGGCAGATGAGAATATCTGTGTCAATGGGTTTTACTCACAGAACTGATGAGCAGTGAGATTTTCAACTCCTTCCGCAACAAAACTCCACCCACCACATACAAGGCTTCCCCGCTTAGCTTTCCAATCTTGGCACATGTGCAAAAATGGAGATCATAAGGTTTGTGTTAAAACCTGTTATTCTCAACCTTTATCCTGTCATGACCATCCTTGATCCACCCAACATCACTTTGCACCCACTCTCTCTGACTCTTCAACCTCCCTCCATTACCAATGGACAATGTCACCATGCAAGTGGAAATGTCACCTCTCACCCTGAACCTAAATCCATCCCCAGCATCATTCCCCCTCTGATCCTCTACCCTCCCTGCAACATCCCAAGGGGTTCTTGTTAGATCCTGTGATGCACCCTACAAGATCTTTGATTATCCCAACCTCATACTAGACCTGCACCCACCCACTACTGAATCAATCTCCCCTTGTAAATGTGAATGTTCCCTCTGCCAGCCAACAGCTTGATATAAACCACATGGTTACAGTACTGACCCCATCCTTGAGGCTCCTCAATTTTTACTCTTGACTATCGGCATCATCCCACCCCCATCAAACCCAGGATTTCAGACTCTTCCTATTTCATTCCTAGGATCACTCTTCCACTCCTCCATGTCAATCACCCAATTCCTGAGGTCACCTCTGGCTGACCCTCACTGGACCTGAGCCTCCAATCCAGCTGCGATTCTGCTGCTCCCCTCCTGGGTGCTGCAGAGTTCAACAATGAAAACCGCTGACCTCAGACACAACTGCACAAAGCTGCACGCCACCTTTAAACGGATGTGAACCAGGTGCCATGACATTTCTGTGTGCCACTGACTTAATCTTGAAGGTAGGACTTAATTACCAAAGTTTTCATGTAATAAGCCCACGTGGCATGCAAATCTACTACATGGAGGAACCTGCCACGAGACGGTATAAGATCTATTCCACCACTACCAAGCCACTAACTTAATCTCATCTCGTGGTCGGGAAACCGAAGTTTGGCTGTTGCCATAGTTCCCGCTCTTGCAGGCCCCATATAATTTCCCCCATGTGACAAATATTAAAAAGACCTCTAATGCTCGAGGGGAGAATTTTGAGCTTGCTGTGAATTCGTGAATTTTTATTTTAGTGTATGAAAATTGCTATATAATTCCACATTGCTTCCTGTCATGACTTTAGGTGACATCATAATAGGATATACCCCATCATTAAATTAGTTGTCACAGGTCCCCACTCATACCATCAGCTTCATTTTCACCACAAACTAGAGTGTCAGAAGTTCCAGTTACTTACAACTTGTCCACATATTCCAGCTTCTTAACTAACCCAAGGTAAAATCTAACCCTGCCATTATAGTACACCCCAGCAGTTTTCTTTTTTTTTCAAATTAGCAGTTTTATTTCTAGTTTTTATATATGGTTTTTCTTTTCAACACCCACTCCAAACTGTTCCCATCACTCCGGGGATTCCTGTCTCACACACGTCTGATATCTGACACAGAAAACCTCATTTGTTCCCTTTTCGTGTGTTCACTCTTTCTGTTTTATTTTTCAAGTTACTGTACATCTTTGTATCAAAACTTTTATGTTCTTTTCTCTCTTTTATAAGTTTTAACTCTATTCTAGATCAGGTCTGGTGATCTGACTGCTACCTCCACAGATGTTATGGGTGCTATTTAACCATTGAGGTGCAGATCTGGGCTCACCAGTTATATAGCGGGAAAGGCCAAATTCGAGCGAATCAGTTTGCCATCTAACCGGCCCGTTCCCAATGGCGAGTTATGGATCCAACCCAAATATTGTGAGCATATCATTAGCTCTCATTTGCATTAATTTCCATCTCATTAGTGAGATTGAAGTCAAATGCAGTGGCCTCCCGCGAATTAACAGGCTCCCCAGCGAGAAATCACGGTGTTTCGGACTGCTTTATAAAAACGTGAAGCTGGTGCAATGGCTGCTGAGGGGAACTGAGGAGGTGAGTAGCCATTTCCAGTTTTTACCATGCAGCTCAAGGGTCTTTTCATCTGTGAGGCCTTCAAGCTATCTTTAAATATTGTAGAGCCCATAAGAGGGGCAACTACAGCTGCTGCCTGTCTGTCCTACCAAACACTTCCAGGGCAGAGCCGTGCTCTTGGTTTTATGCTGAACATCACTTTAACTCCTTTTGACTGAGCATGTCACCTGGACATGAACGGGCTGTGCTGGTGGGTGCCAGTGGGTTTTGAGGAGCAAGCATGAAGGTCAGATGTGGCGTGGGTGCGAGATGTCAGCCAGTGATTTGTGGGGGATGGGGCAAAATCTGGGGTGACGCGTGGAACTGATGCCAGATGGGAGGTGGTAACTTACCCTTGAGGCTCGGTGGCAGACATTGATCTTCTTCCGACATAGGAAGGTGCTCCCCCTTGTCATGCTGCACACACTGACTGCCACTGCCATTGCCTTTCTGGTGGTATTGGTGGCCCTGCTGCTGGTCCTCCAACCCCTCGGGGGAATAGGACATCCCGTCACGTATCCACAGCGTCGAGAGGCATGGCCAGATCGGCATCCCCAAAACGAGGAGCAGGTCTGTGCGCTGCCATGCTTGTTTGTTGACTGGGAGTGAATGGTGAGAGAGCATTTAAAAGCAGCTTCCTTGTTAGCAGTGTGACGCTGAGGTGCGAGTCTGGAGAATCACACGGCAGGACAGCCAGTAATGGCAAGAGGCCCGTGGGGGCTCATTTCCGGCACTAAATGCCATTAAATACAATGCGCGATCTCACCAACGCGAATGTCGAAAAACACCCCGCCAATCACGCTCAAAATGATACTTAGAAATGTTTCCATTAAGGGGTGGCACGGTGGTTAGCAGTGCTGCCCCACGGCGGCCCCGGGTCACTGTTCGTGTGGAGTTTGCACATTCTCCCCGTGTCTGCGTGGGTCTTACTCCACAACATAAAGATGTGCAGGGTAAGTGGATTGGCCACGCTAAATTGCCCCTTAATCGGAAAAATATAATTGGGTACTCTAAATTTATTTTTCAAAAGATTTTTTTCCATTAAACCACGGCCTATATCTTTCAGGCCCACCCTTCTCCCTGTTTGGTCGCTTCCTCGTATTTTTCATTATGAAGTGCATGCAGAGCATCTCAAATCCAGCCGAGTCTTTGCAGGACTTCAAAACTTGCCAGTTTTCAGGAAAGAAAAGAAAATTCAAATTGGGGCACCTTAGCTCAGTGAATGTGGGATGCAGAAAAATGTGACATGTTTACAAAGTACTTTTGTTTAATGGCCATGTCACTGTTGAAATTAATTCACTTCTCACTCATTAGTTTCATAACTCTTTCATGCCTCCCCAACTTCCCCACATCAGCATACCCTGCTTAAAATGAGAAAAGATCAATCAAATTGAAATGATGTTAAAAGTACCCTGTAGTTGGAACTGAAGATAAGATTTGATTCCTATAAGATTGTACACTACTCTTTAATAACTCTTTGAACTGACTTGGGTCAGCTGCACAAAGGCACCCAGTGTCATAAAGGATTTTGGGAATCAAGTGCAATGTTTTAATTTAAGCCTGTGGGCTTCTATTTGGGTGGCCATCAAAACGCAAGACAGGCACCTTTACTGCAGCAAGATTAGGCATATGTCCTCATACCAAAAACACCACATAGCTAAATATGCTACCCTCATAGCTTTCTGCAAAACTCTTTTGCTCTTCCTGGGCAAGGTCAACCCTCTCTTGTCTCATCTGCACTGGGTCGGCGTAGGTCAATGTTCGCTGGAACGCAGGGAAAAGGTTATGATTTCCATTTGTCATTTATTATTTTCTTTATATAATGCGTTTCACAGTTTCCATCATTTTGTGCTATGATAGCTTTTCAAGATGACAAGGCAAAAAAGGAGCGTCATTCATGGGCTACTAATCTCATGTTTGCATTCCAGTGCAGACATACCCATCAGAACATAACGAGCGAGTCATAGATCATGGGCAGGATTCTGCGTTCTGGAACGCCCAGAATGCGTTCCCCGATGGGACGGAGAATCGGGCTTCGGAGAAAATCGGGATTGGTGCCAGGCACTGACCCAAATGCCATGCTCCGACCCACCCCGCTATAAGAGATGCAAATCAAATGCATTAAGTGCATTCCAATCACTCAAGCGTGTGATTTATCTGTACTTATCTCTCTTTGATGTAGTCAATGTTTTCAAACATTGGGGTTTCACCACTTAGGCCGCTGACGCATGATGGGATATGAATGGATCAAAGCTGCAGATGGTTTTTATGAGCTGTCAATCACACACCACTACTTGAAAGCATTGAATGGCTTGGAAATAGTGGATCTGTGGGAACCAGAGTTGCTCTGCTTGGAGGAATGGACTTGTGGAGCTGCAAGGTAAGTATTATAGCTATAATGCTTCCCACTGCCCCTGTCTGGACTGCACTCTAGCTTCCAGACAGGGGTCCATTTTCGGTGTGGGAGGTGGTCTGTGTGTTGGTGGGGGGAGCTGTGGAGGTGGTTCCTTCAGGCAGGGGGTCCCAGTCGGGGGGGTCCCCTAATTCAGGGGTCACTGGCAGGGTTCGCCTATTACAGGGATCCCTGGAGGGTCCACGTGGGGGGGGCCCACTATTACATGGGCCTCTCGGGGGTCCCCCGATTACAGGGTCTCTGTAGAGGGACGGGTCAGGTCACCCCTGTATTTGAGGGCAGGGGGGCACTTAGGCAATCCAGGGAAGGAGGGCTTCTGTGTGATGGGGGGGGGGGGGGGGAGGGTTGATTTGCGATGGGTGGGGGTCAGGGGCGATTTGCAGTGTGCAGAACGGGGTGACAGCCGCCAAAGATGATGGGCTGACAGCGGGATTGCTGGTGGAACACTGAATTACATCCCGCTTTATGACCACAAGGGGATCGTAAAACTGTGCAGCTTGGTTTACAGCAGGCATAGGTCAGATGCAAAATGCTAATATTATGTTGCTGCCCTATACAATGTGTTGCAGGAACATAATGGGCAGAATTCTCCATCCTGGGACACCGGAATAGCGAATCGCAATGGGCTGGAGAATCAGGTGTCAGCCGAAAATAGAGGTTGGCGCCGGGTTCTGCTAACTTGATGGCAGCGCGTATGCGTTCCGCGACCCGTGCCGGCATGGTTTTGCAAATCGAACAGTTAAGGCCGGTAGCATATCATTATTGGGCGTGACCAGGTAATCTGCGGCCTCTCACCATGCTCTGCCTCTGCCAGGCGGAAGTGACATCACAGTTCACTTGTGGTATTTATAAATGGGAACTGGGCACCTTGACTGCTGAGTGTGAGAAGTGGTAAGAAATGTCTTGTGGGATACCAGTTGTGCTGTTGTTGACTCGGGCGGGGGGGGGGGGGGGGGGGGGGTGGAGGAGGAAGCGGGGGCAACTGCTAGTGCTGGGGGCAGTAGCAGAGGATGGGCCGTGGGCCTGGCTTGTCCCCCCCAGGACTGGGGTGACTGGCATGGACCACCATTGTCGCAGTTTGCAAGGCAGCCATCTGGCTGCCCGCGGTGACCCGTCAATGTGCAAAGCGCCACCGGCCGAATGGGTTGCCCCACGGGGCCCACCCAGGCTACCCCCCCCCCCCCCAAGGAACCTCCAGGCCTCAGCCAATTCATCATGTGCGTGGCCACAACGCTCTCAATGCCGGCGCCAAATCCCGCCTGTCCACTGCGCCCCAGGTCCCATCCACTCTGCTCCAGACAACCAAGCACAACCCATACGTCATACAGGTGACTCATGGCACACTACCGATACAGTCCTAATGGGTGCCCGCCCCACGCGCAGCCCCGTCTGCGATCCCTGCCCACAGGCATGCCACCAAACATGGCACTGTTTGGTAGCATGGTGGAACCAGGTGGCACACTGCTGGCAGAGTAGCATGCGGCTCACTCAAGGTACGGGCCACATCACCCACTCCTCCGTGGGGTGCCCGTAGGCGTCTAGGCTACTCCTTGGGATGGGGGTGAATCTGGAGTGAGTTCCGTTGGCTCCGCCATCACCTGCTGCTGCCAGTCCTGGAGGTTCACTTTTGGGTCTCTATGCTCATGCTCGTGGCCAAGGAGCACAGGGATTGTGCCATGTCCCTCTGGGACTGGGCCACATCACTCAGGGATCATTCCAGTCCCTCTGTGTCTGGCTCAGTTCAGCCAGCGCAGGCCAATACTCTCGACCCTTGCAGCCATAGCACATTGCGACTGGGCCACGCTCTGAAGCGCTGCAGCAATATCCATGTGGCCTTGGTACATGGCTGCCTGTGACATGGCCACTCTAACCTGAACCTCAGCCACCACCAGCGCAGAGCACCCCAGGCCTTGGAGTCCTAACCCTCGGCCGAAACATTGGCGCCCAATGCATCTCCCGCGGACGCCACCAGTGGGGCGTTGGTCTGGGTGGCATGCATGGTTAGCACCGCCTCCTGCTTCTGCAGATGGTTGGACACCTCCAACTGCATCTGCCGGCGCTGGATGGTTGCTGATACCCCCTCATGTAGTCCCCAGCTCTGCACCTGCATCTTGGGCCATCCTCTGATAGTCCATCACCTCCGGGGTTTCTACCTCCACCTAATACCACTGTATTAGTGTGGTGCACACCAGATAGTGCCCCAGAAGCCTCTTCACTGAAGTGCACAACCGAAGCGAGTGTCTCTGGGATGGCGAAGGGTGCCGGTGACAGCAGTGACACGAGGTCTGGTGCTGACCCTGCAAGACAAAAGACAAGATGTAGGGTGAGAACGTGGGTCGGTGTGGTTAGAGGGGGAGTGGGGTGATTAGCATGCCATAGGGACATCGCAACGCATTGGAGGCTCACATGTTGTCCCATGTCGACCTCCGTCTCTGCAACTGCCAGCTCTCCCACCCCACACTAGATCCAGATCCAGCGCTTTCTGCTCCGTGATGGTGAGGGGCCACAGGTCCGGAGGTTATTGGCCACCTTCTCCTGGAGTGGGAGCGATAATTCACAGTGTGAGACTGTGGCATCTTCTTGGCTAGAATGAGTGTTTGCGGGAGTGGAGAGCTCCAGCTCGTCAGGCTCTCCAGTGCCAATCCCGACCGCAGCGAATTCGATGCCGGCGTCAGTTGGAATTGCACTAGTTCCATGTGGTGTGAGTGCTGGTCCATTAGCATGTCCTGAATTGCTCCGGGGCTGGCACCACCATCGGGACTACGGAACACCCGCCATTCAGTCCTGGTGTTGGCCCTTAGTCTCTCAAATGGAGAATTCCATCCAATGTCATCTAGGCGTCTTTGATAGCATCTTCCAAACTCCCGCTCTCTACCCTCTAGAATGACAGGGCAGCAGACATATGGGAACAACACCACCTGCAAGGTCCTTTCCAAGTCACACACTGTCCTGACTTGGAACGGCATTGACATTCCTTAATTGTCACTGGGTTAAAATCCAGTAACTCCCTTCCTTAACAGCATGTGGCACATCTGCCTCATGCACTGCAGGGATTCAAGAAGATGGTTCACCACCACCTTCCCAAGGGCAATTAGGGATGGGCAACAAACGCTGGCCTAGCCAGCCATGGCCATGTCCCATGACAAAAATGTAGATAATACAAAACAGAAAGCATATGGAAATTGTCTTCTAGTATTAAAAATGAAAACTGGCACCATTGCAGCGGACATTGGAGGAAATACAAAGATAATCATCACAAATAAGAAGTAAGAGAGGCCCCTTAGGAGGTTAGAAAGTGAAGGGGCAATTTGTCACCACTTCTCTTAAAAAGGGAACGGCTGCACCAATTTTCCTGTATCTGTGTAGTTGAAGAATGCAAATTAAAGAGGAAGGTAGACATTAGTGATAACATTGTCACTCAGAAATGCTTCAAAATTCATAGGCCAACAGGACCAGATGGAATCCATTCAATAACAATTAAGAAAATGATGGCAGCATTAGGGAGAGCAGTAGTTGAAAGTTTTCACACTTCATTAAATGTATGGGTATTACCGAAAGATTAGGAATCAGATAATGCTATTTCAATTTAGGGAAGAAAAAAATCAGAAGCATGAATGTGGGAATTGCAGGCCCATTAGCTTGTCATCTATACTGGGGAATACATTGGAGTCCATCATTAAGTAAGTGACTCAAGCACATCTAACACGAATGAAAGCAATGACTCCAGGTCCATAGAAGCTTATGAAAGACAGATTGTGCCTAACAATTTACTGGAACTGTATGTGGATAGAACAGATTTGATACATGATACAAGTATGCACTTCAAAAAATATTGTTTCTTTGGCATATGGTAGAACTGTGGCTAAAATAGGAGTTGGAAAATTGGAAAACAGAAGGGAAATCAATAGCACTGGTACTTACTTGAGGATATTAGGGACTCCTTTGTTCAGAGTGTCTTTTTTGTGCCCAATGTGTAGAGCATGTTGATATTCCATATCAGCCCCCTCTCACACTAATTACCTCTTCCTACACTGCTCACCTATCCCTTTATTCCCTTCTCTGTGTATGCAGCCATGTGGGGCGTTGCACTAAATGTGCCATGTGGTTTAACTGCTCCTGTCAACAAATGCACATTCTCACCATTCTCCATAAAGAAATTCCCCCTTATTTCTTTACTTTACCAATTGCCGATTATTTTTCATTTCCTTTGGACCTGCCAGAGCTGCAAATATTTTCTCTACATCCAAACTATCAAACCCATGAATAATTTTAAAGATGCCTACCAGGTCTCTTCGTCCTGGGTATAACAATTGCACCGTGGAAGTGACAGGAATTGATTATCCTGAAACAAAGCCTCACCATTTCCACCTGACCTTACCCAATGGTGCACTTAAAGAACAAGCGAAATACCATTGTGAGAGCACTGTCACTACAAAGACTTGGGCTGTTCAAAGGGAGAGCCCACCACCACTTTGGACCGTAGGGTACATGGACAATAAAGGTAATTTTGTCAAAACATCCCCATCTCAAGAAAAAATATTTTAAACCTCAGGCAAAGTGTTGGATAACATAGAGCAATAACAGGTGATGTTAAGACCGCAGCAGCCACGGAAATTAAATGTTGGAATGTTACGGAAAACTATAAAATACGGAACTGATTGTACCATTTAGGAGGCTGAATTTTGCAGGCCACCCATGGGCAGGAAAATGGTGAGGGGACGTGTAACTCAGCACCAGCCCCACCCACATGCGAGCAAGTGAGCATCAGTGAGCAAGACATTGGGTGAGTCACTTGTCTGTAGCACAATGGAAGACCTGAAGTGGGCAATGAATGCTCGGTTAATGGCTTCATCCCATCATTACTCTTATTTATCGTCAGCAGGAGAGGCTGGCACGCAACATGCAGTCTGCCAGGTTTAACCATGTGGGCTAATCACCAATTAAAGGGAGGAGAGTGGGGTGGAGGGGGGTGCTGCTGTTGGACTCCTAGTGCCAATTGCAGCCCCCCCCCCCCCCTCCCCCCCACATTGTTTTACTTCCTCACATCTGCCCTCCTGCCCTGCTGTGTCTACGATGCTCCCACCCATGTCCTTGCCAGGGCCTGCCAGCCTGGCCCCAGCAGGATCCTGCATGTATCTGAATGTTTGGATCCATGACTGAATGCCAAGACCTTAGCTGCAGTGACCACTGCTCCAGCTGTCGCTGCTTGTGTGCAGAGCTACAGGCCTCCATTTGTCTGGCAGCTTTAGAAGATAGGATTCCTTTCTGGAGACGGATGGAAGTCTCCGTCTCATACTAATTAAAGGACTCTCACCCGGATAATTAAAATGGGGCGAGCCAACTAAGTGGAGGTGGACTCACTCCCCATATTTATGCTAAGGTGCAGGAGCAGGATGCTCACTCTCGGGGTATAATCCAACCCGATATTTCTAAGGCATTGATTCATTCAACCTTTTGGTGGGATTTCTCCTCCGCGGACTAAGTTTGGTGATGGATAGGAAGAGCAGCTTTCTCCCCGCCAACCGCAATGGTGCATTTTCATGCCTGATTCTTCGCCTCGCGCCTCATCAAACATGCATCAGCTAGAAACACATAATTTGACTGGCAGGCAGCCTGTAAAATGCCTGCACCACTATGACCTTAGCAGATCCTCGCTCCAGCCATCATATTTAAATCACACCCACACATACACCTTATAATCTTTTAAGTTCATGACTGTCCAGGCGAGAGAAGGGCAAATCAGGAAAAGTGCAGCCGTCACTTAATTGCCACTTGAGGGCCTTTTCCCATCCAGTAACAATTTGTAGGCTGGCCGACAGATGACATATCGGGGTGGGGGGAGGGGGGGGGGCAGAAAAATTACCAAATGTACACCTTGGGCCTGGGGTAGGAGGGAGGGTGTGGAGTGCACCTCCATTAGAAGCCCCCTACTGACTAAGAGCAACCTCCCCTCAAGGCCTGGAGACCTCTGGACCTCCACACCCCCCAAGACTCCAAACATCCCCTTCGCAACCCCACAGGTATCATACACCATCCCCGGGATCCCTGACATTTACCTTCACTCCAGTTCCCTGTACTTAGTTACAAGCAGGTTGCTGCAGTGCCTCTTCCCGCCATTCCGCAGGACTGTGTCTGAAGGGGACGGAGAACTGCTGGCCAATATGAATTTCCAGCAGCTCTCCACAACAGGACTTCCACCAAAGAACGTAGTCCCACCTTCTGCCAATCAACACTCATTAGAGTGCAAAATGGCAGTGGGCCTATCTGCTTCCTGCCGTCTCTCCAGATGGCAGGTGCCAAATCCCTGCCATCCTAATAATTCAGGCCTGGGAGATGGAAGTGATTTGAATGAGTTCAAGAGGGAGTAACATTATATCATCATATTGACATATGATGATATAATGGCTATGCTACTGAGCTATACAGGGGTTGTGAGTTCAAATCCCATATTCAAATTAAATAAATCCTATTTTTTTTAGGCGAGGACCAGAAAAGAGCATTGCTACTAATGCCCTCTGCTGAAGGGAATTTGCACCCTTTCATTGGTCTGATCAATAGGCTATTAATTCACAACACGTGGTGGTTGATCTGGATGGAAATTGTTTCATTGGACAAATGCACATGGGTTCATAAAGGGCAGGTTGTGCCTAACTAATTTAGTGGAATTCTTTGAGGACATTACCAGTGCAGTAGACAATGGGGAGCCAAAGGATGTGGTCTATCTGGATTTCCAGAAAGCTTTTGACAAGGTGCCATACAAAAGGTTGCTGCATAAGATAATGATGCATGGCAATAAGAGTAAAGTAGTAGCATGGATAAAGGATTGGTTAAGTAATAGAAAGCAAAGAATGGGGATTAGTGGGTGTTTCTCTGGTTGGTGATCAGTGGCTAGTGGTGTTCCTCAGAGATCAGTGTTGGGCCCACAATTGTTCACAATTTAAATAGATGATCTGGAGTTGGGGGCCAAGTGCAATGTGTCCAAGTTTGCAGACGACACGAAGATAAGTGGTAAAGCAAAAAGTGCAGAAGATACTGGAAGTCTGCAGAGGGATTTGGATAGTTTAAGTGAATGGGCTAGGGCCTGGCAGATGGAATTTAAGACATTCACCAAGAGTCAAAAGAAACTGGGCCAAAGAACAAATGCTACTTGACCTGCATTGCTGCGACAATAGCCTGACAGTAGTAAATAAAGACTATGGGAGGGATTTTCCAGCTCAACCCGCGCATGTTTTCCAACGGCAGAGAGGACCTGCCACTGGCCGGCGGCTGGATTTTCTGGTCCTGCCGATGCCTAAGGGGCGTTGTGTGCCCTCTCCTTCCACTACCGGTGAAGACACCACAGGGGGTCACCATTGGCAGTCCTGGAAGATCCTGCCAGCGGGAAAGACCTGAAAATCTTGGCGAATAGCTCATGATGACTGAGAAACAAGTGTATGACTACTCAGTTGCTATCCAATTATGTTTCAAATTTACTGTAAATAATAAAGAAACATAATAAAAGAGAATGGATTTACATCTACTCAAAGTCAGGGTAGAATGACCTCAATATTCAGTTCCATTGTCAAATACAAAATAAATGACAAAAGCCAGATTTTGTCCTAGGTTTCTAAAGAATCCTTCTTTGCAATTTGGCAAGTCCCTATCTCGGAACTCTGTAAATTGGGTGTAATATGGGTGTAAATTCAGAGAGGTAGATATTCAGCAGAACCTTGGTGTCCTCGTGCATCAGTCACCGACAGTAAGCGTGCAGGTACAGCAGGTAGTAAAGAAGGCAAAGGGTATGTTGTCCTTCATAGCGAGAGGACTTGAGTATAGGAATAGGGATGTTTTACTGCAATTGTATAGGGCATTAATGAGGTCACTACTGGAGTATTGTGTGCAGTTTTGGTCTCCTTATCTGAGGAAGGATGTTCTTGCTTTGGAGGGAGTGCAGCAAACGTTTACCAGGCTGATTCCTGAGGTGGTCGGACTATCATATGAGGAGAGACTAAATTGGTTATGATTATATTCATTGGACGTTAGAAGAGTGAGATTTTATAGAAACTTATAAAATTCGAACAGGATTAGACAGGGTAGATTCAGAAAGAATACTCCTGATTGTGGGGGTGGGTGGGGGGCAGGGCAGAACTAGGGGTCATAATTCAAGGATAAGGGGTAAGTCTTAGAGGACTGAGCTGAGGAGAAATTTCTTCACCCAGAGAGTAGGGAATCTGTCGAATTCACTACCACAGAAAGTAGTTGAGGACAAAACCTTGTATAATTTCTAGAAGGCATTGAATATAGCTCTTGGAGCTAAGGGGATCAAGGGAAATGGGGGTAGGGGGGGTGGCAGAATCAGGTATTGAATTGATGATCAGCTATGATAATGAATGGCGGATCACGCTCCAGGGGCCAAATGGCCTCCTCCGGCTCCTATTTCCTATGTATGTTTCTATGTAAAAGACCCAGCACTTCCACATTTTACATAAAATGTATTAATTAACTTTCCTCTCATAATAGAATCATAGAATGATGCAGAAATAAAAAGGCGGCCATTCAGCCCATCCTCCCTGTGTCAACTCTTTGGCACAGCTATCTATTTAGTACCACAGCATTGCCTTGCCATTACTTTCCCTCCAAGTCTCTATTAAACATCTTTTTTTAAAGTTACGACTGACCTGCTTCCACCACCCATTTGAACAGTGCAATTACAACTTGCTGCATCAAAGTGGGTTCCCTCGTGTCGCCTCTGGTGTTTTTGCCAATCATCTTAAATCTGTGTCCTCTGTTACCTTTCTGTCTGCCATTGGAAGCATTTTCTCCTCATTTACCTTATGAAAGCCACTCATGATTCTGAAAACGGCTGCCACAGGTAGCCATCTGGGATGGTCACTTCCCGATTACAAAATGGACACTTTGCAAAGATTGCAGGGAAAATGGACAATACTGAGAAAGCAAGCAGGTGCAGGGTTTGTCTGTTGATTGGAGCCGTAGCTCCCAGACAAGACCGATACTGCAAAACCATTACCATACTAATGAGGGGACAAAAGAGTAACATTTAAGTAAACAATACCAAGGCAGACACCCCGGCGCCAGAGGGGACTAGAACAAAGCAGGCAAACGGCCACCTAGGACACGGCCAGCAATCAGGGCACCCACCCCTCTATTGGAGGAAATCGATAGGAACGATTGGGATACGGCCCAATTAATTGGGGCCAAGTTCAAGGCCTGTCCAAAAGCACGTGAAGCCCCTTTTGGGTATAAGAAGAATTCCCCAAGAGAGAATCGCGCTCTTGTGGCTCCGGCTCTCACCAAGGAGAGACCTGCCCAACAGCAACATCAGAACAAGTAAGTCCAAGGTCAATGCACGCTACGAGACAGACGCTTCTCGCTATGATTCCATACCAGTTCGACCCCAGCAGCCGAACACCGGCCATTATTCCTCTGACTGAGTGGGCGCCCGAAGCTAAGTATAGGCTTTAGCAGTAGTGATAGTTTAGTTTGTAGAGTTTTATGCATGAGTATATTTGACTGTGTGTGCAAATAAATGAGCATTGAGTTTGAACTTACTAACTGGTGTATGGAGTCTTTGATCAGTGTTCGGTTTTGAACCTTGTGGCGGTATCGAAAGATACCTGGCGTCTCTAGAGCAAACGTAATTAGAATTAAAGAAGGCAACCATATTGTCCGCCATCTTCAGAGCCAAATTAAGAGAAACACAATTAGCTACACACATCTACCTTTGACCATCTGTACACTTGGGTGAACCAATCCAACTTCTCCAGTCTTTCCACATAACTGAAGGCCCTCAGCCCTGGGACCATTCCTGTAAATCTCTTCTGCACTTTGTGTGCTTTAAGGTGAAGATCCTGCAATTATCCATAGCTCAGTAAAAAGACATTTTGCTCAGTGACCCATTACAAACAGCAATGAGTGCATGCATATAAGTAAGGCTAGTTCAGTGGCTCTTCTAAAAAGGTGGGAGATGGAGTAAAAAGAATGAAAATAGGATTTGACATAGTGCAAAAAAAATAAATGAACACAAACATCAGCATCAGCACCACCTACTCAGAACACTGAAACACATTTTATTTCCTTTTCATTTCCAAGGTAGTGATTGAAAGCATTTTATTCCAAATGAAATTGACATTCCATAAATGCATGTGGAATTAAGGTTGAATGGCTATAATTTCCTGCAAGTAGGTAATAGAAAAAACAATTTTGAAGCCAATTTTATCCAGGATATGATATTTAGGCAGTGTATGTCAAGATGATTATACTGAATTAATCTATCAACGTCATTATATGGCAGCAATGAATTAACTTTTCAAATGGTTTGCTTAAATCAGCAAAATGGAAATATGTGATTAATGAATGGCATTTGCTTTTAATCATTTTAACATTATCTATTCTATAACCTTGTCTGTAAAATAATGTCAGTTCTGAGCTAACTTAACAAGAGGAAAATACAGAGAAACCGCAGATTTGTTACTGATACACATGCCAGAAATTTGAAGTTCGCTCATGAAGGACCTCAGAGGATATGCTTAGTGAAATCAGATGCAACTCTCCAAATCTGGCTGCCTGGATTTTCTAACTCCATGATCAGCTTTGGAGAACTGCATCTGAACAACCTTATTACAGGTCAGACAGAAACAGGCGTAGGTCATTGAGCTCCTCAAATCTGTAATTAGATTACAGCCAATGTACACCTCAGGTCCATTCATCCCATCTTTGCTCCATATCCTTTTTTACCATAACATGACAAAATAAATCGAGAGCGGGATTCACCGACCCTCCGCGCCTAAATCAGGCTCGGTGCGGGGGCGGAGAATTACCCAAAATAGGCTCCCATGCTGGCATGCGATTCTCCGGTGACCGGGGAATCGGCACCAGTCGCGCGTGTGCGATCGATGCGGCGCCAGTCGACGGGCCAAGTGCCTGCCGAGTTCCGCCGGTGTGGTTCACATGTGGTCCCACCCGGTGGGACCTTGCCGTTCTGGCTGCGGTGGCCGTCCTGGTGGGGGGCGGGGGGATCCGACTCCGGAGGGGCCTCTAAGGTGCCAGGCCTGTGATCGGTGGCCACAGATCGGCAGGCGCGTTCATTCTGGGGAGCCTAAGTTCCTCCACACGGGGCCCCTGTAGGACGCCGCCATTTTGTGCAGAGCCAGCACGAAGACGGCCACTGTACGCATACGTGGACCCGCGGCCGGCCGCCGTGTGCATGCGCGGCCGTGCGGGCGTAACTGCAGGGTCCCACTGGCAGCCAGAGCTGCGGGACGCACGCCGGCGCCCTGCTAGCCCCCTTGAAGACGGAGAATCACCCCGGACTTTCTAGGAAAAAGTCCGGAGTGATTCTCGCCCGTTTTCCGGCGGGCGTGGGGACTTAGACTGCAGAAGGGAGAAACCCGCCCCTTGTGTTTTTCAGTATTGAAGGGTTCAATTAATCCAGCACATGAACAGTGCTTCCAGAGTGACTTCCAGACATCCACTACTCTTTTATGGGAAAATTGGTGTTTTAATTTCACTCCTGAATTGCTAAACTCTAATTTTAACAAATGCCCCTCATTCCGTGTTTGCAAAGTAGCGTAAATTGTTTCACTGAGGGGAATAGCACAGTGGTTAACACAATTGAGTCATGGCGCCAGCGTCCCTGGTTCAATTCCTGCTTGGGTCACTGTCTGTGCGGAGTCTGCACGTTCTCCCTGTGTCTGCGTGAGTTTCCTCCGGGTACTCCGGTTTCGTCCCACAAATCCCAAAAGATGTGCTGTTAAGTGAATTGGACATTCTGAATTCTCCCTCTGTGTTCCCGAACGGTGCCGGAATGGGGAGACTTGGGGATTTTCACAGTAACTTCTTTGCAGTGTTAATGTAAGCCTACTTGTGACAATAATAAAAGATTATTTTAATCCACTTGGTTGGATCAGGTGGGATATTTTAAGCGTCGAACAACTGAATTCCAAATCCAATTTTCCTTCAACTTTTGATTTTAACTGAGATTTGGTTGGTGAGGCAGCATGCCTCATATGTAATCACAGTTTTAAATTTAACCCAGGCTGGTTGCGTTTTTCCATCCTTCAGAAAATCAGTGGCTAAATGAAGGCAAAGACTACTGGATCCAGGAGGGAAGTGTCTTTCCTCTTGCCTGTTGGATCCAGTGTTCCTACTTCAACAACCACCTGCAATCTAACACCCCACTCTCAGTACCCCCAATCTCTTCACCAGGCCTCAAATAGTCCCCACAAATCCTCTGCTCTCCTTTCAAGCTTCCTACTTCCTCCTCTCTGCTCTCCGACTGCCCCATGATGCCAAACTCCGACACATTTGATGGCCGGCCAGCATCTCAATCTGGCTGTCTATGACCAGGAAACGGAGGCAACACATTTATTCAGGTCTTGCCATTAACATCAACAGAATCTGAGGGAAATCCATTCATCCTGGTGCAGCCCCACCCCTGCCTCCACTTCAGACTTAATATCCAATCCTCTGTATCTTCACTACTAAATCGTTTAATTGTCATGGACAGTGATCACATAAATCGTGAACCCGGCGAGACGGTTGCGGTCTGTCCAGCGCCGCCACACTAGACCGGGATCCGTGCCGCTGATCGGGGGGGCTTCTGCAAGGGGTGGGGGGGGGGGGGGTAGCCAGGTGGTGGGCTGTGGGGTAACGGATAGTGGGTTGGTTCACGCATGGCCGGTGCCATGTTGGATGGCCCAACCGCTACAGGTCATCAGCCGGACGCATGCGTGGCCCATTACACGGCCATTCTCCAGCCGTTTACGGCTAGGGAGGCGGGAGTTCCAGTCGGCGCTGGTGCTAGCTCCTCACCGGTACCGGAATGGGTCAGAGCTCCACGCCAATTCATTTGACAAAAATCTCCCACGGATTCTCCATTCGAGCCGGCACTTAGCTGCAGAAATGGAGAATCCAGCCCATTTACTCTGACAATTCAGACTGTAGGATGGGGAAGGGAGGGATAGAGTTTGGTGAAGGGAGGGATAGAGTTCGGGGATTGGAGGGATAGGGTTAAGAGAAGGGAGGGATAGAGATCGGGGAAGAGGGAAATGGGAGGGATAGAGTTCGGGGAAGCGAGGGACACCTTCGTGGAAGAGATTGCAAGGCAGGAAAAGAAGACGCCAAGAGATTGTGCAGGGCTAAGAAATTGGAACCGGGATGAAGAGCTTAAGAGCTGGGTAAAAGATGTGGAATATTACAGGTCTTGAGTCTGTAGGCAGGGCCCCAAGTAAGTACTGGTAGACAGTGCGAGAGGAAATGTGGGTTGGTGAGCCTGTGTTTGCTGCGAGTAAGAGAGGTGAGGACTCCAATGTGGTGTCTATGGGAGTACTTCAATTCATTCTGGCGCATGAGGAGTCCACATAAAAGTGAAATTCTGGCTGAGCAAGTTTTTCCCCTTTTGCTGGAGCACGCATGAGCAAAAATATGCCTGCAAGGTGGATTTGCATCAATTGGAATTTAAAAAAATAAGCCTATGCAGCTGGCAGCTCGGCTGACTTCAAAGTTGAAGATAAAGTATTATGGACCAGGCTTTTTTAAAACACCAAAGTATAACATGGAGTTCACTTGACCTATAACTGTTTATTGATTTTGGTTATGAGCACAAGAGCCCGTCTTTCAGGTGTTATTCAACCAAGTTCTTGGGAGCTTTTAATCAAAAAACAAGTCTTATTCTATGAATTTAGTTAAAATTTTATAAACACACACGGTAAGAATTTTTACCAACTATAAACATAAAGACCCCACACAGCTACAGCAATCTATGTATCACCCTTAATAAATTCCCCCTTTAACTGTTCCAATCAGTAACAAAATCCAAGTAAAACCAGAAACCCCTTTTCAAAGGTGTGGCCCAGCACACGGCACTCTTACTGGTATAAGACTTGTCATTGATACTCTGTTCCCCTTTTAAAACAGCAGGTTTGAATTTCTCTCAGAAAGCATTTATCTCTTTTAAGTTATCAAGTAGTATGGAAGCCGCTTTTAAAATGAAGATAGAGAAACACTTCTTTCAACCTGTGCAGTTCAAAACCAGTCCAAACTCAAAGCAAAAGTAAAACCCCCAGAGCCACAAACCAGCTCCAAACTCAAAACAAAAGTAAAAGCTCAGAGCCACAGCCCAGCTCCACCCACACAATGACATCACTGAAGCCATGTGATAAGACAAAAGCATTTCTTAAAGGTACACTCCCATGACGAAAAGCCAGGATTCTCTGGTCCCGTAATCAGCGCACCCCCACCCGCAGGTTTCCCAATGGTGTGGGATGACCTCAATGGGAATTCCCATTGACAGTGGCAGAAACAGAGAATCTCACTGCCAGCAAGTGCCGTCGAAAAACAGGCGGCTGGGAGGCCAGAGAATCCTACCCAAAATGTCGCTGGTGTGGAAGGGTGTGAACGCAGGCCGGTACAAGACCTGTTAAATTTTAACCCTTTCCACACTCTGCACTGTGTTGGCAGAAATAAAATAAAATGTATTTTATGCTGGGATGGCATTATTGTAAATTCATAAATTTATATATTGCAGTAAACATAATTTCAACAATACACGTCAGAGTAGAATTCTTATCAATGTGGTACACTTACCTGTTGAATTAGTCTATACAATTGACATATCAATTCGATTTGAAAAGAATATGCTACTGTAGATCAACCAAAATGTATTCCGAGAATAAATACATTTTTCAACAAAATATCAGAAATGTTCTTCTCCAGAAGTAACAATCCAGCAAAAAAAAAATCAACATTGTCTGAAATTCCACATTTCCACGAGTTCCTTAGCAGTCAGATCCAGAGAATAACTGGCATCCCCCATCCTCGTTCTCAATATTAAATAGGAACTTCACCATTCACAGATTCCGGGCAGGTGGAGAACGTTCGGCATTGTGGCTCTGTGCCTTGTTTTTAAGAAACCATCTGCAGGGGGGAATTTTCAGTTCCTGCCCGTGGCGGGCAGGGTTACTGGCAAGAGGCAGAAGATCTGTTAACTGATGGCGTGATACACTGTGCGGATTTTGCTTTTCCGACTTTCAAGGCAGGTAAAAGGTAGGTTGAACCTCCTGATGAACAATGTTGGGAACCCCATTTGCATGCATTAGTATCTCAAGCATGCTCATCAAAAGGCCACCTCGCCAGAATTAAGTTCACTCTCCAAATTAAGTCCCCTGCTAGCAAGGATTTAGGACATTCAGGTTCACAACTGTATATATGTAGTGCGTGCCTGGTGCACTTCACCTCTTCCATGACTTTGAGGTCAGTAAATGTTGCTTTTGTCATCTTGTTGACCCCGCGTTACTTCACTCGAGTGCTGTTAGCAAACACTGAACCAAGGCTGGAAATGGGAGGCAGATGAAAGCTGACAGTGGGATGAAGGAGTGGGGGTGGGGGAGAGGGGGGTGGCTGTTAGCGTGGAGCAAAGACTGGAGAGAGAAGGCAAGCTTACTGGAAGTGGGGGAGAAGGACGCATTCCTGTAGGTGGGTGGGGGAAGGAGGTATGCCTGTGGAAAGGGGGAAGAGGTGTCCTAGAGGGTGGGATCAGTGGTGTTGAAGGTGTGGTGGGGGGGGTGAACTCAGAAGGTGGTGCAGAAGGTGAAGTCACACGGGACCAGAGGTGAGCTGGCAAGATGGATACAGAGCTGGCTCAGTAATAGAAGGTAGCAGTGGAAGGGTGCGATTCTGAATTGATAGCTGTTTCTAGTGGAATTCCTCAGGGATCAGTGCTGGGACATTTGCTGTTTGTAATATAGATCAATGATTTTGAAGAAAATGTAACTGGTTTGATTAGTAAGTTTGCGGATGACCAAAGGTTGGTGGAATTGCCGATAGCGATGAGGACCGTCAGAGGATATAGATTGAGTGGAGACTTGGGCGGAGGGATGGCAGATGGAGTTTAATCCAGACAAATGTGAGGTAATGCATTTTGGAAGGTCTAAAACAATTGGGAAATATACAGTAAATGGCAGAAACCTTAAGTGTACTGATAGGCAGAGGGATCTGGGTCTCCAGATACATAGGTCACTGAAAGTGGCAATGCAGGTGGAGAAGGTAGTCAAGGAGGCATAGGCATGATTGCCTTCATTGGCTGGAGCATTGAGTAAAAAAATTTGCAAGTCAAGTTGCAGCTTTATAAAACCTTAGTTAGGCCGCACTTGGAATATGGTGTTCAATCCTGGTCGCCACACTACCAGAAGGATGTGGAGGCTTTGGAGAGGGTACAGAAAAGATTTACCAGGACGTTGCCTGGTATGAAGGGCATTAGCTATGAGGAGAAGTTGGAGAAACTTGGTTTGTTCTTACTGGAACGATGCAGGTTGATGGCCGACTTGATAGAAGTCTACAAGATTATGAGGGGCATGGACATAAAAGACAGTCAGAAGCTTTTTCCCAGGTTGGAAGAATCAATTACGAGGGGGCATAGGTGTAAGGTGTGAGGTGCAAGGTTTAAAGGAGATGTACGAGGCAAGTTTATTACACAGAGGGTGGTGGAAGCCTGGGGGCTGGATTCTCTGTTTGGACAGCACGGTAGCATAGTGGTTAGCACTGTGGCTTCACAGCGCCAGGATCCCAGGTTCGATTCCCCACTGGGTCACTGCCTGTGCGGAGTCTGCACGTTCTCCCAGTGACTGCGTGGGTTTCCTCCGGGTGCTCCGGTTTCCTCCCACAGTCCAAAGAAGGGTAGGTTAGGTGGATTGGCATGCTAAATTGCCCTTAGTGTCCAAAAAAGGTTAGGAGGGGGTTACTGGATTACGGAGATAGGGTGGAAGTGAGGGCTTAAGTGGGTCGGTGCAGACTTGATGGGCCAAATGGCCTCCTTCTGCACTGTATGTTCTATGTAAATCCCCATGCCGGCGTGAAAACGATGGTATTTTACGGCAGGAAAACCGGCGCAAAGCGGCCATCGATTCCCTGTTTTGCTGGCGGCTAGCAGGGAGGCAGCGTAGAGCTCGCAATTCTCCCTGTTGATACAGCCCTGAGCATTTCCGGTTCCGTGGCCATGCATGCATATAGCGGCGGCCTGCAGTGGCTGCGCCATGCTTCATGGCGGCCTCAGCCAGCGAACCCGGAAGCAAAAGTAGTGCCCCCCTTCGGCCACTCGTGCGCCCCCGACCGCCCGCCCACAGTGCCCCCAGCCCCGAATTAAGCCACCCCTGTCCACGGATCTGCCCTCCCCCGACTGTGGCGGCAACATACTGAGTCCGCAGCCGCCATGCCAGGGTCCCAAACGGTGTGAGCACACGTAACCCACGCTGTCAGGAACTCGGCAGGTCGGGGATGGAGCATCGCAGGGCGAGCCTCAGGGAATGACCTGAGGCCGTGGATACGTGGCATGGAGTATTCCTAGAGTAAGCCGCTTTTCAGGAGGCGTAGAATCCAAAAACCTCCGCCCCTTCGCTGAATGCGATTTCGGCGTCGGGGTAGAGAATCCAGCCCTGGAAATCGTGGCGGGTTGAGGTAGTAGAAGCAGATACGATGGTGACTTTTAAGGGGCGTCTTGACAAATACATGAATAGGATAGGAATTGAGGGTATTGGCCCCTGGAAGGGTAGAGGATTTTAGTTCAGATGGGCAGCATGGTCAGTTCAGGCTTGGAGGGCCGAGGGCCGAAGGGCCTGTTCCTGTGCTGTAATTTACTTTGTTCTTTGTTAATACTGGTGATATGAGGGAATTCACAGATAGAAGAAGGAATGGAAAGCAGTAGGGTGACAGGTCCAGGGTGAGAATCTGGTAGGTGAAGGTCTCATTGGGTGAGAAATCACGTGGGAGACTAGACAAGTGGCTCGGTTAATGAAGGGATGTCAGGGTCAGTTGAGCATGGAACAGTAGCAACAGTCGGCTTTGAGGGGCGGGAAGACATGGAAGGGGGATTGTGGTAGTGTCCAGAGTAATGGTGGAGGTCAAGGGTGACAAAGAGGTGAGGAATGGTGATACTTAATGGGTCAATTGTGATGGGGGAACTTATTGAGTGAATGAAGTGGTGGAGTAAGATTGAAACGTGACTATTTTCTAAATCTGACTTTGACCATGCAGTTTGTAGGTCAGTGACATCTGAAACAGGGGGAGAGACTTTTCAGGTGGGTGGAGTTCAAGGTCTGCACAAGTGGCCTATTGAAGGGACATCCTAATAATTATGAGGCAACTGGATGGCAACCATGTTCAGTTGTGTTCTCTTCTCAGTGGTGAAGCTCACACGGCAACAGTTTTAATCCCACTCATTGGTCTCATAACATCATGATATCAACAAGCTGAACAGCTTCCATTTATTCTGTGCTACTTGACATTGCCTGCAGTCAGAGGGAGAGAGGTGGATGCCTTCAAGTGGAGGGCAGACAATGCGTGACTCCAAACCTTCATCCTCCTGTGTGAATGGTTATGGCTGATAAGGGCTCATGTTTTTCTTTGCTGCCAAGGCGATGGTCTCTTTATAGAGTCTCGAGCATAGTGGGGTCAAGTGCCATAGTGTCAGAGGGAGGCTTCTTGAACATGGCTATCATCACCCAAGTCAAAGAGCAATGTCTCCATGTGCAGTCATAAGACCATAAGACATAGGAGCGGAAGTAAGGCCATTCGGCCCATCGAGTCCACTCCACCATTCAATCATGGCTGATTTCAACTCCATTTACCCGCTCTCTCTCCATAGCCCTTAATTCCTCGAGAAATCAAGAATTTATCAACTTCTGTCTTAAAGACACTTAACGTCCCGGCCTCCACCGCCCTCTGTGGCAATGAATTCTACAGACCCACCACTCTCTGGCTGAAGAGATTTCTCCTCATCTCTGTTCTAAAGTGACTCCCTTTTGTTCTAAGGCTGTGCCCCCGGGTCCTAGTCTCCCCTACTAATGTAAACAACTTCCCTACGTCCACCCTATCTAAGCCATTCATTATCTTGTAGGTTTCTATTAGATCTCCCCTAATGGGAGATGTACCAACAGGATGTCCTTTAACTGGAAGGGGTGGGGTGGATATGCCACATCTAGATGGAGGCTAGGTGAAGTGCTTAGCATTGATCTGCTGGCTTTGAGATGAATAGAAACCTGTTACGGACATGCTCACTACATTTATCACATCAATGCATTCACACATCCACTGAGCTGTCGATGCTACCTGCTGCAGGCCACCTTGCTCTGGTAATGGCTCTCCTCCAGATGAGGAGAAGGAGGACTTGTTGTTAATTGGCAAAGGGCCAGGAGGAGCAAGAGGCTGCAGGGCCTCCACAAGCTCAAGATGGTGATGAATATGGAGCACTTCAAAGGTGAGCATTGGCCGAGCATGGGTCTAGGGCCAGAGATGCTCTTATCTAGGGCTGAGTGAGTGGCAATGCCGGAAGTGCCTTTGTCCAGGAATGTGAGTGCTCACATCTACCAGCTTCTCCAGTATGAGCGGCAGCCGCAAGAACTCTGGAGGAATAGTGTGAATCTCCTGCCAGAATTTAGTGTATGGTTGTCTGGGGGTCCTTTAAATATGGTGCCAGGACCTTCAACCTCATGAGGTAATGATGGGATGGGTGACTTCCTGTTTACCCCACCATGAAATTCACCAAGCTCCTCACAGATGTATGATGAGCTGACTAGCAAATGTTTGCGCATCTTCAGCCATCCCAATGCCCAATGGGAATCACGCAGACTTTCCCACCCGCCACCGGACTTTGTCTCCGCACCGGACAATTTCACCCCGTGTTCTGGAAGAACACCAGCTATTCTGAATATTTACAATCACAATGCTACAGTTTTTGAATTCATAATTTTTTTACCATCAAAGTCAATGATTAATGATAATGGAATTGAATAATGCAAATCCATTGAAAAATCCCTCAATCATTGTCTCCTTGTTAAAGGAGGGATTAATGTAACAATTGTGCAATTCAAATGTGTGCGCTGGAAGAAAATGTGATTCTATATTTACTGTATAAATATTTATGAAAGAACTCATCATAACCAGGAATTAATAATGAAATAAAAATCCAGCAGACCCCAAAAAGATAAAATAGCTCACAATGAAATATTTATAATGTTATTTAACAGCTACATGTCGTATTATTATTACATGATATGAGAATAATGGAGTGAATAACAGATTAATAGTATGATATGCTCTATGTTTTAAATAATTAAATCTTGTTTTTGCATCTTGTATTTTAAACAATTTATTACTAAGCACCTAGCTACCTAAAATCAAATATTAAAAATCAAACAAATTTAAATAAGTTTCTAAATAAAAATTAATTTTAAAAAGCTGAAAGAAATAATAAATATGTAATGAATATTAAACCTAAATTTTAATGGTTTACTGTATTTTCCTGGTAGTCATCAGCCCAGTCAAGTTCTCTATATTCTCACTTAAATTGCAATAAATCTGTGCAGCCAAGTGACTGTAGTTCATTTTTACTGAAATATGTCATATGAATTCCCTCTCACGTGTTTATTGTAGTCTCCTTTTTTGCACATTCGCACACTCAGCGGGTTTGTGTATCTTACCAAAACTGATCATTTTAAACATGGCAGGAGTTTGAAATCTGCACTCAATAGTAACAAAATCCTGTGCAAATGAACACTTTAGGTTCAATAAAGAAACAGGCATAATAAGGATGCAAAATATTTGAAAATTAAAATGGATATTATTCCACAATCATGGGTTTAGTGCAGATATAAATAATCAGTCAGGCTGAATTCTGCTACTGCTACTATTACGAAGCTGACTTGTTTGTCCATCTGGAAGCTAATACCCTTTAGCTCGAGGCATCTCGCACTCGTCTCCCTCTGGAGTAAAATTACTGGAGCATGAACCACTAGCTAGGAATGGCTGGCACGGCCTACACTGTGCACAGTTTGCCAACCATACTATCTAAATAACATAAGTAAATGAAGATATTAAAGAACAAACAAATCTTGTTTCATGGATGGAAACAATTCTTACGAGACATAAAGTGAATTCAAATGAAACATCTGGATAAGGTGAAACCCATTTGTTAAACTGGCACAATGCCCTCCTATCTGCCCTCCCGAAGTTACACACAGTGAAAAGGAGATGGATGCTGAAATATTTCTTGGCCCGGAGATTGCTGCTACATAACCTAGAACATGGTTTAAAAGGCATGAATCAATTAAATGGTCCTACAGGGCTCAGGCAACAGACAATTATTCAAACCGCAGCTCAGTTAAATTGAATTTAATACTTACTAATACACATGATATGCATATTTTAAAGATATCAATACTTTGACCAATCGATTAATGGGTGCCATTCATTGTCTGATTTTACTTTTTGTTGCATGTTTTCAATTAATTATTAACTAATTAATATGATGCAGATGCTCCTGAAATGTGATTGAATGCGCTGTCAGTAAAACGTCAGCCTACTTCCCTAAGCCACAATTTTAAGCTTAATTTTAAAAGTGGATGGTTAGGAATAGCGAAACAAAATAGTCAGACATTACAACAAGCTGGAGTGTGATGGAAAGCGGTTTTCAAGCTCTTGCACAATACATTGCAAACTACTCTGCCCATTCACACTTGGTCCAGATACCAATTCAGTCCCTTGTCCTTGTGGCTCAGTTGTGGCTTTCACCTTGCTGATCTGTTTATACACAGCACTGTTCTTATCTATTTGACTCTGCATGTTGGCAACAGATCTTTCAATCTCTGCTAGATTCGGGATACGTTTCAGTATTCCTTTTAATTTTTTCTGTGGAGCTTGATTCTGAGGAACAGAAGATGATGAAACGGCAAGATCAAGAAGAGGTGCAGGCAGGGTCGAGCAATGTGAAGGTGATATGGTGAGACATAAAGTGTGAGGAGGAGAGACAGGAGGAAGGGGTGGTGGTGAAGGGGGAGCAGGGGAGTGGGAAGTAGACAGGGAATCATAAGGCAAGACAGAAGGGAGCGGGGGAAGGGCGGGAGGAGGAAAATTAGTTGGAGGTTCTGGAATGTTCTCCAATAGTTCACAGCCTGACTCCATTGAGATGCATATCTGTGTAAATAAGCTGCAGTCACTGTCTCTCCTGACAGAAGAAGGTGATGCTTTCCAATCTGGAGGAGGAGAAATCTCTTCAGAGATGTCAGAATGATTAAAGCTAATGGAGGGTGGTGAATTCAATTCAGAATACGAAGCCAGAGAAATAGAAGCAAGAGAAGAGGAAGAATGATGATGCGATGATGTAGATATTGATGACTTTGGGGGGATTGCAATCATACTTCTGCTTTTAAAGGGAAATTTTCTGCTCATCAATGAATCTTGAATTTTGACATGTTTCCTTTCTTGTAAGGCTTGTTGTTCAAACTGCCTTGCTTGTTCTTTAACAGTTAGTTTAGAATTATCATCTTTAATAATAGGATTCATGTTGCTCAACTGACTTTCAGTTTTCCCTTCTTCTTCTTTAAACAATTTCCTCTCCCACTGCACAGGATCCATAATCACTGGTCTATGCAAGATATTATACATCTGATGTCCATGAATGCGAGAGGGCAATGTCCATGCTTGATGACCACCCTCTGCTGGAAGCTGAAATAACGCATTTTTCAAACTTATTCTTATAGGTGAAGACTTGGCTAAAACTGATCCCTTTTTATAATGGGACAGACCACAATTTTCAGGAGATATAAATACACTGGCATTATATATAGGGTTCCTTGTAGTTAATGGATTCGCGTCTGATAAGTATGTGATACTACTTTCAGACTTGGGTAGACTATTTTTCAGTGTTCCATTGACAGTGGACTGTTTATGAGCCTCAATAGCACGGGAAGCAAATGTGCTCAAAAGTCTCTGCCGATCTCCATCTTCAAAAACAGACTTTATTCCCCTGCTTTGTTGAAAATGGTAAAGAAGAGAAAGACTTGAAAGAAAAGAAGACAATCAGATGTAAGGAAATATGTAAGAACATTGTTATCTCAGCTAAGATATTAGGCAAGGGAACCCCGTTATTGCAAATGCAATTGTTCCAACCTTTTGTTTTGTTAAAAAATACTTCTAAGCTGACACTCTACTACAGCCAATATGGAAGTTCAAATCTTGGGATACATTTCTGATGAAATTTACTTTGATGATAATTGAATGTTTGTAATAATGAGGTTTGACATGACAATAATGTACAGCTATTTAGGAGTATCACCTAATGGCTACTTAAAATACTGTAACTATTACATATAACTAAAATTATTCAGGATCACCACCGCTACTTAGCTACAACTTTCTGACTTGCGAGACTGACAAATATATTTTTTCTGGTTTAGTTTGGCTGTGTTACAGATTTGCACTACTTACTGATGCCTAAAAGTTGACTCCAAAGTTAGTTTAAAGGATGCATGTGAACAGGTAAGAAATGGACGCCTTAGTATGGAAGACAGTTAAGCAGAACCAAATGCATGTTGGAAATAAATGAAAAAGACACAGCATTTTGTTTTGTTAAGCAACCTATTCTTGTTGGAACTAGTCAAATTTTAAGAGGCAGCAGAGAGGTCGATCCACTGTAATTAGGATGGAATACTTACTTGCCAAGCCTTGTCATTAAGATGCCAGTTTATAAACAGTGCAATTCTATCATGAATGTCTATTTACTTTTAAGTCCAATTTAATCCTGATTTATGTTATTTTTCAATGCAAGATCCTTAATGAATTGTTAAATTTAATTGGTTGCAACATAAAACTTGATAATGAAATTGTGGTGTTTGAAGTGTCTGAAATGTTCAATAAAACTAGAAAAGTTTTGACTTTAATTTGTCAAGTTTAATTTATTTACTTCAGTCTCTTGTTATTGAATGCTGGCCCATGGTGCTATCTAGTTCCACAGGCAATGGCAGACCTGGTACCTTGCCCAAGAAGCTCATCTTCATACAACACTCAGGCTGTGGATGTTGGTAATTGCTTTCCTTCTACTGACATACACATGTAGGAAATTTGAAGTCTCCCATACAACTGAACTGGGGAGGGAGTACCCAAAATATAGTGGACTGTGACATACCACCCCATTCCCATCAACAGTGCAGTTGACACTATTGTCCTAATGCTGGTTGCCCAGTTAGCTGGTATGCAAAGTGTGGTCCGAATACATTGGAATCAGACTGACAGTTTTAGGACTCAGCTGGGTGGGGCTCGGACTGTGTATTTCCAATTGGTGATCTAGCTGATGGGGAAACTACACAGCAATTTATTTGTTTTATGGAACTGTGCGGAAGAGGATCAAAAGAGGTGACACGGTGACTAGTACTGCCTCACAGAGCCAGGGACTTGAGTTCAATTACGGCCTTGAATGACTGTCTGTGGGGAGTTTGTACATTCTCTGTGTCTCTCCATGGGATTCCTCCAGGTGCTCCAGTTTCTTCCCACTTTCCAAAGATGTGCAGGTTAGGTGGATTAGCCATGTTAAATTGTCTGTTAGTGTCCAAAGATTAGTGGGAATACAGGGCTTTGGGGAGAGGGGCGGGGGGGGGGCATAGATAGGGTGTTCTTTCAGAGAGTTGGTGCAGATTCAATGAGCCGAATGGCTTCCTTCTGCACTGTAGAGATTCTATGCCTCTATGAAATTTCAAACTAGGGCTGAACTAATTCAGGATCTTAGCACAGCCTGTATGTTTATCATATTTAATAGGTTCAAAATGCATGTCACATTTAGCATGCAGATCTAGGCTGGAATTCTCCGGCCGTTGGGATTCTCCATTCCCGCCGGCAGCGTACCCCCGCCAGCGGGTTTCCCCAGCGTGGGGTGTCTTCAATGGGAGATGCTATTGACAAGCGGCGGAAGTAGAGAATCCCGCGGCCAGCAAACGGCATGCTGCCGAGAAACACACGGCTGGGGGACCGAAGAACCCAACTCATGATGTTCATGTGCAACACGAACAAAAACATGAAATACTGCAAACAAAAGAAACAGTTGAACCTATTGGTGCGGACAAAATAAAACCATCTTTGTGCACATTCTACATTAAAACAAATATTCAACAAGAATATGTATTTTACAGCACAAAACTATAGAAGGGGCATGATCATGTAATCAATTCAGCCCTGTAGCAAGGAGATTTATCCTTCATCAGAGTAGAGCTGAATATTGAAATACAAGCAACAGGCAGACTTCACTTGGTCTGTTTGCTTTGTTCAAATAGTTTCTCCCTGCACCCAGCCTTCATGATCAGTTCCTACGACATATACTGCCGACTGAGGTCTAAGCTACCACACTGAGTCATACTGTGAGATAGATGTACAAGGATGAACTCCTTGATTTTCTATTTTTGATTATGGCATTTGTCCAATGTATCTACCTGCAGCAGACACTTCCCAGAGGGAATCACTGCCATGTGTGTGTCTGCAATCACACTGCAAATGTATTTTAAAATAATCAGCCAGTGTAATCTTGCATCATTTATGATCATTATTACTCCAACAAAAAAAAATATCCTCTATGAAACTAAAGGGTAGAAGTTCCTGATGGCTTAATGACGACCTGATTTTAGATAATTTCTCAGTCACAGAGACTTTGGAAGTTGGAAACAATCCTTTAGAAAGGTAAAGAATTGAAATGGCCTTTGGTGCATTAAAAGTATTTGACCTCGACATTAAACACAATTAGGTTGAGTGCACGGTTAATTTTTTAAAAAGATCTCTATTCTCTGAAGACTTACATGGTGTTGTCACCCAGTTCTTCATACAGGTTAGTTGCTGGGCCGCCAGTTGATTTCCCTGCCGGCAAAGCCATCTGGATCCTTGCTGTCTTTGCACACTCTGCCTGTCGCCTATTCAAACACAAAATAGACCATCAGAACCATTTTATCAACACTTGTGCCCTGCTATGTCAAATTCATTCAAAGGATAAGTTTTTTTGGGCTATTAAAAGAAAAAATGTCTTCTTTTTCACTGCACCTCACAAAACAACCCAGTTCTCCGATATATTGAGTCCTCTTCCAAGTAGCCCACTTTTTGTTCCTGTAAATTTTGCTCATCATAATGCACGGAAAATCCAGATGGGTTTCCGGTGGAGTATTACAAGAAATTTAAAGATACGTTGGCGTCGCTGATGGTGGGGATGTTTGAAGAGGCGATAAGGAAGGGGATGTTGCCACAGACTTTGGGGCAGGCATCGATCTCCCAGTTGCTCAAGAAATATGGGTTGGGCAGGGGAAAATGTTTAGGTAAATGCAGGGACGAGACTTCACTAAGAAGGAGATACAGAGCTTTCTAGTGGCGCCGGCCTCTACACTGTTGGAGGAGGTGCTGACGACAGGGGGAATGGAGAAGGGGGTGGTGTCGGCGATTTATGGGGTGATTCTGGGAGAAGCGAAGGCACTGCTGGAGGGGATTAAGGCAAAGTGGGAGGAAGCATTGGGAGAGAGAATGGAGGAGGGGTTGTGACGTGAGGTGCTCTGGAGGGTAAATGCCTCAACTTTGTGAGCGAGGCTGGGACTGATACAGTTAAAGGTGGTGTATAGGGCGCACCTCACAAAGGTGAGGATGAGACGACTCTTTGAGGGGTTAGAGGATGTTTGTAAATGTTGCGGGGGGAAGGGGGGTGGAGCGCAAACTACATTCATATCTTTTGATCCCGTCCAAAGCTGGAGGGGTATTGGAGGGAGGTGGTGAGGGTAATTTTGAAGGTGGTACATGTGAGGCTTGAGCCAAAACCTTTGGAGGCCATATTCGGGGTATCGGATCGGCCGGGGTTGGAAGCGGGCGCGGAGAGAGATGTTTTAGCCTTTGCCTCGCTGATCGCCCAAAGGCGGATCGTATTGGGGTGGAGGTCAGTTTCTCCACCCTGTGCCCTGGCATGGCGGAGGGATCTGTTAGAGTTTTTAACACTCGATAAGGTGAAGTTTGAGTTGAGGGGAAGGATGGAAGGGTACTATAATTCATGGACTTTGTTTATGATGCAGTTTCAAGAATTGGATGACATTGAACATTAGTGGGGGGGGGGGGGGGGGGAGGGGGGTTGGGGTGGAGAGGGGATTGGACTGTGTATGTTGTTGGTGACTATGTATGGGTGGATGGTGGATTCCTGAACTTTACCTGAATGCTCGTAGTATTCGGAATAAGGTAAATGAGTTGATGGCGCAAATCATCGTGAATGACTATGATTTAGTGGCCATTACTGAAACATGGTTAAAGGATGGTCACGACTGGGAGTTAAATATCCGAGGGTATCAAACTATTCGGAAGGACAGAGTGGATGGTAAGGGAGGTGGTGTAGCTCTGTTATTTAAGGATGACATCCGGGCAACAGTAAGGGATGACATCGGTGCTATGGAGGATAAGGTTGAATCTATTTGGGTGGAAATCAGGAATAGTAAGGCGAAAAAGTCACTAATAGGAGTAGTCTATAGGCCACCATATAGTAACATTATGGTGGGGCAGGCAATAAACAAAGAAATAACTGATGCATGTAGAAATGGTACAGCAGTTATCATGGGGGATTTTAATCTACATGTCGATTAGTTTAACCAGGTCGGTCAAGGCAGCCATATAGGGGCTTATAGAATGTATCCCCGATAGTTTCCTAGAACAGTATGTAATGGAACCTACGAGGGAACAAGCGGTCCTAGATCTGGTCCTGTGTAATGAGACAGGATTGCTTCAGGATCTCATAGTTAGGGATCCTCTCGGAAGGAGCGATCACAATATGGTGGAATTTAAAATACAGATGGAGGGTGAGAAGGTAAAATCAAGCACTAGTGTTTTGTGCTAAAACAAAGGCGATTACAATGGGATGAGAGAATAACTAGCTAAGGTAGACTGGGAGCAAAGACTTTATGGTGAAACAGTTGAGGAACAGTGGAGAACCTTGCAAGCAATTTTTCACAGTGCTCAGCAAAGGTTTATACCAACAAAAAGGAAGGACGGTAGAAAGAGGGAAAATCGACCGTGGATATCTAAGAAAATAAGGGAGAGTATCAAATTGAAGGAAAAAGCATACAAAGTAGCAAAGATTAGTGGGAGGCTAGAGGACTGGGAAATATTTAGGGGGCAACAGAAAGCTACTAAAAAAGCTATAAAGAAGAGTAAGATACATTATGAGAGTAAACTTGCTCAGAATATAAAAACAGATAGTAAAAGTTTCTACAAATACATAAAACAAAAAAGAGTGGCTAAGGTAAATATTGGTCCTTTAGAGGATGAGAAGGGAGATTTAATAATGGGAAATGAGGAAATGGCTGAGGAACTGAACAGGTTTTTTGGGTCGGTCTTCACAGTGGAAGACACAAATAACATGCCAGTGACTGATGGAAATGAGGCTATGACAGGTGAGGACCTTGAGAGGATTGTTATCACCAAGGAGGTAGTGATGGGCAAGCTAATGGGGCTAAAGGTAGACAAATGTCCTGGCCCTGATGGAATGCATCCCAGAGTACTAAAAGAGATGGCTAGGGAAATTGCAAATGCACTAGTGATAATTTAGCAAAATTCACTAGACTCTGGGGTGGTCCCGGCGGATTTGAAATTAGCAAACGTGACACCACTGTTTAAAAAAGGAGGTAGGCAGAAAGCGGGTAATTATAGGCCAGTGAGCTTAACTTCAGTAGTCGGGAAGATGCTGGAATCTACCATCAAGGAAGAAATAGCGAGGCATCTGGATGGAAATTGTCCCATTGGGCAGACGCAGCATGTGTTCATAAAGGGCAGGTCGTGCCGAACTAATTTAGTGGAATTTTTTGAGGACATTACCAATGCGGTAGATAACGGGGAGCCAATGGATGTGGAATATATGGATTTCCAGAAAGCCTTTGACAAGGTGCCACACAAAAGGTTGCTGCATAAGATAAAGATGCATGACATTAAGGGGAAAGTAGTAGCATGGATAGAGGATTGGTTAATTAATAGAAAGCAAAGAGTGGGGATTAATGGGTGTTTCTCTGGTTGGCAATCAGTAGCTAGTGGTGTCCCTCAGGGATCAGTGTTGGGCCCACAACTGTTCATAATTTACATAGATGATTTGGAGTTGGTGACCAAGGGCAATGTGTCCAAGTTTGCAGACGACACTAAGATAAGTGGTAAAGCAAAAAGTGCAGATAATACTGGAAGTCTGCAGAGGGATTTGGATCGGCTAAGTGAATGGGTTAGGGTCTGGCAGATGGAATACAATGTTGACAAATGTGAGGTTATCCATTTTGGTAGGAATAACAGCAAAAGGGATTATTATTTAAATGATAAAAGATTAAAACATGCCACTGTGCAGAGAGACCTGGGTGTGCTAGTGCATGAGTCGCAAAAGATTGGTTTACAGGTGCAACAGGTGATTAAGAAGGCAAATGGAATTTTGTCCTTCATTGCTAGAGGGATGGAGTTTAAGGCTAGGGAGGTTATGCTGCAATTGTATAAGGTGTTAGTGAGGCCACACCTGGAGTATTGTGTTCAGTTTTGGTCTCCTTACTTGAGAAAGGACGTACTGGCACTGGAGGGTGTGCAGAGGAGATTCACGAGGTTAATCCCAGAGTTGAAGGGGTTGGATTATGGGGAGAGGTTGAGTAGACTGGGACTGTACTCGTTGGAATTTAGAAGGATGAGGGGGGATCTTATAGAAACATATAAAATTATGAAGGGAATAGATAGGATAGATGCGGGCAGGTTGTTTCCACTGGCGGGTGAAAGCAGAACTAGGGGGAATAGCCTCAAAATAAGGGGAAGTAGATTTAGGACTGAGTTTAGGAGGAACTTCTTCACCCAAAGGGTTGTGAATCTATGGAATTCCTTGCCCAGTGAAGCAGTAGAGGCTCCTTCATTAAATGTTTTTAAGATAAAGATAGATAGTTTTTTGAAGAATAAAGGGATTAAGGGTTATGGTATTCGGGCCGGAAAGTCGAGCTGAGTCCACAAAGGATCAGCCATGATCTCAGTGAATGGTGGAGCAGGCTCGAGGGGCCAGATGGCCTACTCCTGCTCCTAGTTCTTATGCATGGGTGGATGGTGGATTTCTGAATTATTTTCTTTGATGTTTGTAGTTAAAATGTTGAGGGAGGAATTGTTGGCCAGGGGATTGATATTGTATTTGTTACCGTTGATTGTTTGTTGGTGAATGTAAATTTGGATGACAAGGTGAAAAAGGAAGAGAATAAAAATATTTTTTTTAAAAATAATGCACGGAAGATAGCTTTGATTATTGACCAAGATATAAAGAAGTGCTGGTTTGATATTTTTCAGTTCATTAAGATGTATTTCATAAGTTTAAAAAGGACACACATAAATGCACAAATAAATATATACATTTCATAGCAATTAAGCTATTTTTTGAAACTCTAAATTAATCTTATGCATGTAAATTGTTTCTGAAAAATCAGGGATACTGCTGACTCTCTGAACTCTGTCAGCAGATCAGCTGTCACCATTGCTCTATGTGGAATGCATGAACATGGCCTTGACAGAAATCTGGCACAGGAGTGATGATGCCTTTCTCCTTCATGAAATTTCCCCTCATGTCTACCACTTGCCCCGGTAACTCTGTGATGGTATATCGTACCTTTAACGTAATGAAACATTCCAAAGTACTTCACAGGAGTATTGGAAAACAACGTATGATGCCAAGACGTATAAGGAGCTATTAGTTCAGATGACCAAAAACTCGGTTGAAGAGGTGGGTTTTAAGGAGCGTCTTAAAGAAGGAAAATGAGGTGGAGAGGCTGAAATTTGAGGGGAAGAAACTCCTCGAGCACTTTTTCATCCTTTGAGCAGTTTACTTTGTATCATCTCTTTCACCTCTCATTTAAAATCCTCATTCTCTACCACCCATCCAAGTATGATAAAAATGTCTCATTGAGCTACTTTCACAGTTTTCCTCCCTCAACCTCTGCAATATTTCTCATCCTTGGTGATTTCAACTTCCATCTCAATTCATCATGCTCTCGTTCCTCTGAATTCACTGTCCTTCTATTCTCTCCCTAATCCAAATAGTCACCTCCTTGATTTTGCCATCTCACATGGTAACGATAGTCCTTTGCATTAACTGCAGGTAAGTCCTTCTCTGATCACTTCCCTTTATCACTCACCACCCGCATCGCCCTTACATGCTCCAACCCCACCTTTTCTGGAAGATCCCACCTGGAAACAAAAATCCACAATTCACATACATCAACACTTTCAAAATCTAGTCTTGCCTTTGGCTCTCCATGGCACAAATGTCTGTAGATACTGATTTGCTTTACCATACCCAGCTCTGATGTCCTAGTCCCCAGTAAAATCATTACTCCCTCTCGCCCTGGTGGTATCCCTGGTATGGCCCATATATCAGTTCCCTTACGTCCAAGGGTCTCAGATTTGAAGAGATAGAATGGACAGCTGGTTTAACCATTCACCACCATATCTGGTTGGACTACATAAACCACCATCAGATCCTAATCACTTCTTCCAAAAGTGTTCATTATTCCAGGATCATCCTACGCCAAGACTTTCTGGTCCTGGCGTGGGTTTCCCCTTTGACTTCAGTGGGACTTGAAGATACCACCAGCAGGAAGGGCTGGAGAATTATGCCCCTAAAATGCAAAGATAATGGCTGGCTTCTTTTCTTTAACACAAACTTGCTTAAACCGCTCTTCCTTTCTCCCCCAGCCTCGTCTCCTACAATAGGTGTGAGGAGCTCATGGACGCTGTCACTAAGGTCGAGTCCATCCAATCAGCTGCCTCTGCCATGCCCCTCCCTTTGATTTGCCAAACATTATCTGGACAGGATTCTCAGATCCTCCAGCTCCGTGTTTCTCGGTTGGGCGCCGTTTTGCTGGCGGTGGGTTTCTATCTTCCCGCTGCTTGTCAATGGGATTTCCCATTGAAACCTCCCCATGCCGCCATAAAACCCACCCAGAGGTGCACTGTCAGTGGGAAAAGTGAATCCCAATGACCAGAGAATATCAGCCATTATTTAAAGTTCTGTTCGTGCCCTAGTGCTGCAGTCACATCTTTCTCTTATTTTTCTCCCATCTTCAACCTCATCTTTGCCATGACACCCACCTTGTGCACTGTCAACCCTATTCCCATTGAATTACAGACGACCTAACTATCCTTTCTCATCCCCATTGCAATATCCCCACGGGACTAATGGGGTGGGGATGATTAACTTCCCCATGACTCTCGTGGAGTACGAGTTCCTCCACTGAGGGGCGGGGAAACTCTATTATCCATTGTATAAATGGTCGGCCAGTAAGGTACCGACCAGGAAAGGAACCCGGTAGGGATCTATCTACCAGGTACTGTATATATCTTTATTGTAAATAAATCTAAGTTCTTTATTTTACTTGGTGTGGACTCCCCATGTCCTTAGTAAACCCATGTTGTCTGATATTAATTGGTCTCTCTTCAGGTGTTGTCCCTCTCTCTTTTAGGTCTGTTGACATTACCCCTCTCCTCAAGAAAGCCATGACACGTTGCCACCAACTATCAGCACGGCTTTGTCAAGGACAGGTCATGTCTGACAAATCTGTTAAGAGCTCTTTGAGGAGGTAGCAAGGAAGTTAGACAAAGGAGAACCAGTGGATGTGATATATTTAGATTTTCAGATGGCCTTTGACAATGTGCCTCATAGGAGACTGTTAAATAAGTTAAGAGCCCATGGTGTTAAGGGTAGGTTCCTGGCATGGATAGAGGATTGGCTGACTGGCAGAAGGGGACCACAACTTTTCACAATAAACATTAATGATATGGAAGAAGGAACTGAAGGCACTGTTGCTAAGTTTGCAGATGATACAAAGATCTGTACAGGGACAGGTAGTATTGAGGAAACAGGCAGGCTGCAGAAGATACAAAGGTCTGTACAGGGACAGGTAGTATTGAGGAAGCAGGCGGGCTGCAGAAGGATAGGAAGTGGGCAAAGAAATGGCAGATGGAATACAATGTGGAAAAGTGTGAGGTTATGCACTTCGGAAGGAGAAATGGAGGCATAGACTATTTTCTAAATGGGGAGATGCTTAGGAAATCAGAAGCACAAAGGGACTTAGGAGTCCTTGTTCACGATTCTCTTCAGGTTAACGTGCAGGTTCAGTCGGCAGTTAGGAAGACAAATGCAATGTTAGCATTCATGTTGAGAGGGCTAGAATACAAGACCAGGGATGTACTTCTGAGGCTATATAAGGCTCTGGTCAGATCCCATTTGGAGTATTGTGAGCAGTTTTGGGCCCCGTATCTAAGGAAGGATATGCCAGCCTTGGAAAGGGTCCAGAGGAGGTTCACAAGAATGTTCCCTGGAATGAAGAGCTTGTCGTATGAGGAACGGTTGAATCATCTGTGTCTGTACCCATTGGAGTTTAGAAGGATGAGGGAGGATCTTATTGAAACTTACAGGATACTGCGAAGCCCGGATAGAGTGGATGTGATGTTTCCACTTGTAGGCAAAAGAGGATACAATCTCAGACTAAAGGCACAGCCTCAGACTTAAGGGCAATCCTTTAAAACTGAGATGAGGAGGAATTTCTTCAGCCAGAGGGTGGTGAATCTGTGGAACTGTTTGTCACAGAAAGCTGTGGAGGCCAAATCACTGAGTGACTTTAAGACAGAGATAGATAGGTTCTTGATTAATAAGGGGATCAGGGGTTATGGGGAGAAGGCAGGAGAATGGAGATAAGAAAAATATCAGCCATGATTGAATGGCAGAGCAGACTCGATGGGCCGCGTGACCTAATTCTGCTCTTATATTTTATGGTCCTATGGCCTTATCTCAAACCATCTTTCCTCTCCAATGTCCCTGAGCCTGTTTAGGGCAGCACGGTAGCACAGTGGTTGGCACTGTTGCTTCACAGCACCAGGATCCCAGGTTCGATTTCCAGCTTGGGTCACTGTCTGTGTGGAGTCTACATGTTCTCCCCGTGTCTGAGTGAGTTTCCTCCGGGTGCTCCAGTTTCCTCCCACAAGTTTCGAAAGATGTGCTGTTAGGTAATTTGTGTACCCGAACAGGCGCCGGAATGTGGCGACTCGGGGCTTTTCACAGTAAATTCATTGATGTGTGAATGTAAACCTATTTGTGACAATAAATATTATTATTATTATCTCTCAAATTCATGCCCAACTTTGCCAGAATTCTATTTTTGAATGCCTCCATTCATTTTTCTTCTCAAGCCACAGTATTGAAACGGGTCTCATCAAAGTCACTTATTATGTGACTGTGACAAAGGTAAAATATCCCTCCTCTTCCTTCGTGTCTTTTCTTCAACCTTGACCGAACTACCCCTCTCCACTATATTCCAGCTCGGTGGGATTGCTTTCACCTGGTTCCATTCTAACCATCTGCCGCCAGAGGATTGCATACAATGACTTCTCTTCCTGTTCCTACACTATTACGTCTGGTGTCCTCCAAGGATCTATCCTTGTCAAATCACTATTTCTCATCTATATGCTATCTCTCCCTCAGCAACAACATCTGAAAGCAAAATGTTAGTTTTCACATGTACCGCAACAAAGCCAGCTCTACCCCCATCATGACCTCTCTCAACTCAACTGCTAGTAAAATATGAGACTGCTATCCGACATCCAATATTGGATGAAAATTAAATATTGGGAAGACTGGAGCCATTGGTTCCCCTCCTGCTCCAATTTTCTTTCTGAGAATAAACAAGTCTTAAGAACAAAGAACAAAGAAGAGTACAGCACAGGAATAGGCCCTTCGGCCCTCCAAGCTTGTGCCGACCATGCTGCCCGTCTAAACTAAAATCTTCTGCACTTCTGGGGTCCGTATCCCTCTATTTGCTTCCTTTTCATGTATTTGTCAATATGCCCCTGAAACGTCACTATCGTCCCTGCTTCCACCACCTCCTCCGGCAGCGAGTTCCATGCACCCACTACCCTCTGCGTAAAAAACTTGCCTCCTCTCAACCTTGCCCCTCGCATCTTTAACCTATGCCCCCTAATAATTTTCCCTCTACCCTGGGAAAAAGCCTCTGACTATCCACTCTGTCTATGCCGCAAATAATTTTGCAGACCTCTATCAGGTCGCACCTCAACCTCCGTCGTTCCAATGAGAACAAATTGAATTTATTCAACCGCTCCTCATAGCTAATGCCCTCCATACCAGGCAACATTCTGGTAAATCTTTTCTGCACCCTCTCAAAAGCCTCCACATCCTTCTGGCGACCAGAACTGAACACTATACTCCAAGAGTGGCCTAATAAAGTTTCTATACAGTGGCTTGCCAACTTTTATACTCAGTGCCCCGGCCTATGAAGGCAAGCAGGCCGTATGCCTTCTTGACTACCTTCTCCACCTGTGTTGCCCCTTTCAGTGACCTGTGGACCTGTACACCTAGATCTCTCTGACTGTCAATACTCTTGAGGGTTATACCATTCACTGTATATTCCCTACCTGTATTAGACCTTCCAAAATGCATTACCTCACATTTGTCCGGATTAAACTCCATCTGCCATCTCTCCGCCCAAGTCTCCAAATGTTCTAAATCCTGCTGTATCCTTTGACAGTCCTCATCGCTATCCGCAATTCCACCAACCTTTGTGTCGTCTGCAAACTTACTAATCAGACCAGTTACATTTTCCTCCAAATCATTTATATATACTACAAACAGCAACGGTCCCAGCACTGATCCCTGCGGAACACCACTAGTCACAGCCCTCCAATCAGAAAAGCACCCTTTCATTGCTACTCTCTGCCTTCTACGATCTAGCCAGTTCTGTATCCATCTTGCCAGCTCACCCCTGATCCCGTGTGACTTCACCTTTTGTACCAGTCTGCCATAAGGGACCTTGTCAAAGGCCTTACTGAAGTCCATATAGACAACATCCACTGCCCTATCTGCATCAATCACCTTTGTGACCTCCTCGAAAAACTCTATCAAGTTAGTGAGGCATAACCTCCCCTTCACAAAACCATGCTGCCTCTTGTTAATATGTCCATTTGCTTCCAAATGGGAGTAGATCCTGTCTCGAAGAATTCTCTCCAGCAATTTCGCTACCACTGACATAAGGCTCACCGGCCTGTAGTTTACTGGATTATCCTTGCTACCCTTCTTAAACAAAGGAACAACATTGGCTGTTCTCCAGTCCTTCGGGACATCACCTGAAGACAGTGAGGATCCAAAGATTTCTGTCAAGGCCTCAGCAATTTCTTCTCTCAGTATTTTGGGGTAGATCCCATCAGGCCCTGGGGACTTATCTACCTTAATATTTTTCAAAGACGCCTAACACCTCGTCTTTTTGGATCTCAATGTGAGCCAGGCTATCTATACACCCTTCTCCAGACTCAACATCCACCAATTCCTTCTCTTTGATGAATACTGATGCAAAGTATTCATTTAGTACCTCGCCCATTTCCACTGGCTCCACACATAGATTCCCTCGCCTGTCCTTCAGTGGGCCCACCCTTTCCCTGCCTACTCTCTTGCTTTTTATGTACATGTAAAAAGCCTTGGGATTTTCCTTAACTCTATTTGCCAATGACTTTTCGTGACCCCTTTTAGCCCTCCTGACTCCTTGCTTAAGTTCCTTCCTACTTGTGGTAGGCGATGTACGGTAGGACCTTTACTGCAGGTTCGCCGGTAGTCCCTGCCTGCTGGCTCCGCCCAGGAGGCGGGGTATAAATATGCGTGTCCTCCAGCCAACAGCCATTTCGCCAGCTGCTGTGGGAGGCCACACATCTAATAGCAATAAAACCTCAGTTGGATTCAACTATCGTCTTTGTCCAATTGATCGTGCCTCAATTTATTGCTATCAGTTTCTAAGGATGGACCTCCGTATCAAACCGGATCGCATGCAGCTGGATCCGCACTCAAGCGACGCCAGAAAGGACTTCCAGCACTGGCTAGCTTGTTTCGAGGCGGATATTAACGCGGCACAAAGCCCTGTTCCGGAGGCTCAGAAGATTCAGATTTTATATTCCAGGTTGAGCTCCAAAGTCTTTCCGTTAATCCAGGACGCGCCGAATTACGCCGAACCCATGACTCGACTCAAGGACAACTACGCACAGAAAACGAACACGCTCTTCGCCCGGCACGTACTCGCCACTCGCTCTCAACTCCCTGGTGAGTCCATAGAAAACTTCTGGCGGGCCCTAATCCCACTAGTCCGGGACTGTGACTGTCAGGCCGTTACGACCACGGAACACTCAGCCCTCCTTATGCGGAACGCTTTTGTGACTGGAATTGGGTCAGATCTCATACGCCAGCGGCTCCTAGAAGGGGCCACGCGCGACCTCGCAGAGACTAAAACGCTAGCGCTCTGCATGACGTTCGCCCTGCGCAACGTCCAGTCCGACACCCCCAGCCGCGCGGCCCACCCCTCCTACGCTTCGTGGACCCCACAGACAGCCACCCCAGTGGGGGTGTTGCCCACCCAATACGCCTGCCCTGCACGCCAGCCAGTGAACCCCGGGTCCCCGATGCTATTTTTGCGGCCAACAGAAGCACCCCCGCCAACGCTGCCCGGCCCACGCTGCCCTTTGTAAAGCCTGCGGGAGGAAGGGCCACTTTGCCGCAGTGTGCCAAGCCCGCTCAGTAGCCGCTATCGCCCCCACCCCCCTCGGTCACGGACAATGGGCGCCGCCACCCCCCCAGACCACGTGCGGCCAGTGGACGCCGCCATCTTCCCCTCCGCGCAACACGTGCGTTCCATGGGTGCCGCCATCTTGTTCCACCCCCGCAACGTGGGTTCCAATGGTGCCGCCATTTTGTAACCCTCAAGATCTTTGGGTGCCGCCATCTTGTCTACCCCTCAGCACATGGGCACCACCAGCATTCCAGGACCCGGGCTCACCAGCCGCCCCATTATCCGACGACCAACCAAGACTCGCCTCCACGTCAATCGACCAGTCTCATCCGCATAACCTGACCAGCGCATCCAGCAGCGTGAAAGTCGACGGACACGTAACCTCCTGCCTGCTGGACTCCGGGAGCACCGAAAGCTTCATACACCCGGATACGGTAAGGTGCTGCTCCCTCACGATACACCTCGCCAACCAAAAAATCTCTCTGGCCACCGGATCCGATTGCGTAGCGATCCGGGAGTAGTGTACGGTCACGCTCACGGTCCAGGGCGTAGAATTCAGCGGCTTCTGCCTCTACGTCCTCCCTAACCTCTGCGCTGCACTAATCCTCAGCCTGGACATCCAGTGCAACCTCCAGAGTCTAACTCTGAAATTCGGTGGTCCCTTACCACCCCCTACTGTGTGCGGCCTCGCGACCCTAAATGTCGACCCACCTTCCCTCTTTGCCAATCTAACTCCAGATTGCAAACCCGTCGCCACCAGGAGCAGACGATACAGCACCCAGGACAAGACCTTCCTCAGGTCCGAAGTCCAGCGGCTGCTTCGGGAAGGCATCATCGAAGCCAGCAATAGCCCCTGAAGAGCTCAAGTGGTAGTAGTTAAAACTGGGGAGAAACACTGAATGGTCGTGGACGACAGCCAGACCATCAACCGGTACACGCAGCTCGATGCGTACCCCCTCCCACCATATCTGACATGGTTAACCAGATTGTGCAGTACCGTTTCTTCTCAACAGTAGACCCGAAATCCGTCTACCACCAGCTCCCCATCCGTAAATCGGACCATCCATACACCGCCTTCGAAGCAGAAGGGCGCCTACACCACTTCCTTAGGGTCCCCTTCGGCGTCATAAACGGGGTCTCGGTCTTCCAAAGGGAGATGGACCGAATGGCCGACCGGTACAGGTTGTGGGCCACCTTTCCATACCTAGATAACGTCACCATCTGCGGCCATGATCAGCAGGACCACGACGCCAACCTTGCTAAATTTCTCCACACCGCTACTCTCCTAAACCTCACGTACAACAAGGAGAAGTGGTCCAATCCTGCACGCGTAAATAAGGGTGCAGGTCATAAAATCCAAATCCTGCACACGTAAATAAGCGTGCAGGTCATAAAATCAAAAAAAAAAAGTCACATCAAATAGTGCGACCTTATAAAAGGAACAAGGAGAAGTGCGTGTTCCGCACGAACCGCTTAGCCATCCTCCGCTATGTGGTCCAGAACGGAGTTCTGGGGCCCAATCATGGAGCTTCCCCTCCCCCACTGCCCCAAGGCCCTCAAACGCTGCCTGGGGTTCTTTTCGTACTACGTTCAGTGGGTCCCAAACTATACGGACAAGGCCCGCCCACTCATACAGTCCACCCAGTTTCCCCTGATGGCCGAGGCCCATCAGGCCTTCGCCCGGATCAGAACTGATATTGCCAAAGCCACAATGCACGCTGTAGATGAGACACTGCCCTTCCAAGTAGAAAGCGACGCATCAGACGTCGCCCTTGCCGCCACCCTCAATCAGGCAGGCAGGCCCGTGGCATTCTTTTCCCGCACCCTTCATGCCTCAGAAATCCGGCACTCATCCGTCGAAAAGGAGGCTCAAGCAATCGTTGAAGCTGTGCGGCATTGGAGGCATTACCTGGCCGGCAGGAGATTCACTCTCCTCACTGACCAATGGTCGGTAGCCTTCATGTTCAACAACACACAGAGGGGCAAGATCAAGAACGATAAAATCTTGAGGTGGAGGATCAAGCTCTCCACCTACAATTGCGAGATTATGTATCACCCCGGCAAACTCAACGAGCCCCCAGATGCCCTATCACGAGGTACTTGTGCCAGCGCACAGGTAGACCGACTCCGGGCCCTGCACGACAGCCTTTGTCACCCAGGAGTCACACGGTTGTACCACTTCATTAAGGCACGAAATCTGCCCTACTCCGTCGAGGAAGTAAGGACAATCACCAGGGACTACCAGGTCTGTGCGGATTGCAAGCCGCACTTCTACCGGCCGGACCGTGCATGCCTGGTGAAGGCCTCCTGCCCCTTTGAACGCCTCAACGTGGACATCAAAGGCCCCCTCCCCTCCACCGACCGTCCCACATATTTTCTCAGTGTGGTCGACGAATACTCCAGATTCCCCTTTGCCATCCAATGCCCCGACATGATGTCTGCCACCATCATTAAAGCCCTCAACACACTCTTCGCTCTGTTCGGTTTCCCCTCCTACATCCACAGTGACAGGGGATCCTCATTCATGAATGATGAGCTGCGTCAGTTCCTGCTCAGCAGGGGTATCGCCTCCAGCAGAATGACAAGCTATAACCCCCGGGGAAACGGACAGGTAGAAAGGGAGAATGGGACGGTATGGAGGGCCGTCCAGCTGGCCCTACAGTCCAGGAACCTTCCGGCCTCCCGCTGGCAGGAGGTCCTCCCAGATGCACTCCATTCCATTCGCTCATTACTCTGCACTGCCATGAACAATACACCCCATGAACGTTTTTTTGCCTTCCCCAGGATGTCCACATCCGTGCTGCCACTCCCGACTTGGCTCGCAGCTCCGGGAACCGTGCTTCTCCGTAAGCATGTCCGACTCCACAAGGCGGACCCGTTGATGGAGAGGGTACGCCTACTTGGCATTCCGCGATGGCCGCCAGGATATTGTCTCCCTCACGGACCTGGCACGAGCAGATTCCACCCCCACACCCCCTCCGCCACCCTCCCCTCCCCCCGTCGCTCCCAACAGACCCCTCACAGGACCATCTGTCCTCCCCCTGCCCATGCCCGACGATGAAGAGGATTTTGGCACGCTCCCGGAGTCACCATCGACCAGATCAGCACCAACATCGCCGACACCACTGCATCGCTCCCAGAGGAACATCAAGGCCCCGGACCGGCTGTACCTCTGACCGGTCCACCAGACATCAAAGGACATTTGTTTTCTCAAATCTTGTAAATATTAACTCATTGTTGTATATAGTTATCCACCACCCCCGCCGGACTCAATTTTTAACAGGGGGTGAATGTGGTAAACCACTGTTGCACCTGTATTAGGTGATGTACGGTAGGACCTGTACTACAGGTTCGCCGATAGTCCCTGCCTGCTGGCTCCGCCCAGGAGGCGGGGTATAAATATGCGTGTCCTCCAGCCAGCAGCCATTTCGCCAGCAGCTGTGGGAGGCCACACATCTGATAGCAATAAAGCCTCAGTTGGATTCAACTATCGTCTTTGTCCAATTGATCATGCCTCACTACTTTCCTTATATTCCACACAGGCTTTGTCTGTTCCCAGCCTTTTAGCCCTGACAAATGCCTCCTTTTTCTTTTTGACTAGGCCTACAATATCTCTCGTTATCTAAGGTTCCTGAAATTTGCCGTATTTATCCTTCTTCCGCAGAGGAACATGCCGGTCCTGAATTTCTTTCAACTGACATTTGAAAGCCTCCCACATGTCAGATGTTGATTTACCCTCAAACATCCACCCCCATCTTGGTTCTTCAGTTCCTGCCTAATATTATTATGATTAGCCTTCCCCCAATTTATCCTAGGACCACTCTTATCCTTGTCCAACAGCACTTTAAAACTTACTTAATTGTGGTCACTGTTCCCGAAATGCTCCCCTACTGAAACCTCTACCACCTGGCCAGGCTCATTCCCCAATACCAGGTCCAGTATAGCCCCTTCCCTAGTTGGACTATCTACATATTGTTTTAAGAAGCCCTCCTGGATGCTCCTTACAAACCCTGCCCCGTCTAAGCCCCTAGCACTAAATGAGTCCCAGTCAATATTGGGGAAGTTAAAGTCTCCCATCACAACAACCCTGTTGCTTTTACTCCTTTCCAAAATCTATCTACCTATCTGCTCCTCTATCTCCCGCTGGCTTTTGGGTGGCCTGTAGTAAACCCCCAACATTGTGACTGCACCCTTCTTATTCCTGATCTCTACCCATGTAGCCTCGCTGCCCTCTGAGGTGTCCTCCCGCAGTACAGCTATGATATTCTCCCTAACCAGTAGTGCAACTTCTCCACACATTTACATCCCCCTCTATCCCACCTGAAACATCTAAATCCTGGAACGTTTAGCTGCCAATTCTGTCCTTCCCTCAACCATGTCTCTGTAATGGCAACAACATCATAGTTCCAAGTACTAATCCAAGCTCTAAGTTCATCTGCCTTACCTGTTATACTTCTTGCATTAAAACATATGCACTTCAGGCCACCAGTCCCACTGTTTTCAGCAACATCTCCCTGTCTGCTCTTCCTCAGAGCCATACTGGCCCTGTTCCCTAGTTCTCCCTCAATCTTTTCATCTTCTGACCTATTGTTCCGGTACCCATTTCTTTTCAGATTCTTTTCACAACTTAGTGTCACACTTGACCCCAAGGTGAGCTTCCAATCATATACTCGTGCCATCACTGAGGCTATTTCCACCTCAGTAATATTACCCAACTTTGCCCTGTTTTAGTTCATCAGCTGATCAAATGCTCATTAGTGCCTTTGTTGCTTTGTGACTTGACTCCTCCAAACCACTCCTGGCTGGCTTTTCATATTCTATCCTCCGTAAATTTAAGGTCATATTTTAACTTGTACAAAATCCTATCAACCCCTGTGCTCACTGACCTACATTGGCTCCCGGTTAAGCAATGTCAAGCTTTTAAATCTCTCAGTCTTGTTTCAAATTCCGCCATGTCCCCAGCTCTCCCTTTCACTGTAATCTTCTCCAGCCCCACAGTGCTCATTTAATTCTAGCCTCTTGAAAATCACTTTTCGTAATTGCTTCACCACTGGTGGCTGGACCTTTAATTGCCGAGGACCTAACCTCTCCACCTCTCGCTTTCGTGCTTTAAGGTCATTATTAAAGCCTATCTTCTTCACAAAGCTATTGTACATCTGACATAATAGTCCTACTCTGATGCTCTGAATTTTCACAATAACAGGAAGTCTCTCCATTGTTGTGAAAATGGCAATAGTGGCTAAAATCTGGAAGTCCCAATCGCAAACACGGCGTCTCCTTTTTTGCATGGGCAGGAATGGGGCTGGGGCTGGATTTGCACAGACACATTTCAGAGAGAAAGCTGATGAAAGCAATTAGGTGCTGTTTTAGCACAGTGGGGTAAATCACTGGCTTGTAATAAAGAACAATGCCAGCAGCGCAGGTTCAATTAGAGTCTTCCCGAAGAGGCGCCGGAATGTGGCGACGAGGGGCTTTTCACAGTAACTTCATTGAAGCCTACTCGTGACAATAAACAATTATTATTATTATTATCATGTCTTATTTTCATTATCCAGGAGTGGGAAGCACGACTTGTGCAGATTCGGCCTGATGGGAGCAGGTCTAAGCTTTGTGGGGTCCTTTGGAGTGGTCATTACACTATTGGAAAGATAAGGGCTGGATTCTCCGCCCCGCCATGCCACATTTCTCCCTCGACCCGCCGGTGGGATTCTCCGTTATGCCGGCCGGTCAATGGGGTTTCCCATTGTGGGGCAGCCCCACGCCATTGGGAAACCGCTGGGCGCCGGCAAAATGGAGCATCCCACCGGCGGAGAATCCTGCCCCACGTACCCCTTTGTATATGGCCCCAGAGCACCTTTGGGGGTGGTCAGGTGTCCTTTGGAGAAGTAAACTGCCCTTTGGAAAGGTAAGATGCCCTTTGAGACTGGTAAAAGTGGGAATGAATGGGCAGAAAAAGTGCATAAACACATTGGAACTGTCAAGAGGAACTGTCAAAAGTGTCAAAAGCAACTGTTAAGCTGTTGAGGAATTAAAATTCCTGCCCTCTAAATTTTTGAAAAACTGACTGGAGTGTTAAAATGACATTGCTTGCTATTTCACTCTGTCTGTTGACATAAGCCTGAGGTCTATCATTACTGGGCTTGTGCGGCATGACTGATTTCAGAAACTCCATTATTACAGTGGAGTGCCTTCTTTTTCACAGTTTGATTGACAGTTCCAAATGGTAATAGACTCTTTGAAGTGGAACTATGAATTCCAATGTTTGTTTTTATTAAGGATTAAGCAGCTAAGTGAAATTATTCTACTGAGAATCTTGAAGAAAATGTTGGGAATGCCAGGCTGTGCCTTAAATTGTCTATTTAGTTCCAAGATGAAAGAAGAGTTGGGTTGTCAAGGAGAGCTAATTAGCATTTCTACCTAGATACAAGACCTTTGTGATTCACATTGCCATAGGGAAGGATGCAGAGGAAAACATTGTAAAGATGAGGTCAAAGACTTTCCCAGAATATCACTGACTGCTTGAGTCTGCCTGGATCCAAGAGAGAGAGTACAGCTAGAGATCAAAAACATCTCAATGGTTTATCATGCAAGAATGCAGATAGAAGGTTATGCTTGGATTGAAAAGACCAAATCCATGTGGAGTTAAAATGAAGCTGGAGGAGTCACTAGATTGGGTGAGAGGGAGAGTCTCTAGGAAAAGGAAACCTCATGGAGAAAGACAGTTCTAAGATTACAAGTCACCAGGCTGGAAAATCAAAATAATAGAAAAAAACAGGATCTAAGAATCACTCTGGATTGATTTTGGGGAAGATTGAATGTCTACATTAAGGACAGTGCAAAATATGCTTGTGAAGTGTGATTTGTTTCCCCATAAAATAATAGAATCATAGAATTGACCATTCGGTCCATGAAGTGTGCGCCAACTCCCTAGAAAAGCACCCTGTCAAGGCCCACTACTCCGCAAGCCCACATAACCTTTGGATGCTAAGGGGCAATTTAGCATAGCCACCTTACCAGTTGGGCTAACAATAAGGAGAGTATTCCATTCTTTGTTCTAAATTATAATTTATCTATAAAAGTGGTGTTTAGTTATTAGTGCTTTTTGTCATTTGTTACAGTAAACATTTTAAAATGCAAAATCTTGACGTGTGATTTATTTCTAAAAGCTATCGATCTCTACTGGGATTGTGAAAAGATATATAAATATATGTAATGCATCCCACGCCTGACATTCCCCTTTTTGGGGTGGCATGGTGACACAGTGGTTAGCACTGCTGCCTCACAGCTCCAGGGTTCAATTCTGGCCTCAGGTGATTGTCCGTGTGGAGTTTCCACTTTCTCCCGTGTCTGCGTGGATTTCCTCCGAGTGCTCCAGTTTCCTCCCACTGTCCAAATATGTACAGGTTAGGTGGATTGGCCATGCTGTCATGTGAGAGTAACTTTAAGAAATGGGTGTTTAAGAAATGTACCTTTAAGAAATGGGTGTTTATCAGTGATGTCAGGGTGTGGGTGGAGCTGGGCTGTCTGTCAACCTTTTACTTTCATTTTAGGTTGTTTGCTGCAGGGTGTGTTTTAGTTTCGTTTTCAGTGTTGGAGCTGAAGCCAGACAAAGCAGGTGTACTGTTGATCTCGCTGCCACGAAAAGACTATCTCTTGATCATTTGGTGCATTCGGAATTATAAATGTTTTCAGTAGTGTATGTAAACCTGATGTGCTTCTGTTAAAAGGTGTTTCTTTTGTCTTCTGGATGTTGTTTGGTAAGTTATTAAGGATTACTTAGCGTTGTATTCTTTGGGGGTTGTATTTGAATTGATGGTTACTAAGATGTTCACTGTATGTTTTAAACAGGTTACCTTGAGTTCAAAGAATAAACATTGTTTTGTTTTAAATCGTTTTCCATTATTGCTGTACCACACCTGTAGAGTGGGCCGTGTGCTCCCAATTCCATAATCTATTAAAAGTTGTGGGTCAGGTGAACTCCATGGTACACTTTGGGGTTCTCTAAACCCTGGCCCATAACAAATTGGGTGCTCGAGGGGGATAAAAGTCTATCTATTGGATTGGCTTAGTGAACTTAAAGACAGTGAGGGGTGAGAATATTGTGGTTGCTTTTCAGGTGTGGTATTTTAGTTTCCGTGAGGAATGTGTTGTGGGCAATGGCTCTTTCAGAGGCTCTGAAGTTTTTGGGGGTGGAGACGGTCACACGCAGTACCTTACGGACAGAGACTAAAAGCAGACTGTTGGATTTGGCAAAAATATTGCAGTCAACATAACCTGACAAAATGCGAAACGGTGAGGTAATTATGGTGGTGGTTAAGCATTTAAAGTTGCCTGAGATACAGTTTGACTCTTTGAAAATTCAAAAAATTCAGGTACAAATTAAACAAATTGAATATGAGAAAGAATTAAAGCAGCTTGAATATGAAAGAGAGAGGAAAAAGAAAAGGACAGAGATGAAAGGAGAAAAGAAAGAATAGCCCTAGCAGAACAAAAAGAAAGAGAAAGGGAGATACAGATCAGGGAAAAGATAAAGAGAGAGAGTTTGAACTTCAGAAAATGGCCATGAAACATGACAGTCAGTTAAAATTGGCAGACGTAAAGGAAAACGTACAGTTGGATGATAGTGATGAGGATAGTGAGAAAGAGCATCATAGTCGAAGGCTTGGTGGGATCTATTTAAATATGTCCAAGCATTGTCAAGGTTTGATGAGAAGGAGGTAGAAGGCTTTTTCATTTCATTTGAGAAGGTGGCTAAACAATTGAAATGGCCACAGGACATGTGGGTATTACTGATTCAAACAAAGCTGATAGGTAGGGCTAGTGAAGTGTTTGCATCACTACCGGAGGAGGCATCTGGGATCTATGGGGAGGTGAAAAAATCCATCTTCGGTGCATATGAACTAGTGCCTGAAGCCTACAGACAAAGGTTTAGAAAGATAAGGAAAGAATTTGGTCAAACATACATGGAGTTTGAAAGGATTAAACAGAGTAATTTTGATAGGTGTATAAGGGCTTTGAAAATAGACCTAGTGTATGAAGCTCTCAGAGAAATTATACTTTTGGAGGAGTTTTAAAATTCAATTCCTGATGTAGTGAGAACTCATGTGGAAGAGCAGAGGGTTAAAACTGCGAGATTAGCTGTAGAAATGGCAGATGATAATGAAATAGTTCATAAATTAAAGCTTGGTTTCCGACATCAGTTTCAGCCCGTGAGGGTTAGAAACTGGAGACAGGAGAAATACTCAAGTGGTAAAGGTAAAGGTGATCTGATGGGAGATAAGAAGGGGAGTGTACCTCAGGCTAAAAAAGAAATCCAGGAGGGTGGGAGAGACATGAAAAGCTTCAAATGTTTTCACTGTAATAAACTAGGCCATGTAAAGTCACAGTGTTGGTGGTGGAAGAAAAGCACTGGGAAGGCTGATATGGCAAAACAGGATAAGACAGTGGAGTTTGTTAAAGTGGTAAAGGAAAGCCCAGTGAAGCGAAGGAGGTGCAAAAGATTGTACAGCCTGATCAAGAGGTGATTGATAAGAAGGTGCCAGATGTCTTTAAAGAATTTACTTGTGTGGGTAAAGTTTACTCATGTGTATCAGGAGGAGCAGGTAAAGAAGACACAATTTTAAGAGATATGGGAGCTCGTCAATCTTTAATTGTAAGAGATGAGGAGTTATGTAGTTTGGGAAGAATGTTGCCAGAAAAGGTGGTAATATGTGGAATTCAGGGTGAGAGGAGTAGTGTTCAATTATATAATGTAAGGTTGGAAAGTCCAGTGAAGAGTGGTGAAGTGGAAGTAGGAGTAATAGAGAAACTATCTTGTCCAGGAATACAGTTTATCTTGGGCAATGATATAGCTGGATCGCAGGTGGGAGTGATGCCTACTGTGGTTGATAAGCCAGTGGAAAATCAGACAACTGAAGTGTTGAAGGATGAATATCCTGGGATTTTTCTGGATTGTGTAGTAACAAGGTTGAAAAGTCACAGGCTAAGACAAGAGGAGAAATCACAGAGTGAAGATGAAGTTGAAGTGCAATTATCAGAAACGATTTTTGATCAGATAGTTGAAAAAGAACAAGAACAGGTGGAGGGTGAGGTGGATATTTTTAGTTCAGGAAAACTGGCGGAGTTACAACAAAAAGATGTAGAAATAAAACGGATGTATCAGAAAGCAGACACGGAAGAGGAATCTGTGTTAATACCAGAGTGTTATTGCCGTAAAAGTGCTGTCTTGATGAGAAAATTGAGACCTTTACATATGCAGGCGGATAAAAAGTGGGCAGAGGTTCATCAAGTAGTATTGCAGGTAGGGTATAGAAAGGAGGTGTTGCGAGTTGCACATTAGGTACCAGTGGGAGGTCATTTGGGAATAAGGAAAACTCAAGCTAAAATACAAAAACATTTTTATTGGCCTGAACTACATAAGGATGTCGTTAAATTTTGTTGATCATGTCACACATGTCAAGTGATAGGGAAACCTCAAGCAGTGATAAAACCAGCGCTCTTAATGCCCATTCCAACATTTGAGGAACCTTTTACACGGGTCCTAATTGATTGCGTAGGACCGCTTCCTAAAACAAAAAGTGGGAATCAATATCTTTTGACTGTAATGGATGTGTCTACTGGGTTTCCAGAGGCCATTCCAGTACGTAATATTACAGCTAAAAATATTGTGGAGGAGTTACTTAAATTCTTTACAAGGTAAGGACTACCCATAGAAATACAATCGGATCAAGGATCAAATTTTACCTCAAGGTTATTCAAAGAAGTTATGGATAGTTTAGGAAGAAAACAATTTAAATCAACTGCGTACCATCCAGAATCGCAGGGAGCGTTAGAAAGGTGGCATCAGATATTAAAGACAATGTTGAGGGCTTATTGTCAAGATTATCCAGAGGATTGGAATAAAGGAATTCCATTCGTACTGTTTGCAATTAGGGATGCACCTAATGAGTCAACCAAATTCAGTCCTTTTGAACCAATTTTTGGTCATGAGGTAAGAGGACCACTTAAATTGATTAAGGAAAAATTGATGAGTGAGAAATCAGAACTTACATTATTGGATTATGTGTCAAATTTTAGGGAACGATTAAATAGAGCAGGTGAATTGGCCAGACAACATTTAAAAGTTGCACAAGATGTGATGAAACGGGTAGCGGACAAGAAATCCAAAGTTCGTAGTTTTGCCAGTGGAGATAAAGTTTTAGTGTTGTTACCAGTGGTAGGTGAACCATTAAAAGCAAGATTTTGTGGCCCTTATCAGATTGAAAGGAAATTAAGTGAGGTGAAATATGTGGTAAAAACACCAGATAGAAGGAAGACTCACCGAGTTTGTCATGCGAATATGCTTAAAAGGTACTTTGAAAGGGAAGGAAAGGGGAAGGAAAGAAAAAGGAGGTTTTAATGATTCTAACTCAAAGTGACGAACCAAATCCAGGTGACTGTGAATTTGACAGACCTCAAATTAAATTGGAAAACGAGGATGTTCTTTAAAATTGGGATAAATTGTTGAGTTATCATCCAGAGGAAAAACGGACTGACCTGAAAGAGTTATTGATATCACATGGGCAAGTTTGTAGAGATAAATTGGGATGTACTAAAATGGCTAGACATGAGGTAGATGTGGGAAATGTTGTTCCAATCAAACAACATCCAGATAGACTTAACCCTTTAAAATTGGCACAGGTTAACAAAGAGATTGAGAGTATGTTTAAAAATGGAATAATTGAAGTGGGTTGCAGCCAATGGAGCTCACCCATAGTGATGGTACCAAACCCAGACGGTACCCAATGGTTGTGTGTGGACTATAGAAAGGTTAATGCAGTTACAAGAACGGACTCTTATCCTATCCCACGTTTGGAGGATTGCATTGAAAAGTGGCACAATCAGCTTTTATTTCCAAATTGGATTTACTTAAAGGTTACTGGCAGGTGCCTTTATCCGACAGGGCAAAGGAGATTTCAGCTTTTGTGACTCCAGATGGTATATACCAATTCAAAGTTTTGCCATTTGGCATGAAAAACACCCCAGCCACATTTCAACGGTTAACTAACAAAGTTGTTTCAGGATTACCCAATTGTGCGGTATACATCGACGATCTGGTAATTTACAGCCAGACATGGAAAGAACATTTAAAACATCTGATGGAGTTATTCGATCGACTACAGGAGGCGGGTTTGGTGATAAACCTAGCCAAACGTGAATTTGGAAAAGCCCAAAGCACTTTCCTTGGCCATACAATCGGACAGGGTCGAATGGTCCCACGGGATGTGAAAACAAAAGTTATTGGGGAGTTTCCGGTTCCCCCGACACAACGGGAAATAATGCGATTTCTTGGTATGAGTGGATTTTACCGGAAATTTGTACCGAATTTTAGCAGTGTGGTTGCTCCACTGACGGACTTGCTCAAGAAGCGTAACAAATTCCAGTGGACAGCGGAGTGTCAACAGGCATTTGATGGCCTGAAGGCTGTGTTAATCACTGCTCCTGTGTTAGCCATCCCAAATTATACGAAACCATTCAAAGTGGCCGTTGATGCGAGTGATGGGGGTGTAGGTGCGGTGCTTCTACAGTATGACAACAAAGGGCTAGAGCGGCCTATTGGTTATTTTTCAAAGAAATTGAATTCTCACTAGAGAAAGTGTTCCACGATTGAGAAGGAGACTTTGAGTTTAGTGCTGGCTTTGCAACATTTTCACATTTATGTGACCAGCAATCCGTCTGACACCATTATATATACTGATCATAATCCGTTGGAGCGCTGTTTTGGAGCGATTCCGGAATAACAATGCAAGGCTGTTTCGCTGGAATTTATTGTTACAGCCATTTCATTTAAAAATAGATACATGTGGCAGGACGAGAAAACGTGATGGCCGATGCTTTGTCACAAATGTGATGAACGGAAGCAGGTTCAGTTGGAGGAAGAAGAACAGAAAAAAGGACTATATTATTATACCTGTTTGCGTGTGTTGTTTCTGAAACGAGAAAGTATATTTACTGTGTGCATTTCTTAAAGGATAGTGAAAAGGTGAAAAATGAAACCATCTTGAAATTGACGGTTTATTTTTTTTTCTTGGGGGAGGTGTCATGTGAGAGTACCTTTAAGAAATGCGTGTTTAAGAAATGTACCTTTAAGAAATGTGTGTTTATCAGTGATGTCAGAGTGTGGGTGGAGCTGGGCTGTCTGTCAGCTTTTTACTTTCGTTTTAGGCTATTTGGCTGCAGGGTGTGTTTTAGTTTTGTTTTCAGTGTTGGAGCTGAAGCCAGACAAAGCAGTTGTACTGTTTATCTCTCTGCTTATCTCTTGATCATTTGGTGAATTCGGAATTATAAATGTATTCAGTAGTGAATGTAAATCTGATGTGCTTCTGTTAAAAGGTGTTTCTTTTGTCTTCTGGATGTTGTTTGGGAAATTATTAAGGATTACTTAGCGTTGTATTCTTTGAAGGGTTGTATTTGAATTAATGGTTGCTAAGATGTTCACTGTATGTTTTAAACAGGTTAACTTGAGATCATAGAATAAACATTGTTTTGCTTTAAAAAATACTTTTCCATTTCTGCTGTACCACACCTGTAGAGTGGGCCGTGTGCTCTCCATACCACAATCTATTAAACGTTGTGGGTCAGGTGAACTCCATGATACACTTTGGGGTTCTCTAAACCCTGGCCCATAACAATGCTAAATTGCCCTTAGTGTCCAAAGGTTAGTTGGGGTTCCTGGTTTATGGGGATAGAGTGGAGGCATGGGCTTAGCCTTAAGTAGGGTGCTATTTTCAAAGGCCATGCGGACTCGATGGGCTGAATGGCCTCCTTCTGCATGAAAATTCAATGAATTTTTCTATGATAAAGTAAATCCAGATTATTGGTTCAAAGTAAATGAGGAAAGCATGCCATTGCATCACCCAATCTTTGATTCTCGCCAACTCCATCTCCTTAACTCTCAACCCTTCACACCATGGGCAGCATGGTAGCACAGTGGTTAGCACAGTTGCCTTACAGCTCCTGGGTCCCAGGTTCGATTCCCAGCTTGGGTCACTGTCTGTGTGGAGTCTGCACAATCTCCCTGTGTCTGCGTGGGTTTCCTCCGGTTTCCTCCCACAGTCCAAAGATGTGCAGGTTAGGTGGATTGGCCATGCTAAACTGCCCTTAGTGTCCAAGGTTGGGTGGTTTCCTGGGATAAGGTGGAAGGTGCTCTTTTCAAGTGCCAGTGCAGGCTTGATGGGCCGAATGGCCTCCTTCTGCACTGTAGATTCTATCTATGCCCCCCATCTCCATCCGCCTGAAACTGAATGAATAGCATGCCAGCAGTTGACTCGAATGGAGGCCTAAGTTGGACAGGCTAGAAAACCACCAGCCTAACTATTATTGCAAGTTAAAATACCCCAATGGCCCAACCACCTAATCATTGAATCTAATTAAAGCACATATTCTTCATGAAGTTATGCACTTTTTAAATACACAACAACCAAAGCTGATTTGCAACCGGTGTGTTTTTGTTGTTTAAGGAATGCAATAATGTGGCTATTTCTTGGGTCATTTTGTGATGGATGTCTTTTACTGGTACTGTCTCATTGAACGTGAGATTCAAATGCATCTCATCTGCACAATGATTGTGGTTAATCATAACCAACCACATTAGCAAACCAGAAATGAAAGAGCTCTTTTCGTGCAACGCTAAAATATGAATCTTCGTTATTTTCCTTGATTTACAACGTAATTTATTACTTATCAACCTAGGTTATTTAACTGTTCATGAAATTTTATGTGAACTCTAAATTTGTTATGAAACATTAGGTGAAAATATAATCAGATGCGTAATCATGTGTTCTCCGCATGTGATGTTGCATTGTAGAATAACTAGATTGCTTGTTAAATTGATCATTAACTAAGTCAGAAGCATAACGTACAATCAGAACATGCATTGACAAATACAACAACTAGGAAACCATATTGAAATAAAAGTTGTGTACTTACTCCTTAAATCTGATATAGTGCAATAATGAGAAGGAACAAGAAAAAAATATTGTTAAACAATTTCTTGTGCATTTGGTTGAAACTAATTTCATGTTGTGCATATATTATCAATGACCACACTGTGGGGCTGAAATTAGGAGCTTCTGCCATCGGCACACATGTGGGTTGAAGATAGTGATGGAACATTGATCTCCTGGTTGTATAATCTGCACTCATCAATAATGAGGATTTGAGCAGTCTCAGAATTTCAGCCCTCACATGTAAGGGACCATTTTAATCACTTCCAATAGTGATGCAGAGCCAAAACAACATCTGGAACAAGAAAATAACACAACTGTTCAGTTTCATCCTTCAACACAGTATTAGGACGTTTGAAAACAAACCTAACTCTGACCCACGACACATTCTTTCAAGTCGGGAGTCAACCAATTGTGCTCATGACATGTAAATTCAATTGTCAGGCAACGCAACACCGGCATACATCAAACGAGAAAACAAATACTATGTTGTTATCTGCAAATTGCTTTATAAATAAAATAAAATGAATTGAAACAAATACAGAAATGTGATGCTCTGATGCTGGTGAGAGACTCTGGGATAATTTATGGTGCAGTGAATGGCATAATTTGTGATGAGCTAGAACATTTTAAAGATGAATAATAATGTGCAAATTCAAAAGACCAGGATACTGGTTAAAGCATAGCCAGGGGCAGTTTGTTGGAATGTACGATACTGAAGAGCGGAGGCACACAGATTTGAAGCCATCTGCTCCAACGTGTTGCCAGTTGAAAGCCAGCATGCAGCAGCATTGTTCAGTCATTGTTACATGCCTCCTAAGGTCTGTTGAGGATTTGCATCTATGTGAGAGTAGGCCTACTGTCTCTTTAGCTGCAGGGGGCTATGACTCAAGTCCGATCATCTGGGACTGAGAATAAATGGACGTATACCATCTACATTCTTGCAAAAAAAATTATATTCTTTACTAAACTATCAGTCCCTTGCAAACCCATGACCACCAGCATACATGGAAGGACAAGTGAAGCTGGTGCATGGAATATCATTTGCTCCAATTTCCTCTCCAAGTCACTTGAACGTATATTGCAATTCCATCACTTTTGCTGGGAACTCCCTACCTAAAGGCATCAGGGAGCAGCTTCACCACACAGGCTGCAGTTCAGACTGATTTGCACAGAAGGTTACCACCTTCTCAAAAGCAGCTAGAAATGGGCAATAAATACTTCCCTTGTCAAAAATGCCCATATCTGAAAGTGAATTTGACAAATGGGACGTATTGCCCCATCTTGTAAGCAATGCTAAGGTTTCTTGTAACACCGACAGTGGGTGTAATATTTAAATAGTCATAGGTGTAGAATTGCCACTGCTGGACCCAAGAATACTCACCACTGCTGCAGCGATTGGGTGGGGGGGTGGGGTTCATGGGAGGTGGGGGCAGGGGCGGTGAATGAGGTCATTAAATGTGGAGGTGATATCGTTCCCCATATAGATCCATCATGGTTCGAGATGGAAGGACGCAATGGGAAGCGGAAAGAACTTCTTGCAAATAACTGCAAGACATGGTGAGAGGGAGGGGAGTGGAAAATAAATATGAAAGACAGCTTCTGTTTTCTGCGTCCCAATCAGTTTGAGGCTGCAGTAGATAGGGAAAGGAACAAGCACTGGCTTTAAGAGGTTAAAGACATAAAATACCAGACATAGATGCATAGATGCCATCCAATACTACAGTGGTCAAATCAGCTAAAAGCTAGACAACCAGTCACCTTATGCAGAGGTAGTATTCGAGGTGGATGGGCTTGCAGTTGCTGCTGGCATGTTCCTACTTCTGAGCCATTTTTTCAGTCAACAATCAGTCCCCCAGTTGAGGCTGAATCCCTGTCAATGTGTAGAAACCCCTCCTGGCAGACTAGGAGGCCTGTGCTCCATCTACCCCCTCTCACCATATGGCTGTAAGTGCAAATGGCCACACCTTTAACCACAAGCTACCCTGTGAAGGGGGAACCTTGGGCTGGCAACTTTGGCCTTTTTGTAAATTTGTAAGAAGTCTTCAGAAGGCCCCTCCATCTTGAGGCTCCCTCTCTTTTTCCGACCTACATTGGCAGCTCCCACCTCTGACGACAGGGCTGTCTGATGTGTCAGTCCAGGAGATGCTCCTGTTGGTCACGCAGCCTCAAGAGCACACTCTCCATCTTTACTTGGATGGTGAGAGTGCACCCTGGCCACTGACTGGCCTGCACTCAAAAAATCCTGTTGGGCCTCAGCTGCTAATGTGATACAGGATGGTGACCTGAAAATGCAGCCAGGGTTCCCTCCCTGTGATAAAAAGTCAGCGCATTGCTCCATCAATGCCAGTACTGTACTAGCTGCAAGGAGCTAAACTCTTAAATTCCCCTTACTGTGGGCGAGTTATGCTTAATGATTTCCCATCCAGATGGCTGTGGCGAAACTGTGAACCAATTTGGAGGGAATTGAATTCTGTTCAACTGCACACAACAAGTCAAATGTAGTCGATCACTGGGCCAGCTAACGCTGATTAAAGGAGACAAGATGGAAAAATACTTCAATTCATGGAATAATGAATTAATTAACAGGTGTTAGTTACCACATAAAAGTGCATCAGGTGTGTACTCACTGTTTGTAGGTAACCATAACAATCAGAATAGCAGGTAAACAGCAGAGGATGATAATGATAGCCAGTGCCAGCAGAGCACCTTCCGTGTAGCCCACAGCTTGTGCCTGTTTCTGTACATTTGCCACCACATCGGGAGTACGAATTTCCAGAATACGACCTCCTTGTCCTAAGTACGGCTGAAAGTCTTTGTTTATATCTAGAAGTTTGCCGTCTAGGAATCTTCATCAATCACAAACATGAATGTATTATCGAGGGAGTAAGGTGCTTATTTTTTTAAAAGAGCAATTGATATTGATGTTAATTTGGCTTAATAAAATCATCTTGCATGGTCCCCCTGCTACTTGCTGGAATCTAAGGGGCATTGACACCACCACACTATGCTATTCCAACTTCGGAAAGGCAATTAGGGATGTGCGATACATGCTGGCCATGGTAGCGACATCCACATCAAAATCCCAAACACAAATGAAAACTATTAGTGAATTGTTACTAAGGAGTGGTGAAATGAGGACTCGCGAGGCAGGTGAAATTTAATACGAGAGTAGTGTAAAGTGATACATTCTGGTGGAAAGAATTAGGAGAAGTAATATGAAGAAATGGTACAATTTTAAAGGAGAAGCAGAAACAGAGAGACCAGGGGTATAAAGAATCATTTATATATATGTATAACGCCTTTAACATGGTAAGATGTCTGAGGCGATTTATGGGTGTGACATCAAAGAGTCTCTGTGGGACTGTTTATGTGGAGGGGTAGGTTGATGGAGGAAGGGGTTATTTTGCAGCTTCTCAATTTTTAACGTCATTGCAACAGAAATAAGTAAAAATGCTAATTCTGTTCTTCTTTCACAAGGTTAATTACTCTATGGGGATTTTTTTATTATAGTTTTACATGTGGCATTCTGGCCAATCAGCACTTGGTTGCAGCAGTGCTCACTTCTGGGCTTCTCGTGTGGCAGGGAAGTGGTTGCAGAAATAGTAAAATTGCTGCTTTGAACTTTTTTTTTGCTTTTGTATTAGTTTTAATGAGCATCTCTGTCATCACTGTTCCTAAACAATTGCAAAGAGCATCCTCCACAGCTCTCATTAACGAGCATATAGGAATAAACATCACTAGTGCTTGAATGTCGACGAATGAACAGATTCCCAGAACATCTTTAAGTGACACAATGCTTTTATACGAATTGGAAATTTGAAGTACATTTAAAATTCTGCTGTGCATGTCTCATTAAAATAGAGACTGAAGGAAAGATAATCATCACGTTTTGTAAAAATCCAGTGAAGGGTGTCTAGTATATTGAAGTGTTTACAAACGAGGCAGCTCTCAGAGGTGCATTTTTGAAAGGGGTCCCTTGTTTGATTGGTAGAGACCATCATTTAGGAAGTTTGTTGAAAACTGAGATGGCACATTTGATGCTGGCATGAAAAGTCAGTGCTTATTGTACAGACTAATGAATAAAACATATCACAGCCTGTCTGTCCCGCTTCTGACACCGTAGGGGAGATTTAAATTTACAAAGACATAACAAAATGATAATCCATGCATTGCTTTAAGAATAAGAGAATCTGTAATGTTAGTACATGAACACAATACATTCAAATGACATTCAGCTACTCAGTAAACGGGATTACATCCCCATTAAAATAATTAACAAAGTACATCAGACAGATGTATTAGACAATCATACATTAATAATCTGCAGCAGTGAGTTCGATCAAAATTTTCTGTTTTATACAGATGTCCCACCCATTATGAAAGACCTTTAATAACTGTGCTAACTTTCAGACAAAGACAGATATCTGTAGCACATGGTAATTCCAGATAAACAGAAAGCCTGGGCAAATTGTGAAAGAATTAATAATGCACTGTACTCACTTGAAGAGCTCATTCCTTGATATGGCTCTGTTTGTCAAAGGGTCAATGGCATAAACCATTAGATCTGACTTGGAATAATCCTCTTCCTGAAAGCCATCTCCATGTTTGCGCGGACCGATGGATTCCACTACTACCTTGGCACCTGGAATCTGATCTTGTACGTAACGCTCCAAAATTCTAAGAACACAATTTGAATAAAACAAAAGTAGGTGACTTTGTATAGCGCTTTGCCTGTACATATTTTACATTCATGTTCATGTCTCACTGTTGGAGATAAGGCAACTGGAAATTCAGTGTTTTGGGAAACCAAAGCCTCTTTACTTATTGAAGCTACCTGGAAGCAAGTGTGAAGGCGGAAGGGAACCAATCACAGAGAATGGCCTGGGCTTCATTTAAACATTCCAGCACTGTCACCCACCTCAATTTGAATAAAATAAAAGTAGGTAACTTCGTATAGCGCTTTGTTGTACATAGGACCGGATAGCAGCATGCAAAAAGGGAGAGGCAAAACTGGGGTTGGAGAGGTCAATGGACTCCTCAACATGCTGGGGATCGGGGAGTGGAACACTATACTGATCCCCCTGGGTCACAACAGAAACGCTCGCAATAGTAATTTTAGAAAATTGATATGTCAGTGCCTCCTGCCAGAATTTGGCTTTTGGGTATCGCACTGACCTGCAGACCGTCCTAACCCCACATTAAAATCACATTGTGGTGTCAATCCCGCCATCGGACCGCAATGTTTAAACTTAAAGTAGGTGCCCAGTTGATTGTGAAGGGCGCCTCAGCCTATTTGTAAATTGATGAAAGATGAAATAGCATCAGCTGTGAATGGACGACTTTACCCAGTAAATTGGGTCAGCTTAATTTTAAGTGTTCCCAAGCACGTTTCTTGATGAGGGAGAAGATTAAAATTGAAACTTAAATGCCCCTTTCTTATGCATCTACATGCTGACAGAAGTAAAGGACAAACATCAAAGGCCTAATGTATATTAGTGTATAAACATATTTAAATAAATAAGCACTTAATTTCACAGACATTGCATATTTTAATAAATGCAAATACAAATTGAGGGTGTATGCACTATTGCAGTGGATGAATTTGCGCAAGGTTAGAAAAACATACCTGGATAATGCCCTCACTCCACATTCACTAATAACTAGATTTTTCTATCAGTGGCAAAAGTGACAACTGGCTGGGTGAAATTTTAAGGCCCCGCTGAAGTTAATGGACTTTTTAATGGCTCGCCGCATTTTACTGTCCCCCCCCATCCACATTCCCCCCCCCCCCCCCACCCCGCCTGGTCAGAGCTGCGCATAACCGCTCGCTGTTAATTAAATATGGCGCACAAGGGGTGCGGTTTAGTGAGGCTGACTAAAGAAAGGAGACAAGGAGACCCCGCTCCCGTGATCTACTCGGTTCGCAGCGCCTCGTGAGATCTAACGCGGTTTCGCGAGGCTTTGCAATGTAAATCCCACGCATTGCGGCCCGTGTTCCCGTAACAGCCTCCCCGAAAAGGCGCCGGAATATGGCGATTGGGGGCTTTTCACAGTAACTTCATTTGAAGCCTACTTGTGACAATAAGCGATTTTCATTTTCATTCATTGAGGCCCTTTATCAAACGCGAGTCCTGTTTTATAGCCTTGTTTTTCTCGGCGCGCCGGGGAACACGTGGCTAAATGTGCTTGCTATGGGACTTTGTTCCCATTTACTTAAATCTTGCCGAAAGGGCATCTTCTCACTGACGAGGTCACTGCAATTGTGCCTGGCAACATTGTTGAAAAAAACCCTCTGAGGCCCACAAGGTCCAAAGATTGTCCTTTGGACTTTGGGATTAGTAGGCTCAGCCAGAACATGACCATTGCACAGATTTGGCACGGGGTCTGGAAGAACCTTGACAACGAGAGAAACATTCCGAAGAAGAAGCAAGAATATCAACAAGCCTTTGTATAGAAGTGATGGTATTGCCTTTAAGTCATAGTTAAAATTTTCAGTTGTTGTGCAGATGGTCAAAGAATTTCCAGATGAGATCAATGCTTCTTAATAAACAAATTAAGGAAATATATAGAAATGCATTTAACTTTGGGATGTTAAAGATAATCAAGTAAAAGTTGCTCTCATACAACTTTGTTAATGCATTTCCAATTTTCTGCCAACTATAGAGCTGAAGGATATACCTGGGTCACAAGGATACAGTAAGTGTTACATATCATAGAAGTTATAGAATTTACAGTGCAGAAGGAGGCCATTCAGCCCATCGAATGGAATTTGAAAGAGCACCCTACTTAAGTACACACCTCCACCCTATCCCTGTACCCAGTAACCCACCTTACCATATTGGACATTAAGGGCAATTTAGAATGGCCAATCCACCTAACCTGTACATCTTTGGACTGTGGGAGGAAACCGGAGCATCCCACGCAGACAGGGGGAGAACGCGCAGACTCCACACAGACAGTGACCCAAGACGGGAATTGAACCTGGGACCCTGTGTTGTGAAGCAACAGTGCTAACCATTGTGCTATCGTTCTGCCCCAATATATATTTACAGAAAACACATCATTTATACATATATATTTGGATGTAGCAAGGTAATTAGTACAATTTAAAATAACAGGGAATGAATTTTAAATCTAAATGCCAAAAACAAGGAGCAATTAACTTCTGGAAGGATGCTATACGACTCACATTATTATAACTAATTTCTCGTTGGTCTTATTTTTAAGTGCAAAACTTCCAAAGATGAAGAAGGATAGCAGTAAATCCTTTAGGAATCTTCAACTGCTCACAGCGTGAATTGTGTAATAAATAGTCAAGGAAGCATGGGAAAATATTGATTTTGGCAAGGTGAGAGACAGCAAGGACTACATGCTAGTAATCTATTAAATCTTATATAAAGTATGATTTCATTACACGGTGTGCTCATATGCACGGATTGTGCAAAAGTATGAAAGTAACTGAGGTAATGAAGGTAGAATTTATGCTTGGGGCCGAATAATGCCCCACTGCTGAATAGGTTCCACTGCAGATATTGTCCCACTGCTGCTACCACCCCACTGCTGATACATTTACACTGCTGGTACAGCCCCACTGCTGATACCGTTCCATTGCAGATACCGTTCCACTACAGATACCACTCAACTGCTGATGCCATTCTACTGCTGATATTGCCCCACTGTTAATGCCGCCCCACTGCACTGCTGAGCCAGGTCCAATGCAGATACCAATCCGCTGCTGATACTGCACCAAAGCTAATAGCATTACATTGCTGATAGTGCCGCACTGCAGATACCGCCCCGCTGCTGATACTGCCCCACTGCTGTTACTGTCCCACTAATGATACCGTTCTACTGCTGATTCTGCCCCACTGCTGATACTGCCCCACTGCTGATACTGCCCCACTGCTGTTACTGTCCCACTGCTGATCCTGCCCCACTGCTGATACCATTTCACTGATACTGCCCCACTGCTGATACTGTTCCAATGCTGATACAATCCCACTGCTGATACTGCCACTGTTCGTGCCGTTACACTGTTGATACCGTTGTACTGCTGATACTGCCCCACTGCTGATACTGTTCGACTGCTGATAGTGCCCCACTACCAATGCTGTTGCACGGCCAATAATGTCCCACTGCTGATAACGTTCAACTGCTGATAACGTCCCACTGATGACATTGACCGACTGCTGATACCGCCACACTGCTGAAATCATCCCACAGCTGATACTGCCCCACTGCTGATATTGCCCTCCTGCTAAAACTGCCCCACTGCAGATACTGCCCTGCTGATACTATCCCACTGCTGATGTCATTCCACTGCTGATAATTCCCCACTGCTGATACCGCACTACTGGTGGTGATTCTGTTCCTTTCCATTGTTGGTGCTGCTCCACATCCTGATACTGCACCACATGCCAATGCTGCCCCACATGCCGATACTGCCCCACATGCTGATACTGCCCCTCATGCCGGGCAGCACAGTAGCATTGTGGATAGCACAATTGCTTCACAGCTCCAGGGTCCCAGGTTCGATTCCGGCTTGGGTCACTGTCTGTGCGGAGTCTGCACATCCTCCCCGTGTGTGCGTGGGTTTCCTCCGGGTGCTCCGGTTTCCTACCACAGTCCAAAGATGTGCAGGTTAGGTGGATTGGCCATGATAAATTGCCCTTAGTGTCCAAAATTGCCCTTAGTGCTGGGTGGGGTTACTGGGTTATGGGGATAGGGTAGAGGTGTTGACCTTGGGTAGGGTGCTCTTTCCAAGAACCGGTGCAGACTCGATGGGCCGAAAGGCCTCCTTCTGCACTGTAAATTCTATGATAATCTATACCGATACTGCTCCACATGCCGATACTGCCCCACATGCCGATACTGCCCCACATGCCGATACTGCCCCACATGCTGATACTGTCCCACATGCTGATACTGCCCCACATGCCGATACTGCTCCACATGCCGATACTGCTCCACATGCCGATACTGCCCCACATGCTGATACTGTCCCACATGCTGATACTGCCCCACATGCTGATACTGCTCCACATGCCGATACTGCCCCACATGCCGATACTGCCCCACATGCTGATACTGCTCCACATGCTGATACTGCTCCACATGCTGATGCTGCCCCACATGCTGATACTGCCCCACATGCTGATACTGCCCCACATGCCGATACTGCCCCACATGCTGATACTGCCCCACATGCTGATACTGCTCCACATGCTGATATTGCCCTCCTGCTAAAACTGCCCCACTGCAGATACTGCCCTGCTGATACTATCCCACTGCTGATGTCATTCCACTGCTGATAATTCCCCACTGCTGATACCGCACTACTGGTGGTGATTCTGTTCCTTTCCATTGTTGGTGCTGCTCCACATCCTGATACTGCACCACATGCCAATGCTGCCCCACATGCCGATACTGCCCCACATGCTGATACTGCCCCTCATGCCGGGCAGCACAGTAGCATTGTGGATAGCACAATTGCTTCACAGCTCCAGGGTCCCAGGTTCGATTCCGGCTTGGGTCACTGTCTGTGCGGAGTCTGCACATCCTCCCCGTGTGTGCGTGGGTTTCCTCCGGGTGCTCCGGTTTCCTACCACAGTCCAAAGATGTGCAGGTTAGGTGGATTGGCCATGATAAATTGCCCTTAGTGTCCAAAATTGCCCTTAGTGCTGGGTGGGGTTACTGGGTTATGGGGATAGGGTAGAGGTGTTGACCTTGGGTAGGGTGCTCTTTCCAAGAACCGGTGCAGACTCGATGGGCCGAATGGCCTCCTTCTGCACTGTAAATTCTATGATAATCTATACCGATACTGCTCCACATGCCGATACTGCCCCACATGCCGATACTGCCCCACATGCCGATACTGCCCCACATGCTGATACTGTCCCACATGCTGATACTGCCCCACATGCCGATACTGCTCCACATGCCGATACTGCTCCACATGCCGATACTGCCCCACATGCTGATACTGTCCCACATGCTGATACTGCCCCACATGCTGATACTGCTCCACATGCCGATACTGCCCCACATGCCGATACTGCCCCACATGCTGATACTGCTCCACATGCTGATACTGCTCCACATGCTGATACTGCCCCACATGCTGATACTGCCCCACATGCTGATACTGCCCCACATGCCGATACTGCCCCACATGCTGATACTGCCCCACATGCTGATACTGCTCCACATGCTGATACTGCTCCACATGCTGATACTGCCCCACATGCTGATACTGCCCCACATGCTGATACTGCCCCACATGCTGATACTGCCCCACATACTGATACTGCCCCACATGCTGATACTGCTCCACATGCTGATACTACCCCACATGCTGATACTGCCCCACATGCTGATACTGCCCCACATGCTGATACTGCCCCACATGCTGATACTGCCCCACATGCTGATACTGCTCCACATGCTGATACTGCTCCACATGCTGATACTACCCCACATACTGATACTGCTCCAGATCCTAATGCTGCTCCACATGTTGATACTGCCCCACATGTTAATATTGCTCCAGATCCTGATACTGCACCACATGTTGATACTGCCCCACATGTTGATACTGCCTCATGTGTTGATACTACCCCACATTTTGATACTGCCCCACATGTTGATACTGTCCCACATTCACTTAATCTATTTGAATTCAATACTTGGACGATCGTCTGTGAAACATCAGCTGATGGAATGAGATTGATCCCACCTTTAAAACAACAGACAAAGTAATTTCATAAAACTATGTAAAATGTTCCTTAGGTAACAGTGGCCCACAAAAGTTTTAGGTTCACATTCTTTAAAGCAATTGATCTAATTGAAGCCATTGAACATCAATAACCTGTATTGCATGTTATAGGCTATATTCACTGGACGTTTTGCAGATTTCATAAACAATTAAAATATCAGGAATAATTTGAAATAAACTGTTGCTTCATTTATTCAGACAAATACATATTTAGACCCTAAGGTACGAAAACGACACATTACTCGATCAGCTGATCCTTGTTCTCTTCCACCAGAGTAGGAGGGACATTTGAAACAATCACTTGCATATCCAGTTCATTGACCACGGATACCTAGAGAAAGGACAAATACAATCCTGTTGGTTCCAACATGACTATTTTTGTTGCAGACAACTTGGCCACACAGTTACTAATTTATTCAAATAATTGATTCAGCTGTATTTTAAAAGCTGCATATGCCTTACTGTTTATAGGGTACAACACCAGGTGCAAGAGGATAAAATCATGTTCTCCTAATTTCCTTCTGGAAACTTCAAGTATACAAGTGATAATAATCTTTAATAATGTATTCTGATGTGTATAAAGAAGCTGTCCCTTCGAGACATGCATCTTAAATTATGGATATGTTGACACAGGAGAGGTAAACCAATGCTCTTTAAATCAGACGAAACAAAACTTTTTCCTGCATACGTGAAAGTCCATCACCATGTTTCTGAATTTCCAAACCAAAGACGAAGACGTTTCTGCAGAATTTTGTTTCCTATCGCTAGGAATCCTGGGCGGGATTCTCCAATCCATGAGTGTCCATGACGTCGTAAACGCCGTCGCATTTTACGATGGCGTGAACGGGCCATTCCCAGGACGAATTCTGCCCCTACAGGGGGCCAGCACGGCGCTGGAGCGGGATGTGCCGCTCATCTGCTGATCCCGGCGCGAATTGTGCGGCGCGGGATCCACGCATGCGCAGTTGCGCTGGCGCCAACGAGGACATGTGCAATGGCGCCAGCGCCAACGCGCGCATGCGCAGTGGCCTCCTTCACTGTTGGGGTGCCGGCCCCAACGCAACATGGCGCAGGACTACAGGGGCTGGCGCGTAGGAAAGATGCCCCCAGCCACAGAGGCTGGCCCGCCGATCGGTGGGCCCCAATCGTGGGCCAGGCCACATCGCGCCCCCCCCCGGTGTCGCCCCCCCCCCCCCTCCTCCCCCACAGGCCGCCACTCGATCCTTCAAAGCCAAGGTCCCGCCGGCTCAGAGCAGGTTAGAACAGCGCCGGCAGGACTCGGCTCTTTTCTTATGGCCGGAGAATCGGTGGGTCGGCCGCGGAGAGCCTGTTCGCGGGGATTCTCCGGCCCAGCCCAGTGCTTGGAGAATCTCGCACCCTAGGAGAGTTACTCACCTCCTGACTCCCCAAAGCCTGTTCACTATCTACAAGTCCCAGGTCAGTAGTGTGATGGAATACTCTCCATTTGCATGGCAAGTGCAGTCCAACAGCCCTCAAGGAGCTTGATACTATCCAGGACAAAGTAACCCACTTGATTGGCACCCTCTCCATAAACATGCACTCTCTCCACCACTGTCGTACAGTGACAGCCGTTTGTACGACCGACAAGATGCACTGCAGAAACTCATGAAGGCTCCTGAGGCAGCACATTCCAGACCCATTATCACTACCACCTGGAAGGATAAGGGCATCAGATCCATGGGAAAACCACCAACTGGGGGTTCTCCTCCAAGCCACTCACCATCCTAGCTTGAAAATCTAACACTGTTACTTCACTGTTGCTGGGCCAAAATCCTAGAACTCCCCCCCCCCCAAACAGCAGTATGGGTATCCCTACACCACAAGGACAGTAGTGCTTCAAGAAGGCAGCTCACTACCTCCTTCTCAAGGGCAATTAGGGATGGGCAATAAATACTAGCCTAGCCAGCAATGCCCACATCCCATTTATGAATTTTACAGGTCCACAGTCTCTCTCTATAGGCGCACACTCCAAAAACATATCTGAAAAGCTGAGGTGCAAGTTGGCAAATCAAAGGCTTAGGGATGCCCAAGGTATGTACAAGGATTTTGTGGAATTAAGCAGTTTAAACAATCAAATTCACCAGTATAAAACACTGGATGAGTAAGTGTCCCACTGCTCCTTCATTTAGGATCACTTTGTCTGCTATCAATTAACCTGTATAGGTTCTCTGTAGCTTTCTGAGAAGAATGTTAGCCCCACTTGCAAGTCCTGAGGCTCAGCAACAGAGGTAAACAGTGCATTCATCAATGGATCAAGCATTGTTGCTTTATTATGTGGGAACAGAAATGCACATTTTTTCCAAAAGTATACTCACGTGAATTTACAGGTTTCTAAGGTAAGTAAAACAAAGATAAACAAGTAAAACAATCAAATGTTCTCGGATGGTAAATATATCCAATAGAAAACTATGGCAGAAATTGTTGAGTAATAGTTTCAGCCAAGGAGTGCCTCATTCATCTATCTTCCAGGTTGCATTATCTCATGCCTTGCTGGTGGCTGCTGTGCAACATTATTCTTACAATTGTCATAAATGTTGCTGCTTCTTTTCCAATCCACGGTGAAGCCTCTGTCCATGGAAATATTATGCGGCACTGCCATTTTGACACAACATTTTGACCATTTTCATTGGAGAACATTGCAAGCACCCTTACCTCCTCCACACGTCCAAATATCTGACACATTGCTTTAGCAAGCCAAATGTTTGCCCAGTTGGGGTCTTGGCACTTGTATGATTTTACATTGGATATGACTTGGGCATCGGACTGTGCGAAGATTGCAATCCAGTTTATATTTACAAGAAAATGTAATGCATGATTGAGTTCACCGAGCAACCAACTGTTTTAAATAAACATAGTTAAAGAGACCGGCAAATTTATCTTGGGCTTTTTTTTTATTTAGCTAGGGCTTAATTGCCCTGAATTTATCTCCTGAATACACACAAAACATTATACACAGAAAATCGGCACTGCAGAAAGGCCCACCCAAGTTTGAAAGAATAGGATTTTGTTTCACTTGAATTGTTTATTAAGATCTACTTTGAACATCAAGTGAATGGATGGTTCAAATAGCATTCTGTTTTAACTAGACTGAGACTGGCCACAAATGTTGTCGGCGCTGAATTGAAACCTTAAACCCAATTTAAGAACTTCTTTCCTCAGCATTCTTGCTGTGCACAGACTGATTATCTGGTATGATGTCAGAGCCTCAACAAGACTATAAATCAGAAGCGAGAGCCTCCAATGTTACTGCTTTCCAAACAGTCTGCCTGCCATGTTTAAGGGGGGAGTATGACTGAATGCAGGGCTGGTCTGATGGAGGAAATAAATGACGATAACTTAATCTAACATTTTCTTCATTCATGAATCCATTACTTTATCAATCTATTTCCTCCCCTAAATTGGTGCTTGAAAGAGAGCCTCAGCCAGCATTGCGTTCACAGAACATTGCACATAAGACCATTCAGCATGAGCTCATCTGCCTATGCAAAACATTCCTGCTTTGTATTGTTACAGATGAAACAATTGCTAAAGTAGGAGTGACAGTGTTGATTTCTACCGTAAAGATTTATTTTGAAGCAATTTTAACAGTGAATTCAATGACTGGGAGAGCACAAAAGCAGTGTTCTATTAAAGCCTGCTTTTAAAAGTAATTAAAGATACATTGTTAAAATAACAGAATATAGGAGATCATCCTCAGCACTACCCCCCACTGAAGTGGTGAACGCACACGATGGAATTGGCCACTAATTTAACTCGAATACGCTGAAAAAATGTGTAAACTTCATTCTGATTTACTAATTTCAAGATGGGTGCATCGCTGTAACTAAATCCACAATATATTTTACAGCGAGTCTCATGACGGAAAAATGGCATTCGTTATTTATTAAAAGGAAGCACCTTGAATGCAAGACAATTCATTTCAAGTTAAAGCAAAATAATTTTAAAAATGCAGGCCCTGTACTTACAACAACTTGTGCACTACTGCTCAATTCTGTTCCATAGTTGTCTGTTGCAATGACTTCAAATTTATAATACGATCGTCTCATGTTTCTGAATGTGATAGATGTTTTGATTGCACCAGTGTACTCTTCTATCACAAAACCATCCTTTCCATCCTTTGCAGGTGGTATGATTAGTCGGAACTGAGAAATACTGTAGTTTCCACTGTCTTCATCTTCAACCTGGTAATGCAGAAAATAATGAAACCCCATTGGCTAGTCACACATTTATTCATAAAACAGGGCTCTGCCACTAAAAAGATGATCCATCCATTTCATTACTTTGGTAAATGTTGACAAGAAGGATAGAACATCTGATCCATAGGTTCAGTGACAATTCCCACCAGGAATAAGCAGAGAACATGCAGCACAGCAATGGTTAAAAAGGACGAGGCACCAACTATTTTACTTTCGACCAGCAGTGTTGTTTGGGTCCTCAACTTAGCTCAAAGGATTGGAATTATTTTCAAGGGAATAAGGGTTGCAACTGGAAATGCAAGTACGTCAAGTTGAAACTGACCTCCTTCAAGGTGAATGGAGTCAATATTATGAGGTAAGGCCATGTCCTTTGTAAAGCACATTTGTCCCTTTGGAGGAGGCAGTGGTATAGTGGTATTGTCGTTGGACTAGTAATACAGAGACCCAAAATCATGCTCTGGGGAGGGAGGGACTCTGGGCTGAGAGACAGAGACGAGGTTGGGGGCGGGGGCTGCCTGGGGATGGACCGGTGAAGGTGCGGACCACAGGCTGGTGGCGGGCCTAAAAAAGGGGATGACTGATCGACGGAGGAGGGGGCAAGGAGCCCCCCAACTAGGCTGATCACCTGGAATGTTCGAGAGTTAAATGGGCCGGTCAAAAGGGCACGTGTGTTCGCGCATCTTCGGGGATTGAAGGTGGACGTGGTGATGTTGCAGGAGACGCACCTTAAGGTAACAGACCAGGTTAGACTGAGGAAACGTTGGGTCAGCCAGGTGTTTCACTCGGGACTAGATTCAAAGATAGAGGGGTCGTGATCCTGATCAATAAGCGGGTGATGTTTGAGGCGGGTCGAACAGTCTCGGACTGGTGAGGTCAGTACATTATGGTCAGTGGGAAACTGGACGGGGTGCAGGTGGTATTAGTGAATGTATAAGCGCCAAATTGGGATGATGTGGAGTTTATAAAGAGGATGCTGGGGAAGATACCGGACCTGGACCCGCACAGGTTGGTCATGGGAGGGGACTTCAACACAGTTATTGACCTGGCTTGGGCCGGTCAAGCTCGAAAACGGGCAGGGTGCCAGCAATGACAAAGGAGCTAAGAGGGTTTATGGAGCTGATGGGGGGAGTGGATCCATGGAGGTTTAGGCAGCCGAGGGTGAAGGAGTTCTCCTTCTACTCACACATGCATAAAGTGTACTCCTGGATTGATTTCTTTATTTTAAGCAAGGTCTTTCTGGCTGGGGTAGTGGACACAATCACAATCTCAGACCATGCACCGCACTGGGTTGACCTGCAGGTTAGTAAAGACAGTAATCAGCGCCCGCACTGGAGGTTAGATGTGAGACTTTTGGCGGATGAAGGGGTGTGCGAGCGGCTGAGGAAATGCATTCAGAGCTACCTGCAGGTCAATGACACAGGGGAAACTTCGGCAGCGGTGGTTTGGGAAGCACTGAAAGCGGTGGTAAGGGGGGAGCTGATCTCAATCTGGGCTTATAGGGAGAAGGTTGACAGGGCAGAGACGGACAGACTGGGAGAAGAGATATTACAGATCGATAGGAGGTATGCGGAGACCCTGGAGGCAGGGCTCCTGAGGGAACGGCGGAGGTTGCAGGTGGAGTTTAGCTTGCTGACCACAGGGAGGGCGGTGGAGCAGCTGAGAAAGGCGAGGGGAGCAATTTATGAACATGGGGAGAAGGCCAGCAGAATGCTTGCACAGCAGCTTAGGAAGAGGAAGGCAGCTAGGGAGATAGGGAAAGTAAAGGACGGTGAGTGGAACCTGGTTGGTGATTCGGTAGAGGTGAATAAGGCGTTTAGAGATTTTTACAGCAGGCTGTATAGGTCGGAACCCCCTACGGGGTCAGAGGGGATGGGGCGCTTCTTGGAGGGGCTGAATTTCCCAACGGTGGACGGAGAATGGGTAGAAGGGCTGGGGGTTCCAATTGGGCTGGAAGAGATAGTGGAGGGCTTGAAGGCCATGCAGGCGGGTAAGGCCCCAGGTCCGGACGGGTACCCAGTGGAGTTCTATAAAAAGTTCTTGGTAATACTGGGGCCAGTGTTGTTGAGGATGTTGAATGAGGCAAGGGAAAGAGGGGTGCTGCCCCCGATGATGTCACAGGCAATGATTTTGCTGATTCTTAAGCGGGACAAGAACCCAGAGCTGTGTGGGTCCTACAGGCCGATCTCCCTGCTGAATGTGAATGCCAAGTTGCTGGCCAAAATCATGTCCTCCAGGATTGAGGACTGTGTTCCGGACGTTATTGGGGAGGACCAGACGGGGTTTTTTAAGGGTAGGCAGTTAAATGTGATCATGATGCTCCCGGAAGGTAGGGAGGTGGAGGTAGTGATCGCAATGGATGCAGAAAAGGCTTTTGATCGGGTAGAATGGGATTATCTGTGGGAGGTACTGGGACGGTTTGGATTCGGGCGGGGCTTTATTGACTGGGTCAGGTTACTGTATCAGGCTGTGCTGGCAAGTGTGCAGACGAACAGGACAACTTCGGACTACATTAGACTGCACCGGGGGACGAGACAGGGATGCCCCTTCTCTGCCTGTTGTTTGCGCTGACTATACAGCCGTTGGCAATCGCTCTGAGAGCTTCAAGGGGCTGGTCTGTCGGGCGGGGGGGGGGGGGGGGGGGGGGGGGAGCACAGGGTTTTGCTCTATACGGGCGATCTGCTTCTGTACATTATGGACCCAGTAGAGGGGATGGAGGAAATCATGAAGATTTTCGGGGAATTCGGCTGGTTTTCGGGGTACAAGCTAAACATGGATAAGAGTGAGATGTTTGTGGTTCAGGCGAAGGGGCAGGAGGGGCAACTGGGGGAGCTGCTGTTTAGGTCAGTACGGGGTAGTTTTAGGTACCTGGGAATCCAAGTGGCGCGGGAATGGGACCGGCTGCATAAATTGAATCTGGCCCGGCTAGTGGACCAAATGAAGGATGATTTCCGGAGCTGGGACACGCTCCCGTTGTCTCTGGCGGGGAGGGTGAAAATGACGGTCCTCCCGAGGTTCCTATTTGTATTTCAATGTCTCCCCATTTTTATTCCGCGATCCTTTTTTAAGCGGGTCAACAAGGTGATCATGGGTTTTGTCTGGGCAGGCAAGACCCCACGGGTAAGGAAGGTAATGCTCGAGCGGAGCCAGGGAGAGGACGGGCTGGCGCTGCCAAATTTTAGTAATTATTACTGGGCGGCTAATGTAGCCATGATCAGGAAGTGGGTGCTGGGGGAGGGGTCGGCATGGGAGCGTATGGAAGCGGCTTCTTGTAAGGGCACCAGTCTGGGGGCATTGGTAACTGTGCCTCTGCCACTCCCGCCGGCGCGGTACTCCACCAGCCCCGTGGTGGTGGCGGCCCTGAGAGTCTGGGGGCAATGGAGGCAGCATGTGGGAGTAGTGGGAGCATCGGGCTGGGCCCCAATTTGTGATAACCACCGGTTTGCCCCGGGGAGTATGGATGGGGCGTTCCGGGTATGGCGGAGAGCGGGAATTGAGAGGATGGGGGATATGTTTATAGAGGGGAGCTTTCCGAGTATGAGAGCGCTGGAGGAGAACTTTGGGTTGGCGAGGGGAAACAAATTCAGGTACTTGCAGGTGCAGGACTTCCTTCGTAAACAGGTGGCAACATTCCCGCTCCTACCGCTGAGGGGGATTCAGGACAGGGTAATTTCCAGAGGATGGGTAGGGGAAGGGAGCGTTTCGGACATTTATAAGGAGCTTATGGGGTCAGGGGAGACGCAGACCCAGGAGCTGAAGCGCAAGTGGGAGGAGGAGCTGGGGAGTGAGATAGACGATGGTTTGTGGGCAGACGCATTGAGTAGAGTCAACACGTCAGCAACATGTGCCAGGCTCAGCCTGATACAATTTAAGGTTGTTCACCGGGCTCACATGACAGTGGACCGGATGAGCAGATTCCTTAGGGTGAAGGATAGGTGCACAAAATGCGCGGGAGGACCAGCGAACCATGTCCATATATTTTGGACATGTCCAAAGCTTCGGGGATTTTGGCAGGGGTTTGCGGATGTCATGTCCAAGGTTTTAAAAACAAGGGTGGCGCTGGGTCCAGAGGTGGCGATTTTCGGGGTGTCGGAAGATCCGGGAATCCAGGAGGAGAAAGAGGCAGGTGTTCTGGCCTTTGCTTTCCTGGTAGCCCGGAGAGGGATACTATTGGCATGGAGTGGCCCAAAGGCCCCGAAGTCAGAGACCTGGCTATCGGACATGGCTAGCTTTCTCTGTATGGAGAAAATTAAGTTCACCTTGAGAGGGTTACTGTTAGGGTTCACCTGGAGGTGGCAACTGTTCGTCGACTTCCTTGCAGAAAATTAATCGTCAGGCAGACGACGACGGGGGGGGGGAGGGTTTGTAGTTTAGGTTAGAGTAGGGGGGTAATAAGGGTGAGACCTGTACGAAAGGTAAAACGGTTTTTGCACTATGTTTATGGTTTCATGTATCTTGTCTATTTTGTTGTTGTTTCTATACCAAAAAATCTCAATAAAATGTTTATTAAAAAAAAGAAAAAAATTTGATCCATAAAACTGCTGCATTCAGCATAGTTAGACAATGTAGTATGTTGAGCAGTGCTGAGAATACAAAATGTTCAGACATCTTACTTGCCGAGTGCTATCCTGGTGAAGAATCTACTACAATGATTGAAAGAAAATCGCTTGCATAATGCAGCAATACATTTTGATGAAGTGAACACATTGCACAGTCAATAAAATTATTAGTTTACATGTTACAAACATGATTGACTTTTTCCTGGCTTAAACTTGTGTAAGCTTAGGGACAGCACGGTAGCACAGTGGTTAGCACTGTGGCTTCACAGCACCAGGGTCCCAAGTTCGATTCCCCGCTGGGTCACTGTCTGTGCGGAGTCTGCATGTTCTTCCCGTGTCTGCGTGGGTTTCCTCTGGGTGCTCCGGTTTCCTCCCACAGTCCAAAGATGTGTAGGTTCGGTGGATTGGCCATGCTAAATTGCCCTTAGTGTCCAAAACGTTTATTGGGTTATGAGGATAACGTGGAAGTAAGGGCTTAATTTGGTCGATGGCCAAATGGCCTCCTTCTGCACTGTATGTTCTATGGCAGCCTGCAGAGATTCAAGGGGCGGCACGGTAGCATGGTGGTTAGCACAATTGCTTCACAGCTCCAGGGTCCCAGGTTCGATTCCCCGCTGGGTCACTGTCTGTGCGGAGTTTGCATGTTCTCCCCGTGTCTGCGTGGGTTTCCTCCGGGTGCTCCAGTTTCCTCCCACAGTCCAAAGATGTGCAGGTTAGGTGGATTGGTCGTGCTAAATTGCCCTTAGTGTCCAAAATTGCCCTTAGTGCTGGGTGGGGTTACTGGGTTATGGGGATAGGGTGGAGGTGTGGACTTGGGTCGGGTGCTCATTCCAAGAGCCGGTGCAGACTCGATGGGCCGAATGGCCTCCTTCTGCTCTGTAAATTCTATGTAAATCTATGTAAATATTTATAATTTTTGAATATAAAAATAATATTTGCAAGATGAAAAACGCAAAGCTAACAATGCTTACAGAATCCAAAGTGCAAAAATCTAAACAATTAAATCGCCGTAAGTGCTCAGCAAAATTTATCATTTATTTATTACAAGTTACATTTATTTGAAAGCAAAATGAACATCTATCTGCCATGAAATGCGACCAGTTACATTCTTGCAACTTTGGGCTGGGTTCTCCGCCGAGCGTTGCCGTTAATGGAATTCCCGATGCGGCAGAGAATTCAGCGTTGGGGAAAAATGGGGTTGTGCCCGATGCTCCGGTTCCCTGCTCGCATCGGGATCAAGGTTTGTGTCCTGCGCCAGTGAGAGGATATAAATGAGTCATTAAAAATGATTTGCATCTTATTGATGGGCAGGCCATCATATTCTCCAGGCCCTCGAGAACCTCCAGGCCCTCAGGTTTCTCCAGTCCTCTGGCCGGGAATCACGTGGGCAGGATTTGATGCAGGTCTTGACAAACGTGTACCTGACGCGGTGGAACTGCCTCAATGTTCATGAACAGCAAGATTTGATAGACAGACCCTGAACCACGTCATACAGAGTTAAATGATTTTAGTTTCATAGCTGACTACTTCAAAGTCACTCAACTGTGAAGGGAGATGAATGGAAAGCACTTAACTCTGTTTCATGTAGGCCAGGAGCTGTCAAATCAAAGCTTGATGTTTATAAACATTTCTGTTAGTTTCACGTCTGACCACTTCAAAGTCACTCAACCGTGAAGGGAGATGAATGGAAAAATGCTGAGAGCTGTGGAAGTTGCAAATAACAGCCTAGTAAACTCAATATCAAAGAGAAATGAATGAATGGCTTGCAGATCAAAGATTGAGGGGGTTTAAACCCAACTGGCTGGTTTTCTCGTTCCAGAAATTGACAGGTGCTGCTTCCTGTGCCTGGGCCAGCGGGTGCTCGAGCTGCAAGGACACACTGATCGGCGTTGCTGGTCGGTGCTGTGTGTGTCTGACTGGGGTCAGGTGAGGATTAAAGCAGTGATTTTATTTTGCTACTTATGGTTGGACTGTTCTCCAGCTTCCAGACAGGGGTCTCTTTTCTGGGGGGCTTCTTGACAGGGCTCCCTCTACTGAGGGCCTTCCTGACAGGAGTCTCTCTTTTGGGACCATCCAGACAGGGGTCTTTCTTCTGGGGCATTTCTATGGGGGGGTCTCTTTTTTTTGGGGGGGGGGGATTTCTTTAATTGGTGGGGGTGGGGGTGGGGTGGTTGGGTCACTCCCATATTAAGTGGGGAGGGGGTGAAGGGTGACCCAGGAAATCCCTGGGGTGGGGGTTTAATTGCATTGCTGGGGGCAGCCGTGGGATTTCCTCAGGAATCCCTCGCAACCCTCACCATGGCTAAGGATTACGATTAACTCCCTAATTTGCACTCCCAGCGGGAGATGCAAATCAGCTCCGGCAGGAGAACCTAATCTTCCAAATGGTGTATCCTGCCCTTTATAAACAATTAAGTACAGAAACAGGACATTTGGCCCAACAGGTTCCACATTCGCTTACTATTATCTTGCTTCATTTCACCTATTGATATGATCTTCTTTTTTTTTACCACTTATATAGATTCCTAAATTCCCCTTCAACACAGCATTCATTTTTTCTTCTATATATTTATATTTTTCAGTGTGGGAATCAAGGTTTATGGGGATAAGGTGAGAAAGCAGAATTGAGGATTACCAGATCAGATCAGTCATCATCTCATTGAATAATGGAGCAGACCTGATGGGCCGAATGGCCATTTCTGCTCCCACTTCTTATGGCCATATAAACTAAGAGATTAATATTCAGAAAAATCCTCTGAAAATTTATCAGCTCACAGGATGCTCCGAAGACTTTTCTCCAAGACACAACATTATTGATGAACAATGGTCTTCAGGGTAAACTGTTTCAATTTTTTTGACAAAGCAGGAACTCATTACAGAACAAAGGCATATTTGTTTTTAGCTGTCCTGGCAACAGCTATATTCACAGAATGGGTGGAATTTCATGTTCCCAACGTGACTCCCATCCATGGGGTGGACAACCAGTGGGGAACCCACCAGGCATTTTACTGCACAATGTTATGCATTCCCTGGGATTCAGGACCTTGGGGATGCAAATCACACCCGCTGAGAGCTGCAGGCCAATTTTAGGTTGTCGGCTCTCCGTCACAGGCAGCACAACTGGGACTGATGGGTGCTGCTGGCAATACAAGTGAGGCCTTCAATAGAGGCCATCACGGGGTTTCTGGACAGCGGTGAGTGGAGGTCACCAGGAGGGGATCGCTGATGAGTGGTGGGGTGGAGGGAGGTGGGGGCGACGATTGCAATGTTTAGGTTAGAGGTTGGCTCTCAGCGGGCATCCTGTTCCTAATGTCCCTTCCTAATGTTCGAATAGAACCCTTCTGCCGAACCCCTCTTGATATACATGACCTTGTATAACTGCAAGAACTCCATGAGGTCATTTAATCACGATGAAGCACTGGGTGGAACTGGAGTTCTCCAGCCAAGCAGAACTCACCTTCAGGCTATCAGAGATGCAAAGGCCAGAGCATCCGTCTTCGCCCATGTCCGCAGCTCCGGCAAGTCTGAAACCCCAAAGATAGCCACCAAAGGGCATGGCTCCAACTCAATCCCAAGAATTCCTGACATAGATTATCATAGAATTTACAGTGCAGGAGACCATTCAGCCCATCGAGTCTGCACCGGCTCTTGGAAAGAGCAACCATATCCAAGGTCAGCACCTCCACACTATCCCCATAACCCAGTAACCCCACCCAACACTAAGGGCAATTTTGGACACTAAGGGCAATTTATCATGGCCAATCCACCTAACCTGCACATCTTTGGACTGTGGGAGGAAACCGGAGCACCAGGAGGAAACCCACGCACACATAGGGAGAATGTGCAGACTCCGCATAGACAGTGACCCAAGCCGGAATCGAACCTGGGACCCTGGAGCTGTGATGCAATTGTGCTATCCACAATGCTACCGTGCTGCCCTAAATGGTGCTGAAGAAGGAGATCCAAAAGCTCATAAGTTTCAGACAAGTCCAGAACATATGTGTGTGATTCGTCGAATCCCGTGAAAAATGCTCGCAGCTGTCCTCCAGCTCTGGAAAAACCCCACTCATCTGTGCTCTAGTCAAATGCACCCCATGCACCTCCTTGAACTGAATCAAGGCAATCATAGCACATGAGGAGGTTGAGTTGACTGCGTAGAACTTCACTCCACCGCCCCCCTCAAAAGCCTGATCCAGCTTCCTCTCCCACTTCCCTTTAACCTCATCCAATGGGGGTTGCTCGACCAACACCAGTCATCTATAAATATCCAATATCTTTCCTTTCCCAAGCTCACCATCAAAAGAAAGCTATCCATTAACGAGGGCGAGGGTACCAAGGGGAAGGATGGAATTTCCTTACGCAAAATGTTACGCACCTGATAATACCTAAACCGATTAGTTCTTTGGAGCTGGAACTTGCCCAACTACTCCTTAAAACCAGCAAACATCTCTTCTATAAACATGTCACCGAACCGCTTCAACCCTACTCCCACCATTCCCAAAAGGACGAGTCCAAGGCCACTGGAACAAAACTATGGTTACCGTAGAATGGGGCTAACAACGACATGGCACCCAGCTTGAAATGCTGCCTGAACTGTCTCCATATTCTTAGAGTGGCCACGATCACCAGATCTGAAGGCCACTTTGCAAGGGAAAATGGAAGAGGAGCCGTAACCAAGGCACGCAAACTAGTGCCTCTACAGGCACTCTTCTCCATTCGCTCCCACATGGAGTCCGTACCCTTAAACCACCCCTGTATCATTTCAATGTTCGCTTCCCAATAATAAAATAATAGTTTTGGCAGTGCTAGACCCTCCCAGTTGCCTTTCCCTCTGCCAATCCATGGGGTCTTGCCCATCCAATTAAGAAATAATTTTATTGACTTTCACAAAATGATTTGGGGGAAGGAAAACTGGGAGACACGGAAACAAAAATAGAAACCTTGGAAGAATATTCATCTTTACCAACTGGACCCTGCCCGCCAGGGACAGAGGGAGGGTGACCCCACTTTGTCAAATCAGCCTTGACCCCATTTACCAGGCTCGCAAAATTTAGTTTATGAAACGAGGTCCACTCATGGGCCATTCGGAGTTCCAGATAATGGTAGCTTGACCTGGTTAGGCGAAAAGACAACCTCTCCAGATCAGCTCAGGTTCAATTTATAGTCGGAGAAGGAGCCAAAACTCCAAAGCAGCTTCATTATCTCGTCTACACTGCAGAGAGGGTCCGTCACATACAACAAATCATCCGTGTACAGAGACACCCTATGGTCCCCCCCCACACCAACCTCGTAGATGACCTCAATGCCAAAGGCTCAATTGCTGTCATGACTTAGGCCAGGCCTTTGAGATTGGCCAATTAGAATTTGAGTTCCCTGATTAGTGGCCCAATCAGGGAACCCCTTTCTGTGTCTCTAACAGGGAGTGTCAGATCCTCTGCACTCCCGGTGTAGACAGCAGACTGAATGGTCATGGTTGTTCAGCTGTTGGGTGTGTAAATAAAAGGAATTCTGGTGACGGGACTTCTGCCTCTGTGGACTTATTACAGTGGCGACGAGGAAAATGGAATGACCCAAGAAACCTGCTCGTCAGCAGCTGCCACATACTGAGGGTAAGCCACTGACCGGCAAAATGCCTTTATTTGGAAAGTTGGATTCTTTTGACGCTGCAGTGGAAGACTGGGCCCAATATGTAGAGCGGATGAAGTATTTCTTTAGAGCAAATGATATAATTCTGGATAAAAAGCAACGGGTCATTCTGCTGACCGTGTGTGGGCCGGCAGCCTTTGCCACTTTGCGCAATCTGACTTTTCCGGAGGCACCGGACACGAAAATTTTCCAGGAATTGACGGACATAGTAAAAGAGTACTATGACCCTAAGCCACCTCTGATCCTGCGAAGGTATCGGATTTACTCAGCATTCCGAGACACTGGGGAGTCAGTTACAAACTTTTTAACAAGATTATGGCGATTAGCAGAGGTTTGCGAATTTGGCCTAACGCTAAATGAGATGGTATGAGGAATAAATAATTTAGCAATACAGAAATGTCTGTTAGCAGAGGCCGAGCTGGATTGCAAACAAGCATTACAGCTGGCTTTGTCCTTCGAAAAAGCGGCAAGCAGAGCGCATTAGTTGCAGGGTACTCCGATGGAGGTAGACGCCCATACCAGTGAAACTGAGTTAAGGGACTACCGCTGGGGGATAGGCAACTGCATAGCCACCCTCAGGAATGACTTGGATACTAAATTAACCAGGCCCACTCGCAGAAGCCCTCCCAAGCAAGGGAAAATTAGGTCCAGACAGACGGCAGCCTTTCACCCGGCAAAATATTGTAGTTGTTGCCAGAGATCGGAGCCAGGAAGGAGAAATAGAAACCCAAAACCATCATCTTGGAGAAGGTCACGTAGGCGGTGTACAGGAGAATGCATACCCTAGAAGCCCCACCTACCTCCAACGAGGAACAACTAAATTGTGTAATGATGGTGAAATCAAAACCCATTAAATTATCCATAAGGTTGAATGGACGTCCCACACTGATGGAAGTTGACACTGGAGCAGCCGTATCAGATAGGGGAAACAGTATTCAATAAAATTTGCGCTGGACTCCAACCGTTATTCCTAACCAGGACCTTGGCAAAAGTGAGGACATACACAGGGGAACCACTGAGAGCGTTGGGCACAACGCATATAACTGTGGCTTATGGAGAGCAACTGGTTAGGCTGCCTTTGATGGTAGTGAAAGGTGTGGGGTCAAGCTTATTGGGACAAAACTGGCTAAAAGACATCCAGCTGGATTAGGTAAACATTTTCCAGCTGGAAAATGACCACCTGAGCGAAATCTTGTGCAGAGGTTTTCCGAGAAGGGCTCAGAACAATAAAGGGAGCAAAGGCGACATTGCATGTAGATCCAGAGGCAGTCCCAAAATTCTACAAGGCCTGACCAGTACCCTTCGCATTAAGGCAGAAAGTCGATATGGAAATAAAACGATTAGAGCGTCAGGGAATAATAAAACCGGTCCAGTTTGCAGAGTGGGTGGCACCCGTAATGTCTATCCTTAAGCCGGACGGCTCGGTCCGCCTTTGTGGAGATTTCAAACAAACGATTAATTGCTACTCACAACTGGACAAATACCCAATTCCCCGGATTGAGGATTTGTGTGCAAAGCTAGCTGGAGGACTCCTATACTCAAAGCTGGATATGAGCCACGAATATCTACAGCTGAAGCTGGACGAAAAGTCCCCAAAATTCTCAATGATAAACACCCTGAAGGGCCTTTTTCAGTACACAAGATTACCCTTTGGGGTATTGTCAGCTTGTGCGATATTCCAGAGGACAATGGAGAATATATTGCAAAGGCTACCACAAGTCGCCATTTACCTGGACGATGTCCTCATTATGGAAAAACAAAGGCAGAACACCTGCAAAACCTTGAGGAAGTCCTTAGGAGGTTTTCAGCAGCATGCATGCACCTAAAGAGTGAGAAATGTGTTTTCCTAGCACCTCAAGTAACCTCTCTGGGGTACAAGGTTGACAAATCAGGGCTACACCCTTTGGAGGATCGGGTGAGGGCAAAGATACCCCGGCCCCCACCACAATCCAGGAATTAAGGTCTTTTTTAGGACTGGTGACATATTATGGAAAGTTCATACAGAACAGAGCTTCCATCTTGGACCCCCTACACCAAATACTAAAAAAGGGGCAAACCTGGGAGTGGTCCGCCTACCAAGACAGGGCTTTCAAAAAGATAAAAGAACAACTTTCCTCAGAGACCGTCTTGACACACTACGACCCCAGGAAAGAGTTGATGCTCACGTGCGACGCGTCTAACAAAGAACAAAGAACAAAGAAATGTACAGCACAGGAACAGGCCCTTCGGCCCTCCAAGCCCGTGCCGACCATACTGCCCGACTAAACTACAATCTTCTACACTTCCTGGGTCCGTATCCTTCTATTCCCATCCTATTCATATATTTGTCAAGATGCCCCTTAAATGTCCCTATCGTCCCTGCCTCCACTACCTCCTCCGGTAGTGAGTTCCAGGCACCCACTACCCTCTGCGTAAAAAACTTGCCTCGTACATCTACTCTAAACTTTGCCCCTCTCACCTTAAACCTATGCCCCCTAGTAATTGACCCCTCTACCCTGGGGAAAAGCCTCTGACTATCCACTCTGTCTATGCCCCTCATAATTTTGTATACCTCTATCAGGTCGCCCCTCAACCTCCTTCGTTCCAGTGAGAACAAACCGAGTTTATTCAATCGCTCCTCATAGCTTATGCCCTCCATACCAGGCAACATCCTGGTAAATCTCTTCTGCACCCTCTCTAAAGCCTCCACATCCTTCTGGTAGTGTGGCGACCAGAATTGAACACTATACTCCAAGTGTGGCCTAACTAAGGTTCTATACAGCTGCAACATGACTTGCCAATTCTTATACTCAATGCCCCGGCCAATGAAGGCAAGCATGCCGTATGCCTTCTTGACTACCTTCTCCACCTGTGTAGCCCCTTTCAGTGATCTGTGGACCTGTACTCCTAGATCTCTTTGACTTTCAATACTCTTGAGGGTTCTACCATTCACTGTATATTCCCTACCTGCATTAGCCCTTCCAAAATGCATTACCTCACATTTGTCCAGGTTAAACTCCATCTGCCATCTCTCCGCCCAAGTCTCCAGACAATCTAAATCCTGCTGTATCCTCAGACAGTCCTCATCGCTATCCGCAATTCCACCAACCTTTGTGTCGTCTGCAAACTTACTAATCTACTTATGGCTTGGTGCAGTTTTGACACACACAGGGCAAAACGGACAGGAACGACTTACGGCGTTTGCTTCCAGGATGCAGGCAGTAGCAGAACAAAAGTACGCCGAAATCGAATAGGAAATTCACTATAATTACAGACCACAAGCCATTGCTGGGTTTGTTGAAAGAAGACAAAGCAATACCACCAATAGCTTGGGCCAGATCCAACGCTGGGCTCTACTACTGGCGGCGTACCAGTATCAACTGGAGCATCGGTCAGGAACCCAGATGGCAAACGCCAATGCACTAAGCAGGCTGCCATTACCAGACGCCCCACCATTAGTACCCAAAATAGAGGAAACGGTAATGGCATTACATTTCCTGGATGCCCTTCCAGTGACCACACAACATTCGTTTATGGACCCAAAGGGACCCGGTTTTATAAAAAATAAAACACATGGTGCTAACTGAGGAGATGAAAAGACCGGTCCAGGCGGAATTCCACCCTTACTGGAGCAGAAGAGAGCAGATCACCGTGGAAGACGGGATCCTGCTATGGGGGGCTCGAGTAATAGTTCCAAGTCAAGGCCATCGAGCCAAACTGGCTGAACTACATCATGGGCACCCTGGAGTCTCAAAGGAAGATGCTGGCCAGAAGCTTTGTCTGGTGGCTGGGTCTGGACACAGATATAGCGGCATTGGTAGGTCGGTGCCAAGAATGCCAACAAGTGCAGAAGGTGCCATTGGCAGCCCCGCTGCATCCATGGGAATGGCCGGGAAGACCATGGTCGCGACTTCATGTCGATTTTGCAGCTCCGTTTATGGGTTCAATGTTTTTTATAATAGTAGACGCCCATTCCAAATGGCTGGACGTCTACAAAATTAACTCTGCAAATTCAACAACTGCCATTGGAAAAACTCCACACCTCGTTCGCAACTCACGGTATCCCAGAAGTGTTTGTTTCGGATAATGGATCGGTTTTCACCAGCCAGGACTTCACAAAGTCTATGAAGTCGAATGGCATTCGGCACATAAGGATGGCACCATACCACCCAGCATCGAATGGTTTGGCGAAGAGAGCCGTCCAGACCTTAAGTCGGGTTGACTAAACAGTCAGCAGCATCATTGGACACCAAACTGTCGCGCTGGCTATTTGACTACAGAACAACCCCACAAGCCACAACGGGACTAGCACCGACGGAGCTACTCATGGGCAGAGCACTCTGAACCCGGCTGAGTCTACTATTCCCAAATTTAGGTGGCAGAATTGAGCGACACCAAGACTCCCAATGCAGAGGCCACGACAACACTTGCCGAGAAAGGCAGTTCAGCACGGGTGAAAATGTATGGGTCAGAAATTATGCGAATGGCCCCACATGGGTAGCAGGAACAGTCAAGGCCAGGACAGGACCTGTGTCTTATGATATACGTGTGGGAAAATATGTAATAAAGAAACACCTGGGCCAGGTGCAGGCCCCAGATTTGTTTCCTCCTCCGGAGATGACTTAGCATACCGAGGACCATAGAGAGACCTCCCGACAAACTATTCACGCCCCTCTGATACCACTGGTGAGGACATCGGACTCAAATATGGACACCGTGGATGATGCTGCTGCTGTATCCCTGCCTCCGGCGGAAAGGGGCGAACCGCCCCTCAGGTGCTCACATCGGAAAAGACGGGCGCCTAGCCGTTCTACCACCCCCCACGTCAGAGGCCGACGTGGAGGAGCCGGACCCGGAGCAGGAACTCATGAATCACGAGGACCATGGGGGCTCCTCAGACTTTGGGGGGGACTTAGGCCAGGCCTTTGAGATTGGCCTTGATTGGCATGTTGGTCTCTGCTCCAGGGAAGGTCAATGAGGCTTTCAAGGTTTCATATCATCGTCTTTATGAGTTGGAGCACCCTGTGGATGGATTGTCCATACTGGAGATTTTGGATAGTTTGTCTATCCTGGTGAGAAAACATGGGAGGAATTAGAGTCCCGCTGACCCCAGAAAAGGTCATGAAATGCATGGGCTTGCTGCAGTTGGGTGAGACACCGGGCCTAGATAGATTCCTGATTGAATTTTATAAGACATTTGCGGGTCAGCTGGTCTCATTGTTGTGAGAGATATTTAACGTCTCCATGTCTGGGGGAGTTTGCTGGCCATATAGACGCAGGTGTCGATTTTTTTGATTTTAAATAAAGATAAGGATCCAACAGAGTGAGTCGTATCACCCTATTTCATTATTGAATGCGGATGCAAAGTTGTTGACGAAGGTTTTGGTAATGTGCTTGGGGTCCTGTCTTCCAAAGGTTATACTGGAAGAATAGATTGTTTGTTAAGGTCAGGCAGCTGTAGGCCAATATTCGGCGATTGCTTCATGTTATTCAGTCCCCCTCTTCAGCACCTGAGCCAGAGGTAATTACTTTGTATACTCAAAGGCATTTGAGCACTGCTGCCTCATGACGCCGAGGACCCAGGTTCGATCCCGGCCCTGGGTCACTGTCCATGTGGAGCTTGCACATTCTCCCCGTGTCTGTGTGGGTCTCAACCCCACAACCCAAAAATGTGCAGGGTAGGTGGACTGGCCACACTAAATTACCCCGAATTGGAAAAAAAATTGGGTACTCTAAAATTTATTTTACAAAAGCATTTGATAGGGCTTGAGTGTATGTGTTCGTAGGTTTACAAAAATGATACCTGAATTGTATGGGTTGAGTTATGAGGAGAGACCTGTTTTCGCTAGAATTTAGAAGGTTAAGGTGTGACCTGATCAAAGCATTCAAGATATTAAGAGGGAAAGACAGGTTAGATAAAGATAAACTATTTCCACCAGTTGGAGATTCTAAAACTGGGGAGCATAGTCTAAAAATTAGCTCTAGGCCATTCAGGAGAGATGTTAGGAAGAACTTATTCACTCAAAGCGTGGAGGTCAAGATCTCTCTCCTACAAACAGCAGTTGAAGCTAGGAAAGTTGTTCATTCTAAATGTGAGACAGATACATTTTTGTGAAGCAAAGATATTAAGGGATATGGGCCAAAGGCAGGTATGTGGAGTTAGGTCACAGGCCAGCCATGATCTCATTGAATGGTGGGACAAGCTCGATGGCTGAATGGCCCACTCCTGTTCCTATGTTCATATGTTCCTACAAGGACTCAAAGATTTAGGTCTCAATCTATTCAGCCAAGGATCCAGTACACAGTTAAAATTCCCTCCCAGGATTAGCTGGTGTGAGTTTAGATCGGGAACAGAAGCCAGCAACTTATTGAGAAAAGCTATATCATCCCAGTTGGCACATATACATTGATGAAGACCACCGGGGTACTTGCCAACAATCCACTAACCATTACATACCTCCCATTGAGATCTATCAGACCCTTAGCCGCCAAAAACGATGCTTTCCTATTCATCAATATCCCAAACCCCCAGGCCATATTGTCAAATTCCACGTGAAATACTTACCCAGCCCTTCCGTAATCTTGTATGATTCTCAATTCTCAAATGGGTCTCCTGCAACAGCATCACTTCAGCCTGCAAACACCCTTGATCGTTTTACCGGGCATTTAACTACCTCACATTCCAAGTGAACAGCCAAAGAGCGGGTCATCTACCCCCACTCCTCCAATCCAGAGTCAGCCATTCCCACCCTGTGGGGCAGTCCAACAACTACTCAAAGAGAGCTGGCAGCAGGCCCACCCAAGATGGCTGCCAGATCCCACATCGAGACAGAACAAAGAAATGTTTACAGTCACCATCAGAGAACCACCCTCCCCCCCCTCCCCTCCCGAAAATACCACACACAAATAACCCAGAAAACATGGCAAAGACTCCCCCCTCATCTTCTCCCTCCCAAACTTCAACCAAAATGAAAAATACACACCTGTGCTTTTGTTAAAAAAATACCCACAGCCCTATCTCTCCACTCCCGTTAACCAGCTATTTAGTGAGCATGATGGCCCCCACACAGAAAAAAAAAGCATAACAACAAAAACCCAACCAGGCCCCCGCTCAAATCCGACTTAATTTGTTCCAGGAAAAGGAAAGACACATGAACAACCCATCCCACAAAATCCTCAGTAAAGATCCAAATATAAAGCTCCAAAATGCCCAACAAACACGCCACCAAAACCGAAAATTACACACCAAACCCCAGACATCAATCCCCCAACCAATATAATTCACAATTATCATGATCCCAGTCCATGTTTCTGCACAAAGGCCTTAGCCTCCTCTGGAGTTTCAAATTTTACTCCAATCATTCAATTCATAAGTCACTCGCGCAGAGTAAACCATGCCAAATCGAACATTGAATAAAGAACAATACAGCACAGGAACAGACCTTTCGGCCCGCCATGCACGCGCTGACCATGGTACCTGCCTAAACTAAAACCGTATGCACTCTCCGTATCCTTCCATTCCCACCCATTGCTCCGATACAACGCAGCCTTGGCCTTGTTGAATCCTGCAAGGCTAGCTCCGCTCCAACATCTTGATAGATCCTCAATGTGGCCTTCCCAACTGGAAACCCAATCATCGTTTGCCTACCGCTGAAGTCTTTCTTTATCTTGAAAACTGAAAGCACATGGCTCATCAGCATGGGGTTTCTGCTTCAACGACCTGCCGACCCGACCCAACTCGGGAGGGGATGCCATTTCCCTCACCATCTTCCAAAACAACTGGGACATAAACTTTGTCGGTCTCAGACCCTCCAAGCCCTCTGGCGACCCAACCAGCCTCAAATTCTGTTTTCCGGAGTGATTTTCCAAATCGTCCGACTAGGCTCTTAATGCCTTGTTGTCACCAGCCATCCATGCCGGCTCCACTTCCAGAGAGGTGATTTGGTCACTTTGTCTTGAAAGAGCCACCTCCACCTCTTTTCGCTCCGTGTCCTGCGCCTTCACCACTTCTGCCAAGGCTGTTCAAACAGAGGACATCACCGCCTTAATCACTCTTTCATGATTCTCCAAGACTTCCCACCGTTGTTTCTGAAGTTCTCCCGCTAGGATGCCTGTCACCATCTCAGCGGTTAGTGGAGTGGCCACCGATGCTGCAGGAGCCTCTGCCATTTCCTCTCAGACAGAGCCCTCCAGACTTCCAAGTTCAACGACATTTTCTTCTTTTTCTGCTGCCTAGTCTTATATTTATTTGGCATCTCTTTGACGTGCGAGCCTTAACCCATAACCAAACTACAGCCCAAATCTCCTCGAAAAATCAGACAAAAAGGGCTTAAATAAATGTTCTCTGGCGGGAGCCACATCGTGGATGACTGCTCTTCTACATGTCACCACTGGAAGTCCGGGGTTTCTCATTTTGGCCCATTAACACCGCTGGCCTAATGGGTGTCAGCTTTCCTGCTGAGGAAGGAGTGGGCCACTGGCCTCCCTTCCAATTATGGGGTCCAGACACCTCCTAGCCGAGCTCTCGCAGGCTCCATTAACTACCAGCCAATGATTTTCTTTAAAGCAATCGCAACCTAAATTCTGTCTAAATTCCACCAGACGAGGGAGCTACTGGATCACAAACTGATCAGCAAAAGTACATCCATCATTCTTGGATACCAATAAAATCTGAACATCAATCAATAAGATAAAGACCTACAATTATATTCAAAGTAAATGTCTGAATGTTGAAATGTCTTGTTAAATTATTCAGCTTAGAGAAACAGAACTAATGCTGTGTCGCAGACAGCATTATTTAAAATATAACTATATTGCAAAGCCCAGTTTAATTTCAAAATCGCCGTAAAGCTCAGGCTGGTCTTTTGTGCAAAAGTAATTTCAGAAGTTCCATTCTAAGAAAAAAAAGTAATAAATTCATTCTCATTCTTATTTATGAATTTGCACATTTTTATACTGTAATTTAACAGTGCCATTTGTTCATATCTACTCAATAATAATAATTTTAACTGTTGGCACTTTTATATATTTCTCCTGTTATTTGTTTCTTTACAGTTTTGTCTTGTACTATTTAATTGTTCGATAAATGTAGCCTATGGGACCAAATCCTATTATTTAGCTTTAAAATAATGTTACTTGATATTTTCACCATGTTCATTCTCAGACGAATCAAATAGGCTAATTTTTATAATTACCTAATGTTCAGTAACCAACGCTTTTAAAACTTGCACAATCTTAATTTTCTAATCAATCCCTTTAGTTGACAAATGGCTTATTTCTTCTTAATGATTAACTGAACTCAGTTATTGAAAATTTGATTTCCAACAAAATTACTGGTGGATGGAATATGGAGGTCAAATCTGCTTTAGGTGAATGTCTGGAAGAGGAGAGAACTCTTCCTCATGATGCCATGGTGGCAAATGGTTAGCACTGTTGCCTCGCAGCTCCAGGGACTCGGGTTCAATTCCGGTCTCGTATGACTGCCTGTGTGGAGTTTACACTTCCTCCCTGTGTCTGCGTGGGTTTCCTCCGGGTGTTCTGGTTTCCTCCCACAGTCCAAGGATGTGAAGGTTGGGTGGATTGGCCATGCTAAATTGCCCCTTAGTGTCCAAAAGATTAGATGGGTTACAATGTTATGGGGATAGGGTGCGGGCATAGGCTTAGGTAGGGTGCTCTTACCAGGGCTGGTGCAGATTCGATGGGCTGAATGGCCTCTTGCTGCAATGTAAATTTTATAAATTACACTATAAAGCTTTCTCAAATGATTTGCTTTGGCATTATGTCCCCTGCCTCCCATCACTGCCTTGCAGGGAATAATTAGCAGCAAGAGACTGAGTTTCTGGGATTGATTATCTTCCGACATATACATCATCTGGCCTTGTGTTCTGGTGTGCACACTGGACATCTAAAGGAAAGCCTGACTGAATATCACTACCACCAAGAATCACTACAGTGCAGTGCAGAAGGAGGTTATTTGGCCTATTGAGTCTGCCTCGACGCTGTGAAAGGGTACCCTACTTAGGGTCAGGCCCCCACCTTATCCCCTTAACCCAGTAACCCCACCTACTCTCACCTTTTGGACACTATGGGGCAATTAATCATGGCCAATCCATCTAACTTGCATATCTTTGGACTCTGGGAGGAATAATAATCTTTCTTATTGTCACAAGTCGGCTTGCATTAACACTGCAATGGGTGTCACTGTGAAAAGCCGCTAGTCGCCACATTCCGGCGCCTGTTCGGGTACACAGGGAAAATTCAGAATGTCCAATTCACCTAACAGCACGTCTTTCAGGACTTGTGGGAGGAAACTGGAGCACCCAGAGGAAACCCACGCAGACATGGGGAGAATGTGCAGACTCCACACAGTGACCCAAGCGGGAATTGAACCAGGGACCCTGGCACTGCAAACCACTGAGGAAATCCACACAGACACAGGGAGAAAGTGCAAACTCCACACAGACAGTCACCTGAGGCCGGAATTTAACCCGGTCCCTAGAGCTGTGAGGCTGCAGTGCTAACCACTATGCCACCGTGCCGCCCATATGGCTGACAATACCCTTCTGCTTTGCAATTAGTGCAAACAAAGAACAAAGAACAAAGAAATGTACAGCACAGGAACAGGCCCTTCGGCCCTCCAAGCCCGTGCCGACCATACTGCCCGACTAAACTACAATCTTCTACACTTCCTGGGTCCGTATCCTTCTATTCCCATCCTATTCATATATTTGTCAAGATGCCCCTTAAATGTCCCTATCGTCCCTGCCTCCACTACCTCCTCCGGTAGTGAGTTCCAGGCACCCACTACCCTCTGCGTAAAAAACTTGCCTCGTACATCTACTCTAAACTTTGCCCCTCTCACCTTAAACCTATGCCCCCTAGTAATTGACCCCTCTACCCTGGGGAAAAGCCTCTGACTATCCACTCTGTCTATGCCCCTCATAATTTTGTATACCTCTATCAGGTCGCCCCTCAACCTCCTTCGTTCCAGTGAGAACAAACCGAGTTTATTCAATCGCTCCTCATAGCTTATGCCCTCCATACCAGGCAACATTCTGGTAAATCTCTTCTGCACCCTCTCTAAAGCCTCCACATCCTTCTGGTAGTGTGGCGACCAGAATTGAACACTATACTCCAAGTGTGGCCTAACTAAGGTTCTATACAGCTGCAACATGACTTCCCAATTCTTATACTCAATGCCCCGGCCAATGAAGGCAAGCATGCCGTATGCCTTCTTGACTACCTTCTCCACCTGTGTAGCCCCTTTCAATGACCTGTGGACCTGTACTCCTAGATCTCTTTGACTTTCAATACTCTTGAGGGTTCTACCATTCACTGTATATTCCCTACCTGCATTAGCCCTTCCAAAATGCATTACCTCACATTTGTCCAGGTTAAACTCCATCTGCCATCTCTCCGCCCAAGTCTCCAGACAATCTAAATCCTGCTGTATCCTCAGACAGTCCTCATCGCTATCCGCAATTCCACCAACCTTTGTGTCGTCTGCAAACTTACTAATCAGACCAGTTACATTTTCCTCCAAATCATTTATATATACTACAAAGAGCAAAGGTCCCAGCACTGATCCCTGTGGAACACCACTGGTCACAGCCCTCCAATTAGAAAAGCATCCCTCCATTGCTACCCTCTGCCTTCTATGGCCTAGCCAGTTCTGTATCCACCTTGCCAGTTCACCCCTGATCCCGTGTGACTTCACCTTTTGTACTAGTCTACCATGAGGGACCTTGTCAAAGGCCTTACTGAAGTCCATATAGACAACATCTACTGCCCTACCTACATCAATCATCCTAGTGACCTCCTCGAAAAACTCTATCAAGTTAGTGAGACACGACCTCCCCTTCACAAAACCGTGCTGCCTCTCACTAATACGTCCATTTGCTTCCAAATTGGAGTAGATCCTGTCTCGAAGAATTCTCTCCAGTAATTTCCCTACCACTGAAGTAAGGCTCACCGGCCTGTAGTTCCCGGGATTATCCCTGCCACCCTTCTTAAACAGAGGAACAACATTGGCTATTCTCCAGTCCTCCGGGACATCCCCTGAAGACAGCGAGGATCCAAAGATTTCTGTCAAGGCCTCAGCAATTTCCTCTCCAGCCTCCTTCAGTATTCTGGGGTAGATCCCATCCGGCCCTGGGGACTTATCTACCTTAATATTTTTTAAGACACCCAACACCTCGTCTTTTTGGATCACAATGTGACCCAGGCTATCTACACCCCCTTCTCCAGACTCAACATCTACCAATTCCTTCTCTTTGGTGAATACTGATGCAAAGTATTCATTTAGTACCTCGCCCATTTCCTCTGGCTCCACACATAGATTCCCTTGCCTATCCTTCAGTGGGCCAACCCTTTCCCTGGCTACCCTCTTGCTTTTTATGTAAGTGTAAAAAGCCTTGGGATTTTCCTTAACCCTATTTGCCAATGACTTTTCATGACCCCTTCTAGCCCTCCTGACTCCCTGCTTAAGTTCCTTCCTACTTTCCTTATATGCCACACAGGCTTCGTCTGTTCCCAGCCTTTTAGCCCTGACAAATGCCTCCTTTTTCTTTTTGACGAGGCCTACAATATCATTCGTCATCCAAGGTTCCCGAAAATTGCCGTATTTATCTTTCTTCCTCACAGGAACATGCCTGTCCTGTATTCCTATCAACTGACACTTGAAAGCCTCCCACATGTCAGATGTTGATTTGCCCTCAAACATCCGCCCCCAATCTATGTTCTTCAGTTCCCGCCTAATATTGTTATAATTAGCCTTCCCCCAATTTAGCACATTCATCCTCGGACCACTCTTATCCTTGTCCACCAGTACTTTAAAACTTACTGAATTGTGGTCACTGTTACCGAAATGCTCCCCTACTGAAACATCTACCACCTGGCCGGGCTCATTCCCCAATACCAGGTCCAGTACCGCCTCTTCCCTAGTTGGACTGTTTACATATTGTTTTAAGAAGCCCTCCTGGATGCTCCTTACAAACTCTGCCCCGTCTAAGCCCCTGGCACTAAGTGAGTCCCAGTCAATATTGGGGAAGTTGAAGTCTCCCATCACCACAACCCTGTTGTTTTTACTCTTTTCCAAAATCTGTCTACCTATCTGCTCCTCTATCTCCCGCTGGCTGTTGGGAGGCCTGTAGTATACCCCCAACATTGTGACTGCACCCTTCTTATTCCTGATCTCTACCCATATAGCCTCACTGCCCTCTGAGGTGTCCTCTCGCTGTATAGCTGTGATACTCTCCTGAACAAGTAGCGCAACTCCGCCTCCCCTTGCACATTAATCAGGATGGGAAATTTGCCTAGCGTTCTTCACTTTAATCCAACACCTCTGATACTAACCTCAGTGACTGCCCCCAGATAGTTCAGGCCTGAGGAAGGATCACTGTATGATTCAGTGACTCACCGGATAAACTAACTGAGCTAATAAGGGAGCCATTCCATTCACAACTTACAGAAAATGTGTGAAGGATCCCTGTTAAAATGTTCTCATTATTTGACAAATTATTCAATCAAAATCAATGCTCCCTCTTTTTCTCAAGCATAACTCCCTAGTCGAGATCTTGTGGCGCAGTGTCCCTCTCGGAGTGTCCCTGCCTCTGAGCCAGAACCTCTGGGTTTGAGTCCCACCCCAGGAATTAATTGCCAAAGACGGTGCATTCATTACGCGGCTGAGTTTGTCAACCTGCAAATCAGTTCAAACTTGCCAATGGCTGGGAGAGACTCCTGGTGAGCCACACCTGATGTGGAGTGGCACCCCTCAAGGTTTCAGCCTCTGACGACAGACCAGCGACCTGTTCCGGGAATTACTAGCTATGGAAATAGCCACGAGCCTGCCTTAGCACGCCACTAGCTGCTGGAAGAGAATTGGAATAAACCCCGAGGATGGTGATTTGTATGTTGTTTTGGATAATTTACCACTTAAGGCTCGTTAGTAAAGGTTACGCACTCAATTTCAGTCATTGAGGTGGAAAATGTATTTCCGTGTATTTCCCAGGAATAGGATCATTTAGTGATTATCAGGTGGGGTGCAAAAATTAAACCCATTATAGGTCAGCAGTAAATATCAACTGTTATTGCACACAATGCAATTTCTTCTCATTGTTGGAAATTAAAACATTTTGATTTGTTTAGGCACTATCGGAGGCAGAAGATTAAAAGGCAGACTCAGTGACGTCTACGAGATGGATAGCGATTTACGCTTACCAGAGTTAATTAGGCTATCTTATCTCACACAAGCAGACATCCTCTTTCTGGATTTTATTGTTGAGAGAGGGACCTAATCATTCCACAAGACCAGATGCTTTGAAAATTCTGACTATATTCAAGTGGGCTTGATTGTTTTACTTTCACATCATGGAAAAACCAAATTTGGTTTAAATTATTGTCTTTTAGGGAGGTGAATTATTTGTGTATCAAAGTGAAAGATTTCAGACTAGGACAGTGGACCATTTTTCCACTTCTTCCAGCCTATCAGCTTTAGTGAGTTCTGTGGTGTTGGGTGCTCTGGTGCACAGATGAGCCAACACAGTTGTATGTGGTACAACTCTATTTTATTATAACTCTTATAATACAGTTCGTTCTGGATACTCTGCACGTGCTGTCTCCCTGAGTGTCTTTGGCAATAGCTGTGTCCTGGTTCTCCTCTGCAGCTCTTACTGACCACCAGGGGTCGTGTCTGTGCTTTTATATCTTTCTGTCATTGGTTGTGGTGTTGTGTGTTCTGATTTGTCTGTTGGTGTGTCTATCATGATGTGTGTGTTTGAATATCATGACATCCCCCCTTTTTACAAAGACAAGTGCCTACGTGGTTATAAATATAATTGTGTCGTGAGTGCATCTAAGAGTGTGCGTTTGTGTTGTGTACAGCGTGTGTTTATGACGTAACTATTTACATGGGGCGATGTCGGGTGCGTCACACTAACAAGGTTGTACCATAACAAAACTTGGATGCGAGAGAAAAAAAAACTTGAACATTGGTCCGGTCAGACGATATCTGGAACAATAAACAACAACAGGTTATAATACAGAAGTGTTTGACTTTTTGAACGTATTAACAGCGTTATAAGTCCAGTCTAATGGGTGACCGCCTCAAGAATGGGCTGGTCCTCAAGCCGGTTCAGCTGTGGAGATTTGGGGTCACACTGGTTCACCTTGGACTGTTGGAGGTGATGCTGTTGCCGAAGTCTCTACTTTACCATTTGTTGTACTTCATGCAGTGCTTGGTTTTTTTTTCATTCTTGCAAATATAACATTCAACATCTTTGTTAGTGGTGCCCTGGCTGTGGTTTGGTTCTGGTGGCGATGGAAGGGGCATGATCCGTGGCATCTCCACGAAGTCATCCTTGGGAACCAGTGGAGGATCCGGCGTGTGCGTACGGTGCAGTTGCGAGCGTGGAAGGCGGCACACAGCCCGCTGATTGCGCCTACGCACCAATCCATCCGCCCTGCATGCCAGGAACAAGGTGGAGTCTGTTTTCTTTTTATGTTTGTGGTGGACGGCATCTTGTAGCCGATGGGTCATTGCCATCGAAGTAGCACCATCACTAATATCATGCAAGGCGATGACTGTGCCAGATGTGGAAGTTGGCCAAGACCATGTACGCTGGTTCCGGCCACCTGCTGTGCCGGAAGGGCGACTCCGCAGAGAAACGTCGAAGCATGTCGCCTTGGAGAGAGAATTGTTGCTCGCATCAACGTCTGGCGATGGCGCGAGTTGGTGTGTCCATCTTGGACCGCCGGTGCTGGTTGCCACTGCCGACCCAGTGGGACTGCCACGCGATCCATTCCCTGTCGCCGTGGCATCTGCCGTCACCCTGAGCGTGCCATCACCGAGGCCGCGACACCGCCCGTCCGGAGCAAGGTCTGGCGTGCGCAGATCAGAGTCGGCGCTTGGCTGCTCCCCATCTGGAGTCCGGTCTGCCTTCCGTCGATGCCCCCCGTCCGGAGTCCCAACAGGTTCACTGGAGGCAGCCGAGATTCCCTGAAGCTGCACTTCTGGAGTCGGAACATGCAGGAATGCACCAACCAGTGGAGAGGCTCGAGCCATCGAGGGTGGAAGCGGTGCGCCGCCACCGCAGTCGTCAGTGGTCCCACCGTGATCGTTGAGTGCCTCGGTACGCACTAGGCGAGGTCTGTCACCTTGCACCTTTTGCATGGGAAGTGGGATGCTGTCGTCACTTGTCTCACATCCCGTGGATAGATCGTCATTAGCAGCTTGCTGTTCACTAGGGTTGGGTAAATTGTCAGAGTTTTCATCTGGTGGTGCACACCATGTCGGTGGACTGTCATTGTCTTGCCATTGTCCTTCATTTGGGCTTTTCTTCTTTGGAACTTTAAATCTTCCCCCAGACATTGCAGAACCTTGTTTATTACCCCCAAATTCTCCCATATGTATGGTCTCGAATATAGGATCCACTGTTTCTATCGACATTGTACCATTTTCCAAAGAACATTCCGTTTCACTTTTCTTCTCAGGTACCTCATATGTAACTTTGTTTGATGTACATGCCTTCATGGTCTCTGGGTCTGATTTTGCTGGGACTGGCATGGTCACAGTCTCTCTTTTACTGTTCTCAATTGCCCACATTATACTCCCCATACATAACTGCTTAATCACTGGGGTTAGTGTGGTACAATGGATAATCGGGTCGACCTTATCTGCATCTTCATCATTAGTGGAAAGCACACTTGGTTCACTTGAAACTGCTGTGGGTTTTAAATTCGTTATCTGGCTACTCGATGTCGGTGTCCTCAGGATTCTTGCTCCAATGTTCTGCTCAATAATCAGTGGAGTGTGTATAGGTTCAATGCAATTAATGTTCCCCTCCAGGTTTGAAGAGTCATTACTGACTAACTGCTGGTCTCCGAAGTTGGGATTTTGCGGCATTGTGTTGAAGGGAGACATTTGTCCCTGCTGTAGATATGATTCAGGTTGTGTTATTTCCATTACCTGAGGATCAATGTCTTGTCCATTTTTTCGATCCGTACTAAAACACTGGCAATTCTCAGTCTGCTCCTTGCAAGTTAAACATTCAATTAATTTCGTTAGCAAATCCTCAGCATCCTTCTGTGGCCGTGCTGCATTATTAATCTCTGTTCGGCTACAATGATCCTGAAGGTCAGCGCATAAACCTTTTTTCTTCGGGCTTGGACGAGGCGATTCCTTTGGCTTGTCTTCAGTTGGGCTTGAACAGTCTTCAGCGCTGTGCCCTTTATTGTAGCATGAGAGACCGTCACGGTCATGCTGCTGTGTAGTGGAGCATGGTAGGCTGTTATAGCCTTCTTGCTGTTCACGGGAGCATGGCAGACTTGCATCGTCTGCCGCTGGTTGGTCAGGAGAGGTTGCTAGACCCTCATGGTCTTGTTCCTGCAAGGACTGCGCTCTGGAGTCTTGCGTTCCTTCCATCGTGGAGTCCGTCCACGAGCTCTCTGTGGAGGCTTGTGACACTGGAGTCACTTCTTGTTCGTGCAAGGACTGCGCTCTGGAGTCTTGCGTTGCTTCTATCGTGGAGGCTGTCCACGAGCTCTCTGTGGAGGCTTGTGACACTGGAGTCACTTCTTGTTCGTGCAAGGACTGCGCTCTGGAGTCTTGCGTTGCTTCTATCGTGGAGGCTGTCCACGAGCTTGCTGTGGAAGCTTGTGACACTGGAGTCACTTCTGGTTCATGCGAGGACTGCACTCTGGAGTCTTGCATGTCTTCTTTCATAGAGTCGGGAACGTTGAGCGGGACGTGGACCACGCTCTGTGTGGCAGCAGGGCACTCTCCGTGTGCTTGCACCGCTCCCTGTCTGGTAATGTCAGGCTGCAGCATCATCCGGTACTGATAAGTTGGAACGTCATATCTGCTGGGTTGAAGATCCTCAAATCCGAAAAATGAATCCGCATCTGCGTCGGATTCAATATGGGGGCCGCCAATGTGCAACACGAAAGGTTCGTCCGAGTCATAGTCATATAGGACCACGGAGCTATCATTGGGCTCGCGAGGTCCGGAAACACTGTAAAAATCATCATCGAAGTATTCAAGGTCGGAATCATCGGCTTGTGCGTAGGTAACTGCTTGTCGGAGGGTTCTTCGGAGGTTAAATTCATCTCCTGGGTCAATTTGCGGCACTGTGCTGTCATTCCAGGTGAAGGAAGGTTGTTTTACAGCTTTAACAGATTTTTGTTTTTTTGATTTGGGACGTTTCCCTTTTAAATTGGATTTGGGACATTTCCTTTTTAAATTGATCCAGTCTTGGGCCTCTGACATCCTGACGCTCGGTATGTAGCACGTAGGAAGCGACTGCGCATGCTCAGATCGCTGTTCCTTTACCGATGGCCGATTTCTTGACTGCGCATGCGCACCATCTCGCGCATGCGCAAACGAAACTTCCGGTTCTGCGCACTTCTCGCGCAACTGTGCTAGCGTTATACCTTTAGCAAGATGGCCGCCGACCTCGACCCAGCCTTTTCTCAGGCCCGGGAATTCGGGCTCCGGGATCCCAGCCACGAGGTGAGTACTGCAGCTTTTCTTACCTTTAAGTCCCCATTGGATTGCGTATTCTTCACAGTACTTGGCGAATTTGCCCATGACTGCCTGGTAATCGTGCCTTTGCTGCCTCCTGAAGAACCTGAACCTTCTGAACATTGCTCTTGCCCTTGCACCGGCGACGATGAGGAGAAATTCAATTTTTTCCTTATCATCCAGGTCCTTGAGTTCAGCTGCCGCCAGGAACAACTCGAACATTTGCCGGAATCGCCGCCAGTTTTCGTGGAGGTCGCCGTCGCACTGGAGCGCCTGCGGAACCGGGAGCTCGTACATCATGCCTGGGCACTGCTGGTTGTCTGTGTACACTGAGGTATGCCGGCAGGTATCGATCCACTCCTGTACCATGTGGTGTTGGGTGCTCTGGTGCACAGATGAGCCAACACAGTTGTATGTGGTACAACTCTATTTTATTATAACTCTTATAATACAGTTCGTTCTGGATACTCTGCACGTGCTGTCTCCCTGAGTGTCTTTGGCAATAGCTGTGTCCTGGTTCTCCTCTGCAGCTCTTACTGACCACCAGGGGTCGTGTCTGTGCTTTTATATCTTTCTGTCATTGGTTGTGGTGTTGTGTGTTCTGATTTGTCTGTTGGTGTGTCTATCATGATGTGTGTGTTTGAATATCATGACAAGTTCCATGTTCCATATACCGAAGGGTAGAAAGAGCAAGATTGGTCTACTTTGTTTGACACTGAGGTACTACAGATTTTCTGTATTCTCCCGGCCCCCTTGCGAATGATAATATATTCTGGGTTGAGCCTAATATTTGGCTGTCGACCAACATCTACAGTAACAGGTCTTTAAACTGTAGTAGATGATTAAGATTGAACCGCTTTAGGATTAATTATGCTAAATTGAACGGAAGGAGGAATCCCTCTGCAACAAAATGAAGCATCATTGTCTAAACTTTACCATTGTGTTATGGGCATAAGCAGTTGAAAAAAGGTTTTTACTCAGAAATCATGGCTGGAATTCTCTGGCTGTCGGGATCCTCTTTTCCTGTTGGCAGCGTACCCCCGTCCGCGGGTAGCACGGCAGCACGGCGTGGCTTCAATGGGAAATCTCATTGACAAGTGGAAGGAGTAGAGAATCCCACTGCCAGCAAACAGCATGCTGCAGAGAAACAGACGGCTGGGGGGACCTGAGAATCCAGCCCCATGTGTCAGTTAAACTTTACACAATTGTAACTTTTTCGTCATTTGTTCATGGGATGTGAGCATCACGCACAAGGCTAGCATTTGCTATCCATCCCTAATTGCTCTTGAGAAGGCAGTGGTGAACTGCCTCCTGGAGCCGCTGCACTGCAAATATTATATTCATGTTGCTGTTAGGAAAGGAGTACTAAGATTTTTCACAGGACAATGAAGGAACAGTGCTTTTCTCATTCGTTCCAAGTCACGATGGTGTGCAATTTGGAGGGAGATTTGCAAGTGGTGCTGTTCCAACATGTCTGTTGCCCTTGTCCTTCATGGGTAGAATCTTTGGGTTTGGAACGTGCCGTCAAAGAACCCTTTGCATGTTGCTGTTTTGCATCTTATAGATGGTATACATGGCTGCCAGTGTGCGCCAGTGGTAGAAGGAATAAACGTTTCAGGTCATGGATTGGATGCTCATCAAGTGGCTGCTTTTGGCTGGATAGGGTTGAGTTTCTTGAGCAGCATTCATCCATCCAAGTGGAGAGTGCTCCATCAAACTCCAGAGAGTTATTGTTCTTTAAATTATAGATACATATGGTGAGACAAAGATATCTGCTTGACATTTTAGATCAGTAAGGTTGCCAAGTGTCAAGCAAACTATTTCAGGAAACAACATAATAATAATAATCTTTATTAGTGTCACAAGTTGGCATACATTAACACTGCAATTGAGTTACTGTGAAAAGCCCCCAGTCGGCACACGTCGGCACCTGTTCGGGTATACTGAGGGAGAATTCAGAATGTCCAATTCACCTAACAAGCACATCTTTCGGGACTTGTGGGAGGAAACTGGAGCGCCCGGAGGAAACCCACGCAGACATGGAGAGAACGTACAGATTCCGCACAAAGTGACCCAAGCCAGGAATCTAACCCGGATCTCTGGCGCTGTGAAGCAACAGTGCTAACCACTGTGTTACCGTGCCGCCCTATCCCGTATCTAACATTGCCTATCCCTTGGGCAGCACGGTGGCACAGTGGGTAGCACTGCTGCCTCACGGCGCCGAGGTCCCAGGTTTGATCCCGGCTCTGGGTCACTGACCGTGTGGAGTTTGCATATTCTCCCCATGTTTGCGTGGGTTTCGCCCCCACAACTCAAAGATGTTCAGGGTAGGTGGATTGGACACGCTAAATTGCCCCTTAATTGGAAAAAAAATTGGGTACTCTAAATTTAAGAAAAAAAAACATTGCCCATCCCCTCTGAATTTAGGTGCATAAAGTCTTATTGATGAGACAAATCAGCAAATCATGTAGACTCTGATTTATAAACACTTCAGGGATGTCGACCAAGAGGGAACCAAAACACTAAGAGTAACAAGTCTTGTTATTGATTTATGAATATTCTGCCTTCCTGATGCACAGTTATTTGTAGGGTTTAATGTACGACGAAAACACAGATTTACGTGAACACTAAAACCTGCTGTACCCTAGTCAGAGGTAGCCAAATTAAACCTACCAAAGATCTAATTATGACAGGGAATTCTCTTTACTGTCCCTTGTGCTGAGACGCACATTATTTTCTTCCTAATTATATCCAGGTTTCCAACGTAAATTATTTGTGCAGAAGTCCATTCATGGGTCCAGGCTGTTTGACCAAATTAGTGCTAATATGTCTCCTGTTGTCACTGTTAAAGCAATTGTGTTCTGGAGCTGGGAGATTGCCACAGTCAGCCGCTGTGTCCTTGTGCAGTTAATTTGTGATGCTGGCAAATTAACAAGGATTAATCTTTGAAAGAAAGAGTTAAGCAATCCTTTCCTGAAGAGAGGATAAGAGAGGCCTGGCCCTTCCGAACCTACATTTTTACCACTGCACAAAGAGGACTGGGATGGGTCAAGAAACCGGCAGCAGAGTGGGTGAGGATAGAGGAGAATTCCTGCACAGGGACAATCCTCCGAGCTCTAGTCACAACCACACTCCCAACCCCCTGGCTAAATACTCGAGGAGCCGAGTGGTGGTAGCCATGCTCCGAATGTGATACCAAATGAGGCGACTCTTCACATTCACGCCTGCAATAATGGGCGCCACCTTCAAAAGGTGGAGACAGGATGAGGGAACTCTGATGGTTTGGGACATGTACACGGACGATAGAATAGTGACCCTGGGGGAACTCACAGAAGTTTCAGCTACAAAGAAGGAACAACCTGAGATACAGTTGAGTCAAAAACTGCCTCTGCAAAGAAACAATGACTTACCCTTATGGGCAGCACGGTAGCACAGTGGTTAGCACTGTTGCTTCACAGCACCAGGGTCCCAGGTTCGATTCCCGGCTTGGTCACTGTCTGTGCAGAGTCTGCACATTCTCCCTGTGTCTGCGTGGGTTTCCTCCGGGTGCTCCGTCGGTTTCCTCCCACAAGTCCCGAAAAACGTGCTGTTAGGTAATTTGGACATTCTGAATCCTCCCTCTGTGTACCTGAGCACGTGCCGGAATGTGGTGACTAGGGGCTTTTATCAGCAACTTCATTGCATTGTAAGCCTCCTTGTGACAATAAAGATTATTGTTATTATTGTTACCAAGATGCTCACATGTAAAAAGGCTGCTAAATGTGGGTGACCTTGGGGAAGGAAACTGTGGGGATTTGTATGGACGACTGCTGGAGGGAGTATGCTCCTCCTGGATGGGACAAGGAAAAAATGGGAGGAGGAACTAGCATAGAGGTAGGGGAGGACTCTGGATCAAAGCACTGCACAGGGCAAACTTCCATGTGCGCAGGGATGTTCCTAACGCAGCAAAGCACAGAGCAAACCTAACCAGGACTCCCGTAGATGGAGGACAAATGTCAATGGTGCCAGGGAGGCTCGGACAACCACACCCACATGTTCTGGGCTCGCCCCAGGCCTGTTGGTATTGGACGTCCTTCTTCGAGGCCATGTCCAGGGTTTGGGAGTGAGGGTGGAGCCATGCTCAAAAGTGTTGGTCTTCGGGGTATCAGATCAACCAGAGCTCTTCATGGGGAAGAGGGTTGATGCCCTAGCCTTTGCGCCCTTGATCGCCTGCCAGAGAATCTTGCTCGGCTGACGATTGGGAGCACCACCCAAGACTGCAAACTGGCATTTCTCAGGCTGGAGAAAATAAAATTAACCATCTGCAGATCAGAAGAAGGCTTCCATAGGACGTGGAAGCCGTTCACTAACTTTTTACAAGACCTGGTCTAACCAGCAACCAGTTGAGCAGGGGGGGGGGGGGGGGGGAGGAGGGGGTTGGCGGAGGGGTATTGGGGGGAGGGGTGCTTAAGGCAAACAAAAAGGAACAGAAGTATGAGCAGGAGGGACAAAGCCTCAAGGGACCGGTCTGATGGCACGCTAAGGCCCAAACCAGATTATACATAAATGCCTGTAAATATGTGTCTTGGCCATATTGGGGAATGTAAAATATGTATGCCGGTTAAAGGGTCGTCACAGCCACAGTTGTTGCTATGAAGATGCTCGCTTGTAAATATAGGTGTTGTTTTTTGCACGTTTCTTTCTGACAATGCATAATTTATAATTTGTTGGATATATAATATGAAAACTCAATAAAAAACATTTCCATGGAAAAAAGATAGGATAAGAGACACATCAGTTGGCAGATGGAATGGAGTCAATGGAAACTGAGCTTCTGAATTTAATTGCTTTCAGAATTTGCACTTCTGATCTCTCTTGACTGTTCTCTTACTGAAGTTGTCAACAGTTGTTCTCTTCCAGTATTCGCTTGAATACCATTGTGTTTCTGTTTTCAGACTCATAAATGTCCTGACATTTTCTAATTATCGGCTAGCTCTGTAAGATAAACTCTTTTTCCTATTCAAAGTATAATAAATGTCTTTTTATTTTGAAAAAATGCATGTTTTGTGAAGTTGCTGAATAATGTTTAGTAATGTTAATGTCAGGAAAGAACATTGGCACATTAAGTATGGGAATGGTTGTGTACACACTGGGGATGTAGAAATGTCTTGTGGTCAAGATAAATTGGGGTTACAATCTGCATGGGGAAGATGGAGGTTTGACCTTCCTGCTCAGAGGCGAATTGAGTCACTTGATTTGAAAATTAAAGGCCTCTTTCTGCTGCCACAGTAAGAAGTCTTACAACACCAGGTTAAAGTCCAACAGGTTTGATTTGAATCACTAGCTTTCGGAGCACTGCTCCTTCCGCAGGTGAATGAAGAGGTGGGTTCCAGAAACATATATATAGACAAAGTCAAAGATGCAAGACGATACTTTGAATGCGAGTCTCTGCAGGTAATTAAGTCTACAGGTCCAGATGGAGCAACTGGAGGGATAACACAGGTTAAAGAGGTGTGAATTGTCTCAAGCCAGGACAGTTGGTAGGATTAAATGCCACAGGCATTTAACTGGTTGTGGGTGGGCCCTTGGCTGCCTCGGGAGGCTACCAGTGAATTCTGGCAGGCTCAGAGGTAGGAGCCTTCTATTTGGGCGCTCTGTGGACCACTGATAGACCTCCCATGCCAACCTTCCCACATCCCCCTCACCAACGACACCACCACCCATTGCCAGTGCCTACCTGACTGGATCAGGCATGTCCAGACCCCACTTGCCTGGTTGTGAGGACAGCTTGCTTCCTACTCTCTTCCATCCGTAGTCCCAACAATGGCCACCACTCCTGATGGTGCTGTTGAGACCATTGATCTGTCGGGGCTCCGGTTGATTGGCAGCTCCTGGGAGGGCACCAGATATTTAAAGGGAATTAATCAGTTGGCGGACGGCCAATAAATGTGGCCAGGGGCCCACAGTCGATTGAAGGCAGGGTTGCTCTTGGCTTTTGTATCTGTTATTGAACTTCCTGATATTCTGATAAAACCCCTGCCTATGTACGTGTTTCAGTTATGGAGAGCTCCAAAGGGAATCGTACATTACTTACAATTGTCTATGTTCCAATGCTGTAAAACTGACAACACGCGTGTTTCTGAGGTGAGTTATACTTTTCCACCAAGGGAGATGCATCTTTGCGGTTGACAGTGACAATTTCACTCATCTGTTTGTTCTCGGGTGATTGGGAGTGGTTTTGGGGAGGTGGGTAAATAGGCACCTAGCTGTCACGTGTGGTACAGGCAGTTGTCTACAGGCACCATCATTGCCTTTGCAAGCTACGTGCAGCACGGTAGCACAAGTGACTAGTCCTGTGGCTTCACTGCGCCAGGGTCCTAGGTTTGATTCACCGCTGGGTCACTGTCTGTGCGGAGTCTGCACATCCTACCCGTGTGTACGTGGGTTTCCTCCGGGTGCTCTGGTTTCCTCCCACAGTCCAAAGATGTGCAGGTTAGGTGGATTGGCCATGATAAATTGCCCTTAATGGCCAAAAAGGTTAGGAGGGGTTATTGGATTACGGGGATAGGGTGGAAGTGAGGGCTTAAGTGGGTCGGTGCAGACTCGATGGACCGAATGGCCTCCTTCTGCACTGTATGTTCTATGTTCTTATGTTCTATGAGAACTGTGTTCAAGAGGATAGCCATGTTCAATCAAAATATAAGTTCAAGAGGAGTTACTTTGAAAAGAAGTTCACCAACCTCAAACCATTATTGGGAAAGATACATCTACTGAGAGAAGTGTGATTTTAATCATTCATTTAAAGGGATTATTTTTTAATGCATTGCCATGAAAGCGGACTTGAATTGAATATAAATGAGGGAATTAATACAGAGCTAACCTTTTCACTGCCAGTTTGATGTTAACAATAAAGCAGCTGCTTCGTGAGGGGGAAATGTTTGAGATCTCGTGTCCTGGCAGAACCGTGCAGGCAGTGAGTGGCTTATCACAAAATCGCAGGAGCAATGACTGCAATTTTCCAAGGATGGAAGCTCATGGGCAATCAATCACGTTTTCCCAATAACAACAACTTGCAATTATGGAGCTGTTTTAATTATTTAAACATCCCAAGTTGTTGCATTAAAGTACAATCAAACAACAGTTAGCATTGGGCATCAGTAGGAGATATTATGACAGATGACTAAAAGCTTAGTCAGACAAGTAGATAATAAGGAGTTGAATAAACATAAGAAACAGAAGCAGGAGTAAACCACTCAGGCCCTCGAGCCTGCTCCCCCACTCAATACAATCATGGCTGGCAAATTTTAGTGCCTAGACATAAGCTGCTCACTGAATTCAATACTCCACTGGAGGGGCACAGAGCAAAGGGCTCACCGATGCTCAGTATGGGTTCCACAAATACAGGACAAATCCAACCCATCCAATTATTATCCCACCAATCTACTCTCAATCATCAGCAAAGTGATGGAAGGTCTCACTTAGAGTGCTATCAAGTAGCACTTACTCTGCAATAATTGAACAGTTTAGACCCACTTGGCTCCAGACCTCATTGCAGCCTTGTTATGAAAGTGGACAAAAGAGCAGAATTCCAGAGGTGAGGTGAGAGTGAAAGATCTTGACACTAAGGCAGCATTTGACTGAGTGCGGCATCTCCATCTGGACGACAATCAACTCAGCCCCAGGACATCAGTACGGGAGTTCCTCAGGATAATATCCTCGGCCCAACCTTCCCAACATTGTAAGTTCAGAAATTGGAATGTTTGCCAATGACTGTACAATGTTCAGTCCCATTCGCAGCTCCTCAGATCCTGATGCAGTCCGTGCCGGCATGCAGCACCTGGGCAGCATTCAGACTTGGATTACTAAGTGGCAAATAATGTTTGTGCCATACAATGATGGGCAATAACCATCACCACCAAGAGGGAATCTAACCTTGGCATTCAATGGAATTGCTGCTGAATTCCCCACCATAAACATCCTGCAAGGTTACCATGAATGAGAATCCTCCCTGGAACAGCCATATGAAGGCTGTGTCTACTACAGTAGGTCAGAATCTAGGGATACTGTAGCAAGTAATGCAAATTCTGACTCTCCAAAACCTGTCTACCATATATAATATAGGAGAAATATTTTTTAAAATCCTACTTTAATATTCACCTTTTGGTTGTTAAGAATGACTAGGAGCCACAAAAAACAATATCAAAATGTAATTTTGGACTTTCCTACAATTAAGTACATTTTCAATTCAACTCTTCATAGAATGAGTAATTTGAAATAAATGCCAGAAAACCAATGCACAGGCCTTTAATTTACTAAGAACGCCAGCTCAACGGATTCTAAAAACAGCAGCAGCTGTTCCAATCTGTGTTTGGTATTTGTAATGATGCAAATTTAGCTAAAAACAATTTAGTAAATGGAGTAGAGTTGTAATTTTCTGTTGCTTGATTACCTGCAATTCAGATTGAAATGGCACAAAAACGTTTCTCGCACTGTTTTATTCACATTTCTCAATTTGAACAACTGGATCATTTCAATTTTTCAAGTAAAAAACATAGCCGAATTAAGAGGAATGTGTGGAAGGACGACCAGCAAAATTGACCTTGAACATAAAAAGTCCTTTTGTATGGAGTAAAATCTGAAAATGATTCTGTGTGAATATTGGTTTATTTGGTTTCATGTAGCAATGTTCATTTGTCATCTTCACTCACCTCAACACGTAGCACAGTGGTGAATGTCTTGGCGTCTTCAGTCACCCCACCTAGGTAGAGAGACTTGGTGAAAACAGGGGCATGGTCATTTTCATCTCGTACCTCAATGAATACCTTCGCTGTATTTGCTGGAAAAGAGGATTTGAAATTGCTGAGTCCAGCCAGAGGCTTGCTGATAGATGTGCATTATTTAAACTTATAAATTATGAAAAAGGCAAGTGAAATAGTCAATTTTTAAAGTTTGCTGCTGAAGTAATGGGCTCTACTGTTCTGCTGTAGTAAGCTGGTCACATATCTTTGCAGCCAATGGAAATGGATTAATTTCTTGATATTTATCTCAATTTATTTAAATGGCAATTATTTTAAATGTGTTCTGCATAATTACATTTGAATACATGTTGTACCTCATCAATGCGCAGTTTCTGACGTACTCAGTATTGGCATGCTGATCCTTGTTACAACAACCAACCTTTGCTTCCAAACATTGACCAGATTAAAGGACGTAAGGTCCCGTCAACATGTTCACCTGGTGGCTCAACAGGCAAAGCACTTTGTGATATATTGCTGAGCCTTTGCTAAGTCATGCTATTTCTAGTACAAGGACTATAAATGGGCTTGGTATTCCTCACCCAAATTGAGTGCTTGTTCAGAGGTGGGATAGGATAGTCAAGGTTCACATTCCTAAGTACTGTAGTGCTAAGAAGTGTGCCTCTGGTGATATTGGTTGATAATCATCAGGTTTGGTTATTAGTGAGTCCTAACCAAATCCCTTACCTTCCACTGCATATGGTTGAATAATTTGTTATCATCCACAGACCATGCTCACAAGTGCAAAATAATCACTTGGTTAAAATTCTAGATGGATGGGAATACTACAAGAACTATTATCCCAGTATTATTTAATGTCTCCAGCAATATAGGGACGGAATATGAGGGCAGGGGACAATTAAAATTAACTTAACTCCAGAATCATGTCAGAAACTGATTTCATGTAAACGTATTTCATGGCATATATAACAATGAGATTAAATTTAAAAAAAGATCCGTAATTAATTAAAAACCTTATTAATTTATCTCTTGAGCTAACCTAAAATCTTACTTTGATATTTAATTTAGCTCTTCAAGAGGTGAGAAATTTCAATAAACGTTCTTCCAGAAGTCAACGTATCCAGAGAAAAAAAATCAAATTGATTACAAAAAACCATGACCTCTACTAATTAGACGTCTTTTCTCAAAGATTCTTCATAAAGATACAGTAAAACTGCAATAAACACATCTGTTATATTTTACCAAGAATCCTCTTAGGCATGCATTTTGAAGTTGGGCTGTGTCACCATGCAGAACATATAACTTCAAAAGGAAAACATATAACTTGAACCCAGACGTTTTGGGGGAAATTCAAATCCAGTGTTTCTCAATAGTCCAATATTGATGGCTAGCCACCATTTGAAATCTTGAAAAAAGGAAATTGGATAGGCATTTGAGGGCGATGGAGTAGAATGGGAGATTTCTCGATAGAGAGCTTGCATGGATTCAATGGGCCGAATGGCTCCATGTGCTATATTTTATCTGGAACTGAACTGACTGGTGTGGAAAATAATGATGGAAATCATCAAGAGGGGCATCAAACATAATCCACCACCACGGGATATTACCAGCAATGAGAACCTCATCAGCACGGTCACCTCCCTCTCAGCCAATCAAGCCAGTTAATTGTCAATTTCCACCCTATCTGGCATTCTGGTGTCAGGAGATGCCGCCACCAACATAGAAGTATTGATAGGTATAGAAACACTGGGTTCCAATGACTGGCAACCAAAGACGTAGAACAGAAATACTTTACTCAGCACCCTGAGCAGCTCTTACACGCTTCTACTTTGCCTGCACTCTGAAGAGAACTCTTGCGCTTCCGTCACATGAGCTTTTAAGTAGCCGTGTCACCATGTTTTTAACGTGACCACTTGGTCTACAACAAATAAACTTTGGAGGCCTCTCAGTGGGTTTCTGGGAGGGGACCCTCCTTTATGACTACTGCATGGCCCACTGAGGGGGCCTCACTCCCCGTGCCTCCAGCTCCACTGATAGACTATGCAGCCCTGCCTGGTCCTTGGCATGCTTCAAACAAACTAGCCTCCTCATCCTCGTTCCTGCTACCGAGGCAGCCAAGTGGCTGGCCCCCTGATTGGTAAAATCCTGCCCAGGGGTCCCGCTGCTTGCCAACGCATGTTCGTTTCTCGGTTCCAGAAGCATGCCATATCCAATTGGTGGCGGCCTCTTGATTGGTAAAATCCTGCCCAAGGGTCCCGCTGCCTTCCAACGCATGTTTGTTTCTCGGTTTCAGTCCCAGCTGAGGGAAGACTCATCTTTGCATTAATCTCAACATTAGGATTAACGTGGCACATGACTGCGATTTTGCTTAATTGCAATGAACATTAGCACCTCACTGGTGGCTAACAGGTTAGTTACTTATGCAAGTTAATGTGATCATGAATTAAGGTCTCAATGGTGCCTCATCCTCATGTTTTCTGGATACCCTGCTTTGGACTTAATGCAGTCTCTGGCAGCTAATCAGGAGGCACTGTGCTTTAGAAAAATGTTTATAAGTCTGAAGCCTCCGATGCACCAGGGAGAAGAAGAAAGCTCTGGTCTTGCATTTAATTTTGAACTGCAAGCTTATTTACACCAAGATTGTTCCAAATGTGTTCAGTGATTTATAGCATCAATGCTCAGAAAACATTTTAATTACAAAATGAATAGATTTTTCTTCTACCTCTGTTCCATGAATCAGACAACACAATTTCCCCCGGTTTAATTTAGGATACTTGTTCAAATCCTTGCACTTGCTCAATGTACCGTATGTTCCACAGTTTACAATGCAGAAGGTAAGAGGCTCAGTCACCTACGATTTGTTGGGTCCAATTTTAGCTGACATAAATCCATGAAACTTTCAGCCCTATGAAAATCATTTTCACTGATTTAAATACATGAACACTCGTACTGCTTGTGAGTAAATCTAAAGCAACATACTAGCACATTAACAGTGAGTGAGGATGCCCACTGAAGTAATGCAGAAGCTTAGGAGATACATAGATGTATTCAAGAGAAAACAAGAAATTAGACATATTTGATATGAAGATGTTCTTGAGATCAATGAAGAAAAGGATGAAATTATCCTTTTCCCTAGCCCAAAAGTGTCCTCTGCTCCTTGACTAACTATACATACATTCCAAGTTCCCTAACAAATCTTTTTCAGATTCTGATCATCGTCCTGAAATGTCAACTCTAGATGGGATTTTCCTGGCTCCCGACTCCAACGGCATGTTTACCGGTGGCAGGGGGGCTTGCCATCTTCCAGTCACGCCAATCTCTACAGCGTTTTGCGTGGCTCGCAATGAAGTTTTGTTCCCATTCCATGTCTGTTTCTCTCCACAGATGCTGCCTGACCTGCTGAGCATGTCCGGCATTTTTTTGTTTTTATTGCTAAAACATCTGGGGCTGGATTCTCCACCACACGCCGCTGGTAGCGGAGTTCCCGATGTGGCAGAGAGTCCAGCGTCATCAAAGGAATGGGGTCAGCGTTCTGATATTCCAGACCCCCACTGGCGGTGGTATCGAGGTCCGTGCACCGCATCAGCGGGAAGATGCAAGTGGAGGTTATTCTCAACCTTGCCCCTCACCTGAGGTGTGGTGTTCGACAGGTTAAACAACCACCAGTCAGCTCTCCCCACAGCCTTTGGTTATCTGGGACTATGGCGACTATACCTTACCTTTGGGGGCTGGTTTAGCTCAGTTGGTTTGTGATGCCGAGTGAGGCCAGCAGCGTGGGTTCAATTCCCGCACCGACTGAGGTTACTCATGAAGGCCCGCCCTCTCTACCTTGCCCCGAGCCTGAGGTGTGGTGCTCCTCCAGTTAAACCACCAGTCAGCTCCCCTCCTCAAAGGGGAAAGCATCCTGTAGTCTTTTGGGGCGGTAGCGACTTTGCCTTACCTTACCTATAATGGGGTGGTTTCTGGTGGGGGGGGCTCTATAATGGAGGGTCTCTGTAATGGAAATTTTTGTACTGGGGGTCTCCGTAATGGGGGTCTCTCTGGTCCAGGGCTCTAGGTGGGTCTCTGGTGCAGGGTCTCTGTAATGCGGGGTTTCTGGTGGGGGGTTCACTTATGGAAGATCCTTGGTGGGAGGTTGGGTCACCCTCGTACTGTGGGGAGGGGGGGATTCGGGGTGACTCAGCAATTCCGTGGTGGAGGAAAATCCCTCACAATCCACACCATGCATAAATTTGCATGTCAAGGGTACTGAATGATCTCTGGATTCCTGCTCCTAGTGTGACCGCAAATTAGAGGCGATTAATCACTGGCGGGAGAACATAGCATCCAAAATCCAGCTCCTATCAGAATAGAATCCCTACAGTATCGAAGGAGGCCATTCACCCCATCGAGTGAACCAGCCCTTGGAAAGAATACCCTATTAAGCCCAAGCCTTCACCCTCTCCCCGTAACCCAACCTAACCTTTTAGGCACGAAGAAGCAATTAAGCATGGCCATTTCACCTAACCTGCACATCTTTGGCCTGTGGGATGTAGCCACCTGGGATGGCCCCATCCCAATTACAAAATGGACACCTGCAAAGAATGCAGGGAAAATTGGACAATGCTGAGAAACAAGGTGCAAGCTCTGTCTGTTGATTAAACTCTCAGACAGGACAAACTACCAAACAATCTACATACTAATGAGCCATCTCCCGGGGACAAAAGGGAAACATTTAGATACACAATGTTAAGGCACACTCCCCGCGCCAGAAGAAGCGAGGACAAAGCAGATTGACAGTCACCATGACACGCCCAGTGATCAGGGAACCACCCCTCTACTGGAGGAAAATCGATACAGATGATTGGGAAAGACCCAATTAGTTGAGGTCAAGTTCAAGGGCCGCCCAAAAGCGCGCAAAGCCTTTTTCCGTATAAAAGGTATCCCCAAGGGAGAAATGCTCTCCTTTGGCTTTGGCTCTCACCGAAGAGAGAGACCTGCCTAGCAGCTGCATCAGATCAAGTAAGTCCCAAGTCAATGCACGCTACGAGATAGATGCTCCTAGTTGCTACCCTTTAAACAGCTCAACCCAGCAGCCTCAGAACCGAGCAATAGCCATTGTTCCTCTGACTGAGTGGGCACCCGAAGCTAAGTATAGGCTTCAGTAACAGTAGTAGTTTAGTTTGCAGAGTTTATGCATGAGTAGATTTGACTCTGTGTAATTAAATGAGCATTGCTTTTGAACTTACTAACTGGTGTATCGAGTCATTGATCAGTATGCGGTTCTGAACCTTGTGGCGGTGTCGAAAGATACCTGGGAACTCTTGAGCAAACGTGATTAAACAGAACCAAATTAAGAGCCAACCAAAAGTTAGCAACATTTACTGGCGACATCTGATGGGACTCGACTTAGAAGTGGCCTAACCAGTCCGAGAGAACCCAATATCTGAATTGAGAATTCAATTGGGAACAGAAAGAAAAACCACAAGCGTCACAACTGTGCTGATCAAGCCTCTGAGAATCGGAAGTGTGTTAATGCATGCGTACTAACAGGGATGTAAGGTAAACCAGAGAGATTTTGTTGCGTAAAACTGTCAAACGTTTTGTAGGCTGGAAATTAGCGTAAGCCGTACCCGTGTTTACATCACCGCTTTTTCACCACTGTTCCAAATTCAGTAGAGATACTAGATAGAGAGCATGGCAATGGAACGCCTTATGAATCCCCAGGAATTTGAGGTCGCAGCGACCAGCAGTAGAGTAGGATAGTGTCCCGTTTGGGAAGATGAGATCAGAAAATATCTCAAGGGGAAAGGATGGCCCCTTTGTAGTGAATTCTGTGATAATGAGGAAACCGGACCCGGGAGTATAGGACATACTTGGTGGGAGAACCTGTCAGAGATACACAAGAAGAGGCTTGGGAAAGGCTCGCAAGCCGATGGCAATCATGTCCTATTTGTCACAGTTGCGAGGCACACAGGAGGTCATTCGGACGCTCCGTAGAGAGATAGAGGAGAGAGACAGAACCGGTGAGATAGACGTGAGTGAGATAGAGAAAGAGAGTCGAGATCTGAAAGAGCAGTTAGCAGCAAGGGACAGAGAGGTGGATGATGCCAAGGGGGCACATCAGTCTTGTCTCGCGCATTTGAACAGTTTTCAGACACAATACGATAAGGCCTACCAGGACACGTGCAGTCTTGGTAAGAAAAGAAACCGAACAGTATGTTGAGAAATTGCAGAAACAGTGCAATGATTTAAAAGCAGCCCTATGAGCACTCCATACTTCCACGGCGGAACAAAGGCAGAGCTCAGTAGACCACGAAAAATGCCGGAAGCAAATTGCAGAATTGCAATCTCTGCTGTCCGTGCAAAATGGATTTTAGAGTACATTCGGACTCCAATTAGATCAAGGAAATTGCCCCGATTACCAGGAATTGAACGGGACTGCCCATTGATACGTACACGGGACATGTACGCAGGAAAAACCCCAGAAAAGGAAAGCGCCCCAACCCCCAACCGACCAAGCAGAATACACCCCCATGAATCCTGTGACCACACACCGCAGGGCCGCAGGAGAAGGAGAAGCAGACTTCCTTTACACAACCCCGTTAACCGTGACCCAATTGCAGGACGCATGTGGAAAAATTACACAGTTCCTTCCCACTTCAGACCCCAACCAATTTTCCGCGAAAGTCAACCAACAGGCTACCATGTACGGCCTGGAAGAAAAGGAGCAAGTGAAGCTCACAGTTTTGAGCCTCGACCCTTCAGTCGTAGCAGCCCTTCCCGACCCACAGAATGTAGGAGGAGGCACACTCCAAGAGATGCACACAGCAATCCTTGATGCGATCGGTTTTAACAGAGGAGACCCCGTAGAAGGCCTAAATAAGTGTAGGCAAAAGAAGACAGAGCATCCCACAGCGTTTGCTGGACGTTTGTGGATTCATTTTACCGCAGTTTTTGGAGAGTTAGCCTGCGCCCATTTGTTCCCAGATAATATGGCCAAATGGACCTGAATTCTAGTCTCCCACGCCACAGAAGCCGGATGAAAAGCTTGCGCAAATTATGACCCCTCAGATGAGGCCCACAATGAAAAATGGGTTTTGAAGAGATTGTCCCACGCTTGGGAGCAATCAATTGCAGGCAAAACCGCATTTATAGCACCCGATGAAGAGCAGGCAGAAATGAACCCAGTTAAAGCACACCAGAACCCCGCATGGGTAAATGAGGGCAGGAACAGCTAACCCCAGACAAAACCTCAAGAATGTTATAATTGTGGACAGCTAGGACACTTTGCACGAGAGTGCAATGTGCCCCAGAACAGCAGTGAAACCAACAGACAGGCACTCTAAACAAGAATAGGGCAAAGCCGATCCATAGCGTTGCGCCCGTTCAGAAAAAACAGACATGAACGGCACCGACTGACGGTGTTCGGGCTCTACAACTTGGGTCTTCGACACCTTTTGGGACAAGTCCGGTAGACCGGTAATAGCAGGCAAAGTCCGGGGACAACCCGTAGAATTTCTTTGGGACACAGGAGGGTCCCGCACCACACTCAATTCCTCCAAGATGTTCCAGCGAGACACATGGCCCACAATAGACACCAATACACTCAGCGGTTTTACAGGCCATTTACAACAGGGACACATCATGGCCCCTATAGCAATACAGATGGGGAACATCGCAACCAAGCACCCCGTAGTTTTAGTTGATCTGCCCCAGACAGCAGAACATATCCTTGGGATCGATTTCCTGAGCTTCCATAACCCAGTGTATGAGGCAAGTTTTTTACGCAGAGGGTAGTGGGTGCCTGAAACTCGCTACCGGAGGAGGTGGTGGAAGCAGGGACGATAGTGACATTTAAGGGGCATCTTGACAAATACATGAATAGGATGGGAATAGAGGGATACGGACCCAGGAAGTGTAGAAGATTGTAGTTTAGTCGGGCAGCATGGTCGGCACGGGCTTGGAGGGCCGAAGGGCCTGTCCTGTGCTGTACATTTCTTTGTTCTTTGTTCTTTGAGCCCCCGCCACGCTCACAGTCGGAGAATACGGAAATAGGATTAGCTCAGTAGGAGACTTCTGGTTCGACCCTTGAACTATTAGTGCAGACTAACAAGTTAGGGCAGTCCTGCAGGAACATAAAGCAGCATTTGCACAGCACAAGCACGACTGTGGCAGTTTGACTGGCTTTGTGAACATTACAGGTCCCGACCCTAAACCCCAGAAGCAGTCCGGATTTCCCCAGGAAGCAGAGGGAGAAATCTCCAAAGTAATAGAGAGGTTGTTGGATCAAGGCGTACTCAGATCAGTAGCCTCCACAAACAACGCACCAATTTGGCCCGTCAGGAAACCGGATGGATCATGGCGACTGACCATTGATTACCAGGAACTGAACAAAGTAACCCCAGCAGCAGCCCCCACCATAGCCACGAGTCCTGAGACCATACTCAAACAGGGATTCCAGTCAAATTATTTTTTGGTTTTGGACATTAGTAATGGCTTCTGGTCCATTCCATTGGCTAAAGCGTGCCAATACAAATTTGCCTTTACATTCCAAGGGCAACAATACACGTGGACGTGCCATCCACAAGGCTTCCACAACTCCCCCTCCATTTTCCACCGACAGCTGGCAAATCGTTTAGCAAAATTTTCCCGCCCCGATTGTCTGGTCCAGTATGTAGACGACTTGTTACTACAGACAGACACAAAGGGAGAGCACATTTCACTTCTCGATGAGCTCCTAGCACTCCTAAAAGAAATTTGTTGTAAACTCAACCCCAAGAAGGCCCAGATTCTGAAAGAAAAAGTGATTTACTTGGGAACAGTGATCACTCATGGTAAACGCGAGATTGTGCACAAGAGAATTGACTCGATCGTCAAATTGCCCCTTCCCCACAATATCTCAGCCCTCCGTTCATTTTTAGGACTAGTTGGTTACTGCCGAAACCATATTGACGGTTTCGCCACTAAAGCAGCGCCCCTTTCTGAACTTCTCAAGAAGCAGGCACCTTGGGAATGGCTTCCACAGCATACAGATGCCGTGGACGCTTTAAAAAGAACACTCAGCACTACAGGTACCAGATCCATATTCCCCGTACGCTATAGAGGTAGCAAGCACCGACCAAACCCTTTCGGCTGTGCTCCTCCAGGAACGCCACGACCAGTTACGCCCCATAGCATATGCCTCACGCATGTTAGATCCCGTAGAGCAAGGATTTTCTGCCTGTGAAAGGCACCTGCTCGCAGTTTTTTGGACAGTACAATACTTTGCCTACATTACAGGATTCAACCCCCTCACCATCCTCACAGAACACACACCGACACAGCTATTGTTAGACAGCCTACTTAAAGATGGCACAGTCAGCCAAATTCGCGCAGCCCGTTGGACCCTTCTTTTGCAGGGACGGGACATCATGGTAAAGAGAACCAAAACCCACACTTTCCTTGCCGATAATTTGCAGTAGGCAGGCACCCCTCATGAATGTGAGATCATCACCACTAAACAGAACACAGGCCCATTTATTCCCAAAACCCCCCCCCCCAGAAAAACAGGTAGTACACCCCAGAGACCCCAGCCCACAGACACGTGCGCACCCGTGAAGATATATGTGGATGGCTCCTCCACAGTGTTAAATGGAGAGAGAATCACCGGTTGCGGTATGTATGTCGAGGACGCGCAGGGACGCGCCCTAGATGAAATTTCCTTAAAGTTGCCAGGACACTTAGGCTCGCAGACAGCAGAGCCAGTAGCAATTGCATATATTGTAGACCACCCAGACTCATTCCCGACCCCAGCAGACATCTATTCGGACAGCTTGTATGTCTGTAATAGTTTGACAGAATTCCTACCACTGGGAAACAAGAGGATTTGTTTCCGTGGACAGTAAACCCCTACCCTCAGTCCCATTACTCCGCCATATCTTAGAGACAGCAAAGGATAGGAAATACGGTATAATTAAGGTTCGCAGTCATCACCGTTCTTCCCCCCCCTGGTAACGTTAAAGCAGATGCCCTAGCAAAGGCAGGCTCCAGGCATGGTTATTTTTGGAACCTCCCCAAAAGCACCCCCCGCACACGCAGTTCAGGTCTCACAGACCAACATTCAGGATGAAGCGAAGGTCCAGAAAGAGGACGAGAAACTCAGCGAAGTTTTAAAGGGAACCTTCCCAGCCCCGTACAGCAAGTTTAAAAACGCAATCACCACTGGTGTGATTTTAAAGTATGGCATTTATATTGTTCCCAGCTAGATCATTTGTCAGTTCCATGGCAATCATGGACACCAAGGAATTGAACCCACCCTAGCCCACCTCAGACCACTTTGCTGGTGGCTTGATTTAAAAATCGATGTCACACACTACGTAGAGAATTGTTTAATCTGTGCCCAGAACAATCCAGACAGATGTGCTAAAAAGGCTCAACATAGCCATACCCACCCCGTTAATGGACCCTGGACAAATCTCCAGATAGATTATATAGGACCCCAACCCCTGTGCAGAAATGGCTACAAGTATGCGTTGGTGGTCATAGACACCTTCACAAAGTGGGTGGAAGCATTTCCGTGAAGAACTAATACGGCCAAGACAACGGCTAAAATATTAACACACCACATCTTTACAAGATGGGGCCTCCCACGCAGTATAGAGTCCGACCAAGGCTCCCATTTCACCGGACGTGTAATGAAAAACGTCCTCACGATTTTCAGCATTAGACAAAAGTTCCATATCGCATACCACCCCCAGTCAAGTGGTATTGTAGAACGAATGAATAGGACATTGAAAGCCACCCTCAGGAAAATGGTACAGCAAAATAATAGCACCTGGGATTCAGTACACCCATTTGCTTTAATGTTTTAAAGAAACACGGTATCTACATCCACAGGATACACCCCGCACACCCTCATGACCGGACACCCCATGAAAGGCACTGAGTATTTACTAGGACTGGATTTGGCCAGCCCCGCAGTTACAGCCCTCACGCATGAAAACCCGGTCACACAACTAGTACAGAACATAAAGGCAGCCCAACTCGCCGCAGCAGTGAGACTTGGAACCAGGAAGAAACAGAGCAAGGCCTGTTTCGACAAAACAGTACACGCCACTGAGTTTACAGTAGGGCAGCAAGTTATGCTTTCCCTTTACAACCCCAGTTCATTCCTTTCCCCAAAACTTTCCGGACCGTACTCCATTTCGGACAAAGTCAGCCCCTCAGTATGCAAAATAACCTATCCAAATGTAAGCCTGCGTGGTTCATATAAACCAGCTCAAGGCTTATGGCTCACAGAATAACCACACGCACTACATCCTGCTCACAGCAGCAAACGATCACGCCCCGCCCACAGATGACGTAATCCTGCCCTCCCCCAACCACTCCAGCCCGTCCTCAGACATAACTTCAACTCTGCCCCCAGAGGCACGACTCCGCCTCACCCTTCCCTCAACCAGCAGCGACAGCGACAGTGATAGCGATCACAATGACAGCCACAGCACACCACGTTACGACTACACCCCCCACCAGGCCCCACTCCCAGTGAATCTGAGCATGATTCTACCGACCCATTCGAGATCACTTATATCAAAGCCCCTGACCCAGATCCACCTCCCGACGATTACGGATTGAAACATAGTAGCTCCAACCTCGACACACGATTCTGGCACCGAGACAATTCGTTCAGGCTCATCCGGAATGATGAGATGGACCCCAATTCGCCCCAAGCAGCTTTTGCACGGTTACTACAGACAAGGGTTTGGCAGCCGGGAGAAGATGATGACTTAGAGTCTGACTCCCACCAAACCAATCCCTTTGCGACCCTGTTCGCTATTGAGCAGTGAGGGGTCCAGCTGATGGAGAAAAAAGGAACCGATGGAGAGATACGGTGCCCTTTCTGATGGAACCTGCACCATGTGGTTTGAATGTTTGTTCGTTAGTGTTATCGTTAAGTGCTGTGTGTAAACTCGGACAGTTTTTCACGGCCCCACGTCACCACCCCCTTTGATGCCCAATGGCTGTTAGAGGAACTAGTTTGTCCCCAGAAACTTGTTAATGGAACAAGTCAGTCCCAGACAATAGTTCAGAGGAACTAGTTTGTCACCAGAACCTTTGGTTTTTTTTTGAAAATAATTTTTATTAAAGTTTTCACAAAATATCAACAACAAAATGTAAAGGGAACCCAGTAGAATTAAGTACAAAACCAAACAAAACAACCCCGTACCCCCCTCCCCCCTATACATAAATAATAAATTAACACCCCGAATTAACAAATAGCAAACATAGCAAATATATCCACCCCCTCAGATCCCCCAGTATAGACAAACAAAAATAAAATAGAACCCTCCCCCCCGGGTTGCTGCTGCTGACCATTGTCTACCGTTCTGCCAGGAAGTCCAAGAACGGTTACCACCGCCAGAAAAAGCCTTGCACCGATCCCCTTAAGGCAAATTTCACCCTCTCCAATTTAATGAACCCTGCCATATCGTTGATCCAGGATTCCACGCTTGGGGGCCGCGCATCCTTCCACTGAAGAAGAATCCTTCGCCGGGCTACCAGGGACGCAAATGCCAGAATAACAGCCTCTTTTGCCTCCTGCACTCCCAGCTCCCCTGCAACCCCAAATATTGCGAGCCCCCAGCCCGGTTTGACCCTGGATCCTACCACCCTCGACACCGTCTTTGCTACGCCCTTCCAAAATTCCTGGGCATGCTCAGAACATATGGGTGTGGTTTGCTGGGCTCCCTGAGCACCTAACACACCTGTCCTCACCCCCAAAGAACTGGCTCATCCTTGTCCCGGTTATGTGTGCCCTGTGCAGCACCTTAAACTGTATGAAGCTGAGCCTCGTGCACGTTCACCCTCCCAAGGGCATCTGCCCACGTCCCCTCCTCGATCTCCTCCCCCAACTCTCCTCCCACTTACCTTTCAGCACCTCCACCGAGGCCTCCTCCTCCTCTTGCATCACCTGGTATGTTGCCGAGATCTTCCCCTCACCAACCCACACCCCCGAGAGCACCCTGTCCTGTACCGTGCATGGCAGCAGCAGCGGGAATTCCACCACCTGCCACCTGTAGATACCTAAAGGTGCTCCCCGGGGGGAGCCCGTACTTCTCCTCCAGCTCAAACTGGCTCGCGAACTTCCATCCACCAACAGGTCCCCCAACCTCCTTATCACTGCCCTGTGCCACCCCGAAAACCCTCCATCTATTCTCCCTGGGACAAACCGGTGGTTCCCCCGTATCGGGGTCCATTCTGAGGCCCCCACTTCCCCCTTGTGCAGCCTCCATTGCCCCCAGATTTTGAGGGTAGCCGCCACCACCGGGCTCATGGTATACCTCATTGGAGGGAGCGGCAGCGGCGCTGTTGCCAGGGCCTCCAGACTCATACCCTCACAGGACGCCGTCTCCAGCCTCTTCCATGTAGCCCCCTCCCCCTCCATCACCCACTTGCGCACTTACTCCGCTCCAGGAACACCCTTCTCACTCTCAGAGTCCCTTGCGCCCACCCAAACCCCATTATGCTCCTGTTGACCCACCTAAAGAAGGCCTTCGGGATAAGAATGGGAGGCACTGGAACAGGAACAAAAACCTTGAGAGCACCGTCATTTTGACTGACTGCACCCTACCCGCCAGGGACAGCGGCAACGCGTCCCACCTCTTAAACTCCTCCTCCATTTGCTCCACCAGCCTTGTGAAATTAAGTCTATGCAGGGCCCCCCAGCTCCTGGCCACCTGGACCCCCCAAATACGTAAAGCTCCTCTCCGCCCTTTTTAGTGGGAGCTCGCCAATCCCCCTCTCCTGGTCCCCTGGGTGAACCACGAACAACTCGCTCTTCCCCATGTTGAGCTTGTACCCTGAGAAATCCCCAAACTCCCTGAGGATCCTCATTACCTCTGGCATTCCCCCCCACCGGGTCCACCACATATAGCAGCAAGTCGTCCGCACAGAGCGACACCCTATGCTCCTTCCTACCCCGCACCAACCCCTTCCAGTTCCTCGACTCCCTCAGTGCCATAGCCAGGGGTTCAATCACCAGTGCGAAAAGCAGGGGGGACACGGGACACCCCTGTCTCGTCCCTCAATGCAACCAAAAGTACTCAGATCTCATCTTGTTCGTGGCCACACTTGCCATCGGGACCTTGTACAACAGCCTAACCCAGCTGACGAACCCCTCCCCAAACCCGAACCTCTTCAGCGCCTCCCACAAGTACCCTCACTCTACCCTATCGAAGGCCTTCTCAGTGTCCATCGCCACCACTATCTCCGCCTCCGCCCCCTCGCCGGCATCATAATAACGTTCAGGAGCCTCCGCACATTCGCGTTCAACTGCGCCCCCTTCACGAACCCCGTCTGGTCTTCATGGACAACCTGCGGCACCCATTCCTCAATTCTCGTGGCTAAGACCTTCGCCAGCACCTTGGCATCTACATTTAACAACGAAATCGGCCTGTAAGACCCACACTGCAGAGGGTCCTTGTCCTGCTTCAGGATCAAGGAGATCAGTGCCCGGGACATCGTCGGGGGCAAGGCCCCCCCCCCCCTCCCTTGCCTCATTGAAGGTCCTAACCAGCAACGGGCCCAACAGGTCCACATATTTTTTGTAGAATTCGACCGGGAAACCATCCGGCCCAGGCGTCTTCCCCGCCTGCATGCTCCCTATCCCTTTGGCCATCTCCTCCAGCCCAATCTGGGCCCCTAATCCCGCCACCAGTCCCTCCTCCACCTTCGGGAACCTCAATTGGTCCAGAAAGCGGCCCATCCCTCCCTCCTCCAGTGGGGGCTCGGACCGATGCAGATTCTCATAAAAGTCCCTGAAGACCCCATTGATACCAACCCCACTCCGCAACACAATCCACCCCTATCCTTAACTCCCCCGATCTCCCTAGCTGCGTCCCGCTTCCGAAGCTGATGTGCTAGCATCCGGCTTGCCTTTTCCCCATATTCATAAACCGCCCCCTGGGCCTTCCTCCACTGCGCCTCCGCCTTCCTGGTGGTCAACAGGTCGAATTCGGCCTGGAGGCTACGCCTCTCCCTCAACAGTCGCTCCTCCGGCACCTCCGCGTACCTCCTGTCTACCCTCACCATCACCCCACCAGCCTCTCCCTCTCCCTCTGCTCTCTCCTCTCGTTTTGTGCCCTAATGGGGATCAGCTCTCCCCTAACCACCGCCTTCAGCGCCTCCCAGACCATCCCCACTCGGACCTACCCGTTATCGTTGGCCTCCAGGTATCTCTCTATGCTTCCTCGGACCCGCTCGCTCACCTCCTCGTCCGCCAACAGCCCCACCTCCAAGCGCCACAACAGGTGCTGGTCCCTCTCCTGCTCTAGGTCTACCCAATGCGGGGCGTGATCCGAAATGGCTATCGGCGAGTACTCGGTATCCCCTACTCTCGCTATCAGCGCCCTGCCCATAACAAAAAAGTCGATCCAGGAATAGGCCTTATGAACGTGCGGGAAGAATGAAAATTCCCTAGCCCCGCGGTCTTGCAAATCTCAAAGGGTCCACCCTTCCCATATGTTCCATAAACCCCCTGAGCACTTTAGCCACCGCCGGCCTCCTACCATCCTAGACCTGGAGCGGTCCAGTGCCGGATCCAACACCGTGTTAAAGTCCACCCCCATTATCAGGCTCCCCACTTCCAAGTCCGGGATCCGACCCAACATACATAAAATCCGCATCGTCCCAGTTCGGGGCATACACATTGACCAGCACCACCCTCTCCACTTGCAACTTACCACTTACCATTACGTACCTACTGCCATTGTCTGTCACAATGCTCGACGCCTCGAACGACACCCTCTTTCCCAGAAAGATCGCCACCCCCCCGATTTTTGGCATCCAGCCCCGAATGAAACACCTGACATCCCACCCCTTCCTCAATCTTACCTGGTCTGCCACCTTCAGGTGTGTCTCTTGGAGCATGACCACATCCGCCTTCAGCCCCTTCAGGTGTGCGAAAACCCGGGCCCGCTTAACCGGCCCGTTCAGTCCCCTTACTTTCCAGGTTATCAGCCGGATCAGGGGGTTACCTGCCCCCCCCTCCTGCGCCGACCAGCCATAACCCCTCCTCGGCCAGCCAGGCGCCCGCACCCCACGCCCGGCCCGTTCCCCACGGCGGCAACCCCCCGTCCCAGTCCCCTCTACTCGCTTCGGCTCCCCCTTGACCATACCAGCAGCAACCCGGTTCCCCCCCACCTCCCCCGCATCCCCACCCCCCCTCCAGCTAGGACCCCTCCTAGCTGCTTTGCTCCCCCCATTGCACTCCTGCAAGTCAGCTGACTCCTGCTGACCCCGGCCACTCCCACCTCTCCTTCGACTTCACCCATTGTGGGACTTCCCCTCCCCCTCCATTACCCACCAGCATGCTCTCCGCCTCCCCCTTCTATCCTAATCGCGGTGAAAAAACACGCGCATCCCCGCCCAGGCCTCGCTCCCTCCAGCCTTCAGCGTGGGAAAAGCCCACGCTTTCCGCCTGCCCGGCACCGCCTCCTCTGGTGCAGCTCATTTTACAGGCCCAGTCCCCTCACCCCTGACTCGGGCCTCCCCCTCCCCCTCCCCCACGGGGCCTCATCCCCCCCCAACTGACCATCCACCCCCGACTCCGTTTACTTGCCCCCCCTCCAAGAGCCCACCCGACAGACCCAACCAAAACAGTGCCCAACCCACCCACATCGAACCAAAAAGAAACAAGAACAAAGAACCCCCCATAAAATGAAACACAACAACAACAATCCTCGACCATCCCTACGCCCGGCCCCCATCCCGACCCTCAGTTTGTGTCCAGCTTCTCGGCCTGAACAAAGGCCCACGCCTCCTCCGGGGACTCAAAATAATGGTGCCGGTCCTTGTAGGTGACCCACAGTCGCGCCGGCTGCAACATGCCAAACTTCACCCCCTTCCTGTGCAGCACCGCCTTCACCCGGTTGTACCCGGCCCTCTTCTTCGCCACTACCGCGCTCCAGTCCTGATATATTTGAACCTCCGCGTTCTCCCACCTGCTGCTCCTCTCTTTCTTGGCCCACCTGAGTACGCACTCCCGATCAGCGAACCAATGAAACCGCACCAGCACCGCCCGCGGCGGCTCGTTATCCTTGGGCCTCCTCGCCAGCACTCTATGGGCCCCTTCCAGCTCCAGGGGCCCCTGAAAGGACCCCGCTCCCATCAGCGAGTTTAACATGGTGATCACATAGGCCCCCACGTCCGACCCCTCCAGCCCCTCCGGGAGGCCCAGGATCCGTAGATTCTTCCGCCTCGACCGGTTCTCCATCTCCTCGAACCGTTCCTGCCATTTCTTGTGGAGCGCCTCGAGCACCTCCACCTTTACCGCTGGGCCCAAGATCTCATCCTCGTTATCAGAGATCTTTTGTCGGACCTCGCGGATCGCCACCCCCTGGGCCGTCTGGGTCTCCAGCAGCTTATCAATAGAAGCCTTCATCGGCTCCATCAGGTCCGCTTTGAGCTCCCTGAAGCAGCGCTGGACAACCTCCTGCGCTCACTGCATCCACGCTGCCTGGTCCCCCCCCCCCCCGTCGCCATCTTGCTCTTCTTCCCTCGCACATTCTTTGGGTTCGCCACCACTTTTTTAGTCACCCCGCTCCTGATCCAAGCCATACACTGTCGGGGGAATGTTGCAGTCTTCTTCTCACACTGGGAAATGTCCAAAAAATGCATTTGGGGTCCCTGAAAAGAGCCCAAAAGTCCGTTCTAAGCGGGAGCTGTCGAACGTGTGACTTAGCTCTGCATAGCCGCAACCAGAAGTTCACCAGAACCTTGTTAAAGGTACAAGTTTGTCCCAGACAATAGTTCAGAGGAACTAGTTTGTCGACAGAACACGACTCATAGTTGCTCTCCTAACTCGAGAGGCAGCCCCCCACGACGACCACATTCTTACCCATTCTTGCCGGTTGCTCAGGCAGTGGAGAAACGGCATTGGTCCCTGCCCTGCCTGAGGACCCCCCTCTGGTCAGCTACGCTCGGGTAGAACACATACGGCATTGATCACCGTCCTACCCGGGGTTTCCACCCATTTCTTACCCGCCGCGGCCCATACGCACCCCATTTTGGCCCGTTACGTTCTAAATTCTTTTGTTTGGTTTTGGCAACCCTTTGCTTTTTACATCCTCAAACACTGCGATGGTAAATGACACAGGCTGCGAGATGGCTCGCAGTACGGCAGTATTTTTCTTAGATGTCTAGTCCAAATATTCGGTTTAAAAAAAAATGAGGGAGTCACAGATGGTGACCAATTATAAAGGGAAATTGGCAGTAAAGGACAGACAGACAGACATACGAGATCTTAAGCAAGATAATAACAGAAATTATGCTTGTGTTCACATAACTCCAGAAACCCAGGAAACTCAGAGGAAGACAAAGAAGAAGTCCGACAAAGATGAAGACAGCCTTCGTGTTCACATGGATCTTAGCGGGATCCCTTCAGTTGCGCACGGACGCTACCCCCCTGACCCCTCCTACACAAACCGTAAATGACTCTCACCCCTGCAATACATGAAACCCCGAGATAACTAGCCCAGCAACAGCTAGCAATACCCCAACCTAGTGTGATAGGTTTATCACCTGGTACTCACTCTCATATGTAGTCGGAGCACTCTGAGTGCTGGCGATACTTTGCAGTGTCGTGCAAACGTTTAGAGTTAGGAAATGGCGAAAGAGAGCATATCGCTCTTGCACCCCGGTATACAGATTTAAGTCCCCCATTTTCGGATTTCACCAGACCCCCGAACCCATTGGGACGGATTAAAGAGCATTCGTTTTGTTTAATGTATTCTGTGGAATAAAGAGATGTAAACCTCTGTGTCTGACTGCCAGGCCAGAGAAATTTGTGTGCTGCTATTTTGTACAGTTTAAGATGTATAGATTATTTTTGGATTGTTTGAATGAGGATAGTTTATGGAGAATAGTTAGAGGTTCCAGTTTTTTTATTTTTCTGCAATGCATGTATTAATGTCATAGCGCCCCGTAGAATTTTATGATAATGAATGTATTTAAAATGGTTTAGGTAAAATTGTGTTACATAGGATAGGACAGTGTAGAGCCTAAGCATGGGTGCCCTGGTGATCAGAGGATGAAGACACCATAGTAATGTGATCCTTCACGCTTCGCGTTGAAGATCACAAGTCAGGTGTGTAGCCATCTGGGATGGCCACGTCCCGATTACAAAATGGACATCTGCAAAGAATGCAGGGAAAATTGGACAATGCTAAGAAACAAGCAGGTGCAAGGTCTGTCTGTTGATTAGAGCCTTAAACTCTCAGACAGGACAGAAACTACCAAACAATCTACATACTAATGAGCCATCTCCGGGGACAAAAAGGAAACATTTAGATACACAATGTTAGGACAGTCTCCCCGGCATCAGAAGAAGCTAAGACAAAGCAGACTGACAGTCACCAGGACACGCCCAGCGATCAGGGAACCACCCCTCTATTGGAGGAAAACCGATACCGCTGATTGGGAAAGACCCAATTAGTTGAGGCCAAGTTCAAGGCCCGCCCAAAAGTGCACAAAGCCCTTTTCCATATAAAAGGTATCCCCCAAGGGAGAAACGCTCTCCTTTGGCTTTGGCTCTCACCAAAGAGAGAGACCTGCCTAGCTGCTGCATCAGACCAAGTAAGACCCAAGTCAACGCACACTACGAGATAGACGCTCCTAGTTGCTACCCTGCAAACAGCTCAACCCAGCAGCCTCAGAACTGAGCAACGGCCATTGTCCCTCTGACTGAGTGGGTGCCCGAAGCTAAGTATAGGCTTTAGTAATAGTGGTAGTTTAGTTTGTAGAGTTTATGCATGAGTAGATTTGACTGTGTGTAAATAAATGAGCATTGCTTTTGAACTTACTAACTGGTGTATCGAGTCATTGATCAGTATTTGGTTCTGAACCTTGTGGCGGTGTCGAAAGATACCTGCCGACTCTTGAGAAAACGTGATTAAACAGAACCAAATTAAGAGCCAACCAAAAGTTAGCAACGGGGAGGAAACCGGAGCACCCGGGAAAACCCACACAGTCACCCGAGGCCAGAATTGAACCTCGTTCCCTGGAGCTGTGAGGTAGCAGTGGTAACCACTGTGCCATCGTTAATGTTTCATGTCCCACCAATCCTCCATTTCCATGCACAGGTAATTGTCCCAACTTGAAGATTTTCTCCTCAGTCCTCATCCTGATATCAGGTTTCATCCTGATATCCTGGCACAGCCAGCCTGGTACCCTGGCAGTGCCACCTGGGTGGCAGCCTGACACTGCCAAGATGCCCAGGTGACACTGCAGTTGGCAGGCGCACTGCCAGGGTGCCAGGTGGGCAGTGCCAAGCTGGCATTTTTCACATGGCAGTGATCAAGTCAGGGGGGTGCACTGTATGGGTTTCGGGGTCATTGGGGGGGGGGGGGGGTTGGGGGGGGGCGGCGCCCGGGGACACTCTTATAGTGAGTTGGGGCTTGGAGGTTCAGGGGTCGGGTAGGGAGCCATTTAAAAATGGCATCCCGGTCTCGCTGTTCTGAGGAGTTCCTGTGGGTGGAGCTCCTCAGTGTATAAAACGGGGCTGAGTGTGGCATTGGGTACTCATTTCCCGTTGAGGCCCCGTACCTAACCGGGTGGACGTTAGATAGCGGGCTGTTAGGTCGGGCCCTATGTCACATTTTCCAAACTGCTACCACAAGTGGACATGCAGAGCCACCTGATTCTGATCAAAGGGAAAGTTGGAGAGCGACCCAGGCTGCAAGTGAATAATGAAGCCGTGAGTTGTGCCAGTACAGAACTGGAACAAGTTAAAATATCATGGTGTCAGACCTGGCTAACAGTGACACCAAAATGAAGGACCAGGACAAATCTGTGATGCAGGCAGAGAAAGAAAAGGCAGAAGTAAAATCGGAAATTGTAAATCTGAAACTGAGGATCAAGGAAGAGAATAATAATAATCTTTATTGTCATAAGAAGGCTTACGTTAACACTGCAATGAAGTTACTGTGAAAAGCCCCTAGTCGCCACATTCCAGCGCCTGTTCGGGTACACAGAGGGAGAATTCACAATGTCCAAGTTATCTAACAGCACATGTTTCGGGAGTTGCGGGAGGAAACCGGAGTGCCCGGAGGAAACCCACGCAGACACAGGGAGAACGGGCAGACTTCACACAGGCAATGACCTAAGCCGGGAATCAAACCTGGGACTTAGATCCCTCGGAGTTATAGAGGACCATTGACTTGTCGAAAAATGAAGTAGGTGAAATGAAAATCAAGAACTTAGAATGGCAAGAAAAAGTAGAAGATCTCATGCAGAAGAAAGAATTGCTGATGATTCAAAACAGTTGCTTGTATGCAGAATTAAAAACCAAAATCGCTTAAATTCTTGAATTTCAATCCAGTCTGATGCACGTGAAAATGCACGGTGTATGGATAGGAAATCCAGAATTTGAAAGCAGGTAACATAAATTCTAAGAAACTGATTGAGGATCGAACAAGTAAATTGAAGGGATCAAAGGAGCAGTCAGTGACCATGGAAGAAATATCCTGGAAGAACTAAATGCCCAGGCGAAGTTGTTAAACTTTTATAAGAGTTCCCTGATAATTCTGAAACAAAGGCAAGTGAACTCACCAGAGTAGATGCTGAGCTGAACGTACGGATTGCTAAACATGAAAAAGAATTATAAAAGAGAGCAAGCTAATATTTGGATGAAATTCTGAAAGAAGTGGAAAGGACGATTACATTTTTGAAACATAAACTCCCACAAAGATCACAACAGACCCACATGCAAAAAGAAACACTAGTTTTGTATCAAGATGAACATTCTCCACAAGAGGAATCTAATAAGCCGATGGCCCTTGAATAGACCAGATGGGAAGTTGAGAAGGAGAGGTTCAACTTCAAGGAGCCGAAAAAGGGAATTAAAAAAAGACAATTAAGTTCCAAAAAGACAACCTTCAATGCAACTTTCAATTCAACAAAGTTTATGCAAATCAACAGAGCCTCCCACTCCTTCAAATATAATCAGAACAAGATCTGGGAGAATCCTCAAGCCTGAAGACCACATAGAATCATAGAATCCCTAAGATACAGAAGGAGGCCTATCGACCCATCAAGTGTCCACCGATCCTGTGAAAGAGCACCTTACATAGGCTCACTCCCCTACCATATACCAATAACTCTTAATCTAAACTACACATCGTTGGACACAAAGGTGCAATTTAGCGTGGCCAATCCACTAAACCCGCACATCTTTGGGCGATGGGAGAAACGGGAAACCCACGCAGTCACGGGGAGCAAACTCCAAAGAGGTAGTCACCCAAGGTCAGAATTGAACCCAGGTCCCTGGCGCGATGAGGCAGCAGTGCTATCCACTGTGCCACATGAATCTGTAAACTTAGTGACTTGAGAGGGAGTTTAGGGTAGCATAATGGTAATGTAAAAAATGGGGTAAACATGATTGGAATGTAAAAGTGTTGGATAAGAACTTGGGAAATGTAGTCTAAAAATAGTAAGGGTTAGAACATGGAACATAGAACATACAGTGCAGAAGGAGGCCATCTGGCCCATCGAGTCTGCACCGACCCACTTAAGCCCTCACTTCCACCCTATCCCCATAACCTAATGACCCCTCCTAACCTTTTTGGACACTCAGGGCAATTTAGCATGGCCAATCCACCTAACCTGCACGTCTTTGGACTGTGGGAGGAAACCGGGGGAAATCCACGAAGACAAAGGGAGAATGTGCAGACTCAACACAGACAGTGACCCAGTGGGGAATCGAACCTGGGACCATGGCGCTGTGAAGCCACAGTGCTATCCACTTGTGCTACTGTGCTGCCCGTGCTGGTTATTGTGGGACCGAGTACAATATTGCCCAAAGGGACGCATGATCTGAAACTAGAGAGAGTTGTGGACTGGACAGAGACCTGCGTAGAAGCCAGCATGGAGTTAGCACCTACATGGACCATACCCTGTATATATGTACATGGTTATGTGTAATCAATAAACGTTGAGTGTTTACCCAAACAAAACTCAGAACCTAATGGTCATGGCACCAAATGAACATACAACATATAACACTGGTGGGGTTCCCCGACCCTCCCCGCCAGAATTGTGCCCGGCGCAGCGGCGGAGAATAGCCGTTCACGTCAGAAATACGGCACAACGGCGCTTCCGTGATTCTCCGCGGGCCTGCCAGGCGCATGCATGGGTGACGCGGTGCTGGAACGGCCCCCGCGGCGTTTCTCCATGCTCGTCTGGCCGAGTGTCCGCCGAGTCCCACCGGCGTGGTTCACATGTGGTCCCACCCGGCGGGACCTCAGCTTACTGGCTGCGGGGGCTGTCCTGGTGGGGGGGCGGGAGGATCCGACTCTGGGGGGGGGCCTCCACAGAGGTCAGGCCCGCAATCGGGCGTTACCGATCGGTGGGCGCATTCATTCCGGGGGTGCCTATGTTCCTCTGTTCGGGGCCCCTGCAGGGCTCTGCCATGTTGCGCGGGGGCTGGCGCGAAGATGGGCGCTGTGCGCATGCGTGGATCCACGGCCACGCGGGCGTAACTTCAGGGCCCCTCCGGCAGCTGGAGCTGCAGGTCGCACGCCGGGGCCCTGCTAGCCCCCTTGAAAATGGAGAAAAACCCCGGACTTTCTAGGAAAAAGTCCGGAGTGATTCTCGCCAGTTTTCCGGTGGACATGGGAACTTAGTCCCCAGAAGGGAGAATCCCACCCTACTTCTATCCTTAAACACTACTCTTTTATTGGTTCTCCTGCTGTTTTCTTGCTGCAGTGCTCTTTATTGGACATGCCCCTGCATCCCCAAGTCTGTGTTTAAAAGTCCAACTGTGGGACTGGTATAATGTGTACCATGAGAAGTCTGGATGGGGATAGAAGAAAGTGCAATGGGTTTCCACTGGTCATTTGTCCAATGCATCCAACCAGGAAGTCAGAAACCATTCATTGCATCAGGGTACCTAACAATCTGACATGGTATGTTATGGTGTGAAATCATCTCTTCCATATGCGGGTTTGTGGAATATGCAATGACACTATTAGTGTTGTATGCTGGCTACGTACGGTTTCTGCCGGGGGACCAACTATCCAACACTGATTTAGGCGAGATTGCCTCAGGTAAATAATAGACTGCCATATGGAAGACTTTGTTTATGTATAGATGCAACTTGTTCTATCCACGAGCATTTTAGGGGTAGCAAGGAGGCAGTGTCCACTGCCAATGTTTTAGGGAATGACATAGGACAGCACTCTATCCTCAGGTCATGCAACCCTGATGATATATTTTTATGGTGTCCCATTGCTCGGCTGGGAGAACTGTTTAAGTGTTTGGAGCATTCCACTCACCAATAGGGGATGCCACTGATCTCTCCATCATTCCCGACAAAAACTTAAGGTCAACAATAAGTGATGTTGAGCAGCAGTGGTGCCATTACGAAACCAGCCATGAAGGCACCCCATACACAGAGGCCAATCTTTCAACATACATTTCACTCACTTGGCAAACAAATTAATTGTCACCGCTCGCCACCTTTACCCATGGTCCAGCTATTATATAATTTTGATGTGGCTCAGTGATAGCACTCTTGCCTCCAAGTTGGAAGGTTGCTGACTCAAGTCCCATTCCAGAGATTTGAGCAGCTAATAGAACCATAGAATTCCTACACTGCAGAAGGAGGCCATTCAGCCCACCAAGTGTTCATCGACCCTCTGAAATAGCACCTGACCTCAGCACAGTCCTCCACCCTATCCTTGTAACCCCATAACTCCACCTGCACATTACCTGCATATCTTTGGTTACTATAGGGCAATTTAGCCTGGTCAATCCACCTAACCTGCACATTTTTGGACTGTGGGAGGAAATTGGGGCACCCGGAGGAAACCCACGCACACATAGAGAAGGTGCAAACTCCACACAGACAGTCATTCAAGGCTGGAATTGAACCTGGGTCCCTGGTGATGTGAGGCAGCAGTGCTAACCACTGTGCTACCCAGATATAATCTAGCTTTCACTCCCACTCCAGTAGTGAGGGAAGGCTCCAATGTCGGAAGTGCAACCTAAAAGAAGAAATGTTCGACGCAGGCTGGGAGGGCTGAAGGGCCTGTTCCTGTGCTGTAATTTTCTTTGTTCTAAGAGCATGTCTGCCGTCTTAAATGTTCATTAAAGATTCCATGGCACTATTTCTAGTTGATATATGAGTCCCCCCAGCAATTTATTTACAATAAAACTGGAGTAATGGGAAAAGAGAAAATGTGAAGGGAAGAAAGGGACTGGGTAAATTAAACTAATTTTTCTTACATCTGTTGCAAATCACTTCCTAATCAATGATCTGACATGTAAGGGCTGATTTCCCTGTGCAACCTGCATCAAGGGACCAGGCAGGTGTTGCGCATCCAAAGTGTATTCAGCCTGCAATAAACTCAGCTTCACGTTATTTGAGGCCAGTTTCTCCACAGTCCTACAGCTGGGCTGAGTACCTGTATCTTTGGGCCGAAGCATCTCACAACAACTTAAATGACTGCCATTATCCTGCCTGGTTCCTGCCCAGAGGGGCTACATTGCTAATTGAGGTCCATGGGCAGGGGAAACATGGAAAGAAATATCTTGCCTTATGTCTCCTACTTTTTGCTTCTTTTTCCCTCCCTGAACTCTAATTTGAAAGAGGCTGGGCTCCAGTGTCAGGACGTAAGGCCCAATTCTTGCAGGCACTCGATCCTCAAAATGAGTACCAATTGGATGTTGGGTGCGGGGGGAGGTGACAAAACATGATGAAAGGCCAGGAAAGTCCACTCCCCTGTTATGACGACAGCGGGTTTTAACATGCTTAGAATGTGGAATTTCAGTAATTCTTAATGAATGAATGAAGAAAGATAGAAGAGCCTATTTATCTGTAATGAATTGGTCACCTCGTGAATTCGTAATGCCTGAATCAAGTGTGCCACTCAGTGCACAGCAGGATCTATGATAAAGTATGTTAATTAACAATCATTAAATGTGCTATTCATATCAAACCTCATGGACTTGATTCTCAAGGCCTGTTGGCCGCAGATGTAAATCCCATTATGGCCGCTAGATCTCGCAGGAGGACCATAACGGGATGTGCAGAGGTGAGACCTCAATTTGAGATCTGCCTTGCCCCCCCCCCCAATCAACGGCATAAATTCCATGAATTTGAATTCATTTAAATGTCATTATACAGTTTAATGCTGTTGCTCTCGGCAGCATCAGATGTTCATGAGGGGTGGATCCCGAAGTTCGTGGGGGCTCCCGATGTCTGTGAGTGAGGGGCCTTTCCCTTTACTTTGAGATCTGGGAACTCATTTTACTCTAAATCCCAGCTTTGCCAGTGAGATTCCCCCCCCCCCACCCCCACCCCCACCCCGCCGCCAAATTGGCTGTGTAATCCTCACCAGCACTTTTAATTGCACTGAGTGATGTTTGATCAGGCGAGATAAGGAATCTGTGAAGCCAAGGAGTTTCCCACCGCTTTTCCCACCTGATCCTACACACTGTAAAAGTTTGGGAAAATTCCTTTCTACGTTTCTTACAAATTTTGAGGGCGAGATTTATCCATTGCGTTGCTCCTAGTGTGGATGTGGGCACGCCAGTTAAATATCAGGAAAGGCCAAGGCCGAGATTCGCGTGGGACCGAATCAGTTTGCCTATGTAACTGGCCTGCTCTCAATGGAGAGGTCCAATCACGCCCAAATATAGCGAGCATATCATTAATCCCAATTTGCATTCATTTCCATCTCATTAGCGAGACTGAAGTTGAATGCAATGGCCTCCCGGGAATTAACCGGTTCCTCAGCGAGAAATCACGCAGACGTCGTTTACTGCACTTTTTAAAAATGTAAAGCTGTCGCAATGGCTGCTGATGGGAACTGAGAAGGTAAGTGGTCATTTCCATTTTCAGGCATGCAGCTGAAAGGGCACTGGAGCTGCTGCATTCCGGGTTGGGGTCACCCCTGGGCCTGAAGGAGTGCAGGGGGTGGGGTGAGGCATTCGCGCCATCTTTAAATATTGTTGGTACCCATAACAGAGGCAAGTACAGCTGCTGCCTGTCTATTCTACCATAAACTGCCAGGTCAGAGCCCCGTTCTTGGTTACATGCTGTAGGTCAATTTAACTCCCTTTAACTGTAAGCAGCCTCTAGCTTCACAGCTCAAAGTATTAGGAATTGCCTTGTTAGTTGTCTGAGCACTTTTCAGCTGCAGATGTGTTTGCAGCTTGCTCCTGCTGCGGCTGAAGTTGCCTGGAGGCTGCTGTTGATGTTTCCTTCCTTTTCTATAGTTGGAAAGAAGCATAATTTGTTTCTAAGATACCTAGGTCCTGAAACACTGGACAAGGGGGGCGTATAAATCCAGAAGGCAATCTGGTTTGAAGCAAGATGGTGCTTGTGGGACCTGATGAGCGACCTTGTTCCAAATGGACAATCTGCTAACCCCGTTGAAGAAATGCTTTTGCAGATTGCTGATGCTTTTGTTGCTGTTGTGGTGAATGCTAAATGTAACTGGCATGACACCACAGGTTAAACATGCTCGAAGTCAAGGATGTTCAACTGCACCTTGAGCACCAGTGGAGTACATGCCGTGTTAGGGGGCCTGAACAGCTCCGGCTCCTGTATGGAGAATGGCGCTGATACTTGGAACAAGGCAGACATTGATGACAAAGTTCTGGACATGATAACACATTCTGAGGCATATCCTCCAGGCATGATCCAGTGGTCATGCTGTGCCCGAAAACAGTTCGCCGCGGCGCAACATGGCCAATAAAAACCGGGAGACTCTGTTCCAGGGATCTACCCAGTTTGCAACGCCTCACGTGATTTAGAGTAACACAGTGGTTAGTACTGCTACCTCAGAGCTCCAGGGAACTGGGTTCAATTCCAGCCTTGTGTGATTATCTGTGTGGAGTTTGCGCTTTCTCCCCATGTCTGCGTGTGTTTCCTCCAGGTGCTCCGGATTCCTCCCACAGGCCAAAGGTGTGCAGGTTAGGTGGATTGGCCATGCTAAATTGTCCCAAAGTGATAAAAAGTTCAGGTGAGTTTACTGGTTAACAAGGATAGGGTGGAGTCGTGGGCTTAAGTATGGTGCTCTTTCCAAAGGCGGTGCAGACTTGATGGGCCGAATGGCCTCCTTCTGCCAGATAACTAGGTCCTGGAACACTGGGTAAGGGGGCGTATAAATCCAGAAGGTAATCTGGTTTGAAGCAAGAAAACACTGCGGGGCCTGGTGAGCGACATTGTTCCAAATGGACAACCTGCTGACCCCGTTAAAAAAATCCAATGCGATCTCATGAGACATTGCAATGTAAATCACGCCCATAGTGAGCAGGATCAAATTTTGGCAAATCTGCATTTAGACCAAGATAGTTAGTCTCGCTCTAATGTGCAGATTCCCGGGGCTTTGGGATTCATCCCCTTCGCCTCGGAGGCCTCGGGCGAGAATCATTCAGTTTTGGTCGTCACAAACGGGGACCAGATGGAACGGCATCTGTGGGGGTCTCCCAGGGAATCGGAGGCCACAGCTGCATGCCCTTTGGGCAGTGTGGTGCCCAGGCACTGCTGGTGCCACCTGGGCACTGTGGCAGTGCCACCTCGGTGCCAACCTGGAACTGCCAAGGTGCCCAGGTGGCACTGCCAGGGTACCAGGTTGGCACTGCCAAGGTGCCAGACTGGCAATTTTTGCATGTTCATCATCGGACCAAAGGTGCCCTGCCCTGCATGGGGGTTGGGAGGATTGGGGGGGGGGGGAGTGCGGGAGGGGGGCCGGGGATCCTCCCACAATGCGTTCAGGCTGAGGGGGGCATTGGGGATCGTTTCAGCAGAGCTCCCCAGTGTACAAAACGGGACTATGTGCAGCCTCGGCTGCGCATTCCCCACTGAGGCCCCTTTTACGTGATTCACGTTGTATAGTCATGTGCTTCTCGGCACTGCGAGCACCGGGAAACACTCGATAAACGTGCTCGCTACGGGACTTTGTTCACATTTAGTTGAGTCGAGCCTTCTTTTTCTGTTGAGGAATCTGTGAGGGATGATACCATGTGTTTGACTTTTTTGTGAAAATGAGCTGATGTAGCTTTGTATTGGGATCAATATGGAACTGGAACACTTTCTTGTTGTTCAATGGTTAGTATGATACATGGAATGTCACGTTGTTGATTTTCAAATCTTTGATACTGTTGCCTGTTTAATCAACAAAATATTCTCAAGTGGTGCTGCAGGTTGTGCTTGTTGATTGCTCCTGCTGGTAGCTGCAAATGCCTGAAGGCTGTTTGTTTGGTTGCTGCTGCTTCTTTCGCTTCTGTGGTCTGGACGAAGGAAAAGGAGGATGCAAATGACCTGCTGCCAGTGCTGTAGTGGTCTGCTGTACCCTCTACAACCTGGCACAGCAGCAGGGCGACATGCTGAAGAAGGAGGGAACGTGGCCTCGTCAGAGCAAGAAAGGAGCCGGACAGTAGAGTATGGTGGACGAGACCGGGGAGGGGCCACAGTAGGAGGTGGAGGATGGAGGACAGGCGGCAACAAGGGTCTGGAATGCCTGGAGTACCAGCAGGGCTCTCATCCTCGCCTGTTCCTCACAGGACAAGGCTTTGTCAGCTTACCTCCTCCCTGCTTATTTCCCTCCTTCCCCCGATTCCCCTCCTTCCCCCCCTCACATTTCTCGATCCTCCTCGACGTTCAACCTCCGACCCACCCCCGTCCCCCAAATACCCTGTTCCACCCTTCCAAGATCTCTTTACATGCACCCCAGGATGATGGGCCTGTGTCGGCATTGTCAGCGGGTCAACATACAAGGCAGGAGAGTGATGATAACCTGCTGTGAGGTAAGCTCTGGTGCTCCTCAGTTTATGCCAAAGTCGGACACCTGACAGCACGTTCACACCCATTCTCTGACCGGGATCTACTTTGGGGGCATTTGATTTTCGAACACCCAAGGGGTGGGGGAGTGCAGGGCACAGAGGGGTGGGGGTGTAGACAGGGCAGCTGTGAAGATTAACGTGACAGAGGCTCCACATGTATCAGGTGTAATATGCGTCATGATATTCAGGTAAACATCATAGCACAAACATACATACATACTGATGGACAGATCAACGGACCAATCAATACACACACAACACCATAACCAATCACAGGCAAGAGCATACACAGTACAAAACAGGGAACACGACACTTCCCGGGCATTCCAGCAGGAGATAGCGCAGGGCACAGAGCTCACAGCAAGCCACTCAGACATCCACCATGTGCTGAGTGCCACTACAAGATAGTATTAGGAATAGGTCCACAGATTCTAGGGTTATGATCGAACCTCAGTAACCAGTTTACCACTGTAAATAAATGTTAGTAATAAAACTGAGTTGTACCATTCACAACTGTGTTGGTTCGTCTGTGTAGCAGAGTATCCAACACATCATAGTACCAGGAGTAACTGTGGGACCTACCTACGAATCCTCCAGAATCTGCCATCCTGCGCCCTGGACAACGTCAGCACACCGCAGCCGCTACAAGTCGCTGGAAACCTCGGTGTCAATTGGAAGCTGTTCAAACAGCGCTTCCAGCTCTTCCTGGAAGCAAACGAAAAGGAGAGCGCTTCGGACACCAGAAAGATCGCCATCCTCCTCGCCACGGCAGGTCAACACACCATCCATGTCTACAACTCCCTGGTGTTGGCGGAAGGTGAGGACAAGACTAATTACAAGATGGTCCTTCTCAAGCTCGACCAACACTTCAACGTCGAGGTCAACGAGAGTTTCGAGAGGTATCTCTTCCAGCAGCGCCTGCAGGGTAAGGATAAGCCCTTTCGATCCTTCCTTACGCAGCTCCGTATCCTCACGCAGTCCTGCGGTTACGACACCACCTCCGATTCCATGGTTCGGGACCAGCTCGATTTTGGGGTCAGCTCGGGCACCCTACGCCAGCAGCTCTTAAAAATAAAAGGTCTCACCCTAGCCTCCACAATCGAAGCCTGTGTCCTGCATGAAACCGCGACTAGCCGCTACTCACAATTTCAGGCAGCCGAATCGGCGCGGGAGGGGTCCTACACGGCCGGATCGGCGAGGCGGGCGTCCTACGAGGCCGAACGCGTCCAGGCGATCGAGTTCCTCCCGGCCCACGGCCCGGACGAGGGCGGCCATTTCGAGCGCTTTTCGAGGCCTCCCGCGTTTGTGCGCACCAAAAACGACGTCGACACAGAGGGACGTGATGTGCAGGCGTGCTCGATGCAAGACCGAACTGCTCATGCGTGGTGGCGCAATGAACGCCATGACATCACGACATGCGGCAACTGCGGAGCCGCACATTTAAAGCGGCAATGTCCCGCAAGAAACTGACAATGCCTCCACTGTGGCAAGATGGGCCACTACGCTGCCTGTTGTCGAGCAGCTCAACCTGCCAATGTTCCCCAATTCCGACAACCTCGCAGAGACATGCGGACCATTCAGCCTCCTTACTACGAGTCGTGCCCAGACGATATCCAGACCAGTGACACAGACGACCGGGACGCCTTCCGTGTTGCAGTCATTGATGGGAACCGGATGTCTCCAGCCAGGACCCACCAGCCGCTGCAAGTGAACACTGTCAATCCGGGTGATGAATGGTGTGCCACCCTAACGGTCAACCCGAATTTGTCGCCCACCTACTAGACTGGACTTCTGAGCCAGTTTGTACATTGAACTCATAATACCACTGTGTTAATGTGTTTCTGTTCTTCCTTGTGGTTACAGCAGTTCATTTTTGTCGTTCAACATTTCCCCGTTCTTTGTTTATGGTACAACCTCGTTGTTATGTCACACCCGACATCGCCCCTTGTATCTAGTTTAGCCCCATGTACGTGCTGTAGATATTGCACACACACACACATTCAGCTGCACTCAGTACACATCTCTATTTATAACCACATAGGCACATGGTCTTGTAAAAAAGGGGGGGATATCATGATATTCAGGTAAACATCATAGCACAAACATACATACTGATGGACAGATCAACGGACCAATCAACACACACACAACACCACAGCCAATCACAGGCAAGAGCATACACAGTACAAAACAGGGAACACGACACTTCCTGGGCATTCCAGCAGGAGACAGCTCAGGGCACAGAGCTCACAGCAAGCCACTCAGACATCCACCATGTGCTGAGTGCCACTACAAGATAGTATTAGGAATAGGTCCACAGATTCTAGGGTTATGATCGAACCTCAGTAACCAGTTTACCACTGTAAATAAATGTCAGCAATAAAACTGAGTTGTACCATTCGCAACCGTGTTGGTTCGTCTGTGTAGCAGAGTACCCAACACATCAATATGTTTTAATTGTGAACATTAGACATTTCCATTCCCCTTAGCTACAGAAACTGCTGACACGCCCTTCCCCAGTACCCACTCAGTGATCCTCTCTATTCTTAACCTTTCATGGTCTACTGCTATGCCTAGATGTGTCCCCAGGATGCAAATCAGGGGTGGAGGCAACTTGCTGCTTTCTGCACCGTTTGCCTTTGATGCCCTTGGTGGACGTCCTCTAGAGAAACTGGAGGGCTCAGGCTGACTTACCGGTGTCACTGGCATCGTCGTGCCACCCTGCTCTTCCCTTGAGATGCACTGGAGAGGGGGATTCGGAAGAACTGGAGACCTCTGTTGTCTCCTGGTGGCGGACCCCAGGTCGACCACTCCTCCATGTTGGTGCCCGTAGGGCTCTGAGCCTCTCCATGGGATACAGGGGCAACAGGAGTGAGCTCTAGAGGTCTGGAAGTTATATGGTTCTGCCAGTCCTGGTGCCTCCCATTGTCTGCACTATCATATCGACATGCTCTGAGAAGCTCCTCCGTGGGTTCACATGCGGGGATAAAACTCCATGGGCCACACTCTGCAGTGCACCAGCAATGTCCACCTGCCTCTGGGACATGTCCCTCAGTGACTGGGACATGCTCTGCAGTGCACCAGCAATGTCCACCTGCCTCTGGGACATGTCTCTCAGTGACTGGGACATGCTCTGCAGTGCACTGGCAATGTCCACCTGCGTCTGGGACATGTCCGTCAGCGACTGGGACATGCTTTGCAGTGCCTCAGAAATGTCCACCTGTTTATGCTGCATGTCCCTCAGTGATTGAGACATGATGTTGAGGCCCTCAGTCATGGTCGTCACAGACTGAGCCATGCCTTGGACACCACCAATCAAGATGCTGACCTCGTGCTGCACGCTTTCCACTGTGGTCGCCACGCTAGCAGTGTTGACCTCGGTGCCACGTGTTGTTGGCATCATCTCCTGCATCCGTAGCCTTTGGGGCTCCTCCAATCAGCTGTGCACTTGCTGGAATTTCACTGACATTATGGGTGGCACGGTGGCACAGTGGTTAGCACTGCTGCCTCACAGCTCCAGCGACCCGGGTTCAATTCCAGCCTCGGAAGTTTGCACTTTCTCCCTGTGTCTGCATGGGTTTCCTTCGGGTGCTCTGATTTCCTCCCACATCCAAAGATGTGCAGGTTAGGTGGGTTGGCCATGCTAAATTAACCCTTAGTGTCCAAAAGGAGGTGTGGGCTTAAGTAGGGTGCTGTTTCCAAGGGCTGGTGTAGACTCGATGGGCTAATGGCCTTCTTCTACACTGTAAGGATTCTATGATCCCCTCCTGAATCTCACGTCCTTGTGCTAGCATCTGCATAAGCTCTGGGATACCCTTATCCAGAGGTTCGGCATCTGACTGGGATTCAGCAGAGCCCCGGGGTCCAGCAGACCCCCGGCAGCTGACTCTCTTGGATGTTCCGGCTTCACCTCCTGTACATCAGCAACTGTGTGTTGCTCAGCAGATTGTGCTCAGAAGCCCGTCCACTACTTTTGGTGTGTGCCTCTGTCCTGGTGGAAGGTGAGTTTGATAGTTGCGGCACCTCAATGGTGGTCTCCTCGGAGCTCTCCTCTGAGGTGGTCTTTTGGGCGGCGGGAGGGGACTGACTCCAGATGGTCCAGCCCATCAGATGGAGATCCTGCGAGAGAATGGCATGTGGTCAGTCAGAGGGATCATTTTGTCTGACCTGAACAACTCACTTAAGACAGGTCATCTGGGTGAAGGGGCAGTGGATCCTCACCTCTGTAGCACAGGCTAACCTTGCTGTTGGTGATTGATCTCTCCTCGGTCAACCCCGTGATCTCCAGAACCCGTTCCTCATGGTGTGAGCACTCGGATCTCTGTTACTCCCATCTTGGCCCTTTCCCACATATTATGGGTTCACATGCGGGGATAAAGAGAGGGCTTTCTGAGCCGCGCACTTGATGACTCGGGGGGGTGGGGTGGTCTATGGCAGGTGGCAAGTGTGGATACCGCAACTGGACGTGAAGGAATTGTGTTGGTGGGTGCCAGGGGCTGCTGAGGAGCAAGCACAAATATTGGATGTAGGGAGGGTGCGAGGTATCAGCCAGTTGCTTGTGAGTGGGGCGGTGGGGTTGGTTGGTAATTTGAGGAGTGGCAGGTGAAATTGATGCCAGGAGAGAGGTGGTAACTTACCTCTGCAGCTCGGTGGAGGTCATTGGCTTTCTTCCGACATTGGACGCTAGTCCACCTGGTCATGCTGACAGTGGCTGCTACTGCCTCCCAGGCGGTATCGGTGGCCCTGCTGCTGGTTCACCCCTGCCAACCCCTCCCTGCCCCCTCCGGAGACAGGATGTGCCGGCTCGTATCAACGGCATTGAGAAACCTGGCCAAGTTTGTATTGCCAAAGCGAGGAGCCGGTCTGCGCACTGCCATGCTTGTGTGTGTGAATGGGCGGTGAGGAAGCATTTAAAAGCAGCTCCCACTTGTTAGCGGTGAGATGCTGAGGCAAGAGTCTGGCGAATCAGGCAGCGAGGCAGCCAGTAATGGCGAGAAGTGCATGGGAACTCATCTAAGTGCCGTTAAGTACGGGCTGCAATCTTGCCAATGCAGCCGTCGAGAAACTCCCCGCCAATAGCGCCCAAAATGACACTTAGAAATGTTTCTGTTAATTTGCGCCCTGAGTTTAGGAAAGCTGTAAAAAAATCTTTTCCTGATTCTACATTAATAAAGGAAGATGACAATCCTCCATTCCTGTCTGCTAATGGATTAATGCACCGCATGATATGTAACTTCACTAATTTTATCGTGGCGAAGCTCTGTTCATTTGCTAATCTGCATGGGTTTACCTGGCCTCAGGTGGGTTGGCACAAACATGCTGTCTGGATTTTTGAAGATGAGAAACATCAAATTGTGTTTCCTCTTCTGTCACTGTTCTGTAATTCCTGCTGGAAATGAGTATGTGAACGCAACCTGTTGGCAGCCTTGGAGTCGGATGGGGGTGCTGATCCTGCCAATAGTCATTGTATGGGCTTCATTTTTTTTTTTTTTTAAATAATATTTTATTGAAAATTTTTGGTCAACCAACACAGTACATTGTGCATCCTTTACACAACATTGTAACAATACAGATAATAATGACCTTTTTAAATTTAAACAAAAACAACAACAAATAAATAAATATTAAATAACAAAAAAAAAAACTAGCCCTAATTGGCAACTGCCTTGTCTCAGGCCACCCCCCCCCCCCCCATCCCCCCCCCCCCAAGTCCTGGGCCGCTGCTGCTGCCTTCTTTGTTCTCCCCCATCTATCTTTCCGCAAGATATTCGACGAACGGTTGCCACCGCCTAGTAAACCCTTGAGCCGACCCCCTTAGGACGAACTTAATCCGCTCTAACTTTATGAACCCCGCCATATCATTTATCCAGGTCTCCACCCCCGGGGGCTTGGCTTCTTTCCACATTAGCAGTATTCTGCGCCGGGCTACTAGGGACGCAAAGGCCAAAACATCGGCCTCTTTCGCCTCCTGCACTCCCGGCTCTTGTGCAACCCCAAATATAGCCAACCCCCAGCTTAGTTCGACCCGGACTCCTACTACTTTCGAAAGCACCTTTGTCACCCCCATCCAAAACCCCTGTAGTGCCGGGCATGACCAAAACATATGGGTATGATTCGCTGGGCTTCTCGAGCACCTCGCACACCTATCCTCCACCCCAAAAAATTTACTGAGCCGTGTTCCAGTCATATGTGCCCTGTGTAATACCTTAAACTGAATCAGGCTTAGCCTGGCACACGAGGACGACGAGTTTACCCTGTTTAGGGCATCTGCCCACATCCCCTCCTCAATCTCCTCCCCTAGCTCTTCTTCCCATTTCCCTTTTAGTTCGTCCATCATAGTCTCCCCTTCGTCTCTCATTTCCCTATATATATCCGACACCTTACCGTCCCCCACCCATTTCTTTGAGATGACTCTGTCCTGCACCTCTTGTGTCGGGAGCTGCGGGAATTCCCTCACCTGTTGCCTCGCAAAAGCCCTCAATTGCATGTACCTGAATGCATTCCCTTGGGGCAACCCATATTTCTCGGTCAGCGCTCCCAGACTCGCAAACTTCCCATCCACAAATAGATCTTTCAATTGCGTTATACCTGCTCTTTGCCACATTCCATATCCCCCATCCATTCCCCCCGGGGCAAACCTATGGTTGTTTCTTATCGGGGACCCCCCCAGTGCTCCGGTCTTTCCCCTATGTCGTCTCCACTGTCCCCAAATCTTCAGTGTAGCTACCACCACCGGACTCGTGGTATAGTTCCTTGGTGAGAACGGCAATGGGGCTGTCACCATAGCCTGCAGGCTGGTCCCCCTACAGGACGCCCTCTCTAATCTCTTCCACGCCGCTCCTTCCTCCTCTCCCATCCACTTACTCACCATTGAAATATTAGCAGCCCAATAATACTCACTTAGGCTCGGTAGTGCCAGCCCCCCTCTATCCCTACTACGCTGTAAGAATCCCTTCCTCACTCTCGGAGTCTTCCCGGCCCAAACAAAACCCATGATACTCTTTTCTATCCTTTTGAAAAAAGCCTTCGTGATCACCACCGGGAGACACTGAAACACAAAAAGGAATCTCGGGAGGACCACCACCTTAACCGTCTGCACCCTCCCTGCCATTGACAATGCTACCATATCCCATCTCTTGAAATCTTCCTCCATCTGTTCCACCAACCGCGTCAAATTTAGCCTGTGCAATGTGCCCCAATTCTTAGCTATCTGGATCCCCAGGTAACGAAAGTCTCTTGTTACCTTCCTCAACGGTAGGTCTTCTATTTCTCTACTCTGCTCCCCTGGATGCACCACAAACAGCTCACTCTTCCCCATGTTCAATTTATACCCTGAAAAATCCCCAAACTCCCCAAGTATCCGCATTATTTCTGGCATCCCCTCCGCTGGATCCGCCACATATAGTAGCAGATCATCCGCATATAAAGATACCCGGTGTTCTTCTCCTCCCCTAAGTATTCCCCTCCATCCCTTGGAACCTCTCAGCGCTATCGCCAGGGGCTCAATCGCCAGTGCAAACAGTAATGGGGACAGAGGACATCCCTGCCTTGTCCCTCTATGGAGCCGAAAATATGCCGATCCCTGTCCATTCGTGACCACACTCGCCACTGGGGCCCTATACAACAGCTGCACCCATCTAACATACCCCTCTCCGAACCCAAATCGCCTCAACACCTCCCACAGATAATCCCACTCCACTCTATCAAATGCTTTCTCGGCATCCATCGCCACTACTATCTCCGTTTCACCCTCTGGTGGGGCCATCATCATTACCCCTAACAACCTCCGTATGTTCGTGTTCAGCTGTCTCCCCTTCACAAACCCAGTTTGGTCCTCATGAACCACCCCCGGGACACATTCCTCTATTCTCATTGCCATTACCTTGGCCAAGACCTTGGCATCTACATTGAGGAGGGAGATTGGTCTGTAGGACCCGCATTGTAGCGGATCCTTTTCCTTCTTTAAAAGAAGCGATATCGTTGCTTCTGACATAGTCGGGGGCAGTTGTCCCCTTTCCTTTGCCTCGTTGAAGGTCCTCGTCAGTAGCGGGGCGAGCAAGTCCAAATATTTTCTGTAAAATTCAACTGGGAATCCGTCCGGTCCCGGGGCCTTTCCCGTCTGCATGTTCCTAATTCCTTTCACCACTTCCTCTACCGTGATCTGTGCTCCCAATCCCATCCTATCCTGCTCTTCCACCTTGGGAATTTCCAGCCGATCCAAAAACTCCATCATTCTCTCCCTCCCATCCGGGGGTTGAGCTTCATACAATTTTTTATAAAATGTCTTAAACACTTCATTCACTCTCTCCGCTCCCCGCTCCGTCTCTCCATCTTCGTCTCTCACCCCCCCTATTTCCCTCGCTGCTCCCCTTTTCCTCAATTGGTGTACCAGCAATCTGCTCGCCTTCTCTCCATATTCATACTGTACACCCTGCGCCTTCCTCCATTTTGCCTCTGCAGTGCCTGTGGTCAGCAAGTCAAATTCCACATGCAGCCTTTGCCTTTCCCTATACAGTCCCTCCTCCGGTGCTTCCGCATACTGTCTGTCCACCCTCAAAAGTTCTTGCAACAACCGCTCCCGTTCCTTACTCTCCTGCTTCCCTTTATGTGTCCTTATTGATATCAGCTCCCCCCTAACCACCGCCTTCAACGCCTCCCAGACCACTCCCACCTGAACCTCCCCATTGTCATTGAGTTCCAAGTACTTTTCAATGCATCCCCTCACCCTTAAGCACACCCCCTCATCCGCCATTAGTCCCATGTCCATTCTCCAGGGTGGACGCCCTCTTGTTTCCTCCCCTATCTCCAAGTCTACCCAGTGTGGGGCATGATCCGAAATGGCTATAGCCGTATATTCCGTTCCCCTCACCCTCGGGATCAATGCCCTACCCAACACAAAAAAGTCTATGCGTGAATAGACTTTATGGACATAGGAGAAAAACGAGAACTCCTTACTCCTCGGTCTACTGAATCTCCACGGGTCCACCCCTCCCATCTGCTCCATAAAATCCTTGAGCACCTTGGCTGCTGCCGGCCTCCTACCAGTCCTTGACTTCGACCTATCCAGCCTTGGTTCCAACACCGTGTTAAAGTCTCCCCCCATTATCAGCTTTCCGGTCTCTAGGTCTGGGATGCGTCCTAGCATTCGCCTCATAAAATTGGCATCGTCCCAATTCGGGGCATACACGTTTACCAACACCACCATCTCTCCCTGTAATTTGCCACTCACCATCACGTATCTGCCCCCGTTATCCGCCACTATAGTCTTTGCCTCGAACATTACCCGCTTCCCCACTAATATAGCCACCCCCCTGTTTTTCGCATCCAGCCCCGAATGGAACACCTGCCCTACCCATCCTTTGCGCAACCTAACCTGATCTATCAGTTTCAGGTGCGTTTCCTGTAACATGACCACATCTGCTTTAAGTTTCTTAAGGTGTGCGAGTACTCGTGCCCTCTTTATCGGCCCGTTAAGCCCCCTCACGTTCCACGTGATCAGCCGAGTTGGGGGGCTTCCCACCCCCCCCGCTTGCCGGTTAGCCATCATCTTTTTCCAGCTTCTCGCCCAGTTCCCACGCGGCTGTATTTCTCCCAGACGGTGCCCCCCCGCCCATCCTTTCCCGTACCCACTCCCCCCTTTCCCCAGCAGCAGCAACCCAGTAATTCCCCCCTCCCCCCCCCCCCGCTAGACCCCCCGCTAGCGTAATTACTCCCCCCATGTTGCTCCCAGAAGTCAGCAAACTCTGGCTGACCTCGGCTTCCCCCCGTGATCACGGCTCGCCCCGTGCGGCGCCCCCTCCTTCCTGCTTCTCTATTCCCGCCATAATTATCATAGCGCGGGAACCAAGCCCGCGCCTCTCCCTCAGCCCCGCCTCCCATGGCCAACGCCCCATCTCCTCTCCCTCCCCACCTCCCCCCATCACCACCTGTGGGAGAAAGAAAAGTTACCATACCGCAGGATTAATCATACAATCCCTCTTCGCCCCCCCCCCACTTGTCCCACCACTTTGTCCAAACGTTCATTTTCGTAGTCCAATCATTCCAATTTTTCTTCTACAATAAAAGTCCACGCTTCATCCGCCGTCTCAAAGTAGTGGTGCCTCCCTTGATATGTGACCCACAGTCTTGCCGGTTGCAGCATTCCAAACTTTATCTTTTTTTTGTGAAGTACCGCTTTGGCCCGATTAAAGCTCGCCCTCCTTCTCGCCACCTCCGCACTCCAATCTTGATAGACGCGGATCACCGCGTTCTCCCATTTACTACACCGAGTTTTCTTCGCCCATCTAAGGACCATTTCTCTATCCTTAAAACGGAGAAATCTCACCACTATGGCTCTGGGAGCTTCTCCTGTTCTCGATCCTCGCACCATAACTCTGTATGCTCCCTCCACCTCCAACGGACCCGTCGGGGCCTCCACTCCCATTAACGAGTGCAGCATCGTGCTCACATATGCCCCGACGTCCGCCCCCTCCACACCTTCAGGAAGGCCAAGAATCCTCAAGTTGTTCCTCCTTGCGTTATTTTCCAGTGCCTCCAACCTCTCCACAGATCGTTTCTGGTGTGCCTCCTGTATCTCCGACTTCACCACCAGGCCCTGTATGTCGTTTTCATTCTCTGCTGCTTTCGCCTTCACGACCCGAAGCTCCTGCTCCTGGGTCTTTTGTTCCTCTTTCAGCCCTTCAATCGCCTGTAATATCGGGGCCAACAACTCTTTCTTCATTTCCTTTTTTATCTCCTCCACGCAGCGTTTCAAAAACTCTTGTTGTTCAGGGCCCCATATGAAACTGCCACCTTCCGACGCCATCTTGGTTTCTGCTTGCCTTCCTTGCCGTTGTTCCAAAGGATCCGCTGCAATCCGGCCACTTTCCTCTCCTTTTTCCATCCGTGTCCCGGGGGAACACCCTTCTGGTTTACCGCACGGTGTTTTCAGCCGTTAAAATTGCCGTTGGGGCTCCTATCAAGAGCCCAAAAGTCCGTTTCACAGGGAGCTGCCGAAACGTGCGACTCAGCTGGTCATCGCCGCACCCGGAAGTATGGGCTTCATTTGGTAAAGGATGGCCACTAAGTCTGGGAGCTAGAAGACCACCCTGGTAGATGCAATACTTCACCAACATAAACTACTGAAGCTCATGAAGAGATGGAAGAATTGAGGATGATACTAAAATGTAAAAGCTTTGAATGAAAGGGCAAAAGAGCTATAATAGATTCAATGTGTTAGATCTTTTTCCTCCTGCCAAAAATAGTATCAGTTATTGCGCAGACGTGGTACAAGTTTAAAGCTGTGTTGCATAATGTTGTTTTCCCCTAGCTGTGCATTTCACATAATTAAAATCTTGCTCCTTAAATCAGCACGTGGCAGTTAGTGTGCTGGCTCAGCTGCCGTTTTATATACAATGTCTGGGAGCGGTGGCAGCAGGGAGCAATAAAGAAGACAAGTTACTATTCTCCTGATTACAGTTTGGAGATTTATTTTTCTTGCTGCTTGAAACATTGTTTTTTTGTCACAAAATTCCTGTTCCAATGAAATTAGAAGAATGAAGAAGTTTTCACAATATATCATTCCTTGCCTTTCATGTTTCCTTGCAAAAATTTAAGAAATCAGTTCGATATAAAGGCTGTAAGTATTGGTCACCGAAATTACAAAGACTGAAAGTACAATTTTGAAGTACAGATTTTAAAATCTAGTTAAATATTTTGGATGGTTAACATTGAGACCATGCTTCATCCTAGGTTATATTCAGCAAATATAAATAAAAATGTTATTTTGTAGATAAATTATCAAACAAGTAGTTAAGAATTTAAAAATCTCAATGAGCGCCTAATTCTAAAATATTATGCTGACCAGGGGAAGGATCAAGGTCCGTTGTATTGAAGCCACCAAGTTTGAAGGGGACAAGACCAAGTGATTAGATGCCACAAGCATTGGTCGAAACATGAGCAGATTGATAACCGTGTAAACGTCTGTTCTCTCAATTAACAAGGAATGTGAGAGGGAAACAAAAGATAATGGAGCCTATAATTGACTGAGGACCAATACTTAGTGGGCTTGTTTAACATCTTCTTGTCAATTATTCCTGTGAAATCATTAACACAAATTAACATTAAAACAAACGAGCTAACAGATTCATTAAAACAGTGCACAAATGTCCACTGTATTCAAAAGATTAAGAATTGTTCAACTGATATAATTAAAAATATTTTCCAGACTATGGTTCCACAGAAGTGAACCAGAGGCAAGCCTATCTGACCCACTTAAGCCCTCACTTCCACCCCATCCCCGTAACCCAATAACCCCATCTAACCATTTTGGACACTAAGGGGTAATTTATCATGGCAAATCCATCTCATCTGCACATCTTTGCACTGTGGAGGAAAACCGGAACACCTGGAGTAAACCCACGCAGCCACGGGGAGAATGTGCAAACTCCACACAGTCACCTGAGGTTAGAATCGAACCTGGGATCCCTGGCATTGTGGGGCAGCAGTGCTAACTACTGTGCTACCCTGCCAGGGCCTCATACATGTGAAGAGGGAGCTCATGCCATGAGGGAAGGCCTTGGTGTCTAGCATCAGTGATGATCTCTGTTGGTGACTGCCTGTAGTCCCAAATATAGTCACTGCTCCCAGTTAGCATTGCTGGGACTACAAATTTACTGGCTACTCAATTGTCAGCAGCTCTTTGAGTTGGGCCTCCCTGTCCATGGCAGGCAGAGCACTAGTGAGACCACATCTGCAGTGTGGCGATGCTGGTGTTGGACTGGAGTGAGCACAGTAAGAAGTCTTACAACACCAGGTTAAAGTCCAACAGGTTTGTTTTGAATCACTAGGTTTCGGAGCACAGCTCCTCAGGATTCACCTGAGGAAGGAGCTGTGCTCCGAAAGCTAGTGATTCGAAATAAACTTGTTGGACTTTAACCTGGTGTTGTAAGACAATTTATTTGAGGAAGGATATAAATTCATTGGAAGCAGTTCATTGAGGTTTTACCAGATTAATACCTGGAATGGGTCGGTTGTCTTGTATCCACTGGAATTTAGAAGAGTGTTATATCCCGCACGGGTCTTCTGGGGTAAGGGTGATCCACTGCCCCTTGGAGCTTGCAGTATATGAGCTCCCCTGATAAGGGGGCAGAGGACCCTTAAAAAGGTTCATGTGACTTTGTATAAATAGAGTCGGCCAGTGAGGCACCGACCATAGAAGAATCAGTCGCGAACTGCTGGAGTACATAATAGTTAATGTATTAAATAAAGTAACTTTTGTTTTTCTCTACAACTCGGGATAGACTCTTTGTTGTCCCTTACAAAGTTGTGTAAAGGCAACTTGATTGGAACATTAAGATCCTGAGGGGTGTGGAGAGGATGTTTCCCCTTGTGGGAGAATCTAGAACTAGGGGAGGGCACTGTTTAAAAATAAAGGGTCGCCATTGATGCCACAGAATCATAGAATTTACAGTGCTGAAGGAGGCCATTCGGCCCATCAAGTCTGCACTGGCCCTTGGAAAGTGTATCCTACTTAAGCTCACACCGCCATCCTATCCCCATAACCCCACCTAACCGTTTTTGTTGGACACTAAGGGCAATTTAGCACGGCCAATCCGCCTAAGCTGCACATCTTTGGACTGTGGGAGGAAACTGGAGCACCCGGAGGAAACCCATGCAGACACGGGAAGAACGTGCAGACTCCGCGTAGACAGTGACCCAAGCCGGGAATCGAACCTGGAACTCTGGAGCTATGAAGCAACAGTGCTAACCACTGTGCTATTGCAAATTAAGAGAAATGTTCTCTCACACGATCGTTGGTTTCTGGAACTCTCTTCTTGACAATGCAGTGGAAGAAAAGTCTTTGAATATTTTTAAGGCAGAGTTGGATAGATTCTTAGTAAGCAAGGCAGTGATAGATTATCGGAGATGGCGGAATGCAGATTTGTCTTTTCTATCAGATCAGCCATCGTCTTATTAAATGGCGGAGCAGACTCGAGGAGTTAAATAGTCTACTTCTCCGTGTCCGTATGTTCGTAATCCTGCCTGTAGACTATTCAATGACAATTAGCTGTTAAATGGCACCAGTGCAGTCATTCTTCCTGTTAACGGAAGTCCCGCCAACTTTTTTTATCCAGGGTGCAGGGGTGGGATGGGGAGGATCTAGGGACAAAGTACTCTGCAAAATATACACCCAATATTTCAGGTCAATGGCCTTTCAAAAAACTGATGACGAGAGGTCATCAACCAGAAACATTGGGCGTAATTTTCCAGCCACGCCCCGCTGGAGTCGGGACGGGATGTGGCCGGTAAATCCTGTGAGAATACTCTCCCAGGATTCCTGATGGTCATTACGCCTTTCAAGATATAAGATCTTGCGAGAGGTTGCGAAGTGGCTCCTGCCCACAATGGGATTTTTATCCCAATTAGTTTTTAAATTCACTTAACTGCTGATGCCAGATGGAACCGGCTCCTGGCATCTACCGGCTTCGGCAAGGAGACCCCGGCGAGGCGCCGTTCAGCACTGGTTACCACAAATGGTGACCAGGCGGAACTGCACTTGGGAAGGTCTCCCAGGTGATCAGGGGCCCCCTGGTGGCTGGTAGCTGGTCATGGTGGTAGCCTGGCACTGCTGATGCCACCGGGCACCTTGGCACTGCCAGCTTGGCACCCTGGTAGTTCCACCTAAACATGCTGTCAGTACCGCCCAGGTGCCAGCTTGGCACTGCAAGGGTGCCAAGGTGGCACTGCCAGGCTGGCAGGGGCACTGTCAGGGTGCCAGGCTGGCAGTGCCAAGGAGTCCAGGTGGCATTTTTCCCCTGCTGGGGATTGGGCCTTGCTCGTGTGAGGTGGGGTACAGGGGGAGGGGGGGCTCGAGGACAGGTGAGTTGCGTCATTGCGGGATCAGTGGCTCGCGTCGGGGGGTTAAAAGACTGGGGCACCATTTAAAAACGGCACCCTGATCTCTTCCTGCACTGAGGAGCTCCGCTTGTCGGTGCTCCTCAGTGCAGGAAATGATGCTAAGTGCGGCCTCTTGGGCGTTCCCCGCCAGGGCCCAAAAACACTACAGAGTGCCTTTAGATAGCGGGGTTGTTACCTGCGCTAGACCCCTCTAATCCCCTCCAGAATGGACTCTCTTTTATTTTGGTTAGATCGTGCCCATTCACTCAGTTCCTCTCTCCATGGATGCTGAGTATTTCTAGCATTTTCTATATCTATTTAAGATTTTCAGCATCTGGGGATGGATTTAATGGTTGCTCTCTGGATGGGAGGGTCAGGGGAGCATCAAAAATATGAGGGGTGGCAAGCTTACTGCCTTCCCGCTCACCCCAAACTAGGTCTCCATAATGCGTTTGGTGTAGGCACCAAAATTGCATCCCATCCTATTTTTTAAATAAAGAATTAACCAGCAACTGAGCTTGTTACTAAGCCAATTGACTCGTATTTCACATTGCCCAAACCATAAACAACAGTTGGCATACAGGTGGATGGGGTTGTGGAGCCCGCTTTTGAAAAACATTTTTGTAGAAGCGTAAAGGAAGGGATTCACAGCAATTGTGTGTGGGAGAGGTGAGGTGGGGGGTGGGGGGTGGTGCCCTTTGCGCATCAGGGTCAGCCCCCTATCTCAATATGTTAGCCCCATCTATCTCGCATCTTCCATTTGGCCTCCAAAAACCACCTCCCCCACCCCACCTTGCCCCCCACCTCCCTGCCCAAATAATGCCCTAAATACCTGACTTTGGCATCCATCTTTCAATTCCGTTAGTTCCCACTACTCAGTTCTGGCGCAACTGGTACTGCTAGATTTGCCGAGACAAGGAATTCCTTCCATGGAAAGGCGGTAGTCCCACTATCATCCTGTGTAGCCTATTGGTTATCACTTGAAATCAGGGCAGACTTTTTTTGTGGGTTCGGCCAGCTACCAGTCAGTTCTTGCATTAAGGTGGGGGTTGTGAGTAATATCCAACAACCCCACTCTGTGAAATACCTCCACTGCGGTATACTGGTCCTGCAATACACTGCATGAATTCAGACGGACAGAATAAAAATTAAGAACCTTCCCTTAGCTCATCCATACACCAATGTAATATTAAAGCATGGATTTGCATCCCACATTGCTGCACACAGTAAACTCCCAGTTTTAGTCATGAGGAAGAATAGAGATGAAAGATTTATACCTGATTGGAAGGAAAGGAAAACCATTGTACAAATTTGTTTAAACTTTACCAATGCCTCTCTCCAGCAAAAACAACAAAATAACCTTGCATTGACATAGCACCTGTAATGTAGAAAAGCATCCTCAAGTGCTTCATAGAGACATAAATTGGACAAAAATGAATGCTGAGTAGAAAGGTGAACCCATTTAAAAAGGAGACAAAAAGATTGGAGAGGGCACGAGAGGTGCTCAGAGGAAATTAGAGAAAGAAGCAGGTGCAGTATTACGACAGGGTGGACCTGGGAGAAAGTTTGGCTTGGTGGGTTTTGTAAGGGCCATGAAGAATCCAGCACGAGTTTTAAGGATACAAAGTAATAACATTTATTTACTATAACATATATACATAACAGTAGCAGTAACTTCCCTTGCTACATACTCCTTCCTGCTGTTTCCTGAACTGGCCAGCTTTATTTATACTAGGAGTTTGCTAGTGGTTTCTCCACCCCCCTCATTGGGGAAGCTCATACTCCCACAGGATTGTGGGATAGACATTAGTCCCCAGCCAATGGTAAGTAGGCAGGTTATAACATCTCTCCCCCCCCAAAGTCCGAGGAATCCACCGAAGACCCTGGCGAAGGAGGGCGTCGGACTCGTTTGGCCGCAGGCCGGACACCATTTGCACGCGGCGCTGGATCAGGCGGCGTGTAACGAGACGGAGACCGGCGCTTCCGTGATGAACGACGCAACGGTTGTACATCCACGGCCCGTGGACCCGAGGATTCCCTCTCTGATGCATCCTGTGTCTCCATCTCGGAGTCAGAGTCTGCTGCCTACGTCATGTCAGCGTCTCTATCTCCATTCGGTCCCGTAACGACCTGTGCAGGCTTCGAGGGAGGCACCAGTGGAAGATTGTGAGGACTACCTTCCCTTGTCTCTGGTCTCTGCGGCTGTTGCTGGGGGCGGGGAATCTTTTGAGGGGATGGTCTTCTGGACCGAACATGGTCTACATGCTTTCGCTGGAGACGACCCTGGGCTTGCACTTGGTAAGATATAGGGCCAGTTTGGCGAAAGATTACACCAGGAACCCATTGGGCACCACCAGCAAAATTCCGAACGAACACTGGGTCACCGGGCGCAAACTGCCGAATCGGCCGATGCCGAGAAAATCCCTGTCCCTGCCGTTCTTGTGTGCGGCGTACTTTTGCGCCAATGTCCGGGAAAACCATACTAAGGCGGGTGCGAAGTCTCCGGCCCATGAGGTGTTCTGCGGGAGCTACCCCAGTCACTGCATGAGGGGTGGTCCTGTACGTAAACAAAAAGCGAGCCAGTCTCGTGTCCATTGATCCGGAAGACTGCTTCTTTAGGCCTCTTTTGAATGTCTGCACTGCGCGCTCTGCCAACCCATTTGAAGCCGGGTGGTAAGGGGCAGTGCGGATATGGCGGATGCCGTTCATCTTCGTGAACCTCGCAAACTCCTCACTCGTGAATGGAGTGCCGTTATCCGTGACCAGCACCTCGGGGAGGCCATGCGTACTAAATGATAAACGCATCTTTTCAATTGTTGCGCAGGACGTTGTCCCCTGCATCTTATGCACCTCTAGCCATTTGGACTGGGCGTCAATTAGTAGAAGGAACATGGATCCTTGAAAAGGGCCTACGAAATCTGCATGCAAGCGTGCCCAAGGCTGCCCTGGCCATTCCCAGTGATGTAGGGGCGCGGCCGGCGGAAGCTTCTGATGCTCCTGGCAAATGGAGCAGTTTTGGGCCACCTTCTCAATGTCGGTGTCGAGGCCTGGCCACCAGACAAAACTCTGGGCCAACATTTTCATTTTGGTCACGCCTGGATGCCCATTGTGCAAGTCTGTTAGTATCAGCTCCTGGCCTTTTTCCGGGACAATCACACGCGTCCCCCACAAGAGGATCCCGTCTTCCACGCTGAATTCTGACAGCTTAGAGGAAAATGCCCGCAACTCGCCTGGGAGCTGTCTATGCTGCCCACCATACAGGACTATGTGCCGAACCTTTGACAGGACTGGCTCCGTCTGGGTCCACTCACGGATCTGTGATGCTGTGACAGGCAAGGTGTCCATAAAATTTAGGGTTGCAACCATCTCACCGGTCATGGGGGTTGACATGGGGCCGGTCTATAAAGGCAATCTGCTCAGTGCGTCGGCATTTGCTATCTGCGTACCTGGTTTGTGCTCCAGAGAATACTCGTATGCAGCAAGCAACAAAGCCCAGCGCTGGATCCGTGCAGAAGCAATGGGCGGTATTGGCTTATCCTCTCTGAAAAGTCCCAGCAGGGGCTTATGATCAGTCACGATAGTGAAATGGCGGCTGTACACATACTGGTGGAAGCGTTTCACCGCAAAAACCACTGCCAGGCCCTCCTTCTCGATCTGCGCGTACTTTTTCTCCGCTGCAGTCAATGTGTGGGAGGCGAAAGCTATCGGTCGTTCGGCCCCGTTCTCCATCTTGTAGGACAGGACGGCCCCACTACCATACGGGGATGCATCACATGTGACGAGCAAAGGCTTTCCAGGATCACAGTGGTTTAGTAACCCAGACGACGACAATTGTTGCTTTACCCGCCAGAAAGCGGTTTCCTGCGGCTGACCCCAAACCCAGGTGTGATTTTTATTTAGCAGAAGGTGCAAAGGGGCCAGCGTAGTTGCCAGATTGGGGAGGAACTTCCCATAATAGTTTACGAGACCGAGAAAAGAACGAAGATGCGAAGTGTCAGTCGGGGCGGGGGCATGTTGAATTGCACGCACCTTCTCTGCAACGGGGTGCAGACCTTCGCGGTCCACCCGATAACCTAGGTAGACTACATCCTTTGCCTGAAATACGCACTTTGCGCGACATAAACGGACTCCAGCCTCCGAAAGGCGTCTAAGGACAGCCTCCAGATTTTCCAAATGTTCCTGCTCCGACGTCCCTGTAATCAAAACGTCATCTAGGTAGACAGCCACACGTGGTAAACCTCTCAAAACGCCCTCCATAACACGTTGAAAAATTGCGCAGGCAGAGGATACTCCAAAGGGCAACCGTGTATATTCATACAGGCCCCGGTGTGTATTAATCGTTGCATATGGTCGGGAGGCAGGGTCCAGCTCCAACTGCAGGTAGGCGTGACTCCTATCTAATTTTGTGAACGAGAGTCCACCTGCAAGCTTCTCGTAGAGATCCTCTATGCGAGGCGTTGGATATCGGTCGAGTCGGGAAACCGTATTCCCTGTAAGTTTATAGTCGCAACACAAGCGAACTGTGGCATCTGGCTTCATTACAGGTACAATTGGTGCTGCCCAGTCAGCAAAACGGACGGGCCTGATAATACTCAAATTCTCCAAACGAGTGAGCTCCCCTTCTACCTTCTCGAGCAAGGCGTAAGGCACTGGGCGCGCCCGGAAGTAGCGCGGCGTGGCTCCTGGTTCAACTTGGATACGGGCTACGGCCCCTTTTATTTTCCCTAAACCAGGCTGGAATACATCTGGATATCGTCCTAGCACCTCAGTCAACCCTTCAGAAACTGTTTGGAGGATGTGCTGCCATTGCAACCGCAAATGGCGCAACCAGTCCCGACCCAACAGGCTGGGCCCATGGCCGCGCACCACGATAAGTGGGAAACGTCCCTCCTGGCGTCCATAGACAACAGGGGTCATTGTAGTTCCTGCAATGTCCAGTGGTTCCCCCGTGTAGGTGGCCAACCTGGCCTGTGAGTCGGTTAATGTAAGGGTCTGTATACCCTGCTTGATGCGGTCGAATGTCCTCTGGGCGATCACGGAGACCACTGCGCCAGTATCCAACTCCATCTCAAGCGGGTGGCCATTGACCCGTACTGTCACCTTAATGGGGGCCACACGGGGAGCTGCCACACAATGCAGCTGCAGGCAGTCGTCCTCCGTCTCCACGTCCTCAGGAGTAGTCGCCGCAGGTTCATCCACATGGAAGGTACGGCCTCTGGGCTGGTCCCAGTTACGGCCCCTGGGCTGGTCCCAGTTTCGGTCAGAACGACGGCGCCTCTGGCGCCCCCAGGACCGCCGTCCGCGACGGGGTCGGCGCCTACAAGTCTGACATGGACATGGCTCCTCATCCATTGGCTCTGGAGAAGGCTCCCTTCGGGGAGGAATGTCCGACGGCCACTGGCGTCGGTCCGGACGTTGCCTCGCCCAAGGTACCGCAGGAGTGCGGGGGGACGTTTTTGGATGGAAAGGGTTGCACCCCAAGGCATGCACTTCCATTCCCTGTAGCTCCTGTACTCCTCGCTCTGCGCTCTCTCGGGACAATACTATTTGAATGGCCTGTTGAAAAGTCAATGCTGGCTCCGCTAACAACTTTCTCTGGGTGGCCGCATTGTTAATACCACAAACCAAACGGTCGCGTAACATTTCTGACAAGGTCTCACCATAGTCACAGTACTCCGCAATCCTGTGTAGCCTGGATAGAAAATTGGCAAGGGATTCTCCAGGGGTCCTCTCAGCGGTATTAAACCGGTAATGCTGGACTATCGTGGACGGGGCTGGGTTAAAATGTTGCCCCACTATATTCACAAGTTCATCAAACGTTTTGGTGTCCGGCGCAGCTGGGTACGTAAGGCTCCTAATCACCCCAAACGTATGCGGGCCGCAGGCGGTGAGCAATATGACCACCTGGCGCTCGTTTTCGGTGATATTGTTTGCCCGGAAATAGTAACACATCCGTTGTGTGTACTGGTTCCAGCTTTCCAGCGCAGCATCAAAAACATCCAAACGTCCGTACAGAGGCATGGTGTAATAGAAAACAACTTCCAACCTGTATCCAACAAAAATCCAGGGAGGTGGCTTCAGCAGTGTAGACAGCTATTTACTTTAACATTCGTCGCCAGTTTTGTAAGGGCCACGAAGAATCCAGCACGAGTTTTAAGGATACAAAGTAATAACAATTATTTACTATAACTTATATACATAACAGTAGCAGTAACTTCACTTGCTACATACTCCTTCCTGCTGGTTCCTGAACTGGCCAGCTTTATTTATACTAGGAGTTTGCTAGTGGTTTCTCCGACCCCCTCATTGGGGAAGCTTATACTCCCACAGGATTGTGGGATAGTCATTAGTCCCCAGCCAATGGTAAGTAGGCAGGTTATAACAGTGGGCAAGCGGGATGGGGAACACAGCAAGTACAGCTGAGCAGATGCTCTCTGTTTTATCGACAAGAGAAATCCATGACACTTCCTGGAGGACAGGGTGGTGGGAGCAGTGCAGAGAGGTCTCCCACAGAGCAGGGAATGATTGGTAGTAAAGAAAAGAAGCAAAGGGTCACTTTTGACCTGAAGATGATCCTGGAGCAGTGGAGAATTTGTGCAGAGGAAAATATATCAAAGCTGGATAGAAGGCAGTGTGAATTGTTAGCTGATAAACTGTCATGGTGAATGGAAGCTCCAAATGAAAAATGACTGTAAAGAGGATATCTTGGTTAGAAATTTGGAATGGGACTTGGTGCGGGGCAATGCTGGAGTAGACAGTGAGGATTTCAAAAGAACGATGGAACAAGCTGAGGTGCTTAAAGGAGAGGAAGTAGACGGAAAAAACAAAATGTGACTTGGTGATCAGGGACACACTGCTGAGGGCAGCACGGTAGCATTGTGGACAGCACAATTGCTTCACAGCTCCAGGGTCCCAGGTTCGATTCCGGCTTGGGTCACTGTCTGTGCGGAGTCTGCACATCCTCCCCGTGTGTGCGTGGGTTTCCTCCGGGTGCTCCGGTTTCCTCCCACAGTCCAAAGATGTGCAGGTTAGGTGGATCGGCCATGATAAAAATTGCCCTTAGTGTCCAAAAATTGCCCTTAGTGTCCAAAATTGCCCTTAGTGTTGAGTGGGGTTACTAGGTTATGGGGATAGGGTGGAGATGTGGACCTTGGGTAGGGTGCTCTTTCCAAGAGCCGGTGCAGACTCGATGGGCCGAATGGCCTCCTTCTGCACTGTAAATTCTATGAAATGCTAGTTTGGACAGGACAGGTGGTGTAAAGCACAATCAGCCTTCTAAAGCCAAAAAGGTGTCACCAGCTGTGTAACAAGCTTCAGTCAAAGCCAGGATCCACCAGAAGATTATGCAAAACAATGGCCTTCTTTGTGAGTAAATACACTTTCTGGAGGTAAATGCAAAGAGGTGTGACATTTGTTGGTTGCTGGCAGGGTTCAAAGGAGCATTGCTAGATTTGTTTTCAAATCATGGGATGTGGACATTACTGGCCAGGCCAGCATTTATTCCTCATCCCTAATTGCCCTTGAGGTGGTGTGAGTGGGGGCAAGAAGGAGATCAGTGAGGTTTGCCTCTAACAATATGGTTGGTGGGAAAGAAAGAAGGAGCAGATGTTCTTGAAGAAGCATCGATTAAGTGCCTTGAAGGAGGTCAAGAAGCTCCATATTAGAAATTACACTTCTCTTTTCTAACTAAACTATTTTTACATTTAAAATCTATCTGAGCTGGGATCGATCAGTATTACATCTAATCCACAAATTATCATTCAGCTGCAAACAGTTGGGATTCGCCTAATATCCTTTTGCATATACCTAGATCAATGTGATCACAATATTGTTTTACTTGCAGCTGTTTAAAAGCATCGATAAATGCTTGGAGGGAACTTTCCTGCTAGTGCTCTCATATGAAGAATAATATGTGTTAAATTTCATTCTGAAGTAAAACAAAATCCTCCCACCCCCCAAAAAAATCAAAAGTGAGCTGAGTAAATTAACTAACAATGTTTTAGAACTATAAAAGCTAAACACGTAAAACTCAGATCATGCTGCATAATTTTCTGCATTTGTAATATATCATATACAAATGTGCTTCTTGTGTCAAACTCGATGCCTCTGCACAAGAAAAGAGTTCCCAGTCCAAGCTGTACTCACAGTCTCATAATAAAGCTTTTCCATGGATTGCTTATCATTCCAATATTTTAGTTCTTGGCGAGGCAAAGTTTTCAAAGGCTTTGAACAAAAGGTGCAAGACACTGAAGACCACCAGACAACTGTACTTCAATATTTAACTAGTTATTAGGAGGATATTTCACTTGTGACGGCACTTAACCTTCAGTGCTATGCAAGATCAAATCATGCAACATCCCTCTCCTGGAAAGCGACTGATTTACTGACATAAAAGCAAAACCCTTGCAGATGCTGGAAATCTGAAATACAAACAGAAAGTGCTGGAAATACTCAGCAGGTCCAGCAGCATCTGAGGATACAGAAAGAGTTAACGTTTGGGTCGAGTATGATTCTTAATTCTTCCAAATTAATTTACTGATTTCCTGATGCCACCGGATGGTTTTAAATTTCTTCGATTATTCTCTCAAGTGAATATCAATCCTCAGGTGATGATCAATAACCATTCTGGGAAGCAATCCAAGATCCCTGCAAGTTTCTTCGCAGAATTACTTTCAGAGATTTGCTCATAATCCTAACTCGGCATTTTGGTTCCTCTGAATTGTAGAATATATGACAAATTGGTCGGGTCTAAAGGAAGTTTATGGGAGTGTTATGGGCCAATATTTAATGGGAGCACCAATGATTTGGTCGGTAAAATTGTCCACACAAAGCCCATTTTTGTTTTTGACCATTAACTATAGCCCACTATGCACTCAATATGGTGCACACATATCCATATGGATGCTCCCCAACAGGCCATAATGGGAAAGGAAAGAAATAAGTATCTATTCCCCCATGCCTGAAGCAGGCGTTCGGCCCTTAACAAATGCAAATAAGCAGCCTAATATGCTAGCCTGAGGCCTGATTTCCAAGACGGAGTCAGCCAGTCTCCGACTGCCCAAACTCAAAGTTTCTGAGCTTGTGGAGCACCTGGTGTCACTGAGGAGCATACAGAAGGATGAACATTTTGTGGATCACCTGTTAACCAAGAAGTCAACTGCAGTACCTGAACATTAGAAGTGCATATTCAGAAAATTATCCTGCACATTTTATGACTACTGAAATGAAATCCAGCAATCAACTTCAGTTAGAAACAAAAAGAAATGCAATCGCCTTGACTTACTTCTTGAAGGAACCCTCAAGTTTGACCTGAAGAACAGCAATGAATCTGCCTGGATTCTAACTTCATAGTCTTTTACGGATTCATAGTCCAATGTTTTATTTGTTGTGATGACTCCTGTCCGATTGTTGATCTTAAATACCCCTGAAACCGGAAATGCTTAAAATGTTATTTTCACAAGAACACAGCAGCAGATTTAAAATTTTTGATTTGTTTTAAGATGTTTCAAGATACAAAATGTATCATCGGAGCACAAATTTATCATTGGAGTCCAAATTTTCAAACTTCCACCTTAAATCATCAAGTGCTTGAAGGTCAGTAATGCTGCATAGTAAGAGAACAGGAGGAGCCCGGTGAATATAAAGGGAGGGGAAGAGACGTAGGGGAGGATTCCAACAGAATAGACCTACTTGAAGTGGAGTACTAGCAGTGGGTCAACAACCTTGTTGTCCCTGAAACCACCTTTGCAGTGGTTCTTGGACTCAGCCATGGTTTTAGCATCCCGATTCCAAGTTTCCTGATTAATTGCAGAGCGTGATGACAGCTCGCATCTGTCAAAGGAAGGATTTCTGGTTAAAGGGACCCAGGCAGGGACCAGAGTGGCTGAACCGTGAGGCTTTGGCAACTACAAGAATTGAAAGAAAACATTTAAAAAATAAATTTGGAGTACCCAATTCATTTTTTCCAATTAAGGGGCAATTTAGTGTGGAAAATCCACCTACCTGCACATCTTTGGATTGTGCGGGCAGAACCCACGCAAACACGGGGAGAATGTGAAAACTCCACATGGACGGTGACCCAGAGCCGGGATCGAACCTGGGACCTCAGCGCCGTGAGGCAGCAGTGCTATCCACTGTGCCACCGTGCTGCCCTGCGAGTGACTACTTTTGTAATATCCTGCATGAAGCACACAGGACAGGTTTGATGATAGCCCCCATGTGGTTCGAGGAGTATGCACTGCCCCGTTAGCCCGTGAAGCCTATCCGGGTCCTGTGTGTGTACATATGTTTCTACTCGACTGACTTGTTGCCTTTACTTAAATTTTGAAATCTCTATATCCCTTTGAGGACTGAGAAATCCTCAAACTCCTGTTTTAACACAGGACTCCAGCATCTTGGCTCAGCAAGCAACTGATTACAATCTCTCAACTCCTGTTGGATTTTAAAGGTCTCTGATCATCACCTACCAAGTGGTCTAAGCACAGAAAACTCATCATGCTGAAGCATTATTCATTTCAAGGATTTTCATATTGCTGCCTCCAAACATGGGAAGTTTGTCCGCGTGGCTTCTAAATCTTTCCTGCAAGTCATGCTGCGGGATCTGAGGTTCTGCAGCAAAATGCTATTTCCCATTGACAAGGGGATGATTCCAGCCTTTCAAATCAGGCAGGTGTGGACTAAAGTGGCCGAGAAAGTGAACAGCAGCAATCTGGTCCTTTGAACCTGCAGTGGCCCAAGACGTTTCGCGACCTCATCAGGGTTGAAAAGGTGAGGGCATCCCACTTTCAGGTGCCAATCTCCACACTCTGACATCTCCAGCATTCCCCTGCACATCACTCCTCAAATCAACTCTCTTTGCTGCTCCACACATTCCTCTCTCTCCAGGCACATTCACATCTGAACAGCCAATACTCACATTCACTTTCACCTCACTGACATTCGCATTCATGCCTCAAAGTCATTTTCCAAAATTGGCGTCATTCCATCCCCTCCACACAATCCATTTCTCACAATCATAATTCTCTGGCCGAAAGTTCACGGCCTCTCCTGCTGGTGGGATCTTCCGGTCCCGCCGAAGTTAATTAACTTTTAATTGGTTTGTCGCATTTTCCGGCACTGCCCCCAACCCGATGGGGCTGAAAAAGTCCACTCTCTGTCTTTTCACCCTGCAGGAATAAGTGCACAACTCCAGGGTGAGGTAGAGAACGGGGAATGACCCGCACGGCCACTGGCAATGTTTGATCAGCAGGTCTACAGTGCTGCTCAAGGAGATGGCAACCTCTTGAGCAACTTTTTTCACACATGTCCAGAAAGCAGAGCCTGTGCTTGTAAAGGTTATGTTGGGGGTATCGCCTCCTTCAAGATGGACCTCTGTGTCAATCTCCTCTGTCCTGTGGAAAGGCATATGGTTGAGGAGATGGTGTTACTCCTCTGCTTGCTTTTCACCAGGGCCGGAATTCTCCGGCTGTTCGCTGCGGGCAGGATTCTCTGGTCCCAACGACAGCAGATCCCTGCCCGAGGGTTTCCCAGCAGCGCTGGGTGTCTTCAGTGGGAAATCCCATTGACAAGCTGCAGGACCAAAGAATCCTGCCGCTAGCGAATGGTATGTCAAATTCTCCGTTCGCTAGCAGTGGTAGCGGGGCTGACATGCAATGGAGAATCCCGGCCCAGATGTCTATGGCACAGCTCTGTAAGCTGCAGTGAAGACTGACAGCAGCGAAGATCAGGTAAAGTGAGTCAAATTCAAGGTGTGTGGAAAAACTTCCAGAAAGTTGAAAGTCAACTTAGAAGCAGTGAAACCTTGTACTATGAACAAGTCCTGTGAGAATAAACCTTTCAAATATGCAACGCAGCGGCTATTCAGTTTCACTGTTTTAAAGTTTTTCAATGAACAATAATTTTCTGCTGTGCTCAGAGGCAGGATGGAGCTATATAAGGAAAGGATCCTGACTGGAGCGAGATCGTGAGGACCAAGCAGGCTCCCCTTTCGCATTAAAGGTAAGCCAAATTGGCATGGGTCCCAAAGGTTGGTCCGTTGGCAAAAGTGGATCCCGGGAAAAAAAAAGTTTGCCAAACACTGCTCTACATCACCAAATAGTGGGGAAAATATAGTGAAGCAAATCAACAGGCAAGTTCCAAAAAGATGTCAAAAAAATAGGGTAAGAGATAATGGGGACCTTTAATTATCCTTTACTAAAATGCTGAAGAAAACATTTATAAAGGACAAGGAGGGGAAGGAATTCTTGAGATGTATAGAGGTGAACTTTCTTGATCAATTGTTTCCAGCCAAACGAGGAAAGAAGTAGCAGTGGATCTAGTTCTGAGATCTACAGTAGGGTAAGTGGAGCATCTTCAAATGGGAGAACAATTGAGAATATTATTAGGTTTAGATTAGTTATTGGTAAGGTCAATGAAAAATCAAAGGTGAAGGCAGTCAATGATATCAGGAAAATCTAAGATTGTCAACCAAATCTGGGCCAATTCGTTCTGGCCCACCTCCAGGTCATCTGCAGCCAATTGCTGGATTAAGTTCGTTAGCAGGAATACCCCATCTCTGCGCCCATCATGCATTTCTAACCAATGGAAAAATATGAGTGGAAAGCAATATTAAACTGAATGGATTACTCTGCACATGTTTGATCCAGTGTTCTTGGTGTAAATATACATGCAAATGTGAGTTGCTTTCAAAGAAGTTCATTTTGTTCTCTTTTTGGATGGATAGGGGGCCTGGCATTCCTCACCTCGACAGGAGAGCTGTGGAAAGTCAGGACTAGGTAGGACCAGGGTTGAGAATCTTCAGTTTTGGGGAGAAATTGGAGAGGTTGGGACTATTCGCCTTGGGGAGTTTTGGACTATTCGTCTTAGAGAGAAGGCGAAGAGTAGATTAGATAGAGATGTTTAAAAAGCATGAGGGGGCTGGACAGAGTAGATAGGGAGAAACTGTTCCCGCTCGTAAATGAACCAAGAACGAGAGGGCAGAGATTGAAGTGATTTGCAAAAGAAGCAAACGTGACATGAGCAAAAGCTTTTTCACACAGCACGTAGTTCAGGGCAGGAAGCGTGGTGGTGGCAGGTGCAGTTGAGGCATTCAAGAGGGCAACGGATGATTATTTGAATAGAAACAATGTGCAGGGATACGGGAAAAGACAGGGGAATGGTACTAAACCATGATGTTCATTTGGAGAGCTGGTTGAGACACGATGAGCCAAATGGCCTCCTCTGCGTCATAACAATTCAGATAAATTGGTGCCAATCGGAAATGAGACATATGTTGCAGCTGATTTGCTATGAATGCCTCCATCACCAAATAAGACAAATATACACAGAAAATCAGAAATTGCTGGTGGGGTTGGATGGGAGTTGTGGGGTTGCTGAGGTGGTGCAGTGATCAGGAGTCGCAATCTTGATTAATTCCTCCCCCACTACCCTAGACTGCTCAGATAAATTGTGACATCCAAGATCCAACTTCAAGATGAGATCAGTCAATCTAATGCAGTCCTTTTTGTTATGGCCCTATTTGTTGCCTTAACCGGGTGTGTCATCAGGAAACATTATTTTTTGCATTTCAGTTCAAGAAAATGTCACCTGTTTGTGCACACAACCGATCTATGGTCTTACCTAGGAATTCTCCCTTGAGAATATGATGTAACGTACCCCCAGACCTATTACCTTTCAAAATAAGAAACTGCTTGTCAAATGTACAACATTATTATTTGTCTTCACTGTCTGGACAGTAAATTAGCAGAGTGATTAGCCTGTTGATTATCAAACCCCCCCCATCCCACATCACTGCATCCATTTCCCTCCAGCCTATCAATCCTGTCAACTTTCATTCAGTTGAAATCAAAGTTGGGTAAATTTTATATTAAGGCGGGGCATGAAGATTTTGAAAAATTATCCCAATGTATTTAAGTAAAAATAATTGTTTTACTCAGCCTAAACTCCTCATTTGTTCTCAGGCTTCTACTGATATTGGTGAGATTTTGTCAAAGGATGACAGAGAAACATTATCAGTAGAAATACACAGTAGTAAATGTTCATTTTCACCACCTGGGCTATAATCTGGTGGAGCAGATCCCCCATTCGCTGTAAAACTCATATGCTATTCATTTCAATGTAAAGGAAACTGGGCAGAATGGCAGAAGCAAATAGCAACAATAAATCGCAAAAATTGGCCATTATTGCAAGCCATTCATGAATCTGATGTAAGAGGTAGTTTCATCCAAAATTCAATGCTCCCGAGTCTTGTATCAGGTTTATAAACCTATATATTATTAAAGTTGTTTTGTTTAATTTGTTTTATATGTTTCTGTGCAATTGGACTGCACACTCGTGTAACATTAAACATTGATGTGTATGCATGAAAGATAGCTTCTATTAGAAAGAATAGTGCCATTCATTGATCAGTAATAGAAGTGAATCACACAAAGAGCTTTAAATTTAATGTGCTATTAAAATTGCTCCTGCAAAGCCATATGTAAGTGCAGATCATGTCGCATCATTAACTATGTACATGTGCCCATATGAATGCATGTTTAAGTTTTGGCATTTGAACTAAATTAGAACTAAAATAAGATCTTCAGGTATTTCAGTTGTCTTCATTTTAGATGTGGCCAGTGATTGCTCATTGCTTTTTCTTTATGAGTCAGAACCTGTGGCAGTGAATAAACACAATAAAAGCAACTGATTCGGAGACAGATCAGAGACAATTCTCCATCTAGCTGCATTCTACTGTTTTGGAGTGGTGTGAAGAATACACTGATTGTTAGTGTTGTATTGCCAGGCAATGACCATTCTCAACAATAGAGATTCTAAATATTTTCCCTTGATATTCAGTGGTACAATCATCAGTGAGTCTATCAATATTCGAGGGGTCAGTACTGACTAGAAATGTAACTGGACCAGCCAGGTAAATGCTTTGGTGACAAGAGCAACCCAGAGGTTGGGAATTCTGCAGTGAGTATCTAACATTCTGACTGCCCAAAGCTTGACCACCACCCACAAGGCACAAGTCAGGAATGTGATGGAATACTCTCCAATTGCATGGATGAGTGCAATTCCAACAACATTCAAGAAACTCCATCCATCCCCTTAAACATTAATTGGTACACAGTGGCAACAGTATGTATCATATTTGTGATGCACTTCCACAATATGCCTATAATCCTCGCACTCACCTACCCCCAGAAGAACAAGGGCAGAAGGAGCACAGGAACAGTACCACATGCCAATTCACCCATCATTCTGACTTGGAAATATATCTGTCATTGTCACTCGGCCAAAATCTTGGCACTCCTTCCATAACATCACTGTTGATGTACTTCTACATTACATGGACTGCAGTGGTCCAACACTTTCTTGAGAGTAAATAGTGATGGTCAATAATTTTAACCTTGCCAGTGATGCCTACACCCCAAGAATTAATTTGAAAAGTAGCAGAAGAGGAATGAGTATATGGTAAAACAGTTGTGCAGATGACAAGCGAACCACTGGGAATACACCAAAACAGACAAGTTTCATAATATACAATAAGTAAATAAACGCTGGTTCAATGGTTGAATTCGGCAGTCTCCTAAACAAGACCATGCTGCATTTTGATTTTCCTGGATTTTGGATTACCATCATTAAATTGGAGGGGCGGACATTTGTTTTCTGTTGTCACAAAGTGCGGGACTGAGATCGGATCTGAAATTGATAAAGGTGCATTGCTGGAGGTCCATTGCTGCTCAGCGGAATCTCACCTCTGGTCCTGTGATCCCTTGATTGGGACTCAGTGAGAATAATTGTAGGTAGATTCCAGTTTTGTTGGCAGGAATTAATGGACTGAGCTCCGTTTGCAGGACATGTAACGCAGCTCTGTCACTGACTCTAACGGTGAGTTTCCCATGGTTGCAGACCCTCACAGGAGAACCCCTTACTCCATCCCATTGGTGGAACAAACACCTTTGCGTTTGGACCCTAAGGCTGGGGAAAAGCAGATTTTAAAATATTGCACAAGACTCAGCGCTCGTGTGTGCAAACCTCTCTCTGATTCCATCCTCTGGGATCAGCCTGAGAGTGGTTTTTTCATTCCTGTGCTTACTCTGTTCAGGGAGTGGCGCCTAGGTCCCTGGAGAGAAAAATGTCTGGTTTTCAGATAATTCCAGCTTTCGGCCTGCTGGAATTTGGACAATGCCCCTTACGTAAGAAATGTTAAAACATATTTTTATCAAATTAACTGTTACATCGCTCATCATGAGGTACAATCTCACAAAGGCAGTCAAGATTACAAAACTATATCTTCAAAATCGCATTCTATGCAAAATTATTCATCTCAAAAATGTGCTTACCACCATCATTTCCGGCTATAATTGAATACACTATAGTTTGATTGATAGCAGCTGCAGTTACAGTGACAACTTCAGTTCCTATAGGGGCACTTTCACTTACAGGTGAAGGCCTGAAAGACAAGAAAAATGTTCGAATTTGAGCAACGTAGCAACAAATCAATGAAAATCATGGAAAAGATTTTTACAACTATTGTCAAACATTGGACATGCTCAGCAATCTATGAGGTGAGTGCGCTCACTTTGGTATTTCATCAGAACAGATTGATATAATGCATGCTCATTTATCTTTGAGGTCAAATCAGTTTGAACTCTAAAAGGAGAATTGCATGTCAAAGTTTGGATAAAGTGAAACCTTACTCATCTTCATGGGCAGTGCTGGTTGGTAGCTTGTCTTTGTCAATGGAGACGAGATATATTCAAAATTCTGTTTTTTATGCTCTTCCGAGACTCAGTGGCTGCATAAGATGGGGGAGTGAGTCAAGGATCAGCACTTGTTACACACCCTACCTGATTTGAGAAAAACAAGCTGGGTGTATAATGGGAAGCAGATGCGCTCCTACTCCTTATCAGCGGGACACTGGGGTGCATGTCCACAAATCCCTGAATGCAGCAGCACAGATGGATAAGGTGGTTAAGAAGGCATTTGCAGACCTGCCTTTATTAGCTGAGGCATAGAATATAACAGAAGGTTGGCTATGATGGAGCTGTATAAAATGCTTGTTAAGCCACAGTTGAGTACTGTGTGCAGTTCTGGTCACCCCACTCTAGGAAGGACATGTTTGCTCGAGAGAGGGTGCAGATCAGATTCACCAGGGCGTTGTCTGGGCTGGAGCATTTCAGCTATGAACAGAGGCTGTTTAGGCTGGGGTTGTATACTGTAGAGCAGAGAAGGTTGAGGGGGGACATGGCTGAGGTGTACAAAATTATGAGGTATGAAGATAGCGTAGATAGCGTAGATAGGAAGGAACTTTTCCACTCATGTGAGGGGTCAGTAACCAGGGGACTTTGATTTAAGGTCAGGGGCAGGGGATTTAGAGTCGATTTGAGGAAAAGCTTTTTCACCGAGAGGGTGGTGGGAATCTGGAATTCGCGGCCTGAAAGGGGTGGTAGACGCAGGAACCCTCACAACATTTAAGAAGCATTTAGATGAGCACTTGAAACACCATAGCACCATTTCAAGTGCTGCAAAATAGGATTAGAGTAGATAACTGCTTGATGGCCGGCATAGTGACGATGGGCTGAAGAATCTCTTTTTGTGCTTTAAAACTCAATGACTCTTATCAACCAGCAACAAAAGTTAAAATCTACCCTATACCTTTTTCCCATTCTGTCACCTGGTGACCAGAGAGGGACAGCTATAAGAGAAGCTAAATAAAACTTTTTTTTCACCTGGTAATTGGAATAAAACTTGGACAATGGCATTCATGGGTCGGGATTCTCCCCCAACCGGCGGGTGGGCGGTACTGGCGCCAAAGAGCAGCGTGAACCACTCTGGCGTCGGGCCACCCGGAAGTTGCGGAACCCTTTGCACTTCCAGGGGCTAGGCCGGCGCTGGAGTGGTTGGTGCAGTTCCAACCAACGCCGAAGGGCCTCCGCTGGCCGCCGTGAATGGGCGCATGCGTTGGAGCACCAGCGTGTTCTGGTGCATGCGCAGAACTGCTGGCGTGATCCCTGCGCATTCGCAGGGGGTTTCTTCTCCGCGCCGTACATGGTGGAGCTTTACAGAGGCCAGCGCGGAGGGAATGAGTGCCCCACGGCACAGGCCCGCCCACCGATCGGTGGGCCCTGATCACAGGCCAGGCCACCGTGCCCCCCCCCCCCCCCCCCAGGGGAGCTTCGCCCCCCCCCCCCCCCCCCCCCCCCGCCCCCTGAGGACTCTGCAGGCCGCCCTCAGAGCCAGGTCCCGCCGGTATGGACCTTGTTTATTTCACGCCGGCGGGACCGGCCGGAAACGGGCGGCCGCTCGGCCCATCGGGGCCCGGAGAATCGCCGGGGGGGCCACCGCCAACGGGCCCCCGACCGGCGCAACGTGATCCCCACCACCGCGGAGGGGCGGGATTCACGCCGCCCCCCGGCGATTCTCCGACCCGGCGGGAGGTCGGAGAATCCCACCCATGATATTTCTGCCTCAGTTTAATGAAAATTTGAGTATTGAAAGAATTGATTGACATGTGTGCAAATGACATTGAGCAATGTGGTGGCAGTGATGAGAACATGACCGTGTATCTGGAGAACTAGAGAAAATAGTGGAAGACAGGGGTACAGAGATCAGCAGACCAAAAACCTATATGGGCTCAGGTTGGATCTAGGGAAGAGGATCAGGAAGTGCCTTGGTTGTAGCTTAGGGAAGTGAAGGTGTGAAGATTACAAGTGGAGACTTGGAGAAAATGAGTGGTGTTACAGAAAGGCGAGACAGGCAAACTGTACTTCTTTCTTCCCACCAACTGTCAGAAATCATTTGAATTATTTTTAATGTATACTGTGGTGTGTTCATCCATATCTTCAGTGTGCATGACCCAAGTTACCAATAGCTCACAGCAAACTGGCTTTATGATTAACTCAGAAGATTAATTTATTTCACATTCAACACATCCACCCACACACACACACACTAAGGGGGTGGGGTGTGTGTGGAAAAAGTAAAGTTTTACAACTGTGGATGGTAACTGTACAAAAAACACAGAAATAAATATCAGTAAATGTGAATTCCAGAGTGGGAGAAGTCAAAGTCTGGAGTGTGTTTTCTTCGTGGAGGAGTTCAGTCTCGTTGAGTTTCTGGTTGGAGACAACAATGTGAAAATCTTTGAAATGAATGATGCTTCAGCATGATGAGTTTTCTGTGCTAAGACCACTTGGCAGGTGGTGATCAGAGACTTTGAAAATCCAACAGGAGTTGAGAGATTGTAACCAGTTGCTTGCTGAGCCAAGGTGCTGGAGTCCTGTGTTAAAACAGGAGTATGAGGATTTCTCAGTCCTCAAAGGGATATAGAGATTTCAACATTTTAGTAAAGGCAACATACATAGAACATAGAACATATAGTGCAGAAGGAGGCCATTCGGCCCATCGAGTTTGCTCCGACCCACTTCCACCCTATCCCCATAACCCAATAACCTCTCCTAACCTTTTTGGCCAAGCCACCTAACTTGCATGTCTTTGGACTGTGGGAGGAAACCGGAGCACCCGGAGGAAACCCACGCACACACGGGGAGGATGTGCAGTGACCCAGCGGGGAATCAAACCTGGGACCCTGGCGCTGTGAAGCCACAGTGCTATCCACTTGTGCTACCGTGCAGCAACAAGTCAGTCGAATAGAAACACACACACAGGACCCGGTAAGGCTTCACCAGTCCTTTCTCTCTGCAGGCCTGTTCGAGCCAGGCCGACATTATATACAACAGTCCCCGCCCTTTAATTAACGGGAGAATGCATAGTCCTCGAACCACACAGAGCTGTCGTCAAACCTGTCCTGTGTGCTTCATGCGGGATATTACAAAAATAGTTACTCAAGTCATGTGATCTTCTTTCTCCTCAATGATATCAAAAGGGATGTTCAAGCAGTGTCTGGAACTGGCTTTGATTTCAGGATTGATAATGCCCCAGTCATTCGCTTTTGAAAGAGTTACCATCCATAGTCAGATTCTTGTGTTGAGAAGCCATTGTCTAGGCAGACTACCCTGAAAAGGATAGCCTTATCAAGATGCAAATGATGAGATACCTGTTGAAACACCTGGACACCCAGGTGCGAGATGAGTCTGTTAAGAAGCACTTCAGGCATAATGAGCTTTGATCTGCGAGTCCCCTAGGTTTTGTGATTACAGAGTCCATACAATTGGGTGCAAGATTCCACGATGATGAGAGGAGGATTATTTTGTTCTTGTAACTCCTGTTGATCATATAACTTGTAGCAGCCATCTATTTTGTTCAGCATAAAGTCCATTTTAAAAATAGCAAAAAGAATGAAGTTTTGATTTCTTTTCATGTCATATTGATACAACAGTAAGTTTCAAGTATCTGGGGTCAGTGGTTGCAGAAGATGGAAGTATGGAATGGAAATTAAATAACAGATTAGCTCTGGTTGCAAAAATTGGAAGATGTGCAGCGGTGTGTTATGTGACAGAAAATATCACTGAGACTGAAAGGAACAATCTACAAGACAGTTGTTAGATTGGCTTTGCTATATAGAGAAGAAACTTGCACAACATGAAGAAGAGAAGAGCAATGGCTGCACACTAATACAAAGCAGGTGCTGTGTTTTGTGTGTTGAGTGATGCGAAAGAACAAAATCAGGAATCAGCATATCAGGGGGTCAGTCAACATTGTGTGAGCATCAAAGAAAGTAGCCAAGAAGAGATTGAAATGGTATTCTTATTTGTTGTGGAGAGAGAGGAAATGTGGTGAAGCGAATGATGGAGGTGGGGACTGCCAGGAAGAAGGAGAAGAGGAAAGTCTTGGGAATGATATGATGGTGAGAGACTTATTACTATAGGATTGAAAGAGGATTGGGTGAATGGAGGAGAATGATCGAGAGAGAGAGAGCGATTGTCAACACCTGTTTTTTGGGGCCCTGCCTTGTAGAGCAATATGTGTCGGACATGCATCCCCACAGATGTGCGTCATATTAATAGTAATAATAATAATCGCTTATTGTCACAAGTAAGCTTCCATGAAGTTACTGTGAAAAGCCCCTAGTCGGCACATTCCGGCGCCTGTTTGGGGAGGCCGTTACGGGAATTGAACCCGCGCTGCTGACCTTGTTTTGCATTATAAGCCAGATGTTTAGCCCACTGTGCTAAACCAACCCCTGGTTGGTGCGGGCATTAGTAAGTGCACAGTCCATATCTGTCAGAAGTATTCAGAGCAGGAAGATCATGATACTAATCAGCATGCAACACTAATTGATGCCATTTTGGAGTTTAACACTCCAGCCAATGCCCTTTTTAACCTCGCAAAGCTCAAGACACTAATTTTATTTAAAGGGAACATCTGTTTCTAACAGACTAGTTGCAAGTTTATTTTGCTTGGCTGTCGCTACAATTCTGCCAGTGCTTGGTGCATTCGATAGTTGCTTCAACTTGCAAAGGTTACATGGTGTGGTGCAGCAGGTACTAAGGAATTCTTGATAACTTCAAGGTTTCTGCACAAACCAATTGCTCCCAGACATGAATCCACAGAATACAGAAGACTTGGAGAATGAACAAAGAGCACACAGAGTAGGAAAAGTTCCTGGAAAATGGAGTGAAAAAGAGAAGGGCCCTCAGCAGGATGTTATGTCCACCAGGGTATTAATAGAGCAATTCTCACTTGTGAACGTCAATGAAGAACAATATGTGAGACATCTGCGCTTAAGTCACTACATTCTCAATGAAATCAGTCATCTGTTACAGCCGCAACTGCAACCTCAGAACATCCAGACCAGGATACTCCGAAATCCCGGCCAAGTGTTGACGCTGGCGTCAAAACCGGCGCGAGCTCCGGTGGCTTCAACAGGCCTCCAGACCCAAGTGTTCATCCCTTCTTCCGGGGCTAGTACGGCACCGGAGTGCTGTCCGCTCGAAAGCAGGCGTGCCACAGATGGCGCGCCATGGTTGGCGCGGGTCCGCGCATGCACGTGGGGCGCCATCTCCGTGTCGACTGCCAGGCAATATAGCGGAGCCCTGCAGGGGCCCGGCACGGAGGAACATAGGCCCTCCCCCAGGAATTAGCCCGCTCATTGATCGGTAGGCATGGATCGCGGGTCTGGCCACTGTGGAGGCCCACCCCGGAGTCGGATTTCCCCACCCCCTCACCAGGACGGCTCCCGCAGCCAGAACTCTGAGGTCCTGCCGGGTGGGACCATACGTAACCCCGCCAGTGGGACTCGACGGGCGCGGAGAATCCTGGAGAGGCCGCTTTCAATGGCCCCCGACCGGTGAGCCGGTGCCCGCGCGGGCACGGTTGCCGCCGATTTTCCGGTGGCCGGAGAATTGGTGGCCCGGCGTCGGAGCGGCGATTCCCTGACCCGGCGCAGGATCGGAGAATCCCGGCCCCAAGAACTGCATTTACCAGTGTTCGGGGAAGTGACCACGGTAATTAACTTTTACATGTCATATTCCTCCCTGGCTGGAGTTTGAGCTATTTAAAACACCTCGCTATTTGCTATGCACACTTGCATAAGGGAGGTCACTGAGTCTCCTTATTCATAAAGAACTAATTACATTATTTTCTTTCTTGTCTAGTGACAAGCAGATGGAATGAGGACATAGCTTTGCTATGATTGCAGGTTTCTCCATGGTACATGATATCCTTGTGTTCCAGTTTGAAGTGTGCTACTCTCGGCAGAGAATTATATAAGTCAATTCAATATCGACAGCAGTCATGAAGTCTTCATTCTACTGCAGTCCAGTGTGTCACTTTGAATTTGAACTACTAGGAAAACCAAAGCATGACAACTGAGTGTCAAGGAATATGCAGTAATGGCATGGTTGGTGTGCAACACTTGCACAATATGCAAACAACGAGAGCCTTGCTGCCACATAAAAATATAGTGCAGGCCATTAGAATCATAGAATTTTACAGCACAGAAGGAGGCCATTTGGGCCATCGTGTCTGCACCGGCTCCTGAACGAGTTACCTATCTAGTCCCATTGCCCAGCCCCATCTCCGGAGCACCCTAAATTCATTACATTCTTTTAATTTTTCCCCCCCAATTAACAGGCAATTTAGTGTGACCATCCACCTACCCTGCACAACTTTGGGTTGTGGGGGTGAGACCAATGCAGACATGGGGAGAATGTGTAAACTCCACAGGGACAGTAACCCGGGGTCAGGATCAATCCCGGGTCTCGGTACCGTGAGGCAGAAGTACTAACCACTGCGTCACCGTGCCACCCTAAATTCATCACTTTCAAATATATATCCAGCTCTCCTTTGAAACCTCCCATTGAAACTGCCCCATCACTCTCCCAGGCCGTGCATTCTAAATCCCAGCAACTCTGAGTGAAGAAGATACTCCTCATCTCATCCCTAGATCTCTTGCTGACTAACTTGAAATTGTGACCCCCAAGTCACTGACTTACCAACTCGTGGAAACAGAATATTCTCTTTACCCTGTCAAAATTGTTCATAATTTTGAATATCTTAATAAGATCACCACTTAATCTTCTCTGCTCTAAGGAGAACAAGCCCAATTTCTCTCATCATTTCTCGTATCTAAAATTCCTCATTCCTGGTATAATTCTAGTAAATCTCCTCTGCATCTCTCTGGGGCTTTAATGTCTTCCTTAAATAAGGTGCCCAGAACTGAACACAATATCCCAAATGTGGTCTGACCAATGATTTGAACATGTGCAGCATCACCTTTTTGCTTTTATATTCTGCACGTCTATTTACAAACCCCAGGATCCCATAAGACTTCATAACAACTATTTCAACTTGCCTGGCTACCTTCAGAGAATTATGAATTTGAACCTGTTATGGGCCAGGGTTTAGAGGACCCCAAACTGTATCATGGAGTTCACCTGCCCCACAACTTTTAATAGATTGTGGTATGGGGAGCACACAGCCCACTCTACAGGTGTGGTACAGCAGAAATGGAAAAGTATTTTTTAAAGCAAAACAATGTTCATTCTATGAACTCAAGTTAACCTTTTTAAAAACATACAGTGAACATCTTAGCAATATTTTAATTCAAATACAACCCCCAAAGACTACAACACTAAGTAATCCAATAAGCTTTCCTTTTAACATCCATAAGACTTAAAAACACCTTTTTACAGAAAGACATCAGGCTTAACTTCACTACTGAGAACAGTTACCACATTGAAATCAGAAAATGAACACTCATAAGCTTGCAGAGATTCACACACATCCTGCTGTGATTGCAGCTTCTCCAAAACTAAAATGAAACCAAACCCACCCTGCAGCAAAAAGCCTAAAACGAAAGTAAAAAGCAGACAGACAGCCTAGCTCCACCCCCTCTCAGACATCATTGCAGTAATGAACACCCATTTCTTAAAGGTACATACACTACAGTTATTCTATAAAAACACCCATTTCTTAAAGGTACACTCACATGACACCTCCCCCAAGAAAAAAAAACCCATCAACTTCAAGATGGTTTCATTTTTCACCTTTTCACTCTCCTTTAAGAAATGCACACAGTATATATACGTTTTTGTTTAAAAAAACAACACATTCGAACAGGTATAATAATATAGTCCATTATTGTTCTTCTTCCTCCAACTGGAATTCTTCTCGATTGACAGTCTCTTTGAACAAGGTCTCTGCACGATCCATCCATTTCTCTACGTCTCGCCATTTCTCTTTAAAGTCAGATGCTTTAGTTCAATCTGATCACAGAGTCCCTTGTAATTGTGCAACACAGGAGCATTAGTTATCACAGCTTTCAGGCAGTCAAATGCCTGTTGAAAGTCCGCTGCCCACTGAAATTATCGACGTTTCTTCAGCAAGTCCATCGGTGGAGCAACCACGCTACAAAAACTTTTCACAAATGCTCAATCAAATCCACTCATGCCAAGAAATTGCATTGTTTCCCTTCGTGTCCAGGTTATTGGAAACTCCTCAATAACTGTTGGTTTCACATTCCGTGTGACCATTCGACCCTGTCCATTTGTATGGCCAAGGAAAGTGACTTGGGCTTTTCCAAATTCACTTTTGGCTAGGTTTATCACCAAACTCACCTCTTGAAGTTGATCGAATAACTCCATCAGATGTTTTAAATGTTCTTTCCATATCTGGCTGAAAATGACCAGATCTTTGATGTATACCGCACAGTTGTATAATCCTGAAATTATCCGTTGAAATGTGTCTGGGGCGTTTTTCATGCCAAATGGCATAACTTTGAATTGGTATATACCATCTGGAGTCAGAAAAGCTGAAATCCCCTTCGCCCTTTCGGCTAAAGGTACCTGCCACTAAACCTTTAAGTAAATCCAGTTTAGAAATAAAAGCTGATTGTCCCACTTTCTCAATGCAATCCTCCAAACGTGGGATAGGATAAGAATCCGTTCCTGTAACTGCATTAACTTTTCTATAGTCCACACACAACCATTGGGTACCGTCTGGTTTAGGTACCATCACTATGGGTGAGCTCCATTGGCTGCATCCCACTTCAATTATGCCATTTTTAAGCATACTCTCAATCTCATTGTTAACCTGTGCCAATTTTAAAGGGTTAAGTCTATATGGATGTTGTTGATTGGAACAGCATTTCCCACATCTATATCATGTATAACCATTTTAGTACTTCCCAATTTATCTCTGCAAAGTTGCCCATGTGATATCAATAACTCATTTAGGTCAGTTTGTTTTTCCTCTGGAAGGTAACTCAACAATTTATCCCAATTTTTAAGAACATCCTCGTTTTCCAATTTAATTTGAGGTATATCACAGTCATCTGGATTTGGTTAAACACTTTGAGTTAGAATCATTAAAACCTCCTTTTTCTCTCCTTCCCTTTCAAAGTACCTTTTAAGCATATTCACATGACACACTCGGTGATTTTTCCTTCTATCTGGTGATTTACCACATAATTCACCTCACTTAATTTCCTTTCAATCTGATAAGGTCCACAAAACCTTGATTTTAAAGGCTCACCTACCACTGATAACAATACTAAAACTTTATCTCCATGGCAAGACCACGAACTTTGGATTTCTTGTCTGCGACCCGTTTCATCACATTTTGTGCAAGTTTTAAATGTTGTCTAGCCAATTCACCTGCTCTATTTAATTGTTCCCTAAAATTTGACACGTAATCCAATAATGTAATTTCCGATTTCTCACTCACCAATTTTTCCTTAATCAATTTAAGTGGTCCTCTTACCTCATGACCAAAAATTAGTTCAAAAGGACTGAATTTGGTTGACTCATTTGGTGCATCCCTAATTGCAAACAGTACGAATGTAATTCCTTTATCCCAATCCTCTGGAGAATCGTGACAATAAGCCCTCAACATTGTCTTTAATGTCCGATGCCACCTTTCTAACGCTCCCTGCGATTCTGGATGGTACGCAGTTGAATAACCTTGAGGTAAAATTTGATCCTTGATCCGATTGTATTTATGTAGGTAGTCCATATCTAGTAAAGAATTTAAGTAACTCCTCCACAATCTTTTTAGCTTTAATATTACGTACTGGAATGGCCTCTGGAAACCTAGTAGACACATCCACTATCGTCAAAAGATATTGATTTCCACTTTTCGTTTTAGGGAGCGGTCCTACGCAATCAATTAGGATCCTTGTAAAAGGATCCTCAATGCTGGAATGGGTATTAAGGGCACTGGTTTTATCACTGCTAGAGGTTTCCCTGTCACTTGCCATGTGTGATATGATTGGCAAAATTTAACTACATTTTTATGTAGTCCAGGCCAATAAAAATGTTTCTGTATTTTAGCTTGAGTTTTCCTTATTCCCAATTGACCTCCCACTGGTACCTCATGCGCAACTCGCAACACCTCCTTTCTATACCGTACCGGCAATACTACTTGATGAACTTCTGCCCACTTTTCATCCGCCTGCATATGTAAAGGTCTCCATTTTCTCATCAAGCCATCACTTTTACGGTAATAACACTCTGGTATACACTCAGATTCCTCTTCCGTATATGCTTTCTGATACATCAGTTTTATTTCTGTATCTTTCTGTTGTAACTCCGCCAATTTTCCTGAAGGAAAAATATCTGCCTCATCCTTTACCTGTTCTTGTCCTTTTTCAACCATCTGATCAAAAATCGTTTTTGATAATTGCACTTCAACTTCATCTTCACTCTTTGATTTCTCCTCTTGTCTTAACCTGTGACTTTGCGACCTTGTTACTACACAATCCGGAAAAATCCCAGGATATTCGTCGTTCAATACTTCAGTTGTCTGATTTTCCACTGGCTTATCCACGACAGTAGGCATCACTCCCACCTGTGATCCAGCTATATCATTACCCAAGATAAACTGTATTCCTGGACAAGATAGCTTCTCTATTACTGCTACTACCACTTCACCACTCTTCACTGGACTTTCCAACCTTACCTTATATAATGGAACACTACTCCTCTCACCCATTCCTTAAAGGTACTACTCTCACATGACAAACACCAAGGTCCCTCTGCTCTTGTACACCCCTCAAAGTTGCACAATTGAGCCTGTATTGTATCCCCATGTTTCAAAATGCATTCCCGTACATTTTTCTGCACTGAAATTCAGCTGCCAACCCATTTGGTCAACTTGTCAATGGCCCTCTGAAGTTCCTCAGCGTCATCCTCAGAATTCACTATTCTCCCTAGCTTAGCATCATCTGCAAATTTAGAGATTTTGCCCTCAACACCCACGTCAAAATCATTTATATAATCAGAAAAAGCAAGGGACCCGGAGGCTTCCGGGTGCGGCTATGCAGAGCTAGGTCACATATTCGGTAGCTCCCGCTTGGAATGGACTTTTGGGCTCTTTTACAGGGCCCCCACGGCATTTGTTTGACATTTCCCGGTGTGGGAAGAAGACTGCAGCATGCCCCTGACGGTGTCCCCCAGGAATGGTGTGTCTTTTGGCTGCCAGACCCAGCAGAAACAGTGAAGGATTTGGCTTGATCTGCAGCAATAGGCAGAGGCCTCTTCCAGCATGCAGTCGGGGGAAGGGCAAGCTTAAAGCTGCAATCTGACTTGACTCTATCAAAGGTGAATTCTAGCAGCAGAGGGAACAACTGTGAAAGGATCTACCAAGGCCATTGAAGAGGCGGGGACGAGGCTTCTGGTGGCGGGCATGGAGGAGTAGGTCGCGCATTCGGCAGCTCCCGTCTGGAACCGACTCTCAGACCTTTTTCAGGAGTTTCCATAGACTTTGTGGGGCAGACTGGTGAAGCAAACACTGCCAACTTCTATGAAACGGACCAGAAGTGTAACGGCCAAAGGAGCGGCACTGGAACAACGGGAGAAGCATGGGAAACAAAACAAAATGGCGGCGGCCAGGGACAAAGGGGAGCTTCAGGAGTTCATCAAGCGCTGCGTCGAGGAGATGCGCAAAGAGATGTTGGCGCCTATGCTTTCGGCAATTGAAGGACTTGGGATCGCGCAGAAGGCCCACGAAGCTAAGATCCAGGAGGTACAGAAAAGAGTCAGTCAGAACGAGGATGAGCTTGTGGGCCTGGCGGTGAGAGTGGAGCAGAACGAGGCGCTACACAAGAGGTGGGCGAGAAGACTCGAAGACCTGGAGAACAGGTCGAGGAGAAAGAATCTGCGAATCTTGGGTCTCCCTGAGGGAGTGGAGGGGGCTGATGCTGGGGCATACGTGAGCACGATGCTCGAGACGATGATGGGCACGAAGGCCCCTTCGAGGCCGCTGGAGTTGGACGGGGCACATCGAGTGCTGGCGAAGAAGCCCCAGGCAAATGAGCCGCCAAGGGCGATGGTGGTGAGGTTCCACCGGTTCACGGACAGAGAGTGGGTCCTGAGATAGGCCAAGAAGGAGCGGAGCAGTAAGTGGGACAATGCAGAGACCCGAATATACCCGACTGGAGCACAGAGGTTGCAAAGCGGAGAGCGGGTTTCAACCGGGTGTCATTTGAGGCCAAGACTATTGTAGCGGACAATGGAGGGCGATATGTAATGGTGAGCGGTAGGCTGCAAGGGACGTGGGTGGTGTTGGTAAACGTATACGCCCCGAACTGGGATGATGCAGGATTCATGAAGCGCATGTTGGGGTGCATTCCGGACCTGGAGATAGGAGGCCTGATAATGGGAGGGGACTTCAATACAGTGTTGGATCCAGCACTGGACCGCTCCAAATCAAGGACTGGAAAGAGGCCGGCGGCGGCCAAGGTACTTGGGGGGTTTATGGATCAGATGGGGGGAGTGGACCCATGGCGGTTTGCAAGGCCGCAGGCCAGGGAATTTTCTTTCTTCTCCCATGTACACAAAGCCTACTCCCGGATAGATTTCTTTGTTCTGGGTAGGGCGCTCATCCCGAGGGTGGAGGGGACGGAGTACTCGGCTATAGCCGTTTCGGACCATGCCCCGCACTGGGTGGAACTGGAGCTGGGAGAGGAGAGGGACCAACGCCCGTTGTGGCGGCTGGATGTGGGACTGCTGGCGGACGAGGTGGTGTGTGGGAAGGTGAGGGGGTGTATCGAAAGGTACTTGGAGGCCAACGACAACGGGGAGGTGCGGGTGGGGGTGGTATGGGAGGCGTTGATCAGGGGAGAGCTAATTTCCATTAGGGCTCATAGGGAGAAGACAGAGGGTATGGAAAGGGAGAGGTTAGTGAGGGAGATTTTAGAGGAAGGTCGGTCAGCAGCAGCAGCAACCTTGGGGGGTGGGGGTGGGGGTGGAGGGGACGTCCTTTGAGGGGGGGGGAAAGGGGGGCACTGCCTGGGAGGGTTGATGAGCAAGAGATAACATGAAGGGTTGGGGAAACTGGCACGTACGGGTGAGGGCCAGTGTACAAAGCCGTGTAAATATATCATTTTGCCATGTATATATCTTGCTCTGCGCGATTTCTCGGGTTTTTTTGTTACAAGGGGGGGGGGGTTATTGTTTGTAAGGGAGAAAAATTGTGTTAAAAAACTTTAATAAATATATTTTTTTAAAAAAAAAGAAAAAGCAAGGGACCCAACACTGAGCTCTGGGGGACACCATTTCAACTTGTCTCCAGACTGAGAAATGCTCATCTATACCTACCTTTTGTTTCCTATCTCTTAGCCAACTTCTAATCCATGCTGCCAAGGATCCATCATTCCCAAACATTTCTAATTTGCTAACCAACCTGACAAATGGCACCATATCAAAATGCTTTCTGCAAGTCCAAATATGCAGGACGGGTTTCTCCGTCCCTTCACGCCAGATTTAAAGTTCAGCCCTCCGGCGGGATTCTCCGTTTCGCCGGCTGGTCAGTGGGGTTTCCCATTGTGGGGCAGCCGAATGCCGTCAGCAAATCCCCGGCAGCCGGCAAAACGGAGCATCCCGATGGCGGAGAATCCAGTCCTCAAAGGCCGCAGCAGCCTCGGGCAGCAGGGTACTCCTCGATTCATTTACCGCTGACTCAGTCCTGATGCTCATTTCATAGGCATCTAAAATTTCATACCTGTTAGATAACTCCAAGGAGCACTGGGTTTCCTGGACCTGGTGTCTCTTTTCCTTTCGATGAATGGTCACTCACTCTCTTGCTATCCCTACACTCCTCCTTGCCTGCCTATCACAATGTGGAGTGACCAGACATGCTGAAAGACATGCTGTTGGGTAATTTGGACATTCTGAATTCTCCCTCTGTGTACCCGAACAGGTGCTGGAATGTGGTGACTAGGGGCTTTTCACAGTAACTTCATTACAGTGTTAATGTAAGCCTACTTGTAACAATAAAGATTCTTATCTTATAAGTGACCCACTGCTCCAAATCAGCTCCATGTTGTTCAAAGACCACTACCCTCTGGCACTTCATGCAGCTTTGATTGGCCTGTTTGTCTTGTGGATCCATAACCTCCCACATCTTGCATGCCACACATATTACAAGCTTTCCCAGAGTCTCTGCCAACTTTACTTGTCAAGATGATGCACACTACTGAGGCTCTGCTGTTTCTAAGCTACAAACAATTATCTAACATCCCTGCTCTTTCCCTCTCTTTTTTGGTTTGAGGAGGTGGAGAGGGAAACCCTATAGCAATGTAATGTTTGAGACTTTACCATTCTTTGGCACTGGGTCCTCCGTGATCCCCTTCTCAGCTGTGGTGAGCAAGCCAACTTCCCCCAGAATCCTACTCAATCACTTTTCACTACCATCCTCCATTGCCAATTAGTGTCAATGCCTCTGCTACTCGAGCTGTGCTTTGGAGCCCTGTCGTAGTTGGCAGTAATTGGCTCTGTAGGCTGCATCGTTTTGCCTGAAAATCGCCTTAATGGTCCTGAACATGCTGGTCCCTTTAAATTACTGCACCCTTCTGGCTGTGCAGAAAATGTAATGGGGCTTCATACTTAAAGATATTGCCCATGCTTTCATAGAGGGAACGTTGCTCAGCAGAGGAGACATTATTACTTGTGGTGGTCTGCTGAACAATCTCTCCATCGTGGAGGAAGGAGCCATTGCCAGCAGCTTTATGTCGAGCAGCTGAGGAACAGGAGCAGGAGGAGAAGGAGTAAAATGAGGTGGAAGAGATAATTCCTTGACAGTTCTTTCTGACAGGAATCATCATCCAAGTGTTACACTAATAAGCACAACCGAAATTCCCCATTTACCACTTTAATCACTTGCAGTGACCACTCTGTCACTGGCCATCATAGTGCTCCCTTGGCCACAATGCAAAAATAAATGTTTCCACAAATTAAACATTGCAACTCAAATTTGTGAATCATGTATTGCAAGATTGTATACAGGTGTCAATCAGACCATCAGAGACCTTCAGTCACAGGGACAGAGGTCGGCCATTTGGTGCATTGAGTCTGCTCCGCCTTTCAATGAAATCCTGACTAATCTGTTGTGATAATCCTCAACTCCACTTTCCCGCCTTATTTGGATTTGGATTTTGTTTATTGTCACGTGTACCGAGGTACAGTGAAAAGGATTGTTCTGCGAGCAGCTCAACAGATCATTAAGTACATGAAAATAAAATAAAATAAAATAAAATACATAATAGGGCAACACAAGGTACACAATGGAGCTACATAAACACCGGAATCGGGTGAAGCATACAGGGGTGTAATGTTAATGAGGTCAGTCCATAAGAGGGTTGTTTAAGAGTCTGGTAACATTGGGGAAGAAGCTGTTTTTGAGTCTGTTCGTGCGTGTTCTCAGACTTTTGTATCTCCTGCCCAATGGAAGAAGTTGGAGGAGTGAGTAAGCCGGGTGGGAGGGGTCTTTGATTGTGCTGCCCGCTTCCCCCAGGCAGCGGAAGGTGTAGATGGAGTCAATGGATGGGAGGCAGGTTTGTGTGATGGACCTGTTCTCTTACTTTGGTTTAATGTTGCAATCGTTCTGACTTACCAGTAACATAGGAATGGAGAAGAACATCTGAATTTTCAATTGATATTGATATTGACATTGGCCTTTGGATTTCGGCGGCAGTGGTGCGCAGGGGCCTTCTTCTTGGAGGTGAGTAGTGTATTTAAAAAGCCTTACCTTTACATGAGCAGCCCTTTGGATTTCGGCGGCAGCAGTGCGCAGGGGCCTTCTGGGAGGTGAGTAGTGAGTTTAAAAGCTCTTACCTTTACAGGAGCAGCCCTTTGGATTTCGGCGGCAGCGGTGCGCAGGGGCCTTCTGGGAGGTGAGTAGTGAGTTTAAAAGCTCTTACCTTTACAGGAGCAGCCCTTTGGATTTCGGCGGCAGCGGTGCGCAGGGGCCTTCTGGGAGGTGAGTAGTGAGTTTAAAAGCTCTTACCTTTACAGGAGCAGCCCTTTGGATTTCGGCGGCAGCGGTGCGCAGGGGCCTTCTGGGAGGTGAGTAGTGAGTTTAAAAGCTCTTACCTTTACAGGAGCAGCCCTTTGGATTTCGGCGGCAGCGGTGCGCAGGGGCCTTCTGGGAGGTGAGTAGTGTATTTAAAAACCTTACCTTTACAGGAGCAGCCCTTTGGATTTCGGCGGCAGCGGTGCGCAGGGGCCTTCTTGGAGGTGAGTAGTGAGTTTAAAAGCTCTTACCTTTACAGGAGCAGCCCTTTGGATTTCGGCGGCAGCGGTGCGCAGGGGCCTTCTGGGAGGTGAGTAGTGAGTTTAAAAGCTCTTACCTTTACAGGAGCAGCCCTTTGGATTTCGGCGGCAGCGGTGCGCAGGGGCCTTCTGGGAGGTGAGTAGTGTATTTAAAAACCTTACCTTTACAGGAGCAGCCCTTTGGATTTCGGCGGCAGCGGTGCGCAGGGGCCTTCTTGGAGGTAAGTAGTGTATTTAAAAACCTTACCTTTACAGGAGCAGCCCTTTGGATTTCGGCGGCAGCGGTGCGCAGGGGCCTTCTGGGAGGTGAGTAGTGTATTTAAAAACCTTACCTTTACAGGAGCAGCCCTTTGGATTTCGGCGGCAGCGGTGCGCAGGGGCCTTCTGGGAGGTGAGTAGTGAGTTTAAAAGCTCTTACCTTTACAGGAGCAGCCCTTTGGATTTCGGCGGCAGCGGTGCGCAGGGGCCTTCTGGGAGGTGAGTAGTGAGTTTAAAAGCTCTTACCTTTACAGGAGCAGCCCTTTGGATTTCGGCGGCAGCGGTGCGCAGGGGCCTTCTGGGAGGTGAGTAGTGAGTTTAAAAGCTCTTACCTTTACAGGAGCAGCCCTTTGGATTTCGGCGGCAGCGGTGCGCAGGGGCCTTCTTGGAGGTCAGTAGTGAATTTAAAAAGCCTTGCCTGGTCCCGTGTCTGTTCTTCTTTTCTGTTTTATTTGTTTTTATATAAGGCGGGAACCGGAAGTTCGACCTCTGGCAAGTCCCCCCCCCCACCAACCAATAAATTCTGGTGGAGAGGAAACCTGAGACACTACACGTGTAGTGTCTCCCACCCACCCTCCTCCTCTAACCTAATAATAAGACCCATTGGTGTAAGGTAAGTGCCATATTATATTATTATATTATTAGCATTGTGCAGGTCAAGGATCGGAGGTGGAGGAGCAGTCTCTGTCAGCGAGAGAACCTGAGAACATCTCAGACACTCAGAAGGTAAGTAAGTGATTTTTACTTTTATACCTTTTTTCAAATTGTGTGTGTCGGGGGGAAACTGAAGTGACATCACAGAAAAGCTGTGACCTGAGTGGCTGGTTGGGATTCTAACCTAAATTTAAAAAAAAAATAAAAATTTGAGTATTTGGGAACTAATTAAACATCATAACTTAATTATAATTTAGAGGATATCTAAGCCAGAGATCGGAGAGTATTATAGTTAGCTATCGCATTTCTATTAGAAATCTAGTGCTAGGAAACAGATAGTTGACAGTAACTTTGCAATTTAAAAAAAAAAGTATTTAAAAAAAAAGACAAATTTTAATTTTAATTAATTGACGCAATGTCAGTTAGAGGGGTGCTGTGCTCTGACTGTGAGATGTGGCAGGTCCGGGAGGCTTCCAGCGTCCCGGATGGCTTCATCTGCAGAAAGTGCACCCAACTGCAGCTCCTCACAGACCGCATGGTTCGGTTGGAGCAGCAATTGGATGCACTTAGGAGCATGCAGGTGGCGGAAAGCGTCATAGATCGCAGTTATGTAAATGTGGTCACACCCAAGGTGCAGGCAGAGAAATGGGTGACCACCAGAAAGGGCAGGCAGTCAGTGCAGGAATCCCCTGCGGTTGTCCCCCTCTCGAACAGATATACCCCTTTGGATACTGTCGGGGGGGATAGCCTATCAGGGGAAAACAGCAGCAGCCAGAGCAGTGGCACCACGGCTGGCTCTGATGTTCAGAAGGGAGGGTCAAAGCGCAGAAGAGTAATAGTAATAGGGGACTCTATAGTCAGGGGCACAGATAGGCGCTTCTGTGGACGTGAAAGAGACTCCAGGATGGTATGTTGCCTCCCTGGTGCCAGGGTCCAGGATGTCTCCGAACGGGTAGAGGGAATCCTGAAGGGGGAGGGCAAACAGGCAGAGGTCGTTGTACATATTGGTACTAACGACATAGGCAGGAAGGGGCATGAGGTCCTGCAGCAGGAGTTCAGGGAGCTAGGCAGAAAGTTAAAAGACAGGACCTCGAGGGTTGTAATCTCGGGATTACTCCCTGTGCCACGTGCCAGTGAGGCTAGAAATAGGAAGATAGAGCAGACAAACATGTGGCTAAACAGCTGGAGTAGGAGGGAGGGTTTCCGTTATCTGGACCACTGGGAGCTCTTCCGGGGCAGGTGTGACCTGTATAAAATGGACGGGTTGCATCTAAACCGGAGAGGCATAAATATCCTGGCCGCGAGGTTTGCTAGTGTCACACGGGAGGGTTTAAACTAGTATGGCAGGGGGGTGGGCACGGGAGCAATAGGTCAGAAGGTGAGAGCATTGAGGGAGAACTAGGGAATAGGGACTGTGTGGCTCTGAGGCAGAGCAGACGGGGAGAAGTTGCTGAACACAGCGGGTCTGGTGGCCTGAAGTGCATATGTTTTAATGCAAGGAGCATTATGGGTAAGGCAGATGAACTTAGAGCTTGGATTACTACTTGGAACTATGATGTTGTTGCCATTACAGAGACCTGGTTGAGGGAAGGGCAGGATTGGCAGCTAAACGTTCCAGGATTTAGATGTTTCAGGCGGGATAGAGGGGGATGTAAAAGGGGAGGCGGAGTTGCGCTACTTGTTCGGGAGAATATCACAGCTATACTGCGAGAGGACACCTCAGAGGGCAGTGAGGCTATATGGGTAGAGATCAGGAATAAGAAGGGTGCAGTCACAATGTTGGGGGTATACTACAGGCCTCCCAACAGCCAGCGGGAGATAGAGGAGCAGATAGGTAGACAGATTTTGGAAAAGAGTAAAAACAACAGGGTTGTGGTGATGGGAGACTTCAACTTCCCCAATATTGACTGGGACTCACTTAGTGCCAGGGGCTTAGACGGGGCAGAGTTTATAAGGAGCATCCAGGAGGGCTTCTTAAAACAATATGTAAACAGTCCAACTAGGGAAGGGGCGGTACTGGACCTGGTATTGGGGAATGAGCCCGGCCAGGTGGTAGATGTTTCAGTAGGGGAGCATTTCGGTAACAGTGACCACAATTCAGTAAGTTTTAAAGTACTGGTGGACAAGGATAAGAGTGGTCCGAGGATGAATGTGCTAAATTGGGGGAAGGCTAATTATAACAATATTAGGCGGGAACTGAAGAACATAGATTGGGGGCGGATGTTTGAGGGCAAATCAACATCTGACATGTGGGAGGCTTTCAAGTGTCAGTTGAAAGGAATACAGGACAGGCATGTTCCTGTGAGGAAGAAAGATAAATACGGCAATTTTCGGGAACCTTGGATGACGAGTGATATTGTAGGCCTCGTCAAAAAGAAAAAGGAGGCATTTGTCAGGGCTAAAAGGCTGGGAACAGACAAAGCCTGTGTGGCATATAAGGAAAGTAGGAAGGAACTTAAGCAAGGAGTCAGGAGGGCTAGAAGGGGTCATGAAAAGTCATTGGCAAATAGGGTTAAGGAAAATCCCAAGGCTTTTTACACGTACATAAAAAGCAAGAGGGTAGCCAGGGAAAGGGTTGGCCCACTGAAGGATAGGCAAGGGAATCTATGTGTGGAGCCAGAGGAAATGGGCGAGGTACTAAATGAATACTTTGCATCAGTATTCACCAAAGAGAAGGAATTGGTAGATGTTGAGTCTGGAGAAGGGGGTGTAGATAGCCTGGGTCACATTGTGATCCAAAAAGACGAGGTGTTGGGTGTCTTAAAAAATATTAAGGTAGATAAGTCCCCAGGGCCTGATGGGATCTACCCCAGAATACTGAAGGAGGCTGGAGAGGAAATTGCTGAGGCCTTGACAGAAATCTTTGGATCCTCGCTGTCTTCAGGGGATGTCCCGGAGGACTGGAGAATAGCCAATGTTGTTCCTCTGTTTAAGAAGGGTAGCAAGGATAATCCCGGGAACTACAGGCCGGTGAGCCTTACTTCAGTGGTAGGGAAATTACTGGAGAGAATTCTTCGAGACAGGATATACTCCCATTTGGAAGCAAATGGACGTATTAGTGAGAGGCAGCACGGTTTTGTGAAGGGGAGGTCGTGTCTCACTAACTTGATAGAGTTTTTCGAGGAGGTCACTAAGATGATTGATGCAGGTAGGGCAGTAGATGTTGTCTATATGGACTTCAGTAAGGCCTTTGACAAGGTCCCTCATGGTAGACTAGTACAAAAGGTGAAGTCACACGGGATCAGGGGTGAACTGGCAAGGTGGATACAGAACTGGCTAGGCCATAGAAGGCAGAGGGTAGCAATGGAGGGATGCTTTTCTAATTGGAGGGCTGTGACCAGTGGTGTTCCACAGGGATCAGTGTTGGGACCTTTGCTGTTTGTAGTATATATAAATGATTTGGAGGAAAATGTAACTGGTCTGATTAGTAAGTTTGCAGACGACACAAAGGTTGGTGGAATTGCGGATAGCGATGAGGACTGTCTGAGGATACAGCAGGATTTAGATTGTCTGGAGACTTGGGCGGAGAGATGGCAGATGGAGTTTAATCCGGACAAATGTGAGGTAATGCATTTTGGAAGGGCTAATGCAGGTAGGGAATATACAGTGAATGGTAGAACCCTCAAGAGTATTGAAAGTCAAAGAGATCTAGGAGTACAGGTCCACAGGTCATTGAAAGGGGCAACACAGGTGGAGAAGGTAGTCAGGAAGGCATACGGCATGCTTGCCTTCATTGGCCGGGGCATTGAGTATAAGAATTGGCAAGTCATGTTGCAGCTGTATAGAACCTTAGTTCGGCCACACTTGGAGTATAGTGTTCAATTCTGGTCGCCACACTACCAGAAGGATGTGGAGGCTTTAGAGAGGATGCAGAAGAGATTTACCAGAATGTTGCCTGGTATGGAGGGCATAAGCTATGAGGAGCGATTGAATAAACTCGGTTTGTTCTCACTGGAACGAAGGAGGTTGAGGGGCGACCTGATAGAGGTATACAAAATTATGAGGGGCATAGACAGAGTGGATAGTCAGAGGCTTTTCCCCAGGGTAGAGGGGTCAATTACTAGGGGGCATAGGTTTAAGGTGAGAGGGGCAAGGTTTAGAGTAGATGTACGAGGCAAGTTTTTTACGCAGAGGGTAGTGGGTGCCTGGAACTCACTACCGGAGGAGGTAGTGGAAGCAGGGACGATAGGGACATTTAAGGGGCATCTTGACAAATATATGAATAGGATGGGAATAGAAGGATACGGACCCAGGAAGTGTAGAAGATTGTAGTTTAGTCGGGCAGTATGGTCGGCACGGGCTTGGAGGGCCGAAGGGCCTGTTCCTGTGCTGTACATTTCTTTGTTCTTTGTTCTTTTGTTCTTTACGCAGATTTAAAGCAGGCAGCACGGTGGCGCAGTGGTTAGCATTGCCGCCTCACGGCGCCAAGGTCCCAGGTTCGATCGCGGCTCTGGGTCACTGTCCGCGTGGAGTTTGCACATTCTCCCCATGTTTGCGTGGGTTTCGCCCCCACAACATAAAAAGATGTGCAGGGTAGGTAGATTGGCCACACCAAATTCCCCCTTAATTGGAAAAAATGAATTGGGCACTCTTAAATTTATTAAAAAATAAATAAATCAGGCAGTAACAATTTTGGGGGACTGGTAAAATTTCAAATGCCATATTTCATGATGTACTTTCTGCTCATTCTATTGAGCTTATTTGCATTCCCCAAACGCAGTACCAAAACATTCTTGCCCTCAAGTAAGGATTTGCATTTTCATTGGAGTGGAAACAAGTCTAGAATTACAGCCCTGCAGCAATTAACCCAGGCACTGGCACTAGTGAAGAGATCAGGAAATTGTCTAGGGTGGTGGGAACGGCTGAGGTAAGGGGAGTTAAATGAGTGACCCTTCCTTAATTTGTTTCCTTCGGGCTATATCCTGGGGATTCCCTGGGCCGTACAGTTGACTAAAAGACCCGACAGAAGCCTCACCGTTAGGTGCCCCTGTACGAACAAATGAACAGGTAGGAAACTGAGTCACGCTGGGCTTGTGATTACTCAGGTTGCAGGCCCAGTTACCTTATTTTGAGGCAGTCCAGGGAGTCTGGAGCAGCTCTCTGGGAGCAGACACCAGACGGAATAGGCTCATGTCCCCAGTTCTTTGTCAATATGCCTGGGAATTGAGCGCTGCCCAGACACAGTGAAGAAGATTTGCTCTCAAATATTTAGGAGGTCGAACCATTCCAAACACATGTATATTTAGTCGACGTTGAATCTCTACTTGGTGCTGCCAGCGTGCTACAAAATGGATCACAGGTTCACAGCCTTTACCCTGTTTGAAAAATACATCCCCACCAGCAACACCTATCCTCTGATCTAACCTCTATAACAGCCAGAAACAACAGGGATCCGGAAGGAAGCATTCTTCCTTAAAAGAATTTATCAGCTGAGAAAAAAAGCATCTTCCGAAGAAGATTACATAATAAAGGCAATTAGGTTCTTTGCTTTATATATTGAATCACAAATGTGTTGTTGAACTTGGTAGGCAAACAGCTATAGTATTGTATGTAGTTCTGGGCACCCTGTCGCAGATGGAATATTTAAGCCTCAGAAAATGAACAGTGAAGATTCATTCGAATTATATCACGAATTAGACATCGCAAGTCATTAAAAAAATGCTGTAAAATGTAATACTCTTTAGTAGAACAGAAGGTTGAGGAGGACTGTAAAATACAGGACTTTAAAATTATGAAATGTATTGAAAAGGTAAATTAGGGAAAGGTTCTCTCGACTCCCGTTTAACCGTTTAAAAAAATTGGGGGCAAATCCAAGGTCATCATAAAAGGCGAATAGGATAGTCTTTTTTCACATGCGGGAATGCTTTTTTAAATTCGTTCATGGGATGTGGGCATCTCTGGTTGGGCCAATATTTATTGCCCATCCCTAATTGCCCTTGAGGGGACAGTTAAGATTAGACCATACAGGCCTGGAAATTTGTTAATGCTGTGCCTTTTTAAAGCATAAAATTGAGAGCAAAGCGTCCATTATGGTGAATGGTGCAGGAGCAACATTATAAGCTGGAAGTGAACGGATCGTATGAGCAAAGGCTCCAGTGTAGATCTTCAGACCATGCTTGAAACAGCTAAATAAAAATAGGAGACCTAACTCTTGCATTAGACCCCTTCTAGAAACTGGACTGCCTTGGACACAGCTAGCCTCAGATCCTTTGTTCTCAGCGTAGCCATTTACACATTCAGCCGAACAGGTACTTCTTAGGTGATTTGCTGGAATCAATGCTGGAACCATAAAAACCGGTACATTTTTAAATGAAACGTTGACCTGAATTTCTTCACTCAGAGGGCAGTGAATATTGTATTTGGTCTTTTATATCTTACAAAGGAATCCACCAAACACCTCGACCTGTCCAAACCAGAATCTTTATCGAGCCTTGTGTGGTAAGATAGCAATCTGTTCCAGAGCACGTTATCATGGAGGTTATCATGGAGTCTGCATATTACTCCTCTGTAATCTGCACCTTGCACCGACCATTCACTTGTATGTCTTATTACCCTCTCAATCTCGTTGCTGGATGTGTCTCCCCTTATATGTGAGTCACTGGTCACATAACCTTAGTCTTGAGACCACATGGTGTGTTAGCACGGTAGCACAAATGGATAGCACTGTGGCTTCACAGCGCCAGGGTCCCAGGTTCGATTCCCCTCTGGGTCACTGTCTGCGCAGAGTCTGCACGTTCTCCCCATGTGTGCGTGGGTTTCCTCCGGGTGCTCCGGTTTCCTCCCACAGTCCAAAGATGTGCAGGTTAGGTGGATTGGCCATGATAAATTGTCCGTAGTGACCAAAAAGGTTAGGAAGGGTTATTGGGTTACGGCGATAGGATGGAAGCGAGTGCTTAAGTGCAGACTCGATGGGCCGAATGGCCTCCTTCTGCACTGTATGTTCTATGTTCTATGTCTGCACCGCCATCTGCTATTTGGAGGCGGCACACTATCCATCTATGACATAGCTCATAGGAATATCACCACAGTGAATCCCTGGAATTCTCTTCCAGACAGTGATGTGTTAGGCAGGTAGGTTTGATGTGGACTACGTTTGATGCAGGGAAGCTTGAAAAAAACATCTAACACTGGAGAAGATCCAACACTGTTTTATTCAATGATAGAACTGATATACATATTCAGCTGTGGGTCGATACCATACTGAACTGACTGGAGACCTTTTAGTAGCCTGACCAGACTTACTAGCTACCGCATGGTGTTGGCACTAGCTAGTTCGTGGACTCTGACTGTCTCAGTGGCTGGGTCCCGAGAGAGCGGGAAACCTAATGCCCTCTGACTTTATAGTGGCAGTGTCCTGTCTGGTGATTGGCTGCACTGTGTTGTGTGCTTACTGGTCATCCTGTGTGTCAATCACTGCCTGTCTGCATCTCATTATATACATGAGTGGATATTATGACATCTCCCCTTTTTTTTTAGATAAATTAATACGAAGGTGTGCGTGCATATATATATATATATATATGACTATATACAAAAGGTATCTAAATGAACATATATACATAGGAAGGTGTCGATAGTGCAGATACATGGCAAATGAAACAATATTTACAGAGGTTAAATCGATGAAGTTACAAAATGTACAAAAGTTCAGTCTACAGAATCAGTCTTTGTGGTGGGCGACAAATTCTTGTTGATTGCCGCACGGGTTGATCAGGAGCCGCCTGCATGTGGATAGGCGGGATCGCTGCCATCGCGGTGGTCTAATGGACCAGCAGGATTGCTGGTAGATCGGTGGCCTCGTGGCAGGGTACGTCCGGAGGAAGCATCGTAGGTGGCGGGGCACTTCGGTCAGGTAGCGGGCGTGGAACTCTTCGCAGTGCCCGTCTGTTGCGCCGTAGCAGGGAGCCATCAGCCATGCGGACAAGGAACAACCTTGGGGCCACTTGTTTGATCACAACAGCTGTGGCTGATCAGCCACCCTCAGGCAACTGGACACGAACATGATCAGTTGGGGCCAGCTCGGGCAGATCCGTGGCTTGAGCATCATATGTGGCCTTCTGTTGGGCCCGTGACTGCTGCATTTTCTGTAAGACTGTGAGGTGGTCAAGGTCGGGAACGTGGATGGCTGGAACTGTGGTCCTCAGAGTGCAATTCATGAGCATCTGTGCTGGAGACAACCCAGTGGACAGTGGGGTTGCCCTGTATGTCAGCATCGCCAGGTTGAAGTCGGAGCTTGAGTCTGCAGCTTTGCACAGCACCGCTTTACAATATGGACCCCTTTCTCGGCCTTCCCGTTTGACTGCGGGTAGTGGGGACTGGAGGTTACGTGACGGAAGTTGTCGGACTGTGCAAAATCAGACCATTCCTGGCTGTTAAAGCAAGGACCGTTGTCGCATATTACCGTGAGCAGAATCGCATGCCTGGCGAACGTTTCTTTGCATGCTTTGATTACTTCGACGTGAGGTCAGACAGTTTCACCACTTCTGGGTAACTGGAGAAGTAGTTGACCAGGAGTACGTAGTCACGCCCCTTGGCATGGAAAAGGTCTCCACCTACTTTGGACCACGGAGAGGTCACGATCTCGTGCTGTTGCAGCGTTTCCTTGGGTTGAGCTGTTGAAACGTTTGACAGGTAGGGCAGTTGAGGACTGTGTCGGCAATGTCCTGGAGCTCAGCATCGGCATTTCTCGACCCCAAGGTGACCCTCATGGACCCTCAGCACCATAGCCCGCATGCTCTGAGGAAGTACGATCCTGAAGAGTTTCAGAAGGATTCCCTCCACCACCGTCAGGTCGTCTTTTACGTTATAAAACTGGGGACATTGTCCCTTCTGCCAGCCATTGGTAAGGTGCTGCATCACACACTGCAGCAGAGGATCCTTGGCCGTCTCCTCACGAATTTGGACCACCCGCTCGTCAGAGGCCGGAAGGTTGGTGGCACACAACTGCACTTGCGCTTCTATGTGGCAGGTGAAGTCACTTTGTTCACATGGTGTGGTAATGGACCTGGATAGGGCATCTGCAATGATCAGCTTTTTGCCTGGTGTGTAGACAAGTTCGAATTCGTAGTGGCATAGCTTAAGAAGAATTCGCTGGAACCGAGGTGTCATGTCATTTAAATCCTTCTGGATTATATGGACTAGAGGCCTGTGGTCCGTTTCTACCGTGAATTTTGGCAGGCCGTAAACGTAGTCGTGAAACTTGACTATCCCTGTCAGGAGGCCCAGACACTCCTTCTCAATCTGAGCGTACCATTGCTCAGTGGGCATCATGGCCCTGGAGGCATACGCCACTGGAGCCCAGGACGAGGAGTCATCTCGCTGAAGGAGCACTGCCCCAATGCCGTCCTGGCTTGCATCAGTCGATATCTTGGTTTCCTTCATTGGGTCGAAGAACGCTAGAACTGGGGCTGTGGTGAGCTTTTATTTCAGCACACGCCATTCCTCTTCATGGTGGGCAGCCACTGGAATTCCGTCGACTTCTTGACGAGATGGCGGAGGGCCGTGGTGTGGGATGCCATATTGGGAATGAATTTCCCGAGGAAGTTGACCATCCCGAGGAAGCGGAGGACCGCCTTCTTGTCCTCCGGGGTCTTCATGGCGTTGATCGCCGAGACCTTGTCGGCATCTAGCCGCACGCCCTGCTGCGAGATGTGGTCACCCAGGAACTTAATATCCGATTGACCAAATGAGCACTTGGCCCTATTGAGCTGGAGACCATGTTCATGAATTCTCTGGAATACCTTCTTGAGGCAAGTAATGTGTTCCTGGGGCGTTGTGGACCAGATAATTACGTCGTCAACGTATACTCACACCCCCTCGATGCCCTCCATCATCTGCTCCATGATGCGGTGAAATACTTCGGAGGCCGATATGATACCAAAAGGCATCCGGTTGGAGCAGTAGCGACCGAACTGGCTGTTGAATGTGCACAGCTTGCGACTGGATGCGTCCAGCTGCATTTGCCAAAAACCCTTGGAGGCGTCCAGCTTTGTAAAGAATTTAGCATGAGCCATCTCACTGGTCAACTCTTCACGTTTTGGTATTGGGTAATGCTCCCGCATGATGTTGCGGTTTAGATCCTTAGGGTCAATGCAAATGCAAAGCTCCCCTGACGGCTTCTTTACGCAGACCATGGAGCTGACCCAGTTGTTTGAGCAGGATTTTATATCGGTATGGGAGCGTGCCCATTCCATCAAATACGCTGTGGTTCTGCGTAATAATGTCATCTATGTCGGCTTGTAAGTTTCCATCAGGCGAGGCCGTCGCCGGTGATGATGACAAGGTGTGGACTCGCAGAACCAGGTTCAGGGGCTTGCAGGCACGAGCACCGAGCAGGGACGCTCTGTCAGGCCCGACGATTTCAAACCGCAGTGTTGCCTTGATCGCCTTGTTGGATACCCCTAGTTGACAGGAGCCACTGGCAGCTCTGGCATTGCCATTGTAGTCAAGGAGCTGGCAGGCCGGTGGAAGAATGCTTGGTCTGGCGTGGATGGTGTCGAGGTCGGATTTTGAGATGAGGTTCACTGATGCGCCGGTGTCCAGTTTAAATCGGATGCGAGCCTTGTTAACTGTAAAGACAGCACACCACTCGTCGTCGGGATCCACACTGAGGATCGAGAGGCATTTCGCCGTTGTGGTGGAAGGCAGCGCATGTTTAGTTATGATGCCCACCCGGTATGGGGACTTGAGTCACTCAGCATCAGGGTCTGTTGGGCTGTCGCGATCGGAATCTGGCATGCCTTGGTGTATTGAGCGGACACTTCTGCGCCGCAGCTGGGATCGCTGGCTGCTGAGCGGTGGAGCAGACCTGCAAAGGGCTGCGTAGTGGCCAAGCTTGCCACACTGCAGACACCGGCGTCATTTTGCCGGACATTGCCACTTTAAATGGGCGGAGCCACAATTCGGACGCGTCATGACGCCGACGTCAGCGCGTTCCGTGCGCCATCGCGCATGCACAGTGTGGCCGGTCGACGTACGCACCTGCGTAGTCGGGTTGTCGGGCTCGTCGTCCACTCGGTCGTGGCACGCATGCGCAGGGACCCGGGAGAAGAGCGTCAAACGGTCACTCTCCTCGATGCTCAGGCCCTGCATTTGTGCAATGGCCTGCACCCGTTCCGCCTCCTGGGGGGCCAGCTTCGCAGTTTCTGCCACCCTGATGTGGGAGTAACGATTCTTAGCATGCTCATAGACAACGCGCGTCTAGATAGCGACAGAGAGGGTCAACTGTTTGACTTTCAGGAGCTGCTGCCGAAGGGAGTCGGAGTTGACCCCGAAAACGATCTGATCCTGGATCATGGAATCAGCCGTCGAGTCACAGTTACATGACTGCGCTAGGATGCGGAGATGGGTGACGAAGGACTGAAAAGGTTCATCCTTACCCTGAAGCCTCAGTTGGAAAATGTACCGTTCAAAGCTCTCATTCACCTCAATGTCGCAGTGGCTGTCAAAATTCAGCTGGACCTTATTGAATTTTGTTTCGTCTTCGCCGTCAGCGAACGTAAGGGAGTTGTAGATGTGGATGACGTGGTCCCCCGCGGTGGAGATAAATAGCGCGATCTTCCTGGCATCCGATGCTGCTTCGAGGTCAGAGGCCTCGATGTACACGAGGAACATTTGCTTGAAGATTTTCCAATTGGCGCCGAGGTTGCCGGAGATGCAGAGCTGCGGAGGAGGCTGGATGTTTTCTATCTCACTGGATGGCTGCTTGCTGGTCAATGCTGATTCACTCGAGGTCTGTCAAGATCAGTATCACTCTGGTACCATGATGTGTTAGGCAGGTAGGTTTGATGTGAACTGCACTCAATGCAGCGAAGCTAGAAACAGACGTCTAACACTGGAGAAGATCCAACACTGTTTTATTCAATGATAGAACTGATATACATATTCAGCTGTGGGTCGATACTATACTGAACTGACTGGAGACCTTTTAGTAGCCTGACCAGACTTACTAGCTACCGCATGGTGTTTGCACTTGCTAGTTCGTGGACTCTGACTGTTTCAGTGGCTGGGTCCCGAGAGAGCGGGAAACCTAGTGCCCTCTGGCTTTATAGTGGTAGTGTCCTGTCTGGTGATTGGCTGCACTGTGATGTGTGCTTTCTGATCATCCTGTGTTTCAATCACTGCCTGTCTGCATCTCAATATATACATGAGTGGATATTATGACAGACAGGACTGTGGAAGCTCAATCATTGAGCATGTTCAAGGCAGAGATCAATAGATTTCTAGATTCTAATGACATCACATAATTTGGGGGTAACACGGGATAGTGGTGTTGCAGCAGATGATCAGCCATGACCAAGTTAAATGGCGGAGCAGTTTCGAGGGGCTGAATAGGCTATTCCAGCTCTGATGGTCCTATGAACACACCTGAGCAGAACTTCAGACACTGTAAATTATTTATATATGGTTTATAAATGTGCACAGGTGAAATTGTTTAAAGATCTCAAAAATGCCAAACACAATTTAACATTCAGTTTTAGCATTCAAATAAATACTGAATTCTGCTTCAGCAGCAGCAACTTGTATTCATTTAGCACCTTTAACATGGTAAGATGCACCAAGGCACTTGAGATGCTCATACTGTTCACAGAGGCATAGAATCCCTACAGTGTAAAAGGAGGCCATTCGGCCCATTGTGTCTGCACCGACCCTCTGAAAGAGCATGCTACCTCGGACCATGCGCCCACCCTATCCCCATAATCCAGTAACCCCACCTAACCTATTGGACACTAAGGGGCAATTAAGCATGGCCAATCCACCTAACCTGCACATCTTTGGACTGGAGGAGGAAACCAGAGCACCTGGAGGATATCCACACAGACAGGAGGAAAATCTGCAACTCCAATTTACACAAATATGGGGAGTCCACACCGAGTAAAATAAAAAACAAAGTTTTATTTACACAAACGATATGTACACTACAAGGTAAGGATCTATTGGGTCGGTACCTTACTTGCCGAGCTTTTATACATGGGTTAGTTGAGATACCCCACCCCTAGCAGGGAGCTCACAATCTGCAAGAGGTACGGGGAAGCCAAGCATTCCCACCCCATAGGTTCCATGCGGGGTATTAGACTCCACACAGGCAGTCACCCAAGGCTGGAACTGAACCCGGGTACCTGGTGCTGTGAGGCAGCAGTGCTAACCACTGTGCCACTGTGGTGCCCCTGGTATCGGTGAAAGGCTTTAGGAATTGCCAGAAAGGAAATACATTATTTAAAACTGTGCAATGGCAAACCTGGAGGGCTCAATTTTAATCATGGTGCAAGAAATGTTTCTGTACTTCTCAATGGTGGGAAATTGAATTGCTTCATCACCTCTATTGTATGTGGTTGGAAATGAGCGTCCTCAAATAATTACTACTCAGAAGGAGGGAATCCCCAGCCAATCGCTCAATGATGAAAAATCCTTTTTCAAATTTAGAAATCAAGATATCGCTCTGTGTGAGATGCCACCAAGGTTGGAATGACCAAAAGACAAGGGAAGTCAAGAAGTAGCGATGAGGAGACACAAAACTTTGGTCTGAAAGCCTGCAGCTTATAGAAAAAAAGGAAGAAGTGATAGCAATCGGCACCTCCACAGTAATGAGGTTCTGCGAAAGAATGTGTTATAGCCGGAGATTAGATGAATCTTGATTTCAACACAGCAGGGATCGAGGGAGGACAATCTGATACTTCCAGGTTTGAAAGTAGAGGAAAGTTCAGAGGACCTAAGCCCGGAATAGTATTGGTACATTAGGGAGAAAGGAGAAAATTGAAATGGAGAGAGTGCAGGAGAAAGGTTGACAGCATGAGATCAAAGGATTGCCAATGAGGTAATAAGCCTTTTGATGTATCCCTACAATTTAAGAGTGTGAGAGAGGTCATTTAGGAGCCTTCTGAGATATGGGAGCAACAGTCAGAGAGCTTGGAAATATTTGAGCTTTAAAAATAATTAGGAATTGTTAAATGAAAAAGAAATGTTTGGCATGAAAGAAGTGCCAGTCTTTGCAGGCATTTTTAGTAATGGAGAAGTAAAAGCTCCTTCAGGAGAGATAATTAGGCCAAGAATCTTAGACAAGAAGGAAGAATGAGGATAGCCAAGAGGCACAGAGAAACTTGGCGTGGAACATATCAGCGGAAGAGCAGAATTGTTTCAGTTTTATTCCGAGGAAGTCTGCATATAACTGTCCCACTGGTGTTTTGCTCAAACATCAATACATGCAAATTTTCTCCAGTCACCCCATCGTGCAAAATATCAGAGAATGCAGTTTCCTGTATTTATAACAATTCCGAATAGATATCAAGTCACACCTCAAATTTTAGAAATAGCAGGGTCCAAATTCTGGTATTTTATACTATTTTGCGTTAAACCAATTGATTTTTGCTATTTTACGGTGATATTTTACAGGAACATTTGTGTTTTTCATTACTGAGGTTTGGATTGTACTTTCTATATCTTTGCATATTTTTCAATTCTTTTGCCATGCAATCTAGGGAAATCAAGGCCTTTGACTTTGAATAACATAAAGGACAAGATTTCCATTCCTTATCATATGCTGTGGATGAAAGTAAGAGGCACTCCACAGTGGGTTATTGAGTTCAGAGAGACACAGTTGATTGTAAAATTAAATTATTAGGAAAAGCCTTGGTAGGGTCCAATTTATATGAAATTAGTTCCCGGTGACTGATGGGGACGCAGAAAGACATTATACTGGGTCAGTCAACATCAGGCTCACCTCTGCTTCTACAATCGATATTGATTCAACAAGCAATGGTAGCCCTGCATATATTGTCAGCGTTAAGAGGACTGCGGGCAAATAGAGAATTATAAGAACATAAGGACTAGGAGGAGTAGGCCATCTGACTCCTCGAGCCTGAGCTGCTATTCAATAAGATCATGGTTGATCTTTTTGTGGACATAGCTCCACTTACCCGCCCGCTCACCATAACTCTTAATTCCTTTACTGTTCAAAAATCTATCTAACTTTGCCTTCAAAGATCCAACGAGGTAGCCTCAAATGCTTCACTGGGCAGGGAATTGCACAGATTTGCAACCCTTTGGGTGAAGTAGTTCCTCCTCGACTCAGTCATAAATCTGCTCCCCCTTATTTTCAGGCTATGCCCCCTAGTTCTAGTTTCACCCCCAGTGGAATCAATTTCCCTCCTTCTATCTTAACAATTCCCTTCATAATTTTGTATGTTTCAATCAGATCCACCTCATTCTTCTAAATTCCAATGAGTATAGTCCCAGTCTACTTGTCTCTCCTCATAAGCTAATCCTCTCAACTTCAGAATCAACCTAGTGAAGCTCCTCTGCACCCCCTCCAGTACCAATACATCCGTTCTCAAGTAAGGCGACCAAAACTGTACAGAGACTCCAGGTATGGCCTCACCAGCACCCGATACAGCTGCAACATAACATCCATGTTTTTAAACTCCATCCCTCCAGCAATGAAGGACAAAACTCCATTTGCCTGCTTAATTACCTGCTGCACCTGAAAATCAACTTTTTGCGATTCATGAACAAGGACACGCAGGTTCCTCTGCACAGCAGCATGCTGCAATTTTTTGCCATTTAAATAATTGTCAATTTTGCTGTTATTCCGACCAAAATGGAATCACTGACTTATATTTGTGCAAAACATTTAGACTGAGATACAATTGCAGAATATTTTGAGTTTTTAGTATAAACATGGAGGGTAAGCCTTCAGCCTCAGTATCATTTGTTGAATAGTTCAAAACTTATCGATAACTAAAAACTAAACACAAACCTCTTACATTATTGAAGTCACATCTTTTTGTGGGCAGGTGTGGTAAGAAGATAGCTACCTTGGGCGAGATTCTCCAACCCCCCGCCGGGTCGGAGAATCGCCGGGGGCTGGCGTGAATCCCGCCCCCGCCGGTTGCCGAATTCTCCAGCACCGGATATTCGGCGGGGCGGGAATCACGCCACGCCGGTTGGCGGCCCCCCCCCCCCCCGGATGGGCCGAAGTCCCGTCGCTAAAATGCCTGTCCCGCCGGCGTGGATTAAACCACCTACCTTACCGGCAGGACAAGGCGGCGCGGGCGGGCTCCGGGGTCCTGGGGGGGGCGCAGGCGATCTGGCCCCGGGGGGTGCCCCCGCGGTGGCCTGGCCCGCGATCGGGGCCCACCGATCCGCGGGCGGGCCTGTGCCGTGGGGGCACTCTTTCCCTTCTGCCTTCGCCACGGTCTCCACCATGGCGGAGGCAGAAGAGACTCCCTCCACTGCGCATGTGCGGGAATGCTGCCAGCGGCCGCTAACGCTCCCGCGCATGCGCCGCCCGGAGATGTCATTTCCGCGCCAGCTGGCGGGGCACCAAAGGCCTTTTCCGCCAGCTGGAGGGGCGGAACTTCGTCCGGCGCGGGCCTAGCCCCTTTAGGTTGGGGCTCGGCCCCCCAAGATGCGGAGCATTCCGCACCTTTGGGGCGGCGCGATGCCCGACTGATTTGCGCCATTTTGGGCGCCAGTCGGCGGACATCGCGCCGATACCGGAGAATTTCGCCCCTTATTCCTAATTCCTAATTAAATTCAGGACCAAAGGTTGTTTGCTCACTGCAGGCTGCCAAGTATCGTAAAAAATATTCCAGTGCTGTGTAAATGCAGGGTGAAACTTTAACCTATCCAACCTGTCACGAAACTGACGTAGCTCAGTTAATAAAACAATAGTATTGTGGCCGATCCTATCTGTTTCCTCATTGGCACATAAATTTGATTTGCATAATAATCCAGCAAATGAACATTCTAGCACAAGTGAGTGTAATATAGTATATTACTCTTTTGAACCAGCCGAGTTGATGAAATGAACAATAGTCTTCTTGTAAAGATAAACTAATGTATTGAGTAATATAAGTAATATTTGTGAGTCTTTTTTACTTAATGCTCAATTAGTAAAGAAATAAAATATAGTAAAGATAAGTAACTAACGATACAATGTAATAATGAAATAAGTTATAACTTCTCTCTGTAGCTATTCTATGTCTTGTCTGTTCACTCTCCTGAAGCACACTTTCTCAGAAAGAGCAGGAAAGTCCTTATTATATCACCTGATATTGAGGCATCTAGTGTTGAATTGACTACTAGTTGTACATACATTGATCATGTATATTGATATACAGAGATCACTACATCCCTTTTTTAAAAACATTTTCTTGCAAATATTAAAAGAAAATTTTACATATGAAATGCAGTGTATATAATGTACAGCAATTACTAGAATTATGAAAAAGTTCACAAATTCAGATGATTGGGTCTTCTTCTCCTTGTCGATCTTGTTAATGCCAAAGGTGATGAAGAAGTTTTAATGTCTTTGTTGATCATCAAATTTGAATGCAGTTGCCGTTCAATTTATTTTTAAATTGTTTGATTCAAATCAAGATCAGGAAAAGTCTTCACAGTATCTGTGACTTGAAGTAGATCTCTACGATATCTTCTCAGAATGTTTCCATCTGAAGTTTTGGTCAGATAAGGTCTTGGTGAAAATTGCCTAATTATGCGAGCAATGTCAGACCAATCTCCTTCAGGAAGTCTTAATCTAACAGTATCATTCTCAGATAGAGTAGACAATCCTTTTGAATGTAGGTCAAAATATTGCGTTTGTTTCATTTTCTGTTGTTGAATTTTCTTCACCGTACGATGTTGTTCAGGATCAGGAAAATTTAACTGTGGTAGAGTTGTTTTTAAATTCCTGTTGTGTAACATTTGAGATGGCATCCTGTTGATAAAGGATAACCTTTCTCTTTTTTTCCATTGTACTGTGAAAGATGAGGGCTTGAAGTTACATGTTCAAAATTGTAATTCGATGAGAATTCTTGTCATTCATGACTCGAAAAACATGGGCCATTGTCAGACATGACAATACGTGGAATACCATGCCTGGCAAATATTTCCTTGCATGCCTTTATGACAGTACTGGATGTGATGTCGTTCAATTTCACTAGTTCAGGATAATTGGAAAAATAGTCAATGACAATGAGATAGTCCTTGCCATATAAGTGAAAGAGATCAGCACAACCTTAATCCATTGTGATGTAACTATATCATGTGGTTGCATTTGTTCTTTGCATTGACGATTTTCATGTGACTGAGAGGTTGAACATGATGATATCATGTCCGAGATATCATTGTTGATACCTGGCCAATAGGTTGATTGTCTGGCACGATGTTTACATTTCTCAATGCCTAAATGACCCTCATGAAGTCGAGAAAGCATTTCAGACCTCATGCTGTGTGGAATAACATTGTGATCTTGTCTCAGCAAAATACCATCCACAATAGTCAGTTTTGACTGAAAGCTTTGGTATTGCGGAAATTACCATTTGGCCATCCTTGTTGAAGATGCTGTATGTCTTTCATCAAAGTAGAATCTTTTAGTTTTTCAGTGCAAATTTGTTGCAATTTGAAATCAGAGGCTGGAAGTAACTCTCTGAATAATTGCAGTTGAGAATCAATATCATTGATCAATTCTTCTTGACTGATCTAGATAAAGTATCAGCGATTACTAACTTTTTACCTGGAGTATATTGTCGAGTGAAATCATATCTTGTCAATTTCATCATCAAATGCTGAAGTCTGGGAGTCATATCATTAAAATGTTTTTCAATGATATGTACAAGTGGGCGATGGTCACTTTCTACTGTGAACTTGGGTAGACCATAAACATAGTCGTGGAATTTGGTAATCCCAGTAACTAGCGCAAGACACTTCTTTTCCATTTGGGCGTACCTACACTCAGTCATAGTCATGGATCTTGACGCATAGGCAATAGGAACCCAATTATTGAAATGGTCTTATTGAAATAAAACAGCAGCTATGCCATTTTGACTAGCATCCGTTGAGATTTTAGTAGGTCTTGTAGGATCAAATAATTATAAGCAGAGCTTGTATCAATTGTTGTTTTAGATCTGCCCATTCTTCAGTATGTTTTTCAGTCCAACCAAAATCTGTATTCTTTCTGATCAGTTGATGTAGCGCAGTTGTTCTGTTAGCTAGATTTGAAATGAACTTTCCAAGAAAGTTGACAAATCCTAGAAAGCACAAGACTGCCTTCTTGTCTTTTGGAATTTGCATTGCCTTGATGGCTTGCACCTTATCTTCATCTGGCTTGATTCCATCAGCTGTGATGTTGTCACCTAAGAATTTCAAAGAGGAGGCAGCAAACATGCATTTAGCCTGGTTTAGTTTCAGATCATATTTGTATATCCTTTTGAATACTTCCTGAAGACATTTCATATGCTCTTCAGGTGTTGTTGACCAAACAATTATGTCATCAACATAAACACGAACACCTTCAATGTTCTCGGTCATTTGTTCCATTGTACGATGAAAAATTTCCGAAGCTGAAATAATTCCAAAGGGCATTCGGTTGAAACAGCACCTTCCGAAAGGTGTGTTAAAGGTACAGAGGAATTTACTGGAACTCTCAAGTTGCATTTGCCAAAAATCTTGTGACGCTTAAAGTTTCGTAAAAATCCTGGCATTGGCCATTTTTGCAGTAATGTCTTTCTTCTTTGGCATTCATGTTCTCTTCCAATATTGCAATTGAGATCTTTTGGATCCATAGATTTTTATCTCACCTGTAGGTTTTTTAACGTGGACTAGGGAGCTTACCCGGTCAGTAGGTTGAGTAATTTTTGATATGATACCTTGAACTTGCAATCTTGACAGTTCAGCCTTTAATCTATCTTTAAGAGAAGCAGGTACAGGTCTAGGTGGATGTATTACCGATTTGGCATCCTTCTTCAGTTGTATCTTGTACTGAAAAGGTAACGTACACATACCGTGAAGTACACCAGGGTATTCCTGTAAGAGTAGTTGAATGTCATCTTTGAGTGTAGTCGGCTGACAAGTATTAAGAAAAATTATTTGAATGAGCTGTAAATCTTTCCATGCTTGAGCACCAAGTAAAGAAGAACGAGTATCATTTACTATCTCAAATCTGATTTGTTTATGAATGTCCCTGTTTGTGCCACTCAGGTAACACGAACTATGTGAGAAAATTGGATTGCCATTATAATCTTTTAATGAGCACTCTGGAGGTTTTGAAAGACATTGGAATTGTATTCATATGCACAGTAGTCATCCATTTGTTGTTAACGACATTTATTCTTTGATCTTATTTTGTTTGAAGATCTTTTTTATTTTCATGACGAGCTAGCTTTGTTGCTCGAAGATTATTCTTGCTTGCTTGGAAATCATTCTTCATGGACGATTCAACCACACCAACGAAGAAATTATTTTCTAATGAGAAAATATCATCATCTTCTGTGAAACCTTCTTGTGTGTTGATTTCTTCTTTTTGTCCACAGCTCTCACTTTGTAGTATTTTTCCTGTGCAGGAGGAATGCAACTTGCGGATGATTGACACTGAGAAGCATAATGGTTTAACGTCTGAAATCTCAAACAGCATTTTCCAAAAGCAGGGCAGTTTATCTCTAAGTGGGCGTTGCCACACCTATGACACGTAATCACGTTGTCGTTGTGATGTATTAGTGGCGTATGTGCATGCGCAGACTTCTTCTTTTTCGTCTCGCATTTCTGTGCGTAGTGCGCATGTCCAGAGCCCGAAGATGCGTGCGAGGGATAGCAACTGTCCCTCACAGCCTTCTGCTTTGCCTGCAACACCATTTTGATTTTCTCTGCCTCGTGGTAGAGATTCACGCTTTTTTCCTTGGGATAAAATGCTAAATACAGACTTTTGGTCTGTTCCACGGAGATGCAAATCTCTCGCGATTTGCAACGTTAAATAATTTTGCCGAATTAAAGCTTCTCTGACAGTATAATCAAGTATGCCGTAAACAATTTTGTCTCTCACAAGCAAATCATGGAGATCTGCATTGTTACGCATTTAGCTAAGAGTTTGAGATCTGTGATGAAATTATTCACCGGCTCACCAACCTTTTGAACTTTTTAATGAAATTTTAATGTTCTAAAATTGGAAAGTTGATTCTCTGCTCCCGTGGCAAACATGATTTTGACGTGGGGCTGCGGAGAATCCAGCCCAAGTTTTATGCCCACAATTTCAGAGATGGTGCACTCTGGCTCCCAGGGTTCATTGTGGAGGAGACAGTCTCATACAGTGGTAAGTACAGAGGAGGAGTCTCATACAGTGGTAAGGTCCAAGGTAAGACTCTTCATAAACACATAAACTAAAAGATTTGTTTCTTGGCGGTCGGATTGCAGGATTGAAGAAGCTGGAAGCGAAGTATGGGCTGGAGCAGGGGGAAATGTTTAGATACATGCAGGTTCGAGATTTTGCCAGAAAGGAGATAGAGATCTTCCACATTGCTGGGGGAGGTGCTGACGACAGGGGGACTGGAGAAGCCGGTAGTGCTGGCGATTCACGGAGCTATTTTGGAAGAGGAGAAGGCACCACTGGAAGGGATCAAAGCAAAGTGGGAGGAAGAGTTGGGAGACGATATGGAGAAGGAGTTCAGGTGAGAGGTGCTCCGGAGAGTGAATGCCTCCACCTCGTGCGTGAGGTTGGGGCTGATACAGCTGAAGGTGGTATATAGAGCACACCTCACGTGGAAGAGGATGAGCTGATTCTTAGAAGGGGTAGAAGATGTGTGTGAACGTTGGGGGTGGGGGGGGGGTGGGGTGCACAAATCACGTTCATATGTTTTGGTCCTGTCCAAAGCTGGAGGATTACTGGAAGGAGGTCTTTAGGGTAATCTCTAAAGTGGTACATGTGAAACTGGGCTCGGGCCCTCGGGAGGCCATATTCAGGCTGTCGGACCAGCCGGAGTTGGAAACGGGTGCAGAGGCAGATGTTGTAGCCTTCGCCTCGTTGATCGCCCGAAGGCGGATCCTGAAGGGATGGAGAGCAACCTCTCCATCCTGTGCCCTGGCATGGCGGGGGACCTGTTGGAATTCTTGACTCTTGAGAAGGTTAAGTTTGAACTGAGGGGAAGGATGGAGGAGTTCTACAGTTCATGGGCATTATTCGTTATGCATTTTCAAGAACTGGATAACACGAACATTAGTTGGGGGGGGGCAGGTTGGGAGGGGTGGGAGGAGGGGGACTGTGTGTATTAATGGTGACTATGGGTGATTCCCAATTCCTTTTGATCATTTGTCTTTGTGAACATGCGGGCTAATGTTTGGGGTTTGGTGGGAGGAGGGGATCGACATATTCGTTACTGATTATTGTTGGTGGGTGTAAATTTGGGAGAAAATGTAAAAAAGGAGAATTAAAATATTTTTTTTACAAATAGGTATTTTGTGTCTGTCTTCATTGCAGAAAACTAAGAAAACTTCCCAAACATAGTTTAAATTAAGAGGTGAAAGGGAGGGAGGAACTTGAAACAATCACCATCAACAATGACAAGTTGCTGGGAAAGCTATTAGATCTAAAGGCTGACAAGCTCCCAGGGCCAGAAGGCCTGCATCCTGAAAATGAAAATCGCTTATTGTCACAAGTAGGCTTCAAATGAAGTTATTGTGAAAAGCCCCTAGTCGCCACATTCCGGCACCTGTTCGGGGAGGCTGGTATGGGAATTGAACCGTGCTGCTGGCCTGACTTGGTCTGCTTTTTAAAAGCCAGCGATTTAGCCCAGTGTGCTAAACCAGCCCCAGGTATCCTAGTATCTTAAAGGAGGTGGCTGTAGAGAGAGTAGAGGCATCGGTTGTAATCTTCCAAAATTCCTTCTATTCGGGAAGGGAACCAACAGGTTGGAAAATAGCAAATGTAACTGGCTGGAATCTCCATTACTGAGACTAAGTGTTGATGCCGTGGCAGACTTTCACAACAGCAAAACTGCCGCTGAACCTGGATTGATTCAGTGACTGTGTAGGGACTAGCACTGGCGCCACGAGGAACACAATGAGAAACGGTGCCAGATTCGCCGGGTCCGTGATTGACACTCGGGAGGCTGACAAGCTGCAGCCACATATACACATTCGAATCCCCACACACACTCATCCCAGCCAACAAGATGACACTGGTTGCACTGGAGTGTGTCCATCCCATTGGTGGGTCGGCTGGGCCCAGAGGTAAGCCCATACGACCTGTGGCTGAAAGTGCACAGTGGGCTGCCAGTGGCGTGTGCAGCTGCATGGCTGCCCTGGCAGAAGCCCCCCAGCCAGCGGCAGAACTGTCAACAAACCATGGCGATGTTGGACATTTTCCATACGCCTCTTCTCTCTCTCATCAGCCGTGATGCTGGTTTCACGATTTTTAAAAGCACAAGTGAATTGCACCTTTGGGAATTCGGCCCATCGAAGGTGAAGAATCATGGAGGCCCCTGGTGAATACCGGGTCAGGCCCGCTAATGATATGCCAATGCCGTTTACTGTACGGGAATTTCAGAATGCATTGATGCTGCTAAAGAGGCGACGGAACATCGCAATCTGGCGTGAAATCGGCGGCCGCCGTGATTTTGGCTCGATACCGATTCTCCGCCCAATCACGTATCCCAATTTCTGCGTCGGCCGACGGAGAATCCCACCCAACATCTTTATTCAAGAAAGTTGGGGGGGGGGGGGGGCGGGCAGAAAGCAAGAAACTATAGGACAGTTGGCCAAACATCTGTGATGGGGAAGTCGATAGAATCCATTATGAAGGAGATTATAGTGGGATATTTAAAAAAATCTTTATGAGGTCAGGCAGATACAACATGGTTTTGTGAAAGGGAAACTGGGAAATCCCACCTAGCGTCGTTTCAAAGGTTACGACAAAAGATAAGTGCACATGGTGTCGGGGGTAGCATATTAGCATCTCTCAAGGATTGGTTGGCTAACAGGAAGCAGAAAGCAAGGATAAATGGGTCCTTTTTTTGGGTTGACAAGCTGCAACTAGTAGAGTGCCACAGGGATCAGTGCCGCGGTCTCAACCATTGAGAATTTATATCAATGACTTAGAAAGAGGGACCAAATGTCCTGTGTCTAGACTTGCTGATGACAGAAAATAGATAGGAAAGTAATTTGTTCAGAGGAGTTAGAGAGTTTACAAAAGATTAAGTGGGTACAAATTTGGCAGATTATGTAAAATGTGGGAAAATGTGGACCTGTCCGCTTTGAAAGGAAGAATAGGAAAGCAGCATACTAGTTAAATAGTGAGAGATTGTAGAACCCAGTGGTACAGAGGGATCTGGGTGTCCTGATACATGAATCACAAAACATTAGTATGCAGGCACAGTAAGTGATTAGGAAGGCAGATGGAATGTTGGCATTTATCGCAAGGGAAATGGAATATAAAAGTAGTGAAATTTTACCACAGCTGTATAGGGCCATGGTGAGACCACATCTGGAGTACTGTTTACTGTTTTGGTCCCCTTATGGGAAAAATGATATACTTTAATGGGAAGAAGTTCGAGAAGGTACACTCAACTTACACTGAACCTTATGAAGAAAGATTGAACAAGCTGTGCCGATACCAATTGGAGTTCCGAAGAATGAGAGGTGATCTTATTGAAACATAGAAGATGCAGAGAGGACTTAATAGGGCGGATACTGGGAGGAAATTTCTACTTGTGGGGGAGACTAAAATTAGGGGGCATGGTTTAAGTTTTCAGATGGTGATGAGGAGAATTTCTTTCTCTCTCCGGAGGTTGTCAGCCTGTGGAATTCTCTTCCCCAGAAAGCAGTGGTGGCTGGGTAACTGAACTTATTCAAGGCCGAGTTATAGATTTTTGATAGTCAAGGGTTATGGATGCCAGACAGGAAAGTGGAGTTGAAGCCATAACCAGGGGCAAAGTTCTCCAGAAACGGTGCGATGTCCGCCGACTGGCGCCCAAAACGGCGCAAATCAGACGGGCATCGCGCCGTCCCAAAGGCGCAGAATGCTCCGCATCTTTGGGGGCCGAGCCCCAACCCTGAGGGGCTAGGCCCCCGCCGGACTAATTTCCGTCCCGCCAGCTGGTGGAAAAGGCCTTTGGTGCCCCGCCAGCTGCCGCGGAAATGACATCTCCGGGCGGCACATGCGCGGGAGCGTCAGCGGCCGCTGACAGCTTCCCACGCATGCGCAGTGGAGGGAGTCTCTTCTGCCTCCGCCATGGTGGAGACCGTGGCGGAGGCGGAAGGGAAAGAGTGCCCCCACGGCACAGGCCTGCCCGCGGATCGGTGGGCCCCGATCACGGGCCAGGCCACCGTGGGGGAACCCCCGGGGCCAGATCGCCCCGCGACCCCCCCAGGACCCCGGAGCCCGCCCGCGCCGCCTTGTCCCGCCGGTAAGGTAGGTGGTTTAATCTCTGCCGGCTGGACAGGCATTTTAGCGGCGGGACTTCGGCCCATCTGGGCCGGATAATCGAGCGGGGGGGCCCGCCAACCGGCGCGGCGTGATTCCCGCCCCCGCCGAATATCCCGTGCCGGAGACTTCGGCAACCGGCGGGGGCAGGATTCACTCCAGCCCCCGGCGATTCTCCGACCCGGCGGGGGGTCGGAGAATTTCGCCCCAGATCACCCATGTTCTGGTCAGGCTGCATTTTTGTTTCTAAAGACACTAAAGGGCATTCAGCGATCTGCTACAGTGCCACGTTAGGAACCAACCCTCTACACAAAAGGATGAGAGTGTAGGGGGGCAACTGCTGAAAAACTTACCCTCGAACTATATTCAGGCATCAAAAGATCAACAAGTCCAACTCTGCTTCACATACAGATGAAAAAAAACCTATGCTGTCATAGCAGCAGAGAGGAAATCAATATTAAGAATGGTCAAAGTGAATAAGTAGCAGTTGCAATGTTGATAAGCGTACTGCAATAAGACGGCAGTCATATTCTCAGAGGAAGGACTGTCCAAGTTAATTCAGATTGAAAGCTATGACATTATGGGTAGGAAACCCGTCAGACCATATGAGTGGTGAAGGATACAAATTTGTGGAACTAGTGCATAATTGTTCAATGGTTTTCTACTTATTGGTGATTTTGTCAGCATAACTGTTTATTGCCAGGTACACTATTTTGGTACTTTTACTTGGAATGTTTGCAAGTGATTTTATTGTAAGCTGTGATGTTGATTTAAGGTTAGATTAGGCTTAGAAAGGGTTAATTCCTGGGGAACTGCGATATTTTTGATTCAGCATCAGGCCAAAGACATGGAATGAAGGTGATTTAGAGGGCGCAATCAAATGGCCTCGTCGCGTACGACTCGATGATGCAACGAGGCTGTTAAATCTTGCAAAAGTCTTGAGATGGAATGAGATCTCACGAGACGTCATGATCTGGATCTCGTCCATGCTGGGTGGGAGCCAGATTAGCATGGCTCATTTGAATATGTCTGTGCCCAAGTCTCCCGAGACCCGGGACCTAATGCCCACGCCTGAGGACCTCACCGTGGTGACATTTAGCACTGGTCCACACAAACGTGGACCAGACATAACTGCATCTGGGTGCATCTCCCAGGCAATCGGAGGCCCCGGCTGGTTGGGCTCTGGGCAGGATGATACCCTGGCACTCCTGCTAGCACTCGGGCACCTTGACACTGCCAGACTGGCATCTTGACACTGCCAGTCTGGCACCTTGACAGTGCCACCCAATCACCCTGGCTGCACCACCCTGGCACTGCTAGGGTGCCAGGCTGGCAGTGCCCAGTTGCCCAGGTGCCAGGTTGCCTGTGCCATTGGTCAGAACTGGAGGTGCCCTGTCCTTAAGATGTGGGGTGAGAGGGGGCTCGAGGACCCCAAAGAGGCAAGTTGGGGCAGTGGGGGGGGGGGAGGGGGGGATCCGGAGGCTACGTTGGGGTGTCCAAGGGAGGGTTGAGTGATCGGGGCAGGGGGGGGGGGTGTTGAGAGATCGGGGGGGTTGAGAGATCAGGGCGGCATTGAGAAATGGCGCCCAGATCTCTTCCTTCACTGACCAGAAAAAAACAAGAGTCCCGTTTGATAGTGGAAACATTTTCAGTGCAGCAGGCACCGAGAAAGACCCCGCTGGATACATCCAAAAGGGGAGTCTGTTTTTTGCTCATTAAACCACGCCCAGAGTATTCACAAGATACCCAAACTGAGACAACTTAGCCATAATTCTGTTCACTTTTACATGTTAATCTTTAACCCAGAGGGCTATTCAGCTAAAGAGGTTCATATTGTTGACCATGAATATGGATAGTCTCTTCTATATTTGAATTCAGCAGACTCGTTGCAAGTTAGTTAAACCTGTCAGTATTTTAAATATTCTAGTCTGGTGTCTCTGAGCCTGGAATATGACTCTATGGCATAAAGTTAATTTGCTCTGAATATTTGGACTGGGAGCCAAAACATGAAAAGGCCAGCACTCATTGAAATTGGGGTGGGGCAGACATAAAATCTCTCTGCCCAGCTCATTTCCATGATCATGCATGGAAAAATGCAGTCCCGATGTCCATTTCAGTGCAGGCAGCATTCTGCACCTTCCAGGAGGCCAAGCTGCCTTTTTTTAGAAATTACATACTCCGGGCAGCATTTCCAGTGAGCATCCTGATGAAAGGGATGTTGCAGTGATACACAGCAGATTGCTGGATAATAGTTTTTGGCCACTATTAGAGAAGTCTTTTACACCAAGGGAAAGATGGAGCGCCCAGAATTAGCTACTTCGCATTGTGCAAGAAGCCAAGAGGCCATGGGCAGGATTCTGTCAGCCCGGGGCCAGGATCGGGGCTCACCGATCGGCGGGCCAGCCTCTCTGGCTGGGGGCCTCCTTTCTTCCGCGCCGGCCCCTGTAGCCCTGCGCCATGTTGCGTTGGGGCTGGTGCGTTGGCGCCGGTGCCACTGCGCATGCATGGACCCCGTGGCATCCAGTTCACGCCGGGATCAGCAGCTGGAGCGGCGTGAATCGCTCCAGTGCCGTGCTGACCTCCTGTAGGGGCCAGAATTGCTGATCCTGAGGCCGTGTTGACGCTGTCAAGAAACTCAACGGCGTTTCCGACGGCGTCACCACTTAGCTTCAGGATCACAGAATCCCGCCCATTGTTTCCAACAGAGGGCAAGATGTGCACCCCCCACCAAAAAAAAGAGTGACCCTGAAAGGATAGTGAATGCCCAGAAAGTGCTCCCGTGGACCTGGCAGCAGAGCCACAAAGAATGTAATTACTTCGCATTAATGGTGAAGGTGAGTGAATGCATTTGCACATCACATCTCACACCCACCACAATACACTCCTCTCCCACTGCTCAATGCACCACACACCCATCACTCACCCAGCAGCACACCCTGACACTCGCGACTCCCTTTTAACATCCTTAACACAACACCTTAGCAACACGCACCTTTGAAATATACCATCCTCTCACAAGCCTCTCACAGCCTCCAGATACCAACATCAATTCACCTGCAGAAGGCATCACCACACACACAGTCACGCAGCCACTGACATTCTGGATTCTCGCTTGCAGGAGAAGATAACGCACCACAGGCATAATAACCAGAGAACTGGCGGAGGAACAGGATGAAAATTCCTACCCAGCACCCTGGAAGTGATTATCTGTGGATCATGGGTTGCAGCATTATGGAATTAATTGCATAGTGCAGCTGAGGCCACTCAGGATGAAGCTAAGTTGCTGTTTTATGCACTTTTTCCACGAGATCCTCACCCTTTTCCTGAAAGGTTCTAAGAAATGGAAACTGCAAATGGAATGTCCATGGACCTCCAAATATCCTTCCCACCTCCCTCACCATAACCCTACCTGGCTCTTAAATATTTGCACTTTGAGATAGTCAAATAGCCACTGCTGGCTGCTCAACCTCTGCAAAGGCAAGTGGTAGGGCAAGGGAGGAGAGATAGCGTTGTGGAAAGGTCCTGCCACTCAATCTGACACTCACAGCAACCAGAGCAAATACTGAATTCACCTCAGATGCGGAGCGGCAGCGGCGGGCAGACGCTGTCCATTTTGCAGATGACGGTATGCTTGTGGAAGGCAGATCACTTGCAGGTAGGTCTGAGAAGTTCTAATGGCCCTCAACTCCTGGTATCATGATGTGTTGGGTATTCTGAATCCGTGGAACACATACAAGTCACCAACACTTAAAATAGTGCAACACTATTTTATTAAATCAGAAACTGTTGAACATACTTTCACTGTGGGTTAAAACGATATTAGATTGAACTAAAGACCTATGCCTGTCCTAACTAGTCTATGCAATCAGCACATGGTGAAGATCAGTGCTGCAGGCTGTGAGCTCTGTCCTACCAGGAGGCTGCAGCTAGAATGAGCAGGAACTCTGATGCCCCCTGTCTTTACAGTGCGTGTGCTCTAACTGGTGATTGGCTGCGGTGTTGTGCGTGTTAATTGGTCCCGCTGTGTGTCCATCAGTGTGTGTGTATCTGCACCATGATATACTGGTGTATATTATGACAACGGCATCATATCGAAGGTCACAGAGCCAACAGACTGGGTCAGCTCCATGGTTTGCGTAAAGAAGCCATCAGGGGAGCTTTGAACTTGTCTACACGCTAGGCAAAGAGCTGATCGTTGCAGATGCCCTATCCAGGTCCATTACCACACCATGTGAACACAATGACTTCATCTGCCACATAGAAGTGCAAGTGCAGTTGTGTGCCACCAACCTTCCGGCCTCTGACGAATGGGTGGTCCAAATTCGTGAGGAGACAGACAAGGATCCTCTGCTGCAGTGTGTGATGCAGCACCTTACCAATGGCTGGCAGAAGGAACAATGGCCCCAGTTCTATAACATAAAAGACGACCTGACGGTGGTGGAGGGAATCCTTCTGAAACTCGACAGAATCGTAATTCCTCAGAGCATGCGGGCTATGGTGCTGAGGGTCCATGAGGGTCACCTTGGGGTCGAGAAATGCCGACGCAGAGCTCGGGAGGCGGTCTATTGGCCGGGCATCCGCCAGGACATTGCCGACACAGTCCTCAACTACCCTACCTGTCAGAAGTTTCAACCAGCTCAACCCAAGGAAACGCTGCAACAGCACGGGATCGAGACCTCTCTGTGGTCCAAAGTGGGTGTAGACCTTTTCCACGCCAAGGGGCGTGACTACGTACTCCTGGTCGACTACTTCTCCAGTTACCCAGAAGTGGTGAAACTGTCCGACCTCACGTCGAAGGCGGTAATCAAAGCCTGCAAAGAAACGTTCGCCAGGCATGGGATTCTACTCACGGCAATGAGCGACAACGGTTTTGGCTTTTACAGCCAGGAATGGTCTGATTTTGCAGTCCTACAACTTCCGTCACGTAAACTCCAGTCCTCACTACCCGCAGTCAAACGGGAAGGTCGAGGAAGGGGTCCAGATTGACAAGTGGTCGCTGTGCAAAGCTGCAGACTCAGGCTCCAACTTCAACCTAGCGATGCTGGCATACAGGGCAACCCCATTGTCCACTGGGTTGACTCCAGCGCAGATGCTCATGAATCGCACACTGAGGACCACAGTTCCAGCCATCCATGTTCCAAACCTTGACCATCTCACGGTCTTACAGAAAGTGCAGCAGTCACGGGCCCAACAGAAGGCCACATATGATGCTCATGCCACGGATCTACCCGAGCTGGCCCCAACTGATCATATTCGTGTCCAGTTGCCTGAGGGCGGCTGGTCAGCCACAGCTTTTGTGATCAAACAAGTGGCCCCAAGATCGTTCTTTGTCCACATGGCTGATGGCTCCCTCCTACAGCGCAACAGACGGGCACTGCGAAGAGTTCCACGCCCGCTACCTGACTGGCGTGCCCCGCTGCCTACGATGCTTCCTCCGGACGTACCCTGCCACGAGGCCACCGATCTACCAGCAATCCTGCCGGCCCATCCGACAACCGCGATGGCAGCGATCCCGCCTATCCACGTGCAGGCGGCTCCTGCTCCACCTCTGCGGCGATTGGCAAGAATTCGTCGCCCACCACAAACACTGAATCTGTAGACTGAACTTTTGTACATTTTGTGACTTCATCGATTTAACCTCTGTAAATGTTGTTTCGTTTGCCATGTATCTGCACTATCGACACCTTCCTATGTATATACGTTCATTTAGACACCATTTGTACATAGTCAGACATATATACGCACGCACACCTTAGTATTTATTTAACTAAAAAAAAAAGGGGAGATGTCATAATATCCACGCATGTATATAATGAGATGCAGACAGGCAGTGATTGACACACAGGATGACCAGTAAGCACACAACACAGTGTAGCCAATCACTAGACAGGACACTACCACTATAAAACCAGAGGGCACTAGGTTTCCCGCTCTCTCGGGACCCAGCCACTGAGACAGTCAGAGTCCACGAGCTAGCAAGTGCAAACACCATGCGGTAGCTAGTAAGTCTGGTCAGGCTACTAACAGGTCTCCAGCCAGTTCAGTATAGTGTCGATACACAGCTGAATATGTATATCAGTTCTATCGTTGAATAAAACAGTGTTGAATCTTCTCCAGTGTTGAGACATCTGGGGAGAAATTCTGCCGAAACGGCGCGATGTCCGCCGACTGGCGCCCAAAACGGTGCCAATCAGACGGGCATCGCGCTGCCCCAAAGGTGCGGAGCATTCCGCACCTTTGGGGGCCGAGCCCCAACATTGAGGGGCTAGGCCGACGCCAGAGGAATTTCCGCCCCGCCAGCTGGCGGAAACGGCCTTTGTTGCCCCGCCAGCTGGCGCAGAAATGACATCTCGGGCGGCGCATGCGCGGGAGCGTCAGCGCATCTCCGCATCTTGAGGGGCCGAGCCGGACTGATTTCCGCCCCGCCGGCTGGCGGGAAAGGCCTTTGGCGCCCCGCCAGCTGGCACGGAAATGACTTCGCTGGGCGACGCATGCGCGGGAGCATCAGCGGCCGCTCATGTCATCCCTGCGCATGCGCAGTGGAGGGTGTCTCTTCCGCCTCTGCCATGGTGGAGACCATGGCGAAGGTGGAAGGAAAAGAGTGCCCCCACGGCACAGGCCCGCCCGCAGATCGGTGGGCCCCGATCGCGGGCCAGGCCACCGTGGGTGCACCCCCCGGGGCCAGATCGACCCGCGCCCCCCCCAGGACCCCGGAGCCCGCCCACGCCGCCTTGTCCCGCCGTTCGAAAGGTGGTTCAATCCACGCCGGCTGCTGTGGGTTGACAGCGGCGGGACTTCGACCCATCGCGGACCGGAGAATCGCCGGGGGTGGGCCCGCTGACCGGCGTGATTTCTGCCGACCGGCGCGATTCCCGCCCCCGCTGAATCTCTGGTGGCGGCGAATTCGGGACAATGCGGGGGCGGGATTCAGGCCGGCCCCCTGCGATTCTCCAACCCGGTGGGGGTCAGAGAATCGCGCCCCTTATGTCCCAAATACTGAACCAGTTAAATTTGCTTTCACTAGCTTGGAAGTCACTTTATGCCGCAACAGTGGCAGAGATGCATTCTTGTTCTTTTCCTAGAATAAGTAGTAAAAACAAAACTGAAGAGCCCACTGTGAAATCAGTACTCTGTTCAGTCATACACCTTCAAGTAAAATAAACTTCAAGTAAAGTAGCTTTATAATTATACTGTGACTCTTTAAAAAGCTTCTCAGTCTGCTTTCCATAGGGAGAGGAAAACATACAGGAGAGTATGTGAAAAAATTTGAGTGCTGCCACACAGGGCAAAGGTTCCAGGTTATGATGCCCAGGTCACTTCTGTTGTTTAATGAGACATTACACAGTAAAGGTGCATTTTTGAGGAAACTATCATTTACATGAATAAAGGAGGCTGGTAAAAGGCTGAGCTGTACAGCTTGCTCTTGACTAAACAAGGAACAGAAAGATACAGGCTGGGACTTGAATGGAGCAAAGGTCGGGCAATTTGCCTGTAATATCAGCATTGAATATGAGCCCTCAATCAGAATATACTGAATACGACAAAGACACCTAGTTTGCGATTTATGTGAACAAAAACTACAATATTAGCTACCACACTTGCCTAATTTTATTTCTTGTAAAATGATTCACGCAGGAACATTTTCTTACAAAATTTATGTCAGCAAAATATTTCAGATTTTGACAGGTTTTTTTTAAGTAACCTGTATGTTGCATAATTTTCTTTTTGTTAATTCACCTCATGGGCGAGATTCTCTGACCCCCCCGCCAGGTCGGAGAATCGCCGGGGGCTGGCGTGAATCCCGCCGCCGCCGGTTGCCGAATTCTCCGGCACCGGATATTCGGCGGGGTTGGGAATCGCGCTGCGCCGGTTGGCGAGCCCCCCCCCCCGCGATTCTCCGGCCCGGATGGGCCGAAGTCCCGCCGCTAAAATGCCTGTCCCGCCTGCGTAGATTAAACCACCTACCTTACCGGCGGGACAAGGCAGCGCGGGTGTGCTCCGGGGTCCTGGGGGGGGGCGTGGAGCGATCTGGCCCCGGGGGGTGCCCCCACGGTGGCCTGGCCCGCGATCGGGGCCCACCAATCCGCGGGTGGGCCTGTGCCGTGGGGGCACTCTTTCCCTTCCGCCTCCGCCACGGTGTCCACCATGGTGGAGGCGGAAGAGACAGGCCGCTGATGCTCCCGCGCATGCGCCGCCCGGAGATGTCATTTCCGCGCCAGCTGGCGGGGCACCAAAGGCCTTTTCCGCCAGCTGGCGGGCGGAAATTCGTCCGGCGCCGGCCTAGCCCCTTAAGGTTGGGGCTCGGCCCCCAAAAATGCGGAGCATTCCGCACCTTTGGGGCGGCGCGATGCCCGACTGATTTGCGCAGTTTTGTGCGCCAGTCGGCGGACATCGCGCCGATACCGGACAATTTCGCCCAACTCTTTCATTCATATGGCAGAATACGGTGAAGTTCTCCAAAGGCAATGAAGCAGATTGGAAGCGTAGCACCATTGTAATGTAAGAGATCATTGCAATCGATTTGCACAAAACAAGGAGCCACAAACAGCAATGGGATAAATAACCGGATAATCTATATCGTGAGTGATATTGGCTGAGGGATAAATGTTGACTTTGACACCAGGAGAACTCCCCTGCTCTTCTTCAAATGTTACCATGGGATATTTTGCAATGGCCTCACAGGGCACGTGGTGCATTGACTTGATATGTCACTGCAAAAATGGCCCAGCTGAGTGTTGGATTTGATTTTATGCTGAATTATGAATTCCCACAAACCTCTAGTTCAGAAATGCAAGAGCTAGCACCAATATTTGTCCCCCAATGTTGCTAAAATCAGATGATTTGGCCACTATCGTACTGCTCCTTGTGGTACCTTCTTTTGTGCAAATTGCCCATATTATAGCATTGACTGCTTGAAAAAAATATCTAATTGGCTGTGAAGCACTTTGGGGTGTCTGCAGATCAGGAAAATTCTATATAAGAAATCCTTTCTTCACAGAATTGTAGAATTGTTGTGGCACAGGAGGCCAGTTGGCCCATCATGATTGCACTGGCTCTCCAAATGAGCATCATAACCTAGTGCCATTACTGCCTTTTCTCCCTACCCCTGCACATTGTTTCTATTCGAGTAATCATCTAATGCCCTCATAAGTGCCTCTACTGAACCTGCCTCCACTACCCTTCCAGGACGTGCATTCCATACCTGAACCACTCGCTGTGTGCAAAAGTGTTTTCTCACATTTGCTTCTTTTGCAAATCACTTTAAATCTGTGCCCTTTCATTCTTGATCCTTATACTGGCGGGAGCAGTTTCTCCCTATCTACTCTGTCCACACCCCTCATGATTTTTAACATCTCTATCAAATCTCCTCTTAGCCTTCTTCTCTCCAAGGTGAACAGCCCCCACCTCTCCAATCTATCCTCATAACTCAAGTTTCTCATCCCTGGAACCATTTTCTAAACCTGTCTTCAATGCTCTCTTCACTCTCTTCAATGCGTTCACATCTCTCCTATGGTGTGGCACCCAGAAGTGTGCACAATATTCCAGCTGAGTTCCAACTACTGTCTTGTTAAAGTTCAGCATAATCTTCTTGTTCGTATTCTCTATGCTCCTATTAATAGAACCCAGAATGTTAAATTATGTTATTAATCCTGCCATCTTCAATGATCTTTCATACAGATAACAAAATTTAGCCAGGACACCAGGACAAAATTCCAATTTCTTCTTTGAATAGTACTTATGTCTACCTGAAAGGCTTGGTTTAACATCTCATCTGAAAGATGGCAACTTGGACACTGTAGCTCTTTCTCAGTAATCCACTGGCGTGCCTGTTTGTGTTTAAGTCAGAGAAGTGAGACTTGAACTCACAGCTTTTGACTCAGAAGCACGGTTGCTACCAGCTGATTTGCGGCTGACACCATAAATAGAGAAAAAAAATAAAGCTTTATCTCTGTAACTGTGGGCTTCAACATAAGTCATCCTACAAAGTAAATATAGGTATACTTCACATATAAATACACATTGACATTTACACTGGGATCAATTAAACACAAAGACATCATACATTACTAAGGATCAGGTACAGACTTGGATTATCCAAAGCTTATGCCTTGGATCAAATTCAGATTGATTATCCTACCAGCAATGATGAGAGAATACAAATATGGACTCATTGCAAGGGAATACAGATGAAAGCTAATACCAAAATGGCGGAGGATTAGTCACAGACATTTCACTAGACTACTTGCAAGCATGAATACAACACATAGAAATGCATACCTAATACAGAAATAAACACATCACTAAACCATTACAAAATACAAGCACAAAACCATCATTGCTAGATATCAAGGGAATAAGGAAAAAGTTAGCTTGCTGACACTGTCACATCGAGTTTCAGTAGACTACATCACAGAAAGCAAGAACAAATATTTTTACTGTGATTCTCCTTCGATCAGTAACTTCCCAGTCCCAGTCACGCCTATGTTAGTGCGAATTGGAAGTTCACCACTCCCAAGCAGCATCAAAAACTTAGATTTATACAGTGCCTTTAATTAAAGCAAAATCCCGCAAGGCATATCAGAGGAGTGTAATCAAAATAAAATGGCCTTGAGATATAGACGTAGGACAGATGACCAAGTGTTCGGTCAAAGAGGTAGGTTCTCAGCAGTGTCTTAGAGGAGAGTTAGAGAGGCAGAGATGCTTGGGGATGAAGGCACAGCTGCCTACGGTGGGGTAAAGAAGTGGAGGTGCAGAAGGGGCCTGAGTTGGAAGGTCGCAGAGTTCTCAGCCGTTTGTGAATAGTCAAGGAAGTAACAGTCAAGGGAGTGATGAGGCCATGGAACGATTTGGACACGAAGATCTGGGGCTTGATTTTCAATCCTATGTAGAGAATTTAATGCTCAGATAATTTCTGGGTCCTAACTTTGTGTCTTGTCAGGGTCAGTGGTGAATGGTGTGACATGATTTTGAAACACAATGGCCTATTTCAATCAGAGGCAAGTTTGGCGCCCAATTAGTGGTGTCATGTGCTGCCTGGAGGCAGGACATAATTCTAGAGGCTGATTTTCAAAGGCAGATGGCGGCCATAACTGGGCTTGCCATTGCCTTGTGGAATGATGCAGGCAGGAAAGCGGAGAAACAGCTACCTCACGGTCGAAACAAGTTACCAAACACTCGCTTATTAGAAATCTAACCAGCTCTGCTCAAGCGTTGGCAACTTTCTGCCACTGCATGAGCACCTCAGTTCGACTTCACTTCCTTTCAAGGTTTTAAATCACCAGTTGTAATAAATAAAGCCTCCCCATTGTGTTCACCACAGCTGCTCACTACTGTGACCCAGAGTGTTCGCTCTTCCTGTTCTTACATTTGAAAATGTGGTTTTGTCTCTCCTCAACCCGTTAACAAGCTCTTCAATGAGCTTAACTGCCAAGTTAATTGGAGGTATATGGAGGTTGCCGACTCCCATCTCTACCTGCCCTCCCTTTAAAACTGCACATCACGGGGACATCAGAAGGCTGACATGCCTGTTGCAAACACTATTTTCAAAGTGCACGGACACCCGAACTTAACCGCATGGGCGATTGACAATCACGTTTAAGAATTTCAAAATTGAGGTTTTGATAGATTGGCGAATAAGAATATCTACTTCCTGTTTCATGTTAATATTTTAGAGGTAATATTTTGTTCTAGGCAGTTTACTGTTGTAAAGGGAAAGTAATTAAAATGCTGGGCTTATTGTTGCCAGAACACCGAAAAGAAATGACAGTTCAGAAGATTATGTCCAGGATTCTCTGTTGCTAGTCCGCCCTGTTACCACTACTAGAGAGGATGCAGAATTTGGCTGCACAATTCGCTGGTGGTGAAATTCTCTAGTCCGGCGCTTGTCAATTTCCCATTGAAGCCACCCCACGTTGCCTGGAAACCTGCAGACAGGGATGCATTGTCAGCGGAACCAACAAATCACGCCGACAATGACCGACTGGAGAATCCTGCCCTATGTTTGTTTAATAGCGTCAGAATAGAAGAGATAAAGCTTTAAAACAGCAGATGGGCTTACGTAGCTGGAGAAATTGTAAAAATTCGGAATAATCAGCTTAAAGGGCAGTTTGAGACGCCCACAGCAGGCAACATAGTCATGGAGGTGGGTGGAATTTAAAAAGGCTCTGTGGTTTCAATTTTTCTTGGTGTTTGTTGTGCAAAGTTTGTAGTTGCAATTGGAACCTCGCACGTACTGCAGTTCACTAAGGGAAGTTAATCAAAGTAAATTTAAGTTGCGTAAACCTGCACCAGAAGCAAAGTAACTTTGTCATTGACTGTGTGGAAGGTGGGTGAGGCTTAATCTGAGTTTGAATCTAGTGAGGAACAGAAGCTGGAATATTGCCTAGCTTGAAGATAGTGGTAGAATTTACAGTGGGCCTCACCATGGGCGGGATTCTCCGACCCCCCGCCGGGTGGGAATATCGCCGGGGGTCGGTGTGAATCCCACCCCCGCCGTCCATCCCACCCCCGCCGTCCTCCTAATTCTCCCGCCCCCCTCAAAATTGCCCCGGCGTGAGTCGCGCCGCCCGCCTCGGAGAATGGCGGGGTCCGGCGCGACTCAATGGGCCGTGGGGCTGGCCGAATTCTCCGGCCCACGATGGGCCAAAGTCCCGCCCATTCTTTGCCGGTCCCGCCGGCGTAAATTAGAGTAGGTCCCTTCCCGGCGGGACCTGACAGTGCGGGCGGGCTCCGGGGTTCCTGGGGGGGTCGCAGGGGGATTTGGCCTCGGGAGGTGCCCCCATGGTGGCCTGGCCCTCGGTCGGGGCCCACCGATCCGCGGACGGGCCTGTGCCGTGGGGGCACTCTATTGTTCCGCACCGGAGGTCGTGGTCCTCCGCCATTCCCGGTGTGGAAGCAATTTCCTCTGCGCATGCGCGGAGATGACACCAGCACGCGCTGGCGCTCCCGCGCATGCGCCAACTCGTGCCAGCCGGTGGAGGCCCTTCGGCGCCGGTTGGTGTGGCGCCAAGCCCCTTTCCCGCCAGCCGGTGGGGCGCCAACCACTCCGGGGCGGGCCTAGCCCCTGAAGGTGCGGAGGATTCCGCACCTTTTGAGCGGCCCGACGCCGGAGTGGTTCACGGCACTCCGGTTCGCCGGGACCCCCACGCCCCACCGGGTGGGGGAGAATCCCACCCCATATCTTAATGCAAAATAAAGTATCCAGCAGATTAGTTTGGAAGAATTGGAAAATTAACAAGAACAGGGACTGAAGTCTCCATAGTCAAAAGAGGGTAAATGCAAGTTTTACCTCTCAGATTAGCTGGAGCTAAAATATAATTATAAACCATATTGTTGAGTTAAGAGTATTTGTTTTAAGTATTTTATATGCAATAAGGTTTGTTCTGTTTCACTAAAATGAAATTGCATTGCAGTTCTATTGGTTAAAATAAGGTATTTGGATTTCTTTTTAAACATTAATGGTCTCTCACCAGATTAATCACGAGTCCAGTTCAGTTTCTGGTTACTGGCTACACATGGAAATTAATAATAATGGGGGGAGGGAGATTTGACCATAGTAATTACAATGAATATCAAGGCAAGGCTTTCTTTTGTTGGAGATGGTCATTTTCTGGCAATTGTGCAATGCACATTTAACCTGCCACTTATTAGCATTAGGTTGGGATTTTCCGCACCTGTTCTTCTCGGGTGGGTATGGTGGCAGGAGCGGAATATCACTCAAGAGGCCAGAATTGCATTTTACGTCAGTGACATAATGGAAATCCTGATGTTCAACATCGGGAACCCCAGTATACTAAATTTGAATGCAACTATCAGGCCTCCACGTCTGATAATCCCTGCCATTAGATTATCCATCCACATGGGCATCAGGGCGCAGTGGCCGGGCAGTGCCTGGGGGAGGTGTTGCATGGGCAGAGTTTGGGGTTGGTGGGGGGGTGATTTATCTTTCCTTTTTTTCAAATTTAGAGTACCTATTTCTTTTTTTCCAATTAAGGGGCAATTTAGTGTGGCCATTTCACCTAACCTGCACATCTTTGGGATGTGAGGGTGAAGCCCATGCAAACACGGGGCGAATGTGCAAACTCCACACAGCCAGGTGGTATATCTTTCCTTTTGTGCACTGGGGAAGCCTTTAAAAAGGCCGACGGCTTCAACACTCCTCTTCCCGCCCGCTGCCATACTCTGCAAAAAAGGGAAAATTCCGCATAGGCCTAAATGTTTTCCAGATTTTGATGCCTGCAAGAACAAAGTGGCCAGTATTTTTCCGGCTCTGTCGTAGCGCAATTGGACATTCGGCAGACCAGCCAAAGGTCCAGTGACTTTCAGTGGGATCGGGTGTAGCACTGAACACTATGCAATCATCAGAGAACATTCACACTTCTGACCTCCAGACCACACCTGGAGTAGTGTGAACAATTTTGGTCCCCTTATCTAAGGAAAGACTACTGGCATTGGAGGCAGTCCAGAGAAATTGCACTAGGTTGATTCCAGGTGTGGAGGGATTTTCTTATGAGGAGAGGTTGAGTATATTTGGCCTGTACTCATTGTAATTTAAAATAAGGAAAGGTGACCTCATTGAGACATATAGGAGTCTCAAGAGGCTTGAGGGGGTAGATGCTGAGAAGGTGTTTCCTCTTGTGGAAGAGTCTAATCAAAGAGTAAGTGATCACCCATTTAAAATAGAGATGAAGAGGAATTTCTTCTCTCAGAGGGTAATGAATCAGTGGAATTCTTTACTGCATAGAGTTTGGGTCATTACATATGTGCAAAGCTTTTTCTTGGTCCTTCACCTTCCCTTCAAGTTCCCCTGCGTCACCACAAACCTTGCTATGTCCGCCTCTACAGCGAGGATCTGGTCACTTTGGTCCATGGAGGCCTTTTCTAGTTCTCTGATTGTGTTTTTCTGGGTCTATAGTTATCTCTTCATTTTGTCGAGGGCCACCTGCACGGTGGCCAATGCTTCCGTGACCACCACCATTACCGCTGCTTCGATTGCGAGCCTTATGCCCTCTTGAGCTCCTTCAGCTCTCGGGTGAGGAATTTCCTCCAGCCGTCGTCCAGTGAGGGGGGATTCCTTGCATGGCTCGTCAACCCCTCTATTTTGGGTGAGGCCATGTGCTCACAGAACCCCTTCTCTGCTAGTCGCCGCACATCTAACCTCCATGGCAAGTGTGAATGACACCAATCTCCGGCACCAAGTCCACAAAATGTGGAGCATGGTCAGAGATTACTATCACCGAATATTCCGTCCTATTAACCTGCGAAAGCAGGGACCCACCAAATAGAAAAAAGTCAATCCTGGAGTAGACCTCATGCACATGGGAAGAAAATGAAAACTCCTTGCCCCATGGGTGTACAAATCTTTGATGGGTCCACCCACCCCCCTGCTCCATAAAGACCCGAAGTGCCTTCGCCATACCTGAGAGAGCCAGCGATTTAGGTCCAGACCGGTCCATTTTGGGCTCCAGGACACAATTGGAGTCCCCTCTCGGAACCAGCTGGTGCATTTCTAGATCAGGGATGGAAACCAGCAGGTTCCTCATAAACACCACATCATCACAGTTGGAGCATAGACATTCACCAGAATCACCAATGTGCCCACCACAGACGTATTGACCACCACATACCTACCGTCAAATCCACCATAATCCTGCCGGCCGACAGGGGGACCCACAAATTGACCAAAATTGCCCTACCTCGGGTCGTCCATCAAAGCCCGAGCGAAACACATGTCCCACCCACCCTCTCTGTAATCTGGTCTGATCTCGTATGCACAAAAACATCACATCAGCACTCAGATTCCTTAGATGAGCAAAAACTCTCGAAATCACCACTGGGCCACTCAATCCCCTTACATTCCAGATGACCAACTGAATTGGAGGTCGCCCACCATCCCCATATCCTAGAATCAGTCATTCCCACTGTCAGGGACTACTAACTTAATATTCAGAGGAACAGGCTAAAGCCCCTCTCAAGATGGCCATTAATCCAACCCTCAGAGTAAAATAAAGAAACACCGATTTCCATCATTAGCAAATTAACCCCACCCCCATCCTATTCTCCCACCCACTATCCCACCCAAATACACAAACTGAAACCAAACCCAAAACCCCCCACACACCAACCCAGATGCTAAGCTCGTCAAACTTGACCAAACTGGTTCAATGGCTGCAGCTCCTCCCCCCCATCTCACTCCCATTCGCTAGCCTTGTTTACTGCCAGCAGAGCAATCCCTCCCAGGACAAAGAAAAAGACAACAACATTGCCCAGCTCAAGGATGAACTACGCCTAATTTCACAGTCCCCTACCAAACTAAGTTTCCAACGGGAGCCCTATATTGACCCAGTCCATCTCCCATCCGCCTGCTCCCCGACCAACCAACATACACAACACATCATAAAAAATCCCCCATCAACCCCACATACAGAAAATAAATGGTATCAACAAATATCAACAACTATATACAAGATATCTCAACACCAAACCCAACCAGCAGGAATCAAAGAACCCAAACAACAGGCTAATTCTCTGATCTGCGACGCCAAAATCGCGTTTGGCAAGAGAATCCCCTATGTCACCCAAATCGGGGGCGGTGCCGCTTTCGCGATGCTATGACCCTGAAAAGTGCCCTACTCCAGGAGTATGCCGCACGCCTTATCCACGGCCTCAGGTCATAGCCTGAGGCCCGCCCGTGAAGCTCCATCCCCGGCCGGCCGGGTTCCCGACGGTGTGGGACACGTGTGGTCTCAACCATTGTGAACTCAGCGTGGCGGCGGCGGACTCAGGTTGATTCGATGTGGACTGCACTCAATTCAGAGAAGTTAGAAACAGACGTCTAACACAGGAGAAGATCCAACACTGTTTTATTCAACTAGATGAACTGCTGTACATATTCAGCTGTGGGTCGACACTGTACTGATCTGACTATTGACCTTGTAGTAGCCTGACCAGACTTACTAGCCACCGCATGGTGTTTGTGCTTGCTAGCTCGTAGACTCTGACTGTCTCAGTAGCTGGGTCCCGAGAGAGCGGGAAACCTAGTGCCCTCTGGCTTTATAGTGGTAGTGTCCTGTCTGGTGATTGGCTGTGCTGTGTTGTATGCTTACTGGTCATCCTGTGTGTCAATCACTGCCTGTCTGCATTTCATTATATACGTGAGTGGATATTATGACATCTCCCCCCCTTTCTTTTTTTGAGTTAAATAAATACTGAGGTGAATATATGGATGACTATATACAAACGGTGATTGAACAAACGTATATACATGGGAAGGTGTCGATAGTGTAGATACATGGCAAACTAAGCAATATTTACAAGAGTTAAATCGATGGATTCAGTCACAAAAATTTACAAAAGTTAAGTCGACAGATTCAGTCTTTGTGGCTGGTGACGAATTCTTGTCGATCGCCGCAGAGATGGATCAGGAGCCGCCTGCACATGGAGAGGTGGGATCGCTGCCATTGCGGTGGTCACGTGGGCCGGCAGGATCACTGGCAGATCAGTGGCCTGGTGGCAGGATATGTCTGGAGGACTGCGGTCAGGTGGTGGGTGTGGAACTCTTCGCAATGCCCGTCTGTTGCGCCGTAGCAGGGAGCCATCAGCCATGCGAACAATGAAAGATCTCGGGGCAACTTGTTTGACAGCAACAGCTGTGGCTGACCAACCACCCTCAGGCAACTGGATGCAAACATGATCGGCTGGAGCCAGCTCAGGTAAATCCGTGGCATGAGCATCATATGTGGCCTTCTGTTGGGCCCGGGACTGCTGCACTTTTTGTAGTACCGTGAGGTGGTCAAGGTCTGGAACATGGATGGCTGGAACTGTGGTCCTCAGAGTGCGATTCATGAGCATCTGCGCTGGAGACAAGCCAGTGGCGAGTGGGGTTGCCCTGTATGCCAGCATCGCTAGGTTGAAGTTGGAGCCTGAGTCTGCAGCTTTGCAAAGCAACCGCTTGACAATATGGACCCCTTTCTCGGCCTTCCCGTTTGATTGCAGGTAGTGGGACTGGAGGTAACGTGATGGAAGTTGTAGGACTGTGCAAAATCAGACCATTCTTGGCTGTAAAAGTATGGATTGTTGTCGCCCATTACCATGAGCGGTATCCCGTGCCTGGCGAATGTTTCTTTGCAGGCATTGATGACCGCCTTAGACGTGAGATCGGACAGTTTCACCACTTCTGGGTAACTGGAGAAGTAGTCGACCAGGAGTACGTAGTCATGTCCTTTGGCGTGAAAAAGGTCTACACCTACTTTGGAACACGGGGAGGTCACGGTCTCGTGCTGTTGCAGTGTTCCCTTGGGTTGAGCCAGTTGAAACTTCCGACAGGTGGGGCAGTTGAGGACCACGTTGGCAATATCCTGGTTAATGCCCGGCCAGTAAACTGCCTCCCGAGCTCTGCGTCGGCATTTCTCAACTCCAAGGTGACCCTCATGGAGTTAACCCAGCACCACAGCCTGCTTTGAGAAATAACGATCCTGTCAAGTTTCAGAAGGATTCCCTCCACAACCGTCAGCTCATCTTTAACATTAAAGAATTGGGGACATTGTCCCCTCTGCCAGCCATGGGTAAGGTGCTGCATCACATGCTGCAGTAAAGGATCCTTGGCTGTTTCCTCACAAATTTGGACCACCCGTTTGTCAGAGGCTAGGAGGTTGGTGGCACACAATTGCACTTGCACTTCTAAGTGGCAGATGGAGTCACCTTGTTCACATGGTGTGGTGATGGACCGGGATAGTGCACCTGCAATGATCAGCTCTTTGCCTGGCGTGCAGACAAGTTCGAAGTCATAGTGGCAGAGCCGAAGAAGAATTCGCTGGAACCGAGGTGACATGTCATTTAAATCCTTCTGGATTATGTGGACTAGAGGCCTGTGGTCTGTTTCCACCGTGTGTTTCGGCAGGCCGTGAACGTAGTCATGAAACTTGACTATTCCTGTCAGGAGACCCAGACACTCCTTTTTGCTCTGGGCATACCGTTGCTCAGTGGGCGTCATGGCCCTGGAGGCATATGCCACTGGAGCCCAGGAGGAGGAGTCATCTCGCTGAAGGAGCACCGCCCCAATGCCATCCTGGCTTGCATCAGTTGATATCTTGGTTTCCTTGGTTGGGTTGAAGAACGCTAGAACTGGGGCTGTGGTGAGCTTTGCCTTCAGCTCACGCCATTCCGCTTCATGTGTGGGCAGTCACTGGAATTCCGTTGACTTCTTGACGAGATGGCGGAGGGCCGTGGTGTGGGATGCCATATTGGGAAAGAATTTCCCGAGAAAGTTGACCATCCCGAGGAAGCGGAGGACCACCTTCTTGTCCTCCGGGATCTTCATGGCGTTGATCGCCAAGACCTTGTCGGCGTCTGGCCTCACACCCTGCCGTGAGATGTGGTCGCCTAGAAACTTTATATCAGATTGACCAAATGAGCACTTGGCCCTGTTGAGCTGGAGACCATCTTCATGAATTCGCTGGAAGACCTGCTTGAGGCGAGCGATGTGTTTCTGGGGCATTGTGGACCAGATGATCATGTCGTCCACGTATACTCGTACCCCCTCGATGCCCTCTATCATTTGCTCCATGATGCGATGAAACACTTCGTGGCAGATATGATACCGAAAGGCATGCGGTTGTAACAGTGGCGGCCGAACGGGGTGTTGAACGTGCACAGCTTGCGACTGGATGCGTTCAGCTGTATTTGCCAAAACCCCCGGGTGGCGTCCAGCTTAGTGAAGAATTTGGCATGAGCCATCTCACTGGTTAACTCTTCACGCTTCGGGATCGGGTAGTGCTCCCGCATGATGTTGTGGTTTAGATCCTTGGGATCAATGCAAATGCGGAGCTCCCCTGATGGCTTCTTTACGTAGACCATGAAGCTGACCCAGTCTGTTGGCTTTGTGACCTTCGAGATGATGCCCTGGTCTCGGAGGTCCTGTAGTTGCTTTTTCAGGCGATCCTTGAGGGGCGCCGACACCCGGCGTGGTGCATGGATTACAGGGGTGGCGTTCGGCTTGAGCAGTATTTTGTATCGGTACTGGAGCGTGCCCATTCCATCGAATACACTGTGGTACTGCGTGATAATGTCATCTATGTCGGCTTGCAAATCTCCATCGGGCGAGGCCGTCGCCGGTGATGATGACATGATGTGGACTCGCTGAACCAGGTTCAGGAGCTTGCAAGCGCCAGCACTGAGCAGGGACGCCCTGTCAGGCCTGACGATTTCAAATCGTAACATTGCCTTGATCGCCTTGTTGGATACCCCTAGTTGACACGAGCCACTGGCAGCCATGGCATTGCCATTGTAGTCAAGAAGCTAGCAGGCTGGTGGAAGAATGCTTGGTCGGGCCCGGATGGTGTCGAGGTCGGATTGTGAGATGAGGTTCGCAGACGCGCCGATGTGCAATTTAAATCAGATGCGAGCCTGGTTAACTGTGAGGACAGCACACCACTCATCGTCGGGATCCACACTGAGGTGTGGTGGAGGCCATCTCATGTGTGGTTATGATGCCCACCCGATATGGAGAATTGAGGCAGTCAGCATCAGGGTCCGTTGGGCTGTCGGGATCAGAATATGGCATGCCTTATTGTATTGAGCGGATACTTCTGCGCCGCAGCTGGAATCGCTGGCTGCTGAGCAGTGGAGCGGATCTGCAGAGGGCTGCGTAATGGCCAAGCTTGCCACACTGGAGACATCGCCATCCTCAAGCCGGACATTGCCACTTTAAATGGGCGGAGCCACAATTCGGACACATCATGACGCTGACGTCAGCGCGATCCGTACGCCATCGTGCATGCGCAGTGCGGTCGGCCAACGTACTCGCCTGCGCAGTCGAGTTTTCGGTCTCGTCGTCCACTCGGCCGTGGCGCGCATGCGCAGAGATCTGAGAAAAGCGCACAAAATGGCCACTCTCCTCAATGCTCAGGCCCTGCATCTGTGCAATGGCCTGCACCCTTTCTGCCTCGTGGGAGGCTAGCTTTGCAGTTTCTGCCACCCTGATGTGGGAGTAACGATTCTTGGCATGCTCATAGACAACGCACATCTCGATAGCGACAGAAAGGGTCAACTGTTTGATTTTAAGGAGCTGCTGCCGCAGGGAGTTGGACCCCGAAAACAATCTGGTCCGGGATCATGGAATCAGCCGTCGAGTCATAGTTACATGACTGCGCTAGGATGCGGAGATGGGTCAAGAAGGACTGAAAAGGTTCATCCTTACCCTGAAGCTTCTGCTGGAAGATGTACCGTTCAAAGCTCTCATTCACCTCAATGTCGCAGTGGCTGTCGAACTTCAGCAGGACTGTTTTGAATTTTGTTTTGTCTTTGCCGTCGGCGAACGTAAGCGAATTGTAGATATGGATGGCATGGTCCCCCGCAGTGGAGAGAAATAGCGCGATCTTCCTGGCATCCAATGCTGCCTCAAGGTCGGAGGCCTCGATGTACAAGAGGAACTTTTGCTTGAAGATTTTCTAGTTGGCGCCGAGGTTGCCGGCGATGCGGAGTTGTGGAGGAGGCTGGATGTTTTCCATTTCTCTGGATGACTGCTTGCTGGTCGATGCTGATTCACTCGAGGTAGGTCCGTCAAGATCAATATCACTCTGGTACCATGATGTGTTAGGCAGGTTGGTTCGATGTGGACTGCATCAATGCAGGGAAGTTAGAAACAGAGGCCTAACACAGGACAAGATCGAACACTGTTTTATTCAACAAGATGAACTGCTGTACATATTCAGCTGTGGGTCGACACTATACTGAACTGACTAGTGACCTTGTAGTAGCCTGACCAGACTTACTAGCTACCGCATGGTGTTTGCACTTGCTAGCTCGTGGACTCTGACTGTCTCAGTGGCTGGGTCCCGAGAGAGCGGGAAACCTAGTGCCCTCTGGCTTTATAGTGGTAGTGTCCTGTCTGGTGATTGGCTGTGCTGTGTTGTGTGCTTACTGGTCATCCTATGTGTCAATCACTGCCTGTCTGCATCTCATTATATACATGAGTGGATATTATGACAGGACCCCCTCCTTCTCCCGAAAGCTGTGGAACAGAATGATGAGCACTTGAGTCGTTCATTCGGCCAAGACTTCTGCTGAAGCGCCCGATGGGCCCTGGCCAGCTCTGGGGAGATGCGAGACCATCGGCCATCATTTTCCCAAACATCTGCTACAGATATTCAGTGGGATTTTGGCCCTCCAGCCCCTCCGGCAACCATGACGCTGAGATTCTGCCTTCTTGACTAATTTTCAAGATCACTAACCTTAACCTTCAATCTCTTATTCTCATGGGACATCACAGCCATCTCAGCCTCCAACGATGCAAGCTGCTCACCTTGCCTTGTCAGCACCTTTTCCACACCCTCTACCGGCTCAATGGTCTTATCAAGTTTCACCTTGACGGGCTCCAGTGTTACCTTGATCAATTTTTGCAGACTCTCTGACACCAGCTTGTCGAAAGGTTTTCCAAATTCCTTTCCAAGCACACACATGAGTATGACCGCTGTTATCAGGCAGACTCCGTCGGCAATGCTGCAGTCGCCATTTTCTCAGCTGAGGAACTGCGCGAAGCCTCTAAGTCCACCTCGGAATTTTGCACAGTGGGTTTCTTGCATCCTTTCCCATTTCTTTTTGGCATGTGTTCAGTGCAGGAACTCTGTAGTATCAATCAAAATTGCTTTCCTGCAAAAATCTCCCAAAAAACAGGCCTAAAAAACATGGATCTTGTACGGAGCTACCTAATGAGGGTCCTCTCCCTCACGTGCCGCCACCAGATGTCAGCGCCTGCCCCCTTAAAGGGGCTAGGCTCCAACAGACTCCTTGATGCCACACACATACACCACCTTGATGTCAAGGTCAATTTCTCTTACCTAACTTCTGAAATTCAACTCTGCTATTCACATTTGTACCAAGGCTTTAATGATGCCTGGAGCCAAGGTGAAACCCAAACAGAGCAGCAGTGAACACATCTTTGCTCAGTAACTACTGCTGTGTTGATGGCAGCTTCCATCATTTTCCTGATGAAAGAGAGGAGTACTTTGCCAGATTGGATTTGTCTTGCTTATTTTCGATAGGGGAGAACCTGGATAACTTACCACTTAACTGGGCAAATGTTATTGCTATTGATGTAATAGAACAACTTAGCTGGACCATGGCTCGTTCTGGAGCACCAGTTTTGAACGATTCAGTTGGGATATTAGCTTATTTTTCCCCATGTTTATTTAATTAACTGAATTCAAATTTACAGGCTGCAATGGTGGAGCTTGAATGCACGTCTCCAGATATTGGTCCAGGCTTCAGAATTACTCATTCAGTAACAATATTGTCATTGTACCTGATGATGGGCGATAGGTGAAGCGGGCCTGGTGTGAGTTCGGAGAGATAGAATAGAATAGATAGACGGATGAGTGGATGGATAGATGGATAGGTGGATAGATGGATAGGTGGATAGATGGATAGATAGATAGATGGATAGATCGATAGATAGATAGTTTTTTTAATATAACCCTCACAGAGTCTGACATCTCTTTCTGAACCTTCACTCTCTGACCTACAACAAATTATTGTTCTTGTCACTGAAATATTGCATTTTTATAAATGTATCTGTTCAGGGGCTAACTTCAGAGATGATAAATGATTCATGAGGGGAGTTCTGTCATGATAGTCTATTACTATTTCTTGTGCTGTATTTTTAAAAATATAGATAAACACAATTCCATTTTAATTGGTCTGAAGTTCGGTATAAAATTGGTATCCCAATCACACCGGTCCTTGCCTATTACACTATAGCTGGAAGCAGCCATTACATAAAATGGAAAGTTGCTTCAAGCATGATGATTTGAGGAATTTGTCCTAAGGCTTAATAAAAGCTTTACAAGTCTTTTAGTTCAATAGAATGATGTGTACACATGTACAGTTAAACCTTTCTCCATACCCCTGGCAGGAGTTTCAGGGAACTGGCGGAAAATGACCATTTCTCTACGGTATAAAGTAGTGGTGAGAAAACAAGACGGGTGTCAGAACAACTTGTGTTCAAAAACCCCAGTGGGCTGCGAGTGAAAAATACTTAGATCAGAGGCAATGCTACACTGCTGCAGTGCCATTTCTTCAGTCTGCACTCACTTCGTGCGCAGCTCCATGCTTTGGAATCTCTGGGGACAATCCAGAAAATGAATTGTTGAATGTTTAATTTGAAGGATGGCACCCTCGCCAATGCAGTCCCTTATTATTTTGTAATGTCAGTCCAGGTTAGAGCTCCTGGAGCACGACTTGATCTTCTTTCTTTCTGAAACATATCCTGATGGGGAGGCTTCATTTTAAAAAAAAAGAAATGAATTATACAGGACTGTAAATGTATGTTTTTTAAATGATGGACCTTGTGGTATATTTTACAAATAATGGCTTGACAATAGTTTACGAATGATAGAAAAGCGGTTTTTAGAAATTTGCTCTTTTAAGATTCAACGTCGATCCAATCTAATTAGTATCTTTCATTTCTAGGTTATTGTTAATGGCATTATTATAGTCTTCAGGTTTCACAGAAATAGGATTTATGGATTTTTTTGAATTATTGAGGAAGTCCATTTTCTAATTAGCTTAATTGGTTCATGCAAATTAGTTCTAATTAGTACAATTAATAAATTATCCCTCTAAGCATAATTATATATGAACCTTATTAACATAAAAATCCATTGCAGTAATTATTAATGAAAATGTGGTATTTCGCCTGATTATTCGCCTAATACTCTCTGCCACCTTACACTGTCAAATTTTGAAGGAGGATTAAAAATCAATATTTTTAAATTTAAGAATGATTCAGAAACCAGGCATGGCTGCATTAAATTATACTGGGTATGATCCCATGGGTGGCAGTAACCTCATCTAGGTTCCCATTCTTGATAGGTGGTTCTGGATGGTGCCCAGAGGCCAATTGATCATTGTCAAAGACAAATCATACGTCCACACATCCACATTTCAGCACAAGCCAAGGATAACAAACAGGAATATGAACACTAGCTGACCTTAAGTGGAACAGCCCTACTACTGCCTTGCCTAATGTCAGCAAATAGAAAACGCAGAATAAATCTGGGGCTTTCTTCCTCTGCAATATTTCAGCATTAAACTGGGGTGCGTTTTCAGGGTGTCTCCATGGCAGACATGCCAGTATATTCAATACAAGGAATAATTTAGTATTGGAGGGGAGAGTCTGCTGAAGAACAAGTCACAAACAGAAAGTGTAGGTTTTATTTGAAGTGAGTCTGAAGTTTGGTAACTAAGGCATGAGATAAGTGCTGGATTGTCAAGAGATCTGGAACACCTTTTTTAAATCTACTTGTCCAGGTATCTTAGGTGTCCTTAACACAGAAGGACCAGAGGACGAGTAAAGGAAGAAATATCTTTAAAAGAGGGAAGATTCAACAACTCTAACCTAGCATCTCTACCTTGCATACATAACAAATGAATGTTCTGGTAACTGAAAATTTGTATTTTTGATAAAGTATTTCTTGCAGACACTAATATCCACAGAGATTGTCAAATATGGCAAATATAACTATTTGAATAAAGTTCACGGTTTAACAGTGAATGTTGAACCTCAAATCAAGTGTACAAATTGAAATATCCTTTTCCCACATCATCAGCTTAATAACTGTAGAAATCTCCAACAAACATCTGTCAGCTGTGAGGGTGGATGAGCCAGAATGTAGATTTCTTGCAAACACTCTTCTGTGAGTAGCCGACAGCGATTCGTTTGGAAAAAAAGATGGACAATGCCATTCTCCAGTGATTAAATCTAACCTGCTTGAGGAGACTTTGGCGAATAGGGTCAAATTCAAAATGAGAACATTCAATTTTGAAGCAAATATTGTTATGTGTGGGACTTGATCATGATAATTGTTTCAATTGGAAAGAATTTGCATGAAATTTAAACATTAAAGACAAGTAGAAAGTGAAGATGTTCAAGTCAAGAACTGCGTTAAGGCTAATTAGAAAAAAAATGTGTATTAAATTTTTTCATGGGATGTGAGTGTCACTAGCAAGGCCAGCATTTGTTGCCATCCCCAGCTGCCTTGGAGAAGGTGCTGATCAACTGCCCTCTTCAACTGTTGCAGTCCATATATGATGTAGGTATACCCATAATACTGTTACGGAAGGGAGTTCCAGGATTTTGACCCAACGACAGTGAAGGAACAATAGTTCCAAATTAGGATGGTGTGTGTCTCAGAGGGCAACTTGCAGATCGTGGTGTTCCCATCACTGTCCGCCTTGTCCTTTCCTGTTGAAGGAACCTTGATGAATTGCTGCAGTACATCTCCTAAAAGGTATACACTGCGGTCACTGCGCACTGGTGCTGGAGGGAGTGAATGTTTAAGTTGGTGGATGGGATGTCACTTATGCAAGCTTCTTTTTGTTGGTGTCAAGTTTCCTGAGTGTTGTTGGATCTGCATTCATCCAGGCAATTGAAGAGTATTCCTTTCCATTCCTGGCTTATGATTTGTAGATGATGGATAGGTTTTGGGGAATCAGGTGAGGAGTTAGTCTCAGCAGAATTCACAGCCCTGACCAGCTCTTGAAGCTACAGTATTTAAATGGCTGGTCCTGTCAAAGTTATGGTCAAAGGCAACCTCAGGTTTTTGATGGCAGGGGATTCAACTTCAAGGGGATATGATTAGATTCCCTCTTTCTTGTCACTTATCAGCCCAAGCCTAGATATTGTCCAGGTCTTATTACACCCAGGCATGGACTGCTTCCACATCTGATGATTTGCAAATGGTGCTGAACATGGTATAATGATCAGCAAACATCCCCACTTTTGACCTAATGATGGAGTCGGGGTAATTGATGAAGAAGATGAAAGAGGTTGGGCCTGGGACACTACCTTGAGGAACTCCTATGGTGATGTCCTGGACCTAAGGAGATTGATTTCTAACAATCACATCTTTCTTTGACTGTGTATGACTCCTGCCAGTGGAGAATATTCTTCCCATTCACACTGACTTTAGTTTTGTTTGGGCTGCATGTTGCCGCACTTGGTCAAATGCTACCTTGGTGTCAAGGGCAGTCACTCTCATTTCACTGCTTAACTTCAGCCCTTTTGTCCATTTTTGACCAACTGAACATGAGAGCCATTTGAATCAGATAAGCTTATCAACTGTGCGTACCAAAATATAATTTATGCCATCACAGAACCAAATATTGTGCATGTTTTGAACAATCTCTAAAGTACTGTGCAGAGAAAAGTGGAAATCTTTACATTTCACCCAATTGTTTAACATGTGATAGGTTGCTACAGAACAATTTCAAAAGTCCTATACAATTTGTTACAGTATATTGACTTTCTGCATAGTTCTATAATTATCCACTTAAAGCTAAGTGGTTATGTGTCAGATTGAAAATACATGCTAGGAATTCAAATTTGCCAGACTCAGTAACAGCAAGGTTGTTCCCTTTTCGGATGTTCTGAATGAAGGATTGCAGATTCCTTATAATAAAAGCAATAAAGCTTGTTATGAGACTCCCTGGATTCTATTATTTGGCTCAACTGACATTCTAAACATCTGGCTAATGTATCAAACACCACAGGTAATAATATTCAGTTGACGCAGGACTGAGCTTTCCAGAAGTTATTATTGCTTCCATGATATTTCACTATCTGCAATGACCTTGAACTCACATTGAGGACATGGCACGGGCACAAATCGTCTCCCTTATGCACTCATACATGACGAGACACCGTTCAATAGACAGACCAGGAGAATGCCCACCCCCCCCCCCCTACAAAAAATAACCAGCCTTTCTTTTGATACCTTGCCCCAATACAAACTATGTGCTCAGCAATTTAATATTGCAAAGCAAAGGTAGCTACAGGGGAATGCTTTCCCTGTCGCCTCTTCATGATGAAATTATTAATTCATCATAACAAACAGATTGATCATTTTGTTGTAAAATCACACAGATTGTAAAGCTTTACTTTGTGACCACTGTAACAGTAAAAAGTAAAATGGCTACGGTACAAAACTTGAATGAATAAAACTACAGTCTGTCCCTTCATTGTAGTGAAGCTGTGCCATTTTGGACGATGGCTCAAACGTCAGGGGGGCCAGTTTGTTACTGACAAACATCAGGGGGTTCGGTGGGCCAGTTTGTGACTGAGCTTCATTTGTGCAATTTGATTTACTGATGAAATAATAAATTTATTGGTAATACCATAATGATATAATTATATGAACGGAAACAGGCAAAGCAAGCTAAAATAAACCCAGAGCATTTTTTTGGTATGTCAAAATATTAAATATTATTTCAACTCTATCACACAGAGTTCATGAACTAGGTATTCTATGGCAAATTAAACATCAATCTGACGCAAAGTCCCAAAGTAAGACCAAACTGGGATTTTAGGTCTGTTCCTAAATTAATGCAGCTGGCTCATTATAAATAATAAAAGCACAATGGGAGCAAAAGTACAAAGTAGTCGGTAAGCATCATATCATTAGTGTTCTGCTTTGGAAGAAGATGCTCCCATATGTAGCTAGGGAGGTTTGACTTTCACACGATACTATTGGTATTCGTGTTCAGAGTTGCAAAGGCTTGAACTTGGTATCTCTGAAATTAAAATCCTCCCAAACTTCATATCCTCGACTATACATTTGGCTAAAAGAATAAATTTGGGCACACACGTGGACATTGCAAACATCATTCCAAGTAATGCATTGGAATTATAAGATTTAACTTTTTATTAATTTAATAATCTTTATTATTGTCACAAGTAGGCTTACATTAACACTACGATGAAGTTACTGTGAAAATTCCCTAGTCACCACACTCTGGTGGCTGTTCGCGTACACTGAGGGAGAATTCAGAATGTTCAATTCACCGAACAGCATGTCTTAATGTACTTGTGGGAGGAGACTGGAACACCCGGAGGAAACCCACACAGACATGGGGAGAACGTGCAGACTCCACACAGACAGTGACCCAAGCTGTAATCGAACCTGGGACCCTGGCGTTATGAAGCAGCAGTGTTAACCACTGTGCTTCCCATAAGTTCTCCAGTCATTCATTGCAATGGGCTAAATCTATTGAGCAGTCGCCATCATCGTCGATTTGTCATTCTGCTCCTACTTTTTAAACAGCGCCGGGGCTCACATTTCCGGCCTAGACTTCCAAACTGGACCTCTTCAGAAGCATACCAAAGATGTGCAGGTTATATAGATTGGCCTTAGTTGAATTGTGCCTTAGTGTCCAAAAGATGTGCAGGTTAGGTGGTGTTACGGTGATAGGTTGGAGGAGTGGGCCGAGGTGTGGTGCTCTTTCGGAGGGTTGGTGCAGACCCAATGGGCCAAATGGCCTTCTGCACTGTAGGGATTCTCTGAATTCTATGGATACCTGTTAGTCATTAGAGGTTGACAGCACAGAAAAAGCCCTTTAGCCCATCGAGTCTGCTCCGGTCAAAAATAACCACCTAAGTATTCTAATCCCTTTTTTCCAGCACTTGGCCCATAGCCTTGTATGCCTCGGCATCACAAGGGCACATCTAAATACTTCTTAAATGTTATGAGGATCTCTGATCCCCTTAACTTAAATCTATGCCCCCTGGTCATTGATCCCTCCACCAAGGAGTAAAGTTTCTTCCTGTCTATCTATGTCGCTCAGTTCTATACAGCTCAATCATGTCCCCCCCCTCCTCAGTCTCCTCTGCTGCAAGGAAAACATGCGCAGCCTATCCAATCTCTCTTCATAACTAAAACTCTACAGCCCAGGCAACATATTGGTAAATCTCCTCTGCACCCTTTCCAGTGCTTTCACATCCTTCCTATAATGTAGATTCCAGAACTGCATACAATACTCCAACTGTGGCCTAACCAATATTATATACAGTTCCAGCATACCCTCCCTGCTCTAATGCTTGGCTAATAAAGACAAACATACCATATGCCTTCTTAGCTACTTTATCCATCTGCCCTGCCACCTTAAGGGACAGGTGTACATGCACATCAAGAACTCTCTGATCCTCGGTGCTTCATAGGGTCCTGCCGTTCATCGTATGGTAATCTGGAATGACCTGGATTTTAGGCCTGGTAAATTCGGACACTTTTCATTTAAAAAAATTGGACATTTTAAATCAAACCATAGAAGGTTCCACCAAACAGCCTGATGTTCAAATATACCGGCCAAGTTCGAATACACTGAAACTCAGACAAGCTGCGAGGGCATGACTGGGCCTGCCCCATCAATCACCCATCAAGAGAGAATTGGCTCTATTCATATGTTTGAGTAAATCAATTACCCATCAAGAGATAATCAGTTCTATTCATGGATCAATTATTTAGAGCAAACAGGGTTACATTCAACAATGCATCAGGAAATGGACCCTCAATGTCCTGCTGCATAGTCATTAGTAACTCCATTGGATGGTGACACTCCCACCCTGTGACCTCATTGGCTGCGGGCCAGAGAACATTCTGGAAAGGCATGGGGTGGGGTAGAAGAATCAAAAACCTGGACCTTCAAGCAGCGAAGAGACAGAAGGAAGCAGCACCTTCGTGATGATAGCCCTGAGGGACACGAGGCTCAGAGAATCAGACCCACAACATGGCTGAGTTCATCGGCATAGCTGGTATAACAAATCCTGGGATCTATTGGTCAATGTTATTGGGTTTATTCAAGAGTTAATGCATTGAATAAACTTGATTTAACTTTTTACTTGTGGGGCAGCACAGTGGCAGTGGTTAGCATTGCTGCCTCACGGTGCCGAGGTCCCAGGTTCGATCCCGGCTCTGGGTAACTGTCTGTGTGGAGTTTGCACATTCTCCCCGTGCCTGCGTGGGTTTCGCCCCCACAACCCAAAGGGGCGCATGGTAGGTGGATGGGACGCGCTAAATTGCCCCTTATTTGGAAAAATGAATTAGGTACTCTAAATTTATATTAAAAAAACTTTATACTTGTGTTGTCCTTTGTTTGCCTCACCAATAAAGATATCTCGGTAAAACGTTTGTTAATACACTGGTCGTCCAGTGTCTGAAGTTTTACAAACAATACTTTCCCACTCTTGGAACTCTTCGTCATAGGGCTTGATCTCAGGGGAAGCCAAGCCCCCCCCCCCCCCCCCCCCGCCCATCTCCAGCCCCCCGCCCCCCACACCTCGCCCACCCCCCACACCTAATTTTACAGCATCTTCTGTATTTTACTGAGCCTTCATTCATTAAGGACTTTTAAAAAGCTTTACCCCCATGTAAGTGAATGAGTGTGAGTGAAGTAAGTGGGTAGGCGGAGTAGACTGCTCTCTGGGTAGCATGGCATGGTGATGGGTGGCAGGGAAAAGGGTGGCAGTGGCATAAGGTGGCGGGGGTGATATAGTAGGGTAAGATGGCAGGGTGGCAGACAGGTAGGATGCGAGTTGGATAGGGCCGCAGAGTCAGTTGGGTGGTGAGGGCAGGTGGGTCGGGAAGACGTCAGTCAGTGGGGAGTTAAAGGGTCGGTGGGGAGTAGAGAGTTGTACGGTCTTATGGTCAGGGCACCAGATGGTCAGAGGGGTGAGAAGATAAGGGTGGAGTCAGAGGTTAAGGGTGGGGGTCAAAGAGTTGAAGGGGAGTCGGAGGGTCTGGGCGATTGGAGGGTAGGGGTATTCGGGGGTATGAACACAAATGGGGAGGTCAGGTCGGAATTGGCAGGTTAGGGGATAATTCATGGGGGGGGGGGGGGGGGGGGGAGTGGGGGCGTGGAGTCAGCTGTACAGTTACCAGCAGTTAGATACTGGGCACGATCAAATGGCCTCATCATACCAGACTTGGCTGACGTGACGAGGCTGTTAAATCTTGCAAAAGGCCTCTTGCGAGATTTGCGACGCTCGGTAGCCTCGCATGAAATATAAAGATCTCGCAAGACATCATGATCTGGATTTCATCCCTGCTCCCAAGGCCCGGGAATGAATGTCTATGCCTGCAGACGTCGCCGTGGTGCCAGTTAATACTGGTCCACATTTGTAACACCACTTGGGGGGGGGTCACTAAGGCCATCGGAGCCCCCGGGTGGTCAGGCTCTGGGCAGGGTGGTACACTGGTATACCCATTGTCACCTGGTCACATTGGCACTACCAGCCTGGCACCACGGCACTGCCACCTGGGCACATACTGCCAGGTTGCCTAGGTGGCACTGCCAGGCTGGCAGGGACACTTTCAGGATGCCAGGCTGGCGGTGCCAAGCTGCTTGGTTGCCTGAGCCAGGAATCGGGCCTAGGGGATATCCTGCTCTTCTGAGATGGGGTGACAAAGGTGCTCAAGGACCTCCTAACAAGTAGGTTGGAGCATTGGGGAGATCTGGAGGTTGCAGTGGGGAGTCTGAGGGGGAGTCGAGAGATCAGGCGGCATTTAAAAATGTCGCCCTGATCCTTTCCTGCACTGACGAGCTGAGGAAGCAAGATGAATGCGGCCTTGGCGGGGCGTTCCTCACCGAGGCCAATTAAAGAAGAGTACGTTTTGACAGCAGGGTCATTCTCAGTGCTGCAGGCGCCGGGGAACACCCCGTTAAACATGCCTGAAATGAGACACTGCTTTTTCTCCGTTATGTCATGCCCTTGGTGTCTTTCCTGACCAACGTCTCCTGAACATCTGTCCAAGAAGGTGAATCAGAACCATCCGAAGTCTCCAAATCTGACTCAGAATTGGAGACTTTTTCAAGGGTGGCAGGGTGGTACTACACTAGGGTAAGATGGCAGTGTATTTGCCCACTGGAAGTTCAAACTTTGCGGAAAATTCCCGCTGGGTCCTTGCAGTGGGGACTTATGTGGCCTCCCCTCAGAGCACCTGCCAGGTTACCTCCAGGTGCAACTATCTGGAGGCCGGAAGATCTGGGCCAACGTGTTTCAGGGTTATCTGCCACTCAGCCTTGAGAGGCTCTTACTGTAATTCATGTTAAATGAGCCACCATAAAAGTCAAACACAGTGCTCATGGGATGAAATCCATGGAGCAGCAGAGCTGGGAATTTAGGACTCGGCCAAAACAAATCTGAACCAAGAGTGTTTTTGATAATATATATTAGTTCACAAAGTCCAGAAACGTTCCTTCCTTTTGAGCTTGTATGTTTACGTGAGTTCAACATGAAGTGTCAAGAACATACTCTTGAGCGGGTGGGCTGGTTAGTTCGGTTGACAGATCTACAGGAAATACACTGAATGCAGAACAAGTAAGGTATAGCTGGAATAGACAGAGGAAAGAGCATAAGGACCTGGGGACAGTCCGCCAGCCAACTAAGTCTAACGGAGAAGCCTGGCTTAGCAATGGGAAACTCAGTCCAGAGCTGGTCAGAACCAAGAAAGATTTTGCAAGCCTGTTAATAGACCTCAAATGCTGTATTTTTAAAAAAATTATCTTGTTCTTCTGAATGATTCAGTAATTGATTGAATCAAGATTTGTTTTCATTCCGCAGTTATATAATATGTGTTAGCCAATGGCATTATTGTTGTCTGTGAATCAAAAGATCCTGGTTCAGGTTCCAGTCCACAGACTTGAGCACAATACTCTTGGTGACACTCCAGCACAGTACTAAGGAGAGCTGCGCTGTCGGAGGTGGTGTCTTTTAGATGAGACATTAAATCCGTCTGTCCTCGAAATAGAGATCTGCCTACTGCCAAGTAGAGCAGGGGAGTTCTCCCTGGTGTCCTGGCCAATATTTATCCCTCAATCAACATCACAAAGACAAATGATCTCGTCAGTCATACTCATGTTGTTGTTTGTGGTGCTTGCTTTATGCAAATTGGTTGATGGATCTCCTACAAATACAGCAATGACTACACTTCAGAAGTGTATTGGGTGCATTGGGACATCCCGTGGTTGTGAAGGCCACCATATAAATGCAGGTTTTTCTTCTTATGTTTGTTTGCTTTCTGTAAACAGTGGCAAGTGAATGACTTAATGAAACACTGATCGGAGAACATCTTTCTGAATGCATGTACACACACAAAAGGCCAACGTAACTGTCCCCTCCCTTGGTTCGCAAGTGTACATAAGTACCTGTACTCTTCCTGTGTAAAACGTGGAATTACTGATGGCTGCAGTACTGTAATGTCTACGACTGTAGTATTAAATCTCATTGGTTCTCCATCATCATATGCAATGATTGCCAGCTAAATGAAACAACAGAGAAAAAATAAAGTCAGGAACACTTTACAACTTTAACCCGCTTCACAAAGAAAAATAATAGTCAGCCAGAAAATTTAAAATAAAACTCAGCTTGTTCAACTTAACATTGGTTTATTAGTCTCATTACCTTGAAAATTGTACTAGGTTCCTCGTTGAGATTGACTCGGGTAAGCACTCGTCCCGTGTCTTCCTCCACTTCAAATATGCTTGCACTGTATGGAAATTCAGTTATATCCACTTTATATCTAACCCTGCTAGCTGGACTCCCCTGTATTTAGGATTAACGTAGAAAAAAGTACAGTAATTAATCCAAAATGGAATTAATATACTTAGCTTCCTTATTTCACCCGTTTAAAAATAGCGAGGGTGAAAAATTATTTGCTCATGACAGGGGTAAATTTATTTATGAACTGCCCATTCATATGCCATTTCTGAGACCTTACTGCCTGCTGTGTTTGCCTAGATAACAGTAATTACATGTCAGACGTAATTAATTGGTTGATGAAGTGCTTTATAATGCCCTAAGGATATATTAGAGTACCATGTGCATGCAAGTTCTTTTTGACTTTGTGTTTTTGGTAGTATTCAAAATGTCCCTATTAACATAGAATTTAACAAACCTTTACGCAATCCATCTCATGTGTACAACCAAGATGGAAAAGCATTCCTTAAAATCTCATTGTCGAGCACCATTTCTATTTACAAGTTGTTTATAATTATCAGCGTCACATTGAAATGCAGTCCCAGTGTTATTTAAGTTCTCTGTTCCAATTTAATAACTTGTCCCCTGTTAAAGTAACTGTTTAACAAACGGACCTAATTCCATGGGGGTAATTTTAACCTCACTAATGGGTGGGTATTGGTCAGATAGGAAGTTATCAGTTAAATAATTTTAAACCCAGTCCCAACCTATCTCAAATTCACCCACTTCCAGTTTTAACACCAGTGGAGATGGCAGGGCAGGCAACCAACCTGCTCTCAGGAGGCAGGCCCCTCATTTACTGGTGTTGCATGCCTTCTCTCTTACAGCTTTAACAATAGCCGACTGGGCTCTCTACATCTCAGGAAAACCAGCAATGCAAAGGAGCTGAGGACTATTGGATGGAACAGGTGGAGTATACACCTTTACAGCACTTCTGTGGGCCAGGGGTAGCAGGAGAGCCTTCCTTTGCCCCACCAAACTACCTTCTTTAACTCATCATTGATTGGACCCTATATCCCACCCGCCTGATGTTCTTCCCGTCCCGTGATCCCCTGTGAATCTTTTCCTCCCTCATCCTCCAGCACCCCTCCACAATCTTCTCCATGGGGATCCCGTGATATATTACGCCCCTGTCAATCACTCTGGGCATTACTCTTATCTTTTATCCTGATCCCACACTCTGTCCAGGCTCCCCATCAAGATTTCCTTGACACCTCTCTGGGTGCCTCTCTGGGTCCCCTCACCAATGTCTCATGGTCCCTAATCTCTTCGGGCCCTCACTCTCCAGTGATCTCTTCACCGAATCTCTCCAGGTCCCTCGATGATTTTCTGCCCTCCTTCCTCATTTGTCCATCCCAGCTTTTGATGTCCCCCTTGGCCCCCAATCTCTCTGATCTCCACTCATCAATGTCCCCCTAACTCTGATTTCTCCTGATGTCCCATCGATATGTCTGCCGGTCCTGATCTCTCTGAGCATTCCGTTGCTGCCTCCAAGTTGAAGGCCCCTGACCCCGGATCTCTCCCTTTTTCCTCTGTGCTCCCTGACTGCAGCCTCATGCCATCGGCCTACCTACCTGCCCACCTGCCATCCTGTCAATCTGGCTTGTTGCAGCTGAGTAACAGATTCCAAAATTCTTGATCCGCTTCTCCTGCTAGAGCCAGCAGGATCTGATGTAAACCTTGAAGTATTGGGTACTCTGATACACAGACGAACCAACACGGTTGCGAATGGTACAACGCAGTTTTATTTCAATCAACTATTAACATAGTAAACTCTGGTACTCAGCACATGGTGAATGTCTGAGTGGCTGGCAATGAGGTCTGTGCCCTGAGCCGTCTCCTGCTCGAGTGCCCAGGAAGTGTCGTGTTCCCTGTTTTGTACTGTGTATGCTCTTGTCTGTGATTGGCTGTCGTGTTGTGTGTGTTGATTGGTCCGTTGATCTGTCCATCATTATGTATGTATGTATGTGCTGCGATGTTCACCTGAATATCATGACATCCCCCTTTTTTTACAAGATTATGTGCCTACGTGGTTATAAATAGAGATGTGTACTGAGTGTGGCTAAATGTGTGTGTGTGTAATATTTACAGCATGTACATGGGGCTTAACTATATACAAGGGGCGATGTCACGTGTGACATAATAACGAGGTTGTACCATAAACAAAGAACGGGGAAATGTTGAATGATAAAACAAATTCCTGTAACGATAAGAACATAAACATATTAACACAGTGGTTGCATGAGTACAATGTATAAACAGTCTCATAAGTCCAGTCTAGTAGGTGGGCGACGAATTCGGGTTGACCGCCTCAAGGGTAGGTCTGGAACCACCGGCTGAGGAATGGGCCTGGCCACAGGCGACGATGGAAGGGGCATGGTAGCAGACAGCTCCACAAAGTCGATATCAGGAACAACAAGAGGGCACGGTGTCAGTGTAAGATCTCGTAGCGAGCGTGGAAGCAGGCGAAGAGCCCGGCGATTGCGCCTACGAACGGATCCATCAGGCATGCGAACCAGGAACGAGCGGGGAGCCACGCGTCGGAGAACTTCGGCAGGTGCTGACCAGCCACCTTCTGGTAGGTGGATGCGGACTTTGTCTCCAGGGCCAGGGCGGGACGATCAGTTGCCTGTGTGTCATATGACCTCTTCTGGCGACCGCGCTGCAGTTGCATCCTGTGCAGTACCGGAGCATGGTCGATTGTGGGTGCCAGAATGGAAGGTACAGTGGTCCTGAGGGCGCGACCCATCAACGGCTGGGCTGGTGAGAGACCAGTGGCTAGTGGGGCCGAACGATAGGCCAGCAGGGCGAGGCAGAAATCAGATCCGGCAGCAGCAGCCTTGCAAAGGAGCCGCTTGACAATGTGAATGCCCTTCTCCGCCTTTCCATTGGACTGGGGGTGCAGAGGGCTAGACATCACGTGTGTGAAGCCATACGAGGCAGCAAACGATGACCATTCCTGGCTGGCAAAACAGGGCCCATTGTCCAACATGACAGTCATCGGAATGCCATGGCGAGCGAAGGTGTCTTTGCAGGCCCTTATGACAGCGGACGACGTCAAATCATGCAGGCGTATGACCTCTGGGTAGTTGGAGAAGTAGTCAATGATGATGACATAGTCCTGCCGAGCACGTGAAAGAGGTCCACACCCACCTTCGCCCAGGGGGACGTCACCAGCTCATGGGGCAGAAGCGTTTCAGGAGGTTGCGCCGGCTGAAACCTTTGGCAGGTGGGGCAGTTGAGCACCATAGTGTCAATATCATCACTGATGCCCGGCCAGTACACCGCCTCTCGGGCCATCCGTCTGCACTTCTCGACCCCCAGATGGCCTTCGTGTAGTTGGTCGAGAACCAGCTTGTGCATGCTGTGCGGAATCACAATCCGGTCCAGCTTCAGAAGGACACCATCAATGACGGCCAGGTCGTCTTGGACATTGTAGAACTGCGGGCACTGCCCTTTGAGCCACCCTCCCATTATGTGGCGCATCACACGTTGTAGAAGGGGGGTCGGCCGCAGTCTCTCGGTGAATACGGGCCAGATTGGAGTCGTCAGCTGGCAGATTTGCCGATGTGAAGGCCACCTGTGCCTCGACCTGACATACGAACCCCTCCGAATCTGGCGGCGTGCTCACTGCTCTAGATAGGGCATCCGCAATAATAAGGTCCTTCCCTGGGGTGTAGACCGGTTGGAAGTCGTACCTCCTAAGTTTAAGTAGGATGCGCTGGAGGCGAGGGGTCATCTCGTTCAGGTCCTTGTTCATGATGCTGACCAGGGGGCAGTGGTCAGTTTCAACAGTGAACTGGGGAAGACCATACACATAGTCATGGAACTTGTCTAAACCGGTTAGCAAGCTCAGGCACTCCTTTTCGATCTGCGCATAGCGCTGCCCTGTGGGGGTCATGGCCCGTGATGCATAGGCGACCGGGGCCCATGACGCAGTGTCATCCCACTGCAGGAGCAGTGCCCCAATGCCGGACTGGCTGGCATCAGTCGAGATTTTAGTGGCACGAGACGTGTCAAAAAATGCCCATACCGGTGCCGTGGTAGGCTTGAGTTTGAGCTCCTCCCATTCCTGCTGGTGTGTGTGCTGCCACTGGAACTCCGTGGAATTTTTGACGAGGTGGCGCAGAGCTGTCGTGTGGGAGGCAAGGTTGGGAATGAACTTCCCCAGGAAGTTGACCATGCCTAGGAAGCGTAGCACTGCTTTCTTGTCTGCCGGCTGCGGCATGGCTGTGATGGCGCTCACCTTGTCTGCATCCGGACGGACCCCTGACCGGGAAATGTGGTCCCCCAGGAACTTCAGCTCGGTTTGGCCGAAGGAACACTTGGCTCGGTTGAGGCGCAGGCCGTTTTCACGTATGCGTGCAAAGACGCGTTGGAGACGATAGATGTGCTCCTGTGGTGTGGTGAACTAGATGATGACATCGTCCACGTAGACGCGCACCCCTTTGATGCCTTCCATCATCTGCTCCATGATCCTATGAAAGACCTCGGATGCCGAGATGATGCCAAATGGCATTCGGTTGTAGCAGAACCTACCGAAAGGGGTGTTGAAGGTGCACAGTTTTCGGCTGGACGGATCGAGTTGGATCTACCAAAAACCCTTAGAGGCATCCAGTTTCATAAATATTTTCGCCTGGGCCATTTCGCTTGTGATCTCTTCCCGTTTGGGTATGGGGTAATGTTCCCTCATAATATTGTTATTGAGGTCTTTTGGGTCAATACAGATCCGAAGCTCGCTGGAGGGCTTCTTGACAAACACCATGGAGCTGACCCATGGCGTGGGCTCCGTGACCCTGGATAGGACCCCTTGGTCCTGGAGATCCTGCAGCTGCTGCTTGAGGTGGTCTTTGAGTGGCGCAGGGACTCTGCGAGGTGTGTGAATGACCGGGGTGGCGTCTAGTTTGAGCCGAATTCTGTAGGTGTATGGCAGTGTTCCCATGCCCTCGAATGCTTCCTGGTTGTGGGCGAGGAGCTGTGCGTTGAACTCTGCATCCGGGAAGTCAGACGTGCCGCCTGGAGAGAGAGAGTGGACTCGTTGCAAGGTGGAGAGCCTTGCATGCCTGTGCGCCTAGCAGGGAGTCCTTCGATGAGCCGACTATCTCGAACGAGAGTGTGGCCGTGTGTGTGTTGTGTGTCACCTGGAGCTGGCAGGATCCCATAGCCGGGATAACGTTCCCGTTGTAGTCGACCATCCTGCACCGGGACGGCCGAATTGGTGGTCTGACCTTCATGGCGTAGAAGGCTGACCATGCTATGAGGTTGGCGGAGGCGCCAGTGTACAGGCGGAAAGTTATTGGCGATTGGTTGACCGTCAGGGTGGCACACCATTCATCACCCGGATTGATCGTGTTAACTCGGTTCCCATCAATGACCGCAACACGGAAGGCGTCTCGGTCATCTGTGTTACCGGTCTGGATGTCGCCTGGGCATGATTCATAATGGGGAGGCTGAATGGTCCGCACGTCCCTGCGAGGTTGTCGGAGTTGTGGAAGATTGACAGGTTGAGCTGCTTGACAGTAAGCAGTGTAGTGGCCCACCTTGCCACAGCGTAGCCATTGTCGGGTTCTTGCGGGACATTGCCGCTTTAAATGTGCAGCTCCAGAATTGCCGCACGTCGTGACGTTCGTTGCGCCACTGCGCATGCGCAGTTCAGTCTTGCGTCGAGATCGCCTGCGCATCACGTCCCTCAGTGTTGCCGTAGGTTTTGGCGCGCACAAGCGCGGGAGGCCTCGAAAAGCGCGCGAAATGGCCATGATCTCTAAACTGCACCCTATCAAACGTTCCCCCTGTTGTCCTTAAATATCGGGGCCCATGTTACAATCTGGATTGTGGAAAATTAGTTTCATGTCGAGAGTTTTGTCAAAGCAAACAATGAGTAATAAATTATGGCCCAAACATTGTGGTCTCCTGGGGGCGGTGAGCCTCTCGCACGAAAGTGACCAGGGACTCCCACTGGTTCTCCAACCACTGGGGGACCCCGGCTGCAAGAATATAATCCCAGCCAATGTTCCAGTGGAACCTGACATAAACAAAAGCTTTGTCATAGAACAAACTTGGTAGTTAGGAAGCTGTTTTTTTGATGATAGATGCTGAAATAATAAGAGGCAGATTTCAAGAAAATTATTCCTTGAATTATACTGAGCCCATCAGATATAAACCTGCCTTTTAAAACTGAACAGAAAACAGTTCCCAGTTAGACTTTCCTATTCTATGACAATAAATAAGTCATGAAGCCAAACTCTAGACAACATTTTTATTTATATTGCTATTTCTGCACTTGGACAACTTAATGTAGCTTTATACAGAGTTGGAAATTTTGATTCTGTTACAGTCTTTGGTGAAAGGATAACTAGGAATCCAATATCTAAAGAAGCAATTAAGGTGATAATCTGACCTCAAATATTTTTCAGGTCTCTTCTGGTAATTGTAATAAATGAAGGGCACAGTTTGGGAACAAATAGAGAAAGAGAAATGGGCCTGCATTTTATAGGCACCCAAGGGTGGGAAAGTAGACGGATGTACTCGTAAAATAGGATGCTGCATCATCAATGGCAGGCCCACCACCTGCCCTACACACAATTTTACGAGTGACGGGAAAGGCTTTGGGAAGGTCTCTGATCTGGGGGCTAATTTTGGCCCTTATGTGGGCAATTAATGCCCATTTAAGGGTCTGATCCTTCTACTGCTCCGATTCAATGGGTGACAGGAGAGGCCTATTGTGATGAACGGTTACTGCCTTATCATCATGTAAGGTGATGTCCCCTTTGAGACCGGGCTTGGAACCCTGAGGACTCCACCTCTGGCTCCGCCCATCTGTGAGCCATATATAAAGGGCTGCCTCATGGAGGTGGCCCAACATAACTTGGGTACGTACCCCGCAGACTCTGCGAGCCCCCCCGGACTTACTCAGACTCAGCCGTAGTACAGGCCTGCGCCACATGGCGACCCGCTCACCATGGGGGCACACCGTGCTACTTCTGCGGGCAGGGCCAGCACCCATGCCTACGCTGCCCAGCCCGCTCCGCGATCTGCAGCGACTGCGGGAAAAAAAGGCATTTTGCGAGGGTCTGCCTGGCCAGATCTAGGGGCCAGAAAAACAAAGAACAGCCAGCCTGAAAATCAGGCTCTCAGGCCCGCAGGCCTTGCAATGCTGCTGCGCACCGACCCGACACGCCCCCTTCTGATGCGTCATCAGCCTTGTGCGAATCATGGGAGCGGCCATCTTGTCGGCGGCCATCTTCTCGACCCGACACGTGCGACCGATGTCACCATCTGCGGCCATGACCAGCAGGACCATGACGCTAACTTCAAAAAGTTCCTCCAGACCACCCGAGCCCTTAACCTGACCTATAACGAGGACAAATGCGTTTTCCACATCACCCGGCTAGCCATCCTCGCCTATGTCGTGGAAGACGGGGTCCTAGGTCCCGACCCCAACTGCATGCGCCCCCTTAAGGAACTCCCTCTCCCCCACAGCCTCAAGGCCCTCAAACGGTGCTTGGGGCTTTTCTCTTATTACGCCCAGTGGGTCCCCAAGTATGCGGACAAAGCCCGCCCACTCATAAAGACAACCATTTTTGCCCTCTCGGCTGAGGCTCAATTGGCCTTCAACCGCATCAAGGCCGACATCATCAAGGCCGCTATGCACGCGGTGGATGAAACCATCCCTTTCCATGTAGAGAGCGATGCATCAGACATCGCCCTGGGAGCTACCCTCAATCAGGAAGGCAGACCAGTAGCGTTCTTCTCCCGAACCCTCACCGCCTCCGAGGTTCGACACTGCAGTCGAAAAGGAGGCACAAGCATTGTGGAGGCTGTGCGGTACTGGAGACACTACCTCGCCGGTAGGAGGTTTACCCTTGTCACCGACCAACGGTCAGTCGCCTATATGTTCGATAACACGCAACGGGGCAAAATAAAAAACGATAAAATTTTGAGGTGGAGGATCGAACTCTCCACCTACATGTATGATATCAAGTATAGTTCAGGGGAGCTCAACGAGCCCCCAGATGCCCTGTCCCGTGGCACATGCGCCAACGCGCAGGAGGACCGCCTGCAAGCCATCCACAATGACCTCTGCCACCCGGGGGTTACCTGGCTCGTCCATTTTATCAAGTCCCGCAACCTACCTTACTCAACCAAGGAGGTCAAGGCCATGATCAGAGCCTGCCAAGTCTGTGCGGAGTGCAAACCGCACTTCTACCGGCCAGACAAGATTCGGCTCGTGAAGGCCTCGGGTCCCTTTGAGCGACTGAGCGTGGACTTCAAGGGGCCCCTCCCGTCCACCAATCGTTATGCCTATTTCCTCACCGTGATCGATGAGTTCTCCCGTTTCCCATTCGCCATTCCCAGCCCCGACATGACCTCAGCCACTGTGATTAAGGCACTGCACAGCATCTTCACCCTGTTCGGTTTCCCCGCTTATATCCACAGCGACCGGATTACATCGTTCATGAGCAATGAACTGCGTCAGTATCTGCTCAGCAAAGGCATCGCCTCGAGCAGAACGACCAGTTATAACCCGCGGGGAAACGGGCAGGTGGAGAGGGAGAACGCGACAGTGTGGAAGGCTGTCCTTCTGGCCCTGCGGTCGAGAAATCTCCCAACCACCCACTGGCAGGAGGTCCTACCCGATGCCCTACACTCCATTAGGTCACTCCTCTGCACGGCCATGAATGAGACCCCTCACAACCGATTGTTTGTCTTCCCCAGGAAGTCTACCTCCGGGGTCTCGCTTCCACCTTGGCTGATGGCTCCGGGACCTGTTCTTCTCCGGAGGCACGCAAGGAGCCATAAAGCGGACCCCCTGGTTGAAAAGGTCCGACTGCTCCACGTCAACCCCCATTACGCCTACGTTGAGGACCTCGACGGCAGGCAAGATATGGTTTCCCTCCGGGATCTGGCACCCCCTGGATCCCCCACCACAGACGCCCCTTCCCGCGCCGCTCCCCTGCAGGACCCAGCCCCCCCCCCCTTCCAGCCATCATTGGTGAGCACCTACCACGCGCCCCCCCTTGTGCCCCCCCCCTTTACACACCCTGCCGGCGCCGGCACCGCTACCCCCGGCCCTGCCTAGTCCCCCTGCCCCGACGCGGACCGAAGCTCCAACCGCTGCGCTCCCGGATGTGCCCTCAACCGGGACGTCCGTGCCCGCCGCACTACCGCCCGAATTGAGGAGGTCGATGAGGACGATCCGGCCACCGAGACGGATGGACCTATGATGGCACTTCACCCCCGCCGGACTCTTTTTAAACAGGGGGTGAATGTGATGAACGGTTACTGCCTTATCATCATGTAAGGTGATGTCCCCTTTAAGACCGGGCTTGGAACCCTGGGGACTCCACCTCTGGCTCCGCCCATCTGTGAGCCATATATAAAGGGCTGCCTCATGGGCTGTGCAGCAGTCAGCACATGTCTCAGCTCTAGCATAGTTCTTAGTCTAATAAAGCCTTCTTTACCGTTTACACTCTAACCTATGTCCATTGTGTAGCCCAGCAGGTTTGACCTTGTGGACTGGTAGCCAATTAAAGGTTGTGGTGGGAGTTATTGTGTGGAGGTGGGACCCCAGGCCCCTGGTGCCCAATGGCAATCTCCCCCTCCTCCCCATCGAACGGCTTTCCCTCTCTTCATCTGCCATCTCCCCACCCCATCCTTTACAACATGCTCCTCTTTGCAAAGGCCAGGCTGGCTGACCCGCAGGGATCCTGGACTTATTTATAGGTCCGGGTCCATCACTGAAACCTGCTTGATATTTTCTGTAAAGAACCTGCAGTGGTCATCACTCCCAATGGTGCTGTCGATGCTGCAGAGCTGCCAGCCTCTGATTGGCTGATGGCACTCTGAAGCAGGACATCCTCCTGGAGAGAGACAGAGGTCTCGCCCCATCAGCCTAAAAATGGAAGCATAGCGAGTCAGTCAACTTGGGGCCCCAATATTTACATTGCGGTACAGATAGCCTACCTCAGCACTAAATCCAGCCCATGAACTCTAGCATATCAAAAGTTTCCAAACAATTTATTTGCAGTGTGAAGCCACTCGACTGAAATAAGATGTTATTATTTATCAACTCAGTTTAATTATTCTCCCAGCGCCTGGTTTATAGACAGGCTTTTGCTGGTACATTTTGCAAAGGATATGAAGAATAGGCAGAAATCTGGAATTTTTTTGAAAATCTTTTTATTTGCCATATTTTCATCATTTTTACCATACAAATAGAAAAAAGACCGAGAAACAACAACAAACAATCCCACCAAATTGCAACCTAAAATATCGACTCGCAAGTTAAAAAATAAAAGCAAACAACAAACAAACGCCCCTCCCCACATCCTTCCCTCCCCCACTTAATGTTAAATGGCAACCAACTCCCAAAAGTGCATGATAAACAAACCCCAAGAATTGTAGAACCCCTCCTTCGCCCCCCGCTTAAATCAAACTTTGCCTTCTCCAGAGTCAAAAATTCCAGCAGGTCTCCCCACCATGCCAAGGCACAGGGGACAAAGCTTGACCTCTACCTCAACAGGACCTGCCTCTGAGCAATCAGCGAGGCGAAAGCTAAACCGTCTGCCCCCACACCCGCCTGCAACTCGGGTCGGTCCGACACTCCGAAAATGGCCTCTCGGGGCCCCCGGCTCCAAATCTATATGCAGCACCCCCAGATGATGTTAAATACCTTCCTCTAATACCTTTCCAGCTTCGGGCAGAACCAACACATGTTTATATGGTTTGCGGGGCATCTCCTACACCGCTCACAGACATCCTCCACTCCCTCAAAGAGCCGGCTCAGCCTTGCTTTTGTGAGGTGCGCCCCATACATGACCTTCATTTGTATCAGCCCCAACATCATGCATGAGATTGAGGCATCACCCTTTCCACCTCCTCATACCACAGACACTTTTCCATCGCCTCCCCCAGCTCTTCTTCCCACTTAGCCTTAATCCCCTCCATGGACACCCTATCCTCCTCCAAAATCTTCCCACAGATTGCTGATACCATCCCCCTCTCCAACCCCTCTATTGACAGTACTTCCTCCAATAGCGAGGGGGGCGGCGCTATCAGGAAGGTCAGGAGATCCTTCCTCACAAAATCTCGGACTTGTAGAATCCGACACTGTTCCACCTGTGCCAATCTGTACTTCTCTCCCAGCTCCTCCAAACTCGCAAATCGCCCTCCCAGGAACAGGTCCTTCACTGCCCTCAACCCCCTCTTGACCCACCTCCGAAACCACGTGTTCAGCCTCCACGGCTCAAACATATGATTCCCCCTAATTGGAATCACTCCTACCCGGCCCCCAGCACGTGCTGTCTAAACTGCATTCAGTTCTTCAAAGTTGCCACCACCACCGGGTTCACCGAATACTTGCCCGGGGCGATCGGGAACGGCGCCATTGCCAGTCCCCTCAACCCTGACCTCCTACAAGAGCCCTCTTCCATCTTAACCCACCAGGATTCCCCCCCTCCCTCAACCCAGCCCTGCACCTTCTCAGCGTGCGCTGCCCAGTAATAATACAATAAGTTTGGGAGGCCAAGCCTCCTCGCCTGTCGCCCTCCCTGCAAGATCACCCTCCTAACACTGGCCACATTCTCCCTTCAAAATAAACAAGGTGACCAATTTGTCCACCTCCTGAAGAAGGATTTCGGTATGAAGACTGGCAGGCACTGAAATAGGAACAGAAATTGCGGTAGTACCTTCATTTTAAGTGCCTGCACCCAGCCCGCCAATGATGGAGGGTGGTCGTCCCACCTTGCCAAATCGGCCTTCACCCTCCCCACAAAACTAGTAAAATTATAGGTTCAGAGCCCATCCCAATCACGCGCCACCTGCACACCCAAATAACTGAAGTGGGTTGCCGCCCTACAAAATGGCAGCTCCCCCACCCCCATCCCAGTCCCCGATTGAGACACCATAAAATATTCGCTCTTACCTTGGTTCAATTTATACCCCAAGAACAACCTGAATCTTTGGAGCAGCCCCATTATATTCCCCACCGACGTACGCGGCTCTGAGATTAACAGTAGCAAATCGTCAGCGTACAAGGATATCCTATGTTCCACCCCCTTTTCACTATCCCCCTCCACAACCCCGATCTCCTGAGAGCAATGGCCACCGGCTCTATAGCTAATGCAAACAGCAGGGGGACATAGGACACCCCTGCCTAGTACCCCGGTGCAGAGCAAAATACCCCAAATTCATATTATTTGTGCGAACATTCGCCATCAGTTCCGTTCGAGAAAAGCTGTTTTCTCTTCACGAACACTGTCTGATCTTCTCCTATCACCTTCGGGAGCCAACCCTCCAAACTTGCCGCCAGCACCTTTGCCAGTATCTTAGTATCCACACTTAATATGAATATGGGCCTGTACGACCCACACTCTACCGGGTCCTTGTCCTTTCTTAACGGCAGAGATATCGAAGCCTGTCCAACGTCTGAGGCAAAACCCCCTACCTATCGCCTCCTCAAACATTCCCACCATCGGCAGCACCAAGTTGTCCTGAAACCTCTTATAATACTCCACTGGGACCCATCTGGTCCTGCTGCCTTCCCTGACTGCATCCTTCCGATTGTCTCTTTTACCCCCTGCTCCCCCACCGGCCCCTCCAGCCCTGCCCTATCTTCCTCCCCCAACCACGGATACTGCAACCCGTCCAGGAACTCCCTCATCACTCGCTCCTCTCCCGGTGGTTCTGACCTATACAACTTCTCATAGAACTCCTCAAAAAATCTTATTAATTTGCTCCGGGGCTACCACTAACTTCCCCATCCTATACAGTACCTGGATTATCTCTATCGCCGCCGCCTCCCTCGTGAGCTGACTGGCGAACATACCTTACCCATGTTCTCCCCACGTTCATAGACTGCTCCCTCACCTGTCTCAATTTGCGCACAGTTTTCCCTGTAGACAGCCAGTCAAACTTTGCCTGAATTTCCTTCTCCTGTCCAAGAGAGCCGGGTCCGTGTCCCCTGCATACCTCCTATCCACCTCCAACATCTTCTCTAACAACTTTTGGTGCTCCTCCCCCCCTCCTTGTCCACCTTAGGCTTAAACAAGATCACCTCCCCCCCTCACGACTGCCTTCAGAGCCTCCCAAACCACCGACTGCGAAACTTCCATTGTACAATTAAATCCCCCATATTAGTCAACCATCTTCCCAATCTTATCTCAAAAATTCCGGTCCCCCATATCCATTCTCCACCCGGCCTCTGGGCCACCCCCTTCTCCAAATTCACATCCACCTAATGCGGTGCTAGGTCCAAGATCACTATCGCTGACTACTCTGACCCCTTCACTCCAGCCAATAATGCCTTCCCTACAACGACAAAATCTATCCTCGAGTTTGCGGGGAGGAGAACGAGTACTCCTGCTCCCTCGGGTGTCGGAACCTCCACGGTTCCTTTCCTCCCATTTCTCTCATGAGACCAGTCAGCGCGACTTGTCTATCCTCGGCTCTTGCACCATACTCCAGTCTCCCATATTATTAACGCATGAGTGTCCAAGTCCAGGATGACACCCAGCAACCTCTTCGCAAACCCTATATCGTCCCAGTTGGGGCCATATATGCTCACCAACGCCACAAACTTCCCCCCCAGTGCCCCCGTCACAATCACGTGCCTGCTCCCCTGGTTCGCCGCCACTGACTCCATCTGCAATTTCACCCTCTCACCCACCAACACCGCTACACCCCCCGAGCCCTACTATCAGACCCAGAATGGATCACTTGACTCATCTAGACCTTCCTGAGCCTCACCTGGTCCTGCACCCTCTGGTGAGTCTCCTGCAGCATCACCACATCAGCCTTTAGGCTCTTAAAATGTGCAAACACCCTCGACCTCTTCACCGGTCCCCCCACTCCCCTCACGTTCTACGTTACTATTCTGGGGGGGTCTCTCATCCCCCCCTGCCCCTCCTATCTGCCTTTCTCATAAACCCGGGTCCTGCCCACTGGGTCTGTTGCCATCAAGCCCGTCCCTGTCCCAGAATCCCCCATCCACTTCCCCTTTAAAACACCTCTCCCAGTATCAATCCTATCCCCCACCTTTTGCACCTCCCAGGCCCATCGAAAGCTGTTCGACCAGGTTCCAATGACCGCGGCCTTCCCCCCCCCTTCCTCGACCACCTAGCCAACCTACGCTTACTAGTGTGGAGGCTCCTGCCCAGGCCCCCTCCTCTCAATCCCCTCCCCCATGTTCAATCTCTTGAAACAAAAGTCAAATAACCTTAACCAGTGCAAAAAAAAGCCCCAGAAGAAAACCGTCATATCCCCAAAGTTCACTAACCTCCTACCCGCTGTACCCCATAGCACAGGGTACCCTAACCCCACCAATCAACCCCAAAACCAAACTTCCAACAATTCTCCTCCATCATTAAAAAACAAATCAACATCCTTAAACAGCAAACAAGAAATTAAACTAGACACAGCGTTCTCTTCCCTCAGTCCAAAGCCAGACCCCAGTCCCATCTCTCATTTTAACCCCAGTTCTTCTGCCTTCACAAATGTCTCCGCTGCCTCCACCATCTCAAAGCATCTTTGCGAAGTACTCGGTCGGCCTCGGGCCCTCCACCTCCTCGGGCAAATCCAAAATTCTTAAATTCTGGCCCATTGACCTGTTCTCCAGGTCCTCCACCTTGGCTCTCAGTCCTTTGTTGGCCTCCACCACCCTGCGCAGCTTCTCACCCATCGAGGTGAACTGGTCACTATGTTGCGACAGTGCTTCCTCCATCTCCTTCAAACTTGTTCCCGTAGCTCAGCCGATGTCTTCAACACCACCGCCTTCACCGGGGCCTCCACCACCAGCTTCTTCATCGCTGTCATCATCTCTTTACTCATCACCTCCACATGCTTAGCAAACTGCTTTTCGAACTCTCCAGCTATCACCTCGGACATCTTCTCTACTGTGAAGGGCGACCCAGCGATCCAACCTCCGCCATCTTTTCGGCAGCTGGGCTGACCCATTCGCTCGACGGCGAACCTTCGCTCACCCCCTTCTTCCCGACGGCTTTTTTCTGGTTCTTCAACATTCCTTATCTCTTCCTGCATCAGCCCATCCAAAACTGCCTCTGAGATCGAGCATTAAATTTAAAAAAACTGGCTCTCGAGCAGGAGCCGCCCAGCGTGCGACTTCCACTTACATGCCACCACCGGATGTCCAGGAAAGTGGAGTTGAGCTACAGGGCATTACTGAGGCAATCGAATAGTGGAACAGGTCCAACAGGTTGAATAACCTACTCCTATTCCTAAATATTGGGGCATAACTTCCTCGGATTGGCAATCAGTGTCAGATTGCCACTCTGCACCGACTTAGCTGTGCCAAATTCCTTCCATGCTTGTCTCGCCCGGCCTTCCTGACTCAGGTCAGGTAAGATCCAGGCAGCACAGCATATCACCGGGGCTCAACATGGAAGTCTAAGAGAGTCAGAGTGAAGGAGGAAATGCCCCTTTTCTACTGTACTAGGTGCTGTAAAGCAGGTAAGTACAATGGCCTGATTGAAACTGAGAGGTCAGGGAGAGGGTAGGCTTCGAAGATAAGAGGATAGGAGGTGGGGGTGGCAGGATAGGAGGTCGGAGGGGTCGGACATCGGGGCTGGGTAGAGTGGTTGTACATCAGGGGAATAAAGGGCAGTCATGGTCGGTTGGTGTCGAGGGCACATCCAGGTTGGTGTGGAGAGGGGTAGTCAAACATCCTGGGTGGGGGGTGGAGTGCTCCGGGTAATGGAGCTCGGGTCTGGAGAATGAGGGACTCGGACATTGGGAGGGGTGGGTGGAAAGTCGGACATCGGGGTGGGGAGATTGCACACTTGGGTGTGGGAGGGAGGTGTTATGCGCCAGAGGCATGTCGGACACGGGAGGATGCAATGAGGAGTAGCGGGGAGTCAGGCGTCTTGGGGTGGGGGATGGGGTAGGGAAGGGGAGGACGGTAGGCATAGGGTGGGAATTCATTTGCCCGGGGGGGTGGTCCCACTGTTTTAGGGGGCTAGGTCCTGCCAGGACGGGAAGTGGGGGTCGGGTCGAGGGGTCAGATCGGGACAGAGGGGGTGAGGTCCAGCCAGGTGGGTTGGTGCGGTCGGGGGAGGGTCCAGGTAGGTTGGGGAGTCAGGTCAGTGGGGAGGGTGTTTCCAGTTGGGTCGATAGGGGAAAGGGGTGGGTGAATGAGCCCCATGTATTCGATTGGTTGGGGGCTTGGGGAAATCTCACGGGGACAAGGGCAGCGGTGGGGGGAATACCTTGACTGGGTGGTTCGTCGTGGGGAGTCCTCTGGAAGTTTGGGGATGTAGGGGTAGACCTCTACGGGGTACCAGTCTGAATGTATAAAATCGTTACTCAAAAGGTAGAAAATGTTTTATTCATTTTTTTGAGTAACCCTGGTGGAACCATCTGAAGTTAACAATTTAAATTGCGGTGTCCGATGGTTCACAGCATGGTGCAATTATCCAGGGCAAGTTCATGCTTCTGGACAATTGCCGTGCAAATGCGAACCGTGGAACTTCGGAGAGGGATTACTAAGCACATCATTGGGGTACGCCCCCAAATCCAAGCCTGGAAGATATGGCACACTGTGTATTGTTTTGGAATAATAATTAAGGAAGAAAGTACTCGCATTGGAAACAGTGTAGTGAAATTTCACTGGAAAGGTCTCTTGGGTGAGATGGTTGCCAAATTAAACCAACAAAAACTACCTGAATGCAAGTTGAGCAAAACATTTGTTCATTAGAAAAGTTCACCATGAAGAGGAATGTAATTTATGAAATATGACAAGAAAGCCCTGTAGCCATGAATAATGATTTGTTTGATTGTCCTGGCGTCTTACTAAGTAATTATTTCCTGTGGCCAGATTGTATGATGAATTCGATATTTATTTTAAAAAAGAATGCTTTTTGTTGTCCCATATCTGGTCGAGAGGAAGAGAAATTGAACTCCTAGTTAGCAACCAAAGAATAGCATTTTAATATTGTACTGACAAAAAAAAATCTCAGAATCAATGAACCTTGACTGATTGCAAGTTATTATTGACGAACAACTGCTTATCGTTTCTCAAGAGAGAGGAAATTAAATTATTCGTCTATGCAGATCTAGCCCACAGCAAGTTGGGGGTGAGAGATATCCTCATTGTTTAATGGAGGGAGTTGCTCCCTGTGGTCTAATAGTAGGCATATGTATTTCAGTGGTGATTTTGTATTCAGTGCCAACTAATGTAGTGAGAAAAGAGCCTGAGGCACAGAAAATATGAAATCTTGAAGGAAAGAGACAATGAGTGGTGATTCATAATGTATGCCATCTGTAACTAAGATAAACATGGGGTTGGATATCCACCAGTTACTCATGATCTATCACCATAACATCAATGGAAAATCCATGAAAATCCCAGCAGAACTGCAGAAACTGACAAAAATAATCATTTCTGCTGTTCCTCTGGGAGTTCCGCCAATCTACCAGTGAAGTTGCAACATTGGCTGGGATCAAACGGCCTCGTCACGCCCAACTCGAGACGCGACGAGGCACGAGATTTACAACCCTTAGGACGTCTCATGGGATCTCACTGGGCGGGATCCAGATTTGCATATTTAAGTGAGCAGTTAGGCTCACTTAAAAAAGTCTGCGCCGGATTCTCCAAAAGGCGTAATGGCACCGGGGAGGGGGGTGGGGGGGGATCGGGGGGTCTCCCAGGCTATCAGAGTGGTTGGACTCTGGACAAGGTGGTACTCTTAGCACTCCCGCTGCCACCCATGCACCTTGGCATTGCCAGCCTGGCAGAGGCATCGCCATGGTTCCATGTTCATTTCAGTCTTCAAACTTAATTGCAGTCACGAATGGTTAATAGCTGTTTGTGGTTTCCAATTGTTCAGAAAATAAGCTGCCAGTCTTGATCGTCACTAACTACTTGGTATGACAGGAGTAGAGAAGATTCCTTTGTTCCACTGGAAGCGACATTTGAGGTTGCTGCAATTTGCTAATACAAAAACTGGCATAAGGTTTATGGCTGATTACAGTGGGCCACAACTTCATTGGATTGCAACTCTGTCCAATTATCTTTGTGGATTTTTACCCTTGCCTGTCTCACCCGACAGTCCGACTCAGGCCAGGTGAGGTCTAAGCAGCCCAGTTGATCGCTGAGGCCTAGCGTCTCAGTCCATCAGATTGAAGAAGGACCTGCTCCCTTTTTAACAGCACTAGCTGCCGTAAACCAGGGAAGTTAGAGGTCCCATTTAGACCGGGCAGCAAGTAAGCTGTTAGGATTTAGAGAGCAGGGGAAATTAAATGTTGGGGGGGGTGGGGCATTGAAGTGGTTGTTCCCTTGGATGGAGAATGTAGAACACAGGGGCACAGCATGAAGGGGCTGGGAATATAGGATTGAGATAAGGAGACAATTCTTCACTCAGAGGGATGTCAATCTTTGGAATTATCTACCTCAGAAAGTTGTGGATGCACCATCATTGAAGGTACTCAAGACTGGGATAGACATTGGTCTCTCAGGGAATGAAGGGATACGGGGACAGAACAAAAAACAAAGAACAAAGAAAAGTACAGCACAGGAATAGGCCCTTCGGCCCTCCAAGACTGTGCCGCCCATGCTGCCTGTCTAAACTAAAATCTTCTGCACTTCCGGGGTCCGAATCCCTCTATTTCCATCCTATTCATGTATTTGTCAAGATGCCCCTTAAACGTCACTATCGTCCCTGCTTCCACCACCTCCTCCAGCAACGCGTTCCAGGCACCCACTACCCTCTGGGTAAAAAACTTACCTCGTAAATCTGTAAATCTTGCCCCTCGCACCGTAAACCTATGCCCCCTAGTAATTGACCACTCTACCCTGGGAAAAAACTCTGACTATCCACTCTGTCTATGCCCCTCATAATTTTGTAGACCTCTATCAGGTCGCCCCTCATCCTCCGTCATTCAAGTGAGAACAAACCAAGTTTATTCAACCTCTCATCATAGCTAATGCCCTCCATATCAGGCAACATCCTGGTAAATCTCTTCTGCACCTTCGCTCAAGACTCCACATCCTTCTGGTAGTGCGGCGACCAGAATTGAACATTATACTCCAAGTGTGGCCTAACTAAGGTTCTATCCAGCTGCAACATGACTTGTCAATTTTTATACTCAATGCCCCAGCCAATGAAGGCAAGCATGCCGTATGCCTTCTTGACTACCTTCTCCACCTGTGTTGCCCCTTTCAGTAACCTGTGGACCTGTACACCTCGATCGCTCTGACTGTCAATACTCTTGAGGGTTCTACCATTCACTGTATATTCCCTACCTGCATTAGACCTTCCAAAATGTATTACCTCACATTTATCCAGATTAAACTCCATCTGCCATCTCTCCGCCCAAGTCTCCAAATGATCTAAATCCTACTGTATCCTCTGACAGTCCTCATCGCTATCTGCAATTCCACCAACCTTTGTACCGTCTGCAAACTTACTAATCAAACCAGTTACATTTTCCTCCAAATCATTTATACTACAAACAGCAAAGGTCCCAGCACTGATCCCTGCGGAACACCACTAGTCACAGCCTTCCAATCAGAAAAGCACCCTTCCATTTCTACTCTCTGCCTTCTCTGACCTAGCCAGTTCTGTATCCATCTTGCCAGCTCACCCCTGACCCCGTGTGACTTCATCTTTTGCACCAGTCTGCCATGAGGGACCTTTTCAAAGGCCTTACTGAAGTCCATATAGACAACATCCACTGCATCAATCATTTTTGTGACCTCCTCGAAAAACTCTATCAAGTTAGTGAGACACGACCTCCCCTTCACAAAACCGTGCTGCCTCTTGCGAATACATCCATTTGCTTCCAAATGGGAGTAGATCCTGTCTCGAAGAATTCTCTCCAGTAATTTCTCTACAACTGACATAAGGCTCACCAGCCTGTAGTTCCCTGGAGTATCCTTGCAACCCTTCTTAAACAAAGGAACAACATTGGCTATTCTCCAGTCCTCCGGGACATCACCTGAAGACAGTGACGATCCAAAGATTTCTGTCAAGGCCTCAGCAATTTCCTCTCCAGCCTCCTTCAGTATTCTGGGGTAGATCCCATCAGGCCCTGGGGACTTATCTACCTTAATATTTTTCAAGACGCCCAACACCTCGTCTTTTTGGATCTCAATGTGACCCAGGCTATCTACACACACTTCTCCAGGCTCAACATCCACCAATTCCTTCTCTTTGGTGAATACTGATGCAAAGTATTCATTTAGTACCTCACCCATTTCCTTTGGATCCACACATAGATTCCCTCGCCTGTCCTTCAGTGGGCCCACCCTTTCCCTGGCTACCCTCTTGCTTCTTATTTACGTGTAAAAAGCCTTGGGATTTTCCTTAACCTTATTTGCCAATGACTTTTCGTGACCCCTTTTAGCCCTCCTGACTCTTTGCTTAAGTTCCTTCCTTCCTACTTTCCTTATATTCCACACAGGCTTCGTCTGTTCCCAGCCTTCTAGCCTTGACAAATGCCTCCTTTTTCTTTTTGACGAAGCCAACAATATCTCTCGTTATCCAAGGTTCCCGAAATTTGCCTTATTTATCCTTCTTCCGCACAGGAACATGCCGGTCCTGAATCCCTTTCAACTGACATTTGAAAGCCTCCCACATGTCAGATGTTGATTTACCCTCAGGTAGGATAATAGAATTGAAAATCAACCACGATTATACTGAGTGGCAGAGAGGGTTTGAGGCACTGTATGGTCTACGCCTGCTCATTTTAATTATGTTATATTATTACATAAGCTTATTCAACATTGCAAACTATCAACATTTTAAATGCTACAACTTAGTTAGCTGTTATGTACTATTTTACACGAAATGAAACATTCTTAAAAGTGAGGTCTGCCCATTCTATAAATAATGCACATCTATTGAAGTGAGGAAAGGTATAACACTTTATTGGGAGAGGAAAATATTTGCCCACAGAAATACTTTGCATATTTTTACATGCTGATCCAGCATTACAATGGTTATAGAGCTTTTAGGAGTGATGGTGAAACCAATTTGTCATAAATTTGAAGCAAAGGTACAGTTCCATGTGCTTTTCCCATGCTGATAGGATTTCATTATTTTCTTCAAATTCTGAGAGCTGCAAATCTGACCAGGCCAACTGTTGAAAATTAAAAGCTGCAAGATGGCACGGTCACAGTTGCAGAGTAAAGCGTGGACATCAGGAACACCTGATACTGACGTAACAACTGATCTAAGTATGCTGCAATGACATGACTAAGAGACCGAGGTCTAGAGGGAAGCACAAGTACAATCTCATGTTACTGAGCACAAGTACAATCTCATGTTTAGCACACGGCTAAATCGCTGGCTTTGAAAGCAGACCAAGGCAGGCCAGCAACACGGTTCAATTCCCGTACCAGCCTCCCTGAACAGGCGCCGGAATGTGGCGACTAGGGACTTTTCACAGTAACTTCATTTGATGCCTACTTGTGACAATAAGCGATTTTCATTAGGGGCTGTTTAGCACAGGGCTAAATTGCTGGCTTTGAAAGCAGACCAAGGCAGGCCAGCAGCACGGTTCAATTCTCGTAACAGCCTCCCCGAACAGGCGCTGGAATGTGGCGACGAGGGGCTTTACACAGTAACTTCATTTGAAGCCTACTTGTGACAATAAGTGATTTTCATTTCATTTCATTTCATGTACATGGAATCATAGAATCCGTGCAGTACAGAAAAAGGCCATTCAGCCCATTGAGTCTGCACCAACCTTCCAAAAGAGCACCCTACCTCAGCTGCCCCTACCATGTCCCACAACCCCACTTAACCTTTGTACACTAAGGGGCAATTTAGCATGGCCAATCCACGTAACCTGCACATCTTTGCACTGTGACAGGAAACCAGGACACCCGGAGGAAACCCCCGCAGACATGGGGAGAAAGTGCAAACTCCACACAGACAGCCACCAAAGGCCAGAATTGAATCCGGGTCTCTGGCAGTGTGAGGCAGCAGTGCTAACCACTGTGCCACCGGGACATTGACCTGAAAATCATCAAGAATGTTTTTTACAAGTAACAGTCTATGGTAGCAATCTTAGGGCAACAGGTCAACTCTAAAGAAACCCTATCCATACCCCAAATGCAAGAGAAAGCTGTTCGCCACATGAGTATGGGTAGGAAAAGAATCTTTGATTCAGCATGAGGTCAGGAGTGGGTGTATACATCATAATGAGGGTAGAGCAACAATGTGTACAGTGGCTCATGTTGAATGGGTTAGACCCTCTTTGAAGATGATAACAAATCTGCCCAACATTGTCAACATTTTCAGATTTTATTTTGAATACATGTCTGAATATTATTGTTTTAATCCCAGTGTAAATTGAGCTAGGATATGCTTTGGGAAACACAAGGGATGGGATTCTCCAAGTGGTCCCGCAGGCTGGCTCGTCTGGTCATGCCGAAGGCAAGCCCCCACCACAGGTTTTCCAGCAACGGTAGGTGCAAGGAACGGGATACTCCGTTGACAGCGGCGGGACCTGATGTTCCCGTCACCAGTCAATGGCATCTGTCTCCACGCCATGAAGCAGATCATGGGGGTGGGGGGGGGGAGAGAGGTGTTCGGAAAATCCCACCCAATGATTTCAATGCATTTGGAATCCTAGGCATGTCATCCATGGAAAGAAGTGTTAAACAGCAGTGAAGGGAAGTGGACTTTGGAGAGGATGGTTCATGTAATGACTTAGGCCAGGCCTTTGAGATTGACCAATTAGAATATGAGTTCCCTGATTAGTGGCCCAATCAGGGAACCCTTTGCTCTGTATATAACAGGGAGTGTCAGATCACAGTGGTGATGAGGAAAATGGTATGACCCGAAGGAACCTGCTCATTAGCCGCTGCCACATATTGAGGGCAAGCCACTGACAGGCAAAATGCCTTTATTCGGGAAGTTGGACTCTTTTGACCCTGCAGTGGAAGACTGGGCCCAATATGTAGAGCAGATGAAGTACTTCTTCAGAGCAAATGATATAGTTGCAGATGAAAAGCAACGGGTCATTCTGCTGACCGTGTGTGGCCCAGCAGCTTTTGCCATTATGTGCAGTCTCACCTTTCTGGAGGCACCGGACACACAAACTTTCCAGGAATTGATGGACTTAGTAAAAGAGTACTATGATCCTGCGAAGGTACTGGTTTTGCTCAGCATTCTGAGACACCGGGGAGGTAGTTACTAACTTTTTAACAAGATGAAGGCGATTAACGGAGGCTTGCGAATTTGACCTGATGCTAAATTAGATGCTCCGAGACCGGTTGGTGTGCGGAATAAATAATTTGGCGATACAAAAACGCCTGCTAGCAGAGGCCGAGCTGGATTGCAAACAAGCATTGCAGCTGGCTTTTTCCTTAGAAAAAGCAGCAAGCGGAGCACATGAGGTACAGAGTACTCCGATGGAGGTAGACGCCAATACCGGTGAAACTGAGTTAAGGGACTACTGCTGGGGGATAGGCAACTGCATAGCCACCCTGAGGAACAACTCGGAGATGAAGGAACCCAGGTCCACTTGCAGAACTGCACCCAAACAAGGGAAAATTAGGACCAGACAGACGGCAGCCCCTGCAGTTTTTTGCCCGGCAAGATATTGTAGTTCCCAGAGATCGGAGCCAGAGAGGAGAAATAGAAGCCCAAAACCAACATCTTGGAGAAGGACATGTAGGCCGTAGAAAGGAGATTGCACACCCTAGAAGCCCCACCTACCTCCGATGAGGAACAACTAAATTGTGTAGCGATGGTTAAATCAAAACCCATTAAATTAACCGTAAGGTTGAATGGACGTCCCACATTAATGGAAGTCAACACGGGAGCAGCCATATCAGATAGGGGAAACGGTATTTAATAAAATTCGCACTGGAGGATACCAACCCTTATCCCTAATCAGGATATTGGGACGAAGCTGGCTAAAAGAGATCCAGCTGATTGGGTAAACATTTTCCAGCTGGAAAATGGTCGCCTGTGTAAACACCTGTGCAGATACCCAGAGGTTTTCTGAGAAGGGCTCGGAACAACAAAGGGAGCAAAGGCATCATTACACGTAGATCCAGAGGCAGTCCCAAAATTCTACAAGGCCCACTGGTACCCTTCGCGTTCAGGCAGAAAATTGATACGGAAATCAAAAGACTGGAGCGGGAAGGAATAATAAAACCGGTCCAGTTTGCAGAATGGATGGCATCCGTGGTGCCTATCCTTAAGCCGGACGGCTCGGTCCGCCATTGTGGCGATTTCAAACAAACAATTAATCGCGACTCACAACTGGATAAATTCCCAATTTCCTGGATTGAGGATTTGTGTGCAAAGCTGGCTGGAGGACTTTTATTCTCAAAGTGGGATATGAGCCACGCATATCTGCAGCTGAAGCTGGATGAAGAGTCGTAAAAATTCTCAACGATAAACACCCTGAAGGGCCTTTTTCAGTACTTAAGGTTACCCTTGGGGATATCGTCAGTCTGTGCGATATTCCAGAGGACAATGGAGAATATATTACAAGGGTTACCACAGGTCGGCATTTACCTCGATGACGTCCTCATTACGGGAAAAACAAGGGCAGAACACCTGCAAAACCTGGAGGAAGTCAAAGAGGTTTTCAGCAGCACCTGTGCGCCTAAAGAGGGATAAATGTGTTTTTCTAGCACCTCAAGTAACTTATCTGGGGTACAAGGTTGTTAAGTCAGGGCTACGCCCTATGGAGGATCAGGTGTGGGCGATTAAAGATGCCCCAGCCCCCACCACAATCCAGGACAATCCACAATTTAGGACTGGTGACATACTACGGAAAGTTCATACAGAACAGGACTTCCATCCTAGACCCCCGACACCAATTACTAAAAAAGGAGCAAGCCTGGGAATGGTCCGCCCGCCAAGACAGGGCTTTCAAGAAGTTAAAACAACAGTTCTCCTCAGAAAACATCTTGGCACACTACGACCCCAGGAAAGAGTTGGTGCTCACTTGCGACGCGTCTCCATATGGTGTTGGGGCAGTTCTGGCCCACAGAGGGCAAAACAGACAGGAATAGCTGATAGCGTTTGCTTCCAGGACATTAGCAGCAGCAGAGAGAAAGTATTCCCAAATTGAGAAAGAAGGACTGGCTGTGATCTTCGCGGTGAAGAAATTTCGCTAGTACTTGTACGGGTTGAAATTCACAATAATCACAGACCACAAGCCGTTGCTGGGCTTGCTGAAAGAAGACAAAATGGTGACACCAATAGCTTCGGCCCCAGATCCAACACTGGGCCCTACTACTGGCATGGTGCTAAGGGGGGAGATGGAAAGACCAGTCCAGGCAGAATTCCATCCCTACTGAAGCAGAAGAGAGCAGATCACTGTGGTAGATGCGATCCTGCTATGGGGAGCTCGAGTAATAGTTCCAAGTCAAGGCCGTCGAGCCATATTGGCTGAGCTACATCACGGGCACCCTCGAGTCTCAAATGAAGATGCTGGCCCGGAGCTATGTCTGGTGGCCGGGCCTGGACACAGATCTCGCGGCATTGGTAGGTCTGTGCCAAGAATGCCAACAAGGGCAGGAGGTGCCACCGGCAGTCTTGTTGCACCCATGGGAATGGCCGTGTAGACCATTTTGCAGACCCGTTTATGGGTTCAGTGTTTCTTGTGATAGTAGATGCCCATTACAAATGGCTGGATGTCTACAAAATTAACTCAGCAACACAACAGCAACCATCAAAGAACTTTGCACCTCGTTTGCAACACATGGAATCTCGGAGGTGATAGTTTAAGATAATGGATCGGTTTTCACCAGCCAGGAGTTCACAAAATTCATGGTCAAATGGCATTCAGCACATAAGGATGGCACAATACCACCTGGCATCAAATCGGTTGGCAGAGAGAGCTGTCCAGACGCTAAAAGTTGGGTTGAAAAAACAGTCAGCAGCATCAGAAGAGGCGAAATGTGTCAGATCCTCTGCACTAACGGTGTAGACAGCAAGCTGAATGGCACCTGGTTGTTCGGCTGTTGGTTTTGTAAATAAAAGGAATTCTGGTGAAGGGACTTCTGCCTCCATGAACTTGTTACAGTTAATGTCTTTGGGGCTCCAATTCAAATTATACAAAACTTTCCCTCCGAAGATAAAAATTTTCCAAAAGAAAAATCTATGCTCAGCAAAATGAACCGCTACCTTTCAAATTAATTTTTCTCCCCCTTACTTTAGTGACTAATCCAATAATAGTTTGTTTCAATTTGGCTTCTCCATATGTCTTTAATAATCAAACAGGAAACAGTATCCAAAATGTAATAACATTTTATACAGAGTCTATACCTTCCTGCAGGTTTGCTAGCATTTTAATGTTTTATTGCCGTTTATTACCTAATGGTTCCCTGTGGTTTGAATATATCCCACAAGGACTAATCAGCCGGATTGCATTACATTGATTTATAACTTTTGGCCGTCAGGAATATGTGTTTATAATTATACAAAAACCTCGAAATTGTTTCCACTCAAGTCCAAAACATTTCCAAATTTTTTATTTTCTTCCCAGCCCAAAGATTTGATTCCGTGAGCAGATTCTCCATTTCAGAGACTGTGGGCGGGATTCTGCGTTTCTGAGAATGGGGCGCTATCTTCCCAAAAGGGAATAAAGTTCACTAGTGAGCACGTTTAGCCACGTGTTTCCCGGCACTCACAGTGCCGAGAAGCACGTGGCTTTTCAACGCTACTCTTGTTGAATAAAAGTCTAAACGGGAAACACTTGGCCGAGGCCACACACTGCATCGTTTTTTATAACGGGGGAGCTCCGCTGGCCACGGGCACATCTTCCCCCTTTGGCAGATGAGATAGTGGCAGTGTTGAACTGTATGGACTCCATGCCGGTTACCGCATCTCGTATCCATGACTGGACCCGGAAGAATCCCATTCTTGCCCGGGTGCCTCACCTCGTCCTCCAGGGCGGTCAGCATCACCAATCACCTGGGGAGCTGGGTTTTCTTTCTACCTGGATGTCAGAACTAAGTATCGAAGATGGGATTCTACCGTGGAGTACATGGTCATAGTCCCGGCCAAAGCCAGGTAGTTGTGTTAAGGGACCGACACAACGGGCATCCAGGGGTGACCAGGATGAAGATTCTGACGAGGAGCTATGTCTGGTGCCCAGGCCTCAATTCGACAGCAACATTGAGAAGTTAGCATAGCAATGCTCCGTCTGCATGTAACATCAGTGGCTCCCCTGCTGCCGCACCCCTCCACCTCTGGGAGTGGCCAGGCTGCCTGGGCCCAAATCTTCACTGGCCTATTTATGGGCTCAATGTTCCTTCTTTTAGTAGACGCCCATTCTAAATGGTTAGAGGTCCATTGGATGGTGGCGATCACCTCTCAAGCAACGATGGAGGGGATGCATCTCTCTTTCTCCACACACGGCATTCCGGAGGAACTATTAATGGGCAATGGGGCTTCCTTCACGAGTGCGGACTTTCTCAAGCTTCTTCAGACAAATGGCAACCAGCATGCAAAGACAGCCCCTTGTCATCCGGCCTCCAATGGTTTGGCAAAGATTGCCATCCAGACCTTCAAGCAAGGTCGCCACAAACAGCAGACGGGATATTTGGACACGTGTCTGGTCCGATTCTTGTTCGCGTACCGGACCACACCAGATACTGTGACCGAGGTAGCTCCAGCAGAACTGCTCATGGACCGACACCTCCGCACCCAAATAAGGTTGGTACTCACGGACATTGGGGGGAAGATGCGATGTGCTCAAGATCAGCAGGTGCGTGCCCCTGCCCCACGTCTTCCGGCCTGTCAGTTTGCTCTGGGAGACAAGATTTTCATTCAAAACTTTGGACTCAGTGCCTGTTGGCTATCCGGCACATTGCTGCCACAGACTGGTCCGATCACCTATCGGGTTCAGATAGGGACCCAGCAGTTATGACGGCATTTCGATAAGCTGTGGGCGCGCCAACCACCTTTGTGTCCACAACTAATGGCAAATTCCGTTCCTGAGGATCCAGGCCCAGGGCCCCTTGAGCCCGTGATGCCGTTATCCACCCACCCCCTGCACCTCCTGATAATAGTGTCCTCTTCGGATTCAGAGATGGAGTCCAACCCCCCTGGGGCATCCAGGGGGGAAACGGAGGATATAGACTCTGCCTGTCACTGTCCTGCAACGGTGTTCCAATCATAAGAGACGTTCTCCAACACAGTACGCACTACCAGGGCACTACTAAGGTGCCAAGCTGACATTTTCTGCATGCGCGCAATCAGGCCGGGGTTGCCTGGCGTGGGTGTTGGGGGGTATGGGGGGGGGGGGAGAGAACCTCCCATAATGTGTTCGGGCTGAGGGGGAAGTCGGGGTCGCTTCGGAGGCCTCGGAGATCGGAACGCCATTTCAAAATGGTATCCTGATGTCTCGCTACAGTGGGGAGTTCTGCCGTGTGGAGCTCCCCACTGCACAAAACGGGACGATGTGCGGCTTTTGCACAATGGGCGGCTACTAAAAGAAGGAACATTGAGCGAGTCACATTGAATACAAAGAACAAAGAACAAAGAAATGTACAGCACAGGAACAGGCCCTTCGGCCCTCCAAGCCCGTGCCGACCATACTGCCCGACTAAACTACAATCTTCTACACTTCCTGGGTCCGTATCCTTCTATTCCCATCCTATTCATATATTTGTCAAGATGCCCCTTAAATGTCCCTATCGTCCCTGCCTCCACTACCTCCTCCGGCAGTGAGTTCCAGGCACCCACTACCCTCTGCGTAAAAAACTTGCCTCGTACATCTACTCTAAACTTTGCCCCTCTCACCTTAAACCTATGCCCCCTAGTAATTGACCCCTCTACCCTGGGGAAAAGCCTCTGACTATCCACTCTGTCTATGCCCCTCATAATTTTGTATACCTCTATCAGGTCGCCCCTCAACCTCCTTCGTTCCAGTGAGAACAAACCGAGTTTATTCAATCGCTCCTCATAGCTTATGCCCTCCATACCAGGCAACATTCTGGTAAATCTCTTCTGCACCCTCTCTAAAGCCTCCACATCCTTCTGGTAGTGTGGCGACCAGAATTGAACACTATACTCCAAGTGTGGCCTAACTAAGGTTCTATACAGCAAATACATTTTTTTTTTTTTTTTTAAATGGCTTCATGTTCATCATTAGGCTTTAAATTCCAGATTTTTTTTATTGAATTCAAGTTTCACCATCTGCACTGGCGGGATTTGAACCTGAGTCCCCAGAGCAGTACTCTGTGTCTCTGGTTAACTAGTCCAGTGACAATACCACTATGCCACCACTCCCCCGCTTATAGTCATATGTTTCTCAGCACTGCGAGCGCTCGGAAACACACGGCTAACGTGCTCGCGAGGGGACTTTGTTCCTTTTTGGGAAAATTGCACCCTATGGTCCATTTTCCACCTTGTTACCCATTCCCCAACTAGTCTATATTCCTTTGTAGCCTCTTTGTGTTCTCTTCACAGTTTACTGACCCACTTAGATTTATATTGTCAGCAAATTTGGATATACTAGGTCTCTTCATTTAAGTCATTAATATAGATTTTAAAGAGTTAAGGTTCCAGCAATACTCCTTGCAGCAGACTACGAATTAATGGTAGCCTGTCAACTTTAAAGTGTCATGTTTATTCTTCCCCTCCTGCTCTCTACCCATTCACAAATTATCTATCCTTGCTAATATATTACTCCAAACCCTACAAGACCTTGTCTTGTGTAACAACCTTTTATTTGGCACCGTATCAAATGCCTTTTGTACATGCTGTAGCGCACAATGACTTACGAGAGACGAGAAGTGATGAAGTCGATCCAGGCTTTATTAAGCGATGCTTGTCCCCAGCAGTTCAGCAACAGAATGAAGCGGCGGGGAGAAGCTCGGGTTCTTATACTCCGCCTTCAGGGCGGAGCCAGGAGTCAGCAGCCAACCAGGACCCAGGATCTGTCAGCCAATAGCATCTCGGCTTCACAGTCCCACATGACCCCTGATACATACCACCACATTCACCCCTTGTTAAAAGGAACCCGGCGGGGTGGTGGTTCGCATGGTGGTAGGGGTTTACAAGGCTGGCCCTGGAAGGAAAATTTCGGACAGTGTTACTACAGTTTTAGCCCTACACTGGGCTATGTACAAGTTTGTGAGAACTATTTACAATATTAGCAAAACATTTTTTTTTTGTTACAACAACCTTCTTGGTGTCACGCGGATTCCACGAGTCGAGCGGGCGGTCTGGTCTTCCTCGTCAATCGCCTCAGCCCCGGTGGTGGTGCAGGTGCTTGCTCAGGCGTTGTCGTCTCCGGGAGCGTTTCGGTGTTTGTTCCTGTTTTACTCCTGGGCGGGCACGGGAGGAGGACCGATCCCCCCGGGAAGGGAGCGGTCGCGGGGTGCGCCGGTGGCAGGGAGGGGATGATCGGTGTCGGGGGTGTGTGTGTGTTGTCGGCGGGCGCCAGGTCCCGCAGGGAGACCGTGTCCTGTCGGCCGTCGGGGTACGCCACGTAGGCATACTGCGGGTTCGCGTGGAGAAGGTGAACCCTCTCGACCAACGGGTCCGATTTGTGCACCCGCACATGTTTCCGGAGCAAAATGGGTCCTGGGGCCGCCAGCCAGGTCGGCAGCGATGTCCCGGAGGAGGACTTCCTGGGGAAGACAAGGAGGCGCTCATGAGGCGTTTGGTTAGTGGTGGTACACAGCAGCGACCGGATGGAGTGGAGAGCGTCCGGGAGGACCTCCTGCCACTGGGAAACTGGGAGATCCCTGGAGCGTAGGGCCAGTAGGACGGTCTTCCAGACCGTGCCGTTCTCCCTCTCTACTTGCCCGTTCCCCCGGGGGTTGTAGCTGGTCATCCTGCTCGAGGCTATGCCCTTGCTGAGCAGGAACTGGCGCAGCTCGTCACTCATGAAGGAGGACCCCCTGTCGCTATGGATATACGCAGGGCAACCGAACAGTGTGAATATGGTGCCAAGGGCTTTAATGACTGTGGCCGCTGTCATGTCGGGGCAGGGGATGGCGAAGGGGAAACGAGAGTACTCGTCCACCACGTTCAGGAAGTATGCGTTGCGGTCGGTGGAGGGGAGGGGCTCTTTGAAATCCAAACTGAGGCGTTCAAAGGGGCAGGAAGCCTTGATCAGGTGCGCTCTATCCGGCCTGAAAAAGTGCGGTTTGCACTCTGCGCAGATGTGGCAGTTCCTGGTGACTGTACGGACCTCCTCCACAGAGTAGGGGAGGTTGCGGGACTTTACGAAATGGTAGAATCGAGTGACCCCCGGGTGGCAGAGGTCCTCGTGGAGGGCTTGGAGGCGGTCTATTTGTGCGTTGGCACATGTGCCGCGGGATAGGGCATCGGACGGCTCGTTCAGCATTCCGGGACGATACAAGATCTCATAGTTGAAGGTGGAGAGCTCGATCCTCCACCTTAAGATCTTGTCATTTTTAATTTTGCCCCGCTGTGCATTATCGAACATGAAGGCTACCGACCGTTGGTCAGTGAGGAGAGTGAATCTCCTGCCGGCCAGGTAATGTCTCCAATGTCGCACAGCTTCCACTATGGCTTTGGCTTCCTTTTCCACTGAGGAGTGGCGGATTTCTGAGGCGTGGAGGGTCCGGGAGAAAAAGGCCACGCGTCTGCTCGCTTGGTTAAGGGTGGCCGCCAGAGCTACGTCGGATGCGTCGCTCTCGACCTGGAAGGGGAGGGACTCGTCGATGGCGCGCATCGTGGCCTTTGCGATATCCGCTTTGATGCGGCTGAAGGCCTGGCGAGCCTCTGTCGACAGGGGGAAGGTAGTGGACTGTATTAGCGGGCGGGCCTTGTCTGCATACTGGGGGACCCACTGGGCGTAGTATGAAGAGAAACCCAGGCAACGTTTCAGGGATTTGGAGCAGTGGGGGAGGGGGAATTCCATAAAGGGGCGCATGCGTTCGGGGTCGGGGCCTATTATCCCATTGTGCACTACGTATCCCAGGATGGCCAACCGGTTTGTGCTAAAAACGCACTTTTCCTCGTTATATGTGAGGTTCAGGGCGTTAGTGGTCTGGAGGAACATTTGGAGGTTGGCATCGTGGCCGCAGATGGTTACGTTGTCGAGATACCCGTGCTGGTCAACCATTCGGTCCATCTCCCGTTGGAAGACTGAGACCCCGTTTGTGACACCAAATGGGACCCTTAGGAAGTGGTATAGACGCCCGTCTGCCTCGAAGGCGGTGTACTTGCGGTCACCTGGGCGGATGGGGAGCTGATGGTAGGCGGACTTGAGGTCCACGGTGGAGAAGACCTTATACTGGGCAATCCGATTGACCATGTCCGATATGCGGGGGAGAGGGTACGCACCTAGCTGCGTGTACCTGTTGATGGTCTGACTATAGTCTACGACCATCCTTTGCGTCTCCCCGGTCTTTACTACTACCACCTGGGCTCTCCAGGGACTATTGCTGGCCTGGATTATGCCTTCCTTCAGCAACCGCTGGACTTTAGACCGAATAAATATCCGGTCCTGGGCGCTGTACCGTCTGCTCCTAGTGGCGACGGGTTTGCAATCCGGGGTGAGGTTAGCAAACAAGGACGGCGGTTCAACCTTGAGAGTTGCGAGGCCGCAGATTGTGAGTGGGGGTATTGGGCCGCCGAATTGGAATGTTAGGCTCTGCAGGTTACACTGGAAATCTAATCCCAGTAATGTGGGCGCGCAGAGTTGGGGAAGGACGTAGAGCCTGTAGTTCTTAAACTCCCTCCCTTGCACCGTTAGGTTCGCGATGCAGAACCCTTTGATCTCTACGGAGTGGGATCCTGCAGCTAGGGAAATCTTTTGCGTGCTTGGATGGATGGTCAGAAAACAGCGTCTTACCGTGTCTGGGTGAATAAAACTTTCAGTGCTCCCGGAATCGATCAGGCATGGCGTCTCGTATCCGTTGACCAGCACCGTTGTTGTCGTCGTCTGGAGCGTCCGGGGCCGTGATTGATCCAGTGTCACTGAAGCCAGTCGTGGTAGTAGTGTCGCGGCGTCTTCTTCGGACCCCGTGGAGCCGTCGATGCTGGGGTCCTTTGTTGTCAACCAAGATGGTGGCGTCCATGAATCGCACGCGGCCGGGGGTGGACAAAATGGCCACCACCATGAATCGCACGTGGCTGGGGGGTCACAAGATGGCGGCGCCCATCCTCCCCTCGTGGTGCCCGGGACACAAAATGGCGGCGCCCGCCGGTCGCACATGGGGCGCTGGGGGGAGTTGGGGAGCGTTTGGGATGTGCTGGGCTCGTTCTTCTCCGGGGATTGCGGCGACCCCCCCGGTACCGTCACACTGCCGCGTAATGGCCCTTCTTGCCGCAGCTTTTACAAATAGGTGCGCGGGCCGGGCAGCGCTGCCGGGGGTGTTTCGCTTATCCGCAGGAATAGCAGCGGGCCCCCCCCGGGATGGTCTGGCGCTTTAACCGCGCAAGCTTGCGAGCGGGGGGGGGAGGGGAGTTTGTCGCGACGGGGGTCCACGGAGCCCAAGGGGCTGCCGCGCGGTCGGGGCCGTAGGCACGGGTGTTTTGCGAGGCCACATCTAGGGAAGCTGCAAGGGCCCGTGCCTCTGAGAGTCCTAGCGACTCTCTTTCTAAAAGTCTTTTGCGGATTTGGGGAGAGTTCATACCTGCCACAAATGCATCGCGAATTAGCAGGTCCGTGTGTTCGATCGCATTCACCGGCGGGCAGCTGCAGCCCCGTCCCAAAATTAGCAGGGCGGCGTAGAATTACTCTAGCGATTCTCCGGGACTTTGCCGTCTCGTCGCGAGTTGGTGGCGCGCGTAGACCTGGTTAACGGGCCGAACGTAGAAGCTCTTCAGCAATGCGAGCGCCGGTGGGAAATCCTCTGCGTCTTCTATGAGAGGGTAAATTTCCGGGCATACGCTCGAATGCAGGACCTGCATTTTCTGGTCTTCTGTGATCCGGCCGGGGGCCGTTCAGAGGTAGCCTTCAAAGCATGCTTGCCAGTGTTTGAATACTGCTGCCGAGTTCGCTGCATGGGGGCTGATCCGCAGGCATTCCGGGGCGATCCGGAGCTCCATAGTCTTTTAAGCTCGCTTAATAAATTGTAGCGCACAATGACTTACGAGAGACGAGAAGTGATGAAGTCGATCCAGGCTTTATTAAGCGATGCTTGTCCCCAGCAGCTCAGCAACAGAATGAAGCTGCGGGGAGAAGCTCGGGTTCTTATACTCCGCCTTCAGGGTGGAGCCAGGAGTCGGCAGCCAACCAGGACCCGGGATCTGTCAGCCAATAGCATCTCGGCTTCACAGTCCCACATGACCCCTAATACATACCGCCACACATGCTAAATACTTCCTCCCCACCAAGCATTAAGACTCATGTGTGTGCAGCACGAACTGATTAGCCATCCTCGGCTATGTGGCTCAGAACAGAGTTCTAGGGCCCGACCCCGATCACATACGCCCCCTCATGGATCTCCCCCTTCCCCACTGCCCTAAGGCCCTCAAACGATGCCTGGGGTTCTTTTCGTACTACGCCCAGTGGGTCCCTAACTATGCGGACAAGGCCCGCACACTCATCCACTCCACCGGTTTCCCACTGACGGCCGAGGCTCACCAGGCCTTCAACCGTATCAAGGCCGACATCGCCAAGGCCGCGATGCACGCGGGCGACGAGATGCTCCCCTTCCAAGTTGAGAGCGATGCATCAGACGTCGCTCTGGCCGCCACCCTCAACCAGGCAGGCAGGCCCGTGGCATTCTTTTCTCGCACTGTCCATACCTCCGAAATTCGGCACTCCTCCGTCGAAAAGGAGGCCCAAGCTATCGTTGAAGCTGTGCGGCACTGGAGGCATTACCTGGCCGACAGGAGATTCACTCTGCTCACAGACCAACGGTCGGTTGCCTTCAGTTTAACAACACACAGTGGGGTAAGATCAAAAATGATAAGACCTTGCGGTGGAGGATCGAGCTCTCCACCTTTAATTAAGAGATTTTGTATCGCCCCGGAAAGCTCAACGAGCCCCCCGATGCCCTGTCCCGAGGTACATGTGCCAGCGCAAAAGTGGACCGACTTCGGAACCTGCACAACGATCTCTGTCACCCAGGGGTCACCCGCTTTTATCACTTCATTAAGGCCCGCAATCTGCCCTACTCCATCGAGGAAGTCAGGGCTATCACCAGAGACTGCCAGGTCTGCGCGGAGTGTAAACCGCACTTCTACCAGCCAGACCGTGCGCGCCTGGTGAAGGCCTCCCATTCCTTTGAATGCCTCAGCGTGGACTTCAAAGGGCCCCTCCTCTCCAACGACTGCAACACGTATTTTCTCAATGTGGTCGACGAATATTCCAGATTCCCTTTTGCCATCCCATGCCCCGATATGACGTCTGCCACCGTCATCAAAGCCCTCAACACCATCTTCGCTCTGTTCGGTTTCCCTGCCTACGCCCACAGTGACCGGGGATCCTCATTTATGAGCAATGAGCTGCGCCAGTACCTGCTCAACAGGGGCATTGCCTCGAGCAGGACGACCAGCTACAACCCCCGGGGAAACGGGCAGGTGGAGCGGGAGAATGGGACGGTCTGGAAGGCCGTCTAGCTGGCCCTATGGTCCAGAAATCTCCCGGCCTCCCACTGGCAGGAGGTCCTCCCTGATGCTTCACTCCATGATGCGCAATCAATTACACTCAAGACGAAGTGATTTCATAACTGAAGGCTTTAATCTACTAGAAAGTGAAGGCTGCTGGGACGGCACCGTTTCTTATACTCTGCCTGTCGGGGCGGAGGTGCGTACAACAGCCAATGGTAGACTCCTGGGTCTAACCAATGGTCATCAACCTCTTAGCTACTGCAATACCTGGTACTATCACACTCCATTCGGTCGCTCCTGTGCACGGCAACTAACGAAACCCCACATGAACGTTTCTTTGCCTTCCCAAGGAAGTCCACCTCCGGGGTTTCGCTCCCAACGTGGCTGACAGCTCCAGGACCCGTTCTCCTCCGCAAGCACGTGCGGCTCCACAAGGCAGACCCGTTGGTTGAGAGGGTATAGCTACTCCACCCAAACCCACAGTATGCCTACGTAGCGTACCCAAGACACAGTCTCCCTCAGGGACCTGGCACCAAGGGTCGCTACACACCCCCCCCTTCTGCCCCGGCGCCACCCTCCCTTACCCCACCACACCCCACCACAGCCCCTGCTCCAGGACAATCCGTCCTCCCCTTGGTCCCACCCGGGGATGAAGAGGATGTCGACACGCTCCCGGAGTCACCGACGACCGAGCCGACACCTGACTCGCCACCAGCACTGCAGTGCTCTCAACGATGGTTCAAGGTGCCCGACCGTCTAAATTTGTAACCTTCTCTGAAATTGTAATGACAAGCTGTATGTAAATAGTTTTCCACCACCCCCGCTGGACACATTTTTAACAGGGGTGAATGTGGTTGTCACCACTGCTGTATTATATTGTATATACTGCATTGCATACGAGGGTATTACGGCAAGGCCCCTGTACTACAGGTAAGGGGGTAGATCCCTGCCTGCTGGCTCCGCCCAGTAGGCAGAGTATAAATGTGTGTGCTTTCCGAACTGCAGCCATTTCGGCAGCAGCTGTAGGAGGCCACACATCTCTGTGTAATAAAGCCTCGATTACTCTCTATTCTCGTCTCGTTGTAATTGATAGTGCATCAATCTGTACATACAACCACCCCAACTTTGGCCTTTCTACTACCTCCATTTTCAGCAGGAACAGGATGCTGGTGAGACCAAAATACAAAAATAAAACTGTCTGATGTCACAGCCATTTTAGAACAAGTCTCAATTTAAATGGGAGTGTCAGTGCAAATCAAGGTCTTGTGCCACTCTTAGGTCACCAACGCTATTTTCATACAGTAAAACACTGATTGCTGAATTCACCATCTACATGGAGCAGAAAACAGTTCGAATCAGATACACTTAAAGAGATCACTGGAGCAACAAAAGAAAACATTTATTTATCACTTTTTGGGCAGCAGGATGAGCGTAAATGGTCTCTCTGTCCCTTACTGTGAAATCCACCCACTCTCCTGTCAACCCCTTTGATCATCCCAGTGCTACAATTTAATCCTTGCTGCAGGGTCGTGCTCTGTGGATGGCTCATCTGATTTCCCAAACTGCAAAACAGCAAGTTGTCTATCAGTGCGCAGAATAATCTGGCTTGGTGCCAGATAATTGCAGCTTGAGGCCTGACTATCAAGCTGTTTTAGGTCTTTTGCTAGTGACACTGGGGAAGTGTTGCAATTGACCTCAGCCTTGTTCATGCAAATGAGTAATATCAAAATGTTTATTAATGCCTAAATATTTTGTACGCATTACATACACAGTGGGGGATGGGGGAAGACCAAAGTACTGTATTTTTCAAGGAGTAAACGTTTAAATCACTACCTCATAATATTATTGAACAACAGCTATTACACAAGCTGAACCAAAAACAGAAGGATGGTTAGAATTCTCACAAGCTTGACCAGGAAGAGATGTTACTTTCAACGCACTTTCACGATTGGCGTGAATGTCAGATCACAATATTTTCTAATTTCAAAATGTGCGTCAGCAGAATCAATGTAACTTACAGCGGGATCCATGTCGTCAGCTGAAACAACAGTGATGAGGCTGCCCTTGAAGGCATCTGGTGCCACCAGCCCTTTGTAGGAAGGCTTGCTAAATTCAGGCGAGTAGTCATTCATATCCTGTTTAAAAAAAAGAGTCCTCAAATTACTTGTTTAAATATTAACCATACTTACCAAAATAAAGCTATATTTTCAATGCATAATTGATGAGAGACAAACCACCACCGTAACTTTTCTTTTTTTTCAAAGGGAGGCTTATATCATATTGTGTCTGATTGGTTGAGAATGTTTTGCCAAGGATATTATTCAGCTAATAAGCAGATGGACAGCTGATGTTTAGTACAGTCATGCCATTTAATTAATCAACTAACCATTTGTATATTACTTCTCATTGATTGATTTATTCATTTAATAATAAAATAATGAATAGAGTGCAACATACAAATGTTTGGCTGACTCAGAAAGTGTGGACCACTGAGATAATTTATCAGTGTGTCAGGTAAGGGACCTGCAAGAATATCTCACCTTTTGTCATATGAAGGTTAAAAAGTCTCGCCAAAATCTAATAAAACAATTTATGTTATTGTGATGACCAGTTATAGTGCTGGTGTACAGACAAACACCAACATCAAGTTCCTCCCCTACCATATTGTGGGTGTCACCATTGATCAGAAACTTAACCAGACAAGGCACAAAAATGCTGTGACTTCAAGAGCAGGTCAGAGGCTGAATATTCTGCAGCAAGTGATTCACCATCTGATTCCCCAAAGTCTTTTCACTACTTGCAAGGCACAGGACAGGATTGTGACCAAATACGCACCTGGATGAGTGCAGCTTCAACAACCATGCTCAGCATCATCCAGGACAAAGCTGCCAGCTTGATCAGCACCCAGTCCACCACCTCAACCAGTCGTTCCTTCCACCAACAAGAAAAGATGCCCTGCAGCAACTTACCAAGAATCCTTTGTCATCATCTTCTGAATCAGTGACCTCTACCACCAGGAAGAACAAGGGCAGCAGAAGCTTGGGGACACTATCACCTGCGAATTCCCCTTCAGGTCACAAAAAACTTGACACGGAAATATAGTACCATTCCTTTATTGTTTGCTGGTCAAATCCTGAAACACCCTGCCTAACAGTACTGTGGGTATATTGTTTCCACACAAACTACAACTGCTTATCATTGTAGTGATCTGTACATACATCTGCACATACACCAGGGACTGCAGCACAGATGTAACAACCACAGCATCACTAGAGGGCAGCATCAGAGACGGGTATAAAGGGTCGAGCCCAAGGCAGGATCCGCCTTTTTCAGAAGCACAGGGCTAGGGAGCAGCAGCACACAGAGACAGCTCAGCATAGGCAGCTTACCTTAGCTTCACTAGTCATACCTCTTGAGTGTATTATATCTAGTTAAGCTCTGGAACAGAGTGAACCCATTGAATAAAGTATTTGTGTTAACTGGAAGTCTACAATCTTTATTCAGACTTGGAGAATAAAATATGGTACCACGAGTGATTTCAGAAAGCTAGCTAGACACCAGCAAGAAAATAAAAACTTAAACTGGATATTCGACTGTGGAAGGCTTCGCAGCAAATGGATCCTCGACAGCTAACTGATTCGATGGAACTTGTTGGAACTCCATGGAAGCTGTAAACAACTGGTAATTAAAGTTATAACTGGAAAATGTTTGAACAACTGTTCCAAATATTTATCACAGCTAATGATTGAAGCACTGCCTCTGACGCAATGAAAATAGTCAAACTACTCTCAACAGAAGGGTATGAAGCTAGAGAAATGTATAATTGCTTCAATTACCTAGAAGGTGAAGACAACACCAAATTAGACGGTCCACTCAAAAAAACTGCTAAACGCTTTAACAGTCAGGCTGGTGCGATGCTGGAAAGATTTAACTCTTGTCAGAGAAACAGAGGGCCCATCTCTGATTTTATTACAAATCTCAAGTTAATACCACAAGGCTGTGATTATGCTGATTTCAGAGACACTGTGATAATGCATCAATTAATTTCTGGACTATCTGATAAAAATTTGAGGGAAGAACTATCACAAAATAAGCATCTAACTCTAGAAACTGCTATACAAAAATGCCTTGCTTATGAACAAAAACAAAATCAATCCTGTCAGTCTTTCAAACACAGCATCAGTGTCGAGAAAAGAAAATTGGAAAAAATGGCGCCAAAACTTACCACGAGGCAGAGGCAGGATTGATGGAAGTTCTGAGCGACAGCCGTCTTGAGAAAGGAGCTGCACATGCGCAGATGCGAAAAGAGCGCACAGTACAGGAAACTCGGAGTGCGCATGGGCAATCGAGTCCTACGCGTGATGTCACGACGTCATGACGTCAGAGGACCAGGACCACGGCCACTTAAAAGGGAAATGCACGAAAATGAACAAAAAGACATTTTAAGCTGCAAAACCCAATTTTCTTGCCTCAAAAGACAGAACAATGCCCGAACTTACACCAGCAGTTGGAAATAACTGTCACAACACCCTGGAACAAGAAGCTAGCACCGCCCTCGAAGATGATATGGTCCTTGTCGACTACGACTCAGACGAACATTGCATCTTGGGAGATGGCTACCCCAGTACCAAATCCGAACCGCAACTAGAGGTGTTGTACCGTGAAGACCCCGACGATGAGTTCTTCGGATTGGGGAATCTTCGCCCAGCATATATGACACCCCGACTCGTGAGTGCAGGATTATGCTGCGGCCTGACGCCAAGAAACAGACAGTGGTCCACGCACCATAAAGGGTCCCAGCCTCCACACAAGAAGATGATTTGTTCATTGAACATGAAGAGAACGATCACAACTCTGAAACAGAAAGCGATGATTTGTCTAACGAACAATACACACAATACTGCTCAGACATGGCTGAGTTATTCGGAGATCCTGATCACAGCATCAGCAACACGGTTTAAAAGCTCAATATGACTCTTCTCATGGTAGATGAATCCAATACCATGATGCCATGGCAGATCGTCGGTACATTGGATGACAGCAATACCCAAGATGAAGATGACGCCACACAGAGAGCACAGAACGACTCCGTTGAAAGAGCACAGATCGACTCTACAGCGAGAATACTGCACAGCTCCACAAAGAGAGTGATGACAGACTCCACAGAGAGAGCGATGACAGACTCCACAGAGAGAGCGATGAAGGACTCCACAGATTTAGCGATGAAGGACTCCACAAAGAGAGCAACACAAGCCTCCACAAAGAGAGTGACGCAAGCCTCCACAGAGAGAGCGGCGCAAGCCTCCACAGACATCTCGGTGACAGACTCAAAAATGGAAGCAAGCAAACACTCCATAGCGAACGCCATGCATGTACAAGACCATGAAGATCTATCAAGTTTATTTAAGCCACCAGAAGAAGACACTGAATGTCTACCCACTGTATGTGAGACTAGTGATGAAGAAATCACAATTCCCATATAGGATGTGCAGGATCACAGCGAGACTGACATATCTCAGCTCGTCTGCACAGAAGCACTCAACAATCAGAGGAGGGCTACTCATGAGTCCAGAGAGACCAAGTCAATTGAAATCTTGAAGATTTTGACTCCAGAAGAGGAGCACCAAGAGACCAGAGCGACCACATCAATAGAAATCTTGAAGATTTTGACTCCAGAAAAGGAGCACAAAGAGATCACAGATGATTCAAATGAACCTGAAATGACTCCAAAAGAGGAGCACCAAGAAATCAATGATACTTCATGTGACCCTGAAATGACTCCAAAAGGGGAGCACCAAGATCTCAATGAGGATTCAAGCGAACCAGAAATGACTCTAGAAGAGGAGTACCAAGTAAACAAAGAAGAGGAATCGAATCCACCACAAATGACTGATGTCACCAACATCAATGCAACATCAGATCATTTTCACAGTTCTCAAGAAGATACACTCAATGTAGCAGAGACCACAAAGGACACTGACACCAATAACTGTGACAATGACTCAAATCATCCACATGGCACACTCATTGAGCGCAACAAGAACAACACAAACCGCAAGTAGCACACAGAAACAAGAACAACAACAAAAACAACATGCGGCGCAACAAGAACGACAAAAGCAACAAGAAGCATCCCAGAAACAACAAGCACGACAAGAAAAAGAACATGAGTAAAAGCGAAAACAACGAAAACAAAATCAACAAGCGCGACAAAAAGAACAACAAGAACGACAACAAGAACGCCAATGAAAACAACCAAGACAGAAACGACAAAAACAACAACAAAAACAACAAAGACAGAAACGACAGAAACAATAGCAATGAAACAACGACCTGTACAACATGGTACAACTCTGCACATGAAGGACAATGCCACAGCGCACTGCAAAACAATGACAAGACTACAAACATGCCATGGCATGATAAAGAATCTCACAAATTCACATCTGCTCCAGAACAAACAAGCAAAACAGCTTTCACGAACGATGACATACAGAATCAATACCACAAACACAAGAAAAAGTTGAGGTCAGACAATGGTGCAACACAGAATCGCTACCCGCAATCAAATGGAACAGGGGAAAAAGGTGTCCACATCATTAAACGACTCATCAGCAAAGCAGCCGAGTCACATTCCGACATCAACCTAGCTCTGTTATCGTACCGAGCAACCCCATTGAGCTCAGGACTGTCGCCAGCGCAAATGCTCTTCGGCAGAGACATCCGGACAACCCTACCGGCAAAGCAATTCCGAGACCCTGGCAATGTACTGGTTCTCGACGACATGCGGGCACTATGCTCCAAACAAAAACTATACTACGATCAACTATACTGCGATCCCACTCAAGCCACTGACAATAGGTGTCGCCATCAGAATCAGGGACCCCGAAGTCGGATGGTCTGAGTCAGCTACGGTGATCAGGCAGGAGGCACCGCGGTCCTACATTATCAAATCGTCTGGGGGAGTACTTTTTTTGCCGTAACCACCGGGATCTATCAGAGATTCGACCTACAACGCCGGTATTTCCCACACTGGACTTGACCAAGTCCATTTGTCCACAGGACGTTCCTCGCCACACAACGCCAGACAGTACTCTTGATGACATCAAACCATCATCCCTACTACCACCGTTAAGACGCTCCAGCAGAAGCCGTAAGGCACCCTACCGATAGATTTGTAACGGCACTTCAGCACACCCACAAGACAAATATGAACATTTCTCACGATGGACTCATAACACTGTTAATTGTTTCTGTTTTACTTTATCATTTTCGCAGTGTGCAGATTTGCTTATTCTCACCACTTTTTATGAACAGTTTTCTTGCGGCCAATCTAGAAAACATATCAAATCAAAAGGGGGGGGGGGATGTAGTGATCTGTACATACATCTGCACATACACCAAGGACTGCAGCACAGATGTAACAGCCACAGCATCACTAGAGGGCAACATCAGAGACGGGTATAAAGGGTCGAGCCCAAGGCAGGATCCGCCTCTTTCAGAAGCACAGGGCTAGGGAGCAGCTGCACACAGAGACAGCTCAGAATAGGCAGCTTACCTTAGCTTCACTGGTCATACCTCTTGACTGTATTATCTCTAGTTAAGCTCTGGAAACAGAACAAACCCATTGAATAAAGTATTTGTGTTAACTGGAAGTCTACAATCTTTATTCAGACTTAGAGAATAACATAATCATCACCTTCTCAAGGGCAAATAGAAATGACAATAAGCCCTGTCCTTGCCAGTGACAGTCTTACCCTGTGGAAAAAAACACAGCTGAATCATGCGGGTCGGTTACAACTGGTTAATTCCGATGAAAAGCAACTTCAGCTTTGCACTGGCCCTGCTATATGGTACAATTGGCTCGTATAAATGATAGAGCGTGAGTGAACAGGAACATGTTGTAATCTGCTGCCACACATATAAGGGGACAGAGCAGGCGGCTGTCCAGCAGCAAAATGTACTTGGCTCTCATGAAGCAGCTGGCCCTCTGGAGAATGCCCTATTCAGCTCCCCCATGCCTCCTCCACTAATGCCACCCCCCCTCCCACCAACCCAAATGAAAAGCAATAGGCTGAACCAGTCACTAATGTGGTGGCACCAGCTGCCGCTCTGACTTAGGCCCCAGCCTCTGGGGACTGATGGTCATTTCAATCACAAACGGCTTCCACCAACACCTAAACACTGAGCCACCTCACTTCTTCCTCCAACTGCGGAAGCAACTAGAAGCTTGGAGGCAAAGGTTGCATTCTAGAGGACCATCCATCAACCCTTTACGGAGGCAGTAGAGTCAAACACACTTAACAGATGCATTTATCATTTTCACCACATTAAATGCATTGGCACATTACTTCAAAGATGTCAGAGAGTTCTCTTTTAATGCTGTAGAACAAAAAGTTTACACATTCCTATGGGAGGGAAAGGAAGTGCTGGAGCGACGGTTCCCTGGATGGCTAAAGATATGGAAGTTAAAATGAGACAGGAAAGGGAGTCCTATGACTATTGTAATGTTCAGAATATAGTACAGAACCAAGAAATACAGAGTAAATCTAAAAAATACAACAGAAGGGGAAAAGAATACGAATATGAATTCACAACCAACATAAATAGAAAATCCCAAAGTTTAAAAAATCCCTGACATGCACTAAACTCTCTCCTTTCTATATTGTGTTTCCCGCCCCATAATCACTGAATTTTGAACCTATCTCTGCTCCTTCAGAGGTTGAAAAACCACATGGTAGAGCGGATTAGTCAGTGGTCAGTCCAGCAGTCATCAGTTCTGGTCGTGGCATGGGTGATGCGGCAATTCCAGAACAATTCTAGAAGGTTTTAAGTTGGATTTTCAACTCTGCAATGGGCAAGCCTATGACAATGGATCTAATATGGCTGGGAAGTGCAAAGGTGGACGAGCAGTTCTGCTTTGAGCATAATTCAAAATGTATTTTCTTCAATTGTGGAAAGCACACATTAAACCTTGTAGGTGTTGACTGTGCTGAATCATGCAAGGAGGCAACGACTTACTTTGGAACTTTTCAGCAAATGTACAACTTCTTCAGCAGCAGTCCAGAAAGGTGGGAAATTCTGGAGCAACATATTCTTGTTTCACTGCTTGGGATTTCCAAAACTAGATGGTCTGCACGGAATAATAGTGTTTAACCAGTTGCGCAGCATGTGAGTTCAGTGAGAAAGGCTTGAATCTCTCAATCTCACTACACAGGCTCGAACTGAACTTAATTCTATTCAGAAATAAATGTCCAAATGTGAATGCTTTCTGCCGTGATCTTTGTGGAGTAAGTTGCTTACAATGATCTACCAAACTAATCTGGGAAGTGAAGCACACAAATTTACACTTGGGTGTTGATACGGATAACATTGAAAGTCTTATGAATGACATTCAACAAATTTGTGAAGAATGGGATGTGATTCCTCCCCTCCCAACATCCCAACAACCATGCAGGGCACCCCTGGCCTAATTGCACGTGCGCAAAAAATGCCAGCTTGGCATCTTGGCAGTGCCAGGCTGGCACCCAGGTGGCACTGCCAAGGTACTAGGCTGGTGCTGTCAGGGTGCCCAGGTGGCACCAGCAGTGCCAGGGAACCACCTTGCCAAAAAGACATGCTGCTGGGGGCCTCCAATCCCCTTGGAGACCCCCGCAAGTGTCATTTCATCTGGTCCCTGTTTGTGGGGACCAGTGCTGAACATTCCTCGCCTGAGGTCTCTGAGATGAAGGAGATGAATCCCAAAGCCTCAGGTACTTTGGGAATCTGCACATTAATTAGAGTGAGGCTAGCTGTCTCACTCGAATAAGCAGATTTCCAAAAAGTGATCCCATCCACAATGGCTGGGATTTCCATCGCAATGTCTCGCAAGGTCGTGTTGGATCTCGTAAGACGTTGTGAGCCGGGTAGATCCTGGGAACGGGGTCTCAGCCATACTGCACCACAGTGAGCTGCTTTTCCGGCCCTGCGTGTCCATTGGATTGCGCCCAGTGTGTTCCTCAGGGATAGGTATTTGGAACACTGTTCTTTTTCAATGTGTGTTAATGACCTGGAACAAGGTAAATAGGCATATTTTCAAATCCTGTAGATGATGCACAATTTTTAAATGTAGTGAACAATGAGGAGGAGAGTAACAAAATTCAAGAGAATATAAATTGGTCAAATGGTCAGCCACATAGCAGTTGAAATTTAACATGGAGAAGTGTAAAGCAATACATCTTTGCAGAAAGAATGAGAGGAAATATAAAATAAATAATTCAATTAGAGGCACAGGAAGATGGACATCTGGGGGTGCATGACAGCTACAGTTGCAACTATATAAGGCAGTTATGCTAAGCCTCGTGGGAGAGTGTGTGCAGGAGTTAGCTAGAGAGAGTCAGAAGTAGAGATAGTGTAAGTGATAGCAGATCACAGTTTATATCAGTAGTGAGATTAGCTGTAGATGAGTGTAGTTTAAATGCTGTTAATAAACTGTATTCTTTAGGAGTACATGTCGAATCCAAGTTAGTCATGTTAATAAATTTATAGCTTTGTTTAAGTTCAAGCTATTCTGTGGTGTTTGTGAACACTACGCCAACCATCCGGAAATAAGGAATACAAAGAACAAATACCACATGGTACCAGGATCTATTCCTATTTCTATTCGTAAGCAACAGTTAGATTAGGAAAGAATAGCATTAGGAGATTGAAGAAACAATGCAGAAGCTACAAAACACAGAAAATCTACGACAAATACGAATCGGAAGATGGAGAGTCTCAAGAAGCCTGACCACTTCAGGACACATGGTAAGCTATGCCAGAACTGGGCTTTCTTTTCACAGCAGTTTGAAGTTTTCCTTTCTTCCTCCATGCTTGACTCAGACCAAAGGAAAATAGCACTCCTATTGAATTTGGCTGAACCGCAAGCAGTAGAACGTTTTAATTTGTTTGAATCCAGTGCTGATGAGGATAAAACGAAATACAACATGTGCTACAAAGTTCGATACACACTGTAAGAAGCAGGTGAATGAGACCATAAGTGTTAGGAGTTCAGAAAATGGCTGCAGTTAAGAAGGGAGTTTATAGATTCTTTCATAACAGCTTTAAAGTTGCAAGCGCAGTCCTGTAATTTTTTCCTCAGCCTCTGATTTAATGCTGTGTGATCAACTTGTGTTCGGGATAAATAATGAACGTTTGCGCTAGAAAGTGCTAAGAAGACTGGTTTTACTGCTTGAAGATGCGATTAATATGTACAAGGCCAGTGGACAGGCATCGACTGAATATGCAAAGAAAAGAGCGCAAATTCGGGAAACGTGGCTGACGCCATTAATGCTGTGTCGCAGCAAAGAAAACTGCGTACAATGGCCGGCAGCCATTTTAAGAGTGACATCATGCACACGCTGTGGCCATGCCCATAGTAAAAAAAATTGTCTGCCAAAAGGCAAACAATATTCCAATTGTTGCAAATTGAACGGTTTTGCAGCACAGTGTCGTTTACTTTTCCAGTAACCAACTTTAAAAAGTCCTACAGTGATTTCAGATGGATCCAAAGAAGAGAAAAAAATCCAACATCGTAGCTGATAGAGGATTGCTCACCTGTATACACTTACGGATATTTTCATGATTGAAGCAGTCACTAGGATTAATTTACTGGATCACAATGATAGACCAGTACAAATGCTCTTGAAGATAATTAAGGAGTGGACTGTCTCATTGGAAATAAATGGCAAACACATACCATTTAAAATTGACACAGGAGCACATGCAAATAGTATCACGGAACAATCTGTAAGACAAGCTTATAAGACACCACTGTTAAAGCAACCCACTTGTAGGCTCACAGGTTACAATGGTAACAAGAGGATCCTGCTGTCTTGTTCTTACGAATGGGAACATCGAAATACCCATCGACTTCAAGGTTGTAGAAGGTGAGAAATCATCATTAATTGGGGTGGATGCTTGTGAAAAATTACAGCTAGTTGAAAGTGCTCAACCAGTACTTCAGCTGACCGAAATGAAGAGTCAAGGGAAGACTTGGGTGTTGTGGACAAACTCTCCAAAGCTACTACTGATGCTGAATCAGCAGAACCCAAGATAGTCCAAACAGTGGAATCTCAAGCCTGTTTCCTTACTGAGATACTATCAGTGTCAGACCGAAAACTACTTATAATCAAAGCCGAAACTGAAAAAGATTTGACCCTCCAGAGGGTGAAGCAATACCTAAAAGAAAGATGGCCCACTGGATGTCGATCTGCCTTTGGCGATATGCGAGATGATCTTTCTGCAATAGATGGCTTCCTGCTCAAGAGATAGGATTGTGATCCTGCCAGTTTACATTTAACAATTCTGCAGCAGATTCACGAGGGTCATCAGGGCATAGAAAAGGGTCACAGAAGAGCCAGACAGTCAGTGTATTGACTGGGAATAAACAGAGATATTGACCAATAGGTACAAGAATGCACAATCTGCCAGATGCACCAGCCAGTACAGAGCAGAGAAAGCATGAAAGAGATGGAAATTGTTTCCAGTCCATGGAACAGAGTGGGCATGGATTTATTTTATATCCAAGGTCATGACTATCTAGTGGTCATAGACTATTACTCCAACTTTCCAGAGGTGATGATGCTGAATGATTTGACTGCCAGATCTGTTATATAAGCAACAAAATCAATTTTTGCACGCCATGGGATACCTCTCAACATTGTCTCTGGCAATGGTCCGTGTTTCTTGAGTTGGGAGTGGACACAGTTTGCAGAGCAATACAACTTCAATCATATAACTTCCAGCCCATGTTATCCTCCATCAAATGGAAAAGCAGAGAAAGGAGTAGGAATAATAAATAAATTATTCCGCAAAGCGATTGGTGATAGTCCAGATATATTGTTGGCATTGTTAGTGGTTAGCACTTTGGCTTCACAGTGCCAGGGTCCGAGGTTCGATTACCTGGTGGGTCACTGTCTGTGCGGAGTCTGCATGTTCTCCCTGTGTCTGCGTGGGTTTCCTCCGGGTGCTCCGGTTTCCTCCTACAGTCCAAAGACGTGCAGGTTAGATGGATTGGCCATGCTAAATTGGCCTTAGTGTCCAAAAAAAAGGTTAGATGGGGTTATTGGGTTAAGGGGATAGGGTTGAAGGGAGGGCTTAAGTGGGTCGGTGCAGACTCGATGGGCTGAATGGCCTCCTTCTGCACTGTATGTTCTGTACGTTAGCGTAGAGAGTGACACCATTGTCAACTGGATTATCACCTGCTCAGATGCTGATGGGTAGACGACTGCGCACGACGTTGCTTGAGATCACCATTTCTAATATGGATAATAGATACATGAACGTATCACATGAAAGAAAAAGAAACAAAAAGAGGACTATGATAAATGAACCAAAACTCTGTCTGAACTTCAAGGTGACTTTGTACAGATTCAGAATCCAGAAGGAGGATGGCACCACGTTGCAAAAGTTCTGAAACAAGTAGCACCAAGGTCATACTTCGTCAAAACAGAACAGGGATTGCTGTTCAGGAGAAACAGATGGGCATTGCTACGTATCAAGCATAAAGTTCAACCTCAGCTTCAGAATGTTATCGTGGCAGATACCATCTTCAAGGACATTGACTTTCCAAGTCGTTACTTGACACAGGCGTAGCAAGAAGATGTGGCAGAGCAATCGAATATCTTGAACATGCCGTTAAGAAGATCTACAAGAAGAAGAAGATCACCAGAGAGATTAAATTTGGGATGACTGTGTAATGAATCATTTGCTCATCTAAGTGATGTAACAGTTATTTATGAATTAATGTACAGGATTATAGTGAGTTTATGATAAATACTAGCTAATAGTCAGATTCACACCTAAAATGTAATAATTAAAGAAAATATCATAACCAATGTTATAATAATTTTCTTTTACAAAGAAAGGGGGATGTGGTATTATCATAACTGTAAGAACTGCAAGGGTTAATTATGTGCCGAGACTAGCCACTAGAGGGAGCTACAATTGCAACTGTATAAGGCAGTGATGCTAAGCCTTGTGGGAGAGTGTGCAGGAGTTAGCGAGAGAGAGAGTCAGAAGTACAGATAGTTAATATCAGTAATGAGATTAGCTGTAGATGAGTGTAGTTTAAATGTTCTTAATCAACTGTGTATCCTTTAGGAGTATGTGTCGAATCCAAGTTAGTAGTGTTAATAAATTTATAGCTTTATTTAAGTTCAAGCTATTCTGTGGTCTTTGTGAACACTACGCCAACCATCCTGAAATAAGCAACACAAAGAACACCACAGGCTTTATGGGGCGATTGTAGCTGGGCGGATGTCTCTGCTAGGTTCCTGGCCAAAGAGAGCAATACATGTGTTGGGAGTTCATGGAGGGTGGGTTGCAAGTGATCTGCAGGCAGGTGGAGTCTTGTTGTCATATCTGAGGAGTGAGGGATGGGAGTGATGTCAGGGGAACACAGGTGGTTACTCAGCCAAGCTGCTCAAAGCACATCTTTCATCTTCTTATGGCATTGCATTCTGGTCTTCTTCATGACGCTGCAACACTCAAAGCCTCTGCCACCTGATCCCAGGCCTCATTCAAAATCGCGGGTTTTAGCCTACGCTCCACCCTGGGGAAGACAGTAGCTCTCCTCACTTCAACGGCATCCAGCATTCGGTCAATGTCAGCACCCAAGTACCTTGGTGCAGGTCTTGTAGCAGCCATCTTCTTGGCTGGAATGTAAATCTGTGCTGAGTGGAGCGCTTAAAGGCTGCTCCAGCTTGTCAGGCTTTGAACATGAATCAGGCGCTTGTGGAGCCGGGACCCGGGCAGGCTGTATGTAGGTTGCGTGCTTGCTCATTTGCATGACAAAAATTGCTCCTCACCAGCGTTCCCAGTGGCTGCGGCAATTATTGTGATTCTCCACTGGCACTTAGTTTCCAGAACGGCGAATCCATGCCCTGAAGTCTGGAATCCATCACTTCACCGATGTGCACTGCCTATTGTCGCAGCAGTGGCCACTATTCAATTCTGGTGCTGCTGGGACAACAAATTTGCCAGCCAACCAGATGGCCACCCTTCCAGGGTGGGACTTCCTCCCAGGTGGGGTTGCAAGTGCCACTCTGATCCTATTACGGCTGCCCATTGGGCTTCCGGTCGACATGTTGCCGACGAACCTTTCAGTTGGAGGATTGGGTAATCCACCCTTCATAAAATCCACCTCTCGGCCTCAGCTACGATTTATTTTATACAAAACCAAGAATGCTGAAAAAACTCAGCATGTCCGGCAGCATCTGACGGGATAGAAAACAGAGTCCGTTTTGAGTCCGTTTGACTCTTCTTCAGAACCATTTATTTTATTTTGTGTTACCATTACATAGCCTCAGAAGCACAGAATTGGAAAAAATATCCTTCTACCTCCTGGGTCATACGGATCTGGTTCTGTAAGGTGGGGTACCTTCATGGGCACTTTATGAACTAATACAGGTTTTCTTTTTACTGTTTTCATCATGCTGACACGCTTGTCAAATTTTCAGAGGTCGTGTGAGGTAGTCTTTTCTCATGAGGTGATTTTCAGCTGTTCTCAAGGTTAAAAGTACCATGTTCAGGCAATTAGAACATGGTGTAATTCTGAGATGAGACTTTCCAGTAAATCTGGTCTTCTTTCACCATTCACTTGAAGATCAAATATCTCAAGACAATTACATTCCACTTTGTGTATACTCAGATTCTTCTGAAAGTTCATGTAACCAAAATATACAGTGTTCGTGCTTTCAAAAAAACTGACATTTTCAGAAATGCAAATAGTTTCATTTTGAAAGAGAAGACAAATGATTAATGAAGATACAGTAGTTATAATTAGAATGTCAATTAAACCCTACTTTAGTCATCTTTGGCCCAAAAATGTTTTAGACAGGGAACCTTTTTCGGACAGTATTTATAGCTTCTAACAAATTTGTAACCTCATTCCATCCTTAATAATAAAAAAAGGCTTCTAATTAAATGCCTTAAGATTTATTTTTCCACAGAGAGTTTTGGCAGACAATTTTTTTTGCATGCAAATAGAATTTGCTTACTTATCTTCAAATTATTTCTCAATTATATGAATATTGAAGAGGCTACAAAAGACGGTGTGAAGTTAAATGAACACCCTGCTAATTCAGCTTTGTAGCATAATCACACCTCTTCTGAATTCAACTGCACCATCCAAAAAGTGCAAATTGATTTATTCCACTGTTGAAGAGAAAACTGCACACCTCTTGGGCTACAGCCAATTACTGATCAAAATATATTTTAATAAGACTCATGTGTAGCCTGCTTGGAATCCCCACTGATTTACTGCCGGCTGCCTTCTTCCCACCCCTCAAAACAACACAGAGTATGTGTTGCACTAATAACCCGGTGCCATCTGTTTCATGCATAGTATTCCTTTGAGAACAAGGTGAGATATAAGCATTAAGGGGATACCAAGTTCTATTAAAATGCACACATTATGCTAAATTTGATTTACTTCATAAAATAAAGTACAATTGACACTCATTAGACCTGGGGTAGGTAGATCTTGATTTTGTACAATTGGCTAAAATGGATGATAGCACGTCAACGACCCATTTTACATCTTTGCCAATTTTTTATTTTCAAGTTATGTTCATTTTCTACTGGTCTGAACCAATTTGTATGCCTGCTGTGGCTCAGTAGTAGCAATGTTCCCTGAATTGAACATTTGTGAGTTCGGCCCACTTGAGGGACCAGAGCACAAGATAAGCTGACCCTTCTCTCCAGTGCACGAATGAGGGAACACTGCAATGGTGGAGGGGGTGTCTTTTGGACTCTGCCCACCCTCCAATGTGGATGGAAAAGATCCCTTGGCACCCTTTTGAAGAAGATTGTGAAAGATCTCTCCAGTATCGTGGCCAATATTTAACCATTACCAACATCACTAAACTAGATTGCCTGGTTTCTTTCAGGTTGTGTTAAAATGAGTTGCTGCATTTCTTAGACTATGGCGGTGGAGCATTTTGAAACATGCTGATGCTTTGAAGAAACACTGGCCAAAATATTCCGTCCTCGCTCGCGGCTGGGATTTTCTGGTGCGCTGAAAGTGATGGAGTTTTGGCTGAAACGCCAAATTCTCTCTTCTCGCTCGCAACGCGTCCTACCACGGACGAGACCAAAGAATGAATTTGTTTAGTGTCACGTGTACCGAGGTACAGTGAAAAGTATTTTGAAACAGATCATTTAGTATATGAAAATAAAATAAAATAAAATGAAAATACTTAATAGGGCAACACAAGATACACAATGGAAATACATAGACACCAGCATCGGGTGTAGTATACAGGAGTGTAGTCTTAATCAGGTCAGTCGTTTAGGGGTCTGGTAACAGCGGGAAGAAGCTGTTTTTGAATCTGTTTGTGCGTGTTCTCAGACTTTTATATCTCTTGTCCAATGGAGGAAGTTGGAAGAATGAGTAAGCCAGGTGGGAGGGGTCTTTGATAATGCTGCCTGCTTTCCCCAGGCAGCGGGAGGTGTAGATAGAGTCAATGGATGGGAGGCAGTTCCATGTGATAAACAGGGCTGTATTCACGACTCTCTGAAGTTTCTTGCGGACTTTGGCCAAGCAGTTGCCATACCAGGCTGTGATGCAGCCAGATAGGATGCTTTCTATGGTGCATCTGTAAAGATTGGTAAGAGTGAATGTGAACATGCTGAATTTCCTGAGTTTCCTGAGGACGTATAGGCGCTGTTGTGCTTTTTTGGTGGTAGCGTCGTTGTGGGTGGACCAGGACAGATGTTTGATGATGTGCACCCCTAGGAATTTGAAGCTGTCAACCATCTCCACCTTGGCCCCAATGATACAGACAGGGGTGTGTACAGTACTTTGCTTTCTGAAGTCAATGACCAGCTCTTTAGTTTAGCGGGAGGCTGGTATAGCCATCTGGGATGGCCACTTGCAACCAGGAACAGGGAAGGTTGCAAAGCGTAGAGGGAAAAATGGACAACGCGAGATTCAGGCAGGCTCAGAACATGAATGTATATTTGCGAGTGAGGAATCCAGACGGTATCGAAACCCCCAACCGATTAGCATTTGATGGCCCACCTCTGCCAGACAAAAGACTGATACTTGAGCGACCGATACATTTCAGTGCCACTCCCTGTACTCGGGAAGCGTAAACAACAGGATCAATGACTGCTTAGGACACGCCCAGCCATCAAGGCACCCGCCCCTTTATTGGTTCGAATCGAACACAGTGATCAAGAATCACAAAAATTAGTGGGGTCCAAACTGAAGGACCGCCCAAAAGAGCGCAAAAACCCCCAAGAATAAAAAGAGAGACCACCATGTGTTCAGCCTCTCTTGGACCTGGCGCTCCGGCAACGTCTACTTCCAATTGCAGCACCACCAGAAGCAAGTTTAAGTTCAACGCCTGCTACCAGACGGATGAGCCCAGCTGAGCAGCAGTTACTTCTACAGACCCTAGGATTGAACAATGGCCACTGTTCCTCTGACCTAAGCCGGATGCCTGAAGTTAAGTACAGGTTGTCATAGTCGATAGGTCTAGTCTAACTAGTAGTATTTATGTTGCATGACTAATTGTGTGTAAATAAAGTACCCTTGACCTTGAACTAACTAACTGGTATTTGGCTCTTTGATCGATAGCCGGTTGAACCTTATGGTGGTATCATTTGATACCTGGTGACTCTGAGCAATATAGTATAGCTACCTAAAGAAAGGTGGGCAACCTCACTGACTGGCATATTTACAGTAGGTAAACAAAGGCAACACTGGCGAGCTTGGTGCCGGCAAATCAGCTGGCGAGCTTTCATTTGCGGCGAGAAGCCCATGAGGCCTCCTTAAGTGGACCAATTAATGTTGAATAGTGTTGCCGGCCTCGCTGGACCGAGCGCTGGGAAGCTCGCAGCAGTTCCTGCTCTCTACAACACTTAGAAATTGTTCCGGAGAATCGTGGCCAATGCCTAGACTCTAGTCCACATGGGGGTGAAATTGGACAAATCCTTGAACGTGTTTACTCCCACGTGAACATAGAAAGGGAGAAAGAAGACTTTCAGTTCCATCCAGACACAGTAAAACTGACATTCAGAATTTGAAACTGTTAACCCATCTCCATCTCGGCCCCATTGATGCAGACAGGGGTGTGTACAGTACTTTGCTTCCTGAAGTCAATGACCAGCTCTTTAGTTTTGCTGGCATTGAGGGAGAGATTGTTGTCGCTGCACCACTCCACCAGGTTCTCTATCTCCCTCCTGTATTCTGACTCGTCGTTATTCGGGATCCGACCCACTATGGTCGTGTAGGGGGCTAAGTACGCAGTCTTGCGGGGCCCCGGTATTGAGGACTATTGTGGAGGAGGTGTTATTGTTGTTTATTTTTACTGATTGTGGTCTGTGGGTCAGAAAGTCGAGGATCCAGTTGCAGAATGAGGTTTTGGAGCTTTGGCTGGGATTATGGTGTTAAAGGCAGAGCTGTAGTCAATAAATAGGAGCCATGGGCGGGATTCTCCGCAATCGGCGCGATGTCCGGCGACTGGCACCAAAAACGGCGCGAATCAGTCCGGCATCGCGCCGCCCCAAAGGTGCAGAATTCTCCGCATCTTGAGGGACCGAGCCCTCACCTTGAGGGGCTAGGCCCATGCCGGACAGATTTCCGCCCCGACAGCTGGCGGTAAAGGCCTTTGGTGCCCCGCCAGCTGGCGCAGAAGTGACTTTGTCATGCGGCGCATGCGCGGGAGCTTCAGCGGCCGCTCACGGCATCCCCGCGCATGCGCAGTGGAGGGGGTCTCTTCCGTCTCCGCCATAGTGGAGACCATGGCGAAGGCGGAAGGAAAAGAGTGCCCCACGGCACAGGCCCGCCCGTGGATTGGTGGGCCCCGATCGCGGACCAGGCCACCGTGGGGGCACCCCCCGGGGCCAGATCACCCCGCGCCCCCCCCCCAGGACCCCGGAGTCCGCCCGCGCCGCCTTGTCCCGCCGGTAAGAGAGGTGGCTTGATTCTCGCTGGCGAGACAGGCATTCCAGCAGCGGGACTTCGGCGCATCGCAGGCCGGAGAATCGCCGGGGGGGGGTGCCGCCAACCAGTGCGGCGCGATTCCCACCTCCGCCGAATATCCGGTGCCGGAGAATTCGGCAACCGGCGGGGGCGGGATTCATGCCAGCCCCCAGCAATTCTCCGACCCGGCAGGGGGTTGGAGAATCCCGCCCCTGATGTCAGAGTCCTTGTTATCGAGATGCTCTAGAGATGAGTGTAGGGCCAAGGAGATGGCGTCTGCTGTGGACCGGTTGCGGTGGTATGCAAATTGCAGTGGATCTAGGCATTTAGGGAATATGGAGTTGATGCGCTTCATGACCAACCTCTCGAAGCACTTCATTACGATTAATGTCAGGTCAACTGGACGGTAGTCATTGAGGCACATTGCCTGGTTCTTCTTTGGCACCGGTATGATAGTGGTCTTCTTGAAGCAGGTGGGGACCTCGGAGTGGAGTAGAGACAGGTTAAAGATGTTCACGAACACATCTGCCAGCTGGACCGCGCAGGCTCTGAGTGCACGACCAGGGATCCCGTCCGGATCCATTGCCTTCCGAGGGTTCACTTTCAGAAAGGCCGGTCTGACTTCGGAAGCTGTGACAGTGGCTATGGATGTGTTTTGGGCTGCTGGGCGCTCGACAGCGGATCGATGGTTTCCTGCTCGAACCGAGCACAAAATGCATTGAGTTCATTGGGGAGGAGTGCGCTGCTACTGGAGATACTGCTCGGCTTTGCTTTGTAGGCCGTTATGTTATTTAGGCCTTGCCACAACCGACGAGAGTCTAGCGCTTGTCTGTGACTCTCGCTTGGTCTGATATCCTCTCTTAGCATTTCGGATGGCTTTGCGGAGGTCGTACCTGAATTTCTTGTATAGGTCAGGGTCGCCTGACTTGAATGCCTCAGACGTGTCCTTCAGTCAGGAGTCAATCTTCTGATTAAGCCATGGTTTCTAGTTGGGGAACGTAAGTTTTGCTTTCTTTGGTACTCAGTTGTCCACACATTTGTTTATGAAGCCTGTGACGAATCCTGTCCACTATATAAAAGCAAGTTCATTTTTTATTTCTATTGTAAGAAGTCTGCAGTATCTGCATAGAATTCAGGCTTAGATCCAAATTCAAACATAAAGTAGCTGGGTAAATAACAAGACTACCTATGGCAGAGGTGCACTGAAGTTGACATGAAAATGTTATCCCTTTTCTAATTTCTATTAAATAGATTGTAAACCGAAATATAACTAAACAAATAAATTTGCCCTTGCTATAATTTAAAAATGAGTAGTGGGGTATTTTAAGATTTGTACACAAGAGAGCATTAATTTATCTGGATTCAGATATATGGCAGAGAATAGCAAAGCAGTGTAATATTAAATGAGGATTAATTAATTTGTCCTGTGTCATTGCTGTTAACTTTAGAGGAAGGTCACTGTTTAACGAAACTTGCACGGCATATCAGTATTCTCAACATTTCTTCACACTTTATGTAGATGGTAAGTATAGAGCAGCTTCTTTTGCATTGGCCTTTAAAATGCATTACATTTTTAATGTAATTCCATTCACTGCCTATTATTATAATCCAAGTAGATAACTTGCTGTTTGAAGGCATTACATAAGTTTGGAAAGATTACATGAAAGTAAGCCAACACTCAAGAGGACCATATATCTGTTTCAATTAGCTCAACTGACAATATTCAAGAAGATTTATGTGGCCAATATAAGTTTAATAGTTCTGTAATTTGCTTATTTAATTCGGCTAAAAATAAATCAATTTAGAAAAGACAAGCAATTTTCAAAATTTCACGAGAGCAAGCTTTTACAGGGTAAAAAGCCATTGCTAAATTATATCAATGATTAAATGAGATTACATTATAAATGTTCCCATCTTTACATCTGTCAGCCCAGAATGACAGACTGAAAGCTCCCTCTTGCTGCCTGTAAGGATCCTGCACAAAATAACTTTGGGCAGTTTCAGATAAGCTGTTTCTTGGAGTCGGGCACAGTGCAAAGTGCCCAGAAACTTGCACAACTGACATCAAAATTGACATTTTCAGACAAAGAAGCTATCCCACATCAGCCACCCTGACACAGAGGAGGGGGTTATCTTTTTAGGTGGATAAAAAGCAGTGCTTTCCTGATGTTGGAATGAAATAGCAATTGATAACGTTTCACCTTGATTTCTATAGAATCATACTAATTCAGTGTGAGTAAACAAATAGATGTTTGAAATTATTTGTTCTCCCTTTACAAAAATCTGCATCCAGAGATCTTTCTTAAACACAAAACTAAAGTAACTTAATTCATTATTGTAGATATCATAAAGCATAACCAATTAGCAGAAATGTCTTTGAAAACTGTAGGCTTCCCTGGGGTTTGGGTAAGTGCAATAAATTGACAGATTGGAATTGTGGGTGCATGGGAAGGTGCCAAACGTCATGCATATCTTCCTTTTCTTCATGGAGCGCTGTTATTTCCGGGTCTATGGGGCTGAATTCAGCTTTCAGCAGAGAATGTATCATGCCAGCTGTTCATTACATGTTCAGTTAGCCTCAGACATCCTTTGGGATTTTGCACTGGAACTGACTTTGAATACCAAAAAATGGCACGCTGCCTTCCATAGGGGATTTGGGATCTGTTTGGCCGGGGCAAGAAACTGTGAATCTCGTTAATTAGTTAGATTGTTAAATGAGCAATACAGGGTCTGAACTAGGAAGTGTCAGTCTGAATGTTTAATTCAATGTCAAAACAAATACAGAAAGCCAAACAAAGAGAGGGAAATGAAAACATGGACTAAAAGAGAGTTAAAAGAGATAGAAAGAAAACATAATAATAAAAATAAAATTCAATAAAAATAATAATTTAAAAGAAAGCGATTGCACACTTGTAAAGTTAATATTCAACGGCATTGAAATATCCAGCTCTAAGTCTTGGCTACATGCCAGTATGGAGCAGTGTCTGGGAGACCAGGGCAACCTGGACTGCAACTTCCTTATTTTCGCATTCAACCATGTGTGTGTGGTCACTGGAAGTGGACTTACAATTTAGTAAAGTTGAGTGCTGGTAGCCTTAATTGGTCCTTCTACAATAAAATCCAGTACAAAGTGTTGCACTGAACTGGATGGAGCAATGTTAATCAAATGTTAATGGAACCTCCATATAATTTTTGTTATTCAGTAAAATATTAATGTATTTGCAGGTAAAGCATCTGATCACAAAATATACTTAATAGTCCCAATATGAATTCAATAGTTTATTTGAATCATAAAATATTGTAGCACAGATGGAGGCTCTTTGCCCCATTGCTTCTTTAAAAATATTTTGTCAGGTCTTGGCTTTTATGAGAAATAATTTGCATTGGATTCATGTTACGAGAAATTATGATAAGAGCCACTGAGGAGTAATGGTGAACTTGATGTGAACTCTCAGAAGTGGCCAGTTTTTCAACTAATCAAAGAACTGCGTGCTACGATAATTTGAGCCGGCTTCAGGGATATGAAATTTGGGGAATCTGACTTGGTAGAATAGATTTATTCATCCACTTAAATAGTTAACTCAGAAAATCCAATTTGAGAGTTCATATAAACCCTCTCTACAGACAAGCTAATCAGCAGTTCTGGGGAAAGACTGGCATTGTGGCAATGCCACTGGATCCCAAAGACCTAGACTAATGCTCTGGGAGCACGGGTTCAAACACCACCATGGCAGTCAAGAGAACTAAAAGGTTAGTCTCAGCGATGGTGACCAGGAAAATATTGTTGATTGTTGTAAAAACCCATCTGGTTCACCAATGCTTTATGGGAAAGGGAATCAGCTGTCGCTAGCTGGTCTGGCGTATATGTGACTTCAGGCCCACAGCAATGTGGTTGACTCTCAACTGCTCCTCTGAAGCAGAACCATAGAATTCCTACAGTGCAGAAGACGCCATTTGGCCCATTGAGTCTGCACCTACTCTCTGAAAGAGCACACTGCATGGGCCCACTCCCCGGCCCTGTACCCGCAACCACATAGCCCATCTAACCTGCATCTTTGGATGCTGAGGGGAATTTAGCATAGCCAATCCACCTAATCTGTTGGGCGGCATGGTAGCACAGTGGTTAGCACTGTTGCTTCACAGTGCCAGGGTCCCAGGTTCGATTCCCGGCGTGGGTCACTGTCTGTGTGGAGTCTACACGTTCTCCTTGTGTCTGCGTGAGTTTCCTCCGGGTGCTCCGGTTTCCTCCCACAAGTCCTGAAAGACGTGCTGTTAAATGATTTGGACATTCTGAATTCTCCCTCTGTGTACTCGAACAGGCGCCAGAATGTGGCGATTAGGGGCTTTTCACAGTAACTTCATTGCAGTGTTAATGTAAGCCTACTTGTGATAATAAAGATTATTATTATGTTTCCACTTCAACCCACTTTCTTGAACCCTATTTTTTACATTTCAATATATTGTTCCACGCTTCCTCCCTATCGCTTTCACCAGCCATGAATTACATACTTTGTAATAATGACTGGTGAATAATCCTGTTGTAAATTTCAGATGCATTCTCCTCAGCCTGACATATTCAGTTTCTATTACTCACCCTTTACTCACAGACTCGAATGCGCAGCAAGATGTGCAGCTATGAAGTACTATGCAGCAAGAGGATTCACAGGAAATGCTGAAATATGTTTGTGAGACAGAAAATAAAATATAGCATGCCAAAATAGAAAGATTGATTTGCATTTATATAAGCACTTCCCATGAACAGTGGATGTCTCAAAGTGTTTTACAACCAATAGAATACTTTTTGAAGTGTAGTCACTGTTGTCTTGTAACCTACAACTGAGTACTGGCACGCACGTGGGCAACCTGAACATACATACACTTTACTGAGAAAATAATCAAAGCCAGTGATAAAGTAGAGATCTGGGTGGCTTCAGCAGCTCTAAAATTCCAATATAATGCTGTGAAGCTATAATATTGTAAGCTTCAATGAAGTTACTGTGAAAAGCCCCCAGTCGCCACATTCCGGCGCCTGTTCGGGGAGGCCGGTACAGGAACTGAACCCGCGTTGGTGGCCTTGTTCTGCATTACAAGTCAGCTGTTTTGCCCACTGTGCTAAACCAGCCCCTATAAGTGAAATGCACAGGGCTCTAACATGGGAAATTGACCACAAAACAAAACGTACTGTTTTGTCCTTTTGCACAAGACAATTTTCAATCCTCCTTGGATACTTGAGTGGTGTCCAAAGGGGGTTTGCAAATGTAACACTCTGTTCAAAAAATGAAGAGAGTGATAAACTGAGCAACTAAGGTCAATCAGTCTAATGCAAATGATGGGAAACTACTGGTGAGAGCAATGCCAAAGACAAGGCTGGGATTTTCCGTCCCACCTACGGCAGGAACCATCATGGGCAGGAATGGAAAATTTGGGAGCCAGCCAGAAGTCCATTGAATTTTGGCAGGATCAGAAAATCCCAGATGCGAGTGGAAGTGGAGAATCCCAATCAAAATTAATTTTCACTTGGGTGAAAAAAGAACAGCCAGTCTGGATTTGTGAAAGGCAATTAGTGCCCAATTCATCCAATAGAGTTTTATGATAAAGCAACATGAAGCGTTGATGAAGATAATGCAGTAAATGTTGTATACAAGGATTTTCAAAAGACGTTTCAGAATGAACCACGTAAAGGCATAATCAGAAAATAGTACCACATGGGATTAAAATGTTGGTGAAATGTCTTGGGTACGTAATTGGCTAACATATAGGAGGCAAAGAATAGTGGGGAAAATATTTTTATCAATAGAGATGAAAGTAGTGGGGTTCCCCAGAGGTGAATATTAGGACTTGTATTTATCTTGTCATACACAAGTAGCCTGTGCTTGTGTATCGGGAATACAAATTTATGATTGTAACATAGTAAACTGTGAAGCGGATATTTAGCAGCCTTCAAGAGGATTATGTTGCTTGGTGGACTGCCAGATGGCAGTTCTAATTAAATGAAGAAAATGGTGAAGTGATGCTCTTCGGAAGAGCACCAGAGAGTGGTTGTATCATCTAAATGTTATTATTCTGAAGGGGGTGCAACAGCAGAGGAACCTACTGTGGTGGTATGTATTAGGGGTAGTACGGTACACCATGAATGCCGAGGAACTATTGGAGGACAGATGCTGGGTCCCGATTGGATCTGCCGCCTACTGGGCTCCACCCAGATAGGCGGGGTATAAGAACTCGGTTTGCTCCCAGCAGCTGCATTCTGTGACTGAGCTGCTGGGGAACAAGTCTGCTCAATAAAGACTCGATTGAAGTTCTCTATGTCTCGCCTCATGTGTGATCGATGGTGCTACAATTTATTGAGCAGACTTAAAAGGAATATGGAGCTCCGGATCGCCCCGGAGTGCCTACGAATCAGCCCCCAAGCAGCTAACGCAACATCGGTGTTTAAGCACTGGCTGGCGTGCTTTGAGGGATACCTCCGAACGGCCCCCGGCAGACCAGAAGGTGCAGGTCCTGCATTCCAGGGTGAGTCCCGCAATCTACTCACTCATCGAGGACGCGGAAGAATTCCCAGCGGCGATCAACTTGCTGAAGGAGATCTACATTAGGCCAGTCAACCATTCTATGCACGCTACCAGCTCGTGACTAGACGACAAATCCCCGGAGAATCGCTAGATGAATTCTTCAATGCTCTAACGATCCTGGGAAGAAACTGAAACTGCCCAGCGGTTACGGCGAATGAACATACGGACCTACTGATAAGAGAAGCTTACATAGCAGGTTTGGCATCGTCGCAAATTCGCGAGAGACTTTTAGAGAAAGTCTCTCTCGGACTCACAGAGGCACGGGCCCTTGCAGCCTCCCTCGACGTGGCCCCCCAAAACGCCCGTGCCTATGCCCCCGACCGCGCTACAGCCCCTTGGGCTCCGTGGACCCCCGCCGCGACCGACACCCCGGCACCCCCCACCCCTCCGCAAGCGTGCGTGGCCAGACTCCCAGACCACCCGGGGGGGCCCCGCTGCTATTTTTGCGGGCAGCCGAAACACCCCCGCCAGCGCTGCCCGACCCGCTCGGCCACCTGTAAAAGCTGCGGTAAAAAGGGGCACTACGCAGCGGTGTGCCAGTCCCGTGGGGGCGCCGCTATCTCCGGGGAAGAAACGGGATCACGGACTCAACCCCCCCCCCCCCCCAGCGACCCATGGGCGGCCAACGGGCACCGCCATTTTGGGCCCCGGACACCACGAGTGGGGGACGGACGCCGGCATCTTCCTACCCACGGGCCGCGTGCGATTCATGGGAGCGGCCATTTTGTCCATCCCAGGCCGCGTGCGACCCATGGGAGTGGCCATTTTGTCCACCCCCGACCGCGTGCGATCCATGGACGCCGCCATCTTGGCTGACAGGCAAGGACCCCAGCGTGGACTGCTCCACACTGCCTGAAGACACCAACCACGTTTGGCATCGGTGACCCTCGACCAGTCGTGGCCCCGGACGCTCCAGACGACAACGACAAAGGTGCTGGTGAACGGGCACGAGACGCCGTGTTTGATCGACTCGGGGAGCACGGAGAGTTTTATTCATCCGGACACGGTAAGACGCTGTTCCCTTGTAATTCGGCCAAGCACCCAAAATTTTTTCTGGGCGGCGGGGTCCCACTCCGTTGCAATCAAAGGGTTCTGCATCGCAAACCTAACGGTGCAGGGGAGAGAGTTCAAATATTACCGGCTGTATGTCCTCCCCCACCTCTGTGCTCCCACCCTCCTGGGGTTGGACTTCCAATGCAACCTTCAGAGCTTAACATTCAAATTTGGCGGCCCTATACCCCCACTGACTATCTGCGGCCTCGCGACACTCAATGTCGAACCGCCCTCCTCGTTTGCGAACCTCACCCCGGATTGCAAACACGTCGCCACTAGGAGCAGACGGTACAGCACCCAGGACCAGACGTTTATCAGGTCCGAAGTCCAGCGGCTGCTGAAGGAAGGCATAATCCAGGCTAGCAATAGTCCCTGGAGAGCCCAGGTGGTAGTTGTGAAGACAGGGGAGAAGCAGAGGATGGTCGTAGACTACAGTCAGACCATCAACAGGTACACGCAGCTAGATGCGTACCCTCTTCCCCTCATATCCGACATGGTCAATCGGATTGCACAGTACAAGGTCTTCTCCACCTTGGACCTTAAGTCCGCCTACCACCAGCTCCCCATTCGCCCTGGTGACCGCAAGTACACTGCCTTCGAAACAGATGGGCGGCTATACCACTTCTTAAGGATTCCATTCGGCGTCACAAATGGAGTCTCGGTCTTCCAACGGGAGATGGACCGAATAGTTGACCAGCATGGTTTACGGGCCACGTTCCCGTATCTCGACGTCACCATCTGCGGCCACGACCAGCAGGACCACGACGCCAACCTCCGCAAATTCCTCCAGACCGCTAACGCCCTCAACCTCACCTACAACGAGGAAAAATGCGTATTTAGCACCGACCGTCTAGCCATCCTTGGCTACGTAGTGCGTAATGGAGTGATAGGCCCCGACCCCGAACGCATGCGCCCCCTCATGGAGTTCCCTCTCCCCCACTGTGCCAAAGCCCTGAAACGCTGCCTGGGCTTCTTTTCTTATTACGCCCAGTGGGTTCCTCAATACGCAGACAAGGCCCGCCCACTAATCCAGACCACTAGTTTTCTCCTGTCGACAGAGGCCCGCCAGGCCTTCAGCAGCATCAAAGCGGATATCGCAAAGGCCACGATGCGTGCCATCGACAAGTCCCTCCCCTTCCAAGTCGAGAGCGACGCATCCGACGTAGCTCTGGCAGCCACGCTCAACCAAGCGGGCAGACCCGTGGCCATTTTCTCCCGGACCCTCCACGCTTCAGAAATTCGCCACTCCTCAGTAGAAAAGGAGGCCCAAGCCATAGTGGAAGCTGTGCGACATTGGAGGCATTACCTGGCCGGTAGGAGATTCACTCTCCTCACTGACCAACGGTCGGTAGTCTTCATGTTCGATAATGCACAGCGGGGCAAGATAAAAAACGACAAGATCCTGCGGTGGAGGATCGAACTCTCCACCTACAATTATGAGATCTTGTATCGTCCCGGAAAGCTGAACGAGCCATCCGATGCCCTATCTCGTGGCACTTGTGCCAATGCACAAGCGTGCCGTCTCCAAGCCCTCCACGAGGACCTCTGCCACCCGGGGGTCACTCGTTTCTACCACTTCATAAAGGCCCGCAACCTCCCGTACTCCGTCGAGAAGGTCCGAACAGCCACCAGGAACTGCCAAATCTGCGCAGAATGCAAACCGTATTTTTTCAGGCCAGATAGAGCGCACCTGATAAAGGCTTCCCGTCCCTTTGAACGCCTCAGTTTGGACTTCAGGCCTCCTCCCCTCCACCGATCGCAACACGTACTTTCTTAACGTCGTTGACGAATACTTCCGTTTCCCCTTTGCCATCCCCTGCCCCGACATGACCGCGGCCACGGTCATTAAAGCGCTCTGCACCGTCTTTACCCTGTTCGGTTTCCCCGCCTACTTCCATAGCGATAGGGGGTCCTCCTTCATGAGTGACGAGCTGCGTCAGTTCCTGCTCAGCAAGGGCATAGCCTCGAGCAGGACGACCAGCTACAACCCCCGGGGGAATGGGCAGGTAGAGAGGGAGAACAGAACGGTCTGGAAGACCGTCCTACTGGCCCTATGGTCTAGGAGTCTCCCAACTTCCCGCTGGCTGGAAGTACTCCCGGATGCCCTTCATTCTATCCGGTCCCTGCTGTGTACCACCACGAACCAAACGCCTCACGAGTGCCTCCTTGTCTTCCCTAGGAAGTCCGCTTCTGGAACGTCACTTCCGAACTGGCTGGCAGCCCCAGGACCCATCCTGCTCCGGAAACATGTGCGGGCGCACAAATCAGACCCACTGGTGGAAAAGGCACATCTACTCCACGCAAACCCGCAGTACGCCTACATGGCGTACCCAGACGGCCGACAGGACACGGTCTCTCTGCGGGACCTGGCGCCCGCCGGAGCTCCCCACACCCCCCCCCAACACCAATCACCACTCCTTCACTCCCGCTGGTGCACCCCGCAGCCAACACCTTCCCGGGGGGATCGGTTCTCCTCCCAGGCCCGCCCAGGAGTAAGGAAACAGAGAGGGACAGCGCGATGCTCACAGAGTCGACCGGACCCGAGCCAGCACCACCACCACCACCCGGGCTGAGACGATGGAAAGGGCTACCAGAGCACCATCTCGACTCATCGAATTGACTTAAGATGTATATAATTCAGTGGCCCAGTAAAGCGGCATTGTTGTAAATAGTTAACGCTGCTAATCGGGTAAAATGTGAATAATTCAGTGGCCCAGTAAAAGCGGCATGATTGTATATAGTTCAATGGTTAAGGCACCGACCCTGTAAACCCCTACCACCATACCACCCACCACCCCGCCGGGTTCTTTTTTAACAAGGGGAGAATGTGGTGGTATGTATTAGGGGTAGTACGGTACACCATGAATGCCGAGGAGCTATTGGAGGACAGATGCTGGGTCCCGATTGGATCTGCCGCCTACTGGACTCCACCCAGATAGTATAAGAACCGTACTACTGGCCTACAGTATAAGAACCCGGTTTGCTCCCAGCAGCTGCATTCTGTGACTGAGCTGCTGGGAAACAAGTCTGCTCAATAAAGCCTTGATTGAAGTTCTCTACGTCTCGCCTCGTGTGTGATCGATGGTGCTACACCTATGGTGGAAGATTCGAAAGCGTTTGAAGGTGGCAGGGCAAGTTGTGAAGACAGTTGTCAAGCCAACACAGCTATATCTGTGGATTTGTGGGAATTGAACACATGGGGTGCAATTTACCAGCCTCGATTCGCCCAACTTGGTGATGCGATGAGGCTGTTGAATCTCACAAGAGGCCTTGCGCGAGATTCACAATGCTCAAAACGTCTCACAACATTAGAACCATTAGACTCATTTAATATGTCTGTGTCGGATCCTTCCGGGTCCTGGGACTGAACGGCCGCATTTGTGAGAGTTCACCAGAGGAACGTTTAGCACTGGTCCACACAGGCCATTAAAGACCTCTGGGTGATCGGGCTCTAGGTAGAGTGGCACCCTGGCACTGCCAAATGGGAACCCTGGAAATGCCACCCTGTCATTACCGGGTGCTTAGATGGCACTGCCAGGTTGACAAGGGCACTGCCAGAGTGCCAGTGTCAAGGTGCCGGTTGCCCGGTCCCAGGGTGCTCTGCCCATAAGAGGTGAGGCGAGGGGGTGTGCTTGAGGACCCTGGAAGAGGTAAGTTGTTGTAGTGGGGGGTCTGGAGGTGGTGGTGGGATGCCTCAGGAGGGTCAAAAGATCAGGGCGGCCTTTCAAAATGGCGCTCTGGTCTGTAAGTCATCTTCCTGCACTGGCGAGCTGAGCTGAAAGCTGAGCTGTCAACCATCTCCACCTCGGCACCATTGATACAGACGGAGATGTGTATGATACTTTGCTTCCTGAAGTCAATGACCAGCTCCTTAGTTTTGCTGATATTGAGGCAGAGATTGTTGTCATTACACCAGGCCACTTGGTTCTCTATCTCCCTCCTGTATTCTGACTCATCTTTGTTCGAGATCCGACCCACTACGGGCATGTCATCAGCAAACTTGAAGATGGAGTTGGAGCCAAATTTTTTACAGTCATGAGTGCATACGGAGAGGGGGCTAAGTACACAGCCTTGCAGGGCCCCAGTATTGAGGACTATTGTGGAGGAGGTGTTATTTATCCTTACTTATTGTGGTCTACGGATCAGGAAGTCAAGGATTCAGTTGCAAAGGGGGGAGCCAAGTCTTAGGTTTTGGAGATTTGATATCAGTTTGGTTGGGATTGTGGTGTTGATGGTGGATCCGTAGTCAATGAATAGGAGTCTGATGTCGTTGTTATCGAAATGCTCCAGGGGTAAGTGTAGGGCCAGGGAGATGGTGTCTGCTGTGGACTATGAACTTCCTCCCTAACAGCACCCTGGGTGACCTGCATCAAATGAACTGCAGAAACTCAAGAAAGCAGCTCACCACCACCTTCTCAAGAGCGAATAGGAATGGGCAATAAATGCTGGCCTGGCCAGAGATGCCCACATCCCATGAATCAATGAAAAAGATTTGTACGTCTCTAAATTCCAGTGAAACAAATAAATTAAAATTACCTTTAATTCCTGTCACCACCCACTGTCCAGATTCTGTTCATTGTATTTGTTTGAAAGTTTTGGAAAGCAGCAGGGGTAGTTGTGATCATATAACTTGTTAAACAGCAGTAAACCCATTTCATTTTATTTCCAGCATTTCAATCTGGAGTCGTCATTTTGCTACAACACAATTCACTTTGCACTTTTTGCACTTCAGCTGCCTTGACTGCTCAAAAGATTCTAAATGAATTGAGTTCCAACTATTTTGTTTAACACAACGAACTAAGTAAACAAAATCAAATGAATGGAGGGACAAAGTAAAGGGACAGTCCCTCAAAGGGAAACTGCCTTAAACAAAAAAGAAAATGACAAATGAAACAAGACATTAAACCAAAATGTGATTAATGGGTCAATAGGGCATCCCAGACCCTGAGGTACCCAATGGGCATGGAAAGTCTCAAGGATGCCCGTGGACACCGCATGGTCCCTCTCCAGAGTTAGGAGTGAGATCCAGCTGCCATTTCTATCTCTCTGTGTTTAGATTACAAAGCACATCCTTGGTGGCAATTATTCAGCTGGCTACCATCTAACCATGCATTAATTGAACCCAGGGTATTAACAGCAGGATCCCTTTAATGCCCTGAACTGGATCCTTCGGATCTCTCATTTCCCAATCTTTTTGCAGATTGACCAAGAAAACACCTACGAAGCAAGGCCAGACACAAATTGTAAGGTTGTTTTATTTCACAGCAAGTGGCCATACAAGACCACATTCGTGATTCGATTCACAGTAAAACTGATCTATGCATAATATGCTTCAATGCAGGGTTAGAAACCAGGTTAGCACTTTTGTCAAATATTTGTAACCGGTTATGAATTAACAGTAAAAGAAAGAGTTTAATGACCGATAAAGTCAAAGGACTGTATAAGCAGATAAGGCAAATATGTTGGATTAAAACAGAAATGTTCAGAATTCTTTCTGGATTAAATGAACTTACATTGAGTGAGCCACCCCATTTTGTTGTACAGCTTTGAATAGATGAATTAAATTTAAATCAGTGGAAATGGTTTGTTTTTGCAATAGGAAATTGCAAATTCTAGTTTATTTTGAGTACATTTGTAAATCTGCATAAGAAAAGTGATTTCACTGTGGGGGAGCAAATGGAATTTGAAAGATGAAGTTAATGTAATTACAAGATGTCATACATCACCATGAAACTTAAATCTTCACATTGAAGTATGTATAATTCGCTGCAAAGCAGTTTTAACTGTTGGATTTTGAGAAAGCAACACACTGTGAGATGTTTTGTTACCTGTGTGGTAGGTAACATGTGCTACTCAATCCTTGGCTAATGAAGAGGTCTTCTGAATCTCGATGAAGAAGACTCAAACTCATCCAGTAGTAACAAAAGGTTTATTGAGTAACTATAACAATAATTGCATGAGTTCTTTACTTTAACTTTGATACGAGTGATAAGGTTAACAAGATCTAACTACAGTAACTATACGTAACTCCACTAGCCATCTGAATTACTCTGCTATTGCCCTGGTCACAGTGCACCCCCGAGAGAGCCAGAGATCCAATGTGGTTGCCTTTTATACCCCTGTTGGTCCGGCCCTCTAGTGATCATGTGGTGCTACTGATTACACATTAACCTCTTGTGTACATGCACATATATGCACAAAGAGGTGAAGAAATAATCCAATATAGTGGCAAGATGCCTTTATTAGTATTAATATTTGAGCTGGCTTTTCACCGAGTCGAGATGACTGGGGAGCCTTTTAAAAATAACTCCATAGACTGTCTCATTTTTGGGAAGGCCTTTAAAGGGCACAGGCAGCTTCAGGTCAAAAGCTCACACCAGCAAACATAACCTGGCTAGCTCTATTATGGAAATAGGCATGTCCCACATCCTCAACAATTGTCATTGGGTCAGGTCAGGCTTTTACAGAATCGTGGTTCGTGGCTCCTGAGAGGAGCCTCAGTCTGCGTAAAAGGACCCTTTGAAATTTTGAAAGGTAAGTTGTAAAGGTCCTCCTCATGCACCCCGTGCCAAGCTATGACTATCCACTTATCCCCACCCTACCCACCAACCCATGGCACTTTGTCCATTGCTGTAGCCTGTTGCTTGGAGTTTTGTAGGTCTTACAAAGTCTTTGTAATCATACGTAGGGTAACTGTAAGTGTTTATTGACTCTCACAACTATTTACAAATATACAGTAAGGGTGCAAGCTAGGAGCTGTCTCCAAGCTAGTGGTATATACAGATCTGTCCAACACTAGACTGACTCCTGGCTGTGGATCATGTGTTTCTTACATCACTGTGTAGACAATACTGCACTCAGTCCCACGTTAACCTTGTGTGTGCCAGACCCTTATAGTACACCACCGCCAATTCATTATCCAATGCATTTTAAGTGATTGTAGTTACCTTATGTCCTACTGTTGTTTATTTACACTGACATTAGTACATTATCACAACCCAATCTCCCCGCTTCAAGTCCTTGAATTCAACGGTTCAGGCAATCTGGAGACTTAAGAATCCTTTCATGTCTTGTTCGCACTGCTGTCGGAGGAATGGTAGTCTCAAGCACTGCTGGATCTTACTGTAGGTTTGGAGGTTGTGCTGGCTGCTGGGTGTGTTTTCATCCTTTTCTTCCATTCTATCATGTTGAATCACACTTGGCTGGTACAAGCTAGGAGCTGCCTCCATGCTTGCTGTTACTCTGTCCAACACTAGATTGACTCCTGAGTGTGGACCAGGTGTTTCTTATATCACTGTGTGGGTTTCATAGAATCATTCAAACCCGACAGTGCAGAAGGAGGCTATTCAGCCCATCGAGTCTGCACCGACCCTCTGAAAGAGCAGTCTACCTAGGCCCACTCTCCTGCCCTATTCATGTAACCCCACCTGACCTGCACATTTTTGGACATATGGGGCAAATTAGCATGGCCAATCCAACCTAACCTACACTTTTGTTTGGACTATGGGAGGAAACCAGAGCACAGGAAACCCATGCAGACACGGGGAGAAAGTGCAAACTCTACACGGAGAGTCTCCCAAAGCCGGACTCGAACCTGGGTTGTTGCCGCTGTGAGGCAGCAGTGTTAACTACTGTGCCACCCATAGTACTGCACTCAGGCCATATTATGTGCAAGACCCATACACTACACCCATTGACCTCCTACAATACACTGTATGGTAAGGTAAAGTTACCATAGTCACAGATGACCATACTTTCCATTTGAGGGGAGCTGACTGGCTGGTGGTGATTTAACCTGAGGATCACCACACCTTAGGCGAAAGGCAAGGTTGAGAAGGCAGGCTTTATGAATAACCCCTTTAATAACTAACCACACACTGTATGGAACCACTGAACCATATAGTGACAATAGCATGTACAAAAAAAGCTTTAAAATGTACTTTATTACTTTCCACTATATTTCAACAAAATACCAGTCAACCAGACCCTCTAAAGTATCAATAACAGAAACTTCAGGCCCTTTAAACGCCTTAACCTTATGTAAATGAACAGGGAAATTGACAGCAGAGATCAAAGAACCAGAGCCATCAATCAAGTAATGTTTTCTTTGTGGTTCAGTGTTTCATTAGGGGAATGAATTTCTGGGTTCTCAGCAAAGTCTAATTTTATATCTCTGCTGTCAATTTCGTAAGGTCAGGATGATTGGCTCTTTTATTGCACTGTAATCAAATGGTTTTTTAAAAAAACACAGTGAAAAGCAATGAATGAATGCCTTTTTAAAATGATTTTTTGCACATCCTGTTGTCACAAGAGATTCATTGGTTCTATATATTGTGTAGTGGATCAAATGACATGGAAGTGCCATTGCTTAGCATAGGGGATGCGAGGGGCCGGGGGAGTGGATGGACAGGCATAACTAGGCAAAGGGAGCATGAGAGGCCCTGGGGATGGATGGAGGAGCATAGCTTGGTATAGGAGGCATGAAGAACCATGAGTGGTGGCTGAGGGTATAGCCTGGCATGGGGTTAATAAGGTGCCATGAATGGCACATGGGGAGTGTGTGGAGGATGAGATGGTGTGGGGGGAAGGGACGGAGGGCGTTTCTGTTACTTTAACTGGGATGGAGTCCCACAGCACGGAGGCAGGCCATCAAACTGCCCGCTTTATCATCCAGCAGCCCGTGTGGCTGCCTTTGGCCTCTTTCCTGAGCAACAGCACCCTCAGCAATGGAACGGGCATTGGTGGTTTTCCCAACTCCTGCTACCTGCCTCAGTGAAGAAAATCCAGGCCTCCATTTCTATTAATAAACTCAGCTGTGATTTGTGTAGCCAGATCTCTAGGTTGTGGAACTTCAAGCACTTTATTCACCTGTAGGAGCACTACCACTTACTCAAACTCAGGCTTTTTCAGCCTTGATATTGCTTTTGGAGAGCAAGAACAGAGAACATGATGTGGTTATTATGAAAATAAGTGTGCTTTGTATTCAGATTTTTGATTTTAGTGTTATACTTGTATGTGTACTATTGCTATATCATAGAATCACTACAGTGCTGAAGGAGGCCGTTTGGCCTATCGAGACTGCACTGATCCAAGGTCGTAATCGAACCCAGGTCCCTGAGTCTGTGAGGCAGCAGTGCTAGCCAGTGCTACATGTGCTCTTCATTAAAATTAGCATGCATAAAATTATTATTAGCGCACTACATATTAAAATTGGGATGTTTAATCTTAAAACCAATTGTATTAAAATCGGTATGCCTAATAGTATTATTCTGCATAAAATTCAAATGTGCTAAACTAACATGCATAATATTATCAGTATGCTTGATTCTATCATTACTGCAGTCTGTCAATAATGTATTCAACATTAGTGCATTCAATATCAGTGTGCTCAGTATTAATACTCTGCCCCATATTAGTAAACTCAATATTAATATACGGCTCAATACTTGGTGTTAATATTAATGATGTACTTGATAAAATTAGTATGCTCAGTATTAATACTCGTCTTGATATTGTTGTGCCCAACAATATTAGCACATTAAATATTATGAGTTTATTAATATTAGAGCAGGTGTATTCAATTTCAATATTCTGCTCAGTTTGTGTACACTGTCTTCCGTGTTTAAATTGATTTGAAGACTGTCTCGGTGTTTGCTTATTTTAATATTAAATAACTCAATTTTGTTATGAAAATTATTATAGCCTCAGTAAATACTTGCTGTGAAAAAATGATTTGTCTGAAATATTTTTAGGAATGATGGAATGTTGACTTTTAATTACATCCTAATAAATATTCTGTTGTATTACTTCTGGGCAGACAGTGAATTTATTGGAGAAATCTGTCACTCATCAGTGACACAAGTAAAATAAAATTGGCTCAGATTGTGGAACAATAAAGTCGCCATAGTCCCAGATGACCATAGGCTGCTTTCCCCTTTGAGGGGGAGAACTGATGGATGGTGATTTAATCTGAGCATCACCCCACCTCAGACGAGGGGCAAGGTTGAGAAGGCAAGGCCTTCATGAATAACCTCAGCCGGTATGGGAATAGAACAGCACTTTTGGCCTGGTTCTGCATCACAAACCAGCTGTCCAGCCAAATAACAGAGAGTTAAAGGCAAATGCTGTTATAGTGTGAACAACCCAGCACTCTGAGGCAAGAAAGAGATGTGATGAGTTGCAAATTATCAATATTTGCTTAATTATTTCTTTCACTCTGCTTTTAACCTCACTAAAACTTGAGCTCACCCTGAGTGTCTGGAAACACAAATTAAGTTCGTTTCAGAAAGTTAGGGCTGCAATGCTGGCGTGCCAGCACCCCTGGTGACTTAGTAGTTTATGTCCTGACATGCCACTCAACACTAAAGAGCAGAATTAAATACTGAATCTACGGCGTCTCATTCCTCTGTAGAATCATTGAAAATACGAGCAGCAATAGACCATTTGGCACTTCGGGCCTGCTCAATATGATTATGGCTGATCCTTGATCTCAACAGCATACTCCCGCTCTCTCCCCATAACCCTTCACACCTTTAGAGTTTAGAAATCTATTTCCTTCTTAAATATATTCAGTGACCTGTCCTCTACAGCCTTGTGTGGCAGAAAATTCCACAGGATCGCCACCCTCTGAATGAAGAAGTTTCTCCTCATCTCAGTCCTAAATGGCCTACCTCGCACCCTGAGACTGTGACCCCTTGTTCTAGACACCTCCGTCAGCAAAGGGAAGCAACATCCTTGCATCCAGTCTGCCCAGTACTGCCAGAATTTTATATGTTTCAATTAGATCCCCACTTTGTTCTTCTAAATTCCAATGAATACACGACCAGTTGACCCAATCTCTTCTCATACCACAATCCTGTCATCTCAGGAATCAGAATGGTGAAATTTCGCTGCACTCCTTCTGTGGCAAGTACACCCTTTTTAAGATAAGGAGACAAAAATTGCACACAATTCTCCAAGTATGGTCTTACAAAGGGAATGTGTGGCTGTAGTAAGACACTGTTGCACCAGTATTCAACATATCATTTGCCTTCCTAACTGCTTACTGTACCTGCATACTTGCTTTCAGTGAGTGGTGTACTAGAACACCAAGGTCCCTTTGTACACCAGCATTTCCCAGATGCAGATCGTGGATTGTTCCTTGAGGTTTTTAAACTTTAAAGTTTACATTTTATTCTTACCTTTCCTGTCTCTTTTTCTCACTCGCATATTCCACCCAATTTCCTCCTCTATTCTTCACTCTGTTTGTTTTCCAGTGCTTACATCCCACTGGTTATGAAGATCAGGCAGTTGGTCCCCTTTTTCGCCAAGGTCTCTTGGCCTCACTGTCCATGATGAGCTTGCAACTCCGACAATGCACAGTGCAAAATTAAATAGAACTGAAGGGTGAGGGACAGAACACAACTCCCATGGCAAATCTGGGTAATTACATATCAAGCTGATAGATACTGGCCTCATAACAAAGTTGCTTCTGCTCCAACGTTGTTACTTTGTGGAAGTGCTGCAGGACTCCTATTCCAACAAGTAAATGAGCCTTTGTCATTGTCTCTGGTGGAGTCATTCATAGATCTTGACATGATAGAAGGAGGCGATCAGGCCCATCATGTCCACGTCAGTCAACAAACTTCTGAGGCAGGATTTTCCATTTGGGAGACTAAGGGTGGGATCACTGGTGAGTCCTATATCCGGAGAGGGGAATAGAACAAGGGAAGGTTCCAAAGGTGTAGGTGCCCTTTGGTTGGGGTGAGCTCTGCTGATCCCCTGCTCTCTCACGGCGCTCTCTAAAAGCAATATCAAGGCTGAAAAGGCCTGAGTTGTGTAGTGATCTCTATATGTGCATATACACAAGGGGTTAATGTGTAATCAGTTGCACCACATGATCACTAGAGGGCCAGACCAACAGGGGAATAAAAGGCAACCACATTGGGTCTCTGGCTTTCTCGGGGGTGCACAGTGACCAGGGCAATAGTAGAGTAGTTCAGATGGCTAGTAGAGTTACATATAGTTACTGCTGTTAGACCGTGTTAACCTTATCACTAGTATCAAAGTTAAAGTAAAGAACTCATGCAATTATTGTTATAGTTACTCAATAAACTTTATGTTACTACTGGACAAGTTTGGGTCTTCTTCATTGAGATTCAGAAGACCTCATCACTAACCAAGGTTTGAGTAGCACATGTTACCTAAAACAGGTAACAAAACATGGTACCAGGCGTTTGGCTTTAACAGAACTAGTTAGATTAGGTTAAACAAAAAGAGAAGAAGTTTCAGACCGGATATTGAACTGTGGAAGACTTTGCAGCAAATGGATCCTCGACGACTATCTATGGGGCTCATTGGACCTCCAGGGCAGCTGGAAACAACTGGTAATTTAAGTTATGACTGGAAAAGGTTTGAACAGATATTCCAAATATTTATCACAGCTAATGATTTAAGCACGGTCTCTGACGCAACAAAAATAGCACTACTACTCTCAATAGGAGGGCATGAAGCTCGAGAAATCTATAATTGCTTTAATTACTTAGAAGGTGAAGACGACACCAAATTAGAAGTAATACTCACAAAATTTGATGAACACTGCAAGAGCCAGTCTGGTGAGATGCTGGAAAGATTTAACTCTTGTCATCAATGCCAGCGAAACAGGGCCCATTACTGATTTTATTACAAATCTCAAGTTAATACCACAAGGCTGTGATTATGCTGATTTCAGAGGCACTATAATGGATCAATTAATTTATGGACTATCTGACAAAAATTTGAAGGAAGAACTTTCACAAGCTAGGTATCAAACTCAAGAAACTGCTATACAAAAATGTCTTGCTTATAAACAAAAACAAATCAATACTGTGAGTCTTTACAAACAGAATATCAGAATCTAGAAAGCAAAATCGGAAAAAATGGCGCGAACACTCACCACGAGGCAGAGGCAGGATCTCACTCGATGCAACAGCACTTTTTGATTGGCAGCCATCTTGAGTGAGAGTGTTCCGGCCAGTACACACATGCGCACTTCTCAAAAAGAAGGAAAACAGCAATATACACTTGAGAAGTCGTGCATGCGCAGTTGCGAAAAGAGTGCACAGTAAAGGAAACTCGAATTGCGCATGCGCAATCGATTCCTACGCATGACATCATGAGCGTCATGACGTCAGAGAACCTGGACCATGCCCACTTAAAAGGGAAATGCACGGAAATGAACAAAAAGAAATGTAAAGCTGCAAAATCCAATTTTCTCACCTCAAAAGACAGAACAATGCCCAAACCTACACCAGCAGTTAAAAATAACCTCCGCAGCACCCTGGCACAAGAAGTTTACACCACCCAAAGAGGAGAGCACAGTGATTGTTCATTGAAGAATCCTACTCAGAAGATGATTTCTTCATTGGACATAGAAAGAACAATGACCAATCCGAAACAAACAAACATGATTTGTTCATTGAAGAATACTACTCAGAAGATGATTTCTTCATTGGACATAGAAAGAACAATGACAAATCCGAAACAAAAAGAGATGATTTGTTCATTGAAGATTACTGCTCAGACATGGATGAGTTATTCGGAATTGATGATCATTGCATCAGCAACACGGTTGAAACGCTCAACACGACTTTTCTCATGGTAGATGAATCCAAAACCATGATGCCATGGCAGATTGTCGATACATTGGATGACAGCAATACCCAAGGAGAAGACGACACCACACAGAGAGCACAGATCGACTCTACAGCGAGAACACTGCACGACTCCACAGAGAGAGCGATGACAGACTCCACAGAGAGAGCGATGAAAGACTCCACAGAGAGCGTGATGAAGGACTCCACAGAGCGAGAAATGAAAGACTCCACAGAGAGAGCGATGACAGACTCCACAGAGAGCGATAAAAGACTCCACAGAGAGAGTGATGAAGGTCTCCACAGAGAGAGCAATGAAAGACTCCACAGAGAGAGCGAAAGAACGACTCCATAGAGAGAGTGATGAAAGACTCCACAGAGAGAGCGCCACAAGCCTCCACCAAGATTGCGACGCAAGCCTCCACAAAGAGAGTGACGCAAGCCCCCACAAAGAGAGTGACGCAAGCCTCCACAGACAGCTCGGTGACAGACTCAAAAATGGAAGCAAGCAAACACTCCATAGCGAACAAAACTATGAAAGTCTACCAAGCTTACGTGAACAACAAAAAGACGATGACAGTCTACCCAGCTTATTTGAGCCACCAGAAGAGGACTATGAAAGTCTACCCAGCTCATTTAACCAACAAGAAGACACTGAATGTCTACCCACTGTGAGACAAGCGATGAAGAAATCACAATTCCGATACAGGATGTGCAGGATCACAGGAAGACTGACAGATCTCAGCTCATCTGCACAGAAGCATCAACAATCAGAGAAGGGCTACTCATGAGTCCAGAGAGACCATGTCAATTGAAATCTTGAAGATTTTGACTCCAGAAGAGGAGCACTAAGTGTCCAGAGAGACTATGTCAATAGAAATCTTGAAGATTTTGACTCCAGAAGAGGTGCGCCACGACCCACAACAAAATGAAATCGTGAAGATTTTGACTCCAGAAGAGGAACACCAAGAAACCAAAGGTGATTCAAATGAACCAGAAATAACTCCAGAAGAGGAGCACAAAGAAATCAATGATGATTCAAGTGAACTAGAAACAACTCTAGAAGAGGAGTATCAAGGAAGCAAAGAAGAGGAATAAAATCCACCACAAATGACTGATGTCACCAACATCAATGCAACATCAAATCATTCTCACAATTCTCAGGAAGAAACGCTCAATGTAACAGGTACCACAACGGACACTGACACCAATAACTGTGACAATGACACAAATCATCCACACGGAACACTCATTGAGCGCAACAAGAACAACAAACACTGCAAGAAGCACAGCAGAAACAAGAACAACAACAGCAACAACAAAAGCAACATGCAGCGCAACAAGAACAACAAGAAGCATAACAGAAACACCAAGCACGACAAGAAAAACGACAAGAACAGCGACGAAAACAACAAAAACAGAAACAACAAGCACGACAAGAAAAGCAAGAGCAACAGCGAAAACAACAGAAACAACAAGCACAATAAAAACAACAACAACGACAACAACAAGAACAACAACGAAAACAGCAAACACAGAAATGACAGAAACAACAACAATGAAACAACAACATGGTACAACTCTGCACATGAAGGACAATGCCACAGCACACTGCAAAACAATGACAAGACTACCAACATGCCAAGGCACGACAAAGAATCTCAGGAATTCACATCTGCTCCAGAACAAGCAAGCACTCCAGCTTTCATGGCAGATGACATACTAGATCAATACCGCAAGCACAGGAAAAAGTCCAAGTCAGACGACAAAGATGACATACTGAATCAATACCGCAAGCACAGAAAAAAGTCCAGGTCAGACAATGGTGTAACATAGAATCGCTACCGCAAGTATATAAAAAATAAAAGAAAGTTTAAATCAGACAACTAAGTGATTTGACCATTCGAACACCTCATGATGACTTGATGGTCACTTAAACACAAGAACACTGACGATGTTCACAAACAAACATCAACATCACCACTTCAACAACAGAAAACAAAAGCAACTCACCGAACAAATTCATAAAGTTTGGACTCACAATTTTTTTTAAATTAAGACTTGACTCATAAATATTAATTGGCTTTGTATAATCATCAAGATCATCACAACTTGTACATAACATCATTTGTCTACCTATTTCGCGCAAGCAAAAAAAAACCTTAGAGACTAAGTGTATTCACAGTTTACGGACTGACTTATTGATTTTATGTAATGCATTTGCAAACTGCATCCATTATGTTTGTTCAATTTTCTATACAAGTTACAGAAAATATGTAACACGAAAAAAGGGGGATGTAGTGATCTCTATATGTGCATGTACACAAGGGGTTAAAGTGTAATCAGTAGCACCACATGATCACTAGAGGGCCGGACCAACAGGTGTATAAAAGGCAACCACATTGGGTCTCTGGCTCTCTCGGCGGTGCCCTGTGACCAAGGCAATAGCAGAGTAGTTCAGATGGCTAGTGGAGTTACATATAGTTACCTAAGTTAGATCTTGTTAACCTTATCACTAGTATTAAAGTTAAAGTAAAGAACTCATGCAATTATTGTTATAGTTACTCAATAAACCTTTTGTTACTCAGAAGACCTCATCACTAACCAAGGATTAAGTAGCACATGTTACCTACCACACAGGTAACAAAACAAGTTGTAGTAAGTGATAGTGCTCTTACAATGCCTGTGAGGAGTGCCAACAGCTTGTGGACCCCTGATTGAGCTTGGCCACACCCATCTCCGTGATGTAACAGCTGGGGTATGAAGAGTGGCGGCTTGGGTGGGCTCCCAGATGACCAGAGGCTCTGTGAGCACATTCAAAGGACACAAGCAGCACTCAACAGACTGAACAGCCAAGGGTCTGAAAGGAGCACCAAAGGGGTGCATTTAAAAAGACAGACTGCAGCAATGGTGGTCTGAAGCAGGCCATCCCAATCCCGAGTGGGCGCACCAAGTCACTCCCCCGACTGCCTCTGGCCTGGGCGCCACTCCCCAGCAAGGAGGAACATTGGGAAGGAATTAAAGAGCTTAGATTATTGAAGGTACAGCCACCAATGATGGAGTATCAAATTAGGGAGGTTCAAGAGGCCAAAATGAAATGTGGTACAAAATGGTAAAGGGTCATTGACCTGAATTGTTAACTCTAGCCAGACTTCTCAAGCCTTTACTGGCAGCGGGATTCTTTGTTCCCACCTGCAGCGCACCCCCGACAATGGTTTCCCAGCAACGTGGGGTGGCTTCAATTGGAATAGGGAGTCCCGCCGCCAGTGAATGGCGCGCCGCATACTACCACCTAGAAACACGTGGTGGGAGGCCGGAGAATCCGGCCCTCAGGTTCTCTCTCCACAGATGCCAACAAGCCGGGTGAGCATTTCCAGCAATTTTCAATTCTCTATTTAAGATATCCAATATCCACAGCATTTTGCTTCAGACTAGGTGAGCGCAGATATCTCAGGAGTGCTGTAGAGCTTGGGAAGATTACTGAGAAAGGGAACAGTAACACCAGGGAGGGATTTGAAAAGAAGGGTGTAAAGTTTAAAATCGTGGTGTTGCTTGACCGGGACCAAATGGATATCATTGCGCACGGGAGTAATGGGTGGAAGTAACTTGGTGCACGTATGGACACAGGTGACAAGGTTTTGGATGGCCTCACATTTACAAAGGGTAGAATATGGGGAACCATCCAGGAGTGAGTTGGAATAAATAACCAAATCGAGAGGCTAAAACAAAACAAATAAGGGTTTCAGCAACGGATGAACTGAATCAAATGGCCTACTTCTACTCCTAACTCATGTATAGTAAATTCGTAGGGCAGCATGGTGGCGCAGTGGTTAGCACAGCTGCTTCATGGCGCCGAGGTCCCAGGTGCGATCCTGGTTCTGGGTCACTGTCCGTGTGGAGTTTGCACATTCTGCCGGCGTGGGAACAGTGGCATGTTGCGCCAGAAAAAACAGCGCAACAGCTGCACCGATTCTGGGACCGTTGGGGGGGCTTGCAGCCATGCCAAGTAAAGCTCCCAGCTCCCATGCCAAAAACGGTCCCAGGTCCGTGGCCGCGCATGCACGCGGAGCCGACCTGCGACAGCCGCGCCGAGCAACATGGCGCCGGACACACGCAGACCAGGCCTGCCAAATAATGACCCCCATTTACCTGCATCGTCATCCCCGGATCACCCCCCCACCAGTCCCCCCATTTCTTGCCGAAGCCCTCCCCGGCTAGAGACACGGCTCCCCCCCGCCCCCCCCCCCCCGGTGGCGCCGGTGGACACAGGGCTACAGCCGCCATGCAGATTAGAGGGAAAAAAATAGCTTAAGTGTTCTGCGCCATTGGGAACTCGGACCATCAGGGGCGGAGAATCGGGGAGGGGCTTCTGAAAATAATCATAACAATAATCTTTATGACGTGCCAACGCCTTTCCAACTGCATGTGGCACGCAATGTGATGATGCCCTTTCGGAGGGGGCGGAGACTCAAAACCCAGCGTCAAACTGCACCCCCCTCCGATTTGGGCATGGGAAAGGATTCTCCACCCGATTGCCGATTACGATATCAGCATCAGCCAACGGAGAAACCCACCCTGTATCTCGGGAATGGAGTGTGGCCTGAGGACTGAAAACAGTGGCTTCATTGTGTACCTTAAGTTGCCCTATTATGTATTTTCTTTTCATTTTTTTAACTTTATTTTCATGTACTAAATGACCTGTTGGAGCTGCTAGCAGAAAAATACTTTTCACTGTACCTCAATGCACGTGACAATAAACATGTCCAGTCCAATCCAAGTCTTTCCAGTATTGGAGAACATTTCTGCTCATCTGGTGCTGGATGCCTGATTAGCGGTCTGACAATTTAGAGACAGTGGAGCGGTTGGGAAATCTGGCGGTGAGGTTGAGCTGGATTCATTTCATACTTGTGACAATAAAGATTATTATTATTATGTTGTAGGTGTACTTTGCTTTTGAAGATAAGACATAAAAGAGGGTCAATGATAGATCCTTGGAGAACACTAGAGGTTACGCTATAGTTGTGGGATGAGAAGCCCTTAAAAGTGATATTGAGGCTACAATTACGAGATAAAAATAGGAACAGGCAGTTACAGTCCCATCCAGCTGGGCGACAGTACTCTGGTAAAACCTCATAATTCAAACAGCTCAATTCAATCTCCCCTTAACAATCTCTGCTCCGAGGAGAACAATTGTAGCATCTCTAGTTTCTCCAAATTTCTTAAGTTCCTCATCCATAGCATCATTCAAGTAAATCTCTTCTGCATCCTCTATAAGGCATTGACATCCTTTTGAAAGTTTGGTGCCTCGGTTTGGCCTGAATTTTACATGCGACGATCCCGCCCAAGATCAATTAACTAACGTGATATCACGCTGGCTTGTAACTTAAGTGGCAGCCAGTGTAAAACGCACCTGGAGAGTGTCAGAGGATCCGTAGCGAGTGCTGGGTCCAATTGTATCCTGGCACCAAGTTTTAAGGCGACTTTCAGAGGCTACTGAAGACAAGGAGGAGACAAAAGGTGGTCTGCAACATGCTGGCAGTAGCACCAGGAAGACACAGCAGGTGGGAGGAAACTTCAGATGGGCAGCAAGTCCGCCCATTTTTCAGATGGGTGTCTGTGTGTCCTTGTTCAGGCCATGGCAGCCAGGAGGGACATCCTCATGTTGAGGAATGGAAGGAGAAGATCATCCCACCTCACCAAGAAGGCCTGGCCAGAGATGGCAACTCAGGTCAGTGCATGATCTGGTCTGGCGCACGTGGATCCAGTCCCAGAAAAGGTTCAATGATCTTCTGCGCTCAGCTATGGTGATCTCTGAGTGGGCATTGTCCAATGTGGAGACGGAGGAAGGGTGCCTATCCATAATTACACTCAAAGGTGTAGGATTCATGGAGTCTCAGAACACACCTCTGCCCATGGGTGTTTAAATGGAGAGAAAATCTGAAGCCTTGGGTCCATCAAAGGGTCTGGTGTGCAAAGGGGTTGGGAACATCCACATGGCTCACGGGGTCGAAATGGGTGGGGGACTGCATGGTATGGTGCTGGAGGGGAGGGTTGAGTACTCAATGGACCTCTTCACTTCCTCAGGAGAAACGTAGCTATAACAAGTCAGTGGGGTGGCTAACCAGGCAATCTTCATTACCCATGACCTCAGAGTCCTGGAGCTCGAGTGTGGTTAAAGAGGGAGGTCATTAGGTTGCAGAGAGGCTGATATCTCTGAGGAAATTGAGAGCCCAGTGGGCTGAAGCGAGACAGGCTGTATTTCATAGACATTGGGCTGGATCCTCCCCAAATGGGACTGTGTCCCCACGCCGGCGTAAAAACACTGGAGTTTTACTCTGGAGATTCCTGGGGAGAAGTACAGCTAATTCACAGCCCTGCAGGGGGCTAGCAGGGATCCAGAGTAATTCACGCAGCTTTAGCTGTGGATACGGGCCCCCACATTTCCAGTTTTGGATAGCGGCAACCTCCAGCGGCATGGTGGACGCGGACCACGGAGGCAGACACAAATATTAGAGCCCCCCGATTGGCCGCGCGCCCGAGTATCTGACCGCGGGGATCTCAACCCCAGCCAACTAGAAGGTCCCTGCCGATGTCCGACCCCCCGGCTCCCCACCAGGGCAGTCGCGGACTGAGTCCACAGCCGCCACGCCAGCATCCCAACTGGCTATACCAGGTTAGTTTCACGCTGTCGGGAATTCGGCGATCAGGAGCAGAGGATCGCTGGGTGGCCTCTGATAATGGGCCCCCAGCCGCACGGCGTGCTCCACCCGGAGAATCCAGCCCATTAACTCTGTATGATGTGACTAATAGTTCAGACCAATTGTTTTCATCCCACCAGAGCCAGCCATGAGGTCTACGGTCTCCGTCGACACTGGAGCAGGTGCCCATGCAAGATGTACCTGCGGCACACCCTCTCTCAGCACCAAGAGGCAGAGCAGATATTGGCACATCAGTGGTCAATGGCACGTCAGCTCAGTTGGTAGTGCACAGTGGTGCGGGAACATCGCACTCACTTGAGCAGATGGTGGAGGCAGGAAGTACCCAGGGCACAGTTGGAGGAGTGCTGGAGACCAGGACTGAGCTGAGTTTGGCACACCTCACAATGGCAGACGAGCTGGCTGGGCCCCTCTCATGGCACCCCGGATGAGAACAGCAGTTCCTTCACCTCTCTACCAGTCAACGTGCCATCCTCAGAGCCCGTGATGACTGAGGAATGCCCAGCCATGTTGTTGAGCTTGCCCTCCCAGGTGGAGCCTGCACAGGCCCTGCCAGCTAGAGGGCAACCACCAAGTCATCTACGCCAACAGGACACCACAGTCAGCAACCAGCCTCTAATGCCATTGTCAGGGGCTGTTTAGCACAGGGCTAAATCGCTGGCTTTGAATGCAGACCAAGGCAGGCCAACAGCATGGTTCAATTCCCGTAACAGCCTTCCCGAACAAGTGCTGGAATGTGGTGACTAGGGGCTTTTCACAGTAACTTCATTGAAGCCTACTTGTGACAATAAGCGATTTTCATTTCATTTCATTTTCATTTTTCATTTCATTTCATTTCATTTTCATTTCATTTCAATGCAAGGGGGCAATAAGATGTAGCACTGCAAACGTACGTTCAAGACAAATGAGCACAGCAATGGGTTTCAAGTGGAGACTTGTTTCTTCTTAATATCACAAGTGTTTAAGTCTGTTATGATTGGATGGTTATGGTATGTTTCACATTAATGTTATAAAGAAAATTGACTACTTGTTCACAAGCTATGATTGTCCTGTATGTAAAGGTACCTAAAGAGAAAAAGATTAATAAAAACTAATATAGGCCCCTTGCAGTCAGAGACAGGAGAATTCATAACAGGGAACAAAGAAATGGCTGAGGAACTAAATGTCTTCACAAAGGAACACATGAATAATGTACCGGAAGTTCTGAGAAGCACAAGTTTTAGTGGGGAGCTGAAGGAAATTAGAAAATAAATGGTTTAGGGGAAATTAATGCGTTTGAAGGCGAACAAATCTCCAGGGCCTGATAATCTCAATCCCAAAGTAGTTAAGGAAGTGGCCCTAGAAATAATAGATCCATTGGTAGTTATTTTCCAAAATTCTATGGTCTCTGGAATGGTTCCTACAGATTGGAGGGTAGCGAATGTAACGCTGCTATTCTAAAAGGGAGGTAGAGAGAAAACAGGGAACTATAGACCCGTGAGCCTAACGTCGGTAGTAGGGATGATGCTGGAGTCCATTATCAAAGATTTCATAGCAGAGCATGGTGTAATCCGACAAAGTTAGCATGGATTTACGAAAGGAAAATCATGCTGGACAAACCTACTAGAATTCTTTGAAGATGTAAATAGAAGAGTTGACCAGGGAGAACTGGTGGATGTAGTTTATTTAGACTTTCAGAAGGATTTTGACAAGGTCTCACATAGAAGATTAATATGTAAAGTTAAAGCGCATGGGATTACAAATAGTGTCTTGAGATAGATAGAAAGCTGGTTAGCAGACAGGAAGCAAAAAATTGGAATAAATGGGTCTTTTTCTGATTGTAGCATAAATCTCTGCCCAATATTTCAGCTGAGGCCTGATCAATGATTTGTAACGCATTAGTATGATGGGAGGAAACATTCCCAACTTTATTTCCTTCAAAGCCTTGTGGCTGAAGCTGTCACTTATGTATTGTCATTTCCTACCACCGAACCTCTAATGACTGAGGCAGGGAATCCTTAGCTACGACTCAGCCCAGCTCACTGATGTGGGATCAATATTTATTCAAAGGTGCTTTGCAAAATTAATAGAGGAGTGTGATTGATTGTGATTGTATACTTTCTTACCTGTCAGATATTTAAGCAACTCAGTTAACTGAACACATAATGATTATTTAAGCCAATCAAATAAATTGGACAACAACAATAGTTGTAAGCTGTGCAGCTTACTGCAACTAATACTGGTGACAGAGACTTAGTAATTATTGAATGTTAAACGCATTTGGTATATTTTGATTTTTATGGTTGTGAAGCTGAGGTATCAACAACTTTTTCTCCCCTTCTTCTTAAGGCAATAGCATTGAAATTTGTTTAATTCCAGAGCACTAAATGAGTTCATAGCAAATTGGCAACTAATGTTTCTCTGTGCCCGATTTTCCTTTGACTGAAGTTCATAGAAAGATAGTTTAAGCTCTTTTTCGAGAGTCGCTTCCTAGATTCCCTTGTTCTTCTCAGTGGTAGAAGGTTTGGAAGGTGCTGTTGAAGGCAATCTGGTAAGTTGCTGCAATGTATAATGGACGGGTGAATTTTTAAGGTGGTGAATGGTGCGCCAATCAATTAATGTTAGAATATAATTCTACCTCGGTAAGGAGCTTCAGGGTTTAAATACAGGTACGGTGAAAGGATAGTGGTACATTTTCAAGTCAGCGTGATGAGAAGCTTGGTGATTATAGTGTTCCCGTGCACCTTCTGCCCTTATCCTCATCCTCCATAATGCAAACTGCAACCCCAGTTTGTTGATGTTGGAAGGAGTGTATGTTTAGGGCGGTGATGTGTAACAACAGTCCAGCCTAATCTTATCATCCTAGATATGGGCCAGATTTCAACCCAACCGTCCCCCTGGTCTATCCCCAGAGACACCAAATGGCCCCTCCTGTCCCCTCCCCAGAACCTCTGCCCCAACCTCCCCTCTCCGGGATGCCTGCCATTTACACCCTCTCCTATTCCCCGCACTTAGTTCCCATGTTGCTGCAATGCCTCTTCGGGCTACTGCAGTGCTGTGCCTGGAGGGTCACAAGAGCGGCTGGCCAATCAGATTGAGAATGAAAATTCAGCCTTCTGCCAAACAGTGCTCATCAGCGCATGAAGTGGCAGCAGACCTGTCAGTGGGACTCTCTGGATGACCCCCCACCATCCAAAGACTCAAGCCATGGAGACAATTTTTCAATGAATCACTAGAGAAGGATCTAATCTTTCACTTCCCTATTGAACACCCTGGGCCATTGTAGACATGTTTAGTAGGCCAGGGACTGTAATTAAGGCTTTCTTGATTTGCATGGCTTCATCCCACATCATTCAATTCATTGAGTCACTGAGCCTGTGGTTGCGATCTTCCCCAATGAAACAAAGTCCCTGAGCGAGCGTGTTTAGCCCCATGTTTCCCGGCACTCGCAGTGCCGAGAAACACATGGCTATTCAACGCGACTCACTTTGAATAAGGGGCCTGAATGGAGAACGTACAGCCGAGGCTGCACATAGCCCCGTTTTTTTACAATGGAGAGCTCCGCTTGCCGGAACTCCCAATTGTAGCAAAAGATCGGGATGCCATTTAAAAATGCCCCAAGCTCGAATGCAACATGGGAGGGTCGCTCGCCACCCCCACCAGCACCACCACTACCACCTACATCGGGCAACCCCGGCCCGATCGCAGGCATGCACAAAATGCCAGCTTGGCACCCTGGCAGTGCCCCTATCAGCTGGCAGTGCTACCTGGGCACTTTGGCAGTGCCAGGCTGGCACCCAGGTGACATCACCAGGTTGCCAGGCTGACACTGCCAGTGTATCCAGGCGACACTAGCGGTGCCAGGGCACCACCCTGCCCAAAGGGCATGCAGCTGGATGCCTCTGATCTCCTTGGAGACCCCCACAAGTGCCTTTCCATCTGGTCCCTGCTTGAAGGGATTGAATCCCAAAGCTTCAGGTACCTCTAGAATCTACCACCTCACTCTAATAGGCAGATTTGCTAAAAAGTGATCACACTCATTGTGGGCGGATTTCCCCTTGCAATGTTTGCGAGAATGCGTTGAATCTCGCGAGGCGTTTCGAGCCGGGTAGATCTCAGGAGTAGGGTCTCCAGGATTTTATCGGCCATGCCGCGCCATGGCAAGATGCTATTCCGGCCCAGCAAGCATGGCCAGAGGATTATGTCCTTGGTGTTTTTCTATGAAGTAATAAATGAACGGGGACTAAGAGAAAAATGAATCCTGAGAAAAAGCATACAAGCAACATATAAACAAGATAACATAATTGGAGACTGAGGCAACGAAAACCAGAAATAGAGACCAGAAATAGAAATGGAGGTTGCCTATGAAGCTCCATTACTGGCATAGAGGCAGAAGGCCAGAAGAAAGATCCACTGTGCAGTTTAAAAGGTCTACACCTGAGCACATGGAGGTCTATTGTGAGACCTGATTGAAAGCAGAGTCAAAGAGCCAGCCAGATTGTAAAAGGATGAACAAACTCAAAAAAAGCCTGCAATAAACTTTTAAATAATCAGGCAGCACTGGCAGACCAACTGTTTAAAGAGCATAAAAACATTGCAGCCCAGAGCCAAATCTGCACCAGAACACCATGCGTGAATGGAAAACAAATATTTTGAAGACAAAAAGGGTCAGAGCAAAAGATCCGCTTCAATTCAATTCTCCAAGCTCAGGAAAGCAACTAGCTGGCCAAAATGATTTGTTCAAAAGATTTTCTGTAGAAATGCTATCATTTAAAATGGCTCTATAACTGTGACAGAAACCCGCCAAAGCCCGATAAGCATGGAAAGAAAGAGAAAAAGAAACTTATAGCTGTACTCGACTGTGCTGAAAACAGTGATGAATGATAAATCAACATGCCAGGCCAATTGAGGTAGATGGAATTGCCAAATCAAGTACAAAATTGGGCATTATGGAGAAAGTTTTTAAGCTATATGATAGCATTAGGCCTGAATTTAAAAAAAGAGGCTGATCAAGTAAATACGCTATTATATTCTGCAGATCCAATAGCCGATGATATAATTGGCAGGCAAGTAATAAATTAATTTCACGTAACTTTAAAGAGGTCATGAAGTCCTTTGACACCCACTTTAACGTAAGAAGCAATAACATTTTGGAGTGAGCAAAATTTAACAAGAGTCCAAAGAAACAGGGAACCCATTGACTATTTAACAAATGAGTTATACAGATTGGCTGAAGGCTGTGACGATGGTGATCTTAAGTCAAACTAATAAGAGATCGAATAGTAGTGGGAGTGGCTGATATTTTTGGGGATGCATTCCAATCTAAAGAAGATCTGACTTTAGAAAAAGCTATCTAAGCTATCAGACAGTAGGAATCTATTTTGCATGGCCAAGTTAAACTGTGGTACAAAGCAACCCCACAGTCCAGTTCGTAAAGCAACAAAAGAGAAATGAGACTCTGTTGCAACGAAAGCAACACCCCAGCAAAACTCATGATGGTGGCCGACCATGTCAGCACTGTGGCACCAAAAGACCTCACAGGTGCGAATAATGTCCAGTAATCATTGTGCAGTATTTTCAATGTAACTACTTGAGACACTTTGGAAAGATGTGTAAGTCCTATACCTCAAGACGTGCAGAGGAACCCAAACATGTCCATAAGATAGATAAACCACACCAAGATGAGGTCCAGCAATGATTATTGGAGGAAATTAACAATCTCAGATTCACATTTTGGAATGCTGACACATCTGTAAATTCACGAATTTCAAATTAGAAACGGATGCCAGGGTGATGGTCCTGTCAGATCAGGAACCATAGCTAAAAGACACCTGGCTACTGACAACAGACACATCACTATATGTTCCCAGAGGAATCTAACTACCAGTCAAAGCCATGATTCAAGTATTGTTCTGGGTTGGCAACAAACAAATCAAGCAAAATGTTGTACATCGTCCACAATCGACCCTTTGCTCTCTTGAGCAGAGATGCCTTGTTGCCCTCAACCTTCTCAAAATGGCAGCTTATACACTATCGTCAGTGACACTGAATTGGAGGCTCCCGAGAGATCCACCAGTGCTGATGATCTTGATTAGCGCCTGTTCAGAATTATCCTCACTCTTTGTAGAGGAAGTTATTCCTGGTCCTTTGCAGATGGCAAAAAATATTTTTCTTTGGTTACACCAGACAAACCTCTAGAGGAACACCAATGTAATTGAAATGAAATTGGAGGTTGAAGCTCACACACATAACACAACTTTGATCCTGGAGCATGAGAAAAGCGACAACCAACTCGCCAAGACAAAAGTCAGGGAGGCACGAACTACAGGTTGAGCTCAACGATGAGGAACATACAAACATAAGGGAAGTAAACATCCAGGAAGAACATGGCAGACCCGCCGAGAAAGAACACCGAGTCCACTCTATGAACAAAGTGAAGATTCCCTCTGGAAAGAGAAGAATAAGCCCATGGTATTCGACCAAAGAAGACAGATTGTCCACAAATAAAAATACAACTTGTAGGAGTGCAAGTGAACTAGATTTTGAAACCCAAATAATGGACCAAGTTATGATAACTTCAACTCCAGACCAATAAAGTCAGCCCAAAGCAGTTGAGACTACCTTTCCACCAAACTCGAGCAGAATGAGATCTGGAAAATGGTGAGGGTGGGGTGGGGGCAGCATGTAAATATTATTGTAAATACAAGGATTGAGGGAGAGGCATAGTATTAGGGTGTTTGAGACTGTAAGGGCTAATTTGGGATTACAATACCACCCACATTATGATGTAGAGAGTCAGATGAGAGTAGTCGAGTGTAGTTGCTAGTCTGGTAGAAATGGGCATGGAGATACCACCTAGACTGCATCCTGTGTTTTTATATATAATTATGCGTTATCAATAAACATTACAAGCCATAACCATACAAGCTCTAGGCATCTTGATGAGACAACCATACAACACTTTTGAAATGTAGTCGCTGTTGTAATGTGATGAGCTTCAATATGCAGATGAGCCCATGTTCATGCTCACTTGGAAACTGAGCTCTCGGTCATTGTCGATTCCTTTTCTGAAGAAAATGAGCCTTTCACTAAATATCTGGAAAATTAACATCCTCTTTCAACCAGCTCCCATAGCACAACACCTTCCCCTATTTTATTAAGATCAATAGTGAGATCCTGACAATTATGGACCATTTTCGGTATAAGGGGAGCCTCCTCTCGCTGAAGACAAACATGGATGACCAAATTCAACCTTGCGTCCAATGTGCTAGCTAAGCCTTCGACCAGCTGACAAAAAGGGTATTTGAGGGCCAGGATCTCAAGCCTGAAATAAGGTCATGGTTTACAAGGCGACAGTGATCTCCATGCTCCTATATGCTTTGGAAAACCTGTTTCAAGCACCTCAAAGCACTGGAGAAATGCTTTCAGTGGTTCTTTCACCAGCTCCTCCAAATCCAGTGACAGGCAGCTGATCCAACAGCAGCATCTTCTCTCAAGCCAGCATCGAGGCACTAATCGATCAAAACCAGCTCTGCTGGGCAGGTTATGTCATTTAAAAAAAAAAATTTAGAGTACCCAATTAATTTTTTCCAATTAAGGGGCAACTTAGCGTGGCCAATCCACCTAGCCGGCACATCTTTGGGTTGTGGGGGCGAAACCCACGCAAACACGGGGAAAATGTGCAAACTCCACACGGTCAGTGACCCAGAGCCGGGATCGAACCTGGGGCCTCGGCACCGTGAGGCAACAGGGCTAACCCACAGCGCCACCGTGCTGCCCCGTCATGTCGTTTTTAAACTTGACACCAAACTCTCTGAGCAATTATTTTACTCTGAACTCAGCTCCAACACGAGACTTCCAGAAGGAAAGCGGAAACACTTTCGGGATATCCTCAAAGCATCCTTGATGAGATGAAATACACATGGTGATTCATTGAAGTCTCCGGCTTGTGACCTACTAAAATGGGGAAGGGCTTTTCTGGAAAGCACTGAACACATCAAGCAACTTTGTTGGGTGCGTGCAGAGATGAATTCAAGGTGTTGGAGTGAGCACACAAACTTTCAAGCACCTTATCTGCCCGACCCACCTGTGCCGCAAATTTTAGAGTCTGCAGAACACACATTGGACATGTCAATCATCTCTGAACCCATTAAATTACAGTGGAAGCAAGTCAGCCCCATGAGCCCGCTTCCCACTCGATAAGATCATGGCTGGTCTGTTTGTGTTTCAAGTTCTACATTCCCAACCACATTCTCCCCATGTTTGTGTGGGTTTCCTCCCCACAACCCAAAGATGTGCACGGTAGGTGGATTGGCCATGCTAAATTGCCCCTTAATTGGAAAAATGAATTGGGCACTACATTTTTTTTTTATTAATAAAAAGGAAATGCAGCAGCCAATTTGTGCACAGCATGTTCCCACAATCTGACAGATGACCAGAGAATATGGTTTTGTTATTTTGATTGAAGGATAAATATTGGCCAAGGCATTGGAGATAACAGCACTGCTTTAAATTATGGGATATTTCACATCCAGCTTAGACAGCAGATGGGGCCATGATTTAATGTCTCATCTGACAGCTGGCATCTTCAACAGTGCAATATTCCTCCAATACTGCATTGGAGCAAGCCTAGATCTTGGTGCACAGTCTTTGGGCTTCACCTCACAACCTCCTTACTCAAGGGATGAGAATACGACAAATAAGCATAGCTGATACCAAGACCGTGTTAGCTGAAGAAAAGTTTGCAAATGATTTAGCTATCTTGATGAAGGAAAGAGGGGATTAACATCTCATTAATGTGAACCAGTGATAAATTTTCAATCTATTATTTAATAATAAATGCTGATAAATTAGCTCACTGCTTTTCTGCAAATTACACCTGTGCATTTTTATGCTGCATTGTTAATCATCACTGCAAATTTTTACACAGATGGAAATATATGTCTATCTCAGTTTCTTACAAAATCTTTACATTATTCATAAATTTTAATGATAGTTACTTTGATCAACATGAACAAGGATTAAAATATTATCATTAACACTTGAGTCACACTCAAAATACAAGTTCGCGAAAGTTGCTGTACTGGGAGCAAAATTTTCTCATGGTCAAACAGGAAAACATTATGTATAATGGATAGTAGCTCAGATAAAATCCGTGTAAAAGGTATAGGGGATAGAAAATTCTGAAATATATTCGGGAGAACTCTTGTACTAAGTGCTTAACAAGCCCAAGAACAGTTCTGGATTTAATGTTAGCAAATGATACTGGGAAGGCAGAAAGGGCATCAGTGTGAGAGCATTTTGGTGATCATGAAATTCCTCAGCCCTAACTTCTCAGGGCAGCCCCATACAAACAGAGATCATACAGCTATTCAACACTGTAACCCCACTTCTATGACTGTAGCTTGCTAGAACATGGGACTGTGGAAATATGTACCTTTTATTTATCTGACATTTTGTAGAGCATTGAAAATTAGTAACTGAATTTAATTACTTGAATTATAGAATACCATTGAAATTACAGCACTGAAACAGGCCTAGCTGGTCAATGTTGCTGTTAGTGCTTCTCACACGCCCCCTGACCATATTGTATCCAACCCAATCAGCAAATCTCGCACCCTAACAGCATATTGCTTAATATCTTTAATCGTGGCCTTTTGATGGTGTGCCCAGGGCAGCCAATGCATGAGAATGTCAACAGTATCTATGACAGACCAGCTGTCCAAGTGGAAGAAGAAGGTTTATTGCAGTATAAATCAACATAGATACATTAAGCTTGCCTCTAAGGGCATAATTGAATTAGTGGTCCCTCGAAGGACAATGGGCATTTTAGCTGCAGACTCTAATTAGATATCAAAAATGGCTTATTTGTGGTTAGCTGGCAAATGCAAACTGTGCACAGATGGCTGAGGAATAATGTTGCTCACACCTTAAGTGCTTGGTGTTAGATATAGAGTTAACAGTTGAAATGCCTGCCCGATGAGGAAATCTGATTTTCAAATGAACCTTCTTCAACAGCAAAGATTAAACACCATAAAATGGTCCTGAGGTGATCTGCCTCACATTGCGTATATGTGATGTGACCAAATGGGGTGCTCTGGAGTACTTATAAATGTAGGCCGGAATTCTCCGGCTGTTGGGATTCTCTTTTCCTGACAACAGCACAACCAGTTTCCCGGCGGCGTGGAGTGGCTTCAATGGGAAATCTCATTGACTAAAGCGGCGGGATCAGAGAATCCCAACGAACAGCATGCCACCAATAAACACACAGCTGGGGGATCAGGGAATCCCGCACGCGGCCTTTCATCAAAGGCGTATTAACATTTGCCATTACATAAACATCTTTAACATCGATAAATGTTTGAAGGCACTTCAAGGATCAAAATTTGATGAGCCACATAGCAGATATTAGGTGAGTTAAGCAAAAGTTTAGTCAAAAAGATTGTTTTTTAAGAGTGGCTTAAAGGAGGAGAGAAGTCGGGGGCCAGAGAGGTTTATAAATGAAATTACGGAGCTTAAGGCCGAGGCAGCTGAAGGCCCTTGGAGTGTTGAAAGTTATGGAAATGTAAGAAATACAATGGGAGAAGTACCAAGATCTTTGGGGGTTGCAGATCTGCAGAAAGATGCAGAGATAGGGAAGGGAAAGTCCATGGAGGTTTGAAACTAAGGATGAACACAAAGGGGGCCATTCGGCCCCATGAGCCTGCTTCCCACTCGATAAGATCATGGCTGGTCTGTTTGTGTTTCAAGTTCTACATTCCCAACCACCCTCGATAACCTTTGATTTGTAAAGTGAAGCATTGCCAGATGAGGGGACAATGTAGTGCGAGACAACAGTTGACAGGTTAATGGGAGTTTGTGCAGGTTATGCGCAGCACTGTGCACATGTTTACGGTGAATGCAAGGTGGGGCACTGGCCACAAGAGCATTGGAATAGTCTACTACAGATGTAGTCGAGGAATGGATGAGTATTTCAGCAGTAGGGTGCCTGAGGCAGCGTTGAAGATGTGAGATGTTATGGAGGTGGAAGTAGACAGTCTTGAAGATGAAGAGGAAATGGGATCAGAAGCTCAGCTCAGGGTCAAGTAGGACAAGATGGATGCAAACTGGTTCAGTCTCAGATATCCGCTGGCTGCTTGAGAGAACCCTCAAGATTTCAGTCCCTGTGAGTAATTTTCAACCCAAGGGAAATTGGGCAAGTGGTGAGCATGGTGTCCACATGAAGAAATTAACTTGGGGCCCATACCATTTTTGTGGGTGAGCCTAATTTAAATTAAATCAGTGAGCTTAACTCCACTTTCCTGCTGCCCCTATAACGTGTAACTCCTTTGTCGATCAAAAATCTGTCTAGCCCAGACTCAAATATATTCAATGACTCAATCTCCGCTGTACTCTGGGAACAGAATTGGAAAGATTAATAACCCTTTGAGAGAAGAAATTCCTCTTCATCTCTGGCTCAAGTGGCAGACCCTTTATTTTAAACTGTACCCCCTAGTTCTAGGTTCCCCCAAGAAGAAAACATCCCATCAGCATTGACCCTATCAAACCCCCTCCAAATTTTATCTGATTAAGATCACTTCTCATTCTTCTAAACTCCAATGAGTAAAGATACAACCTGCTCAACCTTTTCTCAGACCCCCTTCACACCAGAAATCAACCTAGTGAACCTTCTCTGAACTGTGTCCAATGCAAGTATATCCCTCCAGCGGTAACAGACCAAAACTGTAGTCAGTAATCGAGGTGTAGTCTCCCCAATCTGATGTGTAGTGGTAGCATGACTTTGCTGCTTGTATACTCCACCCCCCTTCCAAAAAAGGGCAACATACCATTTGCCGTTCTAATTATTTACTGTTCCTGCCTGCTCACTTTTTGTGATTCAAGTACAAGGACAAAAGCGGCAGACGTTCCAGTGGGTGATGTCACGTTCTGTAGACTGGCTGATATTAATGATGCACTACAGAACATCTAGTTTAAATAATTTATTATGAAACAACTGTGTGGCAAAGATACCTTGAATAAATAAATAACAAACTATAACACGAAGTAACTATTTTGGAGCTACTGCAAAACTGCAAAATACGTCTATCCACCAACACGACTTACTCCCAAATCTCCGAGGCACAGATCCGCATGGTAGACTTACTCTGCCACCTGCTGGTCGGAGGTTGTGTACAATATTATATACAGAATTGCTTTATGCATATCATCACAGGTGATTGCGACAAAAAGGCATCCTGCAGATCTTAAATGAGGTGCTTAAAATCCTGACAAAATCCAGAAGGACTGTGCAGCAGAAGGATTTTCAATCTGGCCTTGAGGTTCCCTGAAGCAGCGGAAATGTTCATTAAACATGCAACTGGCACGAAGGAGGATCCCATCACAATGGATGGGCAAGTATGAAAGTAAATCAACAAACTGACAAGCAAGGAGAGAGATGGCAAAGAATTTCAATGCCAACAATAGTGTTCCCAGGACCTCACTGCAGGTTGAAAAAAAGCTATTTGACCATGACTTCACAGCTAGGAGTTCACTTCAGATCTCTCAGTCTCTGCAGAGTTCTGCATGACATTAAGATACAAGGGCAGAATCTCTATAGCTGATACAAAGGGCAGGAATTTCCTTGAAGGTTTCATGGTGCATCATCAGACTCAAATGGGGGTCAAGTGCACATTATATTGGAAGCAGTCACTCATCTGTGATTTCCCCCAAATTATCCAATAATATGGCCAGAGGACAGGCTCACCACCTAATAAAGAATGGTGTAGGGCATACCCTCAAAGCTAGAGGGCAACCAGGCGTTCTCCAAGTCCAAAGCCACAGGATGTAATTGCAGTTAAGTGAGGAAGAAGGCATCCCAAGATGGAGGCATCCTCCCTCTAACATTTTTAAATGTAACTTAACAAATAGAATTAGCAGCCAAGTCACGATTGTTCGGGAAGGTTGATTGTGTGTCCGGGGGGGGCTTCAAAAGCAGTCTGCAGCTGAAGCCCACAGGCAAGCAGGGAAGGTCCCAGAGCCTGCCTGGAGTGCTGCCAGGCAGCTGCCCTGCCGATCTACGCCCCCCGCCCCCCGCCCCCCACCACCAACAGTCCTTAATAAAATTTTAATTAGATTAATATCGAACTGCTGCTTGCCACTACTTGGAGGGTGGAGGCAATGGAGGAGGTGGTGGAGTAGTGGTATTGTCACTGGATTAGTAATCCAGAGACCTTGGGCAAGATCTACTGGACCCTGGTTCGAATCCCACCACGGCAGATGGCAAAATATGAATTCAATAAAAATGTGGAGGCAGGGAAGTGGCAGTGTGAAATGTTGCTTAGGCCAGTGTCCATGCTCATCCGCAATGAGACCCAAAGATTTAAAGAACAAAGAACAAAGAAAAGTACAGCACAGGAACAGGCCCTTCGGCCCTCCAAGCCTACGCCAACCATGCTGCCCGTCTAAACTAAAATCTTTTACACTTTCGGGGTCCGTATCCCTCTATTCCCATCCTATTCATGTATTTGTCAAGATGCCCCTTAAACGTCACTATCGTCTCTGCTTCCACCACCTACTCCGTAAGATGTCTTACAATACCAGGTTAAAGTCCAACAGGTTTGTTTCAAACACTAGCTTTCGGAGCACTGCTCCTTCCTCAGGTGAATGAAGAGGTATGTTCCAGAAACATATATATAGACGAATTCGAAGATGCAAGACAATGCTTAGAATGTGAGCATTTGCAGTTAATTAAGTGTTTACATATCCAGAGATAGAGGTAACCAAGGTTGAAGAGATGTGAATTGTCTCAAGCCAGGACAGTTGGTCGGATTTCACAAGCTCAGGCCAGATGGTGGGGGGTGAATGTAATGCGACATGAATCTCAGGTCCCGGTTGAGGCCGTACTCATGTGTGTGGAACTTAGCTATATGTTTCTGCTCGGCGATTCTGCGTTGTTGCGCGTCCTGAAGGCCGCCTTGGAGAACGCTTACCCGGAGATCAGAGGCTGAATGCCCTTGACTGCTGAAGTGTTCCCCGACTGGAAGGGAACATTCCTGCCTGCCGATTGTCGCGCGATGTCCGTTCATTTGTTGTCGCAGCATCTGCATGGTATCGCCAATGTACCACGCTTCAGGACATCCTTTCCTGCAGCGTATGAGGTAGACAACGTTGGCCGAGCCGCACGAGTATGTACCGCGTACCTGGTAGGTGGTGTTCTCACGTGTAATGGTGGTATCCATGTCGATGATCTGGCACATCTTGCAGAGATTGCCATGGCAGGATTGTGTGGTGCCCTGGTCGCTGTTCTGAAGGCAGGGTAGTTTGCTGCAAACAATGGTTTGTTTGAGGTTGCGCGGTTGTTTGAAGGCAAGTAGTGTGGGTGTGGGGATGACCTTGGCAACATGTTCATCTTCATCGATGACATGTTGAAGGCTGCGAAGAAGATGTTGTAGTTTCTCAACTCCGGAAATGTACTGGACGACGAAGTCCCGTGTTTGTCTTCTGAGGAGGTCGGTGCAGTTTTTCGCTGTGGCGGGTTGGAACTGTTGATCGATGAGTCGAGCGCCATATCTCATTCGTACGAGGGCATCTTTCAGTGTCTGTAGATGTCTGTTACGCAATTACGTTATCTCTGCAAGACGTGCCAGATCATCGACATGGATACCACCATTACACGTGAGAACACCACCCACCAGGTACGCGGTACATACTCATGCGACTCGGCAAATGTTGTCTACCTCATACGCTGCAGGAAAGGATGTCCCGAAGCGTGGTACATTGGCGAGACCATGCAGACGCTGCGACAACGAATGAACGGACATTGCACGACAATCACCAGGCAGTAATGTTCCCTTCCAATCGGGGAACACTTCAGCAGTCAAGGGCATTCAGCCTCTGACCTCCGGGTAAGCGTTCTCCAAGGCGGCCTTCAGGACGCGCAACAACGCAGAATCGCCGAGCAGAAACTTATAGCCAAGTTCCGCACACATGAGTACAGCCTCAACCAGGACCTGGGATTCATGTCGCATTACATTCACCCCTCACCATCTGGCCTGTATTTGCGAAATCCTACCAACTGTCCTGGCTTGAGACAATTCACACCTCTTTAACCTGGGGTTACCCCTATCTCTGGGTCTGTAAACACTTAATTAATTGCAAATGATCGCATTCTAAGCATTGTCTTGCATCTTTGAATTTGTCTATATATATGTTTCTGAAACATACCTCTTCATTCACCTGAGGAAGGAGCAGTGCTCCGAAAGCTAGTGTTTAAAACAAACCTGTTGGACTTTAACCTGGTGTTGTAAGAGTTCTTACTGTGCTCACCCCAGTCCAACACCGGCATCTCCACATCATGACCACCTACTCCGGCAGCGAGTTCCAGGCACTCACTAACCTCTGTGTAAAAAACTTGCCTTGTACATCTCCTCTAAACCTTGCCCCTCGCACCTTAAATCTATGCCCCCTAATAATTGATCCCTCTACCCTGGGAAAAAGTCTCCGACTATCCACTCTGTTTATGCCCCTCATAATTTTGGAGACCTCTATCAGGTCGGCCCTCAACCTCCTTCATTCCAGTGGGAACAAACCAAGATTCAGCCCCATGTTGTTGCAATCTTCCACCAAGTCAGGGATCCTGGAGATTGGCAACTAAAGGGGCGGGGTTCAGCGATGATACCTCTTAAAACTGAATAGTCAGCATGCAACTAGAGTAGTTTTCCGTAAGTATCATCGCTGAACCCCCAACCCTTCACCAACAATGAGAATCCTAGGAATCCTTGGATAGGCCACAGCAGTCTTCAACCTCCATTCACTAGAGGAGCAGTGCAAAGAAATAGCACAGTAGGTAAGAGAATACTTGATAACAGGCACCAGCATCGAAGGCATTTGAATAAGCGTGCAAATGAAAATGTTTTTGTGATCTTTGTGTGTAATGTGTTCCCATAGTTGCTGGTAACCCTAAAATTTTTATTGACATGAATATTAATTCTGGCCTTTTAGCTCATGAAGTTTATTTTAGCATGGAGAGGAGTGGGAGAGATTTGGCCATGTCTGTTAGGACGGAGGAGCAGGGATTGTTCAGCTGAAGCACTCTTCAATGAGCTGCTGTTCAAGAGCTCCAGCTGGAGGCAACTGTTGAAGACTTTCTGCTTATTTGCATGTTTTATTTTAACAGTGGCTCCATTCCAAAGATATTTCACTGGTTGTAAAGCACTTTAGGATGTCTCAAAGTTGTAAAGGCACTATCTAAATGCAAATTATTTTTTTATGTCATCAGTGTCCTTTTTCTCACAGTACTAATAAAGTGACCTTTACTATCAGGCAATACAATACCAGTTGTGGCAGACTGGTGCAGGTCTTGTTGCAGGTGATGATCAAACACATTGACAACCTTTCCAGATTAGGTGAGGTTATGGGGTTACAGGGATGGGGCGGCAGAGTGGACCTAGCTAGGTAGGGTGCACATTTTCCACATGTACTGCTCCAAAGAGCAGTCTGCTGTCCAGAGTTTTTAAATATTGTTGGGTGGTTAAAGAATTTTGTTCGTTTATTTACTTCTAATAGGTCTCTCCCCAGTTGTAGCTCTGAATGCAACTTGCTCCTGTCCCCCCACTTCCTCCTCAATCTGTCAAAGAGCAATTCCCGGAAGGATGTCAATGAACCAAAAATGCATTGTCAGAATCTCCTCAAGAGTTTGGAGCATTCAACAGTGGGAAGCACTTTTGGAAAAGAGTAAAACAGAAAGCAACACAGGCGAAATCTGACAATACCTGATGGTCTCTTTAAATATGGCTGGAAATAGCTATTTCCTGACAGCTGCTGCTAACGATTTGTATCCACGAGATTCCAGCCAGTTACTGGTGAGACTTCTGAACATTCATTCTGAAGTCTCCGCCACGTTACCAGTCAGCATTTAAGCTATTTATTCGTGAAACATGGGTCTGTTTCCAGTGGAAACTCTGGTTGCCTAAATCGTCATCCGGCTGAGAATCATAGAATCCCTGCAGTGCGGAAGGAGGCCATTTGGCCCAACAAGTCTACACCGACCCTCTGAAAGAGCATCCTACCTAGCTAGGAGCACTCCCCCGCCCCATCCCTGTAACCCCATAACTCACCTAATCTTTGAACACTATGAGGCAACTTAGCATGGCCAATCCATCAAACCTGCACATCTTTGGACTGTGGGAGGAAACCGAAGCATCCGGAAGAAACCCACACTGGCATGGGGAGAACGTGCAAACTCCCAAGGCCGGAATTGAACCCGGGTCCCTGGTGCTGTGAGGCTGTGAGAAATGGTTATCATTGTGTCCATAATGCATGCTATTTTGGTCCCACTATTGGGCTGTGTTTAATCACAAATGAGGCAGGAGGGTCATGCATATCACAGCCTATAATATTTAGCCTGCACACAGTAGTTTGTTCATTGTTACTCGGCAAGAATAAAAATGCTCTTCTGGGCTTAAAAATATAGCTTGGTTTTAATGGAATCATTCTCAAATTAAATAGTTCCAAATGTATTTTGCTCTGTGTAAAGCTCTCAAATCAATGATCAAGCTCGGCTGTGACCTCCACTCTCTATAGTCACAAATCACTGATGGCAAGCAGATACCTGGCATCGTTGAAGATCATAATGACTGCATTGTGTCGTATTAAACATGACAAACAAGGTTATGGTTTATGCTGGATTCACATTACCAGTCAATAGCAATTCTACATCAAGCTTTAAAGCAGGCTTTTTATTGTCCAACATAAGGACATGAGGAAATAATGCACGTTGAGGACACTCCATTGAGCTTTATGTGGGTTATCAATAAAATAATTAGGCAGAATATATAGTACAGAAATAAACGGTCAACTAGAATGTGTTGGTGTTATTACTCCACGTGAATCTTCCCCCATGGATAAGTATATTGATTCAAAGATAAACTCTCAAAAAAAGAAATTCAATATATAAGTTTCCAGTTAGCAATAACAGTATATGGTATCATCAGCTGGTGTGAAGTTCTCTGTTTGCCAGGAGCAGTATCAATGTCCGGTCTACAAGTCGGCTCCCAATTTTCTTTCTTCAATTGTTGTGGAAAGGGGATATTTCCCTGGCTTCGACAAATCCACCAGAGGGCAGGATGACACTCATAATCAACAGAAATCCAATTTTATTCTGAGGGCATTTAGTGAGAATGGATTTCAAAACTGTGGTTTAAATGTAATGGAAAATGTAAATTGTGATGATATTCATAATCTGACTTTAAAAGGAAATAAAGAGGTATTTAATACAGGCCAGTTATGGACTTGGTCGGGACGTGTTGGGGAAATATCTGTTGTGATCAATAATGTACAACATGAAAGACACATCCAGGAGAAGTACCAGCAATGGGATGAGCAGTGGTAAGAAACCAATTAGACTTATTGGGTGTGATTCTCCAGCCTCGTTACGTCTTCGCTCAAGCGAAAGAAGGCCGGTGAATAGCGGGAGAGGCAGAAAACGAGAACCGTGCCAGGCAGTTTGTGATGCAACCGGCCCGCTCCCCTAGGCGAAATCAGAATCTCGCCGTAATATGGTGAGAAACCAATTATTACCACTTAAGCCATATTTTCACTTCAATTAATGAGAGCCATCCATATCCAGCAGCCTCCCGTCATTCAGCGGCCTCCCAGCAAATGGTTACGCTGACGCTGATTAGTACACCTTTTGAAAACCGTGAACCTGGCGGATGGGGGTGAGGTTGCACTGGGGGGCAACCATGGGGACAACAGTGCACTACACCACCATGCCAGCCCCTGGATTGTGTGTACCTGTTCCGGGGGCAACTCCTGTTCCTGCCCATCTACCCCACCAGCTACCCATAAGCCCCCCAGACTGCTGAGGCCTCTGGCTGTACAGCCGATGGCTATCGCTAATAGGAAATTGGCAATCATGCTTAAGTGAGCACTTCACACAACCCAAGTGGATCCCTGTGGTTGGGGGGGCATGTAGTATGTGAGAGTCATTGATAGCATCCTAATCACACTTTGATACCTGGACACTGTGCTTGAACACTGCGGGAGGCAACCCCACACATGCAGCAGCGAATGCGAACAATCAGGGGATGGGCCACAGCTCTGGGTCACGTCCACGGCCGGAGGGTGGGTGAGTGTCACGGGGAGGGGGGGATGCCTGGAGAGATGGGCCAAGGGTTCGGAGGTCAGCGCGTATTGCCGAAGAAAGTGAGAGGCATCATAACCAGTGGTGCACAAAGGTGTTTATTGTGTTTTACAATTACCCACCGTCCCGATGGTAACACCCGCTGTCCTACCCCCAGCCGCCTCACCCCCCACCTAATCCCCCACACCCTCCAACCCTCCCCCGATGCCCACAGTTAACCTCGATGAGCTTGGCCCTCCTAGCTCTACCACTACCTCTGGGTGTGTCCCCAGGATGCACATCGGAGGTGGAGGCAGACAGTTGCTTACCATGTCCCGAGGCCTTCGATGCCCTTGGCGGGCGCCCTCTGGGGGATCTGAGGATGGAGGGCCCCGGCTCACTTCTCGATGGCACATGCACAGACATGCTGACCTGTCACACGTGCTGGCTGTGAGATGCGGCCTAATCAGAGGGGTGGACCTCGGGGGAGCTGGTGGCCACTGCCGCCACTCCATGGAATGGGTCCAGGTTGGCACCCGGTGTCCCGTCCTCCCACACGGTGCCCATAGGACCCCGGGGACACCTTGGGATGGAAAGGTAGGCTGCCGCTGCATCATCTGACTCTGCCAGACCTGGCGGTCCCCCATAATCTACACCATTGTGTCAACACCCTCAGTGATGCTCCTCAATGATTGGGCATGCTCTGCAGTGTCTCGGCAATGCCAACCTGCGACTAGGACAAGGTCCGCAGTGCCTCAGCCATGCCCATCTGAGAGCGGGGCATCAAGGTCAGCCTGGTACTATGTCACATCCCCCAACGAGTCGGACATTCTGTTGAGGCCCTCACCCATGGCTGTCACCGACTGCACCATGTCTTGGACACCTTCACTAATGCCAACGTCATTCACCAGCCTCTCCACTGCGGTCGCCACCCTTGCAGTGTTGGCCTTGGTGTCACACATTGCCAGCGACATCTCCTGCACCCATAGCCTATGGGACTGCTCCAAGCGACTATGGATCTGCTGGAGTGATGCTGGCATCCCCCTCTGAATGGCCCGGCCACATCCTAATGTCCCCATCAGCTCCGGGGATGACATTTTCCACAGGTTCAGCATTAGGCTGGGACCCAGTTGGGTCCTGAGATCCATCAGACCTCCGACTAGTGGATGGGCCAGACCGTCGGGTGGAGGACCTGGGGAGAATGTACATGTAGTCAGTGGGAGGGATGGGTCAGTCAATAAGGCAGTAACAACTCATGTTTGACAGGTCATCTGGGTGGAGCCTAATGGTTCCTCATTTCTGCGGCATCCGCCAGCTTCCTCTTTAGTGACTGCTCTGACCCTGGCCACCCCAGTCACCTCTAGTGCCGCTCCTTGAAGATGGTGAGGATTCTGATATACGGCACACCACCGCCAGTCTGGGTCCTCTCCCGGTGATTGTGGGAGAGCTTTTCCTGATGAGATACAGAGACGGCATCGTTAGGCCACACGCATGGTTGATGGTGGTGGGAGGATGTGTGTGAAGGAAGGGTTGGGGGTCGCATGGAGAGTTGGGGGGTGGATACTCCCGTGGGGCCAGAAGGATCTTGGGTGGAGGAGGGGTGGGGGGGGATGGGGGGCGTTGGTGTCTACTCACTCCTGCTGCCCTGTGTAAGTCATTTATCTTTTCCCTGCACTGGAGGCCAGTCCTCCTGGTCACACACCCCGTGCTCACAGGTGCCGCCACCTCACCCAGGCAGCACTGGCTGCCCTATGACTGACCCTCTGGGACCTTCGGTGAACAGGACACCCCTTCTGGCCTCCACAGCATCCCCGAATATTGGGGCCGGTCTCCTGGGCATCATTGTTGCGTGCTTGCTGAGGTTGGCTGAGCAAGTGCTGCTTAAGTGCTCCTTGACCTTGTTGGATTGGATTTGTTTATTGTCATGTGTACCGAGGTACAGTGAAAAGTATTTTCTGCGAGCAGCTCAAACAGACCATTTAGTACATCAAAAGAAAACAAATTTAAAAAAAATACATAACAGGGCAACACAAGGTACAAATACGTAGACACTGGCATCGGGTGAAGCATACAGGAGTGCAGTATTAATCAGGTCAGTCCATAAGAGGGCCGTTTCGGAGTCTGGTGACAGTGGGGAAGAAGCTTTTTTTGAATCTGTTTGTGCGCATTTTCAGACTTTTGCATCTCCTGCCCAATGGAAGAAGTTGGAACAGTGCGTAAGCCAGGTGGGAGGATCCTTTGATTATGCTGCTCACTTTCCCCAGGCAGCGTGAGGTGTAGATGGAGTCAATGGATGGGAGGCAGTTGCGTGTGATGGACTAGGCTGTGTTCACGGCTCTCTGAAGTTTCTTGCTGCCTTGGGTCGAGCAGTTGCCATACCAGGCTGTGATGCAGCCGGATATGATGCTTTCTATGGTGCATCAGTAAAAGTTGGTAAGTGTCAATGTGGACATGCCGAATTTCCTTTGTTTCCTGAGGAAGAATAGGCGCTGTTGTGCTTTTTTGGTGGTAGCGTTGACGTGGGTGGACCAGGACAGATTTTTGGTGATGTGCAAACCCTATGAACCATCTCCACCTTGGCCCCGTTGATGCAGACAGGGGTGTGTGTCGTACTTTGCTTTCTGAAGTCAATGACCAGCTCTTTAGTTTAGCGGGGGGCTGGCAAGCTTGGTGCCAGCAAATCAGCTGGCGAGCCTTCATTTGTGGCGAGAAGCCTGTGAGGCCTCCTTAAGTGGACCAATTAACGTTGAATAGTGTTGCCGGCCTCGCTGGGCCGAGCGCTGGGAAGCTCGCGGCAGTTCCTGCTCTCTACAACACTTTGAAATCGTTCCTGAGAATCGCGCCCAATGCCTAGACTCTAGTCCGCATGAGGGTAAAATTGGACAAATCCCTGAACACATTTACTCCCACATGAACATAGAAAGGGAGAGAGAAGACTTTCAGTTCCATCCAGACATGGTGAAACTGTACACACCATCGATCCACCCTCTAAAAACACAAACTCGCTGGCAAAAGCGAAAGGAAAAAATTTGTGACATTTCTCCCCAACTGTTTAAGGAAATCAAGTAATGTCTCAGAAACTATGATCTGCAGAAATTCTCAAAATAACTTAATATCTATAACTGTAAGTGTCATCGACACTTGAGAACCCGACAAGGTCCCTTTTGAAAAACAGTAATTAATCCATACCCACCACATATTCAGGAAGGTTGTTGTGAAAGCATACCTTGAAAAGGAGTACTTCCTGACAGTTAATCAAACTAATTTTTATTCATTTGAAACCCTGTAAATGCTACAATTTCTATGAAGCTCAAGTAATGTATGCTATCTGACTAAAGTTAATTCCTTCATCATTTTAAATACCTCATTTAGCCGATGTTTCTCAAAAGGAAAAAAAAATCTGAATTCTTGGACTTTCTCCCGACACTAAGAGTTCACAGGCTTGTTATTATTCTCGTCACCCTCCTCTGGGCCTTCTCTAGAATCTCATTAATGCCACGATTAAAATTGGATGCAGCAAGTTGTGCAGAAGTGCCAAAACCTTATGAAGACTCAATACAGAGATCTTAATTTTATACTCAATGGTCTTCTATATTCATTCATGGCATTTGGTCATCACTGACTAGGCCAGAATTTATTGCCCATCCCTAGTTGCCATTGAGAAGGCGGTGATGAGCTGCCTTCTTAAACCTATGCAGCTCTTGAGGTGCAGGTACACTCACAGTTAGGGAGGCAATTCGAGGACTTTAAACCTTTGTTAGCTACAAAGCCTAAAACCCTAATTTGCATTCTCCACAGCTGTCTCACATTGATTGTGCACATTTCTAATGAGTGATCAAGAATCAGCCCCAGATCCTTTCCCGAATCCATTGCCCTCAGCTGGAACTCTGGTATGATATAATCATTGCCAGAGTTTCTCTGGCTAAAATTTATGACACTAAGGGCACGATTCTCTGGTTGCATTGCGGCTGGTGAATCTCGGGAGAAATCGCCCGTGGGCCTCCTAGCAGCCTCCGTGCCGTGCAGAATGCACCCAAGTCTTGGAAGGCGTTGGAATCAGAACTCTGGCCAAAAAGGCCGGACCAGACAGCCCTCGCAGAAGTAGGTCTTAAACATACTTATGGCCTACTTACTCGGGATTTGCAGCCTCCCCATTGAGGCTGCAGCCGGGCACCATCAGTACTGGTCCACATGAACGTGGACCAGGTAGAACGGCAGCGGGGGTGATGTCGGGGGTAACCCGGGCTATCGGAGACCCCTGGGTGGTCAGGGATGGTGCAGGCCCTCTGACCCTCCCCCTGGAATGTGGGCACCTTGGCACTGCCACCCTGACAATGACTTGGCACTGCCAAGCTGGCTGGAGCACTGCCTGGGTGCCAGGGTGCTCCACACGTTATTTCTCCCATCGATTTTTAAACTCAATAGTATGCACAAACTACACAGTTCACAATAAAATAAGCAAAATATGGCTGATGCTGGAAAAAGAACAGAGAACAGCTGGAAAAACTCAGCAGGTCTGCCAGCATCTAATAGGAGAGATACAGGGTTAACGTTTTCAGTCCTTTTATTCTTCATCAGCACCGAAGGCAGAGAGAATGTGTAAGAGCTGCAGAGATTACAACAAAAAGTAGCAACTTTTGGAACAAAAGACAGATAGCCTGTGGGGAATGGTTGAAGATGGAGGACAAAGGTCAAAACCTAAAGTTGACAAACTCAAAGTTGAGCCCCGAAAACTGTGTGGCAGTCACCACTGATTGTATAATAGTTGTTATTAGAGGTAATACGATAAGGCTCCTGTACTACAGGTACGGAGGTAGATCCCTGCCTGCTGGCTCCGCCCAGTAGGCGGAGTATAAATGTGTGTGCACACCGAGCTGCTCCCATTCTGGTAGCAGTTTCAGGAAGCCACACATCTCTGCTTAATAAAACCTCGATTACTCTCTACTCTCGTCTCGTCGTAATTGATAGTGCATCAATTTATTAAGCAGAGATATTACAGCGATGGAACTAGGCATCAAGCCAGATCACCAACAGCTGCATCCGCAAGCAGCCAACGCCAAGTCAGCCTTCGACCACTGGCTAGCTTGCTTCGAAAGCTACCTTGGCTCAGCGACTGAACCATCCTCGGAAACGCAGAAGCTCCAGATCCTGTACTCACGGGTGAGCTCCGAGATTTTTCCCCTTATCCGGGATGCGCCCACTTAAACTGAAGCAATGGAGCTTCTGAAAGGACACTCTATCCGGCCGTTCAACAAACTCTACGCCAGGCATCTCTTGTTCACGAGGCAGCAACTCCCCGGTGAGTCATTAGACGATTTCTGGCGTGCCCTGCACATCCTGGCGAGGAACTGCAATTGCCAGGCAGTTTTGGCTGCTGAACATCCAGAACTCTTAATGAGGGTCGCTTTTGGTACGGGCACGGGGTCGGCGTACATCCGCCAGCGCCTATTAGAAGGGGATACGCTTGACCTCGCGGCGACCAGGCAACTTGCAAACTCGCTAACGGTAGCCTCCCGTAACGTACAGTCGTACGCCCCCGACCGCACAGCGCCCACGTGGACATCGTGGGCCCCACCAGCGGCCGCCCCCAGCCAACCCCAAGCCTGCGCCGCGTGGCAGCCAGCCAACGCCGGGGTGACCAAATGCTATTTCTGCAGGCAAGCAAAGCACCCCCGGCAGCGTTGCCCGGCGCGGAGTGCAATCTGCAAGACCTGCGGGAAGAAGGGATATTTCGCTGCTGTGTGCCAGGCCCGGTCGATCGCTGCTGGATCTAGGCCCAGTGTTCCTGCACCCCCCACATGCGACCAGCGGGCGCCGCCATTTTCGTCCCCGCAGACCACGTGCGGCCAATGGGCGCCGCCATCTTCCTCCAAGCAGATCACGTGCGGCCAGTTGGGGCCGCCATTTTCAGCGCCATTATGGACGGCGCCTCAAGACCCCTGCTCATCGGGCTCTTCATCTGGCCGTTCATCGCCTGCCACCGCCGCCGACCAGCCCGGGGCCTACCAACACCAGCCGCAGCTCGCCTCCGTCACGCTCGACCAGTCCCGGCCGCACAACTTCGCAACCGCGACGGCGATGGTGAAAGTCGATGGGCACAAGACATCTTGCCTTTTTGACTCCGGGAGCATGGAAAGCTTTATCCACCCCGCTACGGTAAGGCGTTGCTCCCTCGCGGTACACCCAGTTACCCAGAGAATCTCCCTGGCCTCCGGATTCCCTTCCGTGGAAATCCGGGGGTACTTTATCGCCACGGTCCAGGGCATAGAGTTCAGCAACTTCTGGCTCTACGTCCTCCCCAACCTTTGCGCTGCCCTGTTACTCGGCCTGGACTTCCAGTGCAACCGCCAAAGTCTAACTCTAAAATTCGGCGGACCCCTACCACGCCTCACCGTATGCGGCCTCACGACCCTTAAGGTCGACCCACCTTCCCTGTTTGCAAACCTCACCCCGGATTGCAAACCCATCGCCACCAGGAGCAGACGGTACAGTGCCCAGGACAGGACCTTCCTCAGTTCGGACGTCCAGCGGCTGCTGCGGGAAGGCATCATTGAGGCCAGCAACAGCCCTTGGAGAGCCCAAGTGGTAGTCGTAAAGACTGGGGAGAAACACAGGATGGTCAGACTATCAATCGCTACATGCAACTCGAAGCGTGCCCCCTCCCACGCATCTCTGATATGGTCAATTAGATTGCACAGTACCGGGTCTTCTCCACAGTGGACCTGAAATCAGCCTATCACCAGCTCCCCATCCGCAAGGCGGACCACCAATACACTGCGTTCCAAGCAGACGGCCGCCTTTCTCACTTCCTTAGGGTTCCTTTTGGCGTCACTAACGGGGTCTCGGTCTTCCAACGTGAGATGGACCGAATGGTTGACCGGTACGGACTGCGGACCACCTTCCCGTACCTATACAACGTCACCATCTGCGGCCACGATCAGCAGGACCACGACGCTAACCTCTTCAAATTTTTGCACACCGCTAAACTCCTTAACCTCACATACAATAAGGAGAAGTGCGTGTTCCGCACCAACCGCTTAGCCATCCTTGGCTATGTTGTGGAAAATGGAGTTCTAGGGCCCGACCCCGACCACATGCGCTCCCTCATGGAACTCCCCCTTCCCCACTGCCCCAAGGCCCTGAAACGATGCCTGCGGTTTTTCTCCTATTATGCCCAGTGGGTCCCTAACTATGCGGACGTGGCCCGCCCACTCATCCACTCCACAGTTTTTCCCCTGATGGCTGAGGCCCGCCAGGCCTTTAGCGCATCAAGGCAGACATCGGCAAGGCCACGATGCACGCGGTCGACGAGATCCCTCCCCTTTCAGGTCGAGAGCGATGCATCGGACGTCGCTCTGGCTGCCACCCTCAACCAGGCAGGCAGACCCGTGGCATTATTTTCCCGCACCCTCCATGCCTCCGAAATTCGGCACTCCTCTGTCGAAAAGAAGGCCCAAGCCATCGTGCAAGCTGTGCGGCATTGGAGGCATTACCTGGCCGGCAGGAGATTCACTCTCCTCACTGACCAACAGTTTAATAATACACAGCGGGGCAAGATCAAAAATGATAAAATCTTAAGCTGGAAGATCGAGCTCTCCACCTACAATTACGAGATTTTGTATCGCCCCGGGAAGCTCAACGAGCCCCCTGATGCCCTATCCCGAGGTACATGTGCCAGCGCACAAGTGGACCGACTCCGGGCCCTACACGATGGTCTCTGTTACCCAGGGGTCATCCTGTTCTTTCACTTCATAAAGGCCCACAACCTGCCCTACTCTATTGTGGAGGTCAGGGCTGTCACCAGAGACTGCCAGGTCTGCGCGGAGTGCAAACCGCACTTCTACCGGCCAGACCGAGCGCACCTGGTGAAGGCCTCCCGCCCCTTTGAGCGCCTCAGCATGGACTTCAAAGGGCCCCTCCCCTCCATCGACCGAAACACATACTTCCTGAATGTGGTCGATGAATACTCCCGATTCCCCTTCGCCATCCCATGCCCTGATATGACGTCTGCCACGGTCATTAAAGCACTCAACAGCATCTTCGCCCTGTTCGGTTTCCCCGCTTACGTCCACAGCGACCGGGGATCCTCCTTTGTGAGTGATGAGCTGCGCCAGTTCCTGCTAGCAAAGGCATCGCTTCGAGCAGGACGACCAGCTACAACGGGCAGGTGGAGAGGGAGGATAGGACTGTCTGGAAGGCCGTCCTGCTGGCCCTGCGGTCAAAAACGTTCCGGTCTCCCGCTGGCAGGAGATCCTCCCCGACGCGCTCCACTCCATTTGTTCACTACTCTGCGCTGCGACTAATGAAACCCCACCTGAACGTCTCCTTGCCTTCCCTAGGAAGTCCACCTCCGGGGTTTCGCTCCCAACGTGGCTGGGAGCTCCAGGACCCGTTCTCCTCCGCAAAAACATGTAGATCCACAAGGCAGACCCGTTAGTCGAAAGGGTACAACTACTTCATGCAAACCCGCAGTCTGCCTACGTGGCGTATCCCGACGGCCGCCAGGACACAGTGTCCCTCAGGGACCTGGCACCAGCTGGATCCCCACCCACGGCCCACCACCACCCGACCGCCCCCCCCCCCCCTCCGATTGCCCCGGCGCCACTCCCCCTAGCGCACCTCACTACAGCCCCCGCCCCAGGACGATCCGCCCTCCCACTGGTTCCACCCGGGGATGTAGATGAGGACAACATGCTCCCGGAGTCACAGGCGACCAAGTCGGCGCTTGCAACACCACCGGGACCGAGGTGCTCACAGCGGAGGATCAAGGCACCCGACCGGCTGAATTTGTAAATTTTCACCAGACTGTAAACTTCAAATTTTCACAAACCTGTAAATTTTTCTCCACCACCCTCGCTGGACTCTTTTTTAACAGAGGGTGAATGTGGCAGTCACCACTGATTGTATAATAGTTGTTATTAGAGGTAATATGGTAAGGCTCCTGTACTACAGGTACGGTGGTAGATCCCTGTCTGCTGGCTCCACCCAGTAGGCAGAGTATAAATGTGTGTGCACACCGAGCTGCTCCCATTCTGGTAGCAGCTGCAGGAGGCCACACATCTCTGTTTAATAAAGCCTCGATTACTCTCGACTCTCGTCTCGTCGTAATTGATAGTGCATCAAGCTGCAACATGCCCAACCAGAAGATGGGATGTTGCTCCTTCAGCTTGTGCTGGGCTTCACTGGAGCATTGCAGCATGCCAAGAACAGAAATGTGGGCATGACAGAAAGGTGCTGAGTTAAAATGGTTTGAGAGAAAACCGCCGAGTTTAAAATTTGGCAACTTTCGACTGCCAAGAAATGACAACCTACAACAAATTTTTTGGGGTGGTCTTCACAGTGGAAGACACAAATAACATGCCAGTGACTGATGGAAATGAGGGTATGAGGACCTTGAGATGATTGTTAACACTAAGGAGGTAGTGATGGGCAAGCTAATGGGGCTAAAGGTAGACAAGCCTCCCGGCCCTGATGGAATGCATTCCAGAGTGCTAAAAGAGATGGCTAGGGAAATTGCAAATGCACTAATGATAATTTACCAAAATTCACTCGACTCTGGGATGGTCCCGGCGGATTGGAAATTAGCAAACATGACACCACTGTTTAAAAAAGGAGGTAGGCAGAAAGCGGGTAATTATCGGCCAGTTAGCTTACTTCGGTAGTAGGGAAGATGCTGGAATCTATCATCAAGGAAGGACTAGCGAGGCATCTGGATGGAAATTGTCCCATTGTGCAGACGCAGCATGGGTTCATAAAGGGCAGGTCGTGCCGAACTAATTTAGTGGAATTTTTTGAGGATATTACCAGTGCGGTAGATAACGGGGAGCCAATGGATGTGGTATATCTGGATTTCAAGAAAGGTTTTGACAAGGTGCCACACAAAAGGTTGCTGCATAAGATAAAGATGCATGGCATTAAGGGTAAAGTAGTAGCATGGATAGAGGATTGGTTAATTAATAGAAAGCAAAGAGTGGAGATTAATGGGTGTTTCTCTGGTTGGCAATCAGTAGCTAGTGGTGTCCCTCAGGGATCAGTGTTCCCACAATTGTTCACAATTTACATAGATGATTTGGAGTTGGGGACCAAGTGAAATGTGTCCAAGTTTGCAGACGACACTAAGATGAGTGGTAAAGTAAAAAGTGCAGAGGATACCAGAAGTCTGCAGAGGGATTTGGATAGGTTAAGTGAATGGGCTAGGGTCTGGCAGATGGAATACAATGTTGACAAAGTGAGATTATCCATTTTGGTAGGAATAACAGAAAAAGGGATTATTATTTAAATGATAAAATATTAAAACATGCTGCTGTACAGAGAGACCTCGATGTGCTAGTGCATGAGTCGCAAAAAGTTGGTTTACAGGTGGCAACAAGTGATTAAGAAGGCAAATGGAGTTTTGTCCTTCATTGCTAGAGGGATGGAGTTTAAGACTAGGGAGGTTATGCTGAAATTGTATAAAGTGTTAGTGAGGCCACACCTGGAGTATTGTGTTCAGTTTTGGTCCCCTTACCTGAGAAAGGACGTACTGGCACTGGAGGGTGTGCAGCGGAGATTCACGAGGCTAATCCCAGAGCCGAAGGGGTTGGATTATGAGGAGACATTGAGTAGACTGGGACTGTACTTGTTGGAATTTAGAAGGATGAAGGGGGATCTTATGGAAACATATAAAATTATGAAGGGAATAGATAGGATAGATGAGGGCAGGTTGTTTCCACTGGCGGGTGAAAGCAGAACTAGGGGGTATAGCCTCAAAATAAGGGGAAGTAGATTTAGGATTGAGCTTAGGAGGAACTCCTTCACCCAAAGGGTTGTAAATCTATGGGAATTCCTTGGCCAGTGAAGCAGTTGAGGCTCCTTCATTAAATGTTTTTAAGATAAAGATAGATAGTTTTTTGAAGAATAAAGGGATTAAGGGTTATGCTGTTCGGGCCTGAAAGTGGAGCTGAGTCCACAAAAGATCAGCCATGATCTCATTGAATGGTGGAGCAGACTCGAAAGGCCAGATGACCTACTCCTGCTCCTAGTTCTTATGTTCTAAGAGAGAATTTAATCGTCTCCCCCTGACATTTCAATGGCATTACCATTGCTGAATCTTCCACGATAAAGATCTGTGGGGTTACCATTGATCTTATACTGTATTGAACCAGTCATAGAAATACTGGTATGGCAAGAGCAGGAGAGGGGCTGCAGCAAGTAATTCAGCTCCTGACTGCCCAAAGCCTTTCCGCTACCCAGAAGGCCTAATTCAGGAATGTAATGGAATAATCTCCACTTGTCTGAATGATTGCAGCTCCAACAATATTTAAGAAGCTCAACATCATCCAGGAAAAGGCAGTCTACTTGACTGGCACCCCAGTTAACAAACATTTACTCCTTCCACCACAGGTACAGTGACAGCTGTGTGTACTATCTACATGATGCACTGCAGCAATTCGCCAATGCTCCTTTGACAGCGCCTTCAAACTCACCACTACCATCCAGAAGAATAAAAGCAGCATGGTAACGCCAGTATCCATTCTCCTCCAAGCCATAAATCATCCTAACTTAGAACAAGACCCCAGTTTCTTTATTGTCACTGGGTCAGAATCCTGAAACTCCCTCCCGAATAGCACTGTGGGTGTACCTGTACCACATGGACTGCAGCGGTTCAAGAAGACAGCTCACCACACCTTCTCAAGGGTATTTAGGGATGGGCAATAAATGCCGGTCTCACCATGACATCAATATCCCGAAAACGTATACGTTTTTAAAATTACAAAATACAAAGCTATCATTGCTCCAAAGTACAGTATTACCACGGAGCTCAGTTATGTAACTGTTAAGATATAACCTGCAGTTGGGGCAAGAGGCAGTTGTGGAATTAAAGAAAAAGGGAAACTTGCCTTCAATCCACTCACATGGTTTTAGCAGAGGTGGTTCAGTAGGTTACTTCTGACCAAAATGTTCTCCGAAGACAGGCTGGCCATGCAAGTCTTTTAATGATACTATTTTAGCACCTGCAGGCAGGGAACCTGGGCGACAAGAATCCCAGCAAAGGATAGGAAGTCAGAAAGGCCAGTTCCCGGAGACCAATTCCTTTATTGCACTCATTGTGGGCCAGGCAGAGCTGGAGTGCTGACCCTGTACTACCAAGCTTACCTTTTAAACATTCCGTAAAGGGCTGACTCCTCCTGGATATGAGACTTCACTCAGCACCCCTCTAATGTCCAACACCCCTCATCCTCACCTCCCTTTGATTTCTGACTCGCTTCCCCTCAATCCGCAACATCAGATTCCTTTCACCTCCTTCTCCAGGGAGTGCCCAACTTCCCTTCAGAACGCCCAACATCCTAAATGGCGATGTAGGAATGAATAACCCACCACCTCTGACTGCGGTCCAACCTGACAGACAACCAGTCTCTCAATGTATCGAGTGGAAAACCTGTTGAAAATATTTCAATCAGGTCCTGACACTAATGTCTGCAAGACTCTGAGTTTTGTGGACAAAAACCCTCCTCCTGACCCCAACCGTTTCTCTCGCTCCCATTATTGTTGGGCCGCATTGACTGAATCCTCAAGTCCAAGAGCAATACATGAAAAGGCATCTACTAAAATGCTTCAGTCCATTAGATATTCCTTGGCAAGCTGTAAGAAACTTAATTGCAGTTTTAACAGTATTTCAGATCAATTAGAATGACTTATGTTTCTTTTCTTAAGAACTATTTACACACAAACTATTTGCATATTTCCATATAAATAAGTTGCTTTGACAAATCTTAAACCACTTCAAAATATGCATTCCCATTACGGTGTGCTCTGCGACAGCCCGTTTACAGATTTATCAGTACCTGCAAACTGCCTGAATCTTTCAGAATGGTTACCAGCCCAAACAGTCTGCCTATGATCATCTTATTACATAATTTCCTTACACTTTCTGTTTGGCTCTTTTAGTTCATATTACTCATTGCAGTTCCATGATTCTAGTTGTGACACACAACAGAGAACTGGGGTAGGTGTGACACAGGTATCGGACTCAGACTGGTATCATGGATTGTGACTTGCAGCTGGCACACATGATTTGCACTTCACCATTCATTCTGTTTCTGGCAATGCAGCTAATTTTTACTCTTGAAATATTGCAGAGAGGAGATAGGTTTGATTAAAACAAAAACTGTATTCATCAAGTGATTCTCACAATTTCAGAATATCCTACTTTTGGACGTGTAGTCACCGTTCTATCATCGGAAACATGGCAGCCAGTTTGCACACAAGGACCATAAACATTACTGAAATAATGACTATATCGTCTGATTCTGTTGGTTTGGGGATAAATATTAACCAGAATCCTGGAGAGAACACCACTCTTCAATATAGTGCGTGATCTTATATGTCCATCTGCAAGGGCAGAGGCGGCCTCTATTTAAGCTAATCTCAACTGAAACATGGCACATTCAATAGTGCAGCACCTCCTTCAAGGGGACTTTAGTCTTCCCACAGGCTGAGGAAACCAATTGGAAAACGTAGTGTGCAAGAGAAGTTCACGAAGACAGCTTTCTAAAACAAAATGTTCTGTTACCAATGAGGAACAGGCTGTTTTAGATCAAGTACAGAGTGATGACATAAGGTTAATCTGTCATCTCAAAGAAAAGTATCCTCTGGGGAAGAGTGACCATAACATAATAGACCTTTATATTAATTTGAGAGTGATGTGGTTATGTCCAAAATTAACATCTTAAATTTAAGCAAAGTCAGTTTCAGAGGTATGAGTGGCATGTTAGCGGAGGTAGATTAGTAAATGTGATCAAAGAATCATGGAATGGTTATGGTGAATAATTTGGCCCTTCGTGTCTGTGCTGTCCCTCTGTAGGAGCGATGTAGCTAGTCCCATTCCCCTGACCTTTCCTGACATCCCTGCTATTTGTTTCTCTTCAGCTAATTATCCAGTTCTCTTTTGAATGCCTCAATTGAATCTACCTCCACCACACTCCAGGCAGTGTATTCCAGATCCTCGCCATTTGCTGTATTACAAAAGTTTTCCTTTTTCGCAATACACTAAATTGGGTCCTCCGAGTCTTGATCCTTTCACCAATGGGAACACTTTCTCTCTATCTGATCTGTTCAGACTCCTCATGATTTTAAACATGTCTCCACCTTTTCTTCTACAAGGGGTCAGCTACAGTTCCACCAATCTATGCACATAACTGAAATCCCTCATCTCCAAAACCATTCACATCAATTTTTCTGTACCATCTCCAATGCCTGCAAGTCTTCCCTCAAGTGTGGTGTTCAGAATCATAGAATCATAGAATTTACAGTGCAGAAGGAGGCCATTCGGCCCATCGAGTCTGCACCAGCCCTCACAAAGAGTACCCTACTCAAGCCCACGTCTCTACCTTATCCCCGTAACCTAGTAACCCCCACTTAATCTTTTTGGACACTAAGGGCAGTTAGCACTGCCCTAGAAGATGATATCGTCCTTGAAGGCTACGACTCAGACGAAGATTTCATCTTGGGAGATGGCTACACCAGTACCAAATCCGAACCGCAACTAGAGGTGTTGTACCGTGAAGACCCCGACGATGAGTTCTTTGGATTGGGGAATCTTCAGCCCAGCATATATGACAACACGACCCATGAGTGCAGGATTATGCTGCGGCCTGGCGCCAAGAAACAGAGAGTAGTCCATGCACCACAAAGGGTCCCAGCCTCCACACAAGAAGATGAGTTGTTCGTTGGACTTGAAGAGAACGATCACAACTCCGAAACAAAAATGATGATTTGTCTATCGAACAGTACACACAATGCTGCTCAGACATGGCTGAGTTATTCGGAGATCCTGATCACAGCATCAGCAACACGGTTGAAAAGCTCAATACGACTCTTCTCATGGTAGATGAATCCAATATCATGGTGCCATGGCAGATTGTCGATACATTGGATGACAGCAATACCTAAGATGAAGAGGACGCCACACAGAGAGCACAGAACGACTCCATTGAAAGAGCACAGATCGACTCTACAGCGAGAACGCTGCACAACACCACAAAGAGAGCGATGACAGACTCCACAGAGAGAGCGATGACAGACTCCAAAGAGAGAGCGATGAAGGACTCCACAGAGAGAGCGATGACAAACTCCACAGAGCGAGCGATGAAGGGCTCCACAGAGAGAGCGATGACAAACTCCACAAAGAGAGCGATGCAAGTCTCCACAAAGAGAGTGACGCAAGCCTCCACAGACAGCTCGGTGACAGACTCAAAAATGGAAGCAAGCAAATACTCCATAGCGAACGCCATGCATGTACAAGACCATGAAGATGTATCAAGCTTATTTGAGCCACCAGAAGAAGACACTGAATGTCTACCCACTGCATGTGAGACAAGTGATGAAGAAATCACAATTCCCATACAGGATGTGCAGGATCACAGAGAGACTGACGTATCTCAGCTCGTCTGCACAGAAGCACTCAATAATCAGATGACGGCCACCCATGAGTCCAGAGAGACCACGTCAATTTAAATTTTGAAGATTTTGACACCAGAAGAGGAGCACCAAGAGTCCAGAGAGACCATGTCAATAGAAATCCTGAAGAGTTTGACTCCAGAAAAGGAGCACAAAGAGATCTCAGATGATTCAAATGAACCTGAAATGACTCCAAAAATGGAGCACCAAGAAATCAATGATAATTCAAGTGACCCTGAAATGACTCCAAAAGAGAAGCACCAAGATCTCAATGAGGATTCAAGTGAACCAGAAATGACTCTAGAAGAGGAGTACCAAGTAAGCATAGAAGAGGAATCGAATCCACCACAAATGACTGATGTCACCAACATCAATGCAACATCAGATCATCCTCACAATTCTCAAGAAGATAAGCTCAATGTAGCAGAGACCTCAAAGGACACTGACACCAATAACTGTGACAATGACTCAAATCATCCACATGGCACACTCATTGAGTGCAACAAGAACAACAAAAACCGCAAGAAGCAAAGCAGAAACAGGAACAACAACAGCAACAACAGAAGCAACATGCAGCGCAACAAGAATGACAAAAGCAACAAGAAGCACCCCAGAAACAACAAGCACGACAAGAAAAAGAACAAGACTAAAAGTGAAAACAATGAAAACAGAATCAACAAGCGCGACAAAAAAAACAACAAGAACGACAACAACTAGAACGCCAACGAAAACAACAAAGACAGAAACTACAGAATCAACAACAATGAAACAACGACCTGTACGGCATGGTACAACTCTGCACGTGAAGGACAATGCCACAGCACACGGCGAAACAATGACAAGACTACAAACATGCCACGGCATGACAAAGAATCTCACGGATTCACATCTGCTCCAGAACAAACAAGCAAAACAGCTTTCACGAACGATGACATACAGAATCAATACCACAAACACAGGTAAAAGTCGAGGTCAGACAACGGTGCGACACAGAATCGCTACCCGCAAATGGAACAGGGGACAAAAACATCATTAAATGACTCATCAGCAAAGCAGCCGAGTCATGTTCCGACATCAACCTAGCTCTGTTATCGTACCGAGCAACCCCATTGAGCTCAGGACTGTCGCCAGCGCAAATGCTCTTCGGCAGAGACATCCAGACAACCCGACCATCAAAGCAATTCCGAGACCCCGGCAACGCACGGGTTCTCGACGACATGCGGGCACTATGCTCCAAACAAAAACTATACTACGATCAACATGCGATCCCACTCAAGCCACTGACAATAGGTGACACCATCAGAATCAGGGACCCAGAAGGCGGATTGTCTGAGTCAGCCACGGTGATCAAGCAGGAGGCACCGCGGTCCGACATTGTCAAATCGTCTGCGGGAGTACTTTTTCGCCGTAACCGCCGGGATCTATTAGAGATTCGACCTACAACGCCAGTATTTCCCACACTGGACTTGACCGAGTCCATTTGTCCACCGGACGTTCCTCCCCACACAACGCCAGACAGTATTCTTGATGACATCAAACCATCATCCCTACTACCACCATTAAGACGCTCCAGCAGAAGCCGTAAGGCACCCGATTTGTGACGACACTTCAACACACGCACAAGACGAATATGGACATTTCTCATGATGGACTCATAACACAGTTAATTGTTTCTGGGGTATTACTTTTATCATTTTCTCAGTGTGCAGATTTGCATATTCTCACCACTTGTTATGTACAGTTTTCTTGAGGCCAGTCTAGAAAACATGTTCAATAAAAGGGGGGGGGGGATGTAGTGATCTGTACATACATCTGCACATACACCAGGGACTGCAGACAGATGTAACAGCCACAGCATCACTAGAGGGCATCAGAGACGGGTATAAAGGGTCCAGCCCAAGGTAGGATCCGCCTCTTTCAGAAGCACAGGGCTAGTGAGCAGCGGCAGACAGAGACAGCTCAGCATAGGCAGTTTACCTTAGTTTCACTGGTCATACCTCTTGACTGTATTATATCTAGTTAAGCTCTGGAAACAGAACAAACCTACTGAATAAAGTATTTGTGTTAACTGGAAGTCTACAATCTTTATTCAGACTTTGTGAATAACATAAGATTTTCCAGCATTTTCTCTTTCATTCACCACTGTTCTTTGCTTCCTGTCACTTGACCAACTTCATACCGAATCTGCCACAGTCTTTTATTCCATAGGCTTTGTCGTTGCTGACAAGCCTGTTACATGACATGTAATAAAACATCTTTTGGCAGTCCATGTACACTCAGCAACTGCATTACTCCCGTTAATCGCATTACCTTCATCAACCCTCCATTATCACATCCAAAAACTCAGTCAAGTTATTGAAACACAATTTGCTTTTAACAAATCTTTGCTGGCTCTCCATTATTATCCAAGTGACTGTTAATTTCATTCTCCAGTAATGTTTCTAAAAACTTTCCCATCACTGAGGTTAATTTCTAGTCTCTGGGCTGATCCTTACGCCCTTTATTAAACAAGGGTGTAACTATTGTAATTCTTCAATCCTCTGGCACCTCTGTATCTAGGAAGAACTGGAAGATTATTGCCAATGCTTCTGCAATTTCCACCCTTACTTCCCTTCAGTATCCTCGGATATACCTCATCTGGCCTTGGTGACTTACCAACTTTAAGTACAACTAGCCTGCCTAATACGTCTTCTTTTTAAATTTTAAGCCTATCCAATGTCTCAACTACCTCTTCTTTTGATGTGGCTGTGACAGCATCATTCTCCTTGGGAAAGACTAGTTATTAAGTAACTTTTTCCTTTGCTCCCTGTGTAAATCCCCTTGTTGGTCCTGAATCATGTTGTTCCCTCCTTTTACTATCCTTTTGCTGTTCACTTGCATACAGAAGATTTTTAAATTCCCTTTTATGTTAGCTGCCAGTCTCCTCTCATACTTTCTTTGCTTTACTTAATTTCTTTTCACTTGCCCTCTAAACTTTATAGATTCACCCTAGTTCTCGCTTGCAATTATCAACCTGGGATCTGTCATATACACTCTTTTTCTATTTCATCTTACTGTCTATTGCTTTCGTCATGCAGGGAACTTTGACTTTGTCCTACCTTTCCCTCTTGTGGGAATGTACCTTGACTGGATCTGAACAATCTCCTCTTTAAAGGAAGTCTGTTATTTCTTGAACATATTTATCTGTCATACTTTGATTCCAACTTACCTGGGCCAGATCTGTTCTCAACCCAGTGAAATTGGCCCTTCTCCAATTTTTCGCTGAATTACTTCATGTCCTTGTCTATAATCTAAACATTATGCTGCTATGATCACTGTCCCCTAAATGTTCCCCTCATGACACTTGATCCATTTGACTCACCTCATTCCCCAGAACCAAATTAAGCAAAGCCTTATTCCTCTTTGGTCCGGACACGTACCAATATAAACTTATCCTGAATCCATTTCAGCAACTCTTCCTCTTTTCTGCCCTTTACACTATTACTATCCCAATCTATATTAGAATCATTGAAACTCCTCATTATCATTACTCTGTGGGTTTTTTAGCACATCTCTGTAATTTTCTTGCAACTTTGTTCCTTTCTATCTTTCTTACTAGTTGGTGGCCTACAGCATATATTCAGTAGCGTTATGATACTTTTATTGTTTATTAGCTAGAATTAGATTCTGTCCTTTGTCCCTCTTGGACATCCCCTCTATCTCCAACACTGTAATATTCTCCTTAATCAATGCTGTAATTCCTTCTCCTTTCTTTCCTTCTCTACCTTTTCTGAACACCTTTTATCCAGGAACATTTAATACCCAGTCCTGCCTCTTTTCTTTAAGCCGTGTCTCTGTTTCTTTTTTATTTACAGTGCCCAATTATATTTTTTTCCACCTAAGGGGAAATTTAGCGTGGCCAATCCACCTAACCTGCACATCTTTGGGTTGTGGGGGTGAAACCCACGCAGACACGGGGAGAATGTGTAAACTCCACACGGCCAGTGAACCAGGGCCGAGATTCAAACCTGGGTCCTCAGTGCCGTAGTCCCAGTGCTAACCGCTGCGCCATGTGCTGCCCCTTCCATGTCTCTGTTTTAACCATAACATACTCCCTGGTACCTGTCTGCACTTGTAGTACACGGTGCAGATCTTATTTATCAGGCTCTGTGCATTCACATGCAGACACTGCAAACCTTATTACATTCCCTCTTACTTCATCTAATTTCTTAATATTTCTTACTCTAGTGCTATTTGTCTCTCCCAATCCTTTTGTGCTCTTATTTTTCTATTCGAATGTGATTCCCACCCCTATCTAGTTCGTTTAAATTCTCTCCAATAAGATTAGTAAATGGCCCTGCAAGGAAATTGGTCCCGGCTCTGTTGAGGTGCAACCCACCTGCCTTGTAAAGATCCCACCTCCCTCAAAACAGGTACCAATAGCCCAAGAATCCATTATACACTTCTCTCCAGTCATGCATTCATTCATTCAATCCTCTTTCCATTTTCTAAACTTCGTCGCACAGGAAGTAATACAGACATTACAACTTTTTGAGGTTCCGCTTGACATTCTCTTTTCTAGCTCACTAAAATCTGCCTGCAGTGTTTCAGCCTTCTTTTCTCCTATGTCATTGATACCGAAAAGGTAGCAAATGTAGGGATTCCTTACAGGTAGAAACAGGAGTAAGAACAATGGAGAATAAAATAGCAAAAACATTAAAAGCTATCTTGCATTTATCTCCACAGTGGAAGACACAAGAAACATACAGGAAACGATGGGGAATCAAAGGTCGAATGAGAGTGAGAAACAAGAAATAATTCATATTAGTAAACAAATAGTACTGGAGAAATTAATGCGACTAAAAGACAACAATTGCCCTGTGCATGATGGCCTAAATCCTTGTATTTTAAAAGAGGTGACCTCCGAGATAGTGAATGTATTGGTTTTACTCTTCAAAGTTCTTAGCTTATAAAATGATGTCCATGGATTGAATGGCAGCCAATTGTAACCTCACTATTCGAGGAGGGAACGAGAGAGAAACAGGGAACATCTGTAGAAGGGAAAATGCAAGAATCTGTGATTAAGGGCCTATTCACAAGGCATTTGGAAAACTGAAATGTGATTTGGCAGAGTCATCATGGTTTTATGATCAGAAAATGGTGTTTGACAAATCCACTGGAGTTTATTGTGTGTGTAAAGCGGAACCAGGTTTTCACAAATGCTCTGACAAGATGCCACACAAGAGTTTGTTACATGGGCTAAGGGTTCACAAGTTTGCAACTGATATCTTCGCATGGCTTGAGGACTAGTTAGCAGACATAAAATAAAGAGCAGGATTTTTTCCACCTAAGGGGCAATTTAGCATGGCCAATCCACCTAACCTGCACATCTTTGGGTTGTGGGGGTGAAACCCACGCAGACACGGGGAAAATGTGCAAACTCCACATGGCTAGTGACCCAGGGCGCTGTGGACACTCAGTTGCTGAGTATATTCAAGACTATGATTTTTGGGTACTATAAGAATCAAAAGATAGGATAGGGCAGGAAAATATAATTGATGTAGAATTTCAGCCATGATGTTGCTGAATGGTGGAACAGGAGAGGGACCTTGTGGCTCCTATTGCTTATGTTCTTTGTACTGCTCGGTAGTGCCGGTTTCGATGTTATGCTCATGTCCCTGGAATGGGCCTTAAACCTGCAGTCTGACTCAGTCAAAGTCAAGAATGCTATCCCTAAGACACAGTTACATTAAGATTAGAAAGATTTAGTACAAAGTATAAAAGGTTCTTGGGACTTATGGCAAACTCGCTCATAATTTTAAGATAAAGCACTTCATTGGTATTGTACGAAATTTCTTCATGCAGAGAGCTGTCGGGATATTGAATAAATTGGGATCTGGTGAGACTTACGTAATTGAATCATGTCACAGAAAAATACTTGAAGATTAGGAGGACATAGGATTTTGTTTTCAGATAAATCAGAGTTAGGAAGTATTGTTCAGGAGCAGTTGGTGGGTATATTGGGTTTAAATTTATTGCTTTTGAAAATTGCTTGATTTTTTTTCTTTAAAATTAATCAGACAATGAGATTGATTATGTAGGTCCATGCACTGTTAACTAATATTACATTTTAGGTTACAGCGATATACCTCACTTACCTTTATTTGGACAATGACAGTAGCTAACCCTGGAGGCATGCTTCCCCCACTGTCCAGTGCCTCAACTACAAAAGTGTAGCTTGCATCTGCAGCAGGTAGAGTTTCATAGTCCACAGACTCTAAAATTGACACTTCTCCTGTCCGCTGATTGACAGAAAACAGTTGTCTGACCTCATCAGTTCTTATATGGTAGGTTGCATTTGGACCAACATCAGCATCTGTTGCCTGAAACAAAACAATAAAAACAACACAGATGTGTTGGTCAGTTCAGCACTATTATATTAACTGAGATCTTATAAGCAAGGCTATATATATCCAATCACTGCATTTATCTTTATGATAGGCCATAATCTTGAATCAGATAAGAAACCTCACATGTTTGAAGCCACAATAAACATGGAACATAAAGCATAAAAGTTATTGAAGTTAATCGGTTACATAAATGACAACTTTAGTAGAAAAACTATTACGAACCAAATCCTAACAGATTTAATGGTTGCCAATCAAAATGATTGTTGAACATAATTTTTATTTAAGTTGACCTTCAGGGGAGTAGATTGGTCAATTACAGAACACATCTAATTTTTCTCTGCATTTACATCAATCGTTCACTACGTCCTGCGATACACCCCTGCCGAGGTTCACAGTTCTGACCATGATGCAATTAGCAGGGAGCACAGAAAACTAAGATGTGTCTATGGTGTTGCTTATTCCATGCTTCGTAAGCAATACAATTGCGACTTAACTGGCAAAACCGGTGAAAATTTCAGTAATTGATTGTGGGACATACATAGTTATTTGCAAATTTTATAATTGGAATCAATATTGAGGCAAATTGACCACAAGAAGATAGTTGAAACCCATTCATTTTAAAGTTAATCTTTTAAACTATGTTTAAAATACAGAATGGACTCAAAAGCAGCTAGTTACACATCAAAATAACAGAAACAGAATAGAATTGGAACGAACGGCAGTTAATTCCGAATTTACACAGGTAACAATAATAACTAATTATGGCACATCACTTACCGATGACATCAGCAATGGATTTAAGTTAGAAGATGCATAATAATTACACTCTTTAAAATATACAAAAAAGGAATGAGTCATTTTTTTGGTGAGCAAATTTAAATGAAGCAAATTAGAAGTAAATGAAAATGAACAATTTATGGAGTGTGTTCCTAAAACAGATCTATTTTCTATTTCGCTACCACAGAAAGTAGTTGAGGCCAAAACATTGTGTAATTTCAAGAAGGAATTTGATACAGCTCTTGGGGGCGAAAGGATCAAGGAATATGGGGGAAGGTGGGATCAGAGTATTGAACTTGATGATCAGCCATGATCATAATGAATAGTGGAGCAGGCTTGAAGGGCCAAATGGTCTCCACCTGCTTCTATTTTCTATGTTTCTATCTACAAAATTGCTTTCATTATATTTTACATTCAAATATAACTAGTGGCAAGATTCCAACTGAAATAACCCGCACGAGACCTGCGGGGTTGGAGCAATTAATCTCATTGTGTACGAGCTTCTCCGCTGAAGGGCAGGGAGACCATGGACACTGTAATAGACTTTAATATAAAAGTCTTCAGGCTTGGAACTGACATCTCAGACCCGGCTGGGATCTGAAGGGTATTGTATTATTACTTTGCAATAAAACTAGTTTCTCTTTATCCAGTTGCCTCGGATTCATCTGTCATCGCTAAACCAACATAATAATGGGCGTGATCCAATGGCCACGCTGCGCCGGAAAGCCAGCTCACCACGGCGCAGCTTGGCTGATGAAAGCTGACAGTCCCCGCTCCTGGAATCTACCCAGCTCGCAATGCCTCGCGAGCTGTCATCCTGCTCATTGTGGCCGGTATCAATTCCTGGCAAATCTGCATTTTAGAGGAAGGCAGCTAGCCCCACACTAATGTGCAGCTTCCCGAGATACCTGATGCTTTGGCTCAGAGACCTCGGACGAGCGCCGTTCAACACTGATCCTCGCAAACGGGTACCAGATGAAATGGCACTCATGGGGTCTCCCAGGGGACTGGAGATCCCCAGCTACATGCCCTTTAAGCAGTGTGGTGCTCTGGCAGAGCTGGTGCCACCTGGGCACCCTGACAGTGCCAGTCTGGTACCTTGGTAGTGCCATCTTGGTTCCATCCTGGCACTGCCAAAGTGCCTATGTGGCACTGTCAGCTAACAGGGGCACTGCCAAGCTGAGATTTTGTGTGTGTGAGTAATCGGAGCAGGGTGCCCGGGTTTGGTGTTGGAGAGCTCGTTATGGGGGTGGGCTGGGGCTCCTCCCATAGTGTGTTCGGGCTGGGGAGAAGGTCGGGGATCCATTCGGGGGCCTCGGAGATAAAAATGGCGTCCCAATCTCTCGTGACACTGGGGAGTTCTGGGAAGCAGAGCTCATCATTGTAAAAAATGGGGCTATGTACGGCCTCTGCTGCGCGTTCCCCATTCAGGCCCCTTATACAGCGCAAGTTGCGTTGAATAGCCATGTGTTTCTCAGCACTGCGAGCACCACAAAATACATGGCTAAACATGTTCACTGGGGGACTTTATTCTCTTTTGGAAGAATCGTGCCCAATATATACACTCTAACAATATGACCAAGAAACATAATTATAAATGGGCTTCACATGTCATCAATTTGAAATGCATCAATTAGAACACAGCAAGGTTCTTCTGACCAAGGATTCTTTAAGATCGCAGCTTGCTTTGATCTAAAAATTATTGTTGGGAGTTGATCTAAAAATAAAATTAAGCTTGCAAGGCATCAACACCAGTGAAATACTCTGAAAATGTAATGATAAATTCCACTTCACTGCTGAGGTATATTAAAAAGGCCCACTGCATTCAGTAGCAATTATTTCCCTTTTATTTATTTTAATATTTTGGAAATATTGAATGAGATTATGTTATGTTAAAGTCATGAGGCAAAGCAGAATATTTGACATCTAATTTAATCAAGCTCAATGACAATCCTATCGTTAGGGAGAAAAACATGCATAAAGCATAGCTGCATGGCAGTTACAATTCCTTTCTCATTTTGCATGCCATATGAGATTTGTAATAAAAGTTGAAGTTATGGATATATCACAAAAGCCGACCTCACAAAAACAAACATATTGCTTATGTTGAACTTATTAATTTGTCTTGTTAATAGATTTTAGAAGAAGATATCCCAAAGTGTTTTGGGCTAGCAAGGGAATTCTGACAACATTTCTTCAGATTGAGGGAGGTTTATAATCTTCACTGCCACCGTCGCTGCATCTGCCTCTGTGGCAGCAATGCTGTATGTAGTTCCAACTGTTTGAGTTTAGGTGTATTGGCAGATTGTCCCTTGTGCAGAGTTACCAGTAAGGTACTTGGGATCTTTGCTAAGATTTTGAATTTACGCAGTCTTTGTCCACATTTTGCTCATGAGTTAAAATGAATCCTGTTAAAGGCAAGTACAGTCAAATATACCTCAAGTACTAGTCTCAGAGGAAAAAAAACTGCACCAGCATGAATTTCTCCATTACAATCATAGTTAATGGGAGGATTCTCTGTTAGGGAGACATGGGGCTGGTTTCTCTGTCCCGCCGCGCCAGATTTCTGGTTCAGCACACTGTCGGGATTCTCCATTTTGCCAGCTGGTCAATGGGGTTTCCCATTGTGGGACAGACCCACGCCATCGGGAAACCCTCAGGTTGCCGGCAAAACGGAGCATCCCGACGGCGGAGAATTCAGCCCTATGTTCTCCAGTCGGACGAGAATTGCAACTGATTGACGTTCCCCCGGGAGTGCAAATCAGGACACAATTCCATAGCCCTTGCCATACAAATTTATGCATGATGAGGAATACGAGGGATTCCCGAGGGAGTCCCACTATCGGACCGCCATTTAGAGTGGGAGGACGGATAGCGAAGTCCCATGGCCGGCCAGCACCCGCACCTCCAGATTGCCTGGGTGCCCCTCCCTTCCCACAAGTATGGGGGTGATCCCATCCAACCCCAGAGACCCCCTAACTAGGGAGATCCCTCCCAGGGATCTCGTTAATAGAGAGATCCGCCAGGGACCCTATGAATGGGAGACCCCATCCAGAGACCCCATGAATAGGGAGACCTGCTCCCTGGACCCCTTAACTAAAGGAACCTCCACAGTGACCCCCTAACTAGCGGGACACCCACAGAGGCCTATTAACTAAAGGGACCTCTACAGGGACCCCCTGACTAAAGGGACCCCCACATGGACCCCTGGACTAGTGGGACCCCTGAAAGACATACCGCCCCCCCCCTTCCCACAGACATACCACCACCCCACCCTCCAAGAAAGAGACCCCAGTCTGGAAGCTAGAGAGCTGCCCAAACAGGGGCAGTAAACCAAATTACAGCTGTAACATTCACCTGGAGGTTCCATATGTCTATTCCTTGAAGGGGAACATCTGTAACCTGTGTTTCAATCCTGCAGATCCATTAGCTGCAAGTCACTCATTCTTTTTGTGATTCCAAAAACAAGGTGTAACAGAGTGAGTCTGAATGGTGAAACCCCAATATTTACAATCATCAACCACATCAAAGAGCAGTAAGTGCATTGCAATCACATGCTTGAGTGATTGGAATGTGCTTTGTGATTGAAATATGTTCCACTTCAGGTGCTGAAACAGAGTATCACTCCATTCCATTTATTTGTTCTCCCTTTAATCACTTGCTCCTCATGTGTATATTACAAGATACCACCATGACACAAACTCTAGCTTTATAGGGCATAATTCTAACTCTGCAAGCGCGTTGTTTTTGAATTGGTTAAAATTGGGTCCATAATCTCTGCTTAAAGGTTTCACTTTCAGTTAGTACTCTCAACATTTTACGCAAAGAGTAGTGAGGCCGTGGAATGCCCTACCTGCTACAGTAGTGAACTCGCCAACATTGAGGGCATTTAAAAGTTTATTGGATAAACATATGGATGATAATGGCATAGTGTAGGTTAGATGGCTTTTGTTTCGGTGCAACATCGTGGGCCGAAGGGCCTGTACTGCGCTGTATTGTTCTATGTTCTATGTTCTAACATGCTTTTCATCTGGTTCCACTGGCAGCCCAAGGTGCCAGCAATCCTTCACATTCAAGGACCCCATCTGTAACAAGCATGAGGACAGGTATATTCACTTCAAGGCATTTAGATATCTTCAGAAACATATAGGTGTGGTAATACCAGGTATTGCGGTACCAGAGAGAGGAATAACCATTGGCTAGACCGCGGGGTCTACCATTGGGCAATGTACATAGCCCCGCCCTGAGAGGCGGGGTATAAGAACCAATGCCGTCCCAGCAGCCTTCACTTCTGTAACTTCGATGCTGGGTACAGTTCTATCTGATTAAAGCTGAATCGATATGACTCCACGTGGACTCAAGCGTATTGATTGTGTATCAATAGGGCGCAGTCAAACAGCCATGCTGCACCTGAAAAGCAGCTCGCCGTGGCACAATGTGGGCGATAGAAGCCAAAAGACCCTGTTCACGGGATCTACCCAGCTCGCAATGTCTCGTGGAATCTAATGTGATCTTGCAAATCCCAGCCATTGATGGCAGCATCGCTTTTTGGCAAATCTGCATCTTGGAGCGAGACAGCTAGTCTCACTATAATATGCAGCTTCCCGAGACGTTTGCATCTATCCCCTTCACCTCGGATATCTTGGGCGTGCGCTATCCAGTACTGGTCAATAATGAATTTGAATCCCTTTGCATGAAGTAACAGTAAGTAGTTACCCATCAGATTAAATCCTGTTGAGTAAAAAGATTATTTTATAATTTTGTTTCCGCATCATGATATTGTGATTGAATAGGTCAAAGAACTTTTACCAGTCAATAACTCCTTTGCTAATGTTCTCCTTTGATTTGCTACTATTTGTTATGTTGCTCAGGGGGACAGTTTGCAATAAATACATCAGTAATAGTTAGGTCAAATGTTTTTGTTGGGAATCTCCAAATCAATTGGTAAAGTCTTTTGACCACTTGGTCAGGATTGCTGAGAAAATTAAATCATTAGATTGCTCCAATAATATGTTATTTAATTTATGTATGCAAATGGATCATCAGGGAACTATGGAACGAGGGAGTAGAATTCACACTATTCAACATTTAAATGCTTCTTTTAAATGAGTGTATAAAATGAATTTCATTTGGGCACACTTGCATCACATTTCTCTAACCGCCATTTGACCGGAGTGTTAACCCATTTGTTTTAATTTGTTTACGGTCGTTATTAAAATAGCAGGCAGCAGGCAGGGTGAGTTATTTGCATATCAGCACACTGGTAAAAGCAGCTTATCTGCTGTGATTATTAAAATATTGTTCCTGTTTCAATCTTCAGTAAAGTAAATCAAGCATAATAAATGCAACAAAATCTATTAATGTACAATGGTAATCAGTAAAACATTATTTTCACTGATAAATTCCACGGGTTGAAATCACATCTGGATATATTTTCGGTGAAAAATTGAATAAAGTTGGCAGTAGGCACACAGAATGCAATGCGCAATTATCCCGTGCCTGATCAAAGTGATGCAGACAGCACACAAACTTTGCAATGGCTTCACATCTCCATAGCTGTCCAGTCAGCTGGGGGCAGGTTTATGTGAGGCCAATGCTAATTAAACTTAGTCTGCACTTTTAAAATCCCTCCAGACTGTATATCTTAAAGTGAAGGTGTATTCTGGCTACAGCAAGAGGTTGAGGAGGTTTTGGGGTGACTTATTGAGCAAGGCAAAACTAGAGCAATGGAGCAACAGGCCAGCAAAAGGGTATTCAGGGTCTCAGATGCAATGCTGGAGGCCTTAGTCCAGGAGGTGGAAAATAAGGAGTGGAGACATCTTTTGGCAAGGGGCCAGGAGGTCCTCCAGACAAGATTCAGACGTATGTAGGAAGCAGAGACTCTTGGATGTCACTGACAGGAGTTTGGCTGCGAGGATGCAGTGCTGGTAAAAGTTCAATAAGCTCACACAAGTGGTGAGGATCAGTGAAAGATGCTTCAAATGCCAGCTGCTACCAACCTCCTACCTGCTCAAAGCACCACTCTCTCATCACTCATTCATCAACAATCTCCAGCAATCAAGGCTCAGACCCAACATTCATATGCTTCACCTCACCCCCTCAAACTCACTACAACTGCAAACCTCACATTCACATCTTGCAGCTTCCACATACTTCCAATTATTCTGCTAGGATAGGCACATCACCCAATCACTTTGCAATAAAATCACTGGCATATCGGGCGAGATCGACTGACTCCTTTATGTCCGAAAAGCATTATGCAACGCGCTTCCGGGAGCTACCCCGACTCGCCACACCTCGCGAAATCTAACGCGATCTTGCAAGACGTCGCAATGTGAAACTCGCCCATTGTGGGCTGATTACTTTTTAACAAATCTGCATATTAAAGTGAGACAGCTAGTCTCACTCTAATATGCATTCCCACAATCTAACCAAGGTGTGGGAGTCTAACCCCTTTGTCTTGGAGACCTTGGGCAATCACCGTTTAGTGCGGGTCTCCACAAACAGGGACCAGACGTAATGGCACCCGTGGGGGACCCAAAGGGGATTGGCGGCTCCCAGTTGCTTGCCCCCTGGGCAGGATAGCACCTGGGTGCCAGCCTGGACCTGCCAAGGTGCCATGGTGGCACTGCTAGCTGGTGTGGGCACTGCCAGGATGCCAGACTGGCAGTGCCAAGGTGCGAAGCTTGGATTTTTACCACAACAGCAAACTGCATGCATCATGTTTCATTGGGACTATGTGGGTGGGGGATTTTTGAGTGCAACGGGAATTGGGTCCGGGGTTCCCGGTGCAGTGGGTGCAGGAGGGCCTGAGTTCCCCTTATAGGTGAGTTTAGGCTTTGTGGGTGCTCGGTGGTCATGTCAGGGGATCGAGAGTTTGGATGCCATTTTTAAATGGCGTCCCAATCTCCTTCTGCACTGAGTTCCAGCAAGCGGAACTCCTCGGTGCAGAAAATAGGACTAAGTGCGGCCTTGTCGGGGAGTTCCCCGCTGAGACCCTGAATCTACTCAAATGGGGCAGGGTACCGTTCAATAACGTGGGGTTTCTCGGCGCTCCGAGTGTAGGTCTTCAGTGTCGCAGATAACGTAACACATAACAGAATAGCAAAGAAGCCAGGGGGCAGGCATATTCTCAACCAGTTGGAGGAGATAGAGCTCCAGTTTACTGGTATGATCATCACTATAAGGATGGTGCAACCATCCAGGATATCAGTATGCTCCTGCCGTGTAAAGGTTTGCAAGTCGCACTGGCATCCCACAATCCGATATGAAGGATAAGGTGCAGATGATGTAACAATGCACCTCTTGCTTTCCACCCACCCTCAGCCCAGCCCTATCCTGTGCATCTGTAAGTGCCTATGCCAGTAGTGTCTGACAATAAAAGGTAGAAGCATTGAGGCTGCAGGTCTGGTTGAAGGAGGCGGTACAGTTCTGTGACCATTTCCTTGGTGAAACATAATTGTTATAGCCACTGTTCATTGCTGCAGTGGAGGTAGGAGAAGTGCTCTTTGAAGATCCTAGATGGGTAAGAGCTATTGCTGAGAGAGATGGGATGTGATCCAGCGGACTTGAGTTAAAGTCCGCTGAATCGCACGTTTAGAGAGGTGTTTCTCGGTGACAGATCATCCCGCTATCCAACAGCACTTTTCCGTTTTTCTTGGCCTCGGGGAGATTTTCCCCACCAAGGCCACACTATAGAGTGATTTCCTGCTGATGAGCTTCAAGACAAGTCAGGCGTGACAAGGCCGCTGAATCATGCCTGTGCTCTACCTCTGTAAGAAGCTTCTCCCCTCTTCTCCATCTCCATATCATGCTGCAGATCAGATTGAGCTCCAACTAGAACTCCCAGGCTGGATTCCCCACCCACAGCCAGAATCCGATGCAGCGGAAAATCCAGCATCAAGGAAAAAACGGGATTGGCACCCGTTTCCAATGATCTGGTTGCTCACTGCCGGCGGCATCAAGGTTCAAAAGCAATAAAGTACTTTCAGTTCCTCTTTTCTCTGCAGAAAGCACTGAACTGCTTTTGATGTGATCCAATAGCTGTCGATCATAATGATATGTTTATAAACATTATACATTAGTTACTTGAAATCCATTCAAGCATGAAGGGAAATTAAATAAATAATCCAGAATGCTGGCTGTGTGCATGCTGTCAATCACAACCTAGGACAAGCAATTTCCCAGTGATGTGAATGAAAGCCTTTCAGATCAAAGATCTGAGTGGGTTTAAATCATGGTGATGTGGGGCATGCTTCAGCAGACTCGAGTCAAAATCTGCTGAAGGGCACATTTAACAGGGTGTTTCTCGGTGTCTGCAGCGACGAGAAAGACTCTGCTATTCAACAGCACTTTGCTGTTTTTTCTGGCTTCAAGGAGTTTCACTGAGACTTCACTTTGAGGGATTTCCTGCTGGCAAGCTTGGAAGGCTCCTCGCAGACCAGGGCACCATTTTTGTAGGCTGCCCTGACCTTCCCCCACACTTTCAGGCTCCCCCATTTTTTTGTGATGCCCTCAATCCTCCTCTACCTGGCAAGACCCCCCCCCCCCCCCCCCGGGTCCGACATCCAGGCATCTAGGCACTGCCTGACTGGCACCTGGGCAATGCCCCTAGCATGGTGCCAGGGTGCAACTGCCAGGGTGTCCGGGTGGCAGTTCTAGGGTGCCAGCCTGGCACTGTAAAGGTGCCATGGAGCGAGGAGTGCCAGCCTGCCATGTCCCCGGACCACTCAGGCATCTCCAATTATCTGGGTGGTCGGGAACTGCGTCTCTGTGGACCGGTACTAAACGGTACCCTGGAGTGGTTTCTAGGCATGGCCGTTAGGTCCCGGGCGCTGGGTGAATCCGGAGTTCCCATATTTAAAAGAGCTGTATGGCTCATGTAAATATTCAGATCTGGATACCACGATCAGCCTGGCAACCAGTGCAGAGCTCGATTTTGGGCTAACGTGTGATTCACCTGTTCCCCTGGATTCACGCCAGGTGCAACTGGGTCACTGGATCGCGCCTGTGGTTTTTGCTTTCTAGGAATTTACAGCTGCTGCTTTCTCTGCGTGAGACAGCAGGTGTAGGATACAGGTCCATTTTGAAGCAGTGATTTTTTTGCACTGTCTCTGTCTGGACTATTCTCTGCCTTCAGGCATGGGGCTCTGTAATGGAGAGATCTTCAATGGGGGGGGCGGCAGTTTGTCTGCTGCACTGGGACCAGGTCGACCTTAATGAGGTTCTGCGGGACATTACCCGCTCTCAGATGGGAATGGCTGAGGCGCTGCGGAGCTTGTCCCAGTCGCAGGTGAGTGCTGCCGAGGTACTGAAGAGCATGGCCCAATCACTGAGGATCATCGCTGAGGGTGTCGACACAATGGTGCGGACCATGGGGAACCGGCAGGCTGGCAGAGCCAGATGATAGAGGGGCAGCCAGGCCTCGGATCAGCTGCCCCTCCGCCCCATGTTGAACCCCAGGGCCCTACGGGCACTGACCGGGAGGAGGGGGGCGCTGAGTGCCAACCGAGACCTGTCCCATAAGGCGGCGATGGTGGCCACCAGCTCTCCCGAGTTCCACCCCTCTGATGAGGTTGCATCTCCGGGTCAGCACACGGGACAGGGGGGCACGACTGTGCATGTGCCATCGAAAAGTGAGCTGGGGCTATCCGGCTACTGAGCCCCAAGAGGATGCCCGCCAGGGGCATCGAAGGACGTGGGACGAGGTAAGCAGCTGGTTGCCTCCACCTCAGATGTGCATCTTGGGGACACACATAGACGTAATGGTAGAGCTTGAAGGGCAAAGCATACCGAGGATAACTGAGGGCACCGGGGGAGGGGGTGAGGGGTGAGAGAGGTGGGTGGGGGGGGCAAGGGTGCGGGGGGGGGGGATGCACCATCAGGAGAGTGGGGCATATATTAAACAATAAACACCCTTGTGCAGAACCAGTAGGAAGCCTCTATCACTTTCTTCTGCAATGCGTCATCGCATGAAATTGATGGGTGTGAGCGAGCACTCAGCAGACAGGCAGGGGTCAGACTGTGGCATAGATTGAGGAGCACCAGCGCCCAGCTCCCTTCAGGTTAGCATCAAACCCCTGCCCTCGACAGTGACCCGCTAACAGGACCGACAGTCCCAGCACACTGGAGTGACGTGACACATACCCTGGGAGGGAGGGAAATGGGTGTGGTGGATGGATAAGGATGCGGCGATGGACCAGGCTATCTCCTAGGTGAATCGGGCCAGTATGAGGGCCTCTCTGGCCCTCCGGGCTTACTGGACCCTCACCGCTGCCATCTCTCCTTCAGCCTCCGGCTGGGCCTCAGGCTCCACCGCAGCCTCGTCCTCCACCCCTGCTAGTTCGGGGCCTCCTCATCATCCTCGTCCCGATCCCCCTCCTCCTCATCCTCATCCCCATCCCCCTCCTCATCGTCCTATCCCCCTCGTCATCATCCTCGTCCTCATCCCCCTCCTCATCATTATCGTCCCCATCCCCCTCATCATCCTCATCCCCATCCCCCACCTCATCATGATCATCACCATCCCCCTCCTCATCATCCTCATCCCCATCCCCCTCCTCCTCATCATCGTCCCCATCCACCACCTCATCATCCTCCCCATCCCCCTCCATCGTCCCCACCCCCCTACTCATCATTCTCGTCCCCATCCCCCTCATCATCCTCGTCCCCATCCTCCTCCTCATCATCCTCGTCCACATCCCCCTCATCATCGTCCTCGTCCCCATCCCACTCCTCATCATCCTGCCATCCCCCTCCTCATAATCCTCCCCATCCCCATCCTCATCATCCTCCCCATCCCCCTCCACATCATCGTCCCCATCCCCCTCCTCATCATCCTCCCTATCCCCCTCCTCATCATCATTGTCCACATACCCCTCATCATCCTCCCCATCCCCCTCCTCCTCCTCATCGTCCACATACCCCTCCTCATCATCCTCATCCCCATGCCCCTCCTCATTATCCTCCCCATCCCCCTCCTCATTATCCTCCCCATCCCCCTCCTCATCATCCTCCCCTTCCCCTTCCTCCTCCTCATCGTCCACATATCCCTCCTCATCATCCTCGTCCCCATGCCCCTCCTCATCATCCTCCCCATCCTCCTCCTCCTCATCATCGTCCCCATCCTCCTCCTCATCATCATCCTCCCCATCCCCCTCCTCATCATCCTCGTTCCCATCCCCCTCCTCATCATCCTCGTCCCCATCCCCCTCCTCATCATCCTCGTCCCCATCCCCCTCCTCCTCATCATCCTCCCCATCCCCCTCCTCATCATCCTCCCCATTCCCCTCCTCATTATCTCCATCCCCCTCCTCATCATCCTCTTCCCACCCCCCTCCTCATCATATTCCCCATCCCCCTCCTCATCATCCCCATCCCCCTCCTCATCATCCTCTTCCCACCCCCCTCCTCATCATATTCCCCATCCCCCTCCTCATCATCCTCGTCCCCATACCCCTCCTAATCATCATTGTCCCCACCCCCTCCTCCAAGGTGGCCACATGCTCCTCCTTACCAACCTCCAGCTCGTCGCCCAGCTGCTGTGCGAGGTTGTGGAGGACACAGCAGACCACAACAAAGTGGATATCCCTTATCCCCCAAGAGCCAGCCATTCATCCTGCGGCGCTCCTCGAAGAGGGCAGGGATGATCGACTGCCCCAGGATGTAGCTGCTGTGTACACTCCCCGGGAAGCGGGCACACACGTGCATTATCTGTAACTGGTGGTCACACACTAGCTGTATTTTCAGAGAGTGGAACACCTTTCGCTTAACATAGGGCATCCCCACATGGCCCGGTGTGCGCAGGGCAACGCGCATGGCATCTATGACTCCCTGGACCTGGGGCATTGTGGCGATGGTGGAGAAACCTGTTGCATGGGCATCCTATTAGGCCTGGTCCATGTCAAAAATGATGTAATCTTCCGCCTGGGCATACAGGTGACCTGCTGGATGCACCTGTGGGCTGTGGCCTGTGAGATACCACACATGTCCCCACTCGAGCCCTGGAATGATCACGTGGCATAGATTTTCAGGACTGCAGTGACCTTGACGGCCACCGGGAGCAGGTGCCCTCCTCTGCCACGTGGCGGCAAACCCGTGAGGGTATGGCACCATCTCCTTGTTGAGACGAAGCCTCCTGCGGCACACACTGACCGTCATTTGTTCGAATGACCAGTGGCGTTTATACATCCTGGACTGCCCCCGGAATCCCCCTCTGGGTCCCTTCCTAGCCTGATAGGTGGCCGGGTCCTCAGGGTGTGGGGCATGGTCCAGCCCATTGGCCACTGCTTCTAGCATCTGCAGATGCTGCTGCCACCTTCTCCGGTGTCTGGCCGCATTGCATAGCAGCAGCACCACTAGGGCAACCTCTGCGTCCAACAGCCCTGCCACAGCGTTCAATATCTTTAAGGCATTGGGAGAGGGTGTTAGACTGACAAATAGAAGTGGCTCCCACCCTGGGATGCTTCATTCCGCCATTGGCCCCCCCACCACCACCACCCTCTTCACCAGGCTCCAGACCCTGTCCCCCAGACACCCGCTCACAACATCACCCGGATCGGGCACTGGCCCCTTCCCCATGGCACTCACCCACCCTCCGGCCATGGACATGTCGCCGGAGCTGTGTCCCATCCCCTGGGTGTTCGGATGTTGGCTGCTCCGAATGTGGTGTTGCCTCCTGTAGTGTTTATGTACGCTGTTGAGGCATCACGGTCTGATTGGGATGCTAGGCAATGACTCCCACATGCTACATGGCCCACCCACCCACGGGAATACACTTTGCATGTGTGAAGGGGCTGTTTTAGCATAGTGGGCTAAACAGCTGGCTTGTAATGCAGAACAATGCCAGCAGCGCCTCCCCGAACAGGCGCCAGAATGTGGCGACTTTTCACAGTAACTTCACTGAAGCCTACTTGTGACAATAAGTGATTATTATTATTATTATTATTATTATTAAGTGCTCACTTCACCATGATTGCCAATTCCCTATTAGCAATAGCCTTCAGCTGCAAGACCAGAGGCCTCAGCCGTTGGTGGAAGTTATGGATGGTCAGGAGGCAGACAGGCAGGGACAAGGCTTGCTCCCGGAACGGATACACACACTACAGGAGTTGGCATGATCGTGCAGCGGGCAGTTGCCCCCCAGCGCTCCCCACCGTCCCATGGCTGTCCACCCCTGCAGAGGGTTCCCCCCACCCCCAGCCGAGGGCCCCCCATCCCCCACCAAGCATAGGGGCAGCAATCTCAGCGCCCTGTAAGCAAAGGTGGCTACTCCCTTCCTCGGCTCTCCACAGAAGCCCTTCCATCAGGTTTAGGTTTTTAAAAAGGAGTACTAATCGGCGCCAGTGTGAGCACTTGCTGGGGAGGCCACTGAATGACAGGAGGCCATTGGATGGTGGGTGGCTCTCGATAATTGTGTGCGGAAATGGGACTTAAGTTTGTGATAATTGGTTTCTCCATGCGCTACAACGAGATCCCAATTTCGCCTGTGGGAGCAAGTCTGTTGCATTGCAAACTGCTTGGCACCTGGCACGGTTCCCATTTTTGGCCTCTCCTGCTATTCACCGGCCTCGGTACGCTTAAGCATGAGTGTAACGAGGCCCGAAAATCACGTCCTAGTTTTATTGCCTTTCACTGTTATTAAAGTAGTTTACTCAATTATATGAAATCCATAATATATAGTTTTAATAAAGACATTAAAGTATTACGCAGTACAATTCTATAAGGAAGAAAGAACCAATGATTACCAAGCAGAATAAATCCTGTGCTTCACAGATCCCCATGGAGAAACTATTCTATTAAAGATTTATTGAGGAAACTTGATGTAAAATCTTATCTGTCCTTGGGGTGTTGAAAAAAATTGAACATCCAATTAATAGCTTTTGAAGTGTAATCATGATTGTTTTGTAGGCAAACGAGACAGACAATTTGCACACCGCAAAGCCTCACAGACAGGAAATGAGAGAAGTACCAAATTAATCTGTTTTCCTTCTAGTCATGTTGGTTGAGGAAGGAAAAATGTCCACAATGTGAAGAAAACTCCCTGCCCCTTCTTTTTGAAAGATGCCATGAGGTCTTTTACAATCACCCTGAACCACCAGAACAGCCAGATAGGATGTTGGCTCAATGTCTCATCTGATGGACAGTACCTCCAACAATGCAGCACTCCATCAGCACAAGATCGGAGATTACTAACGGATGGGGGCTTGATTCTGCAACCCACTGACATGGAGAGCGCTACCAAGTAAGCTAAGCCATCTTGTAAACATAAACAACATTTGATCATTTTAATTTATAATTATTGACTAATCGTTAATGAGAACTGTAGTTTAATCATGCTCAGCAGGTGAGAAATAGTTTCTTTCAATAGCTTGTTACATCAGAAAAGCTGTAAGTTGCCAAAAGCCACCGAATAACATTGATTTAATTCTATCATTTGGAAAGGCTCAGGAGTTTTATAACAGACAAGCAACAATCAATACACTTCACAAGATTTGGTGAGACAGATCTTTAATGAAGAACAGCTGCAAATCTGAAAAGAGTATTAAAGTACTGGCAAAGATTTAACCCTTCAATTACTTCTTTGTAGAACAAAAACATTTTTTTGTTCAGCCAATTGTAGGATCCAAGGATTGTTGTGTTTCTGAATACTTCTGTTTTGAAAAATAAATTTGGATTGTTTTGCTCTCGTCTAAAATTAATGCATGAGACCTGGGAAGTTGTGAAATAAGTAACTGGGTAAGAGCTTAATGATGCACACACTTCAAGAGATGCTAAAGCTTTCCTCTATAAGCTATTCCTGATAATTGCTTATGTAAAATGTGTGTGGAGGTCCGGGCCTCAAGCACAATGGCTGTGATATGTAATAGAAAATTTACATTTTTTCTTATCCGAACTGCTTTCCTGGATTAGGACTGGGCAAATTTTGGAATTTTATGCTTCGCACTTGACCTACTTAGATGATTTTGCACTGATTGCAAAAAGTGGGAAAGGAAGTTCCATTGCCCATCAATTGCATTGCGAACCGTCTATATATATCACCCGAAAATACGTTTCATAAAATAAATCTATATATCGCTTCTGTTTGGCAACAGCACGTTTCTGTCGCCCAACAGTAATGCATTTCTAGCAGCAGGTATGCACTGAAAGAATAAGATTAAGTAACAATTCACAAGTTGTGCATCACTTCACTGCACTCAGTGGGGTAGATTTTGACTTGCTGCAATACTGTAAGACAGGTCACAGTGAATTAAAGGCCTTCAATTGAAATAAAACTTTGGATAAATCGTGGCCACAAAATTGGACTCCACAGAGCAGTTGGTGTTACTGGAGCCTGGAGGGTCTGAAAATTGCAGCAGATTTGCTTCCAGTCACTTCTGACAAAGCCAAATCATACCAATCTTCGAAGGGTGCTCTTGTGCTGGAAGCACACGGAATGAGGTCAACGTGTCATCAGTCAGTATCTAAAGCTGATTTGGCACACAACCTGGCCTTTTCAACCTTATAAATCTTAAACACTCTCAGTTGAATATTTGCACAAGGACTTCCCTCTGTTGATATTTAAATCCCAGTTATGAAAATACTGGACAAGCCAGATACTTGCCAGGATCTGGCTTCATAGTCAGTAATCAATTAAAGGATATAATGTGTGTAAGAACCAAGGGTAAAGAAATAAGCAGCCGGACTCCAAGGTTAAATTGAAATATCAAAATTACCATTACTGGACAAAACAAACACAAGCAATAATAATCAAATAGCTACACTGAGCAAATACGATAATGATTCTAAAGAATATGAGCTTCTACCTTTAACTCAATCCAACAGACTTAGCCCAGCTTAACCTTTTTACTGTGGCTTTCATTCTGATAGGCTTCTGAACATGTTCATACTCTGGAAGGCAGTTCCTTTTTCTCTGGATCTGGCTGCACAGGTCACAGCTCAGGTCTATGGAATATTCCGACAAATATGACTTCCTGGTCTAAGTATAGTTTTTGCTAATAGTCACACGCCATGACCCATTGGAGACGTGCTGGCACTCCCTTGGCATCTATTCTGTAGAAGGATCTTTCCTCTCTTTACAGAGCTACTTGCTCCTATCCTCTCTAAACACAGAGAACAGGGGTGGGATTCTGTGATCCTGAGGTTAAGTTGATGCTGTCGGAAACACCGTCGCATTTCTCAATGGCCTCAAGATCAGCAATTCTGGCCCTTACAGGAGGCAGCACAGCGGTTCATGCTGCTCCAGCTGCTGATCCCACGTGAACAGAGCGCCGTGGGATCTGTGCATGCGCAGTGGAACCGGCGCCAACGCGCATGCGCAGTGGCTTCCTTCAAGGCCATGATGCAACGTGGCGCAGGGCTACAGGGGCCGGCGCGCAAAAAGGAGGCCCCTAGCCAGAGAGGCCAGCCCGCCGATTGGTGGGCCCCGATCGCGGCCAAGGCCACATCGGGGGCCCCCCCGGGGTCAGAACCCCCCTCCCCTCACACAAGCTGCCTCCCAACCCTTCCACGCCGAGTTCCCGCCAGCTGAGAGCAGGTGTGGTCGGTATCGGCGGGACTCGGCGTTTGTACGACGGCCGCTCGGCCCATCCCGGGCCGAGAATCGGCGGGCCGGCTGTGTAGAGCGGCCCCCGACAGGCGCCGCGACAATGGTGCCGATTCTCCTCTCTGTGTGGAATCGCGTCCCGGCGTCGGGGCGGCGTGGCGCGATTCGAGCCGGTCGCGGGGATTCTCCGGCCTGGCCCCGAGCTGAGAGACTTCCACCCCAGTGTTCTCTGGTTAAACACAACAGACTTGGGGCTGGATTCTCCGCCCCTGATGCTGAAATTGCATTCGATGACGGGGCGGAGAATCCGTTTTGCCGCATAAAATTGTGACCGGCACTGGTCTCTGCTGGGTCAACATTTCAAGCATGTTTTGAAAACACACAGGCACACTAAACCAAACCAAAAGCAAACAACCCCCAATTCACCTTAAAGTGAAACAAAAGGTCTGCACCATCAACTCTTAATATAACCCATAATAGAGACAGTGATAACAAAAGGCACATGGGACTTTCTTTTGCTGCTGCAAAGTCAGTGGAAGTACTGGGGATTGTGTTATTGGAGCAGCTCTCAACATTTTCTAATGGCAAAATAAAGTGGGGCTGGGCTTGTCCAAAGAGTTCCGTGGAGTTCTAAAGCATCCATGCAAATAGCCTGCTACCACTCATGGAAGTTAAAGCCGCAGTCCCCTTGTGCTGCAGCATGAAAGGGAGTGAAAGTGTGTGTGTGGATGGAAGAAGGGTCTCAATAGGAGTTGTATCCGCCTAATGTATTCAAACAGCACTTCTCCTAAAGCAGGATAAGAAATAGCGAGGCTCTTTAATCAACCCTCATTGATCAATACACGTGGGGTAAATGTAACGCTCAAAATGGGTGAGCAGTAGTTGGACGAGATATAAAACTCATCCCCAACCTGCCTCCCATATGCCGACTAACGGGTTGAATGGAGATAGGGCAGGGACAGGCAAGGAGCCTGTTCTCAGCTGGTTGTTTGTTGATTTAAATTATAATTAGACTGGGAGCCTCACATTTATTCTATTTTACAGGTTTAACACTGGCTAGCTTGACTTCCCACGCCTCGGTAAACCTGATAGCTTAAGGAAGGCGAGGACGCCTTTAGGGAAAAGGGAAATGCATTTCAACACTAATTATGGGCTAGGAGGAACAGGAGTCCTTCCTCCGAGCCCACCAAGTTTACCTTCTTTCCTGTCATAAGATGCAGATTCCCCACTGAATACATGCTTTCTATACTCCCACCAACACAACAATTCCCTTAGCTGCTTTTGTCCTGACCATCATAATACTACAGCCCTTCCCCAAGTCTTTACCTAAATGTATTTACAATCATATTTGCTTGCTACCCCTTCAAACCCCAAATCTTTGACTTGGCAGTTTCAGGCAGTCTGGAGGTTTTATGACTCCTCCAGATTTCATTCTTCTCAAGATGACAGGAGTGGTAGTCTCAACTACTGTGAACAAAGAGAACAAAGAACAAAGAAAAATTACAGAACAGGAATAGGCCCTTCGGCCCTCCAAGCCGATCCAGATCCTTTACCTAAAAATGTTGCCTATTTTCTAAGGATCTGTATCCCTCTGCTCCCTGCTCATTCATGTATCTGTCTAGATACATCTTAAATGACGTTATCGTGCTCACCTCTACCACCTCCGCCGACAATGCGTTCCAGGCACCCAGCACCCTCTGCGAAAGATATACTTTCCATGTATATCTCCCTGAAACTTTTCTCCTCTCACCTTGAACTCGTGACCCCGAGTAATTGAGTCCCTCCACTCTGGGAAAAAGCTTCTTGCTATCCACCCTGTCTATATCTCTCATGATTTTGTAGACCTCAATGAGGTCCCCCCTCAACCTCCGTCTTTCTAATGAAAATAATCCTAATCTAGCGCCCTCCATATCAGACAACATCCTGGTGAACCATCTCTGCACCTTCTCCAAAGCATCCACATCCATTTGGTAATGTGGCGACCAGAACTGTACACAGTACTCCAAATGTGGCCGAACCAAAGTCTTATACAACTATAACATGACCTGCCACCTCTTGTACTCAATACCCCTTCCGATGAAGGAAAGCATGCCGTATGCCTTCTTGACCACTCTATCGACCTGCGCAGCCACCTTCAGGGTACAATGGACCTGAACACCCAGATCTCTCTGTGCATCAATTTTCCCCAGGGCTTTTTCATTTACCGTATAGTTTGCTCTTGAATTGGAGCTTCCAAAATGCATCACCTCGCATTTGCCCGGATTGAACTCCATCTGCAATTTCTCCGCCCAACTCTCCAATCTATCTATATTCTGCTGTATTCTCTGACAGTCCCCTTCACTATCTGCTACTCCACCAATCTTAGTGTCATCTGCAAACCTGCTAATCAGACCACCTATACCTTCCTCCAGATCATTTATGTATATCACAAACAACAGTGGTCCCACTACGGATCCCTGTGAAACACTACTGGTCCCACTTCTCCATTTTGAGAAACTCCCTTCCACTACTACTCTCTGTCTCCTGTTGCCCACCCAGTTCTTTATCCATCTAGCTAGTACACCCTGGATCCCATGAGACTTCACTTTCTCCAGCATGGGGAACCTTATCAAACGCTTTACTGAAGTCCATGTATATGACATCTACAGCTCTTCCCTCATCAATCAACTTTGTCACTTCCTCAAAGAATTCTATTAAGTTGGTAAGACATGACCTTCCCTGCACAAAACCATGTTGCCTATCACTGATAAGCCCATTTTTTTCCAAATGGGAATAGATCCTATCCCTCAGTATCTTCTCCAGCAGCTTCCCTACCACTGACGTCAGGCTCACCGGTCTATAATTACCTGGATTATCCGCTACCCCTCTTAAACAAGGGGACAACATTAGCAATTCTTCAGTCCTCCGGTACCTCACCCGTGTTCAAAGATGCTGCAAAGATATCTGTTAAGGCCCCACTATTTCCTCTCTCACTTCCCTTAGTAACCTGGGATAGATCCCATCTGGACCTGGGGACTTGTCCACCTTAATGCCTTTCAGAATACCCAACATATCCTCTCTCCTTATGCTGACTTGACCTCGAGTAATCAAACATCTATCCCTAACCTCAACATCCATCATGTCCCTCTCCTCGGTGAATACCGATGCAAAGTACTCATTAAGAATCTCACCCATTTTCTCTGACTCCACGCATAACTTTCCTCTTTTGTCTCTGAGTGGGCCAACCCTTTCTCTAGTTACCCTCTTGCTCCTTATATATGAATAAAAGGCTTTGGGATTTTCCTTAACCCTGTTTGCTAAAGATATTTCATGACCCCCTTTAGCCCTCTTGATTCCTCGTTTCAGATTGGTCCTACACTCCCGATATTCTTCCAAAGTTTTGTCTGTTTTCAGTCGCCTAGACCTTATGTATGCTTCCTTTTTCCTCTTAGCTAGTCTCACAATTTCACCTGTCATCCATGGTTAACTAATCTTGCCATTTCTATCCCTCATTTTCACAGGGACATGTCTGTCCTGCACTCTAATCAACCTCTCTTTCAAAGCTTCCCACCAACCTCTCTTTAAATGCCTCCCACCAACGTCTCTTTAAAAGCCTCCCACTTTGGGTTGACTTTGTTGGTCTGGAGTCCTATAGTACTTGGTGTTTCAATTATTTGAATTTTTACATCTGGTGCACTCAAATTTATGAAAGGAGGTTCATCACGAGGAATGGGGAGGACACTTCTCTCTGTTTGATTGTGCCCTCTGGGATATGCATCCAGTAAGGCCATCGTTGATCTTCATCCTTCAGGACAATGTCTTCCCTGACAAGGTACCTGATTCAAAACTTGTCATCTCTGCTTAGCTTGGACACGTTTCCAATACGTTATCTCCTTTTGTAAGTGGAAGCTTGCTACTGACTGTAGGACAGTTCTCAGTTTTGAATCTACTGATAGTCTTTGACTGTCAACCCTGAGGCAATTTCATCATCAGCATGGGAAGTTCAATGCAGCGTTTTCTGCCCATCAGCAGCTCTGATGTGTGGCTAATCCACACTGCGGGGGCGTGAGGGGGGGGGGGGGGGGGATCTATGGGCTGGATTCACCATTTTTAAGACTAAGTGTTGACGCCAGTGGAGGAACTGTGGCGTTTTATGAAAAAAAAAATGGCGCCGCCTTCTCACCGATCCTGTGATCAGTGATGGGCTAGCAGCCGTGCCGAGTAAAACTCCTGGCTCCCACGATATAAATGCCTGGAGAACGGCCGAGTCCGTAGCCGCGTATGTGCACGGCAATGACCTGCAGTAGTCACACTGTAAAACAAATGGACCCGGCTGTGAGCGGACCCAACCTGCCAGATAGTTCCCCCTGGCCAACCCCTAGCCATCCCATGGTCACCCCCCACTAGTCCCCCCCAGCACTCGTGGAAGCCCCCCTGGCCAGCGCACGGCTCCCGCCCGACTGTGGCGGCGCTGGACACAGTCTGCAGCTGCCACGCCGGGATCCCGACCACTGAAACAACATGTCAACCGTGTGGTCAGGAACTCGGCCCATTAGGGGCGGCGCTTCGGGGAGGGCCTTTAGATGATGCGCTATCGCCGTTCCAATGGCATGTGATGCGCGACATGATTACCCATTTTGGAGAGGGCGGAGGATACAAAATGTCCGTCAAACAGGCGCTGCTCCCGATTTCGGCGTCAGAAGGGATTCTCCGCCCGATTGCCGATTCGAAATGGACGTCGAAGAACGGTGAATCCTGCCGTATATGTCAAAAGTACCATTGGAAGGTCATCATTTCTCTTCAAGAGAGTTTAAATAGTGCGGACGCCCCTTTCCACCTCACCATTAGATGGTGGATACCTTGGAGAGCTGGTGAAGTGTTGAAATTCTGAATTCCTGGCAAAATGAGCCAAGCATTGATTAGTGAATTGTGGCCCATTGACGGACACCACTTGGTCGGACACCGGAATGCCATGGATCACAAGATTTCTTCCAACTACTAATAATCAACCCTGTGGTCATTATGTGTGAACGCTCCACTTCAATCCGCCAAAACAAATAGTCAACAACGATGAGGAAGGGATTTCCATTGTATATGAATAGATCCATTCCCAAACATTCCCACAGTCTGGTAGGGAATTGTGTGGAGATAAAGGGCACCCTCTGGACTGGTTTGTGTAGTGCACATGCCTGGAAGTTGAAAATCATCCCTTCAAGTGCTCTTGGTATTCCCGGTCACCACACAGCAGACTGGGCTCATGCTCTGCACTTTGTGGTAGCCAAGTGACCTTGATGGATTTGTTGTAGAATCACTGGCCTGCTGAGAATGACCAATCACTCAGCATTCACAAAGAGATCATCAATAGCAGTGAAGTGTTTCTGCTGTTCAAATTAACATTACCACCTGGACATTGCAATGGTTAACCTTGTAGGCAATATTGACGCATGCGGAAGCACTCTTCATCTCAAATCTACTCCTTATGCATCTGCTGAAGATTGTTGGAGATCGACGGCACTTGTGTTGTCACGAATAGGGAAAATAGCTCAAGCTCATCAACCAGGTTGACATAGTATGTCATAGGATGCTTGTCTGTGGCCCTGGATAGTGCGACAGTCATTTGATTCTTCTCCAGGACATGTATCATCTTGTATGCAAAGTGCATGAGATGCAAGTTGAATCTCTGAATCCGGGGAGAGGGGGGCGGGGGGGGGGGGGGGGGGGGGGGGGGCGCGGTGGTCGTCAAGTTCTTTCTCATCCCATAGTGAGACCAATGGTTTGTGATCTGTCTCGATGATCACAGTCCAACAACATAGGTAGAAAACTTCTCACAAGCCTATGTTACAGTGACGGCTTCTTTTTCAATAATTGCATACTGAATCTCTACATCTGACAGCCTCCTAGATGCATAATATACGGGTTAGCGGCATCCATCCAGCTGCTCTCGGAACAGACTGCCCATAGTCCTGTTGGCGAGGTACCCGCTGCAATTGTAGTTGACAGGGATAAGTCCTAGTGAGCCAGGATATCTGGTGAGAGCAACATGTCTTTGATCTGAATGTATATTTGGTCGGCATCCCAACAACATGCTTGGACCTTCTTGGGAAGGTGGGACAAAGGTTCAGTGACTTGCACCAGGTTGGGCAATTTCACCAACTGATTCACCATGTCCAAGAAGCTTTGGACGTGTGGAATAGATGGTGAGGTTGAAAAGTCACTAATTGCTGTTGTTTCCTGTAGCTCTGTCATGATGCCGTTGTTGCTCACAATATGACCTAAGAACCAAATGGATGTCTTGGAGAACTTGCAATTATGGTTCAGCGTCAATCCTGCTTCTTGCAAGCATTTAAAGGTGGCCATGAGTCTACTGTTGTTTTCCTCAACAGCCATACCATGGGCAAGGACATCATCCATAAGGCAGATGACTCCTTTCAGGCCTTGTAAGATGGCGAACATTGTGGCCTGAAAAATCTTGGGTGCCAAAGTACTGCCAAAGGATAAACGACTGAAGCAGAATCCGACAAATGGGGATGACAAAAGTTGTCAGCAACATAGATTTTCTTGGTCCAACGGAGCCTCCCCGAAGCCTCTGTTGGCATCAAGTTTCGAGAAAACTGTACTCTTTCAGAGTTTGGTCAAGCTGTCATCCAGCAAGGATATTGGGCGGATATCCCTTGCCACTGCCTTGTTGAGTTGTGTGAGGTTGACACAGATGGAAATGATCCGTTCAGCTTCAGAACTAGGACCGTCCCGGAACACCATTCTTTCGGCTGAGTGACCAGGGAGTTGACTCCCCCAACTTGGTCCTATCCCGGCCCACATGATTCTCCAGTTGTACTTGCTTCATAAGCAGGTGCAGTATTTTCCATGGTGCAAACATATGCTTTTGCCATAATTTTTCAGTTTTTTGCTGTTTGCAGTCTTTGGTTGCCTCAGTCCAATGAAACGTTTTGGAAAAGCCTTTTTAAAATCTTAGGATTTTCCCCACTTTTACCAGCTGGAGATTTCTCTCTTTGCTCTCCTAATTGTTTCCTTGAGCTCCATCCTGCACTTTCTGTACTCCACTGATGCCTCTGTTGATTTACTCTCCTTGTATTTATTAAAAGCCTCTCTCTTCTTTCTCATTGTTTCCTGAATATCTCTGCTCATACATGAATCTCTGGGCTTATTACTCCTTCCTATTACCCTGGAGGGAACATGTTGGGCCTGTACCCTCCCCATTTCCTCCTTGGACACCCCCACACTGCTCTTCTGTAGATCTCCCCACTAGTAACTTGTTCCAAACTACCTTGGCCAGATCCTGCCTTATTTTACTAAAGTCTGCTCTTCCCCAATCTAAGACCTTTTTCTGCAATTTGTCTATTTCCTTGTCTATAACAAACTCAAATTGCACCTTGTTGTGGTCGCTATCATTAAAATGCTCCGCCACCATCACATCAGCCACCTGTCCGGTTTCATTCCACAGAATTAGGTCCAGCACTGCTCCATCCCTTGTTGGACTCTCCATATGTTGAGCTAAAAAATTATCTTGTGTACATTTTACAAACTCTGCTCCATCTTAGCCCTGAACACAATGACTATTCCAGTTAAGTTGGGAAAGTTGAAATCACCCCCTATAATTACCCTATTATTATTTTTATACATTTCTGCAAATTGCATACATATTTACTCCTCAATTTCTCACTGACTATCTGGGGTTCTACAATAAACACCTAGTAATGTGGTTGTCCCTTTTTTATTCCTAAGCTCTACCCACAAAGCTTCATTTCACGCAACCCCCAAGATAAATTCTCTCTTTACTGCAGTAATTGACTCCTTAACTAATAATGCATGCCTCCCCTTTTTTTGCCCCCTCCCTGTCCTTCCTGAAGATTCTGTATCCCGGGATGTTAAAATGCCAATCCAGCCCCTCCCTCAACCATGTCTCCATGATGGCTACTATATCATAATTCCACGTGTCAACCCTCGCCCTTAACTCATCTGTTTTACCTGTAGTGCTCCGGATATTAAAGTAGAGGCCATTCAGCCTTGTCTTACTCTCGTGAAACTTACTACCGTTGTATTCCCACTGACTTGATTGTTTTTCTGTGATACACTGTGCCCCTTTTCTGCCAACCGTCTGTGCCCCACCCCCTGTGCAGGGTAAGGACTGCATTGCCAGTGGATGTGAAGGTGGCTGCGAAGAAAAATATTTCTGCATCAAGCTCCTTCCAGGCTGGAGCTGGAGAAATTTGCAACATCTCATCATTTGCTACTATTCTGCAAGAGAGATCACTCAGGCCTATCGATTCAAAGAGAACTGATTACGTTTCATTTTCTCTTGCCGGAGACAAGTAGGCTGAGCAAGCCTGCAATCTTACTAGAATGTCAGGTTATCCCATGTTGAAGGGTACCATTGACGAGACAGCTATTGCTTTGCAGGCACTGCATGTGAACTTTGCCCTATAACAGAACTGAAAGCAATTCCACTCCCTCAGTGTCCAATTGGTATGTGACCATAGGCAGCGAATAACACAGGTCAACGTCCGGTATCCTAGCAGCAGTCTAGATGCTTTCAATCTGCAGGAATCTTCTTTGCCTGGTGCATTTGAGCCACCATGGCCTAACAAAGGCAATAAAGGTGGCTACTGGCCAATGACCTGTACATATGAGCAGCTTGTATACAATGCAAACCATACACAAAAAAATTAGATCCAGCAGACTACTGTCATCCTGAAATACCATTTGACTGCTTGCAATGCTCTGAAGGAACCCTGCAGTAGTTGGCAGACAGGTGTCAAGATTGTCGTGGTCTGCTTCATACTGCACAGCCTCATCAGCATGTGGGATAGACCCTGTACACAGAAATCAGTGTGACGAGCAGACAGCATGTAGGTGGAATGTTACCTTCATTTCAATCAATCAACGGGTGTTTGTTAATCATACATCGTAATACTTACATGCATTTTCAGGGTCAACCCCAATTAGCCCCCTTCCAACTCTAACACATTTGAATTCAGCATCCTCTATAGGGGATCAGTAGGACTAGGAACAAGGTAAGTGGCAGGCAACCAATCAAACTGAAGATTCCTCGCAGACCCAAAGGAGGAAATAATAAAAACAGGGATTGTAAATAGCGTTTAAATCTTTACACTGAAAGCAAAATAAAAATTGGGATATTGCAGATGGTATTAAGAGGGGAAGGTAAATAAAAAGCAAACATTTTTAACTTTTGCATTTAAAGGGGGCGGCACGGTGGCGCAGTGGTAAGCACTGCTGCCACATGCCACTGAGGTCCCGGGTTGGATCCCTGCCCTGGGTCACTGTCCGTGTGGAGTTTGCATATTCTCCCTTTGTCTGCGTGGGTCTTACCCCTACAACCAAAAGATGCGCAGGGTAGGTGGATTGGCTATGCTAAATTGCCCCTTAATTGGAAAAAAAAAATTGAGTTTTCTAAATTCAAAAATAAATAAATTAAATTTTAAAAATGTCAAATTATTTTTTTCAGGGCAAGAGAGGTTGCTCAGCCATAATTATGACTTACCAAACTGTTAAAATTTAGCTATGTATTATTGAACAAGACCTAAGATTTTCATCGGTCTCTACTGTGATAACGGTGGATAATTAGTTTACGTTCTTGCCTGAACAGTGATTTCTGTCCAAATTCCATCGGTGAATACAAATTGTACCCTTTGGAGGAACAGTGTACTGCCAACATAACTTCCAGATTTCCATATTTAACTGTGCATGTGCGGATGCCAGATGTTGCTGTCAATTTTACCCAGTAATAATGGTGAACTGTAACAGCCTCGCTGTTATTACTGGAGAAAAATACAAGTCTTTATGCTTTGGGTGGCATGTTCGACGACCTGTTTGGGTGGACGTAAAAGGTCATATGGTATGGTTTGAAGAAGAACACGGCGTGCTCTCACAGATTCTTAGCCAATATTTACCCTTCGATCACCATTGTAAAAAAACAGATGGGCTGGTGTTTTATTTGATTGCTGTTTGTGGGGACTTGCTGTGTGAGAAATGGCCACTGTGTCACTCAACAAAACAGTGAATATACACTTCATTAGTTGTCAAGTGTTTTGAGACGTCCAGACAATGTAAAAGGAACTATGTAACAGAAAGTTAATTCTTTCCTTCTCTTAAAATAGTAGAAATAGATTCAAGAAGCAAATAGGAAACACAATTTTTTATTCACAAATTTTGAAGAAAAGTAGATTTAAATTTAAAGCAATGACCCTTTGTGCACAAATGTACACTCCTTTCGGAGAAAGTCTTGGACTTTGATTTTGCAGGTGGCTGTGCTAACCTGACCTGGTAATGCATGATGATGACACTGAGTACCTGAAATGGCATAATATTCCTTTGTCTCATTTCACAATCACAAAGTCTGACTAAAATTCAAAAGAAAACATGCATTTTAAGCAGACAACCAGGAACAAAGTATTGCAAAAAAAATGCCACACAGCCTTTAAATGATAAGCTGCTAAAATCAAAAATCCAAATTTCACACACAATAACAGATGGCAGATGTAAATTATAAACCCAACTAAGATTTAGTCCAGTCCTGCGCACACAAAACTAGAACCAGCAAGGGACCCATATACATCTGTACATCATCTCAACCATCTGTTATGTTGTGAAACCTGTATCAGAGAAACTTTTTGCCCCGTCCTTGCTTCCAGCTATAAAAGAAAATTCACATTGTCAGTATGAGTTCACTGTGCAAGTGAGGGGATTGTTAATTAAGCAAAATGACCACGTGACATTTCGGAAAAGCTTGATTAGCTTGTTTCAGAAAAGATCCGTTTGCTTTTGGCTTTGTTTTATTGATTTAAATCGCAGATTGTAGTGTGACTTGAGAGATAGACAACATATTAACACTGTTTTGTTTACATTTACATTCTCAAATTTGTTTTCAAAATTATAAGTTTCAATTCCCATAAAGTTAGTTGGTAGCCCAGTAAATAGAGTGATGACAGGGATTCTCATGCACATCCGATGCATATCCCGCATCATGTGGGAACTCCTGTGGGGGCAACCATGTGTGCAAGAAGTATCAACAGTCAGAGGAGCCCAAACTCCAGGCTTTGGAGCTTGAGCGCTAGTACCAATGTAGTGCATATTTGAGATTGCGATTTCATGGACAGCACATTTCCCGAGGTCATCATCCTGGAGCTTAAGGTGTGCAGGTAGAGAGGGGATGGGTGACTGCCAGACAATCAAAATCCAGGCAGGTGGACATCCTTTAATGCATGCCATGCTCCAACCAATATTCACTTCTGAACACTGGTGAGGCTGGATGTTCTTGTTGTAGCTGTACTGGTACAGCATGGCTAGAGGGGAAATGGTTTGGCAGCACAGGTCTTCAGTGCTGCAGAGATGTAGTCAGGGCCCACAGCCGTTGAAGTATCCAGTGCTGTCAGTTGTTTCTTGATATCGCATGAAGTGAATTGACTGAACACTGACATCTGTGATGGAACTTCAAGAGGAGGCCAAACTGGACTATCCACTTAGCATTTCTGGCTGAAGATGGTTGCAAATGCTTCGTCTTTGTCTTTTGCACAGATATGCTGGAATTCCATCATTGAAGATGGGGAGATTTGTGAAGCCTCCTTCTCAATTGTCCACCAGCACTCACGGTGGGATGCAGTAGGACTCCAGAGCTTTGATCTGATCTGTTGGCTGTGTGTTCACTTAGCTCTGTTTATCTCATGATGATTGGCATACAAGTAATCCCGTGTCATAGTTTCATCAGGTTGACACTTCTTTTTTACGTATGCATCGTGCTACTCCTGGCATGCTCTTCTGTGCACTTCTTTGAACCATGGATGATGCTTTGACTTGATAGTAGTGGCAGAGTGAGGAATAAGACAGGGCGTGAGATTACAGATTGTGGTTGAATACAATTCTGGGGCGGCACGGTGGCACAGTGGTTAGCAGTACTGCCTCACAGCGCCAGGGACCAGGTTCAATTTTGGCCTCAGGTGACTGTGTGGAGTTTGCACTTCCTCCTCGTGTCTGCGTAGGTTTCCTCTGGGTCCTCCGGTTTCCTCCCACAGTCCAAATATCTGCAGGTTAGGTGGATTGGTCATGATAATGTGCTCCTCAGTGTCCAAAATGTTAGGTGGAGTTATTGGGTTACAGGGGCGATGGTGGAGGCGTGAGCTTAAGTAGGGTTCTCCTTCCAAGAGCCGGTGCAGACTCGATGGGCCGAATGGCACTGTAAATTCTATGATTCTGTACTGCTGCTGATGACCCACAGCACTCACAGATACCCAGTTTTAGATTTGTCCTCAATCTATTCCTTTTAGCATGCTCATACTGCAACACAACACAAAGTATGTTCAGTGTAAAGACAGGCTTTGTCTCCAATCTTCCAATATTGGTGAGGATAGGTCTGGTGGGGTTTTCTCTCTTTTTGGTTCCCTCACCACCTGCTGCAGGCCCAGTTTAGCAGATATGTGTCAGCCAGTTCAGTCAGTAGTGGTGTTATCATGTTACATTCAGTTATTCTTCCAAGTGGTGTTTAACATGCTAATTATTCATCATCTGAGGGCGGACGGTAGATGGTCATCAGTCGGAGGTCTCCTTGTCCATGTTTTACCTAATGCCATGAGTTTATCCAAAAGAAAAATATACTAGAGCACCATTGCTGATATTCAAATCTACTTCTCTTTGAAATTAGTGAATGGAAAACATTTGTTTCCTGTTTGCTTCTTAAATTCATTTATACTGTCTAAACTGGCCAAAATCAATGTTGAAGACTCCTGGAGCAACTTCCTCCCGCCTGTTTACCACAGAAACACCACCTCCGGTGGCCTTGTCCATCTAGTGGGACAATGATGATGACAGTGGAGACTGAGATATAGAATTCCTGCAGTGCAAAAGTAGGCCATTAAGCCCATCGAGTCTGCACCGACCCTCTGGAAGATCACTCTCCCATCCTATCTCCTATCCTAAGGGCAGCACTGTAGCATAGTGGTTAGCACAGTTGCTTCACAGCTCCAGGGTCCCAGGTTCGATTCCCGGCTTGGGTCACTGACTGTGTGGAGTCTGCACGTTCTCCCCGTGTGTGCGTGGGTTTCCTCCGGGTGCTCAGGTTTCCTCCCAGAGCCCAACAATGTGCAGGTTAGGTGGATTGGCCATTCTAAATTACCCTTCGTGTCCAAAAAGGTTAGGTGGGGTTACTGGGTTTCGGGAATAGGGTGGAGGCGTGGGGCTTAAGTAGGGTGCCATTTCCAAGGGCTGGTGTAGACTCGATAGGCTGAATGACCTCCTCCTGCACTGTAAATTCTATCATTCTATTCCCATCACCCCATCTAACCTGCACACCTTTGGGCACTAAGGGGAAATTTAACATGGGCAATCTACCGAACCTGCACATCTTTGGACTTTAGGAGGAAACCCACGCAGACACGGGGAGAAAGTGCAAACTCCACATAGTCATCCAAGGCAGGAATTGAACTCAAGTCCCTGCTAACCACTGTGCCACCGTGCCATCCTATACTATTCACTTCAACCATGCCTGTCTGTAATGGTTAGTTACAACTGAGTGACTTGCTAGGCTAGTTCAGAGAGCTGTTAAAAGTTAACCACATTCCTGAGGGTTTGGACATGTGTAAATAGGAACATAGGAATTAGGAGCAGAAGTATGAAATTAAGCCCTTGAGCCTGCTCCGCCATTCAATCAGATCATGGCTGGTCTCTTCCCGTTCTCAAATCCATCTCACTACCTGTTCCCATATCTCTTTGATACTTTTTAAAAATCAGAAATGTATCAATCCCCTTCTTGAAACTATTTAATGACTCAGACTCCACCGCACTATGGGACAGCGAGTTCCAGAAATTCACCACCCTCTGTGAGAAGTAGTTCCTCCTCATCTCAGTTCTAAATCTACCACCTCTCAACCCATATCTGTGACCTCTCATTCTAAACTGCTCCACAAGGAGGAACATTTGGTCTACATTTACTTTACCAATCCCTTTTAGTATTTTATATATTTCAATCAGATCCCCTCTCATTCTTTTAGCTCCAGCGAGTATAAGCCCAAACTGTTTAATCTCTCCTCATACGTCCCATATGTAGGCCAGAATAAGGATGACAAATTTCTTTCCAGAAAGGACATTAATGAACCAGACAGGTTTTCACAAAAAATCATGATAGTTTCATGGTCATGAAATAAAATTCCAAGATTTATTAATTAATTGAACCTGTTAATGTTATGGACCGGGGAGAGTAACAAAACTGAAATTTATTCTTTTGCTGTCTGTCCATAAACAGAGACTATTCTGTTTAAAAAGAAATGATGGTGCTTACTACAAAAGTCCTTTGTGTAGTCAATTTTTAACGTGGCTTGCAGCAAACTCTATTTGGATTAAATTGGTGGTGTTGTTCCGTCACACATTCAGACACACACATACTCCCTCACTGTATAGTTTCAATTCCTTACTGAGAGCAGAATTCCTTTAAAGGTGAGGGTGACTCTGCGATATGAAGTTGATATTCAAAAACTTGGGACGAGTTCCCCGCAGCATGTGTCTTGGTGACGGGAGGCAACCTGCTGTTGATCAGCAGTGGGATCCTTCCCATTGAATCCACCCCACGTCGCCGGGAGACCTGCTTTGGGGGTGCACCATCAGCGGGACCAAAGATCCCGCCAACATGAACAGCTGGAAGACCTTGCCTTTGGTCGGGCGGTGGCCAGTGGCTTCCAGATAAACCGGATATAAGGAGGGATTTTTCAGGCTGATTGACCAGCCGGGAAGTTAGAGATAAATCAGCAACTGTTTCTGAGTTTTCAACTGTAGACAAAGATTTCAAAATGGTAACTCAAGTCATTTGACCTCCACAATTAGTTCACAAAGGGATGATTATCTGGTGTCTGGATCTGACTTTTATTTGGTGGTTTAATGTCCCAGCCAGTAATCTCTGAAAGAGTCACTATCCACATTGAAGACGATGTTCTCGGTAGTGTTACGACATCCTGGGCAAGCGCCCGGTAAATTTCAGCCCCGCCTGTCCAGGAGTCACAACACAAGTAAATTAACCAATAATTCTTGGAAAATTATCCAAAATCTTTGGCCCTTGGCTTCCCAATAATTAGTCACCTGCTGGTTTGTAACTTGAACAATTACCATTTGTTATAATTAGAACAAATAGGAAATAAACATAAACACAGCTTATTAATGTTGAGCTAATACCTGACTCCTCTTTAACTGCCCCACCCTCTATCCACATACACAAGACAGACAAATGCAGGAGGGGGAGGGAAGATGGCAAAATAATAAGCATTAAGGTGAAATGATAAAAATCCTTGCTTCAGATGATAAGTTCTTCAGTGCACTTCCTTCATAGTTTGTGGAATCAGAGGCGGGATTCTCCGATCCTGGGGCTAAGTGTTGACGCCGTCGTAAAAGCGTTTTACGACGAAGTCATCTGGCCCCTAGGATCAGCGATCCTGCGCCGCACAGGGGGCCAGCACGGCACTGGAGCACCTCACTCAGCTCCAGCTGCCGATACGGGCGCCAGCATGGCCGGTGCGGGTTCGCGCATGTGCGCCACGGCCGGCACGAGTTCGCGCATGCGCATGGGTTGCCTTTTCCGCGCCGGCCCCCAGGCAACAAAGTGGAGCCCTACAGCGGCCCCGCGCGGAGGAACATAGGCCCCTGGATAAACCCGCCCGCGGATCGATCGGCCCCAATCGCGGGCCAGGCCACCGCATTCGGCCCATAGAGCGCGGAGAATCGCCGGGGGGGGGGGGGGGGGAGAGCACGTTTAAATGTTCTGCTTTTGCATTCTTACAACCAAAGTGATTGACTTCATACTTCCCTACTTTGTACGCCATCTGTCATCGTATTCCCTACTCAGTTAACCTGTCGATATCGCTTTGAAACCACTTTTTGTCCTCTCCAAAGCTTACCTTTTCCACTTAGCTTTGCATCATCAGCAAACTTTGATACATTACTCTCTGTCTCATCAGCTAAGTCACTAATATAGATTGGAACTGTTCTGACACCGAGACTGTTCTGAACGGGGCTCCACTATTCACAGTCTGCCAAGTTAAATGCCTACTTTATGACTATTCTCTGCTTCCTGTCTATTAACCAATTCTCTGGATAAGATAATGTATTGCCTCCAATTCCATGAGCCCTTATCTTACCTATTAACTATTTGTTTGGCACTTTCTTTATCAAATGTCTTGTGGAAATCCAGGTATACACATCTGCTGCTTCCCCTTAATCTACCCTACTAGGTACAACCTCAGAAAATTCTACAAAATTAGTCGAACAATGTTGTCTTGTTTTAATCTTCAGACTATTTCCAAACCTAGATATTCTTGTAATCATGAGCGGGATTCTCTAATCCCGCGGCAGAGTGTCCACACCGTCGTAAAAGGCGTCACGTTTTACGACGGTGTGAACGGGCCGTTGCCAGGACTAATTTTGGCCCCTACAGGGGGCCAGCACGGCACTGGAGCGGTTCATACACTCCAGCTGCTGATCCCGGCGCGAACTGTACGCCGCGGGATCCGCGCATGCACAGTGGCGCCGGCGCCAACACGTGCATGCGCAGTGGCCTCCTTCAATGCGCCGGCCCCGATGCAACATAGCACAGGGCTACAGTGGCTGGCGTGTAGGAAAGGAGGCCCCAGCCAGAGATGCCGGCCCGCCGATCGGTGGTCCCCGTTCGCGGGCAAGGCCACATCGGAGGATCCCCCCCGCCTCCCGGGGTCGGACACCCCCTCCCCTCCCACAGGCCACCACCCGACCCTTCAACGGCGAGGTCCCGCCGGCTGAGAGCAGGCTGAGAGCAGGGCATCGCGCCGGCCAAAAGGTGCGGAATGCTCCGCATCTTTGGGGGCCGAGCCCCAACATTGAGGGGCTAGGCCGGCGCCGGAGGGATTTCCGCCCCGCCAGCTGGCGGAAATGGCATTTGTTGCCCCGCCAGCTGGCAGAAATGGCGTTTGTTGCCCCGCCAGCTGGCGCTGAAATGCGGCGCATGCGCGGGAGCGTCAGCGGCCGCTGAAAGTTTCCCGCGCATGCGCAGTGGGGAGAGTCACTTCCGCCTCCGCCATGGTGGAGGCCGTGGCGGAGGCGGAAGGGAAAGAGTGCCCCCACGGCACAGGTCCGCCCGCGGATCGGTGGGCCCTGATCACGGGCCAGGCCACCGTGTGGGCACCCCCAGTGTCAGATCGCCCGCGCCCCCCCCAGGACCCCGGAGCCCGCCCACACCGCCTGGTCCCGCCGGTAAATACCAGGTTTAATATACGCCGGCGGGACAGGCAATTTCTGGGCGGGGCTTCGGCCCATCCGGGCCGGAGAATTGAGCGGGGGGGTCCTGCCAACCGGCGCGGCCCGATTCCTGCCCCCGCCCAATCTCCGGTACCGGAGACTTCGGCGGGGCGGGATTCACGGCGGCCAACGGCCATTCTCCGACCCGGCGGGGGGTCGGAGAATGACGCCCCCGGTCTGTGCAATTGGATAGTTACAAGGCAGTTTTCTGCCTGAGCCTGACACTTTGCCAAATTCTGGTAAGGTTCTGCCTGGGATCGAAAGAATGTGCTCCCAATGGTAGAGGGTTGAGAACCAGAGGACATTCATTTAATGTGAAGGACAAACGAACCAAAGGAAACATGAGGAAAATCCTTTTTATGCAATGAATGGTAAGGAACATAATTGAGTGGAAGAATAATTGAAAGTAAAATCATTATTCATGAAATCAGGCAAGCAACTGAGATCCATGCATAGTAATCTATTTTAATTTTCAATTCAATAAATTGAACTGTGATGTATTGTGTAATGTCAAACAATAATATTTCATGACATGAAATATAAATTGCATTTAAAATGTTGATGCGACTTTCTATGTCAAATTCCAAATTAGTTTTGAATTAATTCAAGGAATTGTCTTTTATGTATCAAGAAGAGAAGAAGGCATCCATTTTAAATCAGAGAAAGACCAATTGAAATATTTTCTAAACGGCGAGTGACTAGAAACTGTAAAAAAGCAAAGGGATTCAAATGTCCAAATATACAAATCACTAATGGCCTTCCACGGGCACAAAAAGAAATAAAAAATCTGGATGAAATGATGGCCTATATCTCAAGGGGTTGCAATCTAAAAAAAGGGCAGCACAGTAGCATTGTGGATAGCACAATTGCTTCACAGCTCCAGGGTCCCAGGTTCGATTCCTGGCTTGGCTCGCTGTCTGTGCGGAGTCTACACATCCTCCCCGTGTGTGCGTGGGTTTCCTCCGGGTGCTCCGGGTTCCTCTCACAGTCCAAAGATGTGCGGGTTAGGTGGATTGGCCATGATAAATTGCCCTTAGTGTCCAAAATTGCCCTTAGTGTCCAAAATTGCCCTTAGTGTCCAAAATTGCCCTTAGTGTTGGGTGGGGTTACTGGGTTATGGGGATAGGGTGGAGGTGTTGACCTTGGGTAGGGTGCTCTTTCCAAGAGCCGGTGCAGACTCGATGGGCCGAATGGCCTCCTTCTGCACTGTAAATTCTATGATAACCATCTATGATAAAAATGAGAAATTGATGCTTCAGTTGTGCAGAATCTCCGTCAGACTGTAGTGATCTCTCTGTGTCCATGTACACAAGGAGTTAATGTGTAATCAGTAGCACCACATGATCACTAGAGGGCCGGACAACAGGGGTATAAAAGGCAGCCTCATTGGGTCTCTTGCCCTCTCACTTGGGTGCAATGTGATCAAAGCAACAGGAGACTAGTTTAGATGGCCAGTGGAGTTACGTATAGTCACCATAGTTAGATCTTGTTAACCTGATCACTAGTATCTAAGTTAAAGTAAAAAACTCATGTAAATTTTGTTGTAGTTACTCAATAAACCTTTTGTTACTACTGGAAGAGTTTGAACCTTCTTCTTCGGGATTCAGAATACCTCATCACTAACCAAGGATTGAGTACCTACCACACAGGTAACAAAACACAGACCACATGGTGTTCTGTTTCGGGAAGTGAAACTCAAGAATGATAGGAATACAACCCAGATTTCCAAGAATGATGGGCAGGATTCTCCACCGGCGGGATGCTCCGTTTTGCTGGCGCCCAGGGGTTTCCCAACAGCGTGGGGCTGCCCCACAGTGAGAAACCCCATTGACCAGCCGGCGTAATGGTGAATCCTGCCGGTGTGGTGAGGCAGAAATGTGGAGCGGCGGGGCAGAGCATCCCGCCCCATATTCGGGTTTAGGGCATAAAATTCTGAGGACAGGATGATTTAATCAAGGGTTTTAAAAAGATCATGAGATATAAGCTATTTCCTGGTGCTCAGGACCACAACATGGGGACTATAATCTTACAATGATAGACATGCTGGGTGGGATTCTCTCAGCCCGGGGACGGGACGGAGAATCCCCGTGACCGGCGCAAATCACACCACGCCGCCCTGACGCCGGGACGGCACCATTGGCGCCTGTGTGGTCGGCGCGGCGCCGGTCGGGGGCCGCTCTATGCGGCTCCCCGGCCGATTCTCGGCCCAGGATGGGCCCAGCTGCAGTTGCAAAAAACCTGAGTCACACCGGCGCCGTTCGAACCTCCTCTCAGCCGGCGGGACCTCGGCGTGGAAGGGTCCGGGGACGGCCTGTGGGAGGGATCGACCCCGGAGGGGGCCCCCGTTGTGGCCTGGCCCGCGATCGGGGTCCACCAATCGGCGGGCCAGCCTCTCGGGCTGGGGGGCCTTCTTTCTTCCGCACCGGCCACTTTAGCCCTACGCCATGTCGCGTCGGGGCCTGAGCGGAGAAGGGAGCCACTGCGCATGCACGGACCCCGCGGTGCCCAGTTGGCGCCACGATCAGCAGCTGGAACAGCGTGGGCTGCTCCAGTGCTGTGCTGGCCCCCTGTAGGGGCAAGATTTGCTGATCCTGAGGCCATGTTGACGCCGTTGAGAAACGCAACAGATTTTCCGACGGCGTCAACACTTAGCCTCAGGATCAGAGAATACCGCCCGCTATTTAAGAGTCGAGGTGAATCTAGGGATTCAGATATATTGGGTGAGATTCTCAGACCCTGGGCCGAGTTGGAGAATCACCGGGTAGGGGGATGAGGGGGCGCGATTCATGCAACGCGGCTCCGATGCTGGTCCACCGATTCTCCGGTCATCAGAGAATCGGCGCCATTGACGCTGGTGCAGTAAGCGCGGCACCGGTCAGATGCCGCTCTATGCGGCCCCCCACGATTCTCCGCGCACGATGGGCAGAGTGGCCGCCGAGATAGGCCGTGTCACACCAGGCGCGGTTCACGTGTGGTCCTCCACGGTGGGACCTCAGCATTCATCCTGCGGGGGACGCCTTGGTGGTGGGGATCCGACCCCGTGGCCTGTTCCATGATTGGGGCCTACAGATCGGCGGCCCGGCTTGTCCTGGTGGGGCCTATGATCCTCCGCGCCAGGATCCTGTAGCTCTTCGCCATGTTGCGTCGGGGTGGGTGCGGAGAAGGAAACCCATGCGCTTGCGGACATTCGCGACGGCCGTAGCGTGCATGCGTGAACTCGCGCCAGCCGTAGCACGCATGCGCAGACCCGCAGCAGCCGTTCTGATGCCGGTATTGGCAGCTGGAGCTGTGTGAGTTGTTCCAGTGCCATGCTGGCCCCCTGTGCGGTGCAGGAAAGCTGCTCCTAGGGGCTTGTTGACCCCGTCATTAAACGCGACGGTGTTTACGATGGCATCAACACTTAGCCTCAGGATCAGAGAATCCCACCCATTGTGTTATATGTAGTTGGTGCAGTAAGGGTTTGTGTGTGACTGCTGCAGTCATGTTTTAAATATCTTGGTTTGAAAGGCAGAGATGCAATCATAGCATCGTACAAGTAAGATCATAGTTGGTTCCAGCCATGGATATTGTTTGTTGAAGCTGTGCTAATGGAATTTTGTTTATATTAAGAGGGTTCTCTGGGGAGTAGATAATTAGAGACATTATGTTCAGCTTAGTATAATGATGTTGTTAATGGGAGGAGCCAGGGATTGAAGCAGTCAGGTGTTGGAGTTACATTTCAGTTTTGATCTGTCTATGAACAAACTAGCAGCTGCTGTCCCAGCATTTTAGCAAAATAAATATGGTTTGCCTGTGAACAGAACAGCAGTTTCTGAAAAGGCTGGAAGTTTAAACAGTAGTTTGACATCGGCAAGAATCTGCAAGCTGTTCCCTGGAAGATCTCTGTCTCTTTATCCAAGGCATCTCTTTACAGCAAGTATCATTGGGTTGGCTAACTGTATTTAAAAGTGGATTTTGACTTTGAGATGAGTTTTGCTTGAGTGCAGATAAAATATAGCAGTTAGGAATTAGTGTTTCATAGTATTGTTAAGCATTGATAACTGATAATTGTAAGCTATTGTCATTATGATATTAAAGTTAGTAATACCGTGTTAGCAATAAAGTTTATTTTAATGTAGCATATCATTTGTGCGTGGAATCACTAGTGGAGTGAAGTATCCTTTCCTCACAGTCTTACAAATTAAATACAATACTGGGGTTTCTGTCCAGTTTCCTAGTAACTGTTGGGGTCTGGTCTGGGATCGTAATAGAGCTCCAGAGAGCACATTTTTGCACAAGACACCATACAAATCTGGACATTTCTGTGGCAAATGATGAATGTTGCACAAATTGTAATTTGCAAGACTGAGGGAATAGATTTTTATTCGGTAAAAGAGTATTCAGCAATATGGGTCAAAAGTGGATAGAATGGAGTTGGGTACATATCAGGCATGATATAATTGAATGGAAGCATTGGTTCAAGGGCTGAATGGCCTACTCCAGTTCCTATATTTGTAAGTGCAGATTCAATTTTAATGTAGTTGGACAAATTTTAGTTTAAATGCACAGGGCAGAATTTTCCCGACTAGTTGGAGGTAGATTCTGTTGCGTGCGGGTTGTGAAAGCGCAGGAAACTGACATTGGTCAGGGTCCCCACGTCATCCTGCCCTCTTCTGTCTTTTCCCGGAACAGGATGAAAGTTTAACAGCAGGTTTGAGGTGAGCAATAAAGAATCAGTTGAGATAGTTAAGAAAACAACTAAGACCACAAGTCCTGGATTTCCCAGCCAAATAGCCATTTCCTGACCTGCCAGCAACACACCAGGTCACCAGCGTTATTGACTGTCCTTCGATTCCAGGATAACGTCTACACAGGGTTGCTGGTTTCTGCCATGGGTCTTCACATGACTGAACAGGCCAATAGGTGACCTACAGGTCTTTGGGCACATGGGACAGGTCAATCCGCATGGTAATGGGAACCGGAGAGCAAGATTTGTTTCCTTTTCTTTCCTTCGCTGATGGCATCCTGCCTCATCATTAAGACACTGTGACTGAAATACAATGCAGCCTGATGGACAAGTTGTCACTGTTTTGAACGATTGGTAGCAAACTTCTCCCAGTCATTAATATCAATGCTGCCACACTTCAGCAAGGAGTTCAGAGCTCCTTTGAAGCACTTCTTTTGTCCTACCCTGGAACAATGGGCATTTGAGAAAACAAGAACCAGCGGGGGAGATGCTTTTTGGCTATCTGGACCACTAAAGCTGATTTTGTCTGGGTTTTTTCCTGAATTCTTATGGAGTTGGCTTCAAGAGTTGGTGGCCAGCATGGTAGCACAGTGGGTAGCACTGTTGCTTCATAGCTCCAGGGTTCCAGGTTTGATTCCCGGCTTAGGTGACTGTCTGTGTGGAGTCTGCATGTTCTCCCTGTGTCTGACTGGGTTTCCTCCAGGTGCTCCAGTTTCCTCCCACAGTCCAAAGACGTGCAGGTTAGATGGATTGACCATGATAGATTGCCCTTTGTGACCAAAAAAGGTTAGGAGGGGTTATTGGGTTACTGGGATAGGGTGGGAGTGAGGGCTTAAGTGGGTCAATGCAGACTTGATGGGCCAAATGGCCTCCTTGCACTGTATGTTCCATGTTCTATGTTTACCCGGACACGCGCCGGAATGTGGTGACTAAGGGCTTTTCACGTAGCGTCATTGCAATATTAATGTAAGCCTACTTGTGACAATAAAGATTATTATTATTAAGAAGGACACTGTAGTTTCTTTGAAATTCCTCCCACTGAATACAAGGGGTGCACTGAAATTATGGAATTTCTCTAACGTTCTGACATGTCGCTGATACACAGTACAACTCTCACTGCAGTGCAGGAGTAAAGTGATGACAACTGCCCCAGGACTTTTGTTAATTTGCAGAGATCTGTCTAACACTGACTACAGTAGTTTGTAGAAACGTGCGCTGGCATATCTGATATGGTGTTGGATCTCCTCGTCAGTGGTGGCTTTTTGAGACAGGTAGCTGCCAAGATGTGGGAAGTGCTCAACTCGTTCCAAAGTCTCTCCTTCACCAGGTATGAGAGACTGGATATTTTGAGACCAGTGGGGCGAGTTTCTCCGATCCCCCGCGGGTCAGAGAATCGCCGGGGGCTGGCGTGAATCCCGCCCACGCCGGTTGCCGAAGTCTCCGGCACCGGATATTCGGCGGGGGCGGGAATCGTGCCGCGCTGGGTGGCGGGCCCCCCGCGCGATTCTCCGGCCCGGATGGGCCGAAGTCCCGCCGCTAAAATGCCTGTCCCGCCGGTGTAGATTAAACCACCTACCTTACTGGCGGGACAAGGCTGCGCGGGCGGGGTCCTGGGGGGGGCGCAGGGCGATCTGGCCCCGGGGGGTGCCCCCACGGTGGCCTGGCCCGCGATCGGGGCCCACCGATCTGCGGGCGGGCCTGTGCCGTGAGGGCACTCTTTCCCTTCCGCCTTCGCCACGGTCTCCACCATGGCGGAGGCAGAAGAGACTCCCTCCAATGCGCATGCGCGGGAATGCCGGCAGCCGCCGCTAACGCTCCCGCGCATGCGCCGCCCGGAGATGTCGTTTCCGCGCCAGCTGGCAGGGCACCAAAGGCCTTTTCCGCCAGCTGGCGGGGCGGAAATTCGTCCGGCGCCGACCTAGCCCCTTAAGGTTGGGGCTCGGCCCCCAAAGATGCGGAGCGTTCCGCACCTTTGGGACGGCGTGGTGCCCGACTGATTTGCGCCGTTTTGGGCGCCAGTCGGCGGACATCGCGCTGTTTCCGGAGAATTTCGCCCAGGTGTGAGTTGATATGAGTTCTGTTTTGGCAACATTCAAGGACAGGCCATGTTTCTTATATGCAGAACTGAAACAATCTAGAGTGGCTTGCAAATCCTGTACAGAGTGGACAATGACTCTGCAGTCATCTGCAAGCTGTAGATGATGTATGTCCACGGTTATCAGTTTAGTTTTCACAAGGAGGCAACTTAGGTGAAAGAATTTTCCTTCTAGAAGGTATTTAATACTCAAACCAGAGGAAAAGTAATCTTTGGTGAGGTGAACAGCTCCCATCAGGTATATTGTAAATAGTATGGTGGCTATGTCCTGACCTTGCTTGACCCTGGTTTGTAATTTGAAGATGTATGTTTCAGATCTCCCACTCAAGATAGTGGCAGTCATATCATCATGACACAATTATAGGGTTGTGCTGTAGTTTCTTGGACATGTTTGGCAAATAATCCACAGAGTCTCATGGTTTACTGAGTCAAATGCTTTGGCGAGAGTGAATACAATGAAGAGTTCCTGGGGTTCTCACAATTTTTCTTGGATTTGGATTTGAACGAAGGCCATGTCGGAAGCTAGTCTGGAAGATATAAAACCACATATTTCAGCATTGCTTTCATTGAACCAATTGACGACAATACATGCCCGCAATGGAGACAGGAGTAGTACAACTGATTTTATTTGATCACACTGACTGGGAATTGAATCAGATGTGTGAAGATCTCCCAGATTGGTTATAAGTTGCACTTGGAATTCTTCTCTCTGATTGAGCTGCATTAAGGCTGAGACATTGAGCTGCAAGGTTTGTTGATCTGATGAATGCTGTGAAGGAGAATGCAACGTAAATCGTGGGGTTTGGCATCTCTAGGTGTGATGCCATTCGCCTGTCATGTCTTCCTGAGGTCCTGAATCCGGTTGGTGCATTGTTTCCACATTGGAGGGAACACACAACTGCTGCCGATTTCCATGGCCACTTCCATCCGCACCTGCATGGCTGGAAAGGTTGTTTCCTCTTATTCCTGGGAGAGGTCACCTCACTGCAGGACCTCAGGTCCCACATCAGGAGCTCTGGAGAATAGAAAGAGACCTGGGAAGCAGCCTTCTCAAATCTTTGATTTGATTTATTATTGTCACATGTATTAGTATACAGTGAAAAGCATTGTTTCTTGCATGTTGTACAAACAATGCATACCGTGCATAGGGGAGGAAGGAGAGACTGCAGAACATAATGTTAGTCATAACTAGGGTGTAAAGAAAAGATCAACTTAATGCAAGGTAGGTCCATTCAAAAGTCTGATGGCAGCAGAGAAGAAGCTGTTCTTGAGTCGGTTGGTACGTGACCTCAAACTTTTGTATCTTTTTCCTGATGGAAGAAGGTGGAAGGGTGTATATCCGGGGTGCGTGGGGTCCTTAATTATGCTGGTTGCCTTTCTGAGGCACGGGAATTATAGACAGAGTCAATGGATGGGAGGCCGGTTTGCGTGATGGACTGGGCTACATTCACAACCTTTTGTAGTTTCCTGCGGTCTTGGGCAGAGCAGGAACCATACCAAGCTGTGACACAACCAGAAAGAATGCTTGCTATGGTGCATCTGTAAAGGTTGGTGAGAGTCGTAGCTGACATGCCAAGTCTTTCCATTTTTAATTAGAAATTAGATTTCATTAGACATCGTGGGCGAAATTCTCCCCCAACGGCGCGATGTCCACCGACTGGCGCCCAAGACGGCGCCAATCAGACGGGCATCGCGCCGGCCCAAAGGTGCGGAATGCTCCGCATCTTTGGCGGCCTAGCCCCAACATTGAGGGGCTAGGCCGACGCCGGAGGGATTTCCGCCCCGCCAGCTGGCGGAAATGGCGTTTGTTGCCCCGCCAGCTGGCGCGGAAATGCGGCGCATGCGCGGGAGCGTCAGCGGCCGCTGTCAGTTTCCCGGCGCATGCGCGGGAGCGTCAGCGGCCGCTGTCAGTTTCCCGCACATGCGCAGTGGGGAGAGTCTCTTCCGCCTCCGCCATGGTGGAGGCCGTGGCGGAGGCGGAAGGGAAAGAGTGCCCCCACGGCACAGGCCCGCCCGCGGATCGGTGGGCCCCGATTGCGGGCCAGGCCACCGTGGGGGCACCCCCCGGGGTCAGATCGCCCCGCGACCCCCCAGGACCCCGGAGCCCGCCCACGCCGCCTGGTCCCGCCGGTAAATACCAGGTTTGATTTACGCCGGCGGGACAGGCAATTTCTGGGCGGGACTTCGGCCCATCCGGGCCGGAGAATCCAGCGGGGGGTCCCGCCAACCGGCGCTGCCCGATTCCCGCCCCCGCCCAATCTCCGGGAGCGGAGACTTCGGCGGGAGCGGGATTCACGGCGGCCAACGGCCATTCTCCGACCCGGCGGGGGGTCGGAGAATGACGCCCCTTTTCTTTGACAGAACGGATATGTCATTTCCCCTAACTGGTTGAGGTCGCAGTGGTTGGATGATAAAAAATGTGTTTGCTCTGACAAAGCACAACAGCTAGGCACTGAGTTCAGTGAATAGGCTTTTGCCATTCTGCCAGGAGCTAAAGAGAAAAGATTCTGCACATAGTTTCCTCCTTTTTTTATCAGATGCACTGGTGTTAACACAATTTACCTGCTATAGGGGATGGATGGCAAGTCATGAGAAAACAGATTAGAGCAAGCATGCTGTGTCTTTTATTGTAATACTTTTAATTAATCAATTCAAAAGGCATGTTAAATAATAATTATAACTAGAACCATTAATCATTGCGTTTATTGCACAGGAATGTACTGGGGAAGTACAAATTACAACAGCATCATCTGGAAGACTTGTGAACACTTACGTGTGAATATTTCCAACTCCCCGTATCTCGGGCGGGATTCTCCACTCCCGCACCGAAGTGGCCGCGCCGTCGTGAACGCCGTCGAGGTTCACGACGGCCAGAAACGGCCCCGATCCCGACCGATTCAGGCCCTGACAGTGGGCTAGGATCGGGGCCGCATCATCTACACGCGCCTGGGCTTGTCGCCCGCGTAAAGGCGGCAGCGCATAGATGACGCAGCCGGCGCCGCATTACTGGCATCATCCGCGCATGCGTGGTCGCCGTCCTCTCTAAGTCCGCCCCGCAAGAAGATGGCAGACGGATCTTGCGGGGCCGCGGAAGGAAGGAGATCCTCCTTCAGAGAGGACGGCCCGACGATCGGTGGGCACCGATCGCGGGCCACCCCACATTTCAGGTACTCCCCCGGTGCAGGATCCCCCCTCGCCCCCCCACAGGCCCCCCCCCCCAGCGTTCATGCACCGTTCACGACGGCAGCGACCAGGTGTGGAAGGCACCGGGGGGATCCCGCCGTTTTGGCCTGGCCGCTCGGCCCATTCGGGCCTGAGAATAGCGGGGGTGCCAGAGAATCGCCATTTTGGGTGTCTCCGGTGATTCTCCGGCCTGCGGCCCGCGGAACTTGACCGGGCCATTCCCGCCGCTTGGGAGAATCGCGGGTGGGTGTCGGACCGGCGTCCCGGGAAATTTTGGCGGCCCAGGCGATTCTCCCAACCGGCGCGGGAGTGGAGAATCTCGCCCGTCATCTCTTGTCACATACTCCAAGATCCCAACAATGATAACCATCATTTGAGCTACCACCACCTGAAATAACTGGCATGCTTGATGTGTTATAAACAGATCTTCTGGAATTCACCTCAGTGAAAATTAAATGGCTGCCAATGGTAAGCATGGATGGTGTCAATGCTGGTGACTGTAATTCATTAATTGCCAAATTAAAACTAAAAGGTAAGCAAAGGTAATGAGAGTGATGCACTATATTGAGACATTGATGAACAGTAAGACAGAAACCTTTAACTCAAGTGATAGAAGGGTTGCTCTCTGAACAAGAGAAATGTAAATTCTACCCCTCACGTTGTTTGACAGTTCATCCTTGTCCTCTCATCCTGGTCATTTCCTAGCTTTATTACTGATTGGAGTAGATTAAAGGGATATGTGAATTATGTAACATTGGAGAGGAGAGAGACTAAGGTGAAAATAAAGAGAGAGAGAACAAATCAAATCAATCACCCAAAACTGGAACTGACCATTTTATAGTCAAGAATTATTTGAGTGTTGGTAATGCTGTTTAAGCTCATGAAACCACAGTTTTACTGCTGTTCTTCTGTGCAAGATGCTGCGCACTGCAATAATTATTTAAGAGGCAGTCAATGAAACATAACCTGCAGTAATAATGTTCAGAATCTGTCTAAGGTGCTAAGCAGTCAGTAAAGAATTTGAAATAGTAAATGCCAGGACACCATTGCTCTTTGCTGATAACATTTCACTCTGGGAATGCATCATACGAGCCAGTAAAAGCCCCTAAAGGCAAAGGGAAAGAAAGGGTTATCACCTTACTGCACATAGATGAAGGTCAGCCTGGGAAAACCTTTCAATGTTTACCGCTTCTCCATAAAAATCTTTTTGACAAAGTTAACCAGTGCAGCATCACCATGAGATAACCAGGTTAACGAGTGATTTCCTTCAATGAAAATGATGGCTTAATGGGAAAGTGTATGTGATAGGTGGAATTCTGCAGATGTGTGTGTAGACCAGAAATTCCACAAAGGCGGTTTCAACAAAAGCCCCAGAAGAGTGACAGCATTTCAAAGAGAAAATTCAGCATGCTACACAAGCTGCACTGATTACTGGCATGATCAGTGTGGGATATACTTTTGTATGTCAAAGCTATTCTTTAAGTAACATGGCAAACAGTATAAAGATACCACGCTGTCAATGAAAGAGGTAATACGAACCCTCTACATCGTTTAAGGAGGCTTTATTGAAAATAATTGGCGGGGTGGGGGTGGGGGGCACGGAGGGAGTAGGAGATCTGGAGCAATAGGATAGTCCCAAGTTCATGCCTACAACCATGCTCATGACATGGAAAGTAATACAATTGGACAATATTCATACATGCATGCACTGCACTTGAATAATATCACGAGCAAAACCATGCCATGATTTGCAGTCTGATTAACTGAGGAGGAAACTTGACAATGTTCTTTATTTGACTGAAAAAGAGTAACAGAGAAAATCAATATGGCTCATCTGAGCAAGTCTCCAGTGCCACAATCACCAGCTCACCCAAGTATTAACATAGTTATACATCCCTGACAGACCTGGATGGTGAGGCTGTGGAGGGGACATAATGGCAAGAAAACCAAGCAGCACTGGATACTCAAGAACAGGAATTTGGTGGGAACATGCGTGCATGGTTACTGGCTCTGCTGCAATACCTGGGGATGCAGGCTTCACAAGGCTTTCTTACAAGTTGAGATTGCTGTCTGAGGAGGATTGCCTCCATGATTATCTAGCCTTCATGGAAGATATATTTCAGACACTAAGGAGGACCTTGGAGCAATCCACAAATGCATCTACACTATTGTCTGTCATGGAGCACGTGACAACCACTATGGCACCTTCACACTGTCCACAATTTCTCCTGGTACTATTTCAGCTCCCTAAAAATGATTCTCAGGAATACTCAGCCTACTACTATAGAAACCTTGGGGTCCAATTTCTAAAGTGCCCAAGCTTCATTAAGCTGGGTGAACAGATACAGACAACATTGAACCAGGGAATTTCAGACTTCTGAAGGTCTTTGATGATACATTAAAAGAACTGAGAGGATAATCTGTAGCAGTGGTGCACGTGTAATATTCAAGGAACATACTAGATTGTTAGGGTATGCCACATCTGGACTATCAAGCATCTCTGCGAAAGTGACAACACATATACAAGAAAAAATGTAGGACTAAGTGCCAAAAACAGCACTGGCAGGAATTGACTCAGACACACGCCCCCAAGACTACAGTATGTGGCAGTCTCATGTCGCCACCCGTAATGAAACTCCATATCCAACCAGCCCACCTGCTTGCTCATTAGGAAATCATTAAGAAGCAACAGGGGGCATGTGTTTTCCACAATGTTTAAACAACAAACACAAAAACAAAGCACATGTTTAATCAAGGGCCAACATTCACTGGATGCAAAGCAGTAGAAATAAAAACACAGCACTTGAACTGAATGTTATGCTCAGTATTTATATGTAACGCTTAAAGTAAAAAAAAACACAGGAAAACGGCGGCACAATGGCACAGTGGTTAGCACTGCTGCCTCACAGCACCAGGGATCCTAGTTCAATTCCGACCTAGAGTGACTGTCTTTGTGGAGTTTGCACGTTCTCTCCTTGCCTGCGTGGGTTTCCTCCGGGTGCTCCGGTTTCCCCCATAGTCCAACGATGTGCAGGTTAGGTGAATTGGTCATGCTAAATTGGCCCTTAGGTGTCCAGGGATGTGCAAGTTAGGTGGGATTACTCAGATATGATGGATGAATGGGTGCCCTTTCAGAGAGTTGGTGCAGACTAAATGTGCCAAATGGCCTCCTTCTGCACTGTAGGGATTCAATTAAGTTAGGAATAAATGGCATGTAAGGATTAGTGGAGGAAAGAAGCAAAGGAGATGGTACACAAGAAGAATTATTTTATTTTTGAATTGATATTGGCTTTTAAAAATGAGTCAGCTCCATTGCATTTGGAGGACGGCTTGGATTAGTACCTATCATATCAATCTTCTTTCTCGCACTGCCGATTCTGCAGTCACTTGCCGTTATCATTCATCAGCCACTTGCTCTGCAACAGCTATTGTATTCTGTTGCTATTTTACTATGATCAATCATTTGGACAATGGATTGCGCCACACGCAACATACCGCTATCATACTTGAACCTTCAAAAGAACTGTACTGTATAACTCTCTGATTAGTTCAGATTTCTGAATGTTTTTTTCTATTGTCACAATGATGTGACTTGTGCATGAGTGATGAATCTGTAATTTCACTGGCTGACCAAACATATTCTGAATTGTTTAAATGTGACTTTTCAAAGACAAGGGGCGTCATTCTCCGCCAGCGGGAGTCTCCGTTCTGCCGGCGCTCGGGGGTTTCCCGATGGCGTGGGGGTGCCCCACAATGGGAAACCCCATTGACCGGCCGGTGTTACGGAGACTCCCGCCGGCCGGTCGGCGCAGAAATGTGGCGGGGCGGGTAGGAGAATTTCGCCGAATAAAAGGCACTAACTGCAATGGCTGCTACAAGTTACCTGCCTTCTAGTATCGACAGTTGATACCAGCTTTGAGAAAGTTCTGGGGCGGGATTCTCCGGTTGGTGACGCCGGAATCACGTTCGGCGATCGGTCAGAGAATCTGAGTTTCTGGCCAAATGGGGAACGGTGCCGTTTTCTTGATGCTCTGCCCCCTTCAAAGCGGCGTACCGATGACTTCAGGACGTTGCCTGAGACCCGCCACCCTTTCATGGTCTAATCCGTCGGGAAATTGGCGTGGCGGTTGCGGACTCAGTCCAGAGCCGCCACAGTCGGGGGAGGGCCAATCTGCGGGCGGGGGGACTTTGCCAGGGGCTGGGGGCACTGTGGCGGGAGGTCAGGGGCGTGCAAACCGGCCAAACGGGGGGCACTATTTTGCAGGCTGGGTCCGCGAGCGGCCGCCGCCATGTTGCACGGCGCGGCCGCTGCAGGCTGCCATGCACATGCACAGCCACGAACCCGGCAATTCCCTGGGGCATATTGGCAGCTAGAGCCAGGTTCTCTAAACTGCCGGCATGCTAGTCCCCAGCCAAACGGAGGATCGTTGGCTGTTTTATGCCATTATTTCTGCCATAAATGCCACCGTTCCCATGCCGGCGTGGGGACATTGCTTCAAAATCGGATAATCCAGCCCCTGATGTGCAATTACGATTCAAACTTTGCAATTTTAACTGAGACAGAGCAAAACTGCTTTTAAAAATGCAAGGCCACATCAGACCCATCAAAACGTATTACTGTCTATGGAGGAGACACTAAAATGTTAAGTGTTAGATACTGAAACAACATCTGCCACATTCAGCCTCACCCAAACCCACTTGGAAATATCAATGAGTGAAGTGCAACAGGCCAGGATGCGGTCACTGCAGAGAGATTGCAAGTGACACATGTAGTGTCACAAAGGTTTTCAGCAGAGGAAACAGGCTAAAACCTTGTGCTCTCTCCCTCTCTCTCTTTTGGAACAAGTCTATAACTGGTTCGGAATACAACTTTACTAGAAATCTACCGGTGAATTGAAACTTTATAATAATTGCAACATCTTCTACATCTGCCTGCATCCTTGAAATCAGCTAATCCAAATCGGCCGCAACATTTAACAATCTATGCCTCATGGATAAGCAAAGGACACTTAATCATATAGTCTTTAACTTTTGTTATCGTATTCTAACTTCCGTTATTTCTGGTACCTGTGTGCGTGTGACGTCACATTTTTAATTTGCCTTAGGTTTAATAGTTAATTAATTCACTCCTTCTTTAACTTAACAAAGTCTCATTTTGATTGGCTCATTATTGCTCACTCTATTAATAGTTAAATACATTTGGATTTGGAAAAGACATGTCCTCAACTGTCGAAAAATAAACTTAAACCTTTGGTGTGGACAACTAGGTGAGCTGAATACAGGGGAGTCAGTTGACTCCTTCTCACCTGGTCATAACACAATGAACATCTTTGTTGTAGTATGTGCTTTAGTGTGCCAGCCCAATGTTATGTCTGTAGTTGACGCAAAGATATGGGGCCTGCGATTAGGTATTGACGCTGGGTCAGGATTCGTGTACTTCTCGGCAGCAAAACTGGTGCTGCATCTGGATCGGATCAATGACTGTTGAGGGGCTAGCACCGGTGCCCGAGAAACGTGACTGATTCCAATGAAAAATAGTGTCTGATTCACTGGGTACATGATCGACACTCCGGAGGCGGCATATACACACACCTCACTCCCCCCACACACTCATCCCAGCCAACACGATGGCACTGGTTGCGCTGGAGCGTGCCATTCTATAGATGAGTCGGCTGGGGCCATAGAGAACATAGGGATGTGGCCTGGGGGTGGCTCAGGGCTGCACTAAGAGGTGAGCTGGTAAGCTGTGGGTCGCCAGTAGCAAAGGATCCTCGCAGATTGGGTCATCATTTTGACTGGCTGCCCCGATTTCCCCACTTCCCCCCTTTCAGACCTCCCCTCCCCTTGTTTTTGACCCCCACCCTCCCAACATCAGGGAGGCCCCCGGGAACCTCCCCCTCCCTCACTCTACCAGGCAGGACCCACCTGGGTCCAATCCCTGGCAATGTCAACCTGGCACACAGGTACCCTGGCAGTGTCACCTGGGTGACATTGCCAGGATGCCAAGATGGCATGCCAGATGCCAGTGCCAAGGTGCTCAGTTACCAGGCAGAGTGCGAGGATACCACCCTTCCATGACCACAATCACCTGCGGAATCTCTGTGTTTGTGTGGACCAGTACTAAACGTAGCCCTGCAAAGGTATCCTAGGCATGACCATTGAGTCCTGGGCACCAGGTTATTGTATATTTAAATTAGTTGTAAAGCTCATTTAACACGCAGATCTGGATCTTGCTAAAAGATCCAGATCATGACATCTCGCGAGATTCCATTGAACCTTGCAAGATGTTTCAAGCGTCGCGAGCTCCGCGAAAGGCCTCTCATGAGATTCAACAGCCTCGCCCTCAAACCGAGTCAGGCGCAATGAGGCCTCTGAGTCGTGCCCAAATACCCAACTTGGTGTTGGGACAAGGCTGCCGAATCTCACGAGAGTCCTCTCTCAAGATTCGCGACGCTCAAAATGTTTCGCGAGATTCAACGGATTCTTGCACGAATATGTGTCCGCTGAATTCACCTGGGACCCGGGATTCACCGGTCGTACCTGAGAGACCTCACCAGGAATCCATTTAGTACTGGTCTACACAAGCGTGGACCAGTCGTTACGGCACCTGGGGGGTGTCCAAGGCCATTGGCAAACCCCACGTGGTCGGAGACAGAGCAGGTGCACCCTGGCACTCCCCCTGGCATCTGGACACCATGGTACTGCCAGCCTGCCACCCTGGTATTGCCACCCAGGCACCCTGGGTCCGTGATTGACACTTCAGCACTTGACACTTCAATGCAGTGAGTATTATCTACCAAGTGAGACATTGAACCAAGGAGTGAACTTTCAATTGGCTGTGACAGCAGACAGGCCCAACAATTCCCCACCACTGCCTGGTGGAGCCATAAGCGAACAAAATTTTATAATAATTAATCAATTGCCTCTGGTGATATTGTTAGGGAACGGAGTATGATGGCCTTGGGCTGAATCGAAGCCTAGTGAATAAACTCAGGCCTACAGAATGGAGTATAGACTGACTGAATCTCAGCAACGGGTACACACATGAGGTACAAACAAGTTACAGCAAATGTCTGGGGAGGACTGACGCTGTTGGATTGGAAACAGAAAATCAGGATGCAGTCTGTGAAGTGTTTTAAAATCATCCTGGGGTCCACGTGAATCCTGCTGCTGTATTTGTTATGATTTTCATTTGATTGATCAGAGCTCTTTGATTACAATGGCAGTCATCTACAAGCATATCAATAGTTCATTCCAGAGAAATTGCCAGCAATAGCTCCTAACTTTATCCTTTTCATACGAAAATACTTATTAGACTCTAATGTAGTGTATCCATAGTGAACATTACTTTTGTTTGACTCACCTGTAACTGCAGAATAACCATTCCAACTTCATTGTTTTCGGGTACAGAAACTGCATAGGTGGACTGTGAGAATACAGGACTATTATCATCAACATCAAGAACTCTGATTGGTACAGTCAAGGTTGAGCGGCGAGGGTCCACTGCTCCGTCTGATGCCTCTACAAGCAGGTCATACTTATCTTCTGTTTCTCGGTCCAATGATGTCATTGTGTAAATGCTACCATTTGATGTGATTCTGAAAAGGTTTTGGAAGTTTGCCAAACTGTAGCGAATTTGTCCATTAACACCAGCATCTGGATCAGTCGCCTGAAAAGTAACGTAAGTATTTTAATATAGCCACTGTTTACACAGGACATTACAAAATTACTGTTCACATTTGATGCATCATACTTGAAGTTCTGAACTTAAAAAGGATTCTTGCTTATTCACATTTTAGATCCAGATAAGTTAGAACATGAATATAAAACATATTCAAAGCAAAATCATGTTCCTATTCTTGTCAAAGGTGCCATTTTGCAAAATGTAAGTGATAGAAAGCCATATTCCACAACATTTGTTGTGTTCATATTTGAAGGGATTGCAGAGCAGGTAAAGCAGTTATTTTGGTTCATTCATCATAAAATGCTTATAAAGGGTAGACAGAACATGCCTAGTTGCAGACTAAAATACTACTTATCTTCAACATTAGAAGAGTAAAGCTACTGTGCTAATGTTACGTTTACAATATTGCCTTCTCCAGTCATCTCTGTAATCTCGGAGAGAGATTAACAATTTATGCAGTTAATACCATCATTGCACCTTGCTTGTGTTAAATGAGTCACACTTCACATTCATTTCAGGCCTGTGCATCTTTACTCAATGCACTTCTGAGATTTTTTGGTGTGCTAACCGCTGGCCTCGGCAAGCTACTGCCTAATTGCTTAGACTTCCAATGTCACCTTTGGTGTGGCCACTCTGCCCACATCCTGCCCATTTCTAGCAGGAGCCAGCAGTCCCACCCCACAGTTTACCAGAAATAAAATACAGTGTCAACATCAATACATACAAAGGAGAGTTTAAATTGATTTAAACATCCATTTTTGGAAATGTATGTAGAATGAGAAAAATAGGTGAGTGAGTGGTCTGGAAAATCACAGTGTCAGTGAAATGTAAAGTCCTCTCAAATGTAGGGTATCAAAAACCATCACATCATTCAGAAAGAATTAAAACAAACCATTGGCAGCTTCTGCCAAAACTGGAGTAATGATCATAGAATTTACAGTGCAGAAGGAGGCCATTCGGCCCATCAAGCCTGCACCCGCTCTTGGAAAGAACACCCTACTTAAGCCCACGCCGCCACCCTAGCCCAGTAACCCCACCTAACCTTTTTGGACACTAAGGGCAATTTATCATGGCCAATCCACCTAACCTGCACATCTTTGGACTGTGGGAGGAAACCGGAGCACCCGGAGGTAACCCACACAGACACAGGGAGAACGTGCAGATTCTGCAGACAGTGACCCAAGCCGGGAATCGAACCTGGGACCCTGGAGCTGTGAAGCAACTGTGCTAACCACTGTGCTACCTTGCTGCCCCACGGCAAGGCAGAAACGAAGCAGAAAAAAAGCCCTAAAATGTGGAGACACAAACAAGCGATGTCTGCTCTCTCAGTTGAACAAAGAACAAAGAACAATGCAGCACAGGAACAGGCCCTTCGGCTCTCCAAGCCTGTACCGGTCATGATACCACCCTTGGCAAAACCCTCAGCATTTCCTTGTGCCATATCCCTCTACACCCATCCTATCCATGTATTTGTCGAGATGCCTTTTAAATGCCGTTAATGTATCTGCTTCCACAACCACCCCTGGCAGCACGTTCCAGGCACTCACCACACCCTGTGTAAAAAAGGTGCCTCGCACATCTCCTCTAAACTTTGCCCCACGAACCTTAAACCTATGCTCCCTAGTGACTGACCACTCCACCCTGGGAAAGAGTGCCTGCCCATCCACTCTATCCATGCCCCTCATAATCTTATAAACCTCTATCAGGTTGCCCCTCAACCTCTAACGTTCTAACGAAAACAGTCCGAGCCTATTCAGCCTCTCAGCACAGCTAACACCCTCCCGATCAGGCAACATCCTGGTAAACCTCCTCTGCACCCTCCCCAAAGCCTCCACATCCTTCTGATAGTTTGGCGACCAGAATTGTGCGCAATATTACAAGTGCAGCCTTACCAAGGTTCTATACAACTGTAGCATGACTTGCCAGTTTTTATACTCGATGCCCCGTCCAATTCAAGCACTTCATATATTTTCTTGACTACCTTGTCCACTTGTGTTGCCACTTTCAAAGATCTATGGACCTGTACATCCAGATCTCTCTGACTTTCTATTTTCCTAATAGTTTTGTCATTTACTGGATATTTCTCCTCCATGTTAGACCTACCAAAATGCATTACCTCACATTTGTCTGGATTAAACTCCATTTGCCATTTCTCTGCCCAAGTCTCCAACCTATCTATGTCCTGCTGTATCCTCTGACAATCCTCATCTCTATCTGTAACTCCACCAACCTTGGTGTCATCTGTGAAATTACTAACCAGACCAGCTACATTTTCCTCCAAATCGTTTATGTATACTACAAACAGAGGCCCAGCACAGATCCCTGTGGAACACCACTAGTTACAGCTTTCTATTCAGAAAAACATCCTTCCACTGCTACCCTCTGTCTCCTGTGACCAAGCCAGTTCTGTATCCATCTTGCCATCTCACCTCTGATCCTGTGTAACTTCACCTTTTGTATCAGTCTGCCATGAAGCACCTTGTCAAAGGCTTTACTGAAGTCCATGTAAACAACATCCACCACCCTCCCCTTATCAATCATCTATGTCACTTCCTCAAATAACTCAATCAAATTAATGAGACACGACCGCCCCTTCACAAAACCATGCTGTCTATCGTTAACAACTTCATTTGTTTCCAAATGGGTATAAATCCTGTCTCTGAGAATTCTCTCCAATAATTTACCTACTATCGATGTGAGGCTCATCGGCCTAAAGTTTCCTGTATTGGCCCTGCTACCTTTCTTAAACATGGGCATCACATTAGCTATTCTCCAGTCCTCTGTGATCTCACCTGTCCCTCAATATTCTGTGGTAAATCAAATTCAAAAACAGCTTTGTTTCTACTGTTACCAGACTCCTAAATAACCCTCTTATGGACTGACCTGCTTAATACTACACTCCTGTATGCTTCACCCAATGCCGGTGTCTATGTATTGTGTACCTTGTGTTGCCCTATTGTGTATTTTCGTTTATTTTCATGTACTAATGATCTGTTTGCAGAAAAATACTTTTCACTGTATCCCGGTACACGTGACAATGAACAAATCCTATCCGGTTCAGTCGACTTATCTACCGTAATGTCTTTTCAAACACCCAATACCACCTCCTTTTCAATGTAAAAGATCTCACCGCAATATTCAGAGACTATGCCCTTAGTGTTGGGTGGGGTTACTGGGTTATGGGGATAGGGCGGAGGTGTTGACCTTGGGTAGGGTGCTCTTTCCAAGAGCCGGTGCAGACTCGATGGGCCGAATGGCCTCCTTCTGCACTGTAAATTCTATGAAATTCTATGAGAACAATCAGTACTTTTAAAAGTGTTGTGAATGAAACATTCAAAGGTCCTTTCTCTTTAGAAATTCCATTGCAGTGGGAGCTTTTCCTTCTATTCATTCAAAGTCAGCACAATAGATAGAAAGTGCAATCTTTCTGCAAAAGCTAAAAAAGGTATCAGGTATTTACTTAAATATTTTGGAGCCATTCTGCATTCTTACTGAAGCAATGGCACAAAATATGTAAAGGGCACCTTGGCACATGCCGATAGAAAATTTCAGCAAATGGAAATTGGGTGCAAAACGCATTGATTACTTGCTGATCCATTTTTCTAATTTCCTAACACCTACTCTATAGACATATATATATATAAACCAGGGTAGGTGATCCAAATATCTACCTTCATAACTTAAACATAATGCCTATGGGATTATTCAATGAGAAGTTCTCAAAAGGGACATTATCACAGATTGTTGCATCTCTTTTCCTCACAAGCAAATATGACCATTTCCATCATGTTTGATGTAATTTGCAGCCTTCGTTACGACTTTGACAATGTTAGAAAAGAATGATTAAGTTTCAGTGCAAGGCACGGATTCTGAAATAGTGACCATTAATTTAGGTAGAAATGCTCATGCCTGTAGTAATTTTTTTTAAAGAAATATTTTTATTCTCCTCCTTTTTCACATTTTCTCCCAAATTTACACCCACCAACAATAAACAATAATCAGTAACAAATATTTCAATCCCCATATCAATAACAACGATCCCATCCTCCCACCAAACCCCAAACACTAGCCGCATGTTCACACAAACAAATGACAAAAAGGAATTAGGGATGACCCATAGTTGCCATTAACACACACAGCCCCCCTCCCTCCAACCCTCCCACCCACCACCCCAACTAATGTTCGATGCTATCCAGTTCTTTGAAAGTGCATAATGAATAATGCCCATGAATTGTAGAGCCCCTCCATCCTTCCCCTCAGTTCAAACTTAACCTTCTCAAGAGTCAGGAATTCCAACAGGTCACCCCACCACGCCAGGGCACAGGTTGGAGAGCAACCTCTCCACCCTATCAGGATCCACCTTCGGGCGATCAACGAGTCGAAGGCTACAACATCTGCCTCCGCACCCGTTTCCAACCTGGCTGGTCTGACACCCCGAATATGGCATCCTGGGGGCCCTGTTCCAGTTTCACGTGCACCACTTTAGAAATTACCCTAGAAACCTCCTTCCAGTAATCGTCTAGCTTTGGACATGACCAAAACATAGGAACGTGATTAGCTCCTCTTCCCCCCCCCGCCCCCGCCCCCCGCCCACCCCACCCCCCCGCAACATTCACACACATCTTCTACTCCTCAAAGAATCGGCTCATCCTCGCCCTCGTGAGGTGTGCTCTGTATACCAACTTCAGCTGTATCAGCCCCAACCTCGCGCATGAGGTGGAGGCATTCACTCTCCGGAGCATCTCACACCAGAACCCTTCCTCCATATCCTCTCCCAACTCTTCCTCCCACTTAGCTTTGATCCCTTCCAGTGGTGCCTTCTCCTCTTCCAAAATAGCTCCGTAAACCGCTGACACTACCCCCTTCTCCAGACCCCCTGTCGTCAGCACCTTCTCCAGCAATGTGGAGGCCGGCTCCACCGGGAAGCTCTGTATCTCCTTTCTGGTAAAATCTCAAACCTGCATGTATATAAACATTTCCCCCTGCTCCATCCCATACTTCACTTCTAGCTCCTTCAATCCTGCAAACCGACTCCTAGGAAACAGATCTTTTAGTGTCTTAATCCCCTTCTCCTCCCATTTCTGAAAATTTCCATCCCACCTCCCTGGCTCAAATCTATGGTTCCCCCGAATCGGCATTTCCCTTGACACTGCACCCAACCCGAAGTGTTGGCGAAACTGCCTCCAAATTCTCAATGAAGCTATTATTACCGGACTCTCTGAGTATTTCCCCGGGGCTATCGGGAGCGGCGGTGTTGCTAGTGCTTTCAATCCCGACACCCTGCACAAACTCGCCTCCATTCTGACCCATTGGGGATCAACCCCTCTGACCCAGCTCTGCACCTTCTCCACATTCGCCGCCCAGTAATAATACATCAGGTTCGGAAGACCCAAACCCCCTGCCTGCCTTCCCCTCTGTAGCAGCACCTTTCTAACTCTGGCCACCATCCTGTGGTGATGTGCATCGTTGTAAATACATGTAAGCTAGACAGACACTAGAGGGAGCACCAGAAACATCACACACACACACTCAACCAATAGATAAGTTAGATGGGAGGCGACCAATGGACATTCACGATACACAAGGAGGTGACACGACCATTACACCAACCCATACATAAAGGACACCACACACATGATCACCCCCTTTTGCCAGTGGAGACAGTCAATGAGGAGAGGCACAGGGTTGATTCATTATCACATCCACCACGTGGAAGACAGCAGCTGGTTAGTCAGTTTAGGTAGCTACAATAGGATTAGCAGTAGTGTCGAACTCAAGTTATAAAAGTGTACATAGTGTAAATAAATGAGTTGAAGTTATTTACACGTCGCGACCTTCCTTGACAAATGCAACACAAGGAGGCCGCTTATGTTACAAAGGAAACATAACAAAACATGGTACCAGTAGTGAACTGCTTAAATCCAGATAGCCATACCTCAGCGTACAGTGACAACCAGCAATACCCAGGCAAGATGTACAAGCTCCGGGTTCCGCAGCCGCTCCAGTGCCAAGGTGATCTCCGTGAAAACTGGCAGCGATTCCGGCAAACGTTTGAACTGTTCCTGGTGGCAGCCGAACTTAATGACCAGGTCGATGATGAAAAAATAGAGTTTCTCCTCCCCATCGCCGGTGCAAGAGCAGAAGAAATCTTTAAAAAATTCAAGTTCTCCAAGGGGCAAAACAGGTACGACTTCCAGGCAGTCCTGGACAAATTCGCCAAATACTGTGAGGAAAACACACTCCAATCGGCAAGGAAAGGTAAGAAAAGCGCCAGTACTCACCTCGAGGCCGAAATCCCGGACCAGAGAGCGATTTGGGTCGAGGTTGGCGGCCATCCTGCTAAAGGGACTACACTAGCACAGTTGCGTGAGAAGTGCGCAGAACCGGAAGGTTCGTTTGCGCATGCGCGAGAAGCCGTGCATGCGCAATCAAGAAAACGGCCATCAGTAAAGGAACAGCGAACTGCACATGCGCAATCGCTTCCTACGTGCTACGTCACACGCGTCATAATGACGTCAGAGGCCCCAGACCGCACCAATTTGAAGGGGAAACGTCCCAAATCCAATTTAAAGGGGAAACGTCCCAAATCAAAGAAAAAAATCTTTAAAAGCTGTAAAACAACCTTCCTTCACCTAAAATGACAGCACAATGCCTCAAATTGAACCAGGAAATGAATTTAACCGCCGAAGAACCCTACAACAAGCAGTTATCTACGCACAAACCAATGATTCCAACCTCAAATACTTCGATACCGACCTTTACATTTTCTCTGGACCTCGCATGCCCAATGACAGCTCCGTGGTCCTATACGACTATGACTCGGACGAACCTTTCGTGTTGCACATTGGCGACCCCCGCATTGAATCCGACGCAGGTGCGGATTCATTTTTCGGATTTGAGGATCTTCAACCCAGCAGATATGACGTCCCAACTCATCAGTGCAGGATGATGCTGCAGCCTGAAATTAAGAGACAGAAAGGGGTACAAGCCCACAGAGAGCGGCCTGCTGCCACACAGAGCGTGGTCCACGCCCCCCTCAGGGTTCCCGACTCTACGAAAGAAGACATGCAAGACTCCACACCGCAGTCCTTGCAGGAACAAGACGCGACTCCAGTGTCACAAGACTCCACAGCAAGCTCATGGACAGACAGCACAATTGCAGAAACGCATGACTCCGATGCGCAGTCCTTGCAGGAACAAGACCATGAGGGTCTAGCAACCTCCTCTGACCAACTAGCGGAAGACGATGCAAGTCTGCCATGCTCACGTAAACAGCAAGAAGGCTATAACAGTCTACCACGCTCCACTGCACAGCAGGATGACCATGACGGTCTATCATGCAATGAAGGGCACAGCGCTGATGACTGTTCAAGCCCAAATGAAGACAAGCCAAAGGAATCGCCTCTTCCAAGCCCGAAGAAAAAAGGATTATGCGCTGACCTTCAGGATCATTCTAGCCGAAGAGATATTAATAATGCTGCACAGTCACAGAAGGATGCTGAGGATTTGCTAAAGAAATTGCTTGTATGTCTAACTTGCAAGGAGCAAACTGAAAATCGCCATTGCTTTAGTACGGATCGAAAAAATGGACAAGACATTGATCCTCATTTAATGGAAATAACACAACCTGAATCATATCTACAGCAGGGACAACTGTCTCCCTTCAACACAAAACCGCAAAGTCCCAACTACAGAGACCAGCAGTTAGTCAGTAATGACTCTTCAACCCCTGATGGGAATATTAATCGCATTGAACCTCTGCACACTCCACTGATAAATGAGCAGAACATTGGAGCAAGAATCCTGAGGACACCGGCATCGAGTAGCCAGATAAAGCACTTAAAACCCCAGCAGTTTCAAGTGAACCAATTGTGCTTTCCAGTGATGGTGAAGATGCAGATAAGGTCGACCCGATTATCCATTGTACCACATTAACTCCAGAGATTAACTCCAGAAATTGTCTGGGGAGTAGAATGTGGGCAATTGAGAACAGTAAAAGGGAGACTGTGACTGTGCCAGTCCCAGCAAAATCAGAGCCAGAGACTATGAAGGCATGTACATTCGAAAAGGATGCATATGAAGTAACTGAGAAGAAAATTGAAACGGACTGTTCTTTGGAAACTAGTACAATGACGAAAGAAACATTGGATCTAACATTTGATGCCCTACATATGGGAGAAATTGAGGGAAATGAACAAGGTTCTGTAATGTCCGGGGGAAGATTTAAAATTCCAAAGAAGAAAAGCCCAAATGAAGGACAACGGCAAGACAAGGACAGTCCACCCACATTGTTTGCACCACCAGATGAAAACTCTGACAATTAACCCAACCCTAGTGAACAGCAAGCAGCTACTGAAGATCTATCCACGGTATGTGAAACGAGTGACGACAGCATCCCACTTCCCATGCAAAAGGTACAAAGTGACAGACCTCAGCTAATGCGTACAGAGGCACTCGACGATCACGGTGAGACCACTGGTGACTCCGGTGACACCACACTACTTCCACCCTCAACTGCTCGAACCTCTCCACTAGTCAATGCATTCCTGCATGTTCCGACTCCAGAAGTGCAGCTTCAAGACATCTCAGCTGACTCCCGTGAACCTGCTAAGACTCCGGACGGGGAGCATCAACACAAAACAGACCAGACTCCAGATGGGGAGCAACCATACGCCGACTCTGATTCACGTAAGCCAGACTTTACTCCAGACAGGCAGTGTCGCTACCTCAGTGATGGCATGCTCAGGGTGACAGCAGATGCCACAACGACAGGAGATGGATCACGTGACAATCACACTGGGTCAGCAATAACAAGCAGCAGCTACAGTCCAAGAGGAATACACCAATTTTCACCACAGCTATGCCCACACATTTGTTCCACACCGACAGTGCAGCCAATGACAGCTCATGCTGGACAAAACCAGTATTCTAGCCTGCAGCAGCCAGCACTCTATGCAGCATATTCTCAAACAGGCCAGCACTACGGATTGCCCACTAATGGAATCAAGACCGAAGGAGGACTACCGCCAGCGCAATCTGCACTACAGACTGGATGCCTTAGTTACTGCCCAGGATTTGCTGCACCACAGCCTGGCCAGACAGCATATTCCTATCAGATGCAAGGTTCTAGTTTCACACCATCACCAGACATTGATGCGAGCAGCAATTCTGTCTCCAAACCGACATGCTTCAACGCTTCTCAGCAGAATCACCCTTCCAGCACAGCATGTGGCCAGAACCAGTATGCACAGTCTCATCCGACATCTGGCACATCCATGACCTCGAATGACACTGTTGATGGTACCTCTTCAATGTCAACGACCTATCAGCTACAAGATGCCATCTGGCCGCACCACCACAAACATAAAAAGAAAAAAGAAAAAGACTCCAAATCGGAAAGCGCAGTGATTCGACCACTTTTTGGTTCCTGTTGATGGCGTTCATAACCAAGAGAGACATTTGACCATGATGATTGATGGTTTATAGACTCACATGAATGATTTGGACTTATTGTTTAATCACCGTTCCCATGACTTGTATATACCTTACCTTCTCTACCTGTTCTTTGTTCAGCTTTTCTTAAAGTGTACAGAAAATATGAACATATAAAAAGGGGAGGATGTGGTGATGTGCATCACTGTAAATACATGTAAGCTAGACAGACACTAGAGGGAGCACCAGAAACATCACACACACACACTCAACCAATAGATAAGTTAGATGGGAGGCGACCAATGGACATTCACGATACACAAGGAGGTGACACGACCACAGGGGGGCATTACACCAACCCATACATAAAGGACACCGCATGCATGATCACCCCCTTTTGCCAGTGGAGACAGTCAGCGAGGAGAGGCACAGGGTTGATTCATTATCACACCCACCACGTGGAAGACAGCAGCTGGTTAGTCAGTTTAGGTAGCTACAATAGGATTAGCAGTAGTGTCGAACTCAAGTTATAAAAGTGTACATAGTGTAAATAAATGAGTTGAAGTTATTTACACGTCTCGACCTTCCTTGACAAATGCAACACAAGGAAGCCGCTAATGTTACAAAGGAAACATAACAAAACACTTCCCTCCCCATATGAACAAAGTAATCCTTCCCTCAATCTCTCTGAAAAAAGCCTTTGGCAGGAAAATCAGCAGGCATTGAAAAATAAACAGAAATCGCAGCAACACGTTCATTTTAACCACCTGTACCCGACCCGCCAGTGACAGAGGGAGACCATCCCACCTTGCCAGATCAGCTTTCACTCTCCCCACTAAACTAGAAATGTTGTACCTGCGGAGCCCACCCCCCACCCCCGCCACCCGAACTCCCAGGCAACCTGCGCCCCCAATGCCTTTAGTAATTTAACCAAGGTTGACAGATATTGATCAGAATGTCATGTTGTTGCAGTTCGTATGACAAATCATTTTCTTGGTATTTTATTCAATATTCACAATAATACATATGGTGGCTAGAAGACACCTCGTTGCACTAACTTTACATCTTGATTGTAGCATTTCTGGGGGAAAATTTACAATTTCCCACAAAGGAAGATCAAAGCAGATGAAGATGAGGTGTAGTTGTGTGGAACATGAAAAGGGAATGATTTCAAGATCCACTGAATTACCTTTCTTCATTGGAAACTGTTATTGGTAAGTTATTATTCAACACCTACTCTGAAATATTGGTCAGATACTATACAGAAACATTTAAATAGCATCGGGCTATTAATGGTAAACATACAGAAGCTGAAGTATGATTCCATAAACTCTCACAGCATTCTACTAAGGTTTTGAACGGTAATGCACTAATGAATGTCATTATTACCTTCTACTACAGAATACACCAGGATTTTATTCAAGTTATATAAGTAGACGTTGCTGCCCTGAAAATTTTCTGGCAGCATTTTCTCCAGATGACTGTCTGATTTGTGGAAAAGATGCAAGGATTCTCACCCTGCTGTACGTCGGTATCGACTTTGAGGTCTTAATGTTTCAGACAAATGTCCTTTATATATATATATAGACATACACTTTGGAGATTTTAAATGTAAAGATATGCATTTTAGCTATTTTAATTGTTTTGTTATTTTGTTTTGTTCAGCTTGGAATGTGGGAACAACCATGATGCACGGTGTAAACATTTGACTTGGGAAAGCTACTTGTTTCTCCCCTATCAAACCCTTTATATCACAATTTCATTCTCATTTCTTTTTAAATTGTTGAGCTACGTACTTTCTTTCAGGCCAAATGAAAAACATCAAATTTCTGAATAATTATTTCATGTCAGGGTTCTGTGCCTTACAGTTCACAGTCATGATTCTACCATCTTGTCATTATCAATTATTCATTTAAATTAAATTTTATTTGGAATAACCTTTTTGTTGTTGCAAGAAATACTTCAAGTAAAAGGAGCATCCAGTCAAAGGTTCTAATTCTGTAAATGTCTTTATTAGGCATTTCCACAATAGTCGTCACTTCCAGTGGTTGTGTCCTTTTCTACTGAGGCACAGTTTGAACCAGTGAAAAGACTGTTGAAAATCTATTAACAACATGTGAAGTTGTTAAACCGGGCCCAGGACCTAAAATGTCATCACCCAATGTACTTCCAACAAAGTTTTTCACATTGTGTCTAAGATCTTAGAGCCATCCTGTACTCTAAAACCAAGTAGGACCAGCACTCTAGATCACAAAGGACACGCATTAGGACTAATTGGCAAGCTGTCCTATTCTTAGATCATGATCTTGATCAAGTGCTATGCATCTTAAATAATGGGTGATATGCCTTGAAGATTTTATAACCTCCCGCATTCTATATTTTTGGCTGATAATATCTCAGATCAAAGTAAAAGGTATATCTCTATTCCCTATGCCTTTTGAGAATATATTCAATACTTTTCTTATCTAGCTCGGTATTTGGTATTGTGCATGGAATCATAACAGTAATTAATGAACAAAAGTATTTAACAACAGATGAACTGTCAAATAAGTAATGTACATACACACTACAGGTATGGCATGAACTGTGCGTATGTTATCCGCAAGGGTATCTCAACTTGGAGCACTGGTTCATGGAGGATTTTTAATTATATTTTTGGATTAATATGAGGAGTCAAGTGAAACCCTTGTGAGAATAAACAGCCCACTTGTCTTGTAACAATTATTAAATACAAATTATTGAATAAAGAAATGACAAAAACACACGAACAGGACAATACTACACTATGACAATCCTGCTGCAAAATGTATCTACGAAGCCTGAAATCTTTTAAACTTCCCCATTCCCCAAACAACACCCAAATCCAATAGATTTAAGTCAAAGTGCAAGGTTTCTGCACTGCGTTGGCTCTAAGACTTAGAGGCGGTTAGATATAAACTGACCTCCAGGCTGCTAGATGTAAACTGGTCCCTCTGCTTCTGAGAGTGCTGATATTACACTATTGTTCCCCTTCCCCAGTCCCCAAACAATACCCAAATTCAATAGATTTAAGTCAAATCCATCTTATAGTTTCCACACAATACAGGGATGATAATCAAGTTTGGAAACGTCTTGTCCTGTTCCGGCGAAGATATTTAAATTGCCGTAACAAAGGTTTCTGCATTGCGTTGGCTCTAAGACTTAAGAGGCGGTCAGATGTAAACTGGCCTCCAGACTGCCAGATGTAAACTGGTCCCTCTGCTTCTGGGGTGCTGATATTACACCATTGTTCCCCTTTTATTCTACACTCTGTGTATTTGGCTGTCTGTGCCTCTCACATTCCATGACTCCAGAAATTAACATTGGTATACCTCACTGATCTCCCAATCATCTAGGTAAGCTGTTTCAATCAATAGGCCGTTCATACCTAATTCTATCTCAATATCTACTAATTTTGTTCCTGGCTACTGCTGTTGCTGGGCAGATTTCTACCTGTTGCTGGGCAGATCACATCCTATTATGTCATGTTAAATTTGTGTTACTGCTGTTACTAGGCAAACCCATGACAAGTAGAAATCTTTCTAACTAGATAGTTGAAAGGAAAATAACAAAAGATAGCAATCTAAAAACTGTGCAATTCTCTGTAAATAACTTAATAAAATGTTTTCATTGTAATTTTTCACATTGCATGAACTCACCTATTCTTCATTCTGGGCAAGGAGAAACAGTTCTTGTTGTTTCTGTGATTGGGCAGGATACAGCTTTATTGACTTATGCCGTGCTCAGATTATCTTTTGTTTTTGGACAATGCTTTCCATTATTAGCAGCTTTGGTTCTATGTCAATAGTTACAGAAGGATCCTGAATTATATGCACCTATGTTGGCTGACCAACCCAGCCTGGAGGCTGGCTTGATTAACTGATGAGTTAATTGCATCAAATTTTCGTTGTTGCCAATTTCCAACATTTCAATTCAGTTTCAAACAACAAATCCTCTCAGCCAAGTACTGAGATTGATTCAAAGTCAGAAATCCTTTTGAATTTCAGAAGTGAATTTGGTGAGATGTATCACAGAGGAATCTTGAGAGTAACTTGTTTTCATGACCTCAGAGCCTTCGTAGCTAGGTGAGACCCACTGTAGGAGGCTTGGAGCCATTTGCCCATGTGGCTGATTTCCACAAGTCATGTACAAGCCTCAATGAAAAACATTGGCCCCAATTTTAACTCTGCCCACTTGGCAGCATCTGGGTAGCTTGGCTGTGAAGGTGGGGCGATGGCACATAAAACGAGGAAAGTCATTTACTCTTTCCCACCATGTTCTGATATGAACTACTCTTTTGAAAAAGTGAGAAGGGAAAGCAGTGGGGCCTATTTAAACATGCAGATCATATCCGATGATGTCACTGAGACCTAAATTTCAATTTTAGTAGACAAGAATGGGGGTACAGTGTATCTTTGATTGTGGGCCAGTAGAAGTCCAGTTAATTAAGTTTTAAAATGTTATTGTTGCTTTCCTCAAGGACTTGAGAAGGGATATTCCTTCATGTCGCACAAAGAAGCCTTTGGCATTCCTTATATCAGCCTCCTCCCTTTTCGTAGTCAGATGTTCCCGAACCATATAAAGGAATGTAGGCCCACAGTCCCCAGATAGCTCGTAGTTTCCAACCCCACCCACTGGCCAACTGTGGATCTGGCCAAGTTCAATGAAATTTCTTCTAATGAGTGATTCCACATCCCCAGATTTCCTGGGTTTCCCACTCACTTCTGGACTCATCAACTATTTAAAATTAGGAGCATTCTTGATCAGTGCCAATTGCTCCAACAGGTTTTTGCAACAGTTATGCACTGACATGAAGACATGTCCTTCAAATCTTCAAACATGGGATGAGTTTTCCACGCAACTCCCCACGTTTCACAGCAGCGGAGGTGGCCCACCATTGATTGGCGGTGGGATCCTCTGGTCCCACATTTCTCAACAGGGTTTCCTATTGAATGCACCCCTCACTGCCGGGAAATCAATGGCGGGGGTGCACTTTTGGCGGGACCAGAAAATCCTGCTGGCATGAATGATCGTAACATTTTGGCCATGGACTGTATTCCTAAAGAATTTTCTAGGAACTGCTTTTTGCATTTTAGTATCGACACTCTCAATGTGGCTAAGATGGTTCTCAAGAATCAAGTTATTTTACATACTCTGGGATCGATTCAACTAAATGGGAACAAAGTCTCATAGTGAGCACGTTTCCTGGCGCTCGCAGCACTGAGAAACACACGGCTATACATCGGAACTGTGCTGGTGCCACCTGGCACACAGGCAGTGTCAGCCTGGCACCTAATCTCTGAGGCCCCCAAAGCCCGAATGCATTATGGGAGGGTCCCCGGCCGCCACAACACCCACGAATGGCACTCCCAGCCTGATTGTGGGTGTGCAAAAAATGCCAGCTTGACAGTGCCAACCTGGCACCCTGGCAGTGCCCATGCCAGCTGGCAATGCTATCTCAGCACCTTGACAGACTGGCACCCAGGTGACTCTACCAGGGTGCCAGGTTGCACCAGCAGTGCCAGGGCACCACTCTGCCCAAAGGGCATGCAGCTGGGGCCTCCAATCCACTGGGAGACTCCAACAAGTGCCGTTCCATCTGGTCCCCATTTGTGTGAACCAGTGCTGAACAGCACTTGCCTGAGGTCTCCGAGGCAAAGGAGATGAATCGCAAAGCCTCAGATACCTTAGGAATCTACACATTAGAGTGAGGCTAACTGTCTCGCTCTAATATGCAGATTTGCCAAAAAGCGATCCCGTCCATTACATCGCAGTGTCTCGAGAGATCACGGTGGATCTCTTGAGGTGTTGCAAGCCGGGTAGATCCCGGGAGCAGGGTCTCCCGGCTTTTGTTGGCCACGCTAATCCGCAATCTAATTGTGTGAATGACACTGTACAATATGGTTATTACTAGTAAGGCTTCCACTGTGTAGGCCAGTGAATACCACCTGATGAGGTTCTTACACCGCGTGGAGGTATCGGTGGCTGGGTGTGTGTGCGGTGTAGTGTCCGGGCTGGGGGTGTTGTGTTGGGTGGTCGTGTTCGGGGCCTGTGTGGTGAGGGGGGTAGAAGTGGATAACGCGCGCAACTGGACTGTTCCAGCGACGATCATGATGCCAATCATCAGGGTCGTCTTCATCTTGTTTCGGTTTTCCTTCACCGTCGAGTGTCTTTGTATCTCTCTAAGGGAACAAGCATAGTGTCTGTTATCATCATGTTGTTTAACATCTCGTATGTCCGTCTGTGTCTCCTTAACATCAATTTTCCCATTATAATCGTCACCATATGTGACTCCCTCATTTTTCTTTTTTAACAACCATTTGCAGAGACAAGACATCCCCACAAAAATTCTGTGACACAGTGCGAGCACTCTCGCAGCTTGTGATCAATGAGCTGAGTGGGCGGACAATTTCTCCGTCCTCTGCAAACTTGTTTTTCCAACCAAGTGTTTCTTACATGTGAAAAGCATGTGGGGGGATAGCAACCAAAGGGTTACCGGGAAGGGCATAAATAGTGGCAAAGAGCATTCTTTAAACCACAGACTCGAAAAAAAACCCAGAAAAAGAGTTTTGAAACCAAGTAGTCGAATGGGGTGGTGCGTATGATCTGCGGCAGGGCAAGAATGGGTGGGTTCCCCGGGTAGGGCGGTGATCAGTGCCGTTGCTCCACTACCCGAGCTTGGCTGACCAAATGTATAGGGGGTCCCCAGGCAGGGCGGGGATCAGTGCCGTTACTCCACTGCCTGAGTGACCTTCCAAGAGCGGTCCGAATTTGTAACTATATGGATTCCAGACAAACTTGTTTCACTAACTGCCTTGTGGCGTCAGGTGAGTACTGCCATGTGGCATCAGGCGAGTAATTATGGCTGCATCAAGAGCATTGGTATGAGGCCGAAAGAATAAACTGTATCAAGAACTTCAGTGAGATCGACACAAATTGTTGCACAAAGAAGAAACATTCAACATTTAAAAAAATAACAAATTAAAGAAAGAAAAGCGGGCAGGCTCCATCAGGGTACAGGACACAGTAAATCTCCTTCGGTTCCTGACTCTCATCATTTGGACACCTCAAGATTCCATTTCAAAAAGATTTGCAAAGGGCTACCATGTTGGGAGTCAGACTTATAGCTGTCACCATCTCCCGGGTGCCAAACTCTTTCATGGAGTTTGCGTGCTAATGCGGCTTGTGCCGTGTGGGGTCCATTTTGTCATTTCTCGTCAAGCGACAGGAATCGTCACGGTGCCAGAGCTTCATGGTCCCTAGGGAGGTTGTCAGGGGGGTGTCGCTATCGTCGGGTGGCGGGTCAGGTTCCGGATTGGGCAGATAAATCGTTTCAAAGGGGCTGAGAGTGTCCTCATCGGGGTCTTTGGACCTGTAGTGACTGGGGCCTGGTTCGAGGGATCTTTGTTCGGGTCTCTCAGGGGCTTCAGTAATGCTGTCGTTGTCGCTGGAAGCCGAATCAAGCGTCAGGGTGAAATTTGATTCTGGGGCGTGGTCAAGGTCTTGTCTGTGGATGTGCTGCTGCTGCTGGGGGAGGGGGAACTCGGGTTGTCAGTGGGCGGGTCTTCATTGTCTGCCATCGCCAATGAGAGGTGGTGCGAGTGGCTGCACTGCGTTCCATAAACCTTCAGCTGATTTACATGGAACCATCCTGATTTTCCGTTTGGAAACGTGATTTTATAAACCGAGGGGCTTACTTTGTGTGAAATTGAATAGGGTCCTGCAAATTTAGGGGAGAGGAACAAACTAGGGTTGTACAAGGTGATCATTACTTGCTGTCCGACTGTATACTCTGTCGGGTGTACAGTTTTGTCAAAGCAGACCTTACTCTGCTTTTGTTCAGCGCCTAGTCGAACAGCTGCAGCGAGCTGTGCTGCTTTAATATTCTCTACCATGTGCTGGACTGCTTTCTCATGGGTCAGGGCGGTAACTGCGGGGCTGGCCAAATCAAGTCCGAATAAGTATTCGGTACCCTTCATGGATCGTCCAGTCATGAGGATATGGGGTGTATATCCTGTCGAGCTCGACACTGTGTTTGTAATAAACATCAGCGCGAATGGGAGCACTGTGTCCCATGTTGTATTGTGCTGCTGCACCATTTTCCGAAGGGTGGCCTTTAGCATCCGATTCATGCGCTCCACAATGCCGCTGGACTGCGGGTGATAGGCAATGTGGAACTTATGTTTAATTCCAAATATCGTCATTACATTTTTCATGACCCTTCCCGTAAAGTGGGAACCTTGGTCCGACTCAATACTACGGGGGAGCCCCATCTTGTAAAAATCTGTTCTGTTAAGACCTTTGCGGTGGCCTTGGCTGTGTTTGTTCTCAATGGGAATGCTTCGACCCATTTCGTAAATGTGGCTATCACCACTAACACATACTTGTAACCATTTCTGCAGGGGCGGAGGGGGCCAATATAATCCAATTGGAGATCTGTCCACAGGCTATTTACAGGGCAAGTGTCTCGGAGCTGGGCTTTTCTCACATACCTATCGGGGTTGTTTTGAGCACAAATTAAACAGTTGTCGACGTAGTGCGACACGTCGGTTTTCATCTCGGGCCACCAGCAGAGGGGTCGGAGGTGGGCAAGGGTGGATTCAATCCCTTGATGTCCATGTCCGTCATGGAACTTGCAAATTTATCTTGTTTCTGTCCTGGGTGGGGACTACATAAACTCCATCTTTGAGAACGATTCCCTCATGGACCGTCAAAGAATTTTTAAATTTTTCATAGGGGGCTGGGAAGGTTCCTTTTAAAATCTCCTTTAATGCTTCGTCTACTTTTTGTGTCTGGGCTAGGTCTTGGATGTTGGTCTGTGAGACCTGAACTGCATGTACTGGGGCACTCTCGGGGGGTTGCCAAAAGTGGCCATGTCGTGAGCCTGCCTTTGCTCGGACGTCAGCTTTCACATTACCGGGTGGGGAGGAGCGATGGTGACTTCTTACTTTGATGATGCCGTATTCTCTGCCTTTAGCTGTCTGAAGGATATGTTTGAGTAGTGGGGCTGAGGGTAGAGGTTTTCCATCCACGGAAATTAATCCTCTCGATTCCCACAGGGGTAGGAATTCCGTAAGGCTGTTGCAGATGTACAAACTGTCCGAATATATGTCTGCAGGGGTCGGGAATGAATCGGGGTGCTGGACAATGTAAGCAATGGCCGCTAACTCGGCTGCCTGTGAAACTAAGTGTCCAGGCAACTTTAAAGCTGTCTCTTCTAAAGCGCGTCCCTGCACATCCTCTACATAAATGCCACAGCCTGTTATGCTTTTTCCCTCAAGGACTGTGGAGGATCCATCTACATAAATTCTCAGGGCTTTGTCTCTGGGCTGGGGTCCGATACCTGTCTTTCGTGGTACCGACTTTGGAACAAAGGGTCCTGTGGTGTCTTTTGGGGCTATGATCTCGCACTCATGAGGGGTCCCTGAATAATGCAAGTGATCAGCCAGAAACGTGTGCGTTTTGATCCGTTTTACAGTCTCGTCCCTGTAGGAGTAGGGTCCATCACGCTGCTCAAATTTGGCTTACTGTACCGTCTTTTAGTCTGACATCCAATAAAAGCTGTGTCGGAGTGTGCTCGGTCAAAATGGTTACTGGATTGAGTCCGGTTATGTATGAGAAGTACTGTACCGTCCAGAAAACTGCTAATAGGTGCCTCTCGCAGGCTGAAAATCCTTGTTTGACCGGATCTAAGACCTGTGAGGCATAGGCTACGGGTCCCAGACGATCGTGCCTTTCCTGCAGGAGTACGGCTGAAAGGGTGCGATATGTGGTCGCTACCTCTATCGCGTACGGGGAGTGGGGATCGGGGGCTTGCAAAGCGGGGGCTGTGCTCAGGGCACGTTTCAATACATCCACGGCATCCGTGTGCTGTTGAAGCCATTTCCATGCTGCCTGTTTCTTTAGTAAATCAGAGAGTGGGGCTGCCTTTGTGGCAAATCCGTCGATATGATTCCAACAATAACCAACCAGTCCTAAAAATGACCAGAGGGCTGTAACGTTTTGGGGCAAGTGCAAATTTATGATGGAATCAATCCGTTTGAGTTCTATTTCACGCTTCCCACGAGTGATGACTGTACCTAAATAAGTGACCTTTTCCTGAAGAATTTGGGCTTTCTTGTCAATTTTGCATCCAATCGTTGTAAGGAGTTCCAATAATTCAGAAAGAAGCAAGATGTGCTCTTCCTTGGTGTCAATCTGTAGGAGCAAGTCCACATACTGAAAAAGGCATTCCGGGTGGGAAAATTTAGATAATCCGTTTGCCAATTGTCTGTGAACAATGGAGAGGGAGTTGCGGAAGCCTTGTGGAAGGCACGTCCACGTGTACTGCTGTCCCTGGAAGGTGAACGCAAATGTATACAGGCATGCTTTGTCCAGTGGAATAGACCAAAAGCCATTACTGATGTCTAATACCGAAAAACATTTCGACTTGAGTCCCTTTCTCAACATGGTCTCGGGACCTGTGGCAACGGTGGGGGCTGCCAGGGGAGTTACTTTGTTCAATTCTCCGTAGTCGATGGTCAGTCGCCATGATCCATCGGGTTTTCTTACTGGCCAAATAGGGGCATTATTTGTCGATGCAACGGGTCGAATCACGCCTTGCTTCAATAAGCTTTGATTTACCTTGGCTATCTCTCCCTCGGCTTGCTGGGGGAAGCCGTACTGTTTCTGGGGCTTGGGATCGGGACCTGTAATGTTTATAACACATGGAATTTTACCGCAGTCATGCTTGTGCTGGGCAAATGCTGTCTTATGTCTTTTCAAGACCTCCCTAACTGCTTTGTCTGTGGTAATGGTTTGTGGATCAAACCAGTACTCTCCTACTGAGCTGATTCTATGGGCATAATCTCCTACTGTGAGCGTGGCAGGGGCAAGTGCTGCTCTAGCAATTTTCCAGATGCATCGGTTGACTGGGTCGAATGAGAAGTTGTGGGTACTCATGAAATCGATACCTAGAATGTGTTCTGCTGCCTGGGGCAAGTCTACTAAAACAATCAAATGTTTTATCCTAATATTAGCGAGCTGTACGTCCACAGAGGCTGTGATGTGTCCCTGCTGGAGGTGTGCTGTAAAGCCACTAAGGGTAATGGTATCCGCAGTGGGCCAAATCTCTTCCTGGAACATGATGGAGGAGTTTAATGTGGTTCAGGACCCTCCTGTGTCCCAAAGGAACTCTACAGGGTGTCCCCGGACTGTGCCTGCGACTACCGGTCTTCCGGACGTATCCCAAAGGGTATTGCAGACCCAAGTAGGGGAGCCTGAACACCGTCAATCAGTGCCACTCGTGGCCGAATTATCTGGTCGGGTGCTAAAGCTGTGAATGGGTCGGGTATTGTTTTGGCGGGGGGCGTTAGGGTGCTGATTCCTTTGCTGCTTCGGGGGGGGGCTTGACATTCTCGAGCATAATGTCCTTTCTGTCTGCAATTATAGCATTCCTGTGTCTTGGGGTGCTGCACTATACCTCTGCCTTCATTTACCCATGCGGGGTCTTGATGTGCCCATACAGGGTTCAGTGTGGCGTCTACTCTCTCATGTTCTGTCTTTTTCTGTATCGACTGTTCCCAAGCTCTGGACAATCATTTCAGAACCCACACTTCATTGTGTGCTGCGTCTGAGGGGTCATAATTGGCACAAGCCTTCTGTCCAGCCTCTATGGCATGGGATACTAACGTACGGGTCCATTTGGCCATATTGTCTGTTGATAAATGGGTGCAGGCTAACTCACCGAATGCCGCAGTGAAATGGATCCAAAGGCGTCCAGCAAACGCTGTTGGATGCTCTCCCTTTATCTGCCTGCACCGGTTGAGTCCGTCTACCGGATCTCCTCTGTTATATCCTATGGCGTCTAAAATGGCCGTTTTCATTTCTTGGAGGCTACCTCCTCCTACATTTTGTGGGTCAGGAAGGGCTGAACTAACGGAGGGGTCTAAGCACATAACTATGAGCTTAACCTGCTCCGGCTCGTCTAAACCATACATCAGGGTTTGTTGTTTAACTAACTCAAAAAAGTGATGTGGGTCCGATGTGGGATGGAAAGTATCTACCTTCTTGAGGGTGTCGCATAACTGGGTGATCGATAATGGGGTGGTGTACACGAAATCGGGTTGATCTTCCATGGTAACCCTGCGCTGTGTGGTGATGGGGTTCATTGGGTTGGATGCTGCTTGTGCAGTCGCTGGTGCGGGTGCTTTTCTCTTCGGGGCCTGGGGGGCTCTATTTTGATTCTCGGTCTCGCTTACGTACCGTTGGGCCGTTTCACTAAGTACCTGCCAATCGCGGCCGTCTTCCTGGTCTAGCTGTGGGCCAAAGTTGTCTCTAAACCCACTTTGAACTGATAGCAGGGATTGCAACCTTGCAATTTGCTGCCTGCATTTGGCACGGTCCACCGAACTCTGCCTCTGTTCCATGGTGGAACTGTGGAGTGCTTGGAGGGCTGATTTTAGGTCCTCACATTGTTTCTTTATCTGCTGTATCTGATTCTCTGTCTCTTCTCTTACCAGTACAGCACGCTATGTGTCCTGGTAGGCCTTATCATATTGGATTTGGAAGCTGCTAACGTGGGCGAGACAGGATTGATGTGCCTTCTTGACATCATCCATTTCCTTGTCCTTCGCTGCTAACTGAACATAGAACATAGAAAATACAGCACAGAACAGGCCCTTCGGCCCACGATGTTGTGCCGAACCTTTGTCCTAGATTAATCATAGATTATCATTGAATTTACAGTGCAGAAGGAGGCCATTCGGCCCTTTGAGTCTGCACCGGCTCTTGGAAAGAGCACCCTACCCAAACTCAACACCTCCACCCAACACCAAGGGCAATTTGGACATTAAGGGCAATTTATCATTGGCCAATTCACCTAACCCGCTCATCTTTGGACTGTGGGAGGAAACCGGAGCACCCGGAGGAAACCCACGCAGACACGGGGAGGACGTGCAGACTCCGCACAGACAGTGACCCAAGCCGGAATCGAACCTGGGACCCTGGAGCTGTGAAGCAATTGTGCTATCCACAATGCTACCGTGCTGCCCTTGAGAACAAATAAATCTACACTATATCATTTTACCATAATCCATGTACCTATCCAATAGCTGCTTGAAGGTCCCTAATGTTTCCGACTCAACTACTTCCACAGGCAGTGCATTCCATGCCCCCACTACTCTCTGGGTAAAGAACCTACCTCTGATAGCCCTCCTATATCTTTCACCTTTCACCTTAAATTTATGTCCCCTTATAATGGTTTGTTCCACCCGGGGAAAAAGTCTCTGACTGTCTACTCTATCTATTCCCCTGTTCATCTTATAAACCTCTATCAAGTCGCCCCTCATCCTTCTCCGTTCTAATGAGAAAAGGCCTAGCACCCTCAACCTTTCCTCGTAAGACCTACTCTCCATTCCAGGCAACATCCTGGTAAATCTTCTTTGCACCTTTTCCAAAGCTTCCACATCCTTCCTAAAATGAGGCGACCAGAACTGTACACAGTACTCCAAATGTGGCCTTACCAAAGTTTTGTACAGCTGCATCATCACCTCACGGCTCTTAAATTCAATCCCTCTGTTAATGAACGCGAGCACACCATAGGCCTTCTTCACAGCTCTATCCACTTGAGTGGCAACTTTCAAAGATGTATGAACATAGACCCCAAGATCTCTCTGCTCCTCCACATTGCCAAGAACTCTACCGTTAACCCTGTATTCCGCATTCATATTTGTCCTTCCAAAATGGACAACCTTACACTTTTCAGGGTTAAACTCCATCTGCCACTTCTCAGCCCAGCTCTGCATCCTATCTATGTCTCTTTGCAGCCGACAACAGCCCTCCTTACTATCCACAACTCCACCAATCTTCGTATCGTCTGCAAATTTACTGACCCACCCTTCAACTCCCTCATCCAAGTCATTAAGGAAAATCACAAACAGCAGAGGACCCAGAACTGATCCCTGCGGTACGCCACTGGTAACTGGGATCCAGGCTGAATATTTGCCATCCACCACCACTCTCTGACTTCTATCGGTTAGCCAGTTTGTTATCCAACTGGCCAAACTTCCCACTATCCCATGCCTCCTTACTTTCTGCATAAGCCTACCATGGGGAACTTTATAAAATGCCTTACTAAAATCCATGTACACTACATCCACTGCTTTACCTTCATCCACATGCTTGGTCACCTCCTCAAAGAATTCAATAAGATTTGTAAGGCAAGACCTACCCCTCACAAATCCGTGCTGACTATCCCTAATCAAGCAGTGTCTTTCCAGATGCTCAGAAATCCTATCCTTCAGTACCCTTTCCATTACTTTGCCGACCACCGAAGTAAGACTAACTGGCCTGTAATTCCCAGGGTTATCCCTAGTCCCTTTTTTGAACAGGGGCACGACATTCGCCACTCTCCAATCCCCTGGTACCACCCCTGTTGACAGTGAGGACGAAAAGATCATTGCCAACGGCTCTGCAATTTCATCTCTTGCTTCCCATAGAATCCTTGGATATATCCCGTCAGGCCCGGGGGACTTGTCTATCCTCAAGTTTTTCAAAATGCCCAACACATCTTCCTTCCTAACAAGTATTTCCTCGAGCTTACCAATCTGTTTCACACTGTCCTCTCCAACAATATCGCCCCTCTCATTTGTAAATACAGAAGAAAAGTAGTCGTTCAAGACCTCTCCTATCTCTTCAGACTCAATACACAATCTCCCGCTACTGTCCTTGATCGGACCTACCCTCGCTCTAGTCATTCTCATATTTCTCACATATGTGTAAAAGGCCTTGGGGTTTTCCTTGATCCTACCTGCCAAAGATTGTTCATGCCCTCTCTTAGCTCTCCTAATCCCTTTCTTCAGTTCCCTCCTGGCTATCTTGTATCCCTCCAATGCCCTGTCTGAACCTTGTTTCCTCAGCCTTACATAAGTCACCTTTTTCCTCTTAACAAGACATTCAACCTCTCTTGTCAACCATGGTTCCCTCACTCGACCATCTCTTCCCTGCCTGACAGGGACATACATATCAAGGACACGTAGCACCTGTTCCTTGAACAAGTTCTACATTTCACTTGTGTCCTTCCCTGCCAGCCTATGTTCCCAACTTATGCACTTCAATTCTTGTCTGACAACATCGTATTTACCCTTCCCCCAATTGTAAACCTTGCCCTGATGCACGTACCTATCCCTCTCCATTACTAAAGTGAAAGTCACAGAATTGTGGTCACTATCTCCAAAATGCTCCCCCACTAACAAATCTATCACTTGCCCTGGCTCATTACCCAGTATTAAATCCAATATTGCCCCTCCTCTGGTCGGACAATCTACATACTGCGTTAGAAAAGCTTCCTGGACACACTGCACAAACACCACCCCAAACTATTTGATCTAAAGAGTTTCCACTCAATATTTGGGAAGTTAAAGTCGCCCATGACTACTACCCTATGACTTCTGCACCTTTCCAAAATCTGTTTCCCAATCTGTTCCTCCACATCTCTGCTACTATTGGGGGGGCCTATAGAAAACTCCTAACAAGGTGACTGCTCCTTTCCTATTTCTGACTTCAACCCATACTACCTCAATAGGGTGATACTCCTCGAACTGCCTTTCTGCAGCTGTTATACTATCTCTAATTAATAATGCCACCCCCCCCACCTCTTTTACCACCCTCCCTAATCTTATTGAAACATCTATAACAAGGGACCTCCAACAACCATTTCTGCCCCTCTTCTGTCCAAGTTTCCGTGATGGCCACCACATCGTAGTCCCAAGTTCCGATCCATGCCTTAAGTTCACCCACCTTATTCCTGATGCTTCTTGCGTTGAAGTATACACACTTCAACCCATTTCCGTGCCTGCAAGTACTCTCCTTTGTCAGTGTTCCCTTCCCCACTGCCTCATTACACGCTTTGGCGTCCTGAATATCGGCTACCTTAGTTGCTGGACTACAAATCCGGTTCCCATTCCCCTGCCAAATTAGTTTAAACCCTCCCGAAGAGTGCTAGAAAACCTCCCTCCCAGGATATTGGTGCCCCACTGGTTCAGCTGCAACCCGTCCTGCTTGTACAGGTCCCACCTTCCCAGAATGCGCTCCAATTATCCAAATACCTGAAGCCCTCCCTCCTACACCATTCCTGCAGCCACGTGTTCAACTGCACTCTCTCCCTATTCCTAGCCTCGCTATCACGTGGCACCGGCAACAAACCAGAGATGACAACTCTGTCTGTCCTGGCTTTTAACTTCCAGCCTAACTCCCTAAACTTGTTTATTACCTCCACACCCCTTTTCCTACCCATGTCGTTGGTACCAATGTGCACCACGACTTCTGGCTGCTCACCCTCCCCCTTAAGGATCCTGAAGACACTATCCGAGACATCCCTGGCCCTGGCACCCGGGAGGCAACATACCTTCCGGGAGTCTCGCTCGCGACCACAGAATCTCCTATCTATTCCCCTAACCATTGAATATCCTACAACTATTGCTTTTCTATTCTCCCCCTTCCCTTCTGAGCCCCAGAGCCAGACTCAGTGCCAGAGACCTGGCCGCTAGGGCCTTCCCCCGGTAGGTCATCCCCCCCAACAGCATCCAAAACGGTATACTTGTTTTGAAGGGGAATGCCACGAGGGATCCCTGCACTTTCTGCCTGTTTGTTTTTTTCCCCCTGACTGTAACCCAGCTATTCTTGTCCTGTACCTTGGGTGTGGTTACCTCCTTGTAATTCTTCTCAATCACCCCCTCTGCCTCCCGGATGATCCGAAGTTCATCCAGCTTCAGCTCCAGTTCCCTAACACGGTCTTTGAGGAGCTGAAGTTGGGTGCACTTCCCGCAGGTATAGTCAGTGGGGACACCGGTGGTATCCCTCACCACCCACATCCTACAGGAGGAGCATGTAACTGGCCTAGCCTCCATCCCCTCTTACCTGACAGAATATAGCTGCCCTGTGGACTAACTAGATCTCCGCCCTCCGACCCTGCTCCCAGTCAGCTACACTTTCTGTAAACTCCTGGCTCTCTTCGCACTCTTTGCGGAAATGTCGGAAACAAAATGAAAGGAGCACCTTACTCCCTCCTCACCTAACTCCCTCGGTCACCAAACTCTCACTATCGCACTCAAAAAGCACCAAATTCAGCACTCCCTCGGTCACCAAACTCTCACTATTGCACTCAAATGCACCAAATTCAGCACTCCCTCGGTCACCAAACTCTCACTATTGCACTCAAATGCACCAAATTCAGCACTCCCTCGGTCACCAAACTCTCACTATCGCACTCAAATGCACCAAATTCAGCACTCAGTGCAAACAAAGTCTGCACTGTAGGGGATCACTTTTATACTGTGAATCTAGCCTCTGAAAACTGGCCTAATCCAATTAACTAATTAACAAGCTCCAGCTGCAAGTGCCTACAAGTAGAAGCCTGTTTAAAGCTGATTGAAAATTCACCTTCTTCTAAACCAAACAGCAACTTTTAAGTTAATTAACTAAATAAAAGAAAGACTAAACTTTAGATAAAAATGAAGCCTTATACTCCCTCGGTCACCAAACTCTCACTATCGCACTCAAATGCACCAAATTCAGCACTCAGTGCAAAAAAAAAAAAAAACTGCTCCCGGAGCTGTACATTTAATCTCTCGCATTCACTTAAATCTCCCTCTCTACTTTTCTCCTTCTCCTCTAGCTGCTTGCGGAGCATCTTCACGACCTCCTCTGTGCCTTGCAATTGTGCCAGACAGGACACGATTGCCATCGGCTTACGAACCTCAGTCAAACTCTTTTTATGGATCTCGGTCAGGCTGTCCCAGCAGGTCTGTCCTCTGCTGCCAGGACCTGTCTCTTCATTCGCGCAAAACTCAGACCATAGAGGCCATCCTTTCCCCTTTAGATACTTCCTGATCTCTTCTTCCCATATGGTACACTGTTCTGATCTATTGGTCGCTGCGACCTTGGGCTCTTGTGGATGCATGGCCTTCATGGCCATCCCTACAAATACTCTGTCTTTTACCAGAAATTTGGAACAAGGGGGAATAAAGTGGTGGTGCAAACACGGGTACGGCTTCAACTATTTTCCGGTTTACGAAACTCCCGAAAGTTTCACGCAACAAAATCTATCGAGTTTACCTTATATCCCTTTGTCAGTATGCATGCAAATTACACACTTCCGAATTCTGGAGGTTTGATCAAAACTGGTTATCGCTTGTGGTTTCTTTTACTTTGCCAATTTGGATTCTAATTCAAATGCTTCTCTCAGAGTGACACGGTCACTTCTGGGTCGAGTCCCACCAGAGTCACCAATAACTGTTGTGCGTTTTCTCTACTACTTGGTCTTTTCTGTGGCTCTGTTCCAATTAGGGCAATCAGTGAATTTGCCTTCTTTCTATATTGTCTATGTCCGAATGCTTAGAGTCGCCAGGTATCGAATGATACCACCACAAGTTTCAACCGGCTATCGATCAAAGAGCCAAACACCAGTTAGTAAGTTCAAAGTCAAGGGTACTTTATTTCCATACAATCAGTCATGCAACATAAACACTACTAGTCAACAACACCTATTACTAAGACAACCTGTACTTAACTTCGGGCACCTGGCTTAGATCAGGAAACAGTGGCCGCTGTTCAATTCTGTATCTCTTGGGTTCGAAGTGGTAACTGCTGCTCAGCTGGGCTCATCCGTCTGTTAGTGGGTGTTGAACTCGAACTTGCTTCTGGTGTTGCTGCAGTTGGCAGTGGCCGTGACCAGGGTAACAAGGCCAAAAGAGAGTGACCATATGGCGAACTCTTCTTTTATACTCGGGGGGTTTTCGTGCTCTTTTGGGTGGTCCTTCAATTTGGGCCTTACTAATTGAGTGATCCCTGATCACTCTGTTCATTGCCTTAGCCAATAAATGGGTGGGGATCTGGATGGCTGGGCATGTCCCAAGCAGTCATTGACCCCGTTGTTTGCGTTTCCCTTGGACAGGGAGTGGCACCAAAATGTCTGGGACTGTCCCGGTTGCTGGAGTACCAGTCCTTTGTTTTGGGGAAGATGGGCCATCACCTGATAATCGGCCTGATTAACATGCTAATGGGACGGAGTTTTGATGCCGTCTGGACTTTGCTGACAAATATGCATTTCAGGCTCTGAGCCTGCCTGATTCTTGGCTTGTCCATTTTACCCATCAGTCTTTGCGAGTTACTCTGTACCTAGTTGGAAGTGGCCATCCCCAATGGCTACAACGGGCAGCATGGTCGGCGCAGGCTTGGAGGGCCAAAGGGCCTGTTCTTGTGCTGTACTTTTCTTTGTTCTTTGTTCTTTGAGTGGTGGGTGCGAGCCTTAAACATTGACCATACCCATGAAGGATTAACGAAAGCAATATTGTTGGAGAAGGTAAAAAAAATTGCTAGGGATTCTCCGGCCGAGTCCGCCTGGTGACTGGCGAATCCCGCCCAATGTCAATGGACTTCTCCATTGTTCATGTCTCACCAGTGGCGTTCTTGCAGTGGGCGGGGCAAAAGAATACAGCCTATTGTCTCTCTCCAAACCTCAAGACTCAAGTAGAGGGACACAGGGTTTCAACAGCTGGGAGTATAATGGCTACGATTTAACCCAAAGGCCAATGAATCAAAGTAAATCAGGATCCGGTAACTCTCTCAAACAAGAAGAGATAGAAGGGAGATAGTTGAAGCTGAGACAGGCTGGAAAGAAAGGAAGAATAGTTAAGGAAGGGTACACCAGCCCTCGAACTTTAAAAAGGAGAAACCCAGAGGGAGGAGAAATTGGTGGGAAACTACACTGTGTCTTTCCAATGTGGTAAACTAAGCCAATTAAAATAAAATTGTTGGTATGCAAAGAGAACTACAGGGACTCCCACTGCCCCACCAGTATCAGTAGCCATGAAAGTGGTCAGCCTATGTGCAAACATGACAGATGGCCAGGGTCACTATCAGAAATTTGAATTCAAGGGGAAAATTATCCCAAACGCTTCAAATGAGCCGAAAAAGGATGTCAGTAATCTCTGAGACGCTGCTTGCTGTTGGAAGGTACTACCCCACAAAACTCAAAAACAGCCCAAGGAAGCTGAGTGAACTGAACAATTACAGCAGGAATCTGTAATGTTGCAGACAGCTGAGAAGGTTTCAGAAAACGTACAGGGGGCAATACAGCCTTTGAATGTTGAAATGCCCCACAGAATTAACAGGGACAAAGAAAGTCTACAAACAGGGTGAGGGACAGTTTTGGAGATACCCATCTAGTTTTTTAATAACAATCTTTATTAGTGTCACATTAACCCTGCAATAACGTTACCGTGAAAATCCTCCAGTCGCCACACTCCGGCGCCTGTTTGGGTACATTGAGGGAGAATTCAAAATGTCCAATTCACCCAACAAGCAGGTCTTTCAGGACTTGTGGGAAGAAACCAAATCGCCCGGAGGAAAGTCACGCAGACACGGGGAGAACGTATAGACTCCGCACAGACAGTGACCCAAGCTGGGAATTGAACCCAGGTCCCTGGCGCTGTGAAACAACAGTGCTAACCACTGTGCTACCGTGCCCCCAAAGTTAAAGTTACAGAGCTTGAAGAGAGACACATGTGCATAAAAAGGTTGATGCCTAGCCAAATAAGTTAAAAGAGACAGATAGGTGATCCACCAAATTCCCAAATCAAAATGCCCCGTAGAAAGGATTGAGATTGAAAAGTGATCCAAAAGGGTTAATGGCAGCTATCACTGAATTTAAATGTCTTGTCTGGACTGAAATAGCACAGGAACTGATTGCACCTGTCGGTGCTGAATCTCAAAATTCAGATAAAGACTTAGATGCCACTGGGCTTAGTTCAAAACATGGCTGGGATAGAATGATTTGTGAATTGAGGAGCAGATTTAGAACGTTCGAGACAAAAGCAACAATTCAAAGCACAGGAACTGTCGACTTACTTCAAAGAGAATTAAATAAGATCTAATCGAAGTGAAATGAGTAAAAAGAGAGAGATTTAAAAGTGTTCCAAGGACAGACCAAACAAGAATATCATGCATTCTTACAAGAACATAAAAAGCATTTCAATGACACTCCCGTAACAGCAAAGAGACAAATCAAATTACTGGCACAGCAAGAGGCCATTGCTAACTCAAAGGGAGAATTTAAAAGGTTTACCCCTGGGAAGTGAACAGAAAACATTCCCAGGTAATGAGGCAACAGTTGATTTATCTACCAACTTAACTGACTCATTCTTTATGGAATCTAATGCCGTAAATGCTACAGAAAGAGAATCCTGTGACGTTCAAAAGCCAAACCCAATGCAAACTGTTGTAAAGATTGGGAAAGAGTGAAGACGAAATCCACCAGATAAAATATATTTGGGAAATATTAGGAGAGGGCAAAGGCAACAGGATAGTGCATTGCAACAGCCACCTGTGTAAAAATAAAGTGTATTTCTTTATTTCATTTCCACAATGTAATTTTCTCCTCTAAGGTGGGAGGTATAGGGGCTTTTCACAGTAACGTCATTGAGGCCCACTTGTGACAATAAGCTATTATCATTATTATTATTAGGTACATCACCACTGTGTAATTATGACATTACAGTTTTAAGGACAACTGTTTTAAATGTACGTTTCTGTTCCAGTCCTAAATTTTTCAAAATGCAAATATGGACAGATAATCTGGCACCTTTCGGTTTGTACTGTCAGACTCTTATCTCTCAAGCTGTCTGTGTGGATTTCCTCCAGGTGCTCTGGTTTCCTCCCACAATCCAAAGATTTGCAGATGAGGTGGGTTGGACATGATAAATTGCCTCTTAGTGTCAAATGTTTTATAAATTTAGAGTTCCCAATTATTTTTTTTCCAATTAAGGGGCAATTTAGCATGGCCAATCCACCTAACCTGCACATCTTTGGGGTGCGGGGGTGCAACGCACGCAGGGAATGGTGTCAAAGGTTCGGTGCAGATTGGGGATGAGGGGCAGGGATGATGCTCTTTGGGAGGGTCAGTGCGGAATTAACATAGCAGACATTTCTTTGTATAAAGGATGCTGTAAGAAGCCATTTTTGTGTGTGGCAGTGTGAAAGATGGGAGCAGCTCTCAGCTGAAACAGCCATGAATCAGAAGTTGGAGCTTGGTTTCCCTGTCACCTAGATTTACTGAGTAAGGCATCCAGAAAAAAAACATCTCCGGGTTGCTGAGAAGAAACCTGGTAATCATCAAGTGTTGGTATCTGAAATTTCCAGTAAGGGAAAGAGCATTTACTCCCTCCCAGCATCTGCTCTACCTAGCGAGTTGACATACAAAGAATACCTATTCAGCTTCACATGACATCGCAACTGCTCAAACGAACCTGAAGATTCAAACCCGTCACTTGGGAAAGGAATTCAAGCAACAGGATTGCAACAATATCTCAGGCATTGATTTGAAATCTTATCTTTAAGTTTTATTTTTATTTTTAGTTCACGGACCATTTTGAGGACCCACCTTTCACGTAGTCATGATAAAGGGAAGAGAACTGGGGATTTCAGTTTACTTCTCCTTCCCTTTCCATAACAACAATATTGACATATCTCCAACAAGGGAATCCGGTTCTTCTTTCAGGGAGCTGCTGGTTATACGCAAGAATAAATTGCAACACATATATTGCAATTATCATTTTAAGCAGTGCACTAAAATTATTCTGAAATTTATCCTGCAAGGCACCAGTCGAGGTGTCTAATCATCAGAAGCATGTTTAATGCAGTCTGAGCGGTCTTCTGTTATAGCTCTGCCAAATGGGGAGGCAGTAGCATAATGGCACAGTCCCTGCACTAGTAACCCAGAGACCCAGAGTCATGCTCTGGGGGCCCAGGTTCGAATCCCGCCTTGGCAGATGGTGAAATTTGAAAATCTGGAATTAAAAACCTAAAGGTGACCATGAAACGATTGTTCTCAAAACCCATCTGGTTTTATACTCTATGAATGAGGGGAGATCAAATTGAGATATACAAAATGATAAAGCTATGGATAAAGTAGACGGGGAGCAGATGCTTCCTCTTGTGGGGCATTCTAGAATGAGAGGTCATAGTCTTAGGATAAGAGGTAGCAAATTTAAAACAGAGGAGAAACAAATTCTCCCAAAGCATTGTGAATCTGTGGAATTTGCTACCCCAGAGTGCGGTGGATGTTGGGACAGGTTGAAGGGCTATGGAGGTCAGGCTGGACGGTGGAGTTAAGGCCAGGATGAGATCAGCCATGATCGAATGGCGGAGCAGACCCGATGGACCAAATGACCTAATCCTGCTCCTATATCTTTTGAACCTCTGGTTCACTAATGTCCTCTAGGGAAGGAAATCTGTCGTCCTTACCTGGTCTGGGCTACATTTGTCTCCAGATGCACACCAATATGGTCAATTCTTAAATGCCCTCAGGGATGAGCACTAAATGCTGTCCCTGCCAGCGACACGAACATCCCATTAACGAATAAAAAAATGAACCTATGTCAATTTATAGATTTTCTTGTTTGGTCTAAGATTCCGCAGAGTTTACTTTTGGAGTGAACAACCCATCTTGGAGAAGACTGTTAATATTTTGTCAACTACATTATTACGATTTTTAAATGTCAATTACATTATTAATGTTAAGAGAAACAGGTGATGGGTATTATTGTCTTTGAGCATATATAGAAATGGGGGTAGCTGGGACACTCGGTTTGTGAGAGAAAAGCTGTGAACAAGTCAATAATCTCTTTTGATAAAGAAAATTTCTGTGTCCATGTATTTACGTACAGAAATCATTGACGGTTGCAGGACAGATTGAAAGCATGATCAATAAAACAGATGGCATCTTGGGCTTCATAAATATGGCATAGAGTACAAAAGGGAGGATGTAATAAAACACATGTTAGGCCTCATCTGGAGTATTGCATCCAGCTTTAGGCACCATTCTTTAGGAAGGAAATGAAGGCATTAAAGAAAGTGCAGAAAAGATTCATGAGGATATCTTTAGAGATGAAAAATTTCAATTGTACAGATAGATTGGAGAAGTTGGGATTGCATATTCCCCATGGAGAAGAGAAGATTGAGAGAAGATTTATCAATGGTATTCAAAAGCGTATGGGGCCTGGACAGAGTAGATCGGGAAAAACTATTCCAATTCATGGAAAGATTGAGAACTAGAAGGGAACCGATTTAAGGCAATTGCAAAAGAAGCAGTAGCGACAGAAGGAACACTTTTTAATGCAACGAGTGGTTAGGATCTGGAATGCACTGCCTGAGAGGGTGGTGGAAGAAGATTCAATCAATGTAGTCAAAGGGCAATTGGATCATGATTTGAAAAGGAAAAACGTGCAGGTCTACAGGGAAAAGGTAGGGAGAGTGGCACTGGATAATTTGCTCCTGCAGAGAGTTGGAACGGACACAAGAGGCCTTCTTCTCTACTGTGACCATTCTATAATTCTAAGAATCACATAAGGCTATGTTAGGGACATTGGTCAAAAGCTCAGAAATGAAAGTAGATTTTAAGGAGTATCTTAAACGAAGAGAGAGAGAGAGATAGAAAGGCAGATAGACGAGGAGAGTTCAAGAGCACAGTGCAGCTAAGGCAAGGCTACTAATGACGGAATCTGTGGTGCATTTGGTTTAAGCAAGTTTTGTAAGCCTACCTCTTACAGTGTTAAGTCTTGTCAGGCTATAGTTATCTTGTGCAGTTGTGCCTCTTTGCATGATAAAATAGGACTGAGTCAGCACGGCTTCGTCAAGGGGAGGTCACATCTGACAAATCTGTTAGAGTCCTTTGAGGAGGTAAAAAAAGTTAGACAAAGGAGAACCAGTGGATGTGATTTATTTAGATTTCCAGAAGGCTTTTGACAAGGTGCCGCATAGGAGACTGTTAAATAAGTTAAGAGCCCATAGTGTTAAGAGTAAGATCCTGGCATGGATAAAGGATTGGCTGACTGGCAGAAGGCAGAGAGTGGGAATAATGGGGTCTTTTTCAGGATGCCAGCTGGTGACTAGTGGTATGCCTCAGGGGCCAGTGCTGGGACCACAACTTTTCACAATATACATTAACGATTTGGAAGAAGGAACTGAAGGCACTGTTGCTAAATTTGCAGATGATACAAAGGTATGTAGAGGGGCAGGGGGGCTGCAAAAGGACTTGGACAGGCTAGGGGATTGGGCAAAGAAGTGGCAAATGGAATACAATGTGGAAAAGTGTGAGGTTATGCACTCTGGAAGGAGGAATTAGAGCATAGACTATTTTCTAAATGGAGAAATGCTAAGAAAATCAAAAGCACAAAGGGACATGGGAGTCCTTTTTCATGATTCTCTTAAGGTTAACGTGCAGGTTCAGTCGGCTTTAGGAAGGCAAATGCAATGTTAGCATTCATGTCAAGAAGGCGAGAATACAAGACCAGGGATGTACTTCTGAGACTGGATCAGGCTCTGATCAGATCCCATTTGGAGTATTGTGAGCAGTTTTGGGCCCCCTTTCTAAGGAAGGATATGCTGGCTTAGGAAAGGTTCCAGAGGAGGTTTACAAGAATGATCCCTGGAATGAAGAGCTGTCGTATGAGGAACGGTTGAGAACTCTGGGTCTGCACTCGTTGGAGTTTAGAAGGATGAGAGAGGATCTTATTAAAACTTATAGGATACTGCGAGGCCTGGATAGAGTGGACCTGGGGACGAGTGGACTTGGAGGAAAAACTAGAACCAGAGGACACAATCTCAGACTAAAGGGACAATCCTTTAAAACAGAGTTGAGGAGGAATTTCTTCAGCCAGAGGGTAACAAATCTGTGGAACTCTTTGCCGCAGAAGACTGTGGAGGCAAAATCACTGAGTGTCTTTAAGACAGAGATAGATAGGTTCTTGATTAATAAGGGGATCAGGGGTTATGGCGAGAAGGCAGGAGAATGTGGATGAGAAAAATATCAGCCATGATTGAATGGCGGAGCAGACTCAATGGGCCGAGTGGCCTAATTCTACTCCTATGTCTTATGATCTTGCCAAATTTAAGGTGATACCCATGTTATTTCACAGATTCGCTTACGCAAAATCCATTACTCTGCTCAGTTTTGCAGCTAGCTTGCTTCTATCAGGTACTTTAACCCTAGTTTTAAATGGGAGAAATTAATGTTGTGTAGTAATTAAGTAAATTTGCATGTTCCGCACTTGCTTTTCAAGTAATTAAGAAAAGAAAACATTAATGCACTAGATTCATGAGAACAGTTTTTCCCAGCATTGAATTCATGGGTGGACATTTATGGACATAGGTTAATGCCCACCCAAATAACGTCAAGACACAAAATAACTATTTCTCAAAGTAAAGTTAGCAGGTGCACCAATTCTCACAAATAAAAGTCCAAAGAATCCTACTCACAGGTAATTCTAGTCACAGTCTCTGAACCTAAATTGAACCCAGAGTGAAGTGACTACTGTTGCCGTCGAAGAGGAAAAAGCTCCCCACTTTAAAAAAAATCTGTTTCTCTTTTGGTCTCTCAAAATGTTCTAACACATAGGCAGCACGGTGGCGCAGCGGTTAGCACTGCAGCTCAGGTCCAATCCCGGCTCTGGGTCACTGTCCATGTGGAGTTTGCACAATCACCCCGTGTTTGAGTGGGTTTCGCCCCCACAACCCGAAGGTGTGCAGGTTAGGTGGATTGGCCATGCTAAATTGCCCCTTAATTGGAAAAAATGAATTGAGTACTCTAAATTTTAAAAAAAATGTTCTAACACAAATTACTTCAAGGCAACCAGGATAACAACGCAGTAAAGCTGGCTTCACACTGTATGGCAGCATTCCCACTTTAACAGAATCTACTTGCTTCAGACCACTTGCCCACCATCCTCTCCTGCCATCCCACAAGGAAAATTCTTCGAACTTGAAGGCGATACCTCTAATTATTCTGTCATGGGGGAGGGTGGGGGGGGGTCCTTTTGAAGGGAAATACACTGAAGTTTATTCATTGTGGTGATGAAGGAAACATGGAACCCAATTCACGCACAGCAACCTCCCACTTTCAATGAGCTAAGTGATCGGTTAAACTGTTAGTAATGCTGGTTGAGGAATAAATGTTGCCAAGTATGCCAGAGAGAACTCCTGTGATCTTCTTCTTCGATATAGGTTTTTAAAATTCAGAAGAGGTTTGATAGCAATACTCGGAAAGGATTACTTTCTCTGATTATAAAGTCAGTGACAAAATCATCAAAGTGTGCCACGAGAGAGAGAGAGAGGTCAGAAGAAAGTTTTCTTACGCAAAAGTTTGCCACATGGAGTTGTTGAGGTAAAGACCGTTACATTTTTGAAACGAAATTAGTCAATTATTTGGAAGCTGAGAAGGTTACAAGTATATGGAAAAGTGGGAGTGGAAGTGGAATTAGTTTTGGATTACTCTATCAGCAATCAGTCTAGACAGAGAGTCAGAGAATTGCTACAGTTCAGAAGGAGGCCATTTGGCCTATTGAGTGTGCACCAACCTTCCGAAAGAGCACCCTACCTAGGCCCAAACCCCCATCCTATCCCTGCAACCCCACCTAACCTTTGGACACTAAGGGGCAATTCAGCATGGCCAATCCACCTAACCTGCACATCTTTGGACTGTGGGAGGAAACTGGAGCACCCGGAGGAATCCCATGCAAACACGAGAAGAATATGCAAACTCCACACAGACACCCAGTCGAGGTCGGAACCAAACCCAGGTCCCTGACGCTGTAAGACAGCAGTGCTAACCACTGTGCCACCATGCCGTGGTCCACATGGTGGACCAAATGACTTCTCTTGTGCTGTAAATTTTCTAGTTCCTTGCTTATAAGTTAACTTTCACCACACTTGCCATTCTTTATGGACAATGGCAACAAAGTGGTCAATACGGTCATTGAAATAGCAAGTCCATTTTAAAAATGACTTTTGTCAGGTAAATGAGCTTATGTTTCATGTAAGAAAATGCATTTGGGCATGTTTGCACTCAGATCACATTTTGTACTTTATTCAGTGGCTGTTTCCGCAATCCATCTCTGGCTGTTTTGGTTACATAATAAAGACAGGGATCAGCAGTCTCTCAAAGTTCATCCAATATCACGGTTTGTCGAATTACATGTAAGAGGATGAAACAAAGGTCAGCTTATTGACCATAAGACCATAAGACATAGGAGTGGAAGTAAGGCCATTCGGCCCATCGAGTCCACGCCACCATTCAATCATGGCTGATTTCAACTCCATTTACCCGCTCTCTCTCCATAGCCCTTAATTCCTCGAGAAATCAAGAATTTATCAACTTCTGTCTTAAAGACACTCAACGTCCCGGCCTCCACCGCCCTCTGTGGCAATGAATTCCACAGACCCACCACTCTCTGGCTGAAGAAATTTCTCCTCATCTCTGTTCTAAAGTGACTCCCTTTTATTCTAAGGCTGTGCCCACAGGTCCATAAGAGGTCAGTTCCTGAGCATCTCTCTGCTGTTGACGACACAGTGGGAAGCCTCATGAGAAGAAAGCGATAAAATAATTCCTCTCTGCTCCACAAGTCTGGTCAAAACCTTGTTATTTCAGTAGCCATCATTCAATATGAACTACAAAGGTGGCTTTGATGAAGGTACGTTAAAGAGCAGTACCAGATGTTTATGGTTCATGGCAACGATGACGGTCTGAACATACAAATAGAAATTAAAATGCAAGTAATTCCAGACCAAGGCTTTTGTCTTCATCAGATGACATCTTAGTTACATGTGTCAGTATTTTGTTGGTGTGCACGTGTAGATTTAGTCTTTTTTGGGGGTATGTGAAGGTTGACTAACACACACAACAAGTTCAGCCTTCTGAGAATCAAAATCAGCCTTTTCAATGTTGCACAAAAGTTTTTGTTTAAAGTTTCATGGGCTTCCATGCTGGACTGTTTTGGCTTCAGTGCTATGTCAATAGGTGAAACCAGGATGAGCCTTTCTACTTTCTGAATGATGGTAAGGGCTTCCATCAGTGTCAGTTCTTCTTCAACCAACAAATGAAGGAATGGAAAATGTTGTTGATGAGTAGCTTCATTTGGCAATTCTCCCCTTTACCAATGCCTTGGAAAATTTAAAGATATTTCATGAAGATTTAACCCACATGGTTATTTATGATTTGGTGAGACATTTGGGTAAGATTGAAAACATTTGTATTGTCGTAGCTAGGCAAAATGGCATTACCTTGTGCCACGAAGCTTCAAGTGTAAGCTTCACTTACAAGTGCTTCTGACTATCACACAGATCTTAGAATTTAGTGCAGTAGGAGGCCATTCGGCCCATCGAGCCTGCACCTGCTCCTGGAAAGAGCTCCCCACTTAAGCCCACACCTCCACCCTACCCTCATACATCAGTAACCCCACCTAACCTAAGGGCAATTTAGCAAGGCCAAGCCACCTAACCTGCATATCTTGGGACTGTGGGAGGAAACCGGAGCATCCGGAGAAAACCCAGGCAGACACGGGGAGAACGTGCAGACTCCGCACAGACAGTGACCCAAGCCGGGAATTGAACGTGGGACCCTGGAGCAGTAAAGCAACTGTGCTAACCACTGTGCTACCATTCCGCCCTTAGTATTATCTAGAATTCTCAGTTGATGTCTAGGTTCTCTACAGCATTTTGAAGCCATCACGGTGTATCCTGCCATCAGTGCAATGTATGAGGGTGCATTTTTTTTAGACATCTATCTCAAGGTATACTATTAAAATGCAACATCGAACACCTCTCTTGTCATGGGAATGCCAGACTTCCTTGCCCATAATTCAACATTACGCATTGCCATTCAACTTCTTGATTGATTAAAATGAGAAAATATAAGTCATTAATTAGGTAAATTTAAATGAAAAAAGAAAGATATTCTATCAAATCAATTAAAATCTTATTACTGTCATTTTTCTTTTAGCTAGCTGACTGAGCTATAGCTGAGGAAGCTATATACATTCAAAATCTTATTTCTGCATGTACTTCCTGTCAACTGTTTTCATGATAAAATCTGAAATCCATATTTTTTAAAACAAGCTGCTTCTGTGGATTTCTCATCCTTCCCAACTGCAGGCACTTCAATGCCACTATTAATTACAACATGGCAAGTTTATGTAGGCAGTTTCCATTACAAGAATTTACACCAGAAGAAATAAGGACAGAATGTCTGACTTTCTATTAGCACTGAATCATTTCTGTGTTTATTGGTTCAATAATCTTCTTGTCTTATGGCCCCATTTCATTTGAAGACTACACTTGGGAGCTATTCTCCAGAAAAAGTTACAAGTGTTGTAGCGAGCGGAAATTGCCCCGGGTTTCCCGGCGCTCGGCCCAACAAAACCGGCAATGCAATTCAACGGTAATTCGTCCACTTAAGGGGGCCTCACGGGCTACTTGCTGCAAATAACGCCTCGCCAGCCGATTCACCAGGACCACGTTCACCAGCCCCCCCCCGCTAACAATGTTGAGCAGCACTTAAGCTGAACTTGCTTGGCCAATCCCAGCCAGTTCGCAATAATGGCGCCGAGGAGACCGGCCCCAAGACTCAGGGACACTGACCTGGGGAGGCTCCTGGATGCAGTGGAGACCTGGAGGGATGTTCTGTTCCCGCGTGGATCCCGGAGGGTGAGCCACAAGGCAGCCAGTGCTGCCTGGGATGAGGTGGCGGCAGCTGTTAATCCCAACAGTATGGTCAAGAGGGCTGGCCAGCAGTGCAGGAAGAAGGTCAACAATCTACCCCAGGCAGCACAAGTGAGTGGACACCAACGCACCCCCATACGCCAAAGGAGCATCCACCCCCCAATTCTCCAAGTAACCCCCAGCCCTCCCTCCACCTTCTCCCCCAACTCGCCTTCACTACCCCTCTCCCACCACTGAACTACGTGTGTGGCTGACGATGCTCTCTCTGTGTCTCCTCGGAAAAAGCTCTCGTACAATCGGTGGGAGAGGTAGTGCCGGACTTGAATATCCTAACCTTCTTCGAAGAGCGAGCCCTGGAGATAACTGGTGTGGCGGAGGACAGGGCAGTCATCAACACGGAGGCTGATGGATGCCTCAGAGGAACCACTGGGATCCACCCAGAGGACCTGTCAAATGCAAGTAGTGATTGCCTTACTGACTGACCCACCTCCCCACTAACATGTCCATTCTCCTGTTGGTCCGCCAGCCGATGGGGCTGGCCCATCCCGGGTGGCCCCATCTCCTGACTCTGAGGAGAACACCTTGGAGGAGAGCTCTGAGGATGCCATCCTTATAGTCGCTGTCATCCTCACCCTCCACCAGCGCAGATATACATATCTTGGTGGGACATGTTAGTGGTCAGGCTCCTGGGGCACAACCTGGTGAGCACCACACTGCTGCTGATGTACATCAGGTGGAGGCAGGAACCCCCAAGCGAGACAGCAGTCGGAGATCTGCTGCGTCCCAGGACCCATCTGGGTCCCAGCCTGATGCTGAGCATCTGGAAGTGGGTTACCTGGAGCTGATGGAAATGATAAGGAGCGGCCAGGACATTCAGAGGGAGATGTCAGCATCACTCCAGCAGATCCATAGACGCTTGGAGGAGTTCCAGAGGCTCTGCGTGCAGGATATGGTGCCGGCAATGAGTGGCACAGAAGCCAAGACTGCTAGGATGCCAACCGCAGTGAAGAGCTTGGTGCACAATGTCGGCACCATGAGTGAAGTTGTCCAAGGCGTCGCACAGTCGGTGACGGCCATGGCTGAGGGTCTCAGCTGAATATCTGACTCGCTGGGGGATGTCACCGTACCAGGCTAACCTTGATGAGGTTCTGCGGGGCATGTCCCGCTCTCAGCTCGGTATGGCCGAAGTGCTGCGAAGCTTGTCCCAGTCGCAGGTGGGCATGGCTAAGGCACTGCAGAGCATGGTTCAGTCACTGAGGAGCATCACTGAGGGCATCAACACCATGATGCGGACCATGGGGAGCCACCAGGGCTGGCAGAGCCAGACAATGCAGGGGCAGCCGGGGTTCAAACCAGCTGCCTCTCCGTCCAAAAGGTGAACCCCAGGGCCTGTGGGCACCAATCGGGAGGAGTGGTGGTGGGTGCCAACCCAGACCCATCCCATGGAGTAGGACAAAGGGGCTGGTTTAACAGAGTGGGCTAAATAGCTGGCTTTTAAAGCAGACCAAGGCAGTCCTGCAGCATGGGTTCAATTCCCGTACCAGCCTCCCTGAACAGGCACCGGAATGTGGCGACTAGATGCTTTTCACAGTAACTTCATTTGAAGCCTACTTGTGACAATAAGCGATCTTCATTTCATTTCATTTTCATTTAATTTAATTTCATTTCAGGTTCCACCCAGCTGAGGAGGCCGCGTCGCTCAGGCCGCACACGGGACAGGGCGGCACGGTGTGCATGTGCCGTCGACAACTGAGCTGGGGCCCTCTGGCCTAGAGCCCCCAGAGGACGCCCGCCAGGGGCATTGAGGGCCATGGGACGAGGTCGAGATAAGCAGCTGGCTGCCTCCACCTTAGATGTGCATCCTGGGAACACCAAGACATAGTGGTAGAGCTAGGAGAGCCTGGCACATTGAGGATCACTGAGGGCACCGGGGGAGGGGGGGGGGGGGGGGGATGGGGGGGGAGGGTAGGTTGTGGGTGGGGTTGGGTGGGCAAAACTATTGGTAATGGGGTATTGTATGGCACATTAAACAACGTTTTGCACAACCATTCTGATGCCTCTGCCACTTTCTTCCGCAATGGGGGCTGACCCCTGGGTCCTTCGCCCATCTCTCCAGGCATCCCCCCGCCATCCCCCCTCCACTCCCCATGGCACTCACCCCATCCTCTGGCCGTGGACATGTCCCCTGGGTATTCGGTGTTCCGTGTGTGGTGCTGCCTCCCACAGTGTTCAAGCACAGGGTCCAGGCATCAAGGTCTGTTTGGGATGCTAGGCAATGACTCCCACATGCTACATGGCCTGCCCACCCACAGGAATCCACTTGGCATGTGTCAAGTGCTCACTTACCCGCCATTGCCAATTCCCTATTTGCGATAGCCTTCAGCCACGCAGTCAGAGTCCTCAGCGGCCAGTATGGGCTATGGGTGATCGATGGGGCAGAAGGGGAAGGAAAAGGGTTGCCCCTGGAATGGGGTTGGGATCTAGGGGTTGGCATGATGCCACCACAAGCGATTGCCCCCTCCTGTTGCCCGCCTCATCGCCTCCCCCCCCCCCCCACCCTCCCATGGCGGCCCACCCTGTGGATTGTCCTCCGCCCCCCACCAAGCACTGGGGTGGCAAGTCTAGCACACCCGGGTCTTTGCCTGTGAGTAAAGATTGCTACTCACTTCCTTGGCTCCCCGTGGAAGCCCTTACGCCAGGTTCATATTTTTCAAAAGGAGTACGAATCAGCGCCAGCGTGAGCACTTGCTGGGGAGGATGATGAATGCCGGGAGGCTATTGGATATGGGATTGCTCTCATTAATTGTATGGAAATGAGGCTTAAGTGGTGATAATTGTTTTCTTGCCATGCTACGGCGAGATCCCGATTTAACCTATGGGAGCGGGCCAGTTGCATCGCAAACTGTTTGGCGCCCGGCGCAGATCTTCTTTTTGGCCTCTCCCATCTTCCACCGGCCTTGTTACGCTTGAGTGCGAGTGTAATGAATCCGGAAGATCACGCCCATTGGCTCACAGAACAAGATTTCAAAACCTGGGTTTGGACCCCGAGATCGCAATGACTTCTGAGTTCTGAACACCCAAGGACATGCCAGCAAGCATGTGTCACTATTTTGATATGTAAAATGCTTAACTGGCCATGAGTCATATCCACCACTCAATTAGTGACTGTGGAGGCTGGGCCAAGCCAGAAGGGGACCTTATTCAAAGGGTCAGCAGCAAACCTTGCTGAGCTTGCCATTCACTCACTGAACAGAAGCAGAGAGCAATTGGAAGGGAGGATCCTCATGCTACAAATAAGTAATAGGTCCATAAACTTCCCTCAAGGGAAAAGACAGATTAATATCTCTGGCATAGTGTTATCCATTCTAATAGTAACAAAAGTTTCCATTTATTATTACCCTTATTGTAGAAAAACCAGAGAATTGAGAAATGTTAAGCATTAAACCAAAGGAGAGATAAGGAAGGATGACCATAAAAAAGGGTCTGCACTTTAAATATTAACCTGTCCTTTGCTTTTATAGGTTCTAATAGACTTGCCAAGCTGTTATCAGAATTTACTGTTTTTATTTCGATCTATATTGAATCCTATCTCTCCAGTGTATCTTAACAATTTGCTGTTGCTAACTCTGAATCACTTCTGCTGCCAACACCGTGAGATCCATCTTACAGTCTTTTTTCTTCAATACAGCCTCTTGCCTCTGTGCTCCCACTGCAGTTCACTTCTCGCTGTCTCACCACATCCTTCTCTCAGCTGTCGTTCTGACAGCATGGCAAAAACCAGCCCAATAAGAGAAAATCCAAATGTGTCCCCTTTAGGAGGTGACAACAAGCTCATTAATGCCCTTATGTGGCAATTCAAAAAGTTTGGGAAGGTTGCCACTTCCAGTTCTTGTTGGCATATTCCAAACTCTGAGCATGCTGGTCTAGCATCTGGAAAACGATGGCAGCTTGGGGGCTGGGTTTAATGGACCACCCCCCCACATGCCTTGTCCATTAATCCAAAATCCCATCCACAGTGTGCAATGCCCTGGGCTACTAGCTATTTTAAGCAATGAATATTTTATGTCCTCAATAATTATCAAGAGATATTACAACATTTCCAAAAATCTACATTGTTCTCCTTCATATTGTTTGCCCCATGTTAACTCTCAAATAATGAGAGTTACTACTCTCATTGGCCTGGCTTCAGCGTGGCACCAACCTCACTTTTACTACTCCTCTTGCTTCAGTCTTCACACCTATTCCTTCAATTCACTCACTCTTTAATCACCTCTGGAAATTTTTCACGACAATCTACTTTGTGCTTTTTTCCCCACCAGCTGTGAACCAATCTCTCCTCCCACTGCTCTCCAAGAATAATTCTAAATAACATTAATTTTATTGATTAAAAATAAATAAAAATAATAGTATCAGAGAGAAAAAAAATTTGGCCAGAGCTTTCCGGCCGTTCACGATGGCTGGATCTTCAAAGGGAAACCCCGTTGACAACGGCGGGACGGGAATGTCCTGCTGCAGACCAATGGTGGGCTACCTCCACTGCCAGGAAACACATGGTGGATTGCGCTGAAAATCCCACCCATTATAGTAAGCCAAATAAAACAGAATAAATACAAGGGCACTGAATGTAGATTCAAAATCAGCTCAACTCACCGATTATGCCAATCGCACAACACAGTATCAGGATATATAAACATAAAATGAAGCTTTTCGAACGCAGTTAAACAGAGTAATCACATACAAAAATCCAAGAAACCACAATAGATAGAGAAATAAAAATAATTGCAATAACAATTAAACAAAAAATGAAATAAAACAATATCAATTACGAGTTTTCAAAAAATAGAATGCATACAAAACAATTCACTAAATCACCAATATTTGCCACAGGGTCAATAACCAGTGAAACAAACCACAACAATTATAATCAGAATAAAAACAATTCATTTACAATGACTATCATTAGCAAAATTTAATTTAATTTAATTTAATGGTTTAATTAATTTAAACATGTATTTTAATCTATCTCGTTCACTCATTTAATTTTAAATCAATGAAGCGGAGGCAGGGTGGCACAGTGGTTAGCACTGCTGTCTCATGGCGCCGGGGACCTGGGTTCGATCCTGGCCCCGGGTCACTGTTCCCATTCTTCCATGTCTGCGTGGGTCTTAGCCCACAACCCAAAAAATGTGCAGGTTAGGTGTCTTGGTTATGCTAAATTGCCTCTCAATTAGAAACTTTAAAAAAAATTAAATCAATGATCTATTTACTCTGAATAATTAAAATATAGTCTATATTTTTCATAACATCAAATAATCCTCATAAATGACATGGGTATACTTTCAGCTTCATTGCATATGGTTATTTTGGCATAGAATCTACCCAAACTTCTATCTGGATTACTGCTCCCTACTCCCAACCTTCTCAGGAGAGGTGATGGCAATATCTATTAGACCTAATTATATTACAGGAATCCATGGAATTTTTATGAATGAGGAGGTGCCTACCTGTCTGTACTGGGCTCCTTAGCCAAATGTGGTTAAAAAAGTAGTACGAGGCTGTAGGAACAAGCAGCAATAAATACTCTCTCACTATTTTAACTACACACTTGCCTGTTCCCATTTGGTGCCAGGGGTTACAACTGGGGCTTATATATTTGACTCTTAATCATTCTGAGATGCCCAGTAGGCCATTCAGTAGCACAGCAGTTTCTTTGAATCCCAACTCACATCTTTTTATGCAACAAGGTTGAGCAATACGCTACCTTCAGGGAGCAGGGCAGGTGGATACAGTGGTTAAAAAAGCATATGGCATACTTGCCTTTATTATCCATGATGTGGAGATGCCGGCGTTGGACTGGGGTGAGCACAGTACGAAGTCTTACAACACCAGGTTAAAGTCCAACAGGTTTGTTTCGATGTCACTAGCTTTCGGAGCGCTGCTCCTTCCTCAGGTGAATCACCTGAGGAAGGAGCAGCGCTCCGAAAGCTAGTGACATCGAAACAAACCTGTTGGACTTTAACCTGGTGTTGTAAGACTTCGTACTGTGCCTTTATTATCTGAGGCATAGGGCAAAATTCTCCGCTTGGGAGACTAAGGGCGCAATCTACTAGCCGTGTTGCACCCAAAAAGCTGTGCTGCTCACCTGGTAGATCCCTCTTCCAGAATCTACTCGGCTCGCCAAAGCTCATGAGATCTAACGCAATCTCGCAAGACGTTGCAATGTGAATCCTGCCCGTTGTTGGTAGGATCACCTCTGGCAAATCTGCATATTAGAGTGAGACAGGCAGCCTCATTCTAATATGCATTACAAGGTCTAACCAAGCTGTGGGATCTCACCTTCTTGGAGACCTTGGGCGTGTCCGTTCAGTGCTGGTCTCCACAAACGGGGACCAGACGGAATGACACTCGTGTGTGTCTCCCAGGGGAACGTGGGCAGTGCTTCTGAGGAGTGCCAATACCTGGTGGGCTCCTGATTGAGTTTGGCCCTTGATGACCAGAGGCTCTCTGAGCATTCAAAGGACACAGGCAGCACTCAGCAGTGAGATCAGCCAGGAACCTGGAAGTAGCACCAAATGTGTGCATTTAAAAGACAGACTGCAGCAATGCCAGTTTGAGCCCGGCCACCCCGATCCTGGGGAGGACACCCGGAAGTCCACCGGCTTGTCACTAAATCAGGATTCGCCTGGGCAGCCATCCCCCAGCAGGCCCGGCGGTTTGCAACGGCTTTTCAGTGTTTCTTCAGCCTCTCATTCCTGAATTTCACCCATAGAGTTAAAGAGCAGGGTGGTTATGCTGGAACTGTATGAAACGTATTGTGTGCAGTTCTGGAATCCACATTATAGAAGGGATTAGATTGCGTTGGAAAGGGTGCAGAGGGGATTTACCAGAATGGTAAGTTTTAGCTATGAAGAGAGATTGGATAGGCTGGAGATGTTTTCCTTGGAGCAGAGGAGATTGAGCGAGGACATGATTGAGATGTATAAAATTATGAGGGTCATATATGGAGTAGACAGGAAGAAACTTTATCCTTTGGTGTAGGGACCAATGACCAGGGGGCACAGACTTAAGATAAGAGGTTTACAGGGGGTACGAGGAAAAACCTTTTATAGAATCATAGAGTCATAGAATTTACAGTGCAGAAGGAGGCCATTTGGCCCATTGAGTCTGCACCAGCCCTTGGAAAGAGCATCCAATCTAAGTCCACACCTCCATCATATCCCCGTAACCCAGTTACCCAACCTCACCGTTTTGGACATGAAGGGCAGTTTAGCATGGCCAATCCACCTAACCTGTACATCTTTGGACTGTGGGAGGAAACTGGAGCACCCGGAGGAAACCCACGGAAAGAACGTGCAAACTCCGCACAGACAGTGACCCAAGCCGGGAATCAAACCCAGGTCTCTGGCGTTGTGAAGCAACAGTGCTAACCACTGTACTACCGTGCTGCCCTTTTCACACAGAGGGTGGTGGGAGTCTGAAAATTACTGCCTGAAAGGTTAAGGCAGAGAATCTCATAACATTTAAGAAGCGCACTTGCGATGCTAGGCACACAAAGCTATGGCCAAGTGCTGGAAAACGGGATGAAAATACTTTTTTAAAAAGTATTTTTGTTCTGTTTTGACATTTTAAATATACAACACAACAAAATAAAACAACAAAAAATCCCCCCAAACCCCCACTCCCACCTCCAACACTGCAGTAACTCAAAACAGATGCAACAGCCACCCCCCCTTCCCCCACCCACAACCCCTGGCAACTGACAGTAACAAACTCTTCAAAGTGTAATAAAAGCAGACCCCATCTCTTGTGGAACCCCTCACTCGCTCCCCCCTCCCCAAAATGAACATAACCTTCCCCAAATACAGGAACTGCATTAGATTCCCAGCCATACTAAGGGGCAGGGCGGGGAAGCTGATCTCCACCCCAACAGGGCCTGCCTGCGAGCAATCAGCAAGGTGAAGGCTAGAACATTTGCCCTGCTCCCGTGTATAGCTCCGGCATGTCCGACACCCCAAATATGGCCCCCACGGGACTAGGCTCCAAGTCTACATGCAGGATTGTCGACATGGTGATGAAAAGCTATCTCCAAAATTTCTCCAACTTCAGGCAGGACTAGAACATATGTACATGGCCTCTCCCACACCGTTCACAAATGTCCTCCACCCCTGCAAACAATCGGCTCACCCTCAACCTTGTCCGGCGCTCACTGTGTACCACCTTTAGCTGTATAACCCTAATCTCACAACGAGGTTGAGGCATTCACCGTCTGCAACACCTTACACCATAACTCCTACAGTGCCAGCCCCAGCTCCTCCTCCCATTTGGCCTTAACCCCTCCAAAGACACCCTATCGTCCTCCAAAATTCTCCCATAAATTGCCAAACTGCGCCCCTCTCTAACACCACCATTGACAGCATGTCCTCCAACCACAAGGAGGGTGGTGCCATTAGAAAAGTCGGGAAAACATTCCTCACCAAGTCCCAAGTCTCCTTTGGGAGACCGAGTTGGATCATCCACTCGGCACTTCTGGCTGAAAATTGTTGCGAATGCCTCAGCCTTGTCCTTTGCACATATGTGCTGGGCTCTGTCATGATATTCAAACACACACATCATGATGGACACACTAACAGGCAAATCAGAGTACACAACACCACAACCAATCACAGACAAGAACACCAACCACATAAAAAGCACGAGCACGACACCTGGAGGTCAGTAGGTCTGGGGAGAAGGAAGCATGAAAGAGCTGTTGAAACACCACAAGCAGGGAGCCCCCCACGTGCAGAGTGCAAAGACCAAGTTGTAAATAGTGAGTTTAAATAAACAAGTGTTGTACCATATGCAACTGTGTTGGCTCTTCTGTGTGTTAGAACACCCAACACCACATGGTACAGGAGTGGATCGATACCTGCCTACCAACCTGCCATTCTGGACATGGACCACACCGGCAAACCGCAGCCGATGCAAGTCACGGGGAACCTAGGCACCAACTGGAAGCTCTACAGGCAGCGATTTGACCTGTACATCCGTGCCACCGAAAAACAGAATGTCTCGGATGATTCGAAGATTGCAATGCTCCTCTTCTACGCAGGCCCCCACCCAAATGATGTCTTTAATTCACTGGTGTTCGAGGAAGGCGAAAACCAGGCCAAATATGACACGGTCATCCTCAAAATGGACCAGCACTTTCAAACTGAAGTAAACGAAACTTTCGAAAGATACATCTTTCAGCAACGCCTGCAAGGTAAGGAGGAGCTTTTTCAACCCTTTTTGACGCACCTCCGGATTCTAGCGCAGTCCTGCGGTTACGGCACCACCACAGAGTCCATGATCAGGGACCAGATTGTTTTTGGCGTTGCCTCCAGTGGCCTACGCCAGCAGCTTCTTAAAATAAAGAGCCTCACCTTAGCGTCTGCTGTGGAAGCCTGTGTCCTCCATGAAAATGCGACCTGCCGTTTTGCCCAATTCCAGGCGTCCGAGTTGGCACGGAGGGGGTCCCCAGCCGTCGAATCGGCAAGCCAGGCCGCCCACGACGTTGAACGCATCCAGGCCGTCGATTTCTTCCCGCCCCACGGCCCGGACGACAGCGGCCGCTTCCCGCGCTTTTCGCGGTCTCCCGCGCAGGTGCGCGCCAAGAATAACGGCCACAACGAGGGACGCACTGCGCAGGCGCGCCCACCGCAAGATCGCACTGCGCATGCGCAGTGGCGCAACGAACGCCGTGACGTCATGACGTGCAGCAAGTGTGGAGGTCTACACTTAAAAGGGCAATGTCCTGCAAAATACCAACAGTGCAACAGATGTGCCATGATAGGCCACTACGCAGCCCGCTGTCGTGCGGCTCAACCCATGGATCCGGCGCATCCTCGACAACCTCGCACACGAGTCAGGACCGTCCAGCCCACGCATCAAGACTTCCAGTTAAGTGATGCAGATGACCAGGATGACTTCAGAGTTGCCGTCATTGATGTCAACAAGGTCAATGCCATCAATCCAGACGATGAGTGGTGTGCCACCCTGACGGTCAACCGATCGCGCGTCGCCTTCCGTCTGGACACCGGCGCATCCGCCAACCTGATTGCTTACTCTGCAGTCCAGGCCATGAAGGTCAAACCACTCATCACACCATCCCGGCTTAAGATGGTTGACTATAACGGGAACGTTATCCCGTCCGCAGGATCTTGCCAGCTACAGGTGACTCACAAGGGGTACACGGCCACACTCCCCTTCGAAGTTGTGGGCTCATCAAAGGACTCGTTACTGGGCGCACAAGCGTGTAAGGTCCTTCACCTGGTACAGCGCATCATGTCTCTCTCTCCAGATGAGATATCCGACTTCCCGGATGCTGAGTTCCACGCGAATCTCCATTCCCTCCTCGCTCACAACCAGGAGGTTTTTGAAGGCATGGGGACATTGCCACACACGTACAAGATTCGACTCAGACCGGACGCCATCCCTGTCGTTCACGCACCTCGCAGGGTTCCTGCGCCTCTCAAAGACCGCCTCAAGGCACAACTGCAGATTCTTCAGGACCAAGGGGTCCTATCCAAGGTCACGGAGCCCACGCCATGGGTCAGCTCCATGGTCTGTGTAAAGAAGCCCTCTGGCGAGCTCCGTATATGTATAGATCCAAAAGATCTGAACAACAACATCATGCGGGAACACTATCCCATCCCAAAACGAGAAGACCTCACCAGCGAGATGGCGCGAGCCAACATATTCACTAAATTGGATGCGTCCAAAGGATTCTGGCAGATCCAACTGGACCCGGCCAGCCGAAGACTATGCACATTCAACACCCCTTTTGGCAGATTCTGCTACAACCGGATGCCATTCGGCATCATTTCGGCATCTGAAGTATTCCACCGCATTATGGAGCAGATGATGGAAGGCATCGAAGGGGTACGTGTATATGTGGACGATATCATCATTTGGTCCACCACTCCGCAGGAACACATGCATCGTCTTCGACGTGTCTTCACCCGCATACGGCAAAATGGCCTGCGTCTCAACCGTGCGAAGTGTGCTTTCGGCCAGACGGAGCTGAAATTCCTCGGGGACCACATCTCAAGGTCCGGGGTCCGTCCCGATGCAGACAAGGTTAGCGCCATCACAGCCATGCCACGACCGGCTGACAAGAAGGCTGTCTTAAGATTCCTGGGCATGGTCAACTTCCTTGGGAAGTTCATTCCCAACCTGGCTTCTCATACAACAAACATGCGCCATCTCGTAAAAAAATCGACGGAATTCAACTGGCACCAGTCGCATCAGCAGGAATGGGAGGAGCTCAAGCACAAACTGGTCACGGCACCAGTGCTGGCCTTCTTTGACGCGACTCGCCCTACAAAGATCTCAACAGACGCCAGCCAATCTGGTATTGGAGCGGTACTCCTGCAAAAAGACAGCACGTCATCATGGGCCCCGGTTGCGTATGCCTCACGAGCCATGACCCCTACCGAACAGCGCTACGCGCAAATCGAAAAAGAATGCCTGGGCTTGTTAACTGGACTGGACAAGTTCCACGACTATGTGTATGGCCTGCCACGATTCACGGTCGAAACTGACCACCGCCCCCTGGTCAACATCATTAACAAAGACCTGAACGACATGACTCCTCGCCTCCAGCGCATCTTACTCAAACTCAGGAGGTACGATTTTGAACTGATCTACACTCCGGGGAAGGAACTCATAGTGGCGGACACTCTTTCCCGAGCAGTGAGCACACCACCAGATGCGGAGGGGTTCGTGCGTCAAATTGAGGCACACGTGACTCTGACAGCAGCAAATATGCCAGCTGATGATCCTTGTCTGGCCCACATACGCGCAGAGACGGCGACTGACCCTCTGCTGCAGCGAGTGATGCGCCACATGACGGAAGGGTGGCTAAAAGGGCAGTGCCCCCAGTTTTACAATGTGCGAGATGATCTCACCAATATAGACGGGGTCCTTATGAAATCGCATAGGATCGTCATTCCACACAGTGTGCGCCAGATGATTCTTCGTCAACTACACGAAGGCCACTTGGGTGTCGAAAAATGCAGACGAAGGGCCCGGGCGGCGGTATATTGGCCGGGTATTAATGAAGACATAGCCAACATGGTGCTCAACTGCACAACCTGTCAGAGGTTTCAGCCGGCGCAACCTCCGGAAACACTTCTACCACACGAGATGGTGACGTCCCCCTGGGCGAAGGTGGGTGTTGACCTATTTCACGCGCTCGGCAGAGATTACATTGTTATTATAGACTACTTCTCAAACTACCCGGAAGTCATGCCTCTCCATGATCTGACGTCGTCCGCAGTCATTGGGGCCTGCAAGGAAACGTTTGCTCGCCATGGCATTCCAAGGACTGTCATGTCAGACAATGGACCTTGTTTTGCCAGCCGTGAATGGTCGTCCTTTGCCGCAGCATATGGTTTCACTCATGTGACATCCAGCCCTCTGCATCCACAATCGAACGGGAAGGCTGAAAAGGGTGTCCACATCGCAAAGCGGCTCCTGTGCAAGGCGGCTGATGCCGGATCGGACTTTAACCTTGCCTTGCTGGCCTATCGATCGGCCCCGTTATCCACGGGCCTCTCGCCAGCGCAGCTACTAATGGGTCGCTCCCTCAGGACGACGGTACCTTCCGTCCTGGCACCGACAACAGACCATGAGGCGGTTCTTCGGGACATGCAACTGCAGCGTGATCGCCAGAAAGGTCGGTACGACACACGAGCGACGGACCTGCCCCCCCTGTCCTCCGGAGACAAAGTACGCGTCCATCAACCGTATGGTGGCTGGTCAGCACCGGCCGAAGTCCTCCGACAAGTGGCTCCCCGCTCGTTCCTGGTTCGCATGCCGGATGGTTCCGTGCGTCGCCGCAATCGGCGCGCCCTTCGCCGACTTCCACGTTCACAGCCACACAACACGCCAGATCCTCAACAGGCTTCCGAGGATGACTTTGTGGAGCTGCCGCACATCACGCCCTTTCCATCGCCACCCATGGCCATGCCTGCACAGCAGCCGGTGGTTCTTGATCCACCCTTAAGGCGGTCAACCCGAATTCGTCGCAAACCCATTAGAATGGACTTATAATACAGTTCATATGTTTAATAAGTTGGACAATTTTACATGATAACCTGTTGTTGTTTATCGTTCCAGATGTCGTCTGACTGGACAACTGTTCAAAATTTTTTTTCTTCTTCTCTCGTTCGCATTTCTGTTATGTTATGGTACAACTGGATTCATGTGACGCACTCGACATCGCCCCATGTACATAGTTCCGTCATAGACACATGCTGCACACGACACACACACACTCTTAGATGCACTCACGTCACGATCATATTTATTACCACGTAGGCACATATCTTTGTAAAAAGGGGGGATGTCATGATATTCAAACACACACATCATGATGGACACACTAACAGGCAAATCAGAGTACACAACACCACAACCAATCACAGACAAGAACACCAACCACATAAAAAGCACGAGCACGACACCTGGAGGTCAGTAGGTCTGGGGAGAAGGAAGCATGAAAGAGCTGTTGAAACACCACAAGCAGGGAGCCCCCCACGTGCAGAGTGCAAAGACCAAGTTGTAAATAGTGAGTTTAAATAAACAAGTGTTGTACCATATGCAACTGTGTTGGCTCTTCTGTGTGTTAGAACACCCAACACCACAGGCTCCTCCATCATTGAGGATGGGGATATTTGTGAAGCCTCCTCCTCCAGTGAGTTGTTTAATAGCCCACCATTATTCACGGCTAGATGTGGCAGGACTACAGATTCCCTTCCCACCCCCCCGCCCCGTGGAATCCCAAACTTCTCTGTCAACACGTCCAAACTTGCAAACCGCCCTTCTCGAAAGAAGTCCTTCTTTCCCATAAACCACCCCCCCAACCTAAAGTACTGCCGAAATTGCCTCCATATCTTCAATGTGGCCTCCACAATCAGACCATCCGAGATGGCAAACGGGAATGGCGCCCGCAACCCCAACCTGAGCCTGCCTCCATCCTCACCCACTTAGCCTCCGGCTCACTCTTCCAACCCCTCACCTTCTCAGCATTTGTCGCACAAGGTGGTGGCGTAGTGGTATTGTCATTGGACTAGTAATCCAGAGGCCCAGTATAATGATCTGGGAACTTGTGTTTGAATCCCACCACGGCAGATGGTGGAATTTAAACTCAATAAAATATCTGAAATTAAAAGTCTAATGATGACCGTGAAACCATTGTTGGTTGTCATAAAAACCCATCTGGTTCACTCATGTCCTTTAGGGGAGGAAATCTGCCATCCTCGCCTGGTCTGGCCGACATGTGACTCCAGACCAACTGCAATGTGGTTGAATTATAAATGCCCTCTGAAATGGCCAAGCAAGCCACTGAGTTGTATTCAGCCGCTACAAAAACACGACAAAGAAATGAAACCAGACAGACCACCCGGCATTGACCCAGGCACCGGAAACGACAACGGCAAACCCAGTCCTGTCGATCCTGTAAAGTCCTCCTTACTAACACCTGGGGGCTTGTGCCAAAGTTGGACGAGCTGTCTCACAGACCAATCAAGTAATAGCCTGACATGGTCATACTCACGGAATCATACCTTTCAGACAATATCCTAGACAGCACGATTACCATTCCTGGGTATATCCTGTCTCACCGGCAGGACAGACCGAGCAGAAGTGGTGGCACAGTGGTATACAGTCAGGAGAGAGTTGCCCTGGGAGTCCTAACATCGACTCTGGACTCCATAAAGTCTCATGGCTTCAGGTTAAACATGGGCAAGGAAACCTCTTGTTGATTACCACGTGATGGCCACCATCAGCTGATGAATCAGCACTCCTCCATGTTGAAACCACTTGGAGGAAGTACTGAGGGTGGAAAGAGCGCAAAATATGCTCTGGGTGGGGGACTTCAATGTTCATCATCAAGAGTGGCTCGGTAGTACTACCACAGACTTAACTGGCAGGGCCCCAAAGGGCATAGCTGGCACTGCAGCAGGTGGTGAAGGAACCAACAAGAGGGAATGACATACTTGACCTCATCCTCATCAATCTGCCTGCTGCAGATGCATCTGCCCATGACAGTATTGGTAGAAGTGACCTTCGCAGAGTCATTGTGAAGACATAGTCCCGTCTTCACATTGAGGATACCCTCCATCGTGTTGTGTGGCACTTCCACCGTGCTATATGGGATAGACTTCAAACAGATCTAGCAACTCAAGTCTGGGCATCCATGAGGTTCTGTGGGCCACCAACAGCTGTAGAATTGTATTCAACCACAATCTGCAATGTTTTAGCCTGGGATATCCCCCACTCTACCATCACCACCAAGTCAGGGGATCAACCCTGGTTCAATGTAGAGTGCAGGAGATCATGCCAGGAGCAACACTAGGCATACCGAAAAATAAAGTGTCGACCTGGTAAACCTACAGCACAGAACTACTTGCGTGCCAAACAGCATAAACAGCAAGGAATAGGCAGAGTTAAGCAATTTCACTACCAACGCACTAGATCTAAGTTCTGTAGTTCTGGATACTGCAAAGGCTATGTATCCTGATAATATTCCGGCAATAGTTCTGAAGATTTGTGCTCCAGAACGTGCTGCACCCCCAGCTCAGCTGTTTCAGCTGCCACACTGGCATCTACCCGGCAAGGTGGAAGGTTGCCCAGGTGTGTCCTGTAGCCAAGAAACAGAACAAATCCAACCCAGCCAATTACCGCCCTATCAGTTTACTCTCCATCATCAGCAAAATGATGGAATGAGTCATCAACAGTGCTATCAAGTAGCACATACTCGGCAATAACCTGCTCATGGATGCTCAATTTTGGTTATGCCAGGGTCACTCAGATCCTGACCTCATTACAGCCTTGGTTCAAACATGGACAAAAGCGCTGATGCCAGAGGTGAGGTGAGAGTGACTGCCCTTGGCATCAAGGATCCCTAACTAAACAGGAGTCAATGGGAATCAGGGGAAAAACTCTCCACTGGTTGGAGTCATACCTGGCACAAAGGAAGATGGTTGTAGTGCTTGGAGGTCAATCATCTCAGCTCCAGTGCATCACTGCGGGAGTTCCTCAGGGTAGTGCCCGAGGCTTAATCATCTTCAGCTGTTTCATCAATGGCCTCCCTTACATCATAAGGTGGGGATGTTTGTGGATGACTGCACAATGTTCAGCACCATTCGCGACCCCACAGACAATGAAGCAGTTTGTGTGCATATGCAGCAAGACCTGGACAATATCCAGACTTGGACTGACAAGTGGCAAGTTACATTCGCACCACACAAGTGCCTGGCAATGACCATCTCCTGCAACAGAGGATCTAATCATCGCCCCTTGACATTCAATGACATTACCATCGTTGAATCCCCATAATCAACTTCCTGGGGGTTACCATTGATCAGAAACTGAACTAGACTAGCCAAATTAATACTTTGGCTACCAGGGCAGGTCAAAGGCGAGGAATCATACGGCGAGTAACTCATCTCCTGACCCCCAAAGCCTGTCAACCATCTACAAGGCACAAGTCAGGAGTGTAATGGAATACTCTCCACTTACTTGAATGAGTGCAGCTCCAACAACAGTCAAGAAGCTCGACACCATCCAGAACAATGCAGCCCGCTTGATTGCTCCTCCTTCCACAAACATTCAACCCTCCACCACCCACGAACAGTGGCATCCATGTGTACCATCTACAAGTTGCACGGCAGTAACTCACCAAAGTTCCTTAGACAGCACCTTCCAAACCCACGACCACTACCATCTGGAAGGACAAGAGCAGCAGATACCTGGGAACTCCACCATCTGGAGGTTCCCCTCCAAGTCACTCACCACCCTGACTTGAAGATATATCACCATTCCTTCACTGTCGCTGGGACAAAATCCTGGAACTCCTCCCTTAACAGCACAGTGGGTGTACCTACACCTGAAGGACTGCAGCGGTTCAAGAAGGCAACTCACCACCACCTTCTGACGGGCAATTAGGGATGGGCAATAAATGCTGGCCTAACCAGTGACGCCCAAATGCCGTAAATGAATTTTAAAAATCTTTTTTAAAAAAAATAATACTACAGATTTGGAAGGGCCAGACCCCCTGACTGCCATCCCCCTGAAGCACCAACTTCCGAATCCTTGCTATTTACCTGCCCAGACAAATGACAAAATCAACCTTTCTACCCACAAAAAAGGCTTTTGGCAAAAAGGCCGGTAGGCACTGAAATTAAAATAAAATCCGTGGCAAGATACTCATTTTTACCGCCTGCACTGGCCTACCAGTAACAAGGGGAGGCTATCCCATCTCAACATATCTACCTTGACACTACCCACCAGGCTCATGAAGTTCAATTTACGATATTCCACCAGCAGCTTGGCACCAGGTTGTGGGGGGATGGGCGTCATGTTTGGCGGCATGCATGTGGGCAGAGCCTACAGGTGGGGTTTGTTGTGCAGGTTAGGTGGATTGGCCATGCTAAATTGTCCCTTAGTGTCCAAAAAGGTTAGGGTGGAGGTGTGGGCTTAAGTAGGATGTTCTTTCCAAGGACTGTACAGACTCAATGGGCCGAATGGTCTCATTCTGCACTGTAAATTCTATGAATTTATGATTATATGAAGAAGAGCACTAATTTCAACGGTCACTAATTTAATCAAGGTATCAAACCATGGGCTAAGAAGCTGAAATCACTCAGCAATTTCCATATCATAGCACTGGATTATTATTATTATTTTGAAGATGTCCAACTTACAGCAGAAGTCTCACTGGTGGTGAGTACAAGGCAGAAAATGAAGGCCATGGTAGCCTCTCCCACAAACATGTCTAACGTGGTCTGCACAGGGAACGCAGCCAAGGAATTCTGGAACTCATATTTAACAGATTAAAATGCAATTTTCTGCCATCTGTCCTTTGTAAAATTGGGCAAACTCTGTATTTTTACCTGAACTTGTTACATCAACGTAACAGCATGAATTGTGGCACTTTATCGGAAACTGATTTTATCCAGCTCGGTTTCTCATTACTAGTTGTGCTGAGTTCACTCACAAAAGGGATAAATTTTATTTTCATCACTCAAACACAAGATCCGCATATTGGAAATTCAGGATTGAATTCTGTCAGGAAAACGTGCTTTATGTCAAATTGGAAACCTAAATTGACCTTTTAAAAACAGCAGCTTGTAAAAACACACAGATCAAAGACGCTGTTATAACCTGCCTGACTACAGTAGGCTGTGGACTATTGAGGGTGTATTTTAATTTAATAACATTATCAAATTACAGAAAACAGTACAACAACGACACCAAACGCATGGCATCCCAGAACACACTTACCACCTCCCCCCCGCCTAAAGCCCCTCCCCAAAGCCGCTCCCACCCTCCCCGACCTACATCAGCGGAAAGGCACACCAGCCCAACCCACCAGAATAGGCCACTCCAACATGGAGCACGGTGGAGATGATAGAGAAAGAACAGTCCACGCCTCTCACGAGGGGCATAATTCATCCCGGAATAACCCCGGCATATCATAAACCAAACCGTACAGAGCATTTATAAGACAAGGAACAATGTCACCAGCTGCCAAGGCAGTGCCTCCCTCACCCCCCGGCTGCTGAGACCCACATTGGTGGAAGGGCACTCCAAGCAGCCCAACTCACCGGAAAAGGTCTCGCTGACACGGGGTAATGGAAAAAGGAGAGGGAATATCACCACCCCCACCAGTATCAATAGCGTGCACCAAAAGAAAACACAAAAAATGGGCCAAAACATAGTGAAGATACCAGCCCCGACAGTAGACACATGCAGCACCATACAATAACAAGCATATGAGCAAACATTAAACAACGATATACAACAGTACAAAGACACCAGCCATTAACATGGCCTTCCAAACTTGAACCAGAAACAGTCATTATTACACGGATGCAGCCAGCAGCCTTCAAGAATGTGTCATTACGGCCTCCAAGGTGTCCAGTTGAGTTGAGCCACTACCGTCCTCCTCCTGCAGTCCCAACGTCCAGTCACCTGCTCCAGCCAGCCCCCGGTCCAAGCCACAAAAGTAGGAACGGTAGGAACAACACATGGCTTGCAAACATAGGAACGGTAAACAGTCAGCAGTCCAAACAAAAGCAGTATCAGATTGTAAATCAGTCCTCCAAACTTCCAGCATGTTGCAGTTGATTCGGGTCGCCGCCATTCCTCGCCTGGAGCAGAGCACCTGACTTCCTCCCTCTCCTACAACAAGGCATACAGATGAACCAGCCACCACACTTCTCTCCTCCTTCCTCCAAGAGTCAGCAGCAGTAGTCCATCAAACAAGCAGAAAGGGAGGCAGGCAGTTGTTAAATCCAGCCTCAGGCTGAACCCAGGGCAGTCCTTACCAGCAGAATGTCTTGCCCCTCTCTCTCTCTCATGTTTGCAAATGCCTGTAGTAGTCTCTCAGCAATGGAATTGAGAGCCCTCACAGCCCATGTGTCTTCTCGCCATGATCCTTAGTGAGTATGAGCTCCCCCAATGAGGAGGGCAGAGAAATCATTGTATACATGTAATTATAAATAAAGTGATTTATTTTGACTCGACAAACTCGTGCTGGATTCTTCGTGGCCCTCACAAAACTGGCGACGAGGGTTAAAGTGGATAGCTGCCTACGCTACTGAAGCCACCTCGCTGGAATTTTGTTGGATACAGGTTGGAAGTTTTTTCTCTGTTGTACCATGTCTCTTTATGGACGTTTGGATGTCTTTGATGCTGCGCTGGAAAGTTGGAACCAGTACGCACAACGGATGCGTTTCTACTTCCGGGCAAAAATTATCAGCAAAAATGAGCATTAGGTGGTCATTTTGCTCACCGCCTGTGGCCCGCATACGTTTGGGGTGATTAGCAGCCTTACATACATAGCAGCGCCTGAAAGCAAGACGCTTGATGAACTTGTGACCTTGGTGGGGCAACATTTTAACCTAACCCTGTCAATGATAGTCCAACGTTCCCTGTTTAATATCACAGAGAGGACCCCAGGAGAATCTCTTGCTGAGTGTTTATCCAAGCTACGCAGGATTGCGGAGTACTGTGACTATGGAGAGACTTTGTCAGAACTGTTGTGCGATCGTTAAGTTTGCGGTACTAACAACGAAGCTACCCACAGGAAGTTCTTAGCCAAGCCGACATTGACTTTTCAACGGGCCATTCAGATAGTGTTGTCCTGAGAGAACGCAGAACGTTCTCTCAGGACAACACAGAACGAGATACAGGGAATGGAGGTGCACGCCTTGGGGTGCAACCCCTTCCGTCCAAAAGCACCTCCCCACACCCCCGATGTACCTTGGGCGGGGTGGCGTCTGGATCAACGTTCTTCCCCAAAGGGAGTCTTCTCCAGAACCGATGGATGAGGAATCATGTCAGTGTCAGTCTGCAGCGGAAAAGAAGTATGCGCAAATCGATAAGGAGGGCCTGGCGGTGGTCTTTGCGGTGAAACACTTCCACCAGTATGTTTATGGCCGCCACTTCACTATCGTGACTGGTCATAAGCCTCTGCTTGGACTTTTCTGAGAGGATAAGCCAATTCCGCCCATTGCTTCTGCACGGCTCAAGCGCTGGGCTTTGTTGCTTGCTGCATACGAGTATTCTCCAGGGCATAAACCAGGGACCCAGGGCGTCATTCTCCGACCCCCCGCCGGGTCGGAGAATGGCCGTTGGCCGCCGTGAATCCCGCCCCCGCCCCCGCCGAAGTCTCCGAAGGGAGAAAAGTCGGCGGGGCGTTAATGGCGCCGCTGCCGCGGAGAATGTCACGGGTCTGCGCAAGGCAGCCGATTTTCGGCCTGCCGATATTCTCCCTTCCGGATGGGCCGAAGTCCCGTCGACGTGATGACCGTTCACGTCGACGTCAATCAAACCTCCTTTTCATCGGCGTGACCCGGTGCTCCAGGCTCACGCCGACCAGCGAGGAGGTGAGTGACGGCCTGGGGGGTTGGCTCTGGGCAGGAAATGGCGTGGCCGCAGACTGATTGCCTGAGGAGAGGTGTGTCTCGGCTTGTGTGTGTGTGCGGCGGGGGGGGGGGGGGGGGGTGGTTAGAGTAGGCTGGGCTCCGGGGGAGTGCCGGGAGGGGGTCCGTGCCGGGGTGGAGGTTGGGGGTTGGGGAGGGGGTCCGTGCCGGGGTGGAGGTTGGGGGTTGGGGAGGGGGTCCGTGCCGGGGTGGAGGTTGGGGGGGGGTCCGTGCCGGGGTGGAGGTTGGGGAGGGGGTCCGTGCCGGGGTGGAGGTTGGGGAGGGGGTCCGTGCCGGGGTGGAGGTTGGGGGTTGTGGAGGGGGTCCGTGCCGGGGTTGAGGTTGGGGGGGGGGGTCCGTGCCGGGGTGGAGGTTGGGGGTTGGGGAGGGGTTCCGTGCCGGGGTGGAGGTTGGGGGGTGGTCCGTGCTGGGGTGGAGGTTGGGGGTTGGGGAGGGGGTCCGTGCCGGGGTGGAGGTTGGGGGTTGGGGAGGGGGTCCGTGCCGGGGTGGAGGTTGGGGGGGGGTCCGTGCCGGGGTGGAGGTTGGGGAGGGGGTCCGTGCCGGGGTGGAGGTTGGGGGGGGGGTCCGTGCCGGGGTGGAGGTTGGGGAGGGGGTCCGTGCCGGGGTGGAGGTTGGGGAGGGGGTCCGTGCCGGGGTGGAGGTTGGGGGTTGTGGAGGGGGTCCGTGCCGGGGTGGAGGTTGGGGGGGGGTCCGTGCCGGGGTGGAGGTTGGGGGGGGGTCCGTGCCGGGGTGGAGGTTGGGGAGGGGGTCCGTGCCGGGGTGGAGGTTGGGGAGGGGGTCCGTGCCGGGGTGGAGGTTGGGGGTTGTGGAGGGGGTCCGTGCCGGGGTGGAGGTTGGGGGGGGGTCCGTGCCGGGGTGGAGGTTGGGGAGGGGGTCCGTGCCGGGGTGGAGGTTGGGGGGGGGGGGGTCCGTGCTGGGGTGGAGGTTGGGGGTTGGGGAGGGGTTCCGTGCCGGGGTGGAGGTTGGGGGGTGGTCCGTGCTGGGGTGGAGGTTGGGGGTTGGGGAGGGGGTCCGTGCCGGGGTGGAGGTTGGGGGTTGGGGAGGGGGTCCGTGCCGGGGTGGAGGTTGGGGGGGGGGGGGGTCCGTGCCGGGGTGGAGGTTGGGGAGGGGGTCCGTGCCGGGGTGGAGGTTGGGGGGGGTGTCCGTGCCGGGGTGGAGGTTGGGGAGGGGGTCCGTGCCGGGGTGGAGGTTGGGGAGGGGGTCCGTGCCGGGGTGGAGGTTGGGGAGGGGGTCCGTGCCGGGGTGGAGGTTGGGGAGGGGGTCCGTGCCGGGGTGGAGGTTGGGGGTTGTGGAGGGGGTCCGTGCCGGGGTGGAGGTTGGGGGGGGGTCCGTGCCGGGGTGGAGGTTGGGGAGGGGGTCCGTGCCGGGGTGGAGGTTGGGGGGGGGGGGGTCCGTGCTGGGGTGGAGGTTGGGGGTTGGGGAGGGGGTCCGTGCCGGGGTGGGTGATGGGAGGGCAAATGAGTTGGTCCACCTGGCCAGGTGCCAGCCTCCAACAGTTGGACCCATGCGGTCCATGCCACCTGGCTGGGGGGAGGAGGGGATATGGGCAATGATGACATGTCGTCGTTCCCCTCCCCCCCACCAGGTCGTCATGTTTTCAGATCATCCAGCGATGTTGGCCGCCGTGGTGGCAGCCGCTCATGTCTATGTTGCCCTGGATGATGATGAGGAGGAGGAGGAGGAGGAGGAGGAGCGTGCCAGAGAGGCGGCGCAGGCTGCCGCAGAGGGGCAGGCGGCAGCCGCCCAGGCTGGAGGGACACCTGACCGACAGGACGAGGAGGGGGAGGAGGACGTCGCGGCCCCACGGCAACGGAGGCACCCGAGGGCGCCCCGTGTGTACCGGCCCCGGCAGTCATACCAGGACCTCACGGACCGGGAATGCAGGAGGAGACTCCGGATGAGCCGGGAAACCGTGGCACACATCTGCCACCTGCTGGCACACCTGTCACCGCGTGGCACTGGCGGGGGACACCCTCTCCCCGTGTCCGTCAAGGTTACGGTGGCCCTGAACTTTTATGCAACGGGGTCATTCCAGGCACCGAGTGGGGACCTGTCCGGCATATCGCAGACATCGGTGCATCGGTGCATCCGGGCAGTGACAGATGCCCTTTATGCCATGGCGCACCGCTACATCCGCTTCCCCGTGGACCGGGCCAGCCAAGATGCCCGGGCCGTGGGCTTCTCTGCCATTGCCGGGTTCCCCATGGTCCAGTGCGCGATCGATGGGATGCACGTCGCCGTGCGGCCACCTGCAGATAACAGGGCCGTGTTCACTAATAGGAAGGGGACCTATTCGATGAACGTACAGGTGGTCTGCGACCACCGCATGATGATCCTGCACGTCTGCGCCCGTTACCCAGGCAGTGTACACGACTCATTCGTGTTGTCGCGGTCATCCATCCCCGGCATGTACGAGGGACGCCATCCCCGGCTGAGGGGCTGGTTGCTGGGCGACAGGGGCTACCCATTGCGATCGTGGCTGATGACGCCTATACGGAGGCCACGCAATGAGGCGGAGAACCGCTACAATGATGCCCATGTAGCGACAAGGGGAGTGATCGAGAGGTGCTTTGGCGTGCTGAAGATGCGTTTCAGGTGCCTGGACCTCTCTGGGGGCGCCCTCCAGTATCGGTCAGATAGGGTCGGCCGCATCATTGTGGTGTGCTGCGTCCTGCACAACATAGCCCAGCAGAGGGGCGATGTGCCGCAGGCAGAGGAGGGCGGAGTGGAGGAGCAGCAGGAAGAGGCCCAGTCCTCCCCAGATGAGGGGGATGGGGGCAATGGTCAGGGCAGACGGGGTAGACACAGACGGGTGGCTGTCCACCGTTACCGGCTGGCCCAGCGGGCACGGGACAGACTGATAGACGCCCGCTTCACTGACTAGATGGGCGTGGGAATCGGGTAGTATGGCCACAGACCGCACACCATGACAACAGCCGACCACCCACACCCCCCACCCATCCATCCACCCAGCACCATCACCCCCCTCCCCAACCCCACACACCCCACCCGCATGCACACCACCCCCCCACTCCCAATTGCCGATCCACCGGCGGCACAACGGGCCGGGCTCACCCAGTTGCGGGTGGACGCGTGTCTATCGCAGGCCATGGAGAATGATGACAACCCGCCTCCGATGAGCTCCTGGCTCTACATCGTTGGACTATGTCTGACCCATGGCCACAGTACCACCATCCACCCGGACCATCCCTGCATGCGGCTGTGACACTGCAGCGCACGGTCCCGTCCTCTGCCCGGGGGATGTTGATGGCGGCCCAGGGGGAAGGGGGCAGACTCACCTGGGGCTGAGGTAAGACCACCCCTCACACACACACTTGCGCTCAACGTACATGACACCCCCGCACACTTTGGACAGAGCACAAAGGCAGCTTCGGTAGGTGTAACATTGACTTTAATAACCAAAGGAGTTCATGCACGTGCCCTAGCGCCTAAAACTCATCTGTGCCCTGCACCCGTGCCAACTTACTCAGTGTCTAATTGTTTGGCCTTACGGGCCCTTTGACTACGTCTACGTGGTTCCCCAGACGGTACAGCAGAACTGGAGGTGGACTCCTGTGATTCCTGCCCTCTGACACTGGATCCCTTTGGCGGCCGTTTCCTGGGGCGTCCTGGCCTAGATGGGCCAGGCTGCGGCCCGGGCGACTGGGATGACGAGCTGCCAGCCTGTCCTGCCCGTTGCCCACCCGATGCACCTGGGACGGAAGGGGGGGAGTCCGAGGTGTCGCGGTGTACCGGGACCTCCCCTACAGAGGGAGCCGGGACGGACCACACCACCTCCTCCTCCCTCGGGGTGCCCGATGGCCCCCAGGCCTCTACATGGGTGGGGGATGCGAACGGACTGGCCATCCGACGCGCCCCCGACATCTGGCGCTGCCAGTCCTGGAGGCCCGTGCTGGTATCGACAGGGGTCTGCAGGTTTGCAGCCATGGAGCCCAGGGGGTTGTCGAACCCTGTCTGCGACAGTGCGACGCCAGCTCGCACATGGCCACTGGCGCCGATGCCCTCAGCGATGGCCTGCTGAGACTGGGCCATGGCCTGCAGAGACTGGGCCATGGCCTGCAGAGACTGGGCTATGGCCTGCTGAGACTGGGCCATGGCCTGCTGAGACTGGGCTATGGCGTTGAGCGCCTCTGCCATCTGGCGCTGGCACTGGCTCATGGCCTCCTGTGAGAGGGCAGCCATTTCCTGGGCCACAGACGCCGCCTGCACGGAAGGCCCCAGGCCTCGCAAACCGTTCCCCATGTCTGACACCGTCGCACCCATTGCCTCCACCGCGGACGCCACCCGTGCGGTGTCAGCCTGGGTGGCACGCATGACCGGGACCACTCCCAGCTCCTGGACGCGGGTGGACTCCTCCGCCTGCGACCGCAGCCGCCGCAAGCCACCCGTCACCCTATTCGCTCGTCTCCGTGTCGGTGGTTGCATCGGATCTATGTGTGGGTGTGGTAACTGCAGGAACCCGGGATCCATCTGGGCGGCAGATGTTCGCTTGGCCTGGGCTGCCCTCCGACCGCCCGGTCCCTCTGCTGCTCCTACCTCCACCTGCTGTACCGGGACGGCTGTGTTGTGCGCACCAGTGAGTGTACCAGACGCCTCATCACTAAAGTGCCCAACCGTGGTGAGTGTTTCTGCGATGGTGGAGGGTGTTGGTGACAGCAGTGGCGTTGTGTCGTGCTCTTCGTCCCACTCTGAGTCCATGGCACTTTGGGGTGGGGGTTCGTCTCCACCCATCCACTCTGAGTCACTGTCCGGTATTTCGTCTTCCCGGGTAGGGGTGTCCTGGGTAGTGCTGTCCCGGGTAGTGCTGTCCCGGGTAGTGCTGTCCCGGGTAGGGGTGTCCTGGGTAGTGGTGTCCCGGGTAGGGGTGTCCTGGATAGTGGTGTCCTGGGTAGTGGTGTCCTGGCTCGGATGTGACGGGGGCCTGTGGCTGCCCCCCTCATCGCTGGGTGGTCACTCCCGCACGTGACGGGGGTGTCGTCTCCCTGTTGCTCCAGGTCTCTCCGTCTCCCGTGGTCTCCGAGGGGCATCCTGCGGGCGTCGCATGCTGGAGGGTTCGGGTCTCTCCGTCTCCCGTGGTCTCCGAGGGGCATCCTGCGGGCGTCGCATGCTGGAGGGTTCGGGTCTCTCCGTCTCCCGTGGTCTCCGAGGGGCATGATGCGGGCGTCGCATGCTGCAGGGTGCGGGTCTCTCCGTCTCCTGTGGTCTCCGAGGGGCATCCTGCGGGCGTCGCATGCTGGAGGGTCCGGGTCTCTCCGTCTCCCGTGGTCTCCGAGGGGCATCCTGCGGGCGTCGCATGCTGGAGGGTGCGGGTCTCTCCGTCTCCCGTGGTCTCCGAGGGGCATCCTGCGGGCGTCGCATGCTGGAGGGTGCGGGTCTCTCCGTCTCCCGTGGTCTCGGAGGGGCATCCTGCGGGCGTCGCATGCTGGAGGGTGCGGGTCTCTCCGTCTCCCGTGGTCTCCGAGGGGCATCCTGCGGGCGTCGCATGCTGGAGGGTGCGGGTCTCTCCGTCTCCCGTGGTCTCCGAGGGGCATCCTGCGGGCGGTCTGCATCTGCGGGGATGGGTGCCTGGACGTTTGGTCCTGCGATACACAATGAAGCATGCATGGTTAGACATCAGGCAGTGATCAGGTGATACGGGAGAGGGGGATATAGGGGAGGGGGGATATGGGGACGGGCTGTTGGTGGCTCACTTGCTCGTGGGGCCCCGACCTCTGCATCAGCAACCTCCCGGTCCTCAGGTCCGCCAGCCAGTTCCAGGGCCCTTTCCTCGTGTACGGTCAGTGGCCTCTCATCAGCGGGCCCTCCTCCAGTCCTCACATGCTCCCTATTGTTGTGTGCGCGCTTCTCCTGGGGGGGGGGGGGTGGCAGGGGTAAAAGGCAACAGTGTTAGGCAGGTATATGAATGCACGCCATCGGTTGCGCGTGCATTGCAGAGGTTAAGGTTAGGGCTGGATTCACTTGGGGATATGGGGGAGGGGGGATATGGGGGAGGGGGGATATGGGGGATATGGGGAGGGGGGATATGGGGGATGGGGGATATGGGGGAGGGGGGATATGGGGGATATGGGGGAGGGGGGAATATGGGGGATATGGTGGAGGGGGGATATGGGGGAGGGGGGGATATGGGGAATATGGGGGAGGGGGGATATGGGGGATATGGGGGAGGGGGGATATGGGGGAGGGGGGATATGGGGGATATGGGGGAGGGGGGATATGGGGGAGGGGGGATATGGGGAATATGGGGGAGGGGGGATATGGGGATATGGGGGAGGGGGGGATATGGGGGACATGGGGGAGGGGGGATATGGGGGATATGGGGGAGGGGGGGATATGGGGGAGGGGGGATATGGGGGATATGGGGGAGGGGGGATATGGGGGAGGGGGGATATGGGGGAGGGGGGATATGGGGGAGGGGGGATATGGGGGAGGGGGGATATGGGGGAGGGGGGATATGGGGGATATGGGGAGGGGGGGATATGGGGGAGGGGGGATATGGGGGAGGGGGGATATGGGGGATATGGGGGAGGGGGGATATGGGGGAGGGGGGGATATGGGGGAGGGGGGATATGGGGGATATGGGGGAGGGGGAATATGGGGGATATGGGGGAGGGGGGATATGGGGGATATGGGGGAGGGGGGATATGGGGAGGGGGATATGGGGGATATGGGGGAGGGGGGATATGGGGGAGGGGGGGATATGGGGGAGGGGGGATATGGGGGAGGGGGGATATGGGGGATATGGGGGAGGGGGGGTATGGGGGAGGGGGGATATGGGGGAGGGGGGATATGGGGGATATGGGGGACGCTCACCCTGCCTGCTCTGACGAGGTCGTTCACCTTCTTGTGGCACTGGGTGCCTGTCCGTGGTGTTAGGGCCACAGCGGTGACGGCCTCTGCCACCTCCCTCCACAGACGCCGGCTGTGGCGTGGGGCAACTCTGCGGCCGTGCCCGGGATACAGGGCGTCCCTCCTCTGCTCCACCGCATCCAGGAGCGCCTCCACATCGCGTGACTCGAACCTCGGGGCTGAGCGACGGCCAGCCATCAAGTCGGGTGTTGCGGTCGGCTGTTCCGGTCGGGTGGGGGGGAGCTGCGCGGCCTTATGAGCCGTCACGCCGTGCAGCGCGTATGACGCTGCACGGCGTGAACCACTGCGCAAGCGCGGATCCCGTTACGTCGCTGCTAGCCCATTTCGGGCCGCAGACTATCGGCCCATTTTTATGACGTGACGCAAGTGGGATTTGCGCCGTTTTTTGCGCCGATCGGCGGAGTTTCCGCCGATAACGGAGAATTTCGCCCCCAGTCTTTGCCTTTGTCAGCCGGCCCCATGTCGACCCGCACAACAGGTGAGATGGTTGCAACCCTAAATTTTATGGACTGCTTGCCTATCACGGCATCACAGATCCGTGAGTGGACTCAGACGGAGCCAGTCCTAACAAAGGTTCAGCACATAGTCCTGTATGATGGGCAGCATAGACAGCTCCCAGGCGAGTTGCGGGCATTTTCCTCTCAGCTGTCAGAATTTAGCGTGAAAGACAGTATCCTCTTGTGTAAGACGCGTGTGGTCATCCCGGAAAAAGGACAGAAGCTGATACTAAAAGACTTGCACAATGGGCATCCGGGCGTGACCAAAATGAAAATGTTGGCAGGCAGTTACGTCTGGTGGCCAGGCCTCGACGCCGACATTGAGAAGGTGGCCCAAAACTGCCAGGAGCATCAGAAGCTTCCGCCGGCTGCGCCCCTACATCACTGGGAATGGCCAGGACATCTTGCATGTGGATTTCGGCGGCCCTTTTCAAGAATCCATGTTCCATTTCTTAATCGATGCCCAATCTAAATGGCTGGAGGTGCATAAGATGGTCGGCACAACATCCTGCGCAACAATCGAGAAGATGCGTTTGTCTTTCAGCACTCATGGCCTCCCTGGGGTGCTCGTCACAGACTATGGCACTCCTTTCACAAGGTGAGGAGTTTGCGAGGTTCATGAAGATGAACGGCATACGCCATATCCGCACCCAGTTTCCAACGTGTTGGCGGAGGGCGCAGTGCAGACGTTCAAATGGGGCCTAAAGAAACAGTCCTCCTGACCTATGACACTAGACTGGCTCATTTCTTGTTTTCGTACAGGACCACTCCACATTCAGTGACTGGGGTAGCTATCGCGGAACTCCTAATGGGCTGGAGACTTCGCACCCACCTTTGATGGTTTTACTGGTCACTGGCGCAAAAGTACGCTGCACTCAAGAATAGCAGGGCCATAGCCTTTCTCGGCATTGGTCGACTTGGCAGTTTGCGCCTGGTGACCCGGTGTTCATTCGAAATTTTGCTGGTGGTGCCCAGTGCGTCCGATCTCTTACCAGGTGCAAGCCCAGGTCGTCTCCAGTGCAAGCATTTTGACCACGTTCGGTCCAGAAGGCTGCCTCTTCCACAAATTCCCCGCCCCCAGAGTTCACTTCTACAGCCGCAGAGACCTGACACAGTGGAGGTTCATCCTCATGATCCTCCTCTGGCGCTGCACTCAAAGCTTGCGCGTGGAGATATCGACGCCGAGATGACAGAGCTTTTGGACTCCGACACCGAGATGGAGACACAAGATGCCTCCGAGGGGGATTCCTCAATCCCACAGCCCGTGGATGTACAACCGTTATGCCGTTCCTCGCGGAAATGCCGTTCGCCTTTTCATTACACGCCGCCCGATCCAACACCTCGTGCAAATGGTGTTCAGCCTGCGGCAAATAGAGTCTAATGCCCTCCTTGGCCAGGGTCTTTGGTGGATTCATTGGACTTTGGGGGAGGGGATGCTATAATCTGACTGATTAGTATTGGCTGAGGACTATTGAGGGTCACGCAATCCTTAGTAAGTATGAGCTCCCCCACTGAGGAGGGCGGAGAAATCATTAGCAGAGTCACCTGCATAAATAGAGCTGGCCAATGTGGAACCAGCTCGAGCAGAGAGCAGTTTTGAAGTACTGCTGCTGTTGTATATATGTAATTGTAAATAAAGTTATTTCTTTTGACTCGACAAACTCGTGCTGGATTCTTCATGGCCCTCACAAAAGACGGCTAGCCCAATTTTCATTCCTGTACATACCACATTGCGCTCCTTTGGAATGGAGACAGCAGAAGCGATTCTCTGCCCGCGCGCGCTGTGCCCTGTGCACACCCTACTATTCTCGGGGAATAGCCGAAGAGTCCCTCAGTGGGGTTCGCACGCAATCTGGCTTACACCTCCAGCTGGACATTAGTATATTTAAGTTAGCATTTAAATATGGTCAGTCCGTTTCATGCCCGAGTCTCCTAGCACCTGGTACTCTCCGCTTCTGTTGGCGCATTGTGAGGCCGGCTGGAATAACTACTGGTTGCCATCGACAGAGACCAGGCATGACCATGCCGGGGGAACTCAGAGGTCATTAGAGCCCCCGGGTGGTCAGGGCAGTGTTGGGCTGTGCTCTGTGACTTCCCCCGACACCGCCAACCTGGCATCACGCTGGAACAGCCAACGGGATTCAGACTGGTTTTTCCGTCGGAAATGACACTTCGCCATTTTGGGGGAAAATACTGTCCAGCCTGTCCGCCATAAAGACAATGAACAAAAGTGAATGTGAAGGATCCATATCCCCTGTCCTATTAGCAAGGCAATAATACAATTACCCGATGTATTCAACTGTTGGAGACAAACCATTTAGAGAACAGGATCCTAGCAAACAAAAGTTCCCAGACATGATCTAATCAAGTTACCCTTAGAAAAGAGTGACAACGATCTTATTTGGATTCCTTATGCAGCTGGTGGGTAGAGGTCACATGGCAAGCCAACCCTTTGTAATTGTAATCACTTTTCTCTGCAAAATTAAGGACAAGCAGCTGACAAGGGAAAGAAACCTAAGTGGGGGTCCCTCCTGCCCGCCCCCCCCCCCCCCCATCCTATCTTTGCAAGGTTTGCACCCTGTCTGCTAACCGTGACCATCCAAGGACACCCTGCTACAAGCAGAGCCTTCTTAAAAGAACTCTACCCAGCACTACTGGCTCCAGAAGAACAACCAAATCGGCCATCTACATCTTTTAAAGCATAAGCATTGGGAGTACCGAATTCAGCCTGATGTCACCAAACTACAAGAACAAATAACAAAGAAAATTACAACACAGGAACAGGCCCTGCGGCCCTCCCAGCCTGCGCCGATTCAGATCCTTTATCTAAACCTGTCTTCTATTTTCCAAGGATCTACTTCCCTTTGTTCCCCGCCCGTTCATGTAACGACGGACTGTATATTCCTTTTATATTTTCTGCACACTAATTTGATCAACCTATCGTTCCCCACTTTATAAGGTGTTTAAGTGTGTGTGTGAGAGAGAAAAAAAGAAAGTCAGAACTTATTTTATTCTTTTACATAGATCAGTTTAAGTATTATAAAGCGAACCTCTTTCTTTGTTAAACTCAAAAAAACCTGTTATTTTATGACCATAGTATGTAATCAGTTAAACAATCAGCAAATTGGCAAAAATATCCTTTTCAAATACAAAAATAACCTGTTGCAGTCAAATGAGGAGATGAAAATCGGGGAGCCAGTTGACCTCTCCTCACCTAATTGTAACAATTCCCAAAAGGGGAAGGTTTGTACAAAATTCATGACACGGAACTCTAAAAGAATATAAAATGATCCCAATATTGACACCGTGATGACAATATTTTCCATAATACACATTTTAAAATAAAAGAATTGAACAAATAAGATCAGTTGGCCCAGAATTAGTTCAGGATTTGGCAGGGGATATGGGAACATTTCAAGAAGGTTGTCTCTTATCAGCTTAATTTTACATCACCTACAGTTTGCTCTCCCATAATTAGATAGTGGGTAAACTGAGACAAAGTACCTTCTACTAGCTACTCAAAATGCTATATTTGATGTACATCTAAAACATTAAAAAGAGCAAACGGTAGCACGTAATATATATTATGCTGCTTAACAGAACACTTGTTCCAAAACACAACCATCACTCTTCCTATTCATAATGAGTGCAGAGCTGGGTGCAGAATGTGAAGAGGCATACAGTGGATGAATGGAGATCAAGTGTTACACTCTGAATTAGCTGCAGTAATGGATTGTCTGCCAGTGTGACATTGGTCTTTGTAGTTCAATGGGAAGTTGGCTTGAAGTAGAAATGTACATTGTCGATGATGAAATACTTTCTCAGCATTATGATACTTGCTGTATTTATTTATTGGTTTGAATATGGCAAAATGCCCAAGGCAATAAGAAATTAATTAGAAAGCATGCCAACTGAATTAATCTTTGCAGAGCTTATTTGCCATGTTTAAAAAATACTTTGGTTTGCTGTGTTAGTTCAATGAATCTTATCTAAATTCCCTTGTTGGTTGAAATTCCACAGTACAGTAGAATATTTGTGATGCATTGGTTAATGTGCTTCAATTAAATGCTTTGTTTAGTATTTTTTAAAAAAATGTGTTTCAACAGTAAGCAGGAATAAGATATGCAATTATGTTAACTACATAATAAATGCCATACCATGAAATTTCAACCCGCTGGAGGTGACAAGACAGTACTAGATACACATTTATTTCAAACTGCTTCAATCTCTAATACTACCTTTGATCACAAGTGAGCCAAGAATTATGGCGAAAAAGTACCAAAAGCTTAATTTAGAAAATACAATGCAATTCGAAGTTCACATGGAACAACCATTGGAAACATGGGCCCAAAACTTCCTGGTTTCCCAGTGTCACATTTAGGGGGTACCCCAATGATATGCTGGGGAATCCCTCTATGAAGTTCCCATGCAAGGGTTTACCCGGCAATTGCCCAAAAGTGCGAACTTCCTCTGGATAATTGCGCTGGGCTGGGAACCATCCATCAGAAGTAATTTAAATCACTAAATTCTGCCAGTTTTAGCTTGATAGTTACTCTGAAAGAGTTGGAGGATAAAACTTACTTCCAACACCAGAGTAACAATTGAAACACCCAGACCTAGCCTCGCATGCGACCCCTTCCACACACACACATGGCCCCTGAGGAACCCATCAAACCACCCCAATCCCTGATCCACCGAGCCTAATGCCAATGCAGTTAGGGCGAGCTTCACTGCTCCTTTTTCACCCAACCTGAGTAAGGAAGATTGAGTGAGCCCGGAGCTTTGTAATCCCAACATGGGTAAATCCACCAAGAGTGGCAATCTGCAGGAGATTGCCATTCTGCGAAAGTCATGGGCCCATATGTTCGAATCTTTTAAATATTTTACAGCCTGCACATTTTATTCAAAAACAGTTCAAATTATCTTACCCTGACTTGACCCACATATATATTTGCTTCCTCCTCCAATACAGTAAAGTTCTTAAGAAAGATGGCATCAAAGGTTGGATCATTGTCATTCACATCAGTAACCACGATGTTGACAGTTGTAGTGGAAGTCTAAGGAAAGAACATCTAGGTTCAACAATGGTCATTCTCGATATCACCCTTTGAAGGCACACACATATATTTTGGAAACAGTTTATGCATCCTGCTACATCTTAATGAGCAATTAGGACAATAATCTGTGATTAATTCTGGAGAAGATGTGCACAAATTATTTTCTTGGAGCAGTTGGCAAGGCAAAGCTGATATCAGTATCAAAGTGACTTGTGAAGTCATTTATAATGCACCTTTGGAAATCTGCAAATACTTCCCAGCATAGTCACAAGCAAAAATAATTTCAATATAATTAATCAAGCCCTCTAGTGAATTATTTCAAGGTCAGATTACTTAGGGCTGTTTGAACGAATGTCCATTATAAATTCTGTAAATTTAAAAAAATATATACACATACATTTATTATTAAAACATTAATTGCTTTCTGGTTCATCAACCATTCCAAAGTAGCCCTCAGAATATCAATGTATTACAACCAGTTTTTTAAAAAAGTGATAGCTTTCTCTGTTATTTATTTCAGCCAATCACGATTTTTAGCAATCTTGGAAGCTAATAAAATCCTCTTTCAATTTGCCCTTGTTGCTTTGTTGACTTGCATAAATTTGATTATAAGCTTCTCAAGTTAATCTACCTGCTGTTGCTACCTTTTGAGATGAGTCCATCAAGGAACAAACTGGAAGTTTAATTTGGAAAACCGTGTGCGGTTCAGAATTTTTCAGATGAAGCATCACAGGAAAGATTTTAGTCATTTCAGCTACCTTTTTCATCAACGAGAACAAATCCTGAATATTACCATTCTACATTTGATTGAAAGCAGATTACAGTGATTCATCCAATAATGATTTTCTCCTTCTAATAAATTCTTGCATGTTTTGTCTGTTTGGCACCTCCTCCAAATGCCCAGTTGAAATCAGGAACTTGGGGATCAATGATCTGTTACAATTAATGCTGCAATTACCAACAATTGTTTTGAATTTAATATCTTTCTTTGGATTCAGACAATGCAGCTGCAACTGCTGCTACATAATTTGGATAGAGCTTTGCAACAGAGAAAGAGCCCATTCAGAATCCAACAGGTTTATACTGCTGTTTAAGGTCCACATAAGTCTGCTCCCACCTTACTTCATTTCATCTTGTTAACCTATTCTTCCAATTCTTTCACCCTCATGTGTTGATTTGTGTCCCTTTAAATTCTACATCGGTAAGCTAGTCGGCACACAAGAATATTTCCATGATCACTGTTCATTCAAGTTCTCATTAATGGGGCAGCTACATTACATTGTATGTTTCCCTGCATTGTACCTTGAAACTAGGGGTGAGATCTTCCGGCTGTTCCTGCCAGTGGGATTTTCCAGTCTTGCCGTCTGCGCATCCCCGCCATGGGATTCCCATGACTGCGGTGGATTCAATGGGAAATCCCTCTGGCAGCGTGGAACAGAAGATCCACATGGATCAAAAGCAGTTCAGTGGTTTCACTTCCTCAGAATAAACCACTTTGCTGCTTGTGATGTGGAGAGAATCTGTCAATCATAGCAAGAGTGCTTATAAAAATTGTGGTTAGCATCAAAGCAGGGTAGTAGAGATGCATTCAAGCATGAAGGGCAAGATAAATAAACAATCCATCAAGCACCTGCATCTGGACCATTACAAAAGTCAATCACTGGCTAGTGAAATGTATTGCTGGTGAAATTGAATGGAAGATTTGCATTTCAAAGGCTGCCTGGGAATTTGAAGCCTTTTCATGTGTACTTGGCAATTGAGGAAATGCTTGACACTTGTAACAACTGCTGCTTAGAAGAGTTTTGTCTAAGGCAACAGATATTAGGAAGGATAAGTGCAAATGCAGTGATTTATCACTGTACTGCCTGGACTGGTCTTCAGCTTTTAGGCATGGTTGGCTGATGGGGGTTAGAAGGGGGTCTCTGAAGGGAGTGATTGATGCACAGATGGGGGTGTCTGATGGAGGTGACTGATGGAAGGGTCTGATGGGGGCATATCTGATGGGAGTGACTGATGGGGCTGACTGATGGAGAGGCTTTTTGAGTGGAGGGTCTCTGATGGGGGTGACTGATGGGGGCTGTGGAGGTCAGTGGGGGAGGTTGGGTCACCCTCATGCATGCATGTTGTGCGGGGGTGACCTATTATTTTCGTGGTGTGGGATGAATGCCGCTTAATGCACCGGGGGTGTAGGGGAAGGTAAAAATTAGTGTAGTGGGGGGATCTGCTACTGGACCTCGAGATTGAGCCGCCTGCTCAGAATGGTGGCCCAATACCGGGATTCCAACAGAATCCTGCAAGCTCTCCACCATGCATATATTTGCATGGCTAACGATGATGTGCCGAATAGCACCTGAGCCTCACTCCCAGTGCCAGTGGAGACTAGTCTCGATTCTCTGCTGGTGGTGGGTGCATTCAGACTCCAGAATGGATAATCCCAGCCTTAATGTTGGGAGGGGAGGATTATCCTTTGTGGGCAAGTGTTGGGGGTGTTTCCCTTAATTGCCAGAGATCGCGATGTGCATGTGGGGAGAGCTGTCACTTATCTTTGATTTCTGAGAAGCTGGATCTGCTGGTGTGTTTCGGCCCCGCCCCTCTCAATGCTGGTGCAAAACATGCCCCCCTGCGAAAAAATGACCAATGGGGGTAGACTGAGACCTGGATCATGACAGCCCACCCGGCGGGAATTTCACAGCGGTTCCCTGTCAGAGATGACACTGTCAATTTTTGGGATAATAGCGTCCACTAAGTTAACACTCGAGTTGGATCTGCAAGCTCATCAAAATAAACAGGTCAATTTGCAGGCCCAAATATAAACATGTCAAAAATGGTGTACTCATTCGGGGACAGCACAAACATGGTTGACGTAGACAATGGGATAAAGTGAATGAAAGATAAACAATGAGGAGGTGATTAAAAAAATGCAGGAAAAAAACAACGATCTGTTGCAAGGCTGGAAATCTCCAAGAAAAAACAATTCTGTAATTCACTTATCCATGAAGAATAATAAATAAACACTGTCTACATATTCCGCTGTGCAAGTGTGATTCTCACTGGGATGGAAAGAGAGAAAGATTCATTTAAATTAGAATTGTGTGAATAAAACTAAGAATAAATCATACAATCTTATTCCAGAGAAAAAAAACCTGTAAAAATGCACTATGCTTACTCTTAGTTCATGTTTCAATTATTTATTGCACAACCATATGCTAAGAAACACAAGTAATATTTACTTCAGTTAAGTGTAAACCCACTTCACGCATAGTAGGTTGATGAACATAATTATGTTACAATTAGTCCTATTTTATACAATTCTTGCTTTCGGCATCGGCTGCAAAAATTCTTATTCAAGCATGAAACGTCTCCAATTATTCCCTTTCTCATATTCAGCATGTAGTGTTGGAAATCCACAGGGAGGATGACAAGACTGTGTAGATTCAGTTCATGCAGAAGTTGGCAAACCTGTGGGATATACAGCCTAGGGAAGCATTGTGAGTTGAATGCATCAACAAATTCAGGAGCGAATTGGTTAAATATCTAGAGAGAAAAAAAAAACAATGGAAGGGTATGTGTGATATCAGGGATATGGGGCGGGATTCTCAGGTCGGCGATGCTGAAATCGCGTTCGGTGATCGGCTGGAGAATCAAAGTTTGCGCCGAAATCAGGGGCGCCGCCGTTTTGGCGATGCTCAGCCCCCTCCAAAACAGCATACTCCCGGAGTACGCTGCACGCCATATCGATGGCCTCAGGACGTTACCTGAGGCCCTCCTCCCGATGCTCCGCCCCTGACCAGTCGAATTCCCGACGGCATGGGTCTCTCTTGGTATTACTTGTTGGGAACCTGGCGTGGCAGCTGCAGACTCAGTTCTGCGCCGCCACAGTTGGGGGAGGGCCGATCCGCGGGCAGGGGGGACTTTAGCAGGGGCTGGGGGCACTGTTCGGGGGTTGGTCCGGGAATTGCGAGCCAGCCAAAGGGGGGGGCACTATTTTGCAGACCGGGTCCGCGCACGACTGGTGCCATGTTGCACAGTGCGGCCACTGCAGGCTGCCGCCATGCGCATGCGCAACCACGGACCCGGCAATTCTGTGGCCATATCGGCAGCTAGAGCGGGTGCTCTATGCTGCCTGCATGCTAGCCCCCAGCCAAATGGAGAATCAGTGGCCGTTTTGCACTGAATGTTCGGTCATAAAACGCCACCGTTCTCACACTGGCGTCAGAACATAGCCTGAAAATCAGAGAATCAAGCCCCCGACATTTGACTTTGTTTTGCAACCAGTCAAGTTGATCATAAAGATCTTACCCACTCTTGTACATTCCTGTGGTCCTATCTACTGCCACTGACATCTGTGTCACACAGAGGTCTAAACGTTCTTTGGAAGCAAATATTTCTATGCGTAGACAGAAGTGTTAAAATTGATAAGTTGACCTTGGTCCAAAATTAAGCAATTTGGCATGGTGGCACAGTGGTTAGCACTGCTGCCTCACTGCACCAGGGTCCTGGATTCAATTCCGACCTTGCGTAACTGTGTTGAGTCTGCACGTTCTCCCCGTGTCTGCGTGGGTTTCCTCCGGGTGCACCTGTTTCCTCCCACAGTCCAAAGATGTTCATGTTAGGTGGTTTGGCCAAGTTAAATTGCCCCTTAGTGTCCAAAGATGTGCATTTTTGGTGGAGTTACACGGATAGAGTGAGGAGGTGAACCTAGCTAGGGTGCTCTTTCAGAGGGTCGGTGAAGTCATGATGTGCCGAATGGCCTCCTTCTGTACTGTAGGGTTTCTATGCTTCTATGGCAAACATGGTAACAATACTAAACAAACTGAACAACAAAAACCCTCACTCCCCCTGCCCCACACAAACCACACAAACTCTTGTTCCTAAATTTGCCACATCCTTGTTGCACTCTCTCCCAGCTACAGTATCATGTACAACACATTTTCCCTCTCTTTTAGTTCCAATGAAGAGTCAAATGGACTTGAAACGTAAACTGCTGTCAGACCCGTTGAGTTTTTCCAGCATTCTCGGTTTTTGAAACAATAATTTGTATTTATGTTGTGCCTTTAACGAGTTTGAAAGCAGAATTTGATGCCAAAACACATGAGACGTAATACTAAAGCCTTAGTCCAAGATGGAGATTTTAGGTAGCCTCTGTTTTGTAATGTACTATGGGATCACACAGGCTGCAACTCGATGCAACTTTGACCAAAAGATACTCCAGACTTTGAAGTAAGTTCAATGTGATTTATTGAACCATTAGCACAGTTCTCTATGAGTTTGATTCTCCTGCTAATCTTGCTGTCGTAACTCAGTCTAACTAACCAGTCTGCTCTAAGCCACGTGGTGGGTGTGATGCTTCTAATCTGCCCCTGTCCTACTCTTTAAGTGTCGCTTGTGGAAAGAGACAGAGGCATCTGTCCTTATATATGGGTTGTGTAATGCCCACTTGTGGTAGTGTGACCTCTGGGTGTCTTGACTGCCCATTGGTCGTGTCGTATTTTATGTGTTCATTAGCTGTATGCCTGCATGTCATGACATCTCTGGTGCTCCCTCTAGTGTTTACTTAGTTGTAGTGTATTTACATTAACCCCTTGTGTATTCACAGTGATGCATATCACCACAGCCTCTTTAAAGAGGAAAGTGAGATAGAGAGTTGGAGAGATTGAGAGGGTGGATGTTTCGGAGCCCTGTGACAGGCAATGGAAGACACCACCACTAATTGGGTAGCGATTAAAATCAAGGACAATGAAGAAGTCAGACTTAAATGAGTGCAAATATCTGGGAGGCTTGTGGGGCTGCAGGAGATTACAGCCAGCCATATAAAAAAAATGTGCCTGCGTGACAATAAATAGTGTGTGGTGAATGTTCCTGACTACGCGTGTGCAAAATATTTACAGGACTATGTACATAAAACTAAGTTATTTACATGGGAAGGTGCCTGGTGCAGAAAAATCAATGTGTCACACAAATAACGAGATGAACACTATATACAAACCACTTGAACGATTAAACAGAAGAACAGAACAGACCAGAGAGTCCATTAGTGCAAAGTTCACAAATTAAGTCTCTGAGGTGGGCGACAAATTCTGGTTGACCGCCTCAAGGGTGGGTCAGGAGCCACCAGCTGAGGAGCGGGCTGGACTGCGTCAGAGTGAGGAGGATGCAGAGTAACCGGAATCTCTGCATAGTCCAGGTCAGGGACAACATGAGGGTGTGGCACTGGCAGAGGATCACGTAGCCAGCGCGGAAATAGACGAAGGGCACGCCGATTACGGCGCAGAATGGAACCATCCGGTAGACGAACCAGGAACGAGCGGGGAGCCACCTGCCAAAGAACCACAGCAGTTGCAGACCAGCCACCATCCTGAAGATGGATGCTGATTTTGTCATCTGGAGCCAGAGCAGGGAGATCAGCTGTATGGGCGTCATGAGCCGCCTTGTGCTGTGCACGAGACAGTTGCATTCGTTGAAGGACCGGAACGTGGTCGAGGTCTGGGACGTCAATTGACGGCACCGTCGTCCTCAGGGTCTGACCCATGAGCAGCTGGGCTGGCGACAGGCCAGTGGACAGTGGGGCCGAGCGATAGGCCAGCAGGGCGAGGTGGAAGTCGGATCCCGCACCGGCAGCCTTGCAGAGGAGCCGTTTGACTATATGTACTCCATTCTCCGCTTTGCCGTTGGATTGGGGGTACAGGGGACTGGCTGTCACATGGGCAAAATTGTACCTTATGGCAAAGTTGGACCATTCCTGGCTGGCGAAGCAGGGGCCATTGTCCGACATAACCGTGAGCGGGATGCCGTGTCGAGCAAATGTTTCTTTACATGCACGAATGACGGCAGACAAGGTGATGTTGTGCAACCGCATCACCTCCGGGTAATTCGAAAAGTAGTCCACAATCAGGACATAGTCTCTACCCAGCGCGTGGAACAGGTTGATGCCCACCTTGGTCCATGGTGATGTGACCAACTCATGGGGCTGCAGGGTCTCACGTGGTTGCGCTGGCTGGAAGCGCTGACAAGTGGGGCAGTTGAGCACTGTGTTCACATTAATGTCCTCATTAATGCCAGGCCAGTACACTGCCTATCGGGCCCGTCGGCGGCACTTTCCCACACCAAGGTGGCCCTCGTGTAGTTGTTCCAGGACAAGCTGGTGCATGCTATGCGGGATGACAATGCGGTCCAGTTTTAGAAGAACTCCGTCTACTAACGCTAGATCATCTCTGACATTATAGAACTGAGGGCATTGGCCCTTGAGCCACCCGTCCATAAGGTGGCGCATGACACGCTGTAGCAAGGGGTCAACCGCCGTCTTGCGGCGAATTTGGACGAGGCATTCATCCGTGGCAGGTAGATTGGAGGCCGCGAATGCCACACGGGCGTCAACCTGGCAGACAAATCCCACTGTGTCACATGGAGTGTTGACTGCCCTGGAGAGAGCGTCAGCAATGATGAGGTCTTTGCCTGGGGTGTATACCAGCTGGAAGTCATATCGCCGGAGCTTGAGAAGAATACGCTGGAGGCGAGGCGTCATGTCTTTCAAGTCTTTCTGTATTTTTCTGACCAGCGGGCGATGGTCGGTCTCGATGGTGAATTGAGGAAGTCCGTAGACATAATCGTGAAACTTAACCACATCGGTCAGAAGGCCCAGGCACTCCTTTTCTATCTGCGCGCAGCGCTGCTCCGTGGGGGTCATTGCACGTGACGCATATGCAACGGGGGCCCATGATGAGGCCTCATCACGTTGAAGGAGCACTGCCCCAATGCCAGATTGACTGGCATCGGTTAAAATTTTAGTCTCCTTTGCTGGATCAAAGAAGGCTAAGACCGGGGCCGTGTCCAGTTTTGCTTTGAGTTCTCTCCATTTGCGCTCGTGGGCATGAGCCATTGGAAGTCTTCCTGACCAGGTTCCTGAGAGCCGTGGTATGAGAGGCGAGGTTAGGGATAAATTTCCCTAAATAATTGACCATGCCCAGAAAACGGAGGACCGCCTTCTTGTCCTCTGGTGTTTTCATAGCTGTGATGGCAGCTACCTTGTCCGCATCCGGCTGCACACCCAATTGGGAGATGTGGTCCCTGAGGAACTTGAGTTCCGTCTGACCAAAAGAGCGTTTGGCCCTGTTGAGGTGGAGGTCATACTCATGTATACGTCTGAATATGCGCTGGAGGCGACTAACATGCTCCTGCCGGGTGGTGGACCAAATGATTATGTCATCGACATAGACGTGAACACCTTCAATGCCTTCCATCATTTGTTCCATAATCCTATGGAACACTTCTGATGCAGTTATGATCCCGAACGGCATCCTGTTGCAACAACATCTGCCAAAGTGGGTATTAAATGTGCAAAGTTTCCTGCTGGATTTATTGAGCTGGATTTGCCAGAATCCTTTTGAGGCGTCAAGTTTTGTGAAGAGCTTGGCGCGAGCCATCTCACATGTGAGTTCTTCGCGCTTGGGAATTGGATAATGCTCCCTCATGACATTGCGATTTAGATCCTTGGGATCAATGCAAATTCTCAATTCGCCGGAAGGCTTTTTTACACATACCATGGAACTGACCCAGTCGGTCGGTTCCATGACTTTGGAAATCACTCCTTGGTTCTGGACGTCCTGCAGCTGCTGCTTGAGGCGTTCCTTAAGGGGTGCTGGGGCCCTGCGAGGGACCACAGGCGTGGCATTCGGTTTTAATAAAATCTTGTAGGTGTACGGGAGCATGCCCATGCCCTCGAAGACTTTGTGGTACTGGTTGATAATGGCGTTGAGCTGCGCCCTGAAGTCAGTGTCCTGAAAGGCAGATGCGTCAGCAGGAGAGAGAGAGTGAACTCTCTGAACTAGGTCCAACAGCTTGCATGCCTGCCCGCCAAGCAGGGAGGCTTTCGAGGAGCCCACGATTTCAAATTGAAGAATGTCTTTGCGTGACTTGTGCGTCACTTCACGCTGACACGAGCCGCTGGCAGCAATGGCAATGCCATTATAATCTAATAGCTGGCAGGCTGATGGTCGCGCAATGAGATTGGCGGAGACACCAGTGTCTAGCCGGAATCGTATTTGGGACCGGTTGACCGTAAGGGTGGCAACCACTCATTGTCTGGATCGATGCTGTATACCGATAGAGGCTGGATTCTTTGCTTCAGGGACACCACGTTTTTTGTAACGATACCGATTCGAAAAGGCGCCTTCGGGTCCTCGGTGTCAATATCGGGTAGTAGGTCCGCATCGGACTCGGTGACCATGGGTTGAATGGCCCGGACATTCCTGCGAGGCCGGAGCGATATGAATTGGCAGGCCGAGCTGATCTGCATAAAGCAGCATAGTGTCCAAGTTTGCCACATCTCAGGCTTTGTCGGGATTTGGCAGGGCATTGGCACTTTAAGTGGGCGGAGCCACAGTTGCTGCACATTGTAGCGTCAGTACGCTCCTTGCGCCACTGCGCATGCGCGGTGCGGCCGTACGTGGTGCGCGTCTGCGCATTACGTTCGTCGACGTCGCCGTTCCCTCGTTCGGTGCGCACAAGCGCGGGAAATGGCCACCCTCATCCAGGCCGAGGCCCTGGAGTTGCTCGATTGCTTGGACCCATTGTGCCTCGTGGGGACCTTGCCGTGCCGTTTCAGCCGCTTGGATGTGGGAGTACCGATTAGTGGCATGTTCATGTAGCACGCAGGTCTCGATGGCAGTCGCTAGGGTGTGCTGCTTTACCTTGAGGAACTGCTGGTGTAGGGGGTCCGACCGAACACCGAAAACGATCTGGTCGCATATCATGGAGTCGGAGGTGGGCCCGTAATTACAGGACTGCGCAAGGATGCGGAGGTGGGTGAGAAAGGACTGGAAAGGTTCATCCTTACCCTGCAAATGCTGTTGGAATACATAGCACTCGAAACTTTCATTCACCTCTTATGTTGCAGTGTGTCAAACTTGAGGAGGACCGTCTTGAATTTTGATTTATGTTCATCATCAGCAAAGGTGACAGAATTAAAAATGTGGATGACATGTCCCCCGGCCGTGGATAGGAACAGAGCGATCTTCCTGGTGTCTGACGCAGCTTCCCGGTCTGTGGCTTCCAGGTAGAGCTGGAAGCGTTGTTTGAATATCTTCCAGTTGGCCCCTAGGTTACCGGTGATGCGGAGCGGCGGCGGCGGGCGGACACTGTCCATTTTGCAGGATGGCTGTATGCTGATGGAAGGCAGATCGCTTGCAGGTAGGTCTAAGAAGTTCTAATATCCCTCAACTCCTGGTATCATGATGTGTTGGGTGCTCTGGATCCGTGGAACACATACAGGCCACCAACTCTTAAAATAGTGCAACACTATTTTATTAAGTTAGAAACTGTTGAACATACTTTTACTGTGGGTTAACAAGATCTGGGTTAACACAATGTTAGATTAAACTAAAGACCTATGCCTGTCCAAACCAGTGTATGCACTCAGCACATGGTGAGGATCTGTGCTGTAAGCTGTAAGCTCTGTCCTTGTAGCAGGCTGCATCCCGAATGAGCGGGAACTCTGATGCCCCCTGTCTTTATAGTGAGTGTGCCCTAACTGGTGATTGGCTGCGGTGTTGCATGTGTTGATTGGTCTTGCTGTGTGTCCATCAGTGTGTGTGTATCTGCACCATGATATACTGGCGTATATTATGACACTCCTCTCACCTTGAATTCCACATATCACCACCTTTTCTGGCAACACTCTTCCCAAACTACATAATTCCTCATCTCTTACCATTAACGATTGACTAGCCCCTGTATCTCTTAAAATTGCGACTTCTTTACCTGCTCCTCCAGATACACATGAATAAACTTTACCCACACAAGTAAATTCTTTAAAGACATCTGGCACCTTCTTAACACTTACTTCTTGAACAGGCTGTACAATCATTTGCACCTCCTTCGCTTCCCTTGGGCTTTCCTTTACCACTCTGACAAACCCCACTGTCTTATCCTGTTCTACCACATCAGTCTTCCTAGTGCTTTTGTTCAACCACCAACACTGTGACTTTACATGGCCTAGTTTATTACAGTGAAAACATCTGAAACTTTTAATTTCTTTTCCACCCTCCTGGATTTCTTTTTAAATCTGAGGTACACTCTCTTTATTGTCTCCCATCAGATCACCTTTACCTTTACCACTTGAGTATTTCTCATGTCCCCAGTTTCTATCCCTTACCGGCTAAAACTGATGTCGGAAACCAATCTTTGATTTATGAACTAATTCATAATCATCTGCCATTTCCGCTGCTAATCTCGCAGTTTTAACCCTCTGTTCAATTTTAACTGATTGTCCTGTTTCATGGCCATTTTCTGAAGTTCAAACTCCGTCTCTTTATCTTTTTATCTGATCTGTATCTCCCTTTCTTTTTGTTCTTTCTTTTCTCCTTTCTTCTCTCTCCTTTTCTTTTTCCTCTCTCTCTCTTTCACTTTCATTTTCCTCTCTCTCTTTTTCTCTTTCTTTTTCCTCTCTCTCTCTTTCTCTTTCCTCTCTCTCACTCTCGTATGCAAGCCGCTTTAATTCTTTCTCATGTTCCATTTGTTTAATTTGCAACTGAACTTTTGCAATTTCCAATGAGTCAAACTCTATCTCAGGCAACTTTAAATGCTTAACCATCGCCATTATTACCTCATCTTTTCGCATTTTGTCAGGTAATGTTAACTGCAATGTTCTTGCCAAATCTAACAGTCTGCTTTTCGTTTCTGTCCGTAAAGTACTACGTGTGACATTCTCCACCCCCAAAAACTTCTGAGCCTCTGAAAGAGCCATTGTTCACAACACTCTCCCCACTTAAACTAAAATACCACACCAGTAAAGCAATAATCCTTCACTGTCTTTAAGTTCACAAAAGCCAATCCAATAGATAAGACTTTTATCCTGGACGAGCCCCCAATTGTTATGTGTGAGGTGTTTTCAGAACCCCAAAATGTATCATGGAGTTCAACCAACCTCTCCCTTTAACAGATTTGTTACTTTTCCGAGCACGCGGCTTTTCCCTAGGTGTGGGATTACAATTATGGACACGTGGGTTTTTAAACACAAAACACTGTTTATTTCATGAACTCAACTTAACATCTCAAATAAACATTGGACCTCTTAACACCCCTTACTTCAAAGATAACTCAGAAAATATTGCAACAGTAAATAATTCCTTAAAATGTTCCTTCAAACTTCCAAGAGACTTAACACCTTTAAACAGAATCACATCAGGTTAAAGGCTTTACTTTAAATAACCCAAATGATCCAGAGATAGTCTTTCATGGCAGATATCCAGTTCACTGCAAAACACAGACCCACACCCAGCTCTTTTCAAAACTTGCAGCTCTCTGGAAACACACAGACACACACACACACTGTTTTTAAACTGAAACTAAAAACCTGCAAAATGGCTGACCTGACCTCAGCCCCACCCACTCTCTGACATCACTGTTTTCTTAAAGGCACATTGCTTAAACATCCATGTCTTAGAAGTACTCTCACATGACAGTAGGCAGAATGTGCAGATGGTGATCAGGTCAGTGTGTAATGTAGACTTGATACCAGACCTGTCATTTTGGGGTTTGCCACTCTGATTAATGCCCTCTCTGAAGCCTGAACAGTTTAGCATGTAAATAAAAACAAAACACTGCGGATGCTGGTATCTGAAACAAAACAGAAAATTCTGGAAAAGCTCAGCAGGCCAGGCAGTATCTAGAGTTTACATTTGAGTCCATATGATTCTTCTCAGAAAAAAGGGATTATGTGATGGATTGTATAAGAGGGAATGTATTAGATGGGGCAGAGTAGAAGGTCAGATTGGTAGAGGCTCGGAGATTGCTAACAAAGATGAGTTGATCACAAGACAGAGGTAGTGTTAATGGCAGGAGAATGTGCTTGTGGTTGCATGAAGGTAAGCTATCAGAATGTGTTCATAGCGGAATTAAGATCAGTGCTTGGCAAAAGCATGCATTCAGCAGTTTGAAGGATGCCAACAAACAATATTTAAGGACATCATCTTAAAAAAAATTAATTTACTCGATGTCGGTGTCGCTGGTTAGGCCAACATTTATTGCCCCTCCCTAGTTGCCCTTCAGAGGGTGATGATGAGTTGCCTTCTTGAACCGTTGCAGTCCTTCAGGTGTAGGTGCACCCACTATGCTGTTAGGGAGGGAGTTCCAAGATTTTGCCTCAGCGACAGTGAAGGAATGGCAAATTTTTCCAAGTTGGGGTGGTGAGTGACTTGGAGGGGAACGTTCATGGGGTGGGATTCGCAGGTATCTGCTGCTCTTGTTCTGGTAGATGGTAGTGGTCTGGGTTTGGAAGGTGCTATTTCAGGAATTTGGTGAGTTACTGCCGTGCATCTTGTAAATGGTACACAAGGCTGCCACTGTTTGTCGGTGGTGGAGGGTTTGGATGTTTGCAGAGGTGGAGGGGGGAGGGGGAGAATGGAGGGCCCCAGGGTGGAAGACACCACTTGCTATCAATCTCCCACCCTCTCCAATTCCTTACAGATATTACACAGGATGTATGATATCTTAGACTTCGCGGAGCCTGCCCTCGTGGTTCTGCTGGCAGGCCAGGTGGCCAGACGACGGAGAAGGCAGTGGCAGCAGCGTTGACAGAGGCTCCATTGGTGGCCAATGTGCAGGGCCCCACACCCTGAGGGCCCCACTGCCCATCAGGCCAGGGAGTGATCCAGAGGGGGCAGTCGCCGTTGGCCCACGGTGTACAGGTGTCGCTGTTCTTTCAAATAGATGACGGGCAGCATGTGCTGCAAGAGGCACCATCCCAATAAGGGCACAGTGCGGCACCTGTGCCATGTCCTTGTGGACTTGGCACCACGTGGAGAAGGAGGATACCCGTTCCTGGTGGTCACCACAGCCCTAAACCTTTACACCTCATGATCATTCCAGGGCTCTCGTGGGGACTTGTGTGACATTTCACAAGGTGCAACTCACAAGTGCATCTGTGAGGTCACAGATGCCCTGTTTGCCCGTGCAGCAAACTGTATGAACTTTGACATGAACCAGGCCCGTACAGCACCATCGACGAGATGCTGCAGGCCCAAGGGGTAATAGCTGGCAAGCAAGTCACTTTGTGCACACCGGGGGGGGGGCTTCATCAACAGGAAGGGGTTCCACTTCCTCAACGTTCAACTCATGGGAGACCACCACATGAAGATCATGCACATGTGCATGCTTCCCAGGGAGTCTGGATGACAGCTCCATCCTAGGGCTGCTGGACATCCCCGGCCTCTTCGTGGACCACGCCAGGATGGCCGGTTAGCTCTTGGGGGAAGAAGGGATGCCCACAGAGGACCTGGCTAAAGACGCTAGTACGGAGGCCGTTGACTGATGCGGAGACCCGATACAATGAGACCCATGCAGCCACCCGGGCTGTCATTGAGTGCTGCATTGGACCCCTCAAAATGTAGTTCCGATGCCTCGACAGATCTGGTGGTGCAGTGCAGTACTGCCCCCAGAAGGTCATCCGCTTCATGAAACGAAATGAAATGAAAATCACTTATTGTCACAAGTAGGCTTCAAATGAAGTTACTGTGAAAAGCCCCTAGTCGTCACATTCCAGCGCCTGTTCGGGGAGGCTGGTCCGGGGATTGAACCCGCACTGCTGGCCTGCCTTGGTCTGCTTTAAAAGCCAGCTATTTAGCCCTGTGCTAAACCAGCCCCCTACTGGTGGTCTACTGTGCCCTCCACAATTTGGGCAAGTGGATTGTGAGCCGGCCCACATTGCAGAAGAAAGTGCCAGAGGCGTCATATTTCTTGGGTGCAACATCTTTTATGCTATATGTATGTGTCCACAATTTCCCCGAGCCCCCAATGGTGCCGCCTCCTTCCACACATCCCCAATCCTTCGCCCCCTCCCCTTCCCCCCTACCTCACCCTTTCCTACCCCCTCACCCCTTCCCCCCCACCTTGCCCTCTGAGTGATCCTCGACCAGCTTAGACTTCCCTGCTCTACCGCTGCATTGAAGTGTGTCCTCAGAAGGCACATCAGAGGTGGTGGCAGCCTGCTGCTTACCGCATCTCGTTCCTTTGCTGCCCCTGGCGGGCGTCCTCTGACAGCACTGGTGCTGCAGGGCTCCGGCGCACTTGCCAGCGGCATATGCCCCTCCGTGCCACTCTATTCCAGCGGCTGATTCTGAGACGCGCGTTGTCATTATGGGGGGGGGATAAGAGAAACTCTGGGGAGATGGTGGTGGCTGTCGTCACTCCGTAGGGTTGCTCCGGGTTGGCACTCAGTGCTCCTTCCTCCCAGTTTGTGTCCAAAGGGCGCTGGGAGTCACTTTGGGATGGAGGGACAGCTGGATTGAACCCCATCTGCCTCTGCACCATCTGGCTCGCCAACCTTGGCGGCTCCCCAATGTCTGCACCAGTCTGGAGGTTGGGCAGTACTGGTGGACATGGGTGGGCCGGTGCACAGTATGGTGCTGAGTGGGGCGGTGCCAGGCACATCCTCGATAGGTAGAGTGGGGGACAGGCCCGTGCCAACCCACCTGTGCAACCCAGTGGAGATCGCTGATCTTTTTATAATTAAGCACCGGTCCTCCTGGTGACGCTCGCCTAGTTGATGACTGCTGCCACCTCCTTCCAGACGAGACGGGCTGCCCTGTGGCTGACCCTCCGAGCCCCTTGGGGGAACAAAGCATCCCATTTGGACTAGACCGCTTCCAACAATATGGCCAGTGTGATGTTCTTTGTGTTGCTTATTTAGGACGGTTGGCGTAATGTTCCACAAAGACCACAGGATAGCTTTACTTAATCAAAGCTACGATTTTATTTACACTACTAAACTGGGTTTTGGCACTTAGTCCTTCAGAATAGAGAATTGATCAATAACATCTAACAACACTCAACTACTGCTAATCTCACTACTGGTATAAACTATTATCTAACCTTCTCACACTAACTGCTCTTATGACCTTCACTAGCTAACTCCTGCATACACTCCTCCCCTAAGGTCTTGTATAAGGTCTCATACAACATCTCAGGGGCTGGTTTAGCGCAGGGCTAAATCGCTGGCTTTGAAAGCAGACCAAAGCAGGCTAACAGCACGGTTCAATTCCCATACCAGCCTCCCCGAACAGGTGCCGGAATGTGGCGACTAGGGGCTTTTCACAGTAACTTCATTTGAAGCCTACTTGTGACAATAAGCGATTTTCATTTCATAACTGCTTTATATATTGTATCTGCAGCTCCCTCTAGTGGCTACTCATGATATTACATTAACCCTTGTAATGCTGATAGTTATCAAAATACCACAGCCAGGCCGGCATCTCTGAATCGTGGGGCTGGTCTCCATCATGGCATGGCTGCACGCCATGGTTGGGTTTTGCTCTGCTGGGTCGGTTTATGCTCTGTTCCCCCTTGTTGGTGGGCACAGTCCCAGAGAATCAGCTGCGGGATCATCATTTGTGATGGGCATCGTTAAGTGGACCAAATGATGTTTGATACTGGTGACAGCCTCGCCAGGTCGAGCGTCGGGAAGCTCGCGGCAGTTCCCGCTCGCTCCCACATTTAGAAACTTTTCTATTAAATCGCACCCAATGAGAAAAATGCACCATTGAGCAGATGATTGAAGTGCTGAAGCAAAGGTTTTGCTGGCTTGATAATTCTGAAATAGTCCTTCTGAATCACAGTCATGGGCTACATTCTGCACAACCGGTAATCATGAGGGAACAGTCCATGCCACTGATTTGCTGTTGACCTCACATGGATGAAGAAGAGGTGAATGAGGATCAGGGTGGAGGGAGAGGGAAGGGAAGAGTCAGCCAGCTCATCCTCAAGACCTCCACCTTACTATCCCTCAGTAGAGACTGTCACAGCACCACAATGGCCTAATTTCAGAACTAAGAGCCAACATTATATTGCAGATGCCTTTGCCTAACCTGGTTCTCCTGCACAGTGTTACTGCCCAGTGGCTACAGAATGGGTGGTGGAAGACCACCAGTGGTCCAATGGAGGAGAATGCAGATGTCCTTGCAGGATGTCGTCAAGTGGCTTTAGACCTAGAAGACCCACCTTCAGGATGCTCTGGATCAGTATGAGCAGCAACAATCTGAGTTAGCTGGCTGACAGGAAACAGCTAGAGTGGAAGTGATGGGAGCATGTGTGCTGTCAGCCTGAGTTAGGGCAGGAATTTCAGGTTCCACGGAGCCACTGCCAATCTCTCGAAGAGGCATCTCAGCAATCTTACTCATCTGTTGGAGGGCAGACTGCTGGACTGCTGAGAGACACTGAAAGCCCCATGAAAAATAGGTATCTGCAAACGTGTTAAGCCCAGTCTGAGCTAATGTGACAACAAGCTGAGTTTTCCTGACCTTAGCCTGAGCTTCCGTTCCAACACTCAGATTTGGGTGGTTTCAGCTTGTGCTGAAATGGAAGATGTGATATCAGCCATCAGACACTGATCATGGTTGGATCCGCAAATGATCTCATGTAATTGGTCACATTGGAAAGGATGCTGCAAGCTTTGCGTGACACCAGGTGTTAAGCTAGAGCCCGACTTCTCTGTGCTCCTCGACAGTGGCAGCAGGATTTCTGACAAGTCAGCCAACTCACCAAGCATTTTGATATGCATGAACCCTCAGCCTATTTTTAATGTCACCACATCAAAGTCCTCACCTGAGTCCTCTGCAGCAGACCTCGACTGTAACCTCACCCTGTGGGAAGCTGCCTATCCTTTCCCCTTGGCTTCCCCACATCTCACTCGCGTTCAGTAATGCACAGCATGCAAGTTTCACCCCTATTCTACCCTCTTCATGTCACTCAGTGTCAGGAGCTGAGATGTTGGCTGCAAGCGTCAGATTGAGTGATGGTGTGGACAGAATCTTACTGGCTTAACTGTTGACAGCCTGCTGTGGCAATTTCATGTTTATGAATCCAATAAAAGTAAGCAGACTTCTGTTTGCTCTTTCCAGACGGCAACCAATTAATAGCCTGCTTTTGGGCTCCCTGACCAATTATAGATGGCTGGGCAGGATAACACAGCCGCTTTAGCAGAGGAATGATTTCTGCTTAAAGGGACCTTGGCATGTTGCAGAGACGCTCATTGCAATTGTTTCTTCTGCAGGTTGCCGAATCCACAGGAATGGAAAGGTTACTGGGAAGGATGCTCTAGGTTTCCCTCTCATTCTTGGAGATCCAACTGAGGGGGTTGCAGCAAGATGAATTCTTCTAATGAGGATAGGAAGAGATCTACCTCTTGAGAAAGGATGGATGGAAGGGTGTATCAGGAGGATCGAGAATCTGAAGATCGTATGACATGTGAGTGTGGCAGAGCACCTCAGCTCCATAATTGTCGTGTTGGGTGTTCTGGTTCACAAACAAGCCAACAATGCTGGAAGTGGTGTAACGCTATTTTATTAACTGTTCGACTATGCTAACATACTGTAAACATGGGTATAAGCAATACCAGCTTAACTGTGGACCCTTTCCTATCACTAGCTATGGTGAGGCACTCAGCACATGGTGAGTGTCTGTGATGCAGGCTGTGAGCTCTGTGCTCTGAGCTGGCTGCTGCTAGAATGAGCAGGAACTCTCCTGTCCCCTGTCTTTATAGTGCTTGTGCTCTCACTGGTGATTGGCTGCGGTGTTATGTATGCTGGTTGGTCCTACTGCATGTCCATCAGTGTGTGTATGTGATTGCACCAGAATGTACTGATGTATATTATGACAATAATCTCACTCTCATGGCATTCTGCTGCACAGCACTCCTCTGGTCCTCTTTGCAGCTCAACCCATCCCTCTCACCCTCTCCTGAACAATGAATACACCCTCCGCCTACTTCCCCTTTGTAACAATGCCTCACAGTCGCTCTCCACAAATGGTCACCTTCACTCCTCTGTCCGAAGCCTACTTTTGTGCACCTCACTGCTTTCCCTCCTTGTGGAGGAAGAAAGCATACCACTTGGACACATGGTTGTGGGACACAGGGAGCACGTTCAGTGACAGGCATCTTATCAGCCACCGCTGATGCATACCCAGCTGCTCCAATGGGAAGGAAGTCTTGTCCCAGGTGGCTGCAGATGTCAGAAATGACCTACTGTGACCTCCGGAGGCATAGGTACTCAGACTTGTCAATGGAGCTGATCCTCAGAATGTACACCCTCTATTGGGAGTCTTGCCTCATTCTAGCTGCATCATGGTGACCATCCATCCCCTCTTCCCTATGGAGGGGCATGTGGCTGAGGAGAAGAGAGCTGGTGTTTTTGCTCATGGTGTAAGCTTGGCTTCCAAAGGGCTGGCAATCACTGATTATGCAGTTAGAGCACTTGCTGACAGAAGGGGCAGAATCACCATGGTCTTGTGGGGGTGTGTTTGAAGCCAGAACATGGATGATATTCAGATACTCTGGTGTCGGTCGGGTCAGAAGTACAATCTTCTCAGAGACAGTCATCACAAGCAGATGCTGCCAGCCACTAGCAGGTGCCATTTGTGGTCCGATTGGGAATGTGGCTAAAATATTTCTTCGGATGGATGAGCCCTCTACTGAGCGTCAAGCCTGGAAGGTAGCAGGAGGAGCTGGTTGGAACCTGGTTGGGGAGAGGTGGACAGTTGCCTGTTCTGACCACCCCTCTCACCCCTCCAGCCTAGAGCAATGTTGGTCAGCCAGCCAAAAGTGTGCTGTCAGCAACCTTGGGAAGGGGAATCCCCTCCACAAGAGTAACCTGGAAGGTATGGCCAGAGTTCATTTTTTAAAAATGTAAACATTGTGGGAGAGTGCCTCATGATGGAAGTGCCCTCATGGTCCCCAAATTGCAGCGGCAGCACATTTCTACGATTGGACCTGCAGCCTTAGCAATCCACTTGCTCTCCCAAAAATGGTCCCATCCTAAAGGCAACAAGATTCCACCCAAGGAGTATTTTGCAAATCAGCCCCTCACCTGGCAGTGCTTTAGTGTAACTGATTAAAGCCTTCACAGCTTATTATGTACCCTGCAAAATTCTGTTTCTCTGTGCTCTCATCTTCACTTTGTCGTGTTGGAGACTCAGTGTAGGGCTGCTCACCTATTCGGCAAGAAGGAACCTCTGCACAAAATACCTCTCAATTGCCTGATCATCGACTGTAATTGCCTTTTCATCTCAACCATAGGGATTTTCCAATACCCCTGGAGGCAGGAACTCATTAGGATATCAGCCAATTCCATTTTCCCAATTCTTTCACCCTGCCTACCATCTCCCCTCCCCACCAGCACCATGCCTCCAAATATGTCTCCACTAGCCTGGGAAAATTCACCCATCTTTTCCTCCTCAATCTTTCTCTCCAGACCTTCAGCTTCCCACACTACTGGCTGACCAGGTGGCAGTTCCTGGATATGTGAAAGCATAAATGTATGGGGGCAAGTTGGGGGTGGGAAGCAAGAAGAACATGGTTACATCATCATAGCAGATGACAGGGCTGTCATGATATCCACATCAGCATATCATAGTGCAATCACACACACACTGATGGACAAGCAGTCGGACCAACCAGCACACACATAACATCGCAGCCAATCACCAGTGAGAGCACACGCACTATAAATCAGGGAACACCACAGTTCCCGCTCATTCTACCAGGAGATAGCTCAGAGCACAGAGCTCACATTGCGCCACTCAGACATAGACCATGTGCTGAGTGCCTCACTAAGATAGTGATAGGGCTGGGTCCACAGGTTAGCTGGTGAAGCACGTACCCAAGCCAGTAGTTAGTTGTTACCGTTGTTTAGACAATAAAACAGAGTTGTACCATCTACAGCCGTGTTGGATCATTTGTGCATCAGAACACTTAACACGACAAGGGTGAGGGTGAAGTAGGATTTGAGAAGGTGTAGAAGGCAGGAACATACCACCATCCTCAATGTTTCAGCAATGCTACTGGCCACTGCTGCAGTAATGAGCGCTCCAATTATTTCCAGCATTGCACCCTTTCCAGGGGTGTGCACAACGGGTTGTCCCAACGGATAGCTTTTGCTGCTCCCTATTATGTGCCACCTGTCATATCAGAGGACAAGAGCTTTAACATTAATGTGGTGCTTCATGTTTGGGTGATTGTCTGCCACAGTTGAATAGCTGATTGAATATTCCATCTGTGAATTGTGACTGTGTGATTAATAACAGTGCTGACATGTGAAGGTGCGGTGAAGCTATGAATGTGAGGTTTGAGCCATGGTTGACAGAGGTTGTTGGTCGGCAAGTAAGGGCTATGGCAAAGAGCACTGAGGGTAGTGGTGCAGTGGGAGGAAATAGCATGTGAAGGTGCACTCACTGACCTTGAGTATTTCTAAGAGCTCATTGACGTTGTGCCTCCCTTCTGCTGAGCACCACCTGCACCAAGGCCTCAATAGCTGCATCTGAGAACCTTGCACTGTGCTCTCTCACCTTCTGTGCCATTTCTGTATGCTCTTGCTGGTCATGAACATTTCCATAACCACTTCCAGCCCGCTGCTGTAACCAGAATGCATCTCACCTTTAAGATCTCACCTTGAGGTTGTGTGGACTTGCTTTCAGTGGTTGTCATTTCCACACGAATATGGGTCCCAGGGCACACTCAGCAATGAGCTGTACAATTATGGAAATGAAAAGGCTGTATGAAATTTGCAGTTGCTGCCATCATTTTGATCAGGCATGGGAAAATCACGCATCCCGATCCCCACACCCAATTTCGGAGGGGCTTTCTAATTTAGCCTCCCAAGGCTGTAGAGTACGGCTCCATTAATGCCACCATTAAAAACATACCCCTGCATCAGTGCTTTCTGATCAAAATGTTTGTAGGATGGTACATATTTTTCACTTCTGTTTTTGTAATTTGACAGCCTCAGGAGTATGACTTCATAGCTTACAAACCTGCAGCAACCTTTGTTCATGTCCCAAGTAATCAGCTTCAGAAAGGCAATGCTGACTTATACAAATAATAGAAACCTTCAGCTGTTATTACCTCCCAGGCAACTTGAACCTTTTAGATACTACATTAAACTTCCATATCCACCAAAGTACTCTCCCTGATGCAGGCTGATGTTCTCTTTAAAAGCATCTTTTTCACAGTTGCTAAGTGTTGGTGTTCTAAATTGCAGAATATGTCTTGTATATTTTTGCAAACAATGGGCTGAATCTGATGAGGAGAAGCAATCAGCGTCGGATTGCCACTCCGTTCCTGTCCTCTTTTTAAAAATAAAACGGCGGAGCTCCTCATTTCTGGCCCAGATTTCCCACCCGGCCTCTTCAGAAAGCCACCTGTTCTGGGAACCATCCTTGGTGATGCCGGATCATCAGGGAAGCCAAGTGAGGCTCCTTTTTTATGGGTCGAGGGGAGTTGGATAGCTGGGTGGGTAGGCGGGTCGGGGGTGTTGGAATGTCATGGGGCGGGTCTGAGGGGTGGGGAATGAAAAATCCCGGCCATTTTTTTTTCTGTCTATCAACTCTCAGGTAAGTCAGTCAGGTCCCCCCAAAGTCGCCGACTCTAACTCAGATTTGGAAACTTTCTCGGAACATTCTGGACACATGGAATTGCCCAGCAGAAGTTGCAACTTCCTGAGCATGCAATTCCCACGGTGCTTGCATTCGGACGTCTGAGGGGTAGTTCTGGAGTACCATCTGGAGAGAGCAAGATCTGGACCATTAGATTTTTTGTGCTTGTACATAAATTAGTATGATAAACCGCACTGCTATCCTTTCACATCAAGGATATTAAGTGGCATTGGGGAACAACTGGACAAGGGGTGATCATCATTCCATGGCCAGTGGATTTGAATTACTAGGTCATTACACTATAATTGGTGGGCTAACTATGTGATCATGTTACAAGTGGCAGCCAACCCACTGGCTGAGCATGACCTTAGACTGGCCTGTAGAAGATTGTTTAAAATGTCAATGAATCTTCCAATGGGAACGAACATCCACATTGTTGACATTGGTTGCTTCGCTCGTTGGAAGTATCTCCTGCGGGATTCTCCGCTGGCGGGATGCCCACTTTGTCGGTAGTGCACCCATGCCCGCGGGTTTCCTGACGGTGTGGGGTGGCCAAAATGGGAAACCCCATTGGCCGGCTGTGGGAACGGACAATCCCACTTGCGGCAGGGAATTGCTGTGCCGGAAAACGGGGCTGGCGGGACAGAGAATCCCACCCCGCATCTTAGAGAAGGAGTCAGGTGCAAGCCCCCAGATTTTCCAATATACCTCTGGAAAACACAGTTGGAAAAGGTGAAGGAATGAAGGGGGGCCCTGTTGTACCCAAGGAAAAGCGTAGACCTTGTCGCAAGCCTGGACAGAGATGGTGGAGGCAGTGAACTCCTAGAGCATCATCCCCACATCAATAGAGAAGAAAGTTGATGCCATCCAGAACAGCATGATGCAGCACAGAAGGCTACTTTCCCACCCTTTCCCAGAATTCTGAACACTTCACTCCATGTACATCCTTCTTCTTCCCTCATAAGGGAATATTTTGTGCCATCTCCCCATCTCATTCTGATCACATAAACACACACATGTTGCCTTCACAGAATTTTGTTCTCTCCTGGCAATGACTGCAAAATAATGACCTCCCCTGATGAACTCTTTCTTTTAACTTCCCAGTAAAGCTACTTTCTTTCAATGGAATTGTATTCTGTTTGCAGCCTGCTTTCTCTCCCTCTCAGCATGCAGACTATACACAAATGTCACACACACTATGCACATCTCTTTGAATATTGAGACACTAAATCGTGCCTTCCCTTTCTGAAAAAATAGTTCACAACCCAACAAGACACACAAAGCCAGATTTTGCATCAAATTAATGGCGAGGTTAATGGTGCCCTCCATTAAACAGTGCATCAATATTAAGCAAAATTAAGCAAGGAGTGCAACACTGTCGACATTGGAAATCTGAAATAAAAACAAAAAATGCTGGAAACACAGCAGCTCTGGCAGCTTGTCTGGAGCAACAGAGTTGATATTTCAAGTCAATGACATCCCTGCTTGCAGTCTTTGTTCATTACTTGTCTTTCAGATGGGGTTAACTGTAATATGTGTTACGATACCCTAGGTGAGTGCGCGGTCAATTCCAGCTGCACGGACCCCGGAGTTATTTTCAGTTTTGACCAAATCCTGCAGTTTAAAAGAAAATCTGCAAGGTTGCAGGATAGGAATTTTAAAAAGAGAATAAACCTGTTATAGAATTTACAGTGCAGAAGGAGGCCATTCGGCCCATTGAGTCTGCACCGGCTCTTGGAAAGAGCACCCTACCTAAGCCCATACCTCCACCCTATCCCCAGAACCCAGTAACCCCACCCAACACTAAGGGCAATTTTGGACACTAAGGGCAATTCATCATGGCCAATCCACCTAACCTGCACATCTTTGGACTGTGGGAGGAAACCGGAGCACCCGGAGGAAACCCATGCACACTCCGCACAGACAGTGACCCAAGCCGGGAATCGAACCTGGGACCCTGGAGCTGTGAAGCAATTGTGCTAACCACCATGCTACTGTGCTGCCCTAAAGCCCTAAGAAACACTAAACAGACAAATATTTAGCAGGTTCCTTACATCTGGTATCATAGAATCATAGAATAGAATCATAGAATCCCTACGGTGCGAAAGCAGGCCATTTGATCAATCGAGTCTGCACCGCCTCTTCAAAACACCATCCTACCAAGACCCAATCTCCTCCCTGTAGGGGCTGGTTTACCACAGTAGGCTAAACAGCTGGCTTGTAATGCAGAACAAGGCCAGCAGTGCGGGTTCAATTCCCGTACCGGCCTCCCCGAACAGGCGCCGGAATGTGGCAACTAGGGGCTTTTCACAGTAACTTCATTGAAGCCTACTTGTGACAATAAGCGATTATTATTATTATTATTAACCTCAAGGGGCATTTTAGCATGGCCAATCAACCTAACCTGCACATCATCAGGACTTCATCGCTCCAATTAGAAACAAAAGATGAAGACCAGCGTCAGACGATTGATCAATTGGTTGAAGTCAAAACAATGGCTGGCTACTGGACTTTTGTGAGTGTGATGTTGCAAGTATTTCCGATACAGTAATGCCCGCCTAAGCTTTGATATGACAGAGGATTCTCCATTTGTTCTTATCAGAACTTAATTATGATTTATTTCTGTACCTAGGATGCCTTAGCTGCCTTTCATTTTAATGGAACAACATCAGCATGTAGAGTCAAAATTTCATTAAAATATAGCAACCCAATGGGCCTAATTGGGATGCGACACAGAGAAGTTAACTAATCCCATTACCATTTGCGAAGGAGAATGTGGACCATGATGGGTGAGTTGTTTCCTTGCCAATCTTTATGATGACAAGGTTAGTTACAATTAAGAGAATGCTCTTTTCTAGTGAGAATCATGATGTTATTTTTCAGGTAAACACAAATTGGTTCATTAACAATTCGCATGTGGTAAACTGTAACCAAAATTATCTTTCCATTGTATTTCAATGCAAATAAACACTAAGGTAATTTATTATAAACCTTCCCGAACCCAGGTTTATGACCCAGGTCACATGTACGTATATCCATACAGCTGAATAAGCTATTGGCTAATGCCTTGCTAACCCCAATGCGTTCTACACTTATGTGAGAAATAAGAGGATGATCAGAGTGAGAGTAGGGTTGATCAGGAATAGTGGAGGAAACTTGTACCCACAGTCTGAGGAGATAGAGGAGGCCCTAAATGAATATTTTGCTTCAGTATTCATGAGACAGAGAGAACTTATTGCTCAGGAGAACAGCGTGAACCAGGTTAATAGACTCAAACAGGTCGATATTCAGAAGGAGGATGTGCTGGAAATTTTGAAAAGCATCAGGATAGATAAGTCCCCTGGGCCTAATGGGATATACCCAAGGTTACTACGGGAAGCAAGGGAGGAGATTGCTGCACCGTTGGCGATGATCTTTGCGTCCTCATTCTCCACTGGAGTTGGACTGGATGATTGGAGGGATGCGAATGTTGTTCCCCTGTTCACGAAAGGAAATAGGGAAATCCCTGGGAATTACAGACCAGTCAGTCTTACATCTGTGGTGAGCAAAATATTGGAAAGGATTCTGAGAGATAGGATTTATGATTATTTAGAAAAACATAGTTTTATTAAAGATAGTCAGCACGGCTTTATGAGGGGCACGTCATGCCTCCAAGCCTCATTGAATTCTTTGAGGATGTGACGAGACACATTGATGAAGGTCGGGCAGTGGATGTGGTGTATATGGATTTCAGTATGGCATTTGATAAGGTTCCCCATGGTAGGCTCATTCAGAAAGTTAGGGGGCATGGGATACAGGGAAATATAGCTGTCTGGATACAGAATTGGCTGGCCGAAAGAAGACAGCGAGTGGTAGTGGATGGGAAGTATTTCCCCTGGAGGTCGGTGACCAGTGATGTCCTGCAGGGATCTGTTCTGGGACCTCTGCTCTTTGTGGTTTTTATAAATGACTTGGATGAGGAAGTGGAAGGGGGGATTAGTAAGTTTGTCGATGACACAAAGGTTGGTGCAGTTGTAGGTAGTGTCGAGGGCTGTTGCAGGTTACAACAGGGCATTGACAGGATGCAGAGCTGGGCTGAGAAGTGGCAGATGGAGTTCAACCTTGATAAATGCGAAGTGATTCATTTTGGAAGGTCGAATTTGAATGCTGAATACAGGGCTAAAGGCAGGATTCTTGGAAGTATGAAGGAACAGAGGGATCTTGGGGTCCATGTACATAGATCCCTCAAGTTGCCATCCAGGTTGATAGGGTTGTTAAGAAGGCGTATGGTGTGTTGGCTTTCATTAACAGGGGGATTGAGTTTAAGAGCCGTGAGGTTTAGCTTCAGCTTTATAAAACCCTGGTTAGACCACACTCAGAATATTGTGTCCAGTTCTGGTCGCCTCATTATGGGAAGGATGTGGATGCTTTGGAGAAGATGCAGAGGAGATTCACCAGGATGCTGCCTGGACTGGAGGGCATGCCTTATGAAGGAAGGTTGAAGGTGCTAGGGCTTTTCTCACTGGAGCGAAGAAGGAAGAGAGGTAACTTCATAGAGGTGTACAAGGTGATGAGAGGCATGGATAAAGTGGATAGCCAGAGACTTTTCCCCAGGGCGGAAATGGCTGTCACGATGGGACATAATTTTAAGGTGATTGGAGAAAGGTATGGGGAGATGTCAGAGGTTGGTTCTTTACACAGAGAGTGGTGGGTGCGAGGAATGCACTGCCAGCAGAGGTGGTAAAGCCATTAGGGACATTTAAGCGACTCTTGGACAGGTACATGGACAGCAGTAAATTGAAGGGGTGTAGGTTAGGTTGACCTTAGATTAGGATAAATGGTCGGCACAACACCGTGGGCCGAAGGGCCTGTACTGTGCAGAATTGTTCTATGTCCTATGTTCTTATTATCTGCTTCACTAAGAAAACAATTCAAAGATGTTAATTATGGACTGTTTGAAGCTGAAATACCAGCTAGAAGTGACAGATCATTCGTTATTAAAAGATATTGGTGGTTCAATCTCAAATAAAACCAAAGGTTGATGTGAAATACCCTTTCTTTCATGACACCATTCTTTAATACATAAGTGTTAAAACCCGCACAGATTTTACAGGGTAGGGATGATCCACTACCCCATGGAGCTTGCAGAACACGGGCTCCCTCAATAAGGGGGCGGGGGACCTTTAACACATTTCATGTGCCTTTGTATAAATAGAGTTGGCCAGTCAGAGAGGATCCAGTAGGGAACTACTGGAGCTGTACATAATAACCATGAGCTTCCCAACGCTCGGCCCGGCAAGACCGTTATAAAACGTTAATTGATCCAGATAACAAGATGTCACAAGCTTCATGCCACAAATGATGGTCCCACCGGCTGATTCACCAAGGCGGCACTCACCAGCCCCTCGCTAACAAGGTGGAGCAGCACTTAAACCGATTCTGCACAGTCAACTCCACACAGCCCGCAGCCATGCCACCGAGGAGACTAGCCTCATGATTCAGGGATGCCGACCTGGCCACATTGTTGGAGGGGGGGAGGGGACCAGATGGGATACCCTTTTTCCCCTCCCCGAGGCGCACGGAGGGTCAGCCACAGGGCAACCAGTACTGGCTAGGAGGAAGTGGCAGCAGCCGTCAGCTTGGGGGGCATCACCAGGAGGACCCGCACCTAGAGCACAAGCAGGCCAATGACCTCCACCGAGCACCCAGGTGGATTGGAACCGGCCCCCTTGCAGCAGCTCCCACCCATCACCCCTGATCCCTGTCCTCCTCTAATGTGCCAGGCACTGCTCCCGCCCAGCCCCGTTCCATGCACTGGCACACCCATGTCCAGAAGTGCTGTACATGCCAGCCAGGCCCCCATCCCCCATACCCCCACCCTCCCCAATACTCCCATTCTCTCCCCCCCATACTCACCATCTCCTCCTCCCCACCCCCGCGATGAACAAAATGTGCGGCTCATGAAGCCCCCTCTGTGTCCCCACAGGAGACGTTGCCACACAATGGGCGGGAGAGGGCCCAGACAGGTTCAGAGTGCCAGAAAGGGTCCTCACACCCTAAGAGAAATGAGCCCAGGAGGTCACGGGGGTGGCCGAGGACAGATTTGTCACTGACAAAGATATTAGCGTACGGCGCAGATGTGGGATTCCACCGGTCCCCATCGAGGTTCTAGCCCTGCGCTATTTGACCCATTTGACCCTATTAACAGGCTGGATACCATATTCTCCAAGCCCACCTGAATTTCTGGTCCTCTGGCCAGCATTCACATTGGAGGGAATTGGTGCAGATATTTACAAGCGTGTCCTGACGCGATGGAATTCGCAGTGGGCCAAGGAGGTAACAGTTTAATGGAGTTGCTCCAAAAGTCCATCAGAGGGCCACCCATTACCAACAATAAAAACTCACCTGCGCCACTCCCACTAGACCCCTTCACTATGCCCTGCCAGAGATAACCCATATGAGAGATCCCCACAAGTGACCCCCCTATGAGTGTCCTCCACCAGAAACATCCCATTAAAGAGATCCCCACCAGAGATTCCGCATAAGATAGACTCCCACCAGAGACCTCCCCATTATAGAGACCCCACTAGAGACCCTCATGAGAGAGACCCACACCAGAATACCCCATAATAGAGACCGCCACCAGACCCCACCATTTTAGGGACCCCCACCAGAGGCCCCCCTCATGAGCGACCCCCACCAGAGACCTCCACTTAGAGACCCCCAGCAGATTCCCGCCATAAGAGAGATCCCCACCTCATCAAAGACAGTTCGGTGTTTTCTGCAGATAAAAGAGGAAGTGAGAGAACTTAACTGATCTTTATGTGGTCCAGGAGCTGTCAATCATAACTAGATGTTTATAAGCATTACGGTTAGTTTCACAGCCGACTACTTGAAATCCACTCAAGAGTGAAGGGAGATGAATTAAACAATCCAGACAACTGGGTGTGTTGGAAATTGTTAATCAAGCCTAGTAAAATCAATTTCACTTAGGTATGAATAAAAGACTTGCACATCAAAGATCTGAGGGGAATTTAAACCCAGCCAACTGATTTTCTATTTCCAAGAATGTCCAGGTACTACTTCCTCTGGTGAGCCAGCAGGTTTATTGCATAGGTGAGTTTTAATGCAGTGATTCTTTTTCACTGCCTCTGCCTGGACTGCTCTCTAGTTTCCAGGCAGGAGTCTCTCTTATGGGGGGGTGGGGGGGGAGAAGGGGGGAGCTTCCAGGCTGGGGTCTCACTTATGGGGGGCTACCAGGAAGGTGTCACTCTTACGGGGTACCTCCAGGCAGGGGTCACTCCCATGGGAGGGCCTTCGCTGGAGGTCTATGTAACGGGGGATGGGGATCACTGGTAGCGGCTCTCTCACGGGCGGGTCTCTGGTGGAGGTCTCTGTAATGGGGAGTCTCCGGTGGGAGTCAGTTTCATAGGAGTACTCTGCTGGGGGTCTCTGTAATGGGGGGTCTCTATTGGGGGGGGCTAGAGTCACCTTCATACTATGTGCGGGGTGTTGACCCAGAAAATCCCTTGGTGGGTGGGCAGAATTGCGTTGCCAGGGGGAGGGTGGCGCGCTCCAAATGTCGGCCCGATAACGGGATTCGCAAGGCAATCCCTCACAATCCCTGCCTGTGGTGAATGTATTGACCTAATGCATGTATGATTCTGTAACCTATGACCTGGAAGTGGTGATACGAGCTGCTTCCAGGTACTGTAACCCCTATGGGTTCCGCCTCTGGCTCCGCCCTCACCGGGGCTATATATAGACCGGCCGCCTGTGGGTGGCATCCATCTGTACAACCGACTCTGGATAAGCAAGTTCATGATTAGTAAAGCCTAATGTTCACTCGCTCTTTCTGCCTCGCGGTGAATTGAAGGTATATCAATTTATTAATCAAAGACAGCACTATGGAAGCCATTCAAGTCAGACAGGCTCGAACTTGACGCCCGTGCATCCGAAGCCAAGGAGATATTCGAACATTGGCTTTGATGCCTACGTGACTCCTCCATAACGCCTCCCACGGAGACCCTCAAGCTGCGACTCCTCCACGCTCGGGTGAGCCATCGAATCTCAGTAATGATCGAGAAAGGGGCCACGTACGAGGCGGCGATCGCAACCCTCAAGGCACACTTCGTGACGCCCGTAAATGAGGTGTTCGCCAGACACCTCCTCACTACTCGCCGTCAACATGCCGGAGAATCACTGGACGAGTATCTGGAAACCTTAATTCTACTCGCGAGGAACTGCAGCTATCGAGATGTGACGGTGGAGGAACACATGAACTCACAGATCCGGGACACCTACGTGGCGGGGGTCCGCTCGAACTACATCAGGCAGCGCCTGCTGGAAAACGGGACCTCCGACCTGCGGGACACGGTAAAGCTAGCTACCTCGCTAGAGGTGGCCTACCAGAACCTCGGTGCATTCCCCGCGGGCCTGGCGAACCCCTTGTGGACACCCTCGTCGCGGCCCCCGTCGGACCCAACTACATCTGCCAGCCCAGCGAACCGCAGTGCTACTTCTGCGGCCAGGGCCTACATCCCCGGCAGCGTTGCCCAGCCCGTACAGCGACGTGCAGCGACTGTGTGAAAAAAGGGCACTTTGCTAGAGTCTGTCTGGGCCGACCGAAGGCTCAGAAATCGAAAACGCACCAGGCCCGACCCATGGACTCGCAGCCCCACAGACCCCGCAATGTGGCTTCGTGCCTGCCCGGAATGCCACCGTCAGATGCGTCACTAGCATCGTGCGACTCGTGGGGGTTGCCATCTTGGTCGCCGGCCCCAATACCGACCGACACGTGCGACTCATGGGTGCCGCCATCTTGGCCGCTGGCTCCGGCACCGACCAACACGTGCGACCGATGGCGGCGGCCATCTTGGTCTCCATCGTCGCCCCAGCCCGACACGTGCGACTCATGGGGGCCGCCATTTTGTGATTCCACCGACCACACAGGCTACCCGCAGCTGGGTGCAGTCACTCTCGACCAGTCGCAGCCGAAACAGCTGAAGAACTCCATGATGGTCATCCGGTTCAACGGGCACGAGACCCCCTGTCTTTTCGACTCCGGGAGCATGGAGAGCTTTGTCCACCCCGACACGGTAAGGCGCTGCTCCCTCCATACCTACCCAGCCTCCCAAACAATCTCCCTTGCCTCTGGGTCCCATTCAGCTCAGATCCGGGGGTACTGTATCGCCAATCTTGCGATGTAGGGTGCAGAGTACGCTCGTTTTAAGCTCTATGTCCTCCCCCACATCTGCACTCCCCGACTGCTCGGTTTGGACTTTCAATGTAATCACCGAAGCCTGACCCTTTCCCCCCCTCACAGTGTGCAGCCTCGCAACCCTCAAAGTCTTCCCCCCTTCACTCTTTGCGAACCTCACTCCTGACTGTAAGCCCATCGCCACCAGGAGCAGGCGGTACAGTTCGCTAGACATGACGTTTATCAAGTCGGAGGTACAGCGACTGTTAAGTGAAGGGATCATCGAGGTCAGCAACAGCTCCTGGAGAGCGCAAGTGGTGGTCATCCAGACCGGGGAAAAATATTGAATGGTTGTGGACTACAGCCAGACAATTAACCGGTTAACGCAACTGGATGCGTACCCCCTCCCCGCATAGCGGAGATTGTCAACCAGATCGCGCAGTACCGTGTGTTCTCAACAGTCGATCTGAGGTCAGCCTACCACAAGCTCCCAATCCGCCCGGAAGAGCACCACTACACTGCCTTTGAAGCAGCCGGCCCACTCTTTCACTTCCTCAGAGTCCACTTCAGCGTCACTAACGGGGTCTCGATCTTTCAGAGAATGATGGACCGAATGGTGGACCAGTACGGTTTGCGGGCTACATACCCGTACTTGGACAATGTGACCATCTGCGGCCATGATCAGCAGGACCATGACGCCAACCTTCAGAGGTTCCTCCAGGCCGCCCAATCCCTCAATCTCACTTACAACAAAGAAAAGGGCATCTTCCGTACTACCCGACTAGCCATCCTTGGCTACATCGTGGAGAACGGAGTCCTAGGGCCCGACCCCGACCGTATGTTCCCCCTCACAGAACTCCCCCCTCCCCACAGCCTCAAGGCCCTAAAACAATGCCTGGGCTGTTCTCATACTACGCCCAGTGGGTCCCCAACTATGCGGCCAAAGCCCGCCCACTCATTCAAACCACCAGTTTTCCCCTGACGGTTAAGGCCTGCTCGCCCTTCAGCCGCATCAAGGCCGACATCACCAAGGCCGCAATGCACGCGGTGGACGAGTCCATCCCCTTTCAGGTAGAGAGCAATGCGTCAGACGTCGCCCTGGCCGCCACATCAAACCAGGCGGGCAGGCCAGTAGCATTCTTCTCTAGGACCCTCCACATTTCCGAAATTCGACACCCCTCGGTCGAGAAGGAAGCACAAGCCATAGTGGAAGCCGTGCGACACTGGAGGCACTACCTAGCCGGTAGGAGGTTCACCCTTGTCACCGACCAGCGGTCGGTTGCCTTCATGTTTGACAACGCACAATGGGGCAAAATAAAAAATGACAAAATCTTCAGGTGGAGGATCGAACTCTCCACCTACAATTACGATATCAAGTATCGTCCTGGGAAGCTCAGCGAGCCCCCAGATGCCCTGTCCCGCGGCACATGCGCCAGCGCGCAAGATGACCGACTTCGGGCTATCCACAATGAACTCTACCATCCGGGGGTCACCCGGCTTACCCACTTCATTAAGGCCCGCAATCTGCCCTTCTCCACCGAGGAGGCCAAGGCAATGACCAGAGACTGCCAAGTCTGCGCGGAGTGCAAACCGCACTTCTACCGGCCAGACAAGGCCCGCCTGGTAAAGGCCTCCCGGCCCTTTGAGCGCCTAAGCATTGACTTCAAAGGGCCCTTCCCCTCCACCAACCGAAATATATACTTCTTTACCGTCATCGATGAGTACTCCCGCTTCCCCTTCGCTGTCCCCTGCCCCGACATGACCTCGGCCACTGTAATAAAGGCACTGCACAGCATCTTCACACTGTTCGGTTTCCCTGCCTACGTCCACAGCGACCAGGACACATCGTTCATGAGCGATGAGCTACATCAGTACCTGCTCAGCAAAGGCATTACCTCGAGCAGGACTACGAGCTATAACCCGCAGGGAAACGGGCAGGTGGAGAGGGAGAACGCGACGGTATGGAAGGCCGTTCTTCTGGCTCTCAGGTCTAGAAGTCTCCCGATCCCCCGCTGGCAGGAGGTCTTCCCCGATGCCCACCACTTCATCAGATCACTCCACTGCACAGCCACAAACGAGACCCCTCACGATCGTTTGTTTATCTTCCCCAGGTAGTCCATCTCCGGGGTCTCGCTTCCATCTTGGCTGACAACTCCGGGGCCAGTCCTTCTCCGGAGGCACATGAGGAGCCATAAGACCGACCCCCTGGTCGAGAGGGTCCAGGTGCTCCATGCCTACCCCCAGTATGCCTACATTGCGCACCAGGACGGACAGCAAGATACAGTCTCCCTACGGGACCTGGCGCCAGCTGGTTCCCCTGCCAACGCGCCCCCCTCCCTGCTGCCCGCCGCCACCCCCAGCACCCCGTATGCTCCCCTGGGTCTTCTGTATTGTCCCGTTCCGACACTGCCGCCACCCCTGCCTACCCCAGCTGTCTCCGACACGCCAGACTGAGGCTCAAGCTCCAGACACAACGCCCCTGGAGTCACCACCTGCAACAACCGTGCCCGCCGCACCGCCAGAGCTGAGGAGGTTGAAGAGAACGATACGGCCTCCAGATAGACTGAATATGTAATGACTCCACGTCACCCATGCTGGACTTGATTTTTTTTAACAGGGGGCGAATGTGGTGAATGTATTCACCTAATGCATGTATGATACTGTAACCTATGACCTGGAAGTGGTGATTCGAGCTGCTTCAAGGTACTGTACTGGAACCCCAGTGGGCTCCGCCTCTGGCTTCGCCCTCACCGGGGCCATATATAGACCGGCCGCCTGTGGGCGGCATTCATCTGTACAACCGACTCTGGCTAGGCAAGTTCATGATAAATCAAACCTAATGTTCACTCGCTCTCTCTGCCTCTCGGTGAATTGAAGGTATATCACTGTCATTCATATATTTGCATGGCAAGGAATAGTGAATCACTTCTAGATTTGCACTCTCAGTGCACACGCACAAATCAGTGGTGATTGATCTCCGGCAGGAGAACAGTCTCCCAGAGCCCTCCCCCACCTCTGCTTCCTTTCCCTTTTGCCATGAAGATATGTGCTTTGTGCTCAATCTCTCGGAGATTGCCCACTCCTAGTCCTACCGATTATGTGCCAGAACGCTGGAGGGTGGCTAATATAATAACTACTTTCAAAAAGAGAGACACAGTTAATTCATACAAGTACAAGTCAGTTTGTTTTAATATTGCAGTTGGGAACATTTTGGAATCTTCGTTTAAAGATTAAATGATTAAATATCTAGGGGAAGAGGAAATAAATTGACGCAGCCTAAATTACTTTCAAATAGGATTACCATAATTGACAAACCTGATTGAATTATTTGAGGAGGTGACAGCTACAGTGGGTGGGATGGTGGGGGGGGGGGGGGGGGGTGGCGGCGGTGTTGTTTGCTAGATGGACTTCTAAAAGTCTTTGGCAGTTACCATACAGAAGACAATTGGGGAAGATTAAGTTTAATGGAAGTAGAATAGGAGATAATTTGAGTCAAGATTGATTAAGTAACAGTAAAGAGAGGGTAAGATTTAGTTCCATTCTTTATTGTAACCACCTCCCCCTCCCCCTGCTTTCCTTCCCTTTTGCCATGTAGAAATATATGTGCTTTGTGCTCAATCTCTCTGAGATTGCCCACTCCTAGTTCTTAGGTTCTAAGAAAGAACTATTCTGTCTAATTCCACCTTCCAGCTCTTGGTCTGTAGCCCTGTAGGTAACAGCACCTCAAGCACAAATCTGGTGTTCTTGATTAATAAGGGGATCAGCGATTAAGGGGAGAAGGCAGGAGAAGGAACTTAGCAGCTACGATCGAATGGCGTAGTGGACTCGATGGGATGAATGGCCTAATTCTGCTCTATATCTTATGGTCTATTTGAGGATTTCCTGCTTTGAATTCTTTGACTTATCTGTTAATTTCTCTGGAGACATTAGGAACAAGAGCCCACCATTGACCTCTTTGAGCCTGTGCTACTATTCAGTCAGATAATGGTAGATGTGCAACTCGAGTCCATTTACTTTGATCTAAACCCCTGAGTAATCTTAAAGAAGAAAAAAAAAATCTCAGTCTTAAAAATGTCAATTATCACAGCCTCCATCGTCCTCTGAGAAAGAGAGATAGTTCCAGATTTCCAATAACCTTTATGTGAAAAATAGATCTGCTGGTTTTAACTTTATATTCATGCCACCGGTTTCTAAATTCCCCTACCAGAGGGAATAGCTTCTCTGTACCTAGCTTATTGAATCCCCTGATCGTTTTCAGTACCTCAGTTAAATCAACACTCAACCTTCAAAACTCATGGGAATACAAACTACGTTTAGGCAATGCGCCCTCTTAATTTAACCCTTCGAAACCCGGTAGCATTTTCAGAAATTGTTTCCAAGGCCAATATATCCTCAAGGTGTTGTGCCCAAAAGCCTTCCTCCAATTAGGGTCTAACAAAGGTAGTGTACAACTGAATTATAACTTGCTCCCTTTGTATTCCAGCCCCCTGTGGCTAACATTCCTTTACTCTTTTTGATTACTACCTTTTGTGAGGACCACGAAGAATCCAGCACGAGTTGAAGGATAGAAAGAAATAACATTTATTTACAATAACATATATATACAACAGCAGCAGCAATTCCCTTGCTGCTCACTCCCCTCTAGCTGGTTCCAAACTGGCCAGCTTTATTTATGCAGGGAATGTGCTAATGATTTCTCCGCCCCCCTCATTGGGGAAGCTCATACTCCCAAAGGATTGTGGGATTGCCATTAGTCCCCAGCCAATGGTAAGCAGGCAGGTTATAACATCCCTCCCCCCCCCCCAAAGTCCAAACAATCCACCGAAGACCCTGGCGAAGGAGTGCGTCGGACCCGTTTTGCCGCAGGCCGGACACTATTTGCACGAGGCGCTGGATCGGGAGGCGTGTAACGAGATGGAGAGCAGTGCTTCTGTGATGAACGGCGTAACGGTTGTACATCCACGGCACATGGGCCTGAAGACTCCCCCCTCTGAGACGTCCTGTGGCTCCATCTCGGATTCGGAGTCCGCTGCCTCCGTCATCTCGGCATCCCTATCTCCACGCGGTTCTGCAATGACCTGCGCAGGCTTTGAGTGCGGCACCAAAGGAAGATTGTGAGTTATACTTTCCACTGTGTCTGGTCTCTGTGGGTGTAGAAATGAGCTCCAGGGGCGGGGACTCTTTGGAAGGGATCGTCTTCTGGACCGAACGTGGTCTACATGCTTGCGCTGGAGACGACCCTGGGCTTGCACCTGGTAAGAGATAGGGCCCGTTTGGCGAAAGATTACGCCAGGGACCCACTGGGCACCACCAGTAAAATTCCGAATGAACACTGGGTCACCGGGCGCAAACTGCCGAATCGGTCGATGCTGAGATAAACCATGTCCCTGTCGTTCTTGTGTGCGGCGTATATTTGCGCCAATGTCCGGAAAACCATGCTAAGGCGGGTGCGAAGTCTCCGGCCCATTAGGAGTTCCGCGGGAGCTACCCCAGTCACCGCATGTGGGGTGGTCCTATATGAAAACAAAAAACGAGCCAGTCTCGTGTCCATCGACCCAGAAGACTGCTTCTTTAGGCCTCGTTTAAATGTCTGCACTGCGCGCTCCGCCAACCCATTGGAAGCCAGGTGGTATGGGGCGGTGCAGATATGGCGTATGCCGTTCATCTTCATGAACATCGCAAACTCCTCACTTGTGAACGGAGTGCCGTTGTCCGTGACCAGCATCTCGGGGAGGCCATGCGTACTGAAAGACAAACGCATCTTCTTGATTGTTGCGCAGGACGCTGTGCCTACCATCTTATGCACCTCTAACCATTTAGACTGGGCATCGATTAATAGAAGGAAAATGGATCCTTGAAAAGGGCCGGCGTAACCCGCATGCAAGCATGCCCAAGGCCGCCCTAGCCATTCCCAGTGATGTCGGGGCGCAGCCGGCGAAAGCTTCTGATGCTCCTGGCAAATGGAGCAGTTTTGGGCCACCTTCTCAATGTCAGTGTCGAGGCCAGGCCACCAGACATAACTCCTGGCCAACATTTTCATTTTGGTCACACCCGGATGCCCATTTTGCAAGTCCCTTAGTATCAGCTCCTGTACTTTTTCCGGGACAATCACACGCGTCCCCCACAAGAGGATACCATCTTCCACGCTAAATTCTGACAGCTTGGAGGAAAATGCCTGCAACTCGCCTGGGAGCTGTCTATGCTGCCCACCATACAGGACTATGTGTCGAACCTTTGACAGGGCTGGCTCTGTCTGGGTCCTCTCACGGATCTGTGATGCCGTGACAGGCAAGGCATCCATAAAATTTAGGGTTGCAACCACCTTACCGGTCATGGGGGTCGACATGGGGCCGGTCGATAAAGGCAATCGGCTCAGTGCAACGGCATTCGCTATCTGGGTTCCTGGTTTGTGCTCCAGAGAATACTCATAGGCAGCGAGCAACAAAGCCCAGAGTTGGATCCATGCGGAAGCAATGGGCGGTATTGGCTTATCCTCTCGCAAAAGTCCCAGCAGAGGCTTATGATCAGTCATGATAGTGAAGTGGCGGCCATACACGTACTGGTGGAAGCGTTTCACCGCATAGACCACCACCAGGCCCTCCTTGTTGATTTGCGCATACTTCATTTCCGCTGCAGTCAATGTGCGGGAGGCGAAAGCTATTGGCCGCTCGGCCCCGTTCTCCATCTTGTGGGACAGGACGGCCCCAATACCATATGCGGATGCATCACATGTGATGAGCAAAGGCTTTCCAGGATCAGCGAGTTAGTAACCCAGACGATGATAATTGTTGTTTTACCCGCCGGAAAATGGTTTCTTGCGGCTGACCCCAAACCCAGGTGTGATTCTTCTTTAGCAGAAGATGCAATGGGGCCAGCATAGTTGCCAGATTGGGGAGGAACTTCCCGTAATAGTTTACGAGGCCGAGAAAAGAACAAAGATGCGACGTGTCAGTCGGGGAGGGGGCCTGTTGAATTGCGCGCACCTTCTCTGCGACAGGGTGCAAACCTTCGTGGTCCACCCGATAACACAGATAGACTACTTCCTGGGCCCATTGTCGCTCACCACGATAAGTGGGAAACGCCCCTCCTGGCATCCATGAACAACAGGGGTCATCGTAGTTCCTGCAATGTCCAATGGTTCCCCCGTGTAGGTGGCCAACCTGGCCAGTGTGGCGGTTAATGTAAGGGCCTGTATACCCTGCTTGATGCGGTTGAATGTCCTCTGGGCGATCACGGTGATCGCTGCGCCAGTGTCCAATTCCATCTCAAGCGGGTGACCATTGACCACTGTCACCTTAATGGGGGCCACACGGGGAGCTGCCACACAATGCAGCTGCAGGCAGTGGTCCTCCGTCTCCACATCCTCGGGAGTAGCCGCCACAGGTTCATCCAAATGGAAGGTACGGCCCCTGGGCTGGCCCCAGTTTCTGTCGGAATGACGGCGCCTCTGGCGCCCCCAGGACCGGTATCCGCGACAGGGTCAGCGCCCACAAGTCTGACACGGACATGGCTCCTCATCCATTGGTTCTGGAGAAGGCTCCCTTCGGGGAGGAATGTCCGACGGCCACTGGCGTCAATCCGGACGTCGCCTCACCCAAGGTACCGCAGGGGTGCGGGGGGACGCTTTTGGACAGAAGGGGTTGCGCCCCAAGGTGTGCACCTCTATTCCCTGTAGCTCCTGCACTCCCCGTTCTGCGCTCTCTCGGGACAATACTATTTGAATGGCCTGTTGAAAAGTCAATGTTGGCTCAGCTAACAACTTTCTCTGGGTGGCCGCATTGTTAATACCGCAAGCCAAATGGTCGCGTAACATTTCTGACAAGGTCTCACCATAGTCACAGTACTCTGCAATCCTGCGTAGCCTGGATAGAAACTCGGCAAGGGATTCTCCTGGGATCCTCTCAGCGGTATTAAACCGGTAACACTGGACTATCGTGGACGGGGTTGGGTTAAAATGTTGCCCCACTAAGTTCACACGTCTTGGTGTCCGGCGCAGCTGGGTATGTAAGGCTCCTAATCACCCCAAACGTATGCGGGCTGCAGGCGGTGAACAATATGACCACATCATTTTTGGTGATGTTGTTTGCCCGGAAATAGTAACGCATCCGTTGTGCTTACTGGTTCCAGCTTTCCAGCGCAGCATCAAAAACATCCAAACGTCCATACAGAGGCATGGTGTAACAGCAAACAACTTCCAACCTGTATACAACAAAAATCCAGGGAGGTGCCTTCAGCAGTGTAGACAGCTATTCACTTTAACCCTCGTCGCCAATTTTGTGAGGGCCACAAAGAATCCAGCACAAGTTGAAGTATAGAAAGAAATAACATTTATTTACAATGACTTATATATATATATATATATATATATATATGTGTGTGTACAACAGCAGCAGTAATTCCCTTGCTGCTCACTCCCCTCTAGCTGGCTCCAAACTGGCCAGCTTTATTTATGCAGGGAATCTGCTAATGATTTCTCCACCCACCTCATTGGGGAAGCTCATACCCCCAAAGATTGTGGGATTGCCATTAGTCCCCAGCCAGTGGTAAGCAGGCAGGTGATAACACTACCATACCTGCTAAAGTCATTAAAGCCAGATCTCTTCTAATTATTCCACGCTTTGGTAGCCCAACACACAATTGACTATTGCTTATTTTTTTGTCTTCTTTCATTGTGGTGACAGTAGACAGGAATGTAGGGTCTTTAACAACTACATCACAAGATAATAAGTGATGGTCTGGATCTCCCTGACAGTGGCGAAGCAGTAGCATATGCTGCTGACTACACAAAAAAAATAACTTATCTAGATCATAGGCTGAGTGAAAACTTAATCTTTTTGCTGCAGCGAGGCCTAGGTGTTAGGCCAAACAGCGAGGTCTCCTTATGGCTTATTGTTGGCAAAGACATGCCGCCAGCGACATTACAAGCTGAAGGCACATCCCTCAAGATCCGTGTTTTGGTCAATGGTATCAAAACTGTTGTAAACTTTAAAATAATTTCAACGTTTTTACAACTGTTTTTTTTAAAAAAAGGCCTGCTGGGTATAATCCTTGGAGATCTTGGATGTTACAAAGCTCCCTTCTGCTCGACAACCCTGCCCCCACCCTCTCCACCAACTCGCCGGCTCCTCATTACCTTTTTCAGTGGTGTGGTTTCCCACCTATGACTCCTCAGTCCCATGTCAAAACATCACATAACAGAGGAGGAAATCAAGTGTAACTGCCTGACTTTTCCCACTCCCTTCAGGTGCAGTTTTTGACATCAGCGGGCCAGAGGAGTGGGGTGGAGGAGCCAGGTCCGAGGGAGGAGTCGGGGATGAAAGAGAAGTCGGTGTAAGTGGAGAAGAGGGACTGGGAGCCAGGGCAGCATGGGAACGAGAGCTAAGGAAATCGTGAAAACCGCTTTTTGCTGATTATCTATCGTGCCTATCAGGTATAATTTTTTGAGTCTCTTTGCTGACTTATGCTTGCGCTCATCAACCTTAACATAGTGCCTGCAAACATCTGTGCAATTTGTGGGAAAATAGGCAAAATGCTCAGACTGATGGTCTCTGCCATTAAGAATGAAATGAAATTAAATGAAAATCGCTTATTGTCACAAGTAGGCTTCAAATGAAGTTACTGCGAAAAGCTTCTAGTCGCCACATTCTGGCGCCTGTTCAGGGAGGCTGGTACGGGAATTGAACCGTGCTGCTGGCCTGCCTTGGTCTGCTTCAAAAGCCAGCGATTTAGCCCAGTGTGCTAAACCAGCCCCAACCCCTAAACCAGAATTGGAATGGCATCACCACAACTTTCAGTTCTGAGCCTAAATCATGTCGCCAGGGGTTGTGGGGCCATTGCGTCTCTCAGTACTCGCAAACTTCTCAGCATCGCTACCACGGAGAAAGAAATTCCAGTCGAATAACTGATCGGACATAAGCTCTGTGCTTTTAAATGATTTCTTCTCAAATTCTCACATTCTCCAACCTCCTGCACTGGCTGAAGAAAGGCATTGCGATTTTTAGATGCGATTCCACATCAAGGTGTGCAATACAAGCTTATTTATTTTAAACTAATTTAAGTTGCCTACAAATGTATTAAGATCCTTGTTAATGTTAATATCATAAGGCATGATTTAGATCTCGTTGTTTGAAAAAGAAAATCTATTAAAAAGCCGTCAGAATCTTGTGAAGAACACAGAGAACCAGCCTGAGAGAGGGAATGATGGAATACCTGCTGGCAGCTGCCGTTTGATAGCTCTGTTCTGTCGTTTTGATGATCAAAGTAACGTGGTGAACTGCTCTATGGTTTATGTTTGTAATTTGCTCAACCGCCAACGTATTGCCAAGCCAGTGGATATAAAAGAACTGATTCAGGAGAACTTTAGCAAACTACATCACAGACAAAGGCCGCTTCTCAGAGCACACAAAGAATGCCGAAAGAAGAATAAACTTTTGACCCCAACAGTTCTCACTCCCACTTGGCTGCCCGGTTTTGTGGGCTTTACGAAGATTGTGGAGGACGGCAGTTAAATTTGAATTCGGCGGGCGTGAAGGCGGCTTACCTGCACATCAGGTAATCCGGCACTATAAAAATGAGGGTTGGGATCGCTTTATTCAGTTTTTAGGAATTAACCCACCACTATTGTGAAGAGGCCAGCATCAAACCTCCTCCTGTACATTCACTCCTGCCCGAAACGTCACTGAGAGGAACTGTAATACAATGAGCTCCAACCTGTGCAACCAATTGGAAGCAGAAATATGGCAGGATTCTCAATCAATAGCTGAGATTGCAGAGGTCCAGCCAGACGTCAGTCTCAGCGGGGCTGGAAGGTCCCAACGGCAGGAGAAACCGGAAAATGTTACAGCATCTTAATCGGCTCCAGCAGCCAACTGGGTGGTGTGCCTTTCCATTGCAGAGTTGATTGCAAAGGTTAATCTCCAGAAAGAAACATTTTCGTTTATATTGTGCTTTTCATAACATCAGCATAGCGCAAAGTGCTTTACAGTCAATGAAGTGTCGTCGTTGACGTAATGGAGAAATCAGAGCAGCCAATTTATACGCAGCAAGTATCCACAAAGAGCAACATGGTAATGAACAGATAATTCTTACGTTTTGGGGGCGTCACCGTGGTGCAGTGGTTAGTGTCATAATATACACCAGTATATCATGGTGCAGACACACACTGATGGACACACAGTGGGACCAATCAACATACACAACACCGCAGCCAATCACCAGTGAGAGCACACGCACTATAAAGACAGGGGACATCAGAGTTCCCGCTCATTCGAGTAGCAGCTAGCTAGGACCACAGAGCTCACAGCCTGCAACACAGACATTCACCATGTGCTGAGTGCATAAACTGGTTAGGACAAGGCAAAGGTCTTTAGTGAAAGCTGGTACTGTATTTACCCACAGTTCAAGTATGTTTAAATAGTTAACCTTTTAATAAAATTTTAAAGTGTTGCACTACTTCACGTGTTGGTGACCTGTATGTGATCCAGAACACCCAACACATCAGTTAGTACTGCTGCCTCATAGCGCCGAGGACCCGGGTTCGACCCCAGCCCCGGGTCCCTGTCCTGGTGGCGTTTGTACATTCTCCTCGTGTCTGCATGGATCTCAGCCCCACAACCCAAAGATGTGTAGGGTAAGTGGATTGGCCATGCTAAATTGTCCCTTCGTTGAATTTTTTTGACAAAAGAAATTATTTTTTTTGTGATGCTGATTGAGGGATAAACATTGGACAAGGTAACGGGGTAACTCTCCTGCTCTTCTTTGAAATAGTGTCAGGGATCTTTGACATCTAGCTGAGAGAGGTGGCGAGGCCTTTGTTTTTGTCTCATCCAAAGGTGGAATCTTTGACAGCGCAATACTCCCTCAGTACAGTACTGAAGTAAAGTGTCAGCTTAGATACTGCACTAAAGTGTCAGCCTAGATTTTCTGTGCTGAAGTCTCTGGAGTGGGGGCTTGAACCCTCAACCTTCTGACATACAGATGGGAATACACCAACTGAGTCATGGCTGTTGCTGCATCTATATTAAATCTTAAAAAGGGACAGGCCATTCAGTTGGCAAGGAAGTGAATTAAATAGTTTTCCTTTTTTAATTAAGCTGACTGTTCTGTACATTTTAAATGAAGTCACTTGTTTCAAAAGCAGGATTAAATTATATAATATGGTCAAAAATCATTAAAAAGCAAGCTCAGTCGCTCACAAATGCAACCATAAACAATTTGGAGGAAAAAAAATACTGGGTTTTCTCTCATGAATACAGACCAGATACATCAAAAAATTAGAGAAGCAAATAGAACATAAAGTCAATAATATGCTGAATTAAAATCCCATTCAATTGATGAATGAGTTACACTTTTTCTCACAAATGAAGGGTTTCTGAAAACAAGATAAATGGATGATGCTCGTGATGTGCAGCTGCACACATTGAGACAAATAGGTTACCCTGGTTGGCACAGTGCATGGAGATGAGTTGGCTGAAACCGGGCAGTAAATAGCTGATCGGGTGATTGATTGCTCACTACAACACCCAGAAATCCTGGCTATAAATATGAAAGATAATGTCACACTTGTGGCAAAATGCCAAGGTAATGTTATTCAGGGGATTTCTATAACAAGCCTCTAAACTAAGTAACTGGTTATCCTTGTATTGCTCATCGCTCCAAAGCTTTTGTTCAATATTATGGATCTTCTGAATGGTTCGGTTGCATGCTCACGAAGTGACATAGAAGACAATTAAGCTGTAACATATATTTGAAATGATTACACTGAAATATTAATAGGGCATCATACAGTTGCTGTGGTGATTTACTAGTACAAGGGTGAGCAACATGAACCCTTCAGTAAAGGCCTTCAAAATCGAAATCCTCCAACTCCGACACATCATTGTTGCTCCACAAGTGACAGCCAGCCCTTCAATCATCTTGACCGTAAGATTTTGAGTTCACTCCCTGAACCTCTTCAATTCTGTCTTTTATTTTATGGCCTTCTTAGCACTTAGAAACTTTTCCATTAAATCCCACCATAAGTGTGCTTGCGAGCAGGAACTTCCACAAGCTTCCCGACGCTTGACCCGGCGAGGCAGTCACTGGTATCAAACGTTAATTGGTGTACTTAGCGAGGCCCCACGAGCTTCATGCCGCAAATCTTTGTTCTGCCAAATGATTCACCGGGACCATGCTCGCTAGTTCCCCATTAACAAGGGAGAGCAGCACTTAAACCAATCCTGCAAAGCAAACACCACACAGCTCGCAGCCATGCCATCGAGGAGACCAGCCCCATGATTCTGAGGTGCCAACCTGACCAAATTGTTGAATGCGGTAGAGATCAGACAGGATGCCCTATTCCCTCGAGGTGTGCAGAGTGTCAGCCACAGGGCAGCCAGTGTACATGGGAGGGAGTGGCAGCGACCGTCAGCTCGGGGATCATCACCAAGAGGACTGGCACCCAATGCTTTAAGATGATCAACGGCCTCCACCGGGTCAAACTGGTGGCTTGGCACCGGCCCCCTGTCACCGCCACGCCGAGCATTGTACCGTGCCCTGGCCCACCCATATCCAGTAGTGCCGCCGTACATCCCAACCCCATCCCCCCATACTACCCATCTCCCCATACACCCCCCACCCTCGCAGCCCTCCACCCCCTGCACATGGGTTGTTGCCTTGAGCCTCTCTCAGCATTCTGCCGGCTGGGGTCTGGCCTGCCAGGAACACCATGAGGGCAGCCTCTGCAGGGTCCAAGGTATCTTCCATCCCGTGTAATATCTGTAAGGAATTGCAGAAGGTGTGAGACTGGCAACCAATGGTGTCTTCCACTCCAGGAACCTCCATTCCTCCATTGCTCATCCCCTCCCTCAAACATCCCCTCCCCGCCCCATATCCCCTGCCATCCGACTCGCCCTGCTCACGCACCCCCGGCGCCCTGGTCACTGGACCCCACATCCTATACCCAGACACCCGCCCGTAATGTTACCGGTACCAGGTAATTCACTTGGGAGCTGTTAAGTGCTCGCCTAACTATAATGGCCAATTCCCTATTAGCAACAGCCTTGAGCCACATGGCCAGAGGCCTCCACGGCTATTGTTGGGGTGTCACCCCTAGGCTGGGAGGATGAGTAGTCCAGCGTCCGCGGGTCCGGAATGGCACTCCCTGGGTCATCTATACCCATAATAGGGGCAGCTCCAGCTGCTACCTGTCCAGCCTACTGAACGCCTCCAGGATAGAGCCCCGTCTGTGGTAATATGGTGATGGTCAAGTTAACCCCCCGCTGACCGTGATGACCACTGGTCACACAGCTGAAGGGTTTTGCTGAAGGGGAATTGGCAACTCTGGTTATGTGAGCACTTCACCGTTCCCAAATGGATTCCCGTGGGTAGACATGCCAAGTCGCAGGTGAGTGTTACTGCCCAGCAGGTTGTGAGGCCTGGACACTCTGCCTGAACTCCGGAGGCATGAACAGCACAGAGGCAGCAACCAATACTCAAACACCCAAGAGTTGATTCACAGCACTGGGGACATCCCTGTGATCAGAGGGTGTGTGTGGACCGGGGAGGGAACCAGCGCCCGGACCAGGTAATGTTACCAGCGGGGGTACAGCGTTTGGGGTCTGGTGCACAGGGCCCCTGCTGCGGCCAGGGGTACATGTGAGAGCGTGTTGGATAGCACCCTGAAGGACAGCAGGCGATGTGAGGGTGAGGGGGCCTGCGGGACCCGAGGATACTGAGGTGGAAGCCATAGCTGATTGTTGGTCTCTCATCCTCTCCAATTCCTTACAGTTATCACAGTGTGAATGATATCACAGCAGCAGCTGCCCTCGCGGTACTGGTGGAAGGCTTGGCAGCCAGATGTTGGAGAAGGTGGCGGGATGTTGTTGGAAGTGGGAATACTCAACATTTATGAAACATTTAGCACAGCATTTGAAACACCATGTAGCCTACAAGGCTATGAACCAAGAGCTGGAAAATGTGATTAGAATAGATTGGTGTTTGATGGCAGGTGCAGGCACTATGACCGAAGGGCCTCTTTCTGTGCAGCAAAACTCTATGACTATGACCTCAGAGTGCAATATGATATATGTAGAAAACCTGAATATTATTGCACTTTGCGTGATGGCTTTTTGAAATACTTGTAAAGTTTATTTCAGGTATTGTACGAATAACTATCATTTTTTTTAAATTTCCAATTAAGGGGCAATTTAGCATGGCCAATCCACCTGCCCTACACATTTTTGTGTTGCGGGGGTTGGGGGGGGGGGGAACCACTCAGACACGTGCAAACTCCACACGGACAGTGTCCCCGGGCCGGGAGCAAACCTGGGTCCTCGGCACCGTGAGGCAGAAGTGCTAACCACTGCTCCACTGTGCCACCCAAGGTATTTTACAAATAAAGTATATTTAAAAAAAAAGAAAATCCTATTAAATATACTTTGTGGTTAAGAACTTGGCCTTCAGGTGTGAGGCACTCTTGGTGTTGCTGCATGTGGCCTGGTCAGTTCCTCACTCCTGCACTGTGGTGATCACCCAAGCCATTTTCCGCTTTATTTGGAAATCGAAAATGAGTTGCATTCTCAGAGGCACGATGTACAAACCTGCAAAAAAAGTGCCCAAGGAACCACAGGAGAAGTGGGGGGGGGGGGGGGGGGGGGAAGGGGGCAGAAGGGGGGGAGGAGAGGGGGGGGAAGAGGGAGGAGACAGGGAACAATAGAGGGGAACCAGAGAGATGGGGGGGAGGCAAGGGAGTGATAGCTGGAAGGAGGGCATGGGAAACGATAACAAACTTGGCATCTACAGGAATAGTGAGCAAGGAAAATAGGGACGAACGACGGGATGAACGGCTGAAGCGGAGGTGAATGCGAGACGACAACGGCAGCGAAATCCGTCCAGGAGATGCAAGTGACAACACCAACACTAGATCCATTTGCGTATTGCCCTCTGTAATTGTTTCTCTGGCACCCAAATGTATATGTACCTCCCCAGTTCCACCCCCCACCCCCCCATCCTCAAACAGATGCCTACTTATATGTTAAAAATAATATTGCCAATTGTACAGAGTTGCTGTTGTTGAGCTAGTGCATAATACTCGACCAGTTATTTTATTTTACTTCGTTTTTGTTTTCTTGTGTGTGTTCTTCTCTCTCTCTCTCTCTATTTATATACATATCATTCTGAGTATGTAACGGTAAATATACTTTGTTCGAAAACACAATAAAAAACATTTATTAAAAAAAAGTACCCAATATCATCCTAATCCTGATGGCCATATTTGTGTGCAGCTGCATCAAGCTGTGCAGAGATCCTCAGTACGCAAACACCAAGTGTCCCTCTTTGTTGACGTTCTACCTGTCCCCAGTGACGTGAAGGATAGGTCGGGCCATGTTGACACAGAATGCTCCAAGTAGTTGGATCATGGCATACCACCTGTCCCTTGTGGAAAGATTATGCAGAGGAACACCTTTGACCACAAGTCCATCAGGTAGTGGTCTGCACATAACATCAGAGATGCCCTGTGGGAAAAAGAGGATCCAGCCGGACAGTACCCTGAGCAGACTGTCAAAGATATTTGGCAGAATGCCTCATCACCAGAACTTTCAAACAAACACCGAGACCTAGCTTGGCTGGTGGTGAGAAAGTCGCTCCCCATCAGATCCGTCCGACATGTCCGGTGTCTCACCCAGTCTGCACATTTGAGCAATGCTCAAAGGTGCCTATGGTGGTGATGAGACTGTTGTTTGCCCCCTTGTGGAATGTGTCATTGCAAAGGAGGTCTGGAGAGAGGTGTTTTTTGTAAGGTTCATCCCGAGTAGCTGCGTGACACAGTGCTTTGTGATCTATGGGCTGTTCCCGGGGACGCAACCGAAGCAGTCTTTCATGTTCTTTCATATATTTTCCGAATAAAGTATATTTTTCCAACAAGATAACTTATTAAATGTCAAAGTGAACAACTTTTTCTTCCATTCAATATTTGTGTGCTCTTATTAAACAAATACAGGTCAAAACCTGTTCTACTGACATTCAATTGACAAGTTTAAACAGAAGCTGTATCAATATCTGTTCTGAAGATGGATTCAACATTATAGGAATATTATTGATAAATTTTGTTTAGGTGTCAGAATAAGGCACACACAGGGCAAGAACCTGATCTAGCTGAATTTGCCCAGTCACCTTTTCTAAAGTAGGAATCAACAGGTGGTGTGGAAAAATCGATGACAGAATAGAAAATAGAACAGAATACAATGAACAAACATTTCCCATTCATGAATTTCTTGTACTCTATTAACTTGGAAAAACAGTGCACCGCAACAATGTTCAAATGAAATCAATAATTACAAGTAGTGAATACATAAACCTTTCTAACAGCGATGTCAAAATTACAAGAATAAAGTTTTATAATTCTAAAAGAAAGGAATAGAATAGAACAGCTACAAACAGTACAAAACAAGAGCAAATCAAAGGATGTAATTGGCTTACCGAATCTGGCTTGCCATCAGATGCTGTGACAATAAGTATGTATCGATCAGTGCTTTCCCTGTCTAAAGATTTTTCTAAGACCAGCTGTCCAGTACTAGGAAAAAGAGAATGCAAGAAAAGGTTTAAACAAAGATTCATGAACCATTGTGCATGCTATAAAGTTACAATAATAAAAATTGACCCCAAACATTGAAAAATGCATTCTTACTTCCTATAATGTAGAATCGCGTGGTAGTTGTTGGTGGGGGGGAGGGCGTGGTGGGTTCAAGAATTATAGTGGTAGACAAAATCCTTTATCAGCAGGGTCAAGTGCCAACATAATATCTTGCGGTTCATGTTGGGACCAACAACACAGAAAACAAGGCAGCTTGGAGAGAACGATGAGATAGGAACTACATTTTTTAAAAAAACAGGATTTCAAGGGTTTCAATCGCAGGATTATTGCCTGACCAACGTGCAAATTGTCATAGGTACAAGCAGATTGGCGAAATGAACGGGTGGCATAGGAAAGAGGGGTTCTATTTTATGGACCACTGGCACCAAGACTGGGACAAGTAGGAAAGGATGAATAAAACAGTCACAAGAACTTTAAACTAGATTATGTGGGTGGTTTAGGGAGTGGGGAGGGCTTGGGTGGAAAAGGTAGATAATAGGTACAAAATAAACAAAAGTGAAGAGTAGAAAACTATCAGAAATTAGAAGACCATCTTCTATAAAAAATTCACGCTAGCCCTGGCCCCAAACCTAAGAGCCATGTTCTTGGACTTGCTGTAAAGGGGCACTTTACTCCTACACTCCCGCAGGCCACAATCTCACTGATACACAAAAAGGATAAAGACCCATTTCACTGTGCTATAATATACACCAGTATATCATGGTGCAGACACACACACTGATGGACACACAGCAAGACCAATCAACACACACAATACCGCAGCCAATCACCAGTTAGAGCACACTCACTATATAGACAGAGGGCATCAGAGTTCCCGCTCATTCCGGATGCAGCCTCTCAGTAGGACAGAGCTTACAGCTTACAGCACAGTTCTTCACCATGTGCTGAGTGCATAGACTGGTTAGGACAGGCATAGGTCTTTAGTTTAATCTAACATCGAGTTAACCCACAGTGAAAGTATGTTCAACAGTTTCTAACTTAATAAAATAGTGTTGTACGTGTATGTGTTCCACGGATCCAGAGCACCCAACACATCACACTGCTGAATGTAGATGCGAAAATACTCGCAAAGGCCTTGGCCAAAAGGCTTTTCAGCTGCATACCAGAGGTGGTCGCAGAGGATCAAACGGGCTTTGTCAAGTGTAGGCAACTCACTGCGAACATCAGGCGGCTGCTGAATGTAATAATGACATCCCCCGGGTAGAGAACACCAGAAGTGATCAGCACCCTGGATGCAGAAAAGGCTTCGACAGAGTCGAATGGAAGTACCTCCTCGAGGTACTGGAACAGTTTGGGCAGGAGCGGGATTCACCGCATGGATGAGACTCCTGTACAACGCGAGGCGAGCGTTCGAACCAACACCACCAGCTCTGAATTTCCAGCTACAAAGAGGCACATGGCAAAGATGCCCATTGTCCCTGCACTAGAACCAGAGGACACCATCTCAGACTAAAGGGACGATCCTTGAAAACTGAAATGAGGAGGAATGTCTTCAGTCAGAGGGTGGTGAATCTGTGGAACTCTTTACCGCAGAAGGCTGCGGGGGCCAAATCATTGAGTGTCTTTAAGACAGAGTTAGATAGGTCCTTGACTAATAAGGGGATTAGGAGTTATGTGGAGAAGGCAGGAGAATGGGGATGAGAAAATATCAGCCGATTGAATGACGGAGCAGACTCGATATGCGAGTGGTCTAATTCTGCTCCTATGTCTTATGGTCTTGTTCGCGTCAGCAATCAAACCCGTGGCAATAGCTCGGCGGGATGCGAAAAGCTGGAAGGGCATCCATAAAGGAGACAGAGAGCACAGAGTCTCATTCTATGTGGATAACCTGCTCCTGTGTGTCTCGAAGCCGCAGGAAGGACTGAAGGGAATCATGCAGATCCTGAAAGAGTACAGAAGCTACTCGAGCTACAAACATAACCTGGGCAAAAGTGAGGCATTCCCAGTGAACCCAAATGGGAGAGGGGCAGAGCTGGAGGGGCTCCTGTTTAAAACAGCTGAGAACAGATTCCGATACCGAGGGATCCAAATAGCCAGAGACTGGACACAGATCAACAAGTGGAACCTGACCAGCCTGGTGGAGGAAGTCAAAAAAGGCCTACAGAGGAGGGGCGCACTCCCACTCTCCCTGGCGGGGAAAGTGCAGACGATCAAAATGAACGTGCTGACGAGGTTCATCTTCCTGTTTAGATTCATACTGATCTTCATCCCCAAGGCCTTCTTCCAAAATGTGGACAGTTTATTCATGGTGTTAGTGTGTGTGTGTGTGTGTGTGTGTGTGTGGGGGGGGGGGGGGGGGTGTAAGAACCCGAGAATTCCCAAACCGACCCTGCAAAGGAGGAAAATCAAAGGTGGCTTGGCATTACCAAACCTGCAGTACTACCACTGGGCAACAACGGCGGAAAGAGTGAGGGGATAGGTAAATGAACCCAACTCAGAGTGGGTACAGATGAAGTAGGCCTCCTGCAAAGGAATGACATTCTGGGCCTTGGCTACAGCAGCACTCCCAGCCCCCTTGGCAAAATACACGCCAATCCCAATGGTAGCGGCCACTCTGAAAACATGTGCCCAATTAAGACAGCACTTCGGGCTGACTAGGATGTCCCCCATGGCTCCCATCTGCGGTAATCACAAATTCCCCTCAGCCATGCTAGACACTACCTTTAGGAAATGGAGACTGTGTGGGGGCACACAGACAGTTAGGAATTCTAAGTGGGGCACAGACTATAACACTGGACGAACTGGCGGAGGAGTGGGAACTGCCGATAGGACAGAAAATGAGGCACCTGCAAATAAAGCACTTCCTCAGCAAAGAGACAGTAGGGTACCGCGGGGCCCCAGAAACTACATTATTAGAGGACCTGATAAGCACAGACAGTAAAAAAGAGGGACTATGTGGGAAAATGTATGGACAGCTTCTGGACAGAGCCCGAACACCACTGGACGAGACCAGACGGAAATGGGAGGACGAACTGGGGACAGAAGTGGGATGGGGGCTCTGGAGCGAAGCACTGAGCAGGGCCAAATCCACCACCTGATGCGCAAGGCTTAGCCTCATGCAGCTCAAAGTGGTGCACAGAGCACACCTGACCAGAACCCGAAAGAGCAGGTTCTTCCCGGAGATGGAGGACAAATGTGAGCGGTGCCAGAGGGGCCCGGCCAATCACACCCATATGGTCTGAGCTTGTCTCAAACGTGCGGGGTTCTGGACAGCCTTCTCCGAGGCAGGTCCAGGGTTGTGGGGCTGAGGGTGAAGCCATGTCCAATTGTAGCAATCTTCGGGGTATCAGCGGATCCAGAACTAGACATGGGGAAGAGGGCTAACGCCCTTGCTTTCGCTTCCCTAATTGCACTCCGGAGAATCCTGCTCGGCTGGCGATCGGCAGCACCACCCAAAGCTGCAGACTGGCGTGCTGACCTGTCGGAATTTATCCACCTGGAAAAGATTAAGTACGCCATCCGAGGGTCGGAGGAAGGCTTCCTAAACGCATGGGGGCAGTTCGTCAACCTGTTCGAGGCCAGCAACAACGAATAAGGTGGGGAAACGGGAAAGATAGAAAGAAAAGGGAGAGAGAAAGAAAAATAAAGAATGGGGGGGAACCATAGGAACGCGCAACCCAGGGGGGAGGGGGGGAGAGGAGAAAAGGCTGGAAAGACACAAAAGGGAACAATGTGGGAGGGTGGGGGCACCCCCCCCCAAACCACAGGGGAAACACAGCCAGAGGGAGGGGGCACTCCCCTCCCCCAAACCACAGGGGAAACACATCCGGAGGGAGGGGGCAACCCCCCCCCCAAACCACAGGAGAAACACAGCCAAAGGGAGAAGAAAAGAAAGTGGGGGGGAGCAAGGGGAGAGAAAGGGGAGGGGAAACACACCACCCTGAAAAGCCGACCAGGGGAAGACGGTGTGGGGGTGTGGGGGGGGAGGGGGGGGGGGGGGGTGACGGACGGCAGGGAGGGGTGGGCTGGGGGATGGGGAGGGACCATACGCCAAGCCAGAGGGCGGCAGAATGTAAATAGGGTAAATTAACACAAACCTTTCTGTATAATACAGTAAATAAACACAACCAACAATGTACATAACAGTTTATAAATTTTGAAAAAAGAAATTATAAGACCATAAGAAATAGGAAACAGGAGTAGGCTATTCAGTCCCTCGAGTCTGCTCCGTCATTCACTAGGATCATGGCTGATCCAACGTTCCACTCTCCTGCCCTTTCCCCAAATTCTTGATTGCCTTACTGATCAGAAATCTATCTATCTCAGCCTTAAATATACACATGGGGTGCGATTCAGCAGAATTGAAAATAAGTCCTGTTTTGGGCGCAGTTGGCGGCGTGTTCCTCGGCAGCTGCTGCGCCGAGATCCACCCCGCTCTGAACCCGGTTTTTGAGCCTCGAGGTGTTCTTCCTTTGACTGGCAGCCCCGATCCCCCTCGCTTTATGGACACCCCCCCTTCATCCCCAACCTTCTCGCGGATAAGGATACCTTATTCGATCAGATGACAGAAGCTTTAAAAACGTTTCTGGGGAAACATTCGATTTTGATGACTCTGATGATCCACATAGCTCAGTCTGCTATAAAGCAGAATATGGAAGACACACTACTGACAGGATGGTGAAATCGCATGGCTACAAACAGGTGCCAAGACTATAGAAGGTGATCAGGACCCGGAAAGCATGTAGACAGAAACCCAGTTAGAACCTACAATTGGAAGATGAACCCCAGAAATGCCCGGGGTATGATAAATCAATGTTTTCGATGTGACTCTCAATACCATTATGCTTTCAACTGCCCAACACGTTATAATAGAGTGTTTCAAGTGACACATGACACGGAAGAGTCAGAAGAGGAAAAAGATAGTGACCAGAAAGAAGGCATTGTCCTATTAACAAGCAGTTTTACGCCGGTAATGAGGGTGTTGGTTGCAAAATTCTTCAATTGTGCTGTATTGGACAGTGGCTGCACATCTACGGTGTGTGGAATTGACTGGTTAAAATGTTACCTGGACTCCTTGAATGCTGAAAATCGTAACAAGGTTAAGGAATTTGAAAGTTTCACAAGTTTCAGGTTTGGGGATGATAATACTCTGAAGTCGCTGAAAAGAGTGGTGATCGCTTGCAATATTGCCAGAGTGAATCATTTCATTACCACAGATGTTGTATCAAGTGAGATACCTTTGTTTCTGAGCAGACCGTCGATGAAGAAAGCACACATGAAACTGGATATGGAACAGGATAAGGCAACAGTTTGTGGAAAGACGGTGGACTTAGAATTTACACAGTTGGGACACTATTGTATTCCATTACTGACAAATAATATTTCAAGTAGAGTGGTTAAGGATGTGTTAATGGCAGTTGAAAATGGGACTTTAGCTGATAAAAAGCTTGTGGTATTAAAACTGCATAGCCTCCTCGGAGGCTGAAAAATTTATTAAAGGATGCAGGGGTCAGGGATGACGACTATACTAAACTGATAGAACAGGTTAGTGACCGCTGTGAAGTTTGTAGGAAGTGCAGAAGGACACCAGCACGACCGATAGTAACCCTACCTTTGACCAGGGATTTTAATGACATTGTGGCCATGGACCTTAAGATCTGGGATAAAGCAAATAATATATTTATTTTGCATTTTGAGATTTAGCAACCAGATTTAGTCAATCAATGACTGTATGAAGTAAAGAAAAGAGAGTAATTCTGGATCAAATCGTGGAAAAATGGATAGGGACAGGAATGGGCCCACCGGCAAAATTCCTGATGGTCAATGGGGGAGAATTTGCGAATGCTGAGTTTAGGGATATGTGTGAAAACATGAATATCACAGTTATGAATACGGCTGCGAAAGCCCATTTAGTAATGGTGTGTGTCAAAGAAACCATGCGGTAATAAATGACATGCTCCAGAAAATTGTGGCAGGTAGACCAAACTGCAAGTTAAATTCAGCTTTAGCATGGGTGGTAAATGCATGTCGATGATTTTTTATGGGGTGGGACTAGTGTTTTCAAAGCTATTGTAATCTCTGGTTTGAGGAAATAATTCAGGGTTGGAAGTCAGGCTTCCGGTGCAATGAAATATATTGAACTGGAAATCGGACAGACTAAGTTAGGGGCAACTTTACGTCAGCAATCTTATTTGGAAAGCATCAGCCCAATAGCAATTAGCCGTGGTCGGGTATCACAAAGACGCATCGATCGACAGTTCCAACGCGTCACAGCAAAAACCGCACCGCCCTCTTCAAAAGACAAACATGGGACACAACCGACAGAGTACCCTTCGTCATCCAGTACTTCCCCGGAGCGGAGAAACTACGACATCTTCTTCGCAGCCTTCAACACGTCATCGATGAAGATGAACATCTTGCCAAGGTCATCCCTACACCCCCATTACTTGCCTTCAAACAACCGCACAACCTCAAACAAACCATTGTTTGCAGCAAACTACCCAGCCTTCAGAACAGCGACCACGACACCACACAACCCTGCCATGGCAATCTCTGCAAGATGTGCCAGATCATCGACATGGATACCACCATTACACGTGAGAACACCACCCACCAGGCACGCGGTACATACTCGTGCGGCTCGGCCAACGTTGTCTACCTCATACGCTGCAGGAAAGGATGTCCCGAAGCGTGGTACATTGGCGAGACCATGCAGATGCTGCGACAATGGATGAACGGACATCGCGCAACAATTGCCAGGCTGGAATGTTCCCTTCCAGTCGGGGAACACTTCAGCAGTCGAGGGCATTCAGCCTCTGATCTCTCGGTAAGCATTCTCCAAGGCGGCCTTCAGGACGTGCGACAACGCAGAATCGCAGAGCAGAAACTTATAGCCAGGTTCTGCACACATGAGTACGGCCTCAACCGGGACATTGGATTCATGTCGCATTACATTCACACCCCCCCCCCCCCCCCCCCCCCCCCCCCCCCCACCATCTGGCCTGGGCTTGCGAAATCCTACCAACTGTCCTGGCCTGAGACAATTCACACCTCTTTAACCTGGGTTACCCCTCTCTCTGGCTCTATAAAGACTTATGTTGTGTTATGTACTCTGGGATAGCACAGGCTGCAATTGGATGCAGCTTTAACCAAAAGATACTCCAGACCTTGAAGTTAGTTCAATCTGATTTATTGAACCAGTAGCATAGTTTGCACAGTTCTCTATGAGTTCGACTGTCAGCTAACCTAAGTGTGGTTACTCTGCCTGACTGAACCAGACTAGCTCTTAGGCACGTGCTGGAGGTGTGATACTGTACATACACCCTGACTCACTCGGTAGATGTTCATCAGTGGAAAGAGAAGGAGTGTGAGGGCCTCGTGCCTTTTATAGTGAGATACCACCCGAGTGTCCTGCCTGCTCATTGGTCATGTCCTGTTCTCTGTGTTCATTAGCTGCCTGTCTGTGCCTGTCTGTATACCATTATCTGCATGTCTGCATATCATGACAACTTAATTACCTGCAAATGCTTGCATTCAAAGTATCGTCTTGCATCTTTGACTTTGTCTATATAAATGTTTCTCGCACCTACCTCTTCATTCACCTGAGGAAGGAGCAGTGCTCCGAAAGCGAGTGATTTGAAACAAACCTGAAGGACTTTAACCTGGTGGTGTAAGACTTCTTACTGTGCTCACCCCAGTCCAACGGTGGCATCTCCACATCATGGCTCTTCAAATCTGGTCTCAAGCATACTCAATTTTAATTGCTCCAACACTGGGGCCATGTCTTGCAGATGCTGGGACTCTAAGCTCCAGAATTAGAATTTCTCTACCTATCTTCCTCACTTTCCTCTTTTAAGGCATTTCGTAAAACCTATCTCCGTAGCCAACCTTTGGTCACCTGCCCTAATATCTCCTTGTGTCCTCAGTGTGAAATGTTGTCTGATAACGCCCTTGTGAAATGCCTGAGAACATCTTACTCAGTTAAAGGCACTTTATAAATGGAGGCTCTTGGTGTTCATTTTTATAGATAGAAAATAATGGGCTGAGGTTTGTACAATTTTGCCAAGTCTAAAGCACAATTTTGACTTCTTTATGTACAGGCAAAACGATAAAATGACAATCTTAATAAATTTGACAATTATCTCATTATAAAATCAATATGGATGCTTTTGTTCTCGAGACTCAATCACGACTGGACTGTTAATTCTACCGTCAACAACTAAAGAAGATAGGAATTAGGAGCAGAAGTAGGCAATTCAGCCCTTTGAACCTGCTCCACAATTGCTGCCTGCAATCAGACCATGACTGATCTTTTCCTCGTCTCAAATCCACTTCCCTACCTGTTCCCCATATCCCTTTTACCTGTTTTTTAACATTTTTAAAATCATAAATATATCCATCTCGTTCTTGAAACCATTTAATGACTCAGACTCCACCCTACTATGGGGTAGCGAGTTCCACAAATTCAGTCTCTCAGTTCTAAATCTACCGCCTTTCAACCTATATCTGTGACCGCTCATTCTAGATTGCCCCACAAGGAAGAATATTTGGTCTACCTTTACATTATCAATTCCTTTTAGTATTCTATATACTCCGATCAGACACCATCCTTCCTGCACCCACCATTCCTGACCCTCCCAGCTCCCCCCCCCCCACCCCAAACACCCCCAAACAACCCTGTTCCACCCTCCCAATATAAGTTCAACATCACCGCAGGGTGATCACCGTGTGTTAGCACTGTCAGGGGGTCAAAATACAAGGCAGGAGAGTGATGATCACTCGCTGTGAGGTTAACTCTGGTATTCCTCAGTTTATGCCAAAGTCTGATTCCTGTCTTTTTGCTGACAGTGTGCTCACACCCATCTCTATTGGATTGTGCCCAGGGAGTTGGGGGTGGGGGGAGCAGAGGGCAACAGGGGATGGGGTGCAACAGGTCCGCTGTGAAGATTAACGTGACAGAGGACTCACAAGTATCAGGTGTAACATGTTTTAATAGGAAACATTGGCATTTCTATTTCCGCTAGCTGCACATAGTGACCCCCTTCACCACTCCTGGTGTTCCCCAGCGCCCACTCAGCTCTTCAATCTACTTGATCTTACGTGGTCTCGTGCTATATCTCTGTGTCCCCCCAGGATGCACATCAGTGGTGGAGGCAGCCTGCTGCTTTTAACGCCCTGTGGCCTTAGACACCCTTGGCTGAGATCCTCTGGAGGGTCTGGAGCCGGAGGGCCCCGGCCTACCTACCGGAGCCACAGACATCGCTGTGCGACCCTGTTCTGCCTGCTGCCCTTGAGATGTGCCAGTGTCAGGTGGGGGTGAGTCGGAAGAACTGGAGACCGCTGCTGACTCCTTGATGGCAGGTCCCAGGTTGGCCTCCAGTGCTTCCTCCACCCTGATGGTGCCCATAGGGCACTGGGGACTCCATGGAACTGAGGGGCAGCTGGAGTGAGCTCCAGAGTCAACTGAGTCATTTGGTGATGTACTATCAATTACCACAAAGACGAGAGTAGTGAAATAATCGAGGCTTTATTGAGCAAAGATGTTGTGCCTCCTGTAGCTGCCACCAGAATGGCTGCAGCACCGGCAAGCACACACATTTATTGGCCGCCTACTGGGCGGAGCCAGCAGGCAGGGATTTACCCATGTATCTCTATTATATGTGTCTTACCGGAATACATATAATACTGCTAGTATTCTACCACATTCACCCCCTGTTAAAAAAAAAAGTCTGACGGGGGTGGTGGGAAAAAAAGAATTACAAGTTCAGTCTGTCGGGGGCCTTGACCCTCCTCTGCGATTGCCTCAGTCCTGGTGGTGATGTGGGTGCCGACTTGGTCACCTGTGACTCCGGGAGCGTGTTGTCCTCGTCTTCGTCACCCCTGAGTGGAACCAATGGGAGGACGGATCCTCCTGGGGCGGGGGCTGCGGTGAGGTTCGCTGGGGGGTGGGTGAGTAGCGCAGGGGTGAATTAATTAACCGGGGGGGTGGTGTCAGGTCGGGGGCTGTGGGTGGGGATCCAGCGGGTGCCAGGTCCTGGAGGGAGACTGTGTCCTGGCGCTCGTCGGGGTGTGCCACGTAGGCGTACTGCGGGTATGCGTGTAGTAGGTGGACCCTTTTGACCAAAGGGTCCGACTTATGGGTCCGCATATGCTTGCGAAGGAGGATGGGTCCAGGAACTGTCAGCCATTTTGGGAGCAAGACCCCGGAGGGGAACTTCCTGGGGAAGGCAAAGAGACGTTCATGAGGGGTCTCGTTAGTCACGATGCAGAGGAGCGATCGGATGGAGTGGAGCGTGTCGGGGAAGACCTCCTGCCAGCGGGAGACTGGGAGATTTTTAGACCGCAGGGCCAGCAGGACGGCCTTCCAGACCATCCCGTTCTCCCTCTGCACCTGTCTGTTTCCCGGGGGTTGTAGCTGGTCGTCCTGCTCGAGGCGATGCCCTTGCTGAGCAGGAACTGACGCAGCTCATCACTCATAAAAGAGGATCCCCGATCGCTGTGGACGTAGGTGGGGAAACCGAACAGAGTGAAGATGCTGTGGAGGGTTTTAATAACTGTGACAGAAGTCATATTGGGGCATGGGATGGCGAAAGGGAACCGGAAGTACTCATCGACCACGTTCAGAAAGTACATGTTGCGGTCGGTGGAGGGGAGGGGCCCTTTGAAATCCATGCTGAGGCGCTCAAAGGGGCGGGAGGCCTTCACCAGGTGCGCTCGATCTGGCCGGTAGAAGTGCGGCTTGCACTCCGCGCAGACCTGGCAGTCTCTGGTGACAGTCCTGACCTCCTCAATGGAGTAGGGCAGGTTGCGGGTCTTGATGTAATGGAAGTCGGTCCACTTGTGCGCTGGCACATGTACCGCAGGATATGGTGTCAGGGGGCTCGTTGAGCTTCCCCGGGTGATGGCAAATCTCGTAATTATAGGTGGAGAGCTCGATCCTCCACCTCAAGATCTTGTCGTTTTTGATCTTGCCCCGCTGTGTGTTATTGAACATGAAGGCAACCGACCGTTGGTCAGTGAGGAGAGTGAATCTCCTGCCGGCCAGGTAATGCCTCCAATGTCGCACAGCTTCCACAATGGCTTGGGCCTCCTTTTCGACAGAGGAATGCTGAATTTCGGAGGCATGGAGGTTGCGGGAAAAGAAGGCCACGGGTCTGCCCGCCTGGTTGAGGGTGGCGGCCAGAGCTACGTCCGAAACATCGCTCTCGACCTGAAAGGGGAGAGACTCATCGACCGCGTGCATCGTGGCCTTGCCGATGTCTGCCTTGATGCGGTTGAAGGACTGGCGGGCCTCAGCCATCAGAGGAAAAATGTGGACTGAATGAGTGGGCGGGCCTTGTCTGCATAATTAGGGACCCACTGGGCATAGTAGGAGAAAAGTCCCAGGCATCGTTTCAGGGCCTTGGGGCAGTGGGGGAGGGGGAGTTCCATGAGGGGGTGCATGCGGTTGGGGTCGGGCCCTAGAACTCCATTTTCCATGAGATAGCCAAGGATGGCGAAGCGGTAGGTGCGGAACACGCATTTCTCCTTATTGTACGTGAGGTTAAGGAGTTTGGCGGTCTGGAGGAATTTTTGGAGGTTAGCATTGTGGTCCTGCTGATCGTGGCCACAGATGGTGACGTTATCTAGGTACGAGAAGGTGGCCCGCAGTCCGTACCGGTCAACCATTCGGTCCATCTCACGTTGGAAGACCGAGACCCCATTAGTGACGCCGAAGGGAACCCTAAGGAAGTGATAGAGGTGGCCATCTGCTTTGAACGCAGTATATTGGCGGTCCTCCTTGCGGATGGGGAGCTGGTGGTAGGCGGACTGCAGGTCCACTGTGGAAAAGACCCGATACTGTGCAATCTGATTGACCATGTCAGAAATGCGTGGGAGGGGTACGCGTCGAGCTGCGTGTACCGATTGATGGTCTGACTGTAGTCAATGACCATCCTGTGCTTCTCCCCAGTCTTTACTACTACCACTTGAGCTCTCCAGGGGCTGTTGCTGGTCTCAATGATGCCTTCCTGCAGAAGCCGTTGGACCTCCGACCTGATGAAAGTCCTGTCCTGGGCACTGTACCGTCTGCTTCTGGTGGTGACGGGTTTGCAATCCGGGGTGAGGTTCGCAAACAAGGAAGTGGATCAACCTTAAGGGTCGTGAGGCCGCATACTGTGAGGGGGGGTAAGGGTCCGCCGAATTTTAAGGTTAGGCTTTGGATGTGGCACTGGAAGTCCAGGCCGAATAACAGGGCAGCGCAGAGGTGCGGGAGGACGTAGAGCCGGAAGTTGCTAAACTCTATGCCTTGGACGGTCAGGGTCGCGATGCAGTACCCCCGGATTTCCACGGAATGGGATCCGGAGGCCAGAGAGATTTTCTGGGTAACAGGGTGTACCGCGAGGGAGCAGCGCCTTGCCATCGTGGGGTGGATGAAGCTCTCTGTGCTCCCAGAGTCAAAAAGGCAGATCGTCTCGTGCCCATCGATTTTCACCGTCGTTGTTGCGGTCACGAGGTTACGGGGCCGGGACTGATCCAAGGTGATCGAGGCGAGCTGCGGCAGATGCTGCGAGGCCCCGGGCTGGTCAGCGGTGGTGGAGGTAGCGGCAGGAGAGCAGGGGTCCTGAGGCGCCGTCCAAAATGGCGTTGAAGATGGCGGCGCTCACTGGCCGCACTTGGCTTGCGAGGAGGAAAATGGCAGCCCCCCTGGGTCGCATGTGGGGGGTGCAGGAATGCCGGGCCTGGAAACAGCAGCGACTGACCGGGCCTGGCAAACAGAAACAAGTGTTCCTTCTTTCCATATCCGTTGCAGGTCGCGTTCCGCGCCGGGCAGCGCTGCTGGGGGTGTTTGTTCTGCCCACAAAAATAGCACTTGGGCCCCCCAGGGTTGGCTGGCTGCCGCGCGGCACAGGCTTGCGGAGTCGGCAGCTGGTGGGGCCCACAATGCCCACGAGGGCGCCACGCGGTCGGGGGCGTACGACTGGACGTTATGGGAGGCCACTTCTAACGAGTTTGTGAGCTGCCTAGTTCCCGCAAGATCAAGCGTACCCCCTTCCAGTAGGCGCTGGCGGACGTACGCAGACCTCATGCCCGTAACAAAGGCATCTCGGATTCAAAGTTGTGTGTGCTGGACTGCCGAAACTGCCTGGCAGTCACAGTTTCTCCCCAGGATGTGCAGAGCATGCCAGAAATCATCCAGAGACTCATCGGGGAGTTGCTGTCTCGTGGACAGGAAATGCCTGGCATATAGTTGGTTGACTGGCCGAACGTAATGTCCCTTCAGGAGCTCCATCGCTTCGGAGTAAGTGGGCGCATCCCGGATGAGAGGAAAAATGTCAGGGCTCACCCGTGAATAAAGGACTTGGAGCTTCTGTGCGTCCGAGGGTTCCTCAGTGGATGTTCAGAGGGAGCGTTCGAAGCAGGTTAGCCAGTGATCAAAAGCGGACGTACCATTGGCTGCTTGAGGGCTCAGCTGCAGGCGATCAGGCTTGATGCGAAGATCCATCGTTTTAAAACTCTTTGCTCAATAAATTGATGCACTATCAATTACCACAAAGACGAGAATAGTGGAATAATCGAGGCTTTATAGAGCAAAGATGTGGTGCCTCCTGTAGCTGCCACCAGAATGGCTGCAGCACCGACGAGCACACACATTTATACACCGCCTACTGGGCGGAGCCAGCAGGCAGGGATTTACCCATGTACCTCTATTGTACTTGTCTTACCGTAATATATATAATACTGCTAGTGGTGACTACCACATCTGGTTCTGCCAGTCCTGGCTAAGTCAGTGAACAGATGCCCTTAAGTATGTGAATTTCTTCCATCTTGTGAACATGCCCAAGCCAATGAAGCCACCTTTCTTTAATGAGTGCAAACAAACAGAGGAACTCTGCCTTTGGGAGGCATTTCATTTCCGCACTCGTGAAACAGATTGCTTAGGTGCTTTTAAGAATAAATGCATGACTGTACCATACAACCTGATTTCTTTCTTGGCTCAGCTTGTCAGATTTTCACATGGTGAAATCATGGAGCATTTTGTTGATGATTTTGCTTTCATCAAAATGCCTATAACTAATCTTGTTCATGTTTATGAATGATTTAAAGTGTGGAAAATATGTTTTTAAGTTTGAATGTTATCGGTAGTAGTTCTACTCAGCTTACATTATGAAAAATAAGGGGTGCAGTTCCCCTAAAAAATGTTGCATCATGTGCTCCGGCAAGAAATGTTGATTGAATCCCATGGGTGCGTTTGTGCAATCCAGATCACAATCCACCCACACTTAGAAATGTTTTGGGAGTGCGAGTTTTGCAGCAGCATTGAGAGAAGGGCAGGGCAGGACCTAAACACTCCAACAAGCTTGGATACACAGAGATCGGGGTGCCCATTTTAAAGGGCACTATGATCTCGAAGTGACAGTAAAGGTACCCTCCACCCACCATTGCCGGCTTTGGGGTTTCAGTGCTCCCCCACCATTACTGGCATCGGGGCCCTCCCAATGGATCTCACGTCAGGCCCCTCCCCGCAATCACTGGTACCAGCGCCGCCACCCCCAGGTGAGCGAGACCCCACTATGGGATCGCCAAATGCCCCCCCTTCATGCCCTGCCTTTTCAGGAATTGCTCCTTGGCAATCCCAACCTGGCACAGTCCTGCCACTTTCAGGCTGCCAGGGGGCACTGCCATGGCAATGCCCGGCCACATTCCTGATTACCCAGGGGCTATAACGTCCTCCGGCATGCTCATCATGTCTAGTCTCCTGTAGTGGAGACCAGTCGTGATTTGCGCCAGTGCCGCTCCGTGGGTGAATTCCATAAATATGCCAATAGGTCAGCTGGAGAGGGTCGGGAACATTGTCACTGTTCACGGCCCGACGTAAATCCCGTTTCGGGCCTAACCCGCTATTCTCCTCACATAGCGGCATTTGCGTTGAGCTCAATGCAGTCGGAAAATCGCCCTAGATTTTATTGTTTTGTCTTAATTTTGAAAATGAAATGAAAATTGCTTATTGTCGCAAGTAGGCTTCAAATGAAGATACTGTGAAAAGCCCCTAGTCGCCACATTCCGGCGCCTGTTCAGAGAGGCTGATATGGGAATTGAACCGTGCTGCTGGCCTGCCTTGGTCTGCTTTAAAAGCCAGCGATTTAGCCATGTGCTAAACCAGCTCCGAATTTTCCAAGTTAACAGAGAGAAAATATAAGATAGATGGCACAGAGAGGATGATTTCATGACTGCAAAGTTGAAACGTGGACAGAATGGACAGGTTGTGGCGCACAAAGACTCCGTGAGACGAATAGAGTGAAGTCGATGAGGCTTTATTAAGCGTGTCTGTTCCCCAGCAACCCGATAGTAAACTGGCCTGCGGGGGAAGGCACCGGCTTCTTATACTTCGCCTTCAGGGCGGAGTATGAGGTCAACGGCCAACCAGGACCCGGGATCTGTCAGCCAATGACATTAGGGCTTCCAGTCCCACATGACCCCCAATACATACTACCACATTCACCCCTTGTCAAAAATGAACCCGGCGGGGTGATGCTTCGTATGGTGGTAAGGGTTTACAGTACTGGTCCTGGGAGGATAGAACAGTTACATGGTAGTACAGTATTGGACAGTATCGTCCTGTTACAACTATTTACAGCGGATATAGGAAAAACAAAATGTTCATTGGACAGTCCATCTTTGTTTTACATCGACGCCACGAGTCGGTCGGGCGGTCTGGTCGTCCGTGTCGATCGCCTCGGCCCCGGCGGTGGTGGTGCTTGTACCAGCGTTGTCGCCTCCGGGAGCCGCACGGTTTCAGCTGTCGGTGCAAAGGGGAGGGGGACTGATCCTCCTGGGAAGGGGGCGGTCGCGGGGTGCGGCGGTGGCAGGAAGGGGGGCGGTTGGGTTGATGGTGCCGGGGGGGTGTGCGTGGTGCCGGCGGGCGCCAGATCCCGCAGGGAGACCGTGTCCTGTCGGCCGTCGGGGTACTCCACGTAGGCGTACTGGGGGTTTGCGTGGAGGAGGTGAACCCTTTCGACCAACGGGTCTGCCTTATGTGCCCGCACGTGCTTTCGGAGCAGGATGGGTCCTGGGGCCGCCAGCCAGGTCGGCAGCGACGTTCCAGAGGAGGACCTCCTAGGGAAGACAAGGAGACGCTCGTGAGGCGTTTGATTAGTGCTCGTACATAATAACGACCGGATGGAATGGAGAGCGTCCGGGAGGACCTCCTGCCACCGTGAAACTGGGAGATCCCTGGACCGTAGGGCCAGTAGGACGGCCTTCCAGACCGTGCCGTTCTCCCTTTCTACTTGCCCGTTCCCCCGGGGGTTGTAGCTGGTCGTCCTGCTTGAAGCTATGCCCTTGCTGAGCAGGAACTGGCGCAGCTCGTCACTCATGAAAGAGGACTCCCTGTCGCTGTGGACGTATGCGGGGTAACCGAACAGCGTGAAGATGCTGTTCAGGGCTTTAATGACTGTGGCCGCGGTCATGTCCGAGCAGGGAATGGCAAAAGGGAAGCGGGAGTATTCGTCCACTACATTAAGGAAATACGCGTTGCGGTCGGTGGAGGGGAGGGGCCCTTTGAAATCGAGACTGAGGCGTTCAAAAGGACGGGAAGCCTTAATCAGGTGCGCTCCATCTGGCCTGAAAAAATGCGGGTTGCATTCTGCGCAGATGTGGCAGTCTCTTGTGACTGTACGGACCTCCTCTAAGGAGTATGGGAGATTGCGGGACTTAATGAAGTGGTAAAACCGAGTGACCCCCGGGTGGCAGAGGTCCTCGTGGAGGGCTTGGAGGCGGTCAATTTGTGCGTTGGCACATGTCCCGCGGGATAGGGCATCAGACGGCTCGTTCAGCTTTCCGGGCCGGTACAAGATCTCATAGTTGAAGGTGGAGAGTTCGATCCTCCACCGCAAGATCTTGTCGTTCTTGATCTTGCCCCGCTGTGCATTATCGAACATGAAGGCTACCGACCGTTGGTCAGTGAGGAGAATGAATTTCCTGCCGGCTAGGTAATGCCTCCAATGTCGCACAGCTTCCACTATGGCTTGGGCTTCCTTTTCCACTGAGGAGTGGCGGATTTCTGAGGCGTGGAGGGTTCGGGAGAAGAAGGCCACGGGTCTGCCCGCTTGGTTAAGGGTAGCCGCTAGAGCTACGTCAGAGGCGTCGCTCTCGACCTGGAAGGGGAGGGACTCGTCGATGGCGCGCATCGTGGCCTTTGCGATGTCCGCTTTGATGCGGCTGAAAGCCTGGCAAGCCTCTGTCGACAGCGGGAAAGTCGTGGTCTGTATTAGGGGGCGGGCCTTGTCTGCGTACTGGGGGACCCACTGGGCGTAGTATGAAAAGAACCCCAGGCAGCGTTTCAGGGCTTTTGGGCAGTGCGGGAGGGGAAATTCCATGAGTGCGCGCATACGTTCGGGGTCGGGGCCTATTATCCCATTGCGCACTATGTAGCCCAGAATGGCTAGCCGATCGGTGCTAAAAATGCACTTGTCCTCGTTGTACGTGAGGTTCAAGGCTTTGGCAGTCTGGAGGAATTTTTGGAGGTTGGCGTCGTGGTCCTGCTGATCGTGGCCGCAGATGGTTACATTGTCGAGGTACGGGAACGTGGCCCGTAACCCATGTTGATCAACCATTCGGTCCATTTCCCGTTGGAAGACCGAGACGCCGTTTGTGACGCCAAAAGGGACCCGTAGGAAATGGTATAACCGCCCGTCTGCCTCGAAGGCTGTGTACTTGCGGTCACTTGGGCGGATGGGGAGCTGATGGTAGGCGGACTTGAGGTCCACGGTGGAGAAGACTTTATACTGGGCAATCCGATTGACCATGTCGGATATGCGGGGGAGAGGGTACGCGTCTAGTTGTGTGTACTTGTTGATGGTCTGGCTATAGTCAATGACCATCCTTTGTTTCTCCCCTGTCTTCACTACTACCACCTGCGCTCTCCAGGGACTATTGCTGGCCTGGATTATGCCCTCCTTTAGTAGCCGCTGGACTTCGGAGCGAATGAAGGTCCGGTCCTGGGCGCTGTACCGTCTGCTCCTAGTGGCGACGGGTTTGCAATCCGGGGTGAGGTTCGCAAACAAGGACGGGGGTTGCACCTTGAGGGTGGCGAGGCCGCAGATAGTGAGTGGGGGTATGGGGCCGCCGAATTTAAACGTAAGGCTCTGTAGGTTACATTGAAAATCTAAGCCCAGCAAGGTGGGGGCACAGAGTTGGGGAAGGACGTTAAGTTTGTAGTTTTTGAATTCCCTCCCCTGTACCGTTAGGGTAACTATGCAGAATCCCTGGATCTGTACGGAGTGGGATCCTGCAGCTAGGCAAATCTTTCGTGCGCTGGGGAAGGTAGTTAAGGAACATCGTCTTACCGTGTCGGGATGTATAAAACTTTCCGTGCTCCCGGAGTCGACTAGGCATGGCGTCTCGTGGCCGTTAATTAGGACCGTTGTCGTCGTCGTCTGGAGAGTCCGGGGCCGAGCCTGATCGAGTGTAACCGAAGCGAGCCGTGGTTGTAGTAGTGGGGTGGGGTCCGTTGTTGCCGTCCAAGATGGCGTCGGGGATGGACAAAATGGCCACCCCCATACATCGCCCGTGGCTGAGGGGTCACAAGATGGCGTCGGGGGTGGACAAAATGGCCGCCCCATGCGTCGTACAGGTCGGGGGCGGTCCAAGATGGCGGGGGCCCTCCTCCCCTCGTGGTGGTCGGGACCCAAAATGGCGGCGTCTGCGGGTCGCACATTGAGTGCTGGGGGGTCTGGGGGGCGCTAGGACCGCGCGGAGTTCCTGCATTGCGAGCGCCCGGGCCGCGGGCGCTAGGACCGCGCGGAGTTCCTTGACTGCGAGCGCCAGGGCCGCGGGCGCTAGGACCGCGCGGAGCTCCCTCGCCGGGGACAGCGGTGGTCGGGGCCCAGGCCGGCGGGTCAGTACTGCGAGCGCTGGGACCGTGAGGAGCTCCGTCGCCGGGGACGGAGGTGATCGGGGTCCAGGTAAGTTGTATTGCCGGCGGGTCAGGCGTGGGGCGCGGGACGGGGGTGAGGGCCCAGGTCGGCGGCGCAGGCGGGTCAGGCGTGGGGCGTGGGTGAGGGCCCAGGTCAGCGGCGCCGGCGGGTCAGGCGTGGGGCGGGGGTGAGGGCCCAGGTCGGCGGCGCCGGCGGGTCAGGCGTGGGGCGCGGGACGGGGGTGAGGGCCCAGGTCGGCGGCGCCGGCGGGTCAGGCGTGGGGCAGCGAGCGCTGGCACTGCGTGGAGCTCCCCCGCCGGGGACAGCGGTGGTCGGGGCCCAGGCCGGCGGGTCAGGCGTGGGGCGCGGGACGGGGGTGAGGGCCCAGGTCGGCGGCTCCGGCGGGTCAGTCGTGGGGCCGCGAGCGCTGGCACCGTGCGGAGCTCCCTCGCCGGGGACAGCGGTGGTCGGGGTCAAGGTAGGTGGCGCCGGCGGGTCAGGCGTGGGGCGCGGGACGGGGGTGAGGGTGGCGTTCGGGATGCGAAAAACCCCCTCCTCTCCGTGGAGAGTGTTGGCCGGCACCCAAATCGGGAGCGCCGGCGGCGGGTCGTACATGGACTGCGGGGAGGGGGGTTGGGGAGCGTAGGCGGCGTGCAGGGCTCCCAGTTCTCCCGGGGCCGCGGTGGTCGGGACCCAAAATGGCGGCGCCTGCGGGTCGCACATGGCGTGCTGGGGGGGTTGGGAGGCATAGACTGCCTGTAGGGCTCCCTGTTCTCCCGGGACGGCGGCGACCACGCGGGATCGGCACACCACCGCATAGTGGCCCTTTTTCCCGCAGCTTTTGCAGATGGCTGCGCGGGCCGGACAGCGTTGTCGGGGGTGCTTCGCCTGGCCGCAGAAATAACAGCGGGCGCCCCCGGTGCGACTCGGCGTTTGGACTGCGCAAGCCTGTGGGGTGTCCGGGGGGGGCAGGGGGTTTGCCGCGGCGGGTACGTACGGGGCCCAATGGCCTGCCGCGCGGTCGGGGCCGTAGGCGCGGGTATTACGCGCGGCTACGTCCAGCGAGGCTGCCAGGGCCCGTGCCTCTGAGAGTCCTAGCGACTCTTTTTCTAGAAGTCTTTGGCGGATTTGGGAGGATTGCATACCTGCAACAAAAGCATCGCGCATTAACATGTCCGTATGTTCGTTTGCATTCACCGACGGGCAGCTGCAGGCTCTTCCCAAAATCAGCAGCGCGGCGTAGAACTCGTCCATCGATTCTCCGGGAGCTTGCCGTCTTGTCGCGAGCTGGTAGCGAGCGTAGATTTGGTTAACTGGGCGAACGTAGAGATTTCTCAGTGCTGTGAACGCCGTCTGGAAATCGCGGGTGTCTTCAATGAGGGCGAAAATCTCCGTGCTCACCCTCGAGTGCAGGACCTGCAGTTTTTGTTCGTCTGAGACTCGGCCTGTGGTCGATGTGATGTAGGCCTCAAAGCAAGTCTGCCAGTGTTTGAAGGCTGCTGCCGCATTCACTGCGTGGGGGCTGATCCTCAGGCATTCTGGAATGATCCTGATCTCCATAGTCCTTTTTAGGCACGCTTAATAAATTGTGGCGCACAAAGACTCCGTGAGACGAATAGAGTGAAGTCGATGAGGCTTTATTAAGCGTGTCTGTTCCCCAGCAGCCCGATAGTAAACTGGCCTGCGGGGGAAGGCACCGGCTTCTTATACTTCGCCTTCAGGGCGGAGTATGAGGTCAACGGCCAACCAGGACCCGGGATCTGTCAGCCAATGACATTAGGGCTTCCAGTCCCACATGACCACCAATACATACTACCACACAGGTTAAGTGCAATTGGCACCAGTTTGCATCTGACGCGTGTTGGTCGAAATCCCAGCAAGCTGGTTTCCAGCAAATTTCAGCATTCAATTCATTTACACAATTATCCTAAATGTTCTGTGGAGCTTTGTCCTTGGGGTCATGGTCATAAATTCTTTCAACCTTTAAAATGTCATTAAAAAAATTAATTGTAAAAGTGTGAGAAAGAGATGGCAGAAAATATTAATTGAAAGCAAACTCAAAATAGAGACATGGGTCTGGATTTTATGTGTGTGCCCTGGCAGGTGTGCTTTCCAATTTGCGAGGAGGGGGACACATAAAATAGGGTGGCCATCCAGACCACCACCTTTCCAACCATCCTCGAAGTGTTCCATAATATGGGGGTGGGGGGGCAGGCCGTCCACCATATTGAAATGAATAATTTAAGGGTCAAATTAGGAAATTGACCCTGATAATATGCCACCCATGCCATTAAATGTTTGAGGTGGCCAGCAGGGTGGATGAGGCAAGCTTGATTTGTTTAACTTAAAAGTCTAAAGGGTGCAGAAAGGAGGGAGTCCTCGCGTCTTGGGGGCTGCCCTTTGCCAATCATGAGATGGAGCCTCCCTTGTGTCAAACCAGCCCCTTCCATCCCACCCGCTCTTTTCCTCAAAAACACACATTTCCCCTTTTGCCCTCACCTCTGCCCCTCTCCCTAACCTATCCAAACCCTCCTGGTGCAATAACCTGGACACACCTGCTCCAGGGATCTATGGCCTTGATAATTATTTGCTTTTGCAGTCCCAGCAGCACCCACAGACACTTTTCCGGAACTTTGGGGATTGATCAGCCAGCAGTTCCGCAGAGCAGGACCTCCAACCATCTTCATACTCAGCCCTGAATAGCCTACCATGCAGTTCTTCATGGCTACGGGGCTGTGTGGCGTGGAGCCAGGAGCGCCCTCGCCGATGTGGTGTCCAGTTGGGGCATCCATGCTATCTGCCTGTATTACCCAGCCCTTGTAATGGGATCTGTGAGCACATGGTGGAGTGATATAACATCTGACTTCTCGTGGAAGGTTGGAGAAATGGAGGTGCTTTTGCCTGCAATCGGTGAAAGGAGCATTATGCAACTGAGTAGTGGTGGTGTTTGATCAGAAAGTGGTACACTTCGATCGGACCGGGGAAATGGGCCAAGATTGCATGGCTCTTGTGTTACCTATCACCGTGTTGCACATTTACTGCTCTGCTCTTGGCAAGCTACCATCTCACCTTTTAGCTCTTTTTATATCATGATATGCATAATTGAATACTTCAGCAGGACTACATTCATTCAGAATTATACAACTGAAAAGCTTGACACACTCTTGTCTCCCAAAGGCTTCTTCAAGCTATAATTATGGCATGAATGGAGAAAAAAGTGTTGGCAGTGAATCTGACATGCTGATGTCCGTCCCCAGGTTTTCTATCATGCATGGTCATGACATTTATTTAATGAATCATACTGGTTTATATTTCTAAGGTTATTAATTTTCTCTTACTTCTGAGTAATATTAAAAACGTGCTGTGGATCTCCATTTTGAATGTGATAGACGATTGGGTCCCTCTCACGGTCAGTTGCCTAAAACATATAGAAAAGGAAGCATAGTTATAATACAGCAATTAAAGGTAGACAAGTCCAATGCATCAATCTAAGGATCCGAATGCATTTATTTGGATTTTCTCACGCTTGCAGTAAATTCTTGCGTGTTCCGGGCTCATGTTAATAGCTGTAATAAAGTCATAAGAGTTACAGCACAGAGGGAGGCTCTTTGGCCGATCGTGTCTGTGCGGGCCATCAAGCAGTTATCTACCTTAATCCTATTTTCCAGCGCTTGCTCCGTAGCCCTGTGTGCTATGGCATTTCAACTGCTCACCTAAATGTTTCTTAAATGTTGGAAGCGCCTCCGCCACAGATTCAGCCAGTGAGTTCCAAATTCCCACCACCTACTCGGTGAAAAAGCTTTGCTTAAAATCCCCTCAAAATCCCCCGCCCCTGACTTCCGGTGGCGGCTATGAAGGAGTAAGTCGCACATTTGGTGGCCCCCGCTCGGGTCGGACTTTTGGACCTTTTCCCCTGATTTTCTACCGGACTTGAACTGTAAAACTGAAGACAGAGGCAATTGTGTACTGAATTCCCACATCGGTGCATGGAGAGAAGGACTAGAAGTGCTCGTAAAGGCAGAAACAGAAAGACAGAGAAGGCTTGGGCTGAAGCTGCAGCGGGAGACAGCATGGCAGAGGACCAAACCTCTGGTTTGTCGACCCAGCGGTCAACGGAGCAGCTGATGCAATTTACTCAGGAAGGCTTTGCTAAGCAGAAACGGGACTGCTTGGACCCGATAAAAGAGTCGATCGAGCGGCTGGAGTTCAGATTGGACTCCCAAGATCAGACGATCAGAAGGTGGGGAAGGCGCTGGCTGAGCAGGAGGAACGTCAAACTGCGGTGGAGTTGGAGGTGGGGATGCTGAGAGAACAGCAGAAGAAGCTCCTGGAGAAGGTGGAGGACCTAGAGAACAGGTCCCGTCGGCAGAACTTGAGAATTGTTGGGCTCCCGGAGGGGTCCGAAGGAGCGGACGCTGGGGCATACATCGCAGAAGCTGCTGGGGGATGGGGCTTTCTCCCGACCCTTGGAGGTGGACAGGGCTCACAGAGCACTCGCGAGGAAGCCGCGAATGGGTGAACCCCGAGGGCAATGGTGGTGAGATGCCACAGGTACTTGGATAAGGAGCGCATTCTACAGTGGGCCAAACAGACACGGAGCTGTAAGTGGGACAATAGTGTCCTGCGGGTCTACCAAGACCTGAGTGTGGAGGTGGCCAGGAGAAGAGCAGGCTTCAACCAGATTAGGTCGATTCTTTTTAAGAAAAAGGTGAAGTTCGGGCTGTTGTATTCGGCCCGTCTCTGGGTCACGTACGAGGAACAGCACTTTTATTTCGAGCCTGAGGACACGCTGGACTTCGTGAAAAGGAAAGGACTGGTGGTGGACTGAGAGCTTTTGAACTTTGCTGCAATGTTCATGTTTTTTTCTTTCTTTTTGTTTCTCTGTTCTTTTTTTAAAAAAGTTTCTCGTTTTTCGTTTTGTGGAATCTGTTTGTAATGCCTTCTGTACTGATTTGGGTCCAGTGACAGAGCTGAGTGAGCTGAGAGGTTTTCATTTGCACTGTTGGGGGATGGAGGTGTGCTTGTTTAAATCTTGGTGTTTTCTGTCGGGCAATTGTGTGGGGATTGTTTGATGTTGGTGTATGTTTGTATGAGCGGGGGAGGAGGGAGCAATAGGTGGGAGACTATCCGGCACCAGGGATGGAGGCCACCAAGCTAGCTGGGCGGGCTAGCTCACGGAAGCACAATGGGGGGGTGTGCATATGTTTGGTTTATCAAAGGGGTTGGGTTACAGAGTGTTGTTACTAGGGGGGCAAGGGGTGGAGAAAATGTTCTGCTGACGAGGTAGGGACTTGGGGCCAAGCAACAGAGAGGAGGTTGGGGGCGTAGGCTGCCTGGGGGCGGGCCGGTGGAGGCGCGGAACATGGGCTGGAGGCAGGCCCAAAAAAGGGGATGGCTGATCAGCGAAGGGGGGGGCAATGAGCCCCCCCAACTAGGCTGATCTGGAATGTTCGAGGGTTAAATGGGCCGGTCAAGAGAGCACGTGTGTTCACGCATCTTAAGGGACTGAAGGCGGGTGTGGTAATGTTGCAGGAGACGCACCTTAGAGTAACTGACCAGATTAGAATGAGGAAAGGCTGGGTCAGCCAGGTTTTTCACTCGGGACTGGATTCAAAGACTGGAGGGGTCGCGATCCTGATCAATAAGCGGGTGGTGTTTGAGGCGGGTAGAATAGTCTCGGACGTGGGAGGTCAGTACAATATGGTCAGTGGGAAACTGGAGGGGGTGCAGGTGGTATTAGTAAATGTGTATGCGCCAAATTGGGATGATGTGGAGTTTACAAAGAGGATGCTGGAGAAGATACCGGACCTGGACTCGCACAGGTTGGTCATGGGAGGGGACTTCAACACAGTTATTGACCCTGGCTTGGACCGGCCAAGCTCGAAAACGGGCAGGGTGCCAGCAATGGCAAAGGAACTAAAAGAGTTCATGGAGCAGATGCGGGGGGGGGGGGGGGGGGGGGGGGGGGGGGGGGATCCATGGAGATTTGGGTAGCCGAGGGTGAAGGAGTTCTCCTTCTACCCACACATATATAAAGTGTACTCCTGGATCGATTTCTTCATTTTGAGCAGGGCCTTACTGGCAGGGGTGGTGGACACGGGGTATTCGGCGATCACAATCTCAGACCACGCTCCACACTGGGTCGACCTGCAGGTTAGTAAAGACAGTAACCAGCGCCCGCACTGGAGGTTAGATGTGAGACTTTTGGCTGACGAAGGGGTGTGCGTGCAGCTGAGGAAATGTATTCAGAACTACCTGCAGGTCAACGACATGGGGGAAATTTCAGCAGCGATGGTCTGGGAAGCACTGAAGGCGGCCAGAGGGGATCTGAGCTCGATACGGGCCCATAGGGAGAAGGTGGACAGCGCAAAGACGGACCGAATGGTAAAGGAGATACTACAGATCGATAGGGGGTATGCAGACACCCCAGAGGCAGGGCTTTTAAGGGAATGGCGGAGGCTGCAGGCGGAGTTCGGCTTGTTAACCACAAGGAGGGCGGTGGAGCAGCTGAGAAAGGCGAGGGGGGCGATCTATAAGTATGGAGAGAAGGCCAGCAGACTGCTTGCACAGCAGCTTAGAAAGAGGGAGGCAGCCAGGGAGATAGGGAAAGTAAATGACGGAGATGAGAACCTGGTTGGAGATTCAGCAGGGGTGAATAAGGCGTTTAGGGATTTCTACAGCAGGCTGTATAGGTCAGAACCCCCTACGGGGCCGGAGGGGATGAGGCACTTCTTGGGGTGGGCGAAGGTGGGCGGGGAGCTGGTAGAAGGGCTTGGGGCCCCGATCGGGTTGGAAGAGATAGTGGAGGGTCTGAAGGCCATGCGGGCGGGTATAGCCCCGGGGCCGGACCGGTACCCAGTGGAGTTTTATAAAAAGTTCTCTGGGATATTGGGGCCAGTGTTGATGAGGATATTTAATGAGGCAAGGGAAAGAGGGGTGCTGCCCCTGCGATGTCACAGGCCACGATTTCTCTGATTCTGAAGCGGGACAAGAACGTGGAGCTGTGTGGGTCCTACAGGCTGATATCCCTGTTGAACGTGGATGCCAAACTGCCGGCCAAAGTTTTGTCCTCCAGGATTGAGGATTGTGTTCCAGACGTTATTGGGGAGGAACAGATGGAATTTGTTAAGGGTAGGCAGTGGTGGTCAATGTAAGAAGGTTGTTAAATGTGATCATGATGCCCCCGGAAGGTAGGGAGGTGGCGGTAGTGATCGCAATGGATGCAGAAAAGGCTTTTGATCGGGTAGAATGGCATTATATGTGGGAGGTACTGGGATGGTTTGGATTTGGGCGGGGCTTTATTGACTGGGTCAGGTTGCTGTGTCAGGCCCCCGTGGCAAGTGTACGGATGAATAGGCCAACATCGGACTATTATAGACTGCACCGGGGGATGCGACAGGGATGCCCCCTCTCCCCACTGTTGTTCGCGCTAGATATAGAGCCGTTGGCAATTGCTCTGAGAGCCTCAAGGGGCTGGAAGGGACTGTTCCGGGGGGTGATGGAGCACAGAGTCTCGCTCTATGCAGACGACCTGCTTCTGTATGTATCGGACCCATTAGAGGGGATGGAACAAATCATGAGGATTCGAGGGGAATTTGGCCGGTTTTCGGGGTATAAGCTAAATGTGGGGAAAAGTTAGATGTTTGCGGTCCAGGCGAGGGGATAGGAGAGGCGATTGGGGGAGCTGCCATTTAGATATGTAGGGGGAGCTTTAGGTACCTAGGCATTGATGTAGCACGGGAATGGGACCGGCTGCATAAATTAAATCTGGCCCAGCTAGTAGACCAAATGAAGGACGATTTTCGGAGATGGGATGCGCTCCCGTTGTCATTAACTGAGAGGGTGCAGATGGTGAAGGTGACGGTCCTCCCGAGATTCCTATTTGTTTTTCAATGTCTCTCCATCTTTATTCTGCGGTCCTTTTTTAAACTGGTCAACAAAGTGATCTCTTGGGCGGGCAAGACCCTGCAAGTAAGGAAGGTAATGCTTGAGCGGAGTCGGGGAGAGGGCGGGCCGGTGCTGCCAAACTTTAGTAACTATTACTGGGCGGCGAATATAGCCATGATCAGGGAGTGGGTGGTGGGGGAGGGGTCGGCATGGGAGCGTATGGAGGCGGCTTCATGTAAGGGCACCAGTTTGGGGGCGTTGGTAACTGCACCTCTGCCGTTCCCGCCGGCACGGTACTCCACCAGCCCCCTGGTGTTGGCGGTCCTGAGAGTCTGAGGTCATTGGAGGAGACATGTGGGAGCAGTGGGAGCATCGGTCTGGTCCCCAATCTGTAATAATCACCAGTTTGCCCGGGGAGTATGGATTGGGGGTTCCGGATATGGCAGAGAGCAGGGATTGAGAGGATGGGGGATATATTTAGAGAGGGGAGCTTTCCGAGTATGAGGGCGCTGGAGGAGAAGTTTGGGTTGGCGAGGGGAAACAAATTCAGGTATCTGCAAGTGCGGGACTTCCTACGTAAACAGGTGTCAACCTTCCCGCTCCTACCGTTAAGGGGGATTCAGGACTGGGTAGTTTCCAGAGGGTGGGTAGGAGAAGGGAGCATCTCGGACATTTACAAGGAACTTATGGGGTCAAAGGAGATGCAGACCGAGGAGCTGAAGCGCAAGTGATAGGAGGTTCTGGGAGGAGAGATAGAGGATGGTCTATGGGCGGACGCGTTGAGTAGAGTCAACGCGTCCGCAACATGTGCCAGGCTCAGCCTGATATAATTTAACGTCGTTCACCGGGCTCACATGACAGTGGCCCAGATGAGCAGATTCTTTGGGGTGGAAGACAGGTGTGCAAAATGTGCGGGACGACCAGCGAACCATGTCCACATGTTCTGGGCATGTCAGAGGCTTCGAGGATTTTGGCAGGGGTTTGTAGATGTCATGTCCACGGTGTTAAAAACAAGGGTGGCGCTGAGTCCAGAGGTGGTGATTTTCGGGGTGTCGGAAGACCCGGGAATCCAGGAGGAGAAAGAGGCAGACGTTCTCTGGTAGCCCAGAGACGGATACTATTAGCTTGGAGGGACTTAAAGCCCCTGAAGTCGGAGACCTGGCTATCGGACATGGCTACCTTTCTCTGTTTGGAGAAAATCAAGTTCGCCTTGAGAAGGTCACTGTTAGGGTTTGCCTGGAGGTGGCAACCGTTCGTCGACTTCTTCGCGGAAAATTAATCGTCAGCAGAAGGGGGGTGGGGGTGGGGGTGGGGTTAGTTTAGCTTAGAGTAGGAGGTTAATAAAGGTGGGACCTGTAAGGGAAGGAGATGGCTTTTGCACTATGTTCATAGTTTCATGTACATTGTTTATTGCATTGTTGTTATAATACCAAAAAATACCTCAATAAAATGTTTATTAATAAATCCCTCGCCCCTTACCTTAAATTTATGCTCCCTGGTTATTGACCTTTCAAGTAAGGAGAAAGGTTTCTTCCTATCTACCCTATCTATGTCCTTCACAATGTGTACATCGGAATCAGGTCTTCCCTCAGCCTTCTGTGCTCTATAAGTAGAACAACCTAACCAGCTTCTCTTCATAGCCTAGGCAACATCCTGATAAATCACCTCTGCACCCTTTCTAGTGAAATCACATCCTTCCTTTTGTGTGGAAACCAGAACTGCACACAGTACTCTTGCTGTGGTCTAACAAGCATTTTATACAACTCTATCATAACCTCCCTGCTCTGATATTCTGTGCCTCGGCTAATAAAGGCAAGCACCCCATATGCCTTCTTAACTACCTTATCTAACTGAGGACCTGCACCCCAAGGTCCCTCTGGTCCTCTGTACTTCCTAGCGTCCTACAGTTCATTGTGTATTCCTTGCCTTATTAGTACACCCAAATTGCATCTCCTCACACTTTCAGTGTTAAATTCCATTCACCACTGCACAGCCTATCTATATTGCCCTCTAATCTAAGGTGTTCCTTATCGCTATTTACCACAACACCAATTTTTGTGGCATCTGTGAATTTACTGCTCATACCACCCACATTCCCATCTAGATCATTAATGATGGTAAAACTGTTTTATTTTCAATTACAGAATATTCCAGATTATTATCACACAGACAAGAAAAACAATTAGGGGTTCCTAAGTGTAATTGATTGCATGATTGAACACATGGCTGTTTCTACCATAGAGAGTGGAGCCATCAACCTTCAAAGAAAGCACAATGGACAGTTGATCACTAGAGCTAGAATAAGTAGAGTAACAGTCAGTACAGAGGCTGTTTTAGTACAGTTTAATGTTGCCACTGGAATAACAAAGGAATTGCACACGTAACAATTGAGCATTTAGGGAGTGATTCAACCACTCCCTCCAGTTTTGAGCACATTTAGCGGGGTGTATCTCGGCTTCTGCAGTCGAAACCCAGCTTTCCAATAGCACTTTGCTGGGTTTTGTTGGCCTTGGGGACGAACTGCCCGACCAGGTCATACTTATGTCATTTCCTGCAGTGCAAGAAGACTACTTGTGGATGGGGGTGGATCTTTCCACACCCCTCAACGACTCCCCCATGGCCACTGATTCCCCCTAATGCGCCCAACACTTACTTCTTCCAGTATCCTCAAGCTCCCTCCCTCACTCCACCTCTTATGGGCAGGGCACCCCCCCGGGCCCGACCGCATTTGTGTGGGCCAGCACTGATCGTCGCCCGGCTGCAGCCTCCCTGGGGAGTCTGCTGGATCCTGGGCAGGTTAGTAGTAATTACGTTTACGACCTACTTTCGGGAGCAGTGTTTGGTCCAGCCCATTTGGGGTGGAGTTCTGACTTTGACGTCTCGCAGGACCTCGGTGAATCTTGGGAGGCTCGCTGGAGGCCTCTCCCGAGATTCTCCGCCCGCGTTGTGCTCTCGCTTGAGCGCAATGCGGCAAGGGAATCGCACCCTAGAAGTGTGGTTTAGTGACCATTTATTCATCTGATTGTTGAGTTGGAATGCTGAGCTGACGCATTGTTGCTGTGATAAAATTTGCATTGTAATCCCCAAGTGTCCATTGCCTCACCAGCAAAATGCACATGTTTCTTGGCATCCAACTGAACCTGTGTTTTGAGGAGCAGTATAATTTGGATATGGAGAAAGGTTGGATTTGATTAGATAGCTATACGGGTAGATCAACACAAATATACAGATACCTAGACCAGAGGTTTCCTATTCCTGATCGGACGGGAAATAGGTTGATGAACAAAATGGTCACGGAAGCGAATAGTTGAAAATCTTGCTTTCAGATCAGTCCTCAATTTTCCCTTTCGGCCCGATTATGCAGCCTCCCCCCTTCACACCCCAAGTCCCTTCACCCAGCCAGTCTCTGTGCACCATTAAATTCCACCCTGTCGATCAGTTCTGAAAAAACAGCCTAAGGGCATAACAGTTTTAAGTTTTAAGTTTTCTTCTATTTCACTTAGACTTTGTTAACTGTGCCATTTTAAATTTATTGTCACTGTATCAAATTCTCAAAGTAAAAAATAGTTTGGTTTATGAATCTACAACCTCTATAGCTTCAGCCATAAATTTTAACTTCAAATAAAAGAAATGGCGATCGCCTCTTTTGAATCAGAAACTTCCTCCTGGCTTTATGTTTTTGAAAATGTAGTTGCAGTTGAATAACAAACTTTCTTTTTATCCGAGGGTAAACCAATTCCTAACCTATAATGTTGCACCATAAATCTATAACTATATAAATGTTGAGTTGGTATCAATCACATTTGAGCAACAAACCTATTGGGCCGGATTCTCCGGAGTCCCAAATTAGGATGGTACAGAGGCGAGCCTATTAACATGCTAACTCCAAACTTGGCCCCACCTGTGTTCCGTCTTGGATATGCCTGATTGGATGATAGATCTCACTGTAGGCCAATTAAGATCTCAGCCCCACCTTCCAGCAGGTTGGCAACAAAGTCGGGTTCACGACCCGGGACTGAACTTAGCTCCTGATTCCAATCTCAAAAGGGGAAAATTGGCCTCTAGTTTCAAGCACATTCATATTTAAACTTGTCTAGAAACAAGTGAATTAGAAGACAGCAGTATCCCAAGGAACTTGCCCTGACTTAGTCTTCATTCAAAAATGTCATAATGCAAAGTGTGGCGATTAAAATTTGGAGCTCCAAAAGACGCTTGAAAAGGTGCTGCATAAATGATTACTAGCCAAGGAACTCTTGTTGGCATCCATATTTTCACGTGGATAGAGGACTGGCTAACTAACAGGAAAGTCGGAATACATGGGTCATTTTCAAATTGACAAATTGTAACGAGTGGAGTTCCACAGGGATCAGTACTGGGGCCTCAAATATTTGCAATCTATTTACTCAATTACTGGGTTAAAGAGACTGAGGAAATTGTAGCCAAATTTGCTGACAATACAAACGTAGGTAGGAAAGCAAGTATTAAGGAGGTAAAAAGCGATATATTTAGGTTAAGTGAGTGGGTAAGAGTTTGGCAGATGCAATATAATGTGGAAAATGTGAGGTTGTCCGCTTTGACAGGGAGAATAGAAAAGCAGAATATTACTCAAATAGAGAGAGAGACAGCAGAGTGCTGTGGTACAGATAGATCTGGGTGTCCTTGTACGTGAATAAAAGGTTAGCGATGCAGATACAGCTCGTAATTAGAAAAGAGGATAGAATGTTGACCTTTGTGAGAAATGTAGAAGTTGTTATGTATGGTGGCTGGTTTTACCGACCAGCCTGCCACGTGTTTTTTGGCTGCGGAGGCGGCCCGTCAGCGGGATCTACCAGTCCTGCAATTTTCAATGGGATTTCTTGTTGACAGCACCTCTTGCCGCCAGGAAACCCATGTGCTGGCATGGGACCAGAATTTCCCACCAGTGTGGACAGCCGGTAAATACCACCCAATATTTCATATTTGTGGCAGTAATGTTATTAAAAACCCTGGTTTAAATACAGGCAGTATGCCTGCTAAAACTGTAATAGGGGTGTCATAAAAGATGAAGTAATCATTCATTCCAACCAGTTACTTGGTTACAGTAAATGGGGTAATGGAACATTTTAAAAATGTTGGATAGTTTCCTGGATTGTAGATAATTTAGGCTGGAGTGGTTTTTAATCCTAGCTAAGCAAGTCATGGAACATAGAGGGATGCAGATGATGTAATTAATGGGAGGAATCTGGTCTGTCTGTTGTTTTGCAGTCTGTTACAGGAGTTGAAGTTGAAGTTGAAGTTTTGCCAAAAGCTGTTTGGTTGAGCAGAAGTATTGGATCTGGTCTTCAAAGGATCTCTCTCCAATTGTCTGCACAGATAAGCAAGCAACCTCTTGTGTTAACTTTATTTATAAGTGGCATTTGAACTATATTCGGCTGCTTAATTGGAATTAGTGGCAGGTGTAGATAGTAAGTTTAGGTGTTTCCTTTAAGTGAAGAACTGGTAAGACTGTCCACCATCTACAGGGCACAAGTCAGGGGTGTGATGGAATGCTCTCCACTTATTTGGATGAGTGCAAGTCCAACAGTGACACCATCCAGCACAAAACAGCCCTGTTAATTGGCACCCCATCTACAAACATCCAGTCGTTCCACCACTGCGCATAGTGGCAGCTGTGTGTACCATTTACAAAATGCACTGTAGGAATTCACCAAGGTTTTTTGGACAGCACCTTTCAAACCCACGACTGCTACCATCTAGAATGACAAGGGCAGCAGATGATTGAGAACACCACCACCTGGAAGTTGGCATTTCTTCAGTGCCACTTGGTCAAATTCCTGGAACGCCCTTCCTAACAGCAGTGTGTGTGTAGCTGCACCTCATGAATTGCAGTGGTCGAAGAATGCATCTCACTTTCTCAAGGGCAATTGTAAATGGGCGTAGCCAGTGATGGCTAACGCTGTCTTCCATTTTGGACAATTTACTGCGCAATGATATTTTGAATCGCATCTGAAATACTTGTTAATAATTCCCCAAGCAGGGGGTGCCACGGTGGCACAGTGCTTAGCACTGCTGCCTCACAGCGCTGAGGACCCAGGTTCGAGTTTGGAGTTTGCACATTATCTCCGTGTTTGCGTGGGTCTCACTCCCGCAACCCAAAGATGTGCAGTGTAGGTAAATTGGCCACGCTAAATTGCCCCTTAATTGGAAAAAAGAATTGGGTACATTAAATTTAAAAATTAATTATTTCCCAGCATTCCTGGGGCTCATTCATCTACTGTTATTTCTCCATTTCTGTCAGCTGCCAGATCTGCCAAAAATGTCTCCCCTTCAGTTATTTTGTCTGTGATTCAACTGTTGCATTGATACATTTTCCCTATATCTCAATAGTTTCAAAATGCTGTGACCATCGAATTCTCCATCTTTTGTGACAATGCCGAATGTCCCATTCATGCCATGAAAGTGGCTGGGAATGGCTGATTTCCCAGGAATTTCTTGAAGCCTGAGACATCTGGTACAAAAGCGTGTCTCTTTCTGAGAATTTAACTCAAGCCAAGTCCAGGAGTCTTTCACATGTTGGATCCAACAAATTGAAAGTGAGCACTGAATTAGGAATCTCCAAATAGAATTTCTGCATGAACAGACGGGGTATAGAAGGATATAGACAGTTGGTCTAGATAGGACACGTGATCAGCGCAGGCTTGGAAGGCCGAAGGGCCTGTTCCTGTCTTGTTCTTTGTTCTTTGTTCTTGCATTTAGTCTGCTAAATTCCATGATATATTCTTCTATGGAAGAACTATTCATCTTCCTAAAATTTATTAACGTCTGACCATGCCTCATATCCATTTAATGGATCATCTTGTTTAGAATATTTATCCATAAATTATAATAGAGTATCCAAATCTTCCTCACTGTCCAACCATGAGCTTCCATAAAAAATAGCATAGCTGTGGAGTGATGTGAAATATCATTGAGTCAGCATGAGCTATGTTTTATTGCTAATAAGCAGAAATAAAATTGCACATATATACCTACATATTATTTTAAGAATTGACCAGACTTCTAACCTGCTCGAGACCAAACACAACTTAAACAGTCAGAACCCACAGGAATGTTTAAAACCTCAGATAGATAAGCCAACTGCATTATACTTAACAAAATTAAATGTTTTATGATTTTGTAGCTAAGACATAAACATCTACTTTCATTTAAACTATTATTCTGTACATAGAAAAATATTTTCCACATGAACAGCGAAAAAAATGTGCATTTCACAAAATGTGAATACTGTATTAAGTAATGCACTGTACTGTCTTATAATATTTATTGAAACATTGGGCAGAATCTTGAGACTTCACTTGCTGCCCATAGGATCAGTGGCGAGGCTGGAAAATCTCCCGTGAATCGGAACTTGATTCTCACCGGAGAAATCACGTTTCCCAATTTTCCCATCTCCTCACCAATGACGTAACGGGGTTCGTACTCAGGACATGAACCTAATTTTAATAAATTTTAATACATTTCCATGTACTGAGCAACCCCCCCCCCCCCCCCCCCCCCACCACCAAATGATCCCCCCTCATTAAATATTCATACCTCGCCAACGTGACATCACGTCAGCAAGCTTTACAACAGGTGACAGGCATGAGGCATGCAAGTGGATCACTCTGGAGGCACAGAAGTAAGCATAGCCCCTGGAGAGGGTAAAGGGAATGTTAACGTCAGTGTCAACCTATGCCAGGGACGGGCACAAAGGAGCCGGCATGGCGGACATATATGTGTGGTGGGTGGGTGGGCGTGGCGGGGGGGGGAGGAGAGAGAGCGAACACTTGAGGGGGGGTGGTCGTCGGTGATGAATATCAGGGGGAGCATGTTTTGCTGGCAATGAATGTCAGGGAATGGGGGGGGGGGGGCAAGGTCTCTATGATGTGGGGAGCCCCTGAGGTGTCTATGATGTGGTCTGGGAGCTGTTAGACACAGCTCTGTTCGGGACACCCTTTAAAGATGACGCCCCAATCTGTTTGGAGCTGGTTCCTGGCTCCAAGAGTTCACTCCTCACCAGAGTGGTGGCATAACCCATGCTACTCATTTTGTTTTTGGCAAAGAGGCTCACGATTTGGTGAGAAAACTGGTCTGCACAACTGGAGAGTAACATGCTAGTTTTCTGTCTGAACCTGACACTTTTGTCAAATTCTGGTAAGATTCCAGCCATTGCGTATCACCACAGACATCTCTCATTTTAAAAACAAAATATTCAAACATGATCATCAGTAATAAATGCATGTTTACTTCTGGGTTTTGATGTAATTATTTTTCAAAAAACTATTTTGTCTTAGAAGACAAATAGGTTACATGCTGGAGATATCCACACAGGCAGTGTGCATTAGTACAAGAGGTCAGACCAAGCGAGGGGATCCCTCCGGAGGTGCTGAGGTAAGCATAGCCCCATGGAGGGAGTATGTAACAGTTAAGTGTGAAAACAGATCGGTGAACAAACACCTCAATAAATTTCTATTACCAATTAGGGACCCCGCAGACCCTTGAAGGGTCTCTAGGGGTCCACGGAACTGAAGGCTTCCACATGACCGGCAAACACCAGCTCAAAATGAGCAACTAAACAATTTTTTAAATAACTATTGCAATAAAATAGGTCAATCAGAGCAAGGCCTCTACAGGAGCTGATTGGTTGACAAGCCAGCCTACCAGCATCCAGTGAGTCGAGAGGCTTTTCCTAATTGCCCCATTTGATTGATGCCACCTCGCTGTTGCTGAGCAAAAAAGCCCAGGGCCAACAGTTAGAATTAATGCCGGCGGCAAAAGAGGTGATGGAAAGTGGTGAGAGCCTCGGAGAGGTATGTGTGAGAGAGTGGGGTGAGTGTTTTACGGCTCCCTGGAGTAGTGCGCAGTCAATTTCATCCTTACACACCCCAGATACCAACACAAGTGAATTCACCAAAAATTTGTTCAAAGCTTTGAGATATTTGGCCCTTGACTGCTCCAATGACTTACAGATTTGTAAGTGAATCACACAAACTGTTTATTCATAATAAAACTAGAGGTAAGATGGACAATATTATGATAGAATAACGGCCAGTGAATTACTATTCCCCCTTTTATCGTCCCACCCTCTACCCAAACACACACAAGACAGACACATGCAAGAGGGGTTACAAATAATAAGAGGATTAATATGAAATGAAAGATGAGTGTCCTTGCTTCTGATGTCGATGTCATTTTTGCAGCAAGTTGTACTTCCAGGACTTGGAGTGATTGAAAACAAGGGGTTGGATTACTAATGAGAATCTTCTGGCAGTAGCTTTCAGTCAGAATTCCCAGGCTGTAGGGTTTCCTCTGGGGAAGTTCCTTTTACTTTTATTAACCTGGGCCTTCACTCCAAAAGAACATCAGGCCTGTGTAATTCTTATTTTTTCCAACTCCACTAGAATGTCGAATAGCCTTTCAGAGATAAAAACAAGGTTCCCCCCAAACGGGATTTTAACAAGTGTTTTTAAACAACTGACCCTGTTTTCAGATGGTGGCTTGTCTGGATTTCCTCAAGATTTTCTTTGTCTCCCCTCAAACCCAGTTCTCAGCCTGGGATTTACTCTTACCTGGTTTCCAGTCTCACTAGAATGTCCTCCAGCTTTATTGAGGAGAGAACAGAGTCTCCAACCGGATGATTGAGAGAGGTATACCCTTTCAGGGAGAGAGACAATCAAGGGGCCTCTTTCAGCTTGAGTTCAAAACAAAACTAAAACCCGGTAACACAGTCTCACAGAGGAAGGAACATTCCAGAGTGGTCAACAGCAATCAATATCGGGTATCAGCTAAGAACCAGCAATGGTGAAACAGCTCATTGGCCACCAGCCAAATCCATCAAGAGGTGTCATGTCTGATGTCAGGACAAACAGCACTCCTGCTGGAGTTGTTTTAAAAAAAAATTAAAGGTGAAGTCCATCTTAAAGGCATAGGTCCCATTAACTCTTCAGGTACAAAGAGAGAAACATAAATTGAAAGGAAAAAAAGCAAGGCACAGACAGGGATTAACAAGAGGATCCTTACAAGTGCGTGTGTGGGAGAGAGGGGGTGAGTGTGTGTGTGAGTGTGAGAGATGGGTGTTTGTGTGTCTGTGTATGTGAGTGAAATGGGGTGAGTGCGTGTGTGTGAGTGTGGTGAGTGTGTATGTGAGAGATGGGGGTGAATGTGTTTGTGAGAGAGAGGGGGTGAGTGTGTATGTGAGAGAGGGGGTGAGTATGTTTGTGAGGCAGAGGGGGTGAGTACGTATGTGAGAGAAGGGACTGAGTGCATGTGTGAGAGATGGGATGAGCATGTGCATGTGAGAGCAGGGAGTGAGTGTGCATGTGAAAGAAGGGGTGATTGGGGCAGCACGGTAGCATTGTGGATAGCACAATTGCTTCACAGCTCCAGGGTCCCAGGTTCGATTCCGGCTTGGGTCACTGTCTGTGCGGAGTCTGCACATCCTCCCCGTGTGTGCGTGGGTTTCCTCCGGGTGCTCCGGTTTCCTCCCACAGTCCAAAGATGTGCAGGTTAGGTAGATTGGCCATGATAAATTGCCCTTAGTGTCCAAAATTGCCCTTAGTGTTGGGTGGGGTTACTGGGTTATGGGGATAGGGTGGAGGTGTTGACCTTGGGTAGGGTGCTTTTTCCAAGAGCTGGTGCAGACTCGGTGGGCCGAATGGCCTCCCTCTGCACTGTAAATTCTATGATAATCTATGATAATCTATGATTGTGTATGTGAGATAGGGGGTGATTGTGTATGTGAGAGGGGGGGTGAGTGTATTTGAGAGAGAGGGGATGAGTGTGTTTATGAGCGAGATGGGTGAGTGGGTGTGAGAGAGGGGGATTGAGTGTGTGGGGGGAGTTGTGTGTGTGTGCACGTGTGAGAAAGGAATGAACGTGTGTGTGAGAGAGGGGATAAGTGTGTGAGTGAGAGGGCGATGAGTGTGCGAGTGTGAGATGGGGGTAAGTGTGTTTGTGAGAGCGAGGGGATGAGTGTGATTATGAGAGTGGTGTGTGTGTGTGTGCACATGTGAGCGAGGAATGAATGTGTGAGTGAGAGAGGAATGAATGTGTGTGTGAGAGAGGAATGAATGTGTGTGTGAAAGAGAGGGGATGAGTGTGTGAGTGAGAGAGGGGGATGAGTGCGTGAGTAAGAGAGGGGAATGAGTGTGCAAGTGTGAGAGAGGGGGGTGAGTGTGTATGTAAAAGAGATGGGGTAATTGGGTGTGAGAGAGTGGTGAGCGTGCGTGTGTGATAGAGAGAGAGGTGATTGTGTGTGAGAAATAGGGGGATGATTACATGTCTGTGAGAGAGGGGGTAAGTGTGTGTGCAAGAGAGGGTGTGAGTGGTGTTTGAGAGAGGTTGTGTGTGAGATGGGGCAAGTGTGTGTGAGAGAGAGAGAGGGGTGAGTGTGAGAGACGGGGTGAGTTTGTGTGTGTGAGAGAGAGAGAGAGAGGGGATGAGTGTGGGCAAGAATTGGGGAGTGAGTACTTTTTGTGAGAGAGATGGGGTGATTTTCTTGTGTGGGCGAGTGAGTGTGTGTGAGATAGAGGTGTCGGTGAGTGAGAAAGGTCTGTGAGTGTGTATGTGTAATTGTCACCCTCCTCATTATGCCTTCCCTCTCTGTCCCTGTGTTCCTTGCATATCACCCATTGCCCTTCCTTTCCCCAACCCTGTTGCCCCTTCTGTTTCTCCCATTCTCCCCACCACCTGTTCCCCATCCTCCTTCTCTTCTCCTTTCCCTCTCCTCTTCTTGTTTCCACCTCCCCTCTCCTCCCTCTCTCCCCCCTTTCCTCTTGCCCTCTTCTCCTCACTTTTCTCTCCAACTGAGTCCAATTAGCCCCCATTCCCGAGGCATGTTTGTCCTGGATACTACACTTATTTTGACATCCTGCAGCCAACACCATGAGAGATTGGCTGATATTCGTGGTAAAAAAAGAATCTAATTTAAAATAAGCTACCATATAAGAACACATCCTTTTCCACAACATGGAAGTTATTCTCAATTCGAATTGACATTCTGCATGGTGTGCTACTATCTTCAGTGCAGTTGATCATCTCTGAGTTTTCCTGCAGACTTTGGCGCCTAATACCTGTCTGTGGTATACACTGTGAAATGTTGCAGTTCAGCAACGGAAATGCACATTAAAATCACAGAGGCAATCAAAATATATGTCCATGCTGTATTTTTGTAATATTCAGCAATTCTGGATTTACAAAAATAAATGAACCAATAAATGAATTTCTAAAACTTTTCAAGACTTACGGGAGTTAGAAGGAGCTGTCAGAACTATGATCAATTACTGCTTTTAAATAAGATTCTCTAAAATAATGGGATGTACAAACATAATTCAAGCTTCTTTTGTATGGTTTTTCTTGATTTACAGAAAGCAGAGATCACAGTATTGTCGAACCACCAACCTACTCATTGACGTCATTATATTAAAGTACATCAAAAAGACAATAAAGACATAGCTTAGAATAGTCACTTAGCTTTTGCAGCATGACAAAGCCAAATTAACATCACCAAATGGAGAAACCATTAACCCAGAATGTTCAACTGTGCATATTAGTCCTTCATGCCGGAATGCACAGTAACTCCTCCAGGCTAGTAAAACTCAAAAAAGCAATCAACAGAGCAAATATTAAAAGGAGAAACACAAAAAGAAATGAATTAATTTTAGATTTTTGTATGATATTAAAATATACATCTGTTGACAGGCACTCTTTACAGTACTGGCTCACCATTGATACTTCTTTATGAAACCAGCAATGAAGTTCCCAACCTTCAATTTATTTAAACTTTAAAAAATAATTGCGTTTACGTTGAATGCTGATAAGTTGGTCAGGGGACCATTTTAGAGAAATGCAGATTGTAACTGTATAAGAGATCATCATTTCTACAGGGAGTTGAAATGTTAATATAGCCAAACTACCCTGGGTTAAAGTGGGCCTAGATGTTGCAGCTAGCAGTGAGGTGACACTGTTTGCTGAAGCAAGCTGTCCACAAATCTGTAGCAATCCTTGTTGCAACAATTTCATCTTTCCCAATCTTAGTTTGATTCTGGCACCAAGTCTACGGGATCACCAGCATTCAGCAACAGTGGTATCATTAAGCAAGCTGAGCAGCTAATCACACTGAAGAGTTTACACAGACAACAAACTGTTATATTACTTGTTCGTAATATGTCGTTACTCTTTGCTTTACTTCCAGAATGGCCTGATGGTTAGATTTCAAAGAAACTACCAATCTTCAATTCAAAGCAAAATAGGTTTAATCAATAACAAATTAAATACCAATGAGTTTGTTCAGTCTTACAGGACTACAACAGGTGATAAAGTAATTCAGAATAAGTATTAACTATGTTTAACTACACATATTAACTATGCTATTAGCACAGTTGCTTCACAGCTCCAGTGTCCCAGGTTCAATTCCCGGCTTGGGTCACTGTCTGTGCGGAGTCTTCATGTTCTCCCCGTGTCTGCGTGGGCTTCCTCCGGGTGCTCCGGTTTCCTCCCACAGACCAAAGATGTGCAGGTTAGGTGGATTGGCCATGCTAAATTACCCTTAGTGTCCAAAATAAAGGTGGGGTTACTGGGTTACGGGGATTGGGTGGAGGTGCGGGCTTAGGTAGGGTGCTCTTTCCAAGGGCCGGTGCAGATTCAATGGGTAGAATGGCTTCCTTCTCCATCATAAATTCTATGATTCTATATCTCCCTCTCTAACTGCTGTCCAGTCACTCCTGGTTCGAAGAGACCCAAGATCCTTTGAGTTCACTTATTTATACATGAATCTAGTGCTGCCATCTAGCTGTTGTTCTACATTATGATGTAGTCATTAACTCTTTATATACCATCATATACATATCACTGTGGTAAACCACTGTTGCACCTGTATTAGGTGATGTAAGGTAGGACCTGTACTACAGGTTTGCCGGTAGTCCCTGCCTGCTGGCTCCGCCCAGTAGGCGGAGTATAAATATGCATGTCCTCCATTCAGCAGCCAGTTCGTCAGCTGCTGTGGGAGGCCACACATCTTGGAGCAATAAAGCCTCAGTTGTATCCAACTCTAGTCCTTGTTCAATTGATCGTGCCTCAATCACTACACAAACGAGAAGCTAAAATGCATTGATTATCTTTCACTTCTTATAAATTTTACAGAAAAAATAACGGGCTGGATTCTCCGATCGCCGACGTCGAACTCGCGTTCGGCGATAAGCCAGAGAATCCAATGCTCCACCCACTCAAACACAGCGCACTCGAGGGGCATGCCGCACGCCATTGGGACGGCCTCAGGACATCACCAGAGGCCCTCTCCCGATGCTCCGCCCCCGATGGGTAGAGTCCCTGACGGTGTGGGGCACGTGTCCTCTCACTTTTTGTGAATCTCGCATGGCGGCTGCGGACTGTGTCCAGCACCACCACAGTCGGGGGAGGGGGGCTTTCCGCTGGCAGGGGGGGCTTCGGCGGGGAGTGGGGAACAGGTGGGGGTTGTTCGGGTGTGGCGAGGGGGGTTATGGGAGCCAGTCTTTGGCAAGCCGGGTCCGCGCTCGGCCGGCGCCATGTTGTACGGCACGGCTGATGCAGGCCACCGCCGTGCGCGGCCACGGACCCGGCCATTCTGCGTCCGTATCGGCAGGTAAAGTCGGGGGCTTTACGTGGCATGGCTGCTAGCCCCCCACTGAGCGGAGCATCGGTGTGGGGGCGGCGCCGACTTTTTGGTCATAAGCAGACGGATCCTGCGGACATAGCTGCAGAATCAGAGAAACCTCCAGTTAGGAATAAAGTGAAACTGAATTGTCATAAAATTGTAAACAAATTTAGCTTTATTATATAAAAACTTATGGAATTATCATACCACAGACATTTGACAATATCACAAATTTAGAAAAAGAAAATTCAGGTCCAGAGAGACTGTTGCTGAGCAATTGTTCAGGAGTAATCAAAGGCAATTCGGGACTGGCGACAAATGCTCGGCTTGCCAGTGATGCTCAAAACCCATGAAATAATTTCAAAAAGTTATGACTTAGAACTATGTTAAAAATACAAGGCGGGATTCTCTCACCCCGGGGCCGGGCCGGAGAATCGCCGCAACAGGTGGGAATCGTGCCACACCTCCCCGACGCTGGGACGCGATTCTCCGGAGAGCGGAGAATCAGCGCCATTGGTGCCGGCGCGGCACCGGTCGTGGGCCGCTCTATGGGCCCCCCCCCGGCGATTCTCTGCCCTGGATGGGCTGAGCGGCCATACAAAAAAACCCAAGCCCCACCGCCGCCGTTCTAACCTGGTCTTACACGGTGGAACCTCGGCGTGGAAGGATCTGGGGGCGGCTTGTGGGGAGGGAGGGGGGCTCCGACCCCCGGGGGTGGGGGGGCCTCCGTCGTGGCCTGGCCCACGATTGGGGCCCACCGGTCGGCAGGCCGGTCTCTCGGGCTGGGGTCCTCCTTTGTTCCGCCCTGCCCCTGTAGCCCTATGCCATGTTGCGTCAGGGCCGGCGCAGAGCATGGAGACACCGCGCATTTGTGGAAATCGCGCCGGTCCCACTGCGCATGCACAGACCCGCGGCGCCCAGCTGACGCCGGAATCAGCAGCTGGAGCGGCGTGGGTCGCTCCAGTGCCATGCTGCCCCCCCTGCAGGGGTCAGAATTGCTGCTCCTGAGGCCATGTTGATGTCGTCAGGAAACGCAACGGCGTTTACGGCGGCGTCAACACTTAGTCTCATGATCAGAGAATCCCGCCCACAGTTAATCCTCATTTCGCAAGGTGTCATCTTATCAAAGTTTTTTTAAGAGAGATATTATGGTGTAAAAGGGAAACTTCACATCAGTTCAATTGATTTCTATCTTTGGGGAACAGAGAATCACTGGCAGCAACTTCTGGATATCTTTGTTAAATTGCATTTGTGTGGATGCCAGAGGCTGCTCCAAGTTTCATATTTCTAACAACAGTGAACGTCGACAGTTTCACTACCATTACAACCACAAAATATGGGTCACTGCTTAGTCAGTCTCTGGTCAACATTAGTGCCGATAACTTCCTTATGGCAAACATTTGTTTGCCACATATGCAAATGTTACATTCATGTCTGATCATTGTTTGTTAAAGGACGCAAATGACAAATGACTAAATCACCTTTCGCAGATGACTAATAGCTAAAGCTAACACATCCAGCTCAAGGTAGGATGACTGATATATCCAACCTATCCATCATGACCTGCTGTGAACTTGGAGCATGTCCACCCTGTCTCATTTACAAAGTGCTGACACAATTCTAAAAGAGGCAAACAGAACAGCAGTGAGAACTGCAGAGCATAGGCTAACAACCTGCATTGATGAAGACGTACATGGATCATAATGGCATGACCTGGAAGGTCTGGAATATAATTACATTTTTTTTCCTTTTGTGACACCTTTTGCTCAAGTTGACATTGATGTTGAATCACCTGCACAAAGGTCATTAATTGGTACTCTTCCACTATCTTCAACAATTGTTTAAGCTGCCATGAGTGATCCTGGCGCAAAAAGGGATTGTTTTGATGTAGACCAGTTGGGGTATAATACAGCTGAATTACCTACCTGTGACTACTGTTACATTTCAAGATAAATTACCTGGGTCAAAAATGTAGATAGCAGCAATGTCATTTGTGGTTGACTCAATATTCTTTTGAGTCATTGATCTAAACCATGTTCCAAATAGGCACTCCAGCTACCTGAGAGCATTTTTATTTCAGAAAGACTGTAAGCTGTGCCCCACCAAAAAACTGCAACAAGGTCAGTGCAGCAAAAAGATGAGACAAGCAAATGACAAAAAGGAATAAAACATCACTATTAATCCACATCCTTCCTCGGTTTTGAGCACTCTAAAATCGGTGTGGAAAATTGTACCTTGATAAACATTTAGCTGGGCAACTTTGAAGGATGATGAAACTTGGCCAGTTCTTTCCAATATAGTAACAATTAAAAATTATATTTATTAACGTCTTTAAAGTAAGAAAATGTCCCAAGGCGCTTCACAGGAGGTTGATAAAGCAAAGCATGACATTGAGCCATATAGAAAGATATCAGGTCAGATGACCAAAAACTTAATCAAACAGGCATGTTTTAAGCAGTACATAAAAAGTAGAAAACAAAGTGGAGAGGCATCTGGAGGTAAACAAAATAAAGTGATATATTTCTCAATTGTATTTTAGTTCCCATTCCATTTTATTTTCTAAGGTGACTCAAAAGGTTTGGGAATTAGTTTTTCTACAGTTTTAGGACACCAAGGATGTGATTCTCCATCCAGCGACGCCAGAATCGTGAGCACTATCTGGCGGAGAAACGTGTGTTAGCCGAAAATCGAGGCCAGGAGCCCAACGGAATACCATGTTACGGTGCCTCGGCAGCAGAGTGAATGCATTCCACACCACAGGTACAGTAAATGCCATTGGCATATCATTAATGGGCCCGCCCCAGTATTCTCCAGGCCTCCTGCAATGGTCCACTTCCGCCAGGAAATAGGGAAACAGGTATCGTGACTGCTGAGGGAGGGAGAGGAGGGAGGACATGTTCCCAGAGGAGTGGCTGTGGGATGCTGGTCCTAACGCTGGCAGGGCTGGCAGTGGGGAGGGGGGGGGGGGGGGGGGGGGAGTGGCGCCTGCCAGGGTCGTGCAGCTTAGCGGGGGAGGTTGACCAGGGGATGGGCCATGTGGTGGGGTGTATACCCCGGGACCAGGATGCCAGGCGTGGAACACCATTGTCATGGCCTGCAAGGCAGCCACCTTGCTGCGCACGTTACTGACTGGCCACTGCACAGAGTGACACTGGCCATATGGGAGACCCCACCTCACTACCTCCCCCCCTCCCTACAACCAGGCACCACCCTGCCAGCGGGGCATCATGTGGCTTACCGAAGGGAGCGCCCACAGTAGATTCCACAGGAGGGCACTGGGCGGAGGTTGCCGAGCACACCGCTAGCATGGATAACACCAGCCACCGGTATCCCTGCTGACATGGACGGTGCCAGGGGTACGATGTGGAGGGCAACGTGCCAGGGGAATGACTGGAGGTGGGTGTGGGGTTGGGAGAGGAGGGAAGAGGACATGCAGGGGCAGAGGCTGTCGTGCTGGTTGGGGCTGATGTGTCGCCCATTGAACCTGGTTGAGCACAGGGGTATGTACCATTCTAACATGTCTGCCTTTTACCCCTTGCAGTCAATGGATTTTGGTGTCCAACCAGGAATGGTTGGCATCTGCCATGGCGCCACAGCCCTGGCGGATGCACTGAGGCTGTACAATCAGCATCTGCTTGGGAGGGCCCTGCAGCAGCGGAGCGTTCCCTCAGAGGAACAGGAGACAGCCGATGTGGATGGAAAGCCGGCTGCCCAAGAGACCAAGGAGGAGGTAGGAAGGAGGCACCACATTTGACCTTGTGTGTCCTGGCAGCGTATGTTATTCGAGTACCTACCGGACCCGGCGTGTTGTGAAGACTCCGGCTGAGCAGGGGGGTGGTATGGCACATCTGTCGGATCATGGCGCACCTGGGACATTGGCGGTGTGGTGAAGGACACCCTATCCTCACGTCCATTAAGGTGATTGTCGCCCGGAACGTTTTCATCACGGGGTCCTTGCAGACGCTGAGTGGGGACCTATCTGGGATCTCGCAGACCTCGGTGCACAGGTGCATCTGTGCCATCACGGAGCTCTTGTACACCCAGTAGGCATAATATATCAGTTCAATGTGGACCGAACCCATCAGATTGCCTGGACAGCGGGGTTCGCCATCATCGCCGAGATTCCCCAGGTCCTTGGGGTGATGGGACGACAAGATGCATGTCTGTCTACGGGCACTGGCGCATGAGGGCCTGGCTTTCACAAGCTGAAAGGGGTACCACTCCCTGAATGTTCTGGGGCCTGGTGCCCTCTGGAGTGACCACCCAGTATAATGCTACAAGAGTCTCCCACATCGTGGTGGCCGGCTGCGTCCTCCACACCATCGCGTAGCAGAGAGGCGATTTGCTGGAGGAGGGGGATGAACGCCAGGCCTCGTCCGATGAAGAGACTGCAGAAGAGCGCCAGAATGGGCAGGGCATGCAGCTCGGAAAGCCACAGGAGGTTGCATAACATGTACTAGGACCGCCACGCACAGGGCGCTCTAATCACCTCCAGGTTCACCGACTAGGGGACCTAGCCGACAGTGGCCCTGTCATCTTGTCCCACTCTAGCATGTCCCCCCCACCCCATGTTCTCCCTTCCTGCAACCGCCCCCCCCCACCCTGCCCCAGACCTGCACCCCCTCCGTGATTCCTACCTGTCTTACTATGAGATGCAGGCCCTGGCTTGGCAGTACCAGCGGAGACCTGGTCCACGGGGTGGAGGATGATTAAGACCCTGCCCTGCGATGAACTCCACATTGTTCGACAACATCTGACCCTACCCATGGTACGATTTCCACTGTCTGCCTGGATGATCCTTGCGTGCCACCTGGCCATTCCATTACACCGTCCCATCGAATTCTTGGGGTGTCGGAGGTGGGGGCCAGGTCCAGGGTGGGGAGGAGGGGAAGGGGCAGGGGCAGGGCGGATTGCCAGAGGGATGTGCAGAGGCTGGCCTGGGGGCAGTGGCCCATGCCTACCACCTACAGCAACCCCCCCTCCCCCCACCAACCCGTTTCCACTCAACCAGCCAGTTGACCTTGCAGCCATCCCAGCCCGTCCCTCACACCCTTCGAATAAAGCATCGAGGCAGGTTGTAATGTTTGTGAATAGGTGTTTATTGTGAACAGGTGAACATGTCCCCAGCCCATAATGCTATCCTGTGTGTTGCACCCGTGTCAACTTAACTGGTGTCTAACTTTATGGCATTAGGGGCCCGAAAGCACAATTGCTTCACAACTCCAGGGTCCCAGGTTCGATTCTGGCTTGGGTCACTGTCTGTGTGGAGTCTGCACATCCTCCCCGTGGGTGCATGGGTTTCCTCCGGGTGCTCCGGTTTCCTCCCACAGTCCAAAGATGTGCAGGTTAGGTGGATTGGCCATGCTAAATTGCCCTTAGTGTCCAAAATTGCTCATAGTGTTGGGTGGGGTTACTGGGTTATGGGGATGGGGTGGATATGTTGACCTTGGGTAAGGTGCTCTTTCCAAGAGCCGGTGCAGACTTGATGGGCCGAATGGCCTCCTTCTGCACTGTAAATTCTATGATCTATGATCTAAAGCTCCGTCTAGTTGGTTCCCCAGGTGGTACATCAGGGGTGGAGGCGGCCTTCTGTGATTCCCGCCCTGTGTCCTAGATTCCCTTTGGCAGCCGTCCTCTGGAGCAACCGGACCTGGATAGGTCCGGCAGCCTGTCTGGTGTCCAGATGGCGTTGTAGCCACCTGGGTTGGCCAATACCCGATGTAAAATGGAGAACAGCAAAGGCTGAAGGGAAATTCAGCCAACACAGGCAGAAACTAGCAGGTGCAAGTTTACTGTGTATTAGACTCTGCTAAAGCCCAGACAGCATCGATACCAGCAACCATCTGCACAATAATGTAGCGGCCATCTACATACTAATGAGCGAATCCCGGGAACAATCGAAACATTTAAGGTAAACAAAGCCAAGCCAGACTCCTCGGCGCCAGCAGGAGCCAACACAAAAGAGGTTAACAGGCACCTAAAGACCGCCCATCGATCAGGGAACCGCTCCAGTATTGGAGAAATCGAACCAAGTGATTGGAACGAAGTCCAATCACTTGAAACCAGGTACAGGATCCGCCCCGAAAGGCGGGAAGCCCCTGGGGACTATAAAGCAAAGCCCCCAAGTTCAAATCGTCCTTCTTGACAGGGTCACTCAGCAACGCAAACCAACTCTTGACAGTGACCTGTCCAGCTGCCGCCAAAAGAACCTAAGTCTCAAGTCAACGTTCGCTACGAGACAGGCGCTCCTAGCTACAGTCCATACGAGCTTTGAATCCCGTAGACTCAGAACCCGAACAAAAGGCCATTTGTTCCCCTGACCTGGTGGGCCAGTCCGAAGCTAAGTATTGGCCTGTTAGTTATAGAAGTAGCTTAGAAAGTAGAGTTTATGCATGAGTAGATTTGACTGTGTGTAATTAAATGTGCTTTGATTTGAATCTTACTAATTGGTGTACTGAGTTATTGATCATTACTTGAACTTGAACCTCATGGCGGTATCATCAAGATACCTGGCGACTCTAGAGCAAAGGTTATAAAACAGAGCTAATTGAACCAACCAAAAGTTAGCAACATATTACTGGCGACATCTGACGGGACCCTATCCAAAAGTGGCTTAACCATTCCGGGAGAACCCAAAAATTTGAATTAGAGATCCAATTGGATACAGAAAACCACAAGTGTTCAAGCAGTTCTGATCAATCCTCATAATTCGGAAGTGTGTTAAATGCATGCATAACTAACAGGGCTATAAGGTAAACTGATAGATTTTGTGTTGCGAGATAACTGTCGGGAGTTTGTATTCCGGAAAATAGCGAAAGCCGTACCCGTACTTACAGCACCGCCTTAGTCCTACTTGTTCCAAATTTCAAGAGAAGCATTCAGATCGGAAAGATGGCAATGCAGGCAATGCAACACCTCATGAACCCAGAAGAATTCGCAGTCGCAGCGGCCAGCAGCAGTAGAGTAGGACAATGTCCCGTTTGGGAAGAAGAAATCAGGAAGTACCTCAAAAGGAAAGGATGGCCCCTTTGGAGTGAATTCTGTAGCAATGAGGAAACAGTTCCCGGGAGTATAGGACATACTTGGTGGGAGAACCTGAGCGATATTCGCAAGAAGAGCTTAGGAAAACTTCGCAAGCCGATGGCAATCGTGTCCTGTTTGGCACAATTGCGAGGCACAGAGGCGGTCGTTAGGACGCTCCGGAAAGAGTTAGAAGGCGTACATCGAATGAGCAAGGTCGATGTCAGTGAGGTGGAAAGAGAGAACGTAGAGTTAAGGATGAAGTTGGCAGCAAAAGACGGAGAGGTGAATTATGCCAAGTGGGCACACCAGTCTTGTCTGACGCATCTTAGCAGCTTCCAATCCCAGTACAAAAAGGCCTATCAGGACACACAACGTGCAGTCCTGGTACGAGAGGAAACCGAGAAGCAGGTAGAGGCATTGCAGAGGCAGTGTAGTGACCTGAAGGCAGCGTTAAGAGCACTCCATGCTGCCACCACGGAGCAAAGACAAAGCTCATTAGATCACGAAAAGTGCCGGAAACAGATTGCAGAACTGCAATCTCTGCTTTCAGTTCAAAAAGGATTCCAGGAAACCTTTGGATCACAGCTAGATGAGGAAGACGGCCCTGATTGGGACGAATTAAATGAGACAGCGCAGAGATATGTTCAGGGAATATGTGCGCAGGGAAAACCCCAGAAGAGAAAAGCGCCCCAACCCCCCACAGAGCAGATAGTTCAGGCTCCAATGAACCCAGTCACCACCCACCGCGCAGCCACATCGGACGACACGGAACTTTTGTACACCACCCCCTTAACAGTGACCCAATTACGTGCGATAAAATCAAACCATTCCTTCCCACCTCAGACCCCCACCACTTCTTTGCCAGAGTAAAACAGCAGGCGACCATGTACGGCCTGCACGAGCGTGAGCACATAATGCTCACAGTTTTGAGTTTAGACCCTTCGGTCGTAGGAGCCCTTCCCGACCCACAGAATGTAGGAGGAGGCATCCTTGCAGAAATGCATACCGCGATCCTAGACGCGATCGGGTATAACCGGGGTGACCCCGTAGATGGCCTCAATAAGTGCAGGCAAAAGAAAACCGAGCACCCCACAGCGTTTGCTCGACGCTTGTGGATCCATTTCGCAGCAGTTTTCGGAGACTTAAACCACGCCCATTTGTCCCTGGACAACATGGCCAAATGGACCCGCACCCTTATCTCCCATGCCACAGAAACAGGACAAAAAGCTGGCGCCAATTATGATCCCTCAGAGGAGTCTCATAATGAGAAATGGGTTGTAAAAAGATTGTCCCGCTCCTGGGCACAATCTGTTCAAAACAAACCCGCAGTAAAAATCTAGACAAATAGGCAGAAGCAGACATACACGCAGTTAAGGCACACCAGAACCCCGCCTGGGTAAATGAAGGCAAGAACAGCCCCCCACCAAAGTCACAGGAGTGTTACAACTGTGGACAGTTGGGACACTTTGCAAGAGAATGCAATGCCCCACGAAAGCCACAGAGAGCCCAGCAGGCAGGCACCCTGAACAAGAATAAGACGGAGCCCATACATAGTGTGAGCACCCGTTCAGATCAGGCGGACCTGAACGGAACGGACTGACGGTGTTCGGGCTCCCCCAGTTGGGTCTGCGACACCCTTTGGGATAGGTCCGGCCGACCAGTAGTAGCAGCAAAAATATGGGGATAGCCCATCGAGTTTCTCTGGGACACAGGAGGGTCCCGCACCACAATCAATTCCTCCACCCCACTACAGCCACCATCACCCTCAGCGGCTTTACAGGCCACTCACAGCAGGGACACATCACAGCCCCTGTACCCATTCAAATCGGCAACATCACCACCAAGCACCCCATAGTTTTAGTCGATCTACCCCACACAGCAGAACACATTTTAGGCATAGACTTTATGAATTCCCACAACCTAACCTTTCATCCAGTCAACCAATGTGTCTGGAGAATGGCAAAATCCGCAAGAGCTCCCGCAACGCTCCCCATAGGAGAATATGCAAACAACGTTTGCGCAGTAGGCGAATTTTTGTTTGACCCAACTACGATTAGCACGGACAAGCAGGTTAGGGCAGTTTGACAAAAGAACAGGACAGCATTCGCGACCCACAAACACGACTGTGGCCAGATGACTGGTTCAGTACAAATCACAGGACCTGACCCTCGACCCCAAAAGCAATATGGATTTCCCCAAGAGGCAGAGGGAGAAATCGCAAAAGTTAGCGACAGCTTATTTGAGCAGGGCGTACTTAGATCAATAGCTTCCACTAATAATGCCCCGATTTGGCCAATGAGAAAGCCCAATGGATCATGACGACTGACCATTGATTACCGGGAACTCAACAAAATAACCCCCGCAGCAGCCCCCACGATAGCCACAAGTCCTGAGACCATGCTCAAGCAGGGACTCAATTCCCGATAATTTACGGTTTTGGATATCAGTAATGGATTCTGGTCCATTCCATTGGCAAAGCATGCCAATATAAATTTGCATTCACATTCAAAAATCAGCAGTACACGTGGACATGCCTTCCACAAGGATTCCACAACTCCCCCTCCATTTTCCACCGACAGCTGGCAAATGGTTTAGCCAAATTTTCTCGCCCCGATTGTCTGGTCCAGTACGTAGACGACCTACTACTGCAGACAGACACCAAGGAAGAGCACATCGAGCTTCTGTCCGAACTCCTGGAACTCCTACAAGCAATTGGTTGTAAAGTCAACCACAAAAAGGCCCAGATTTTGGAAAACAAGGTGATATATTTGGGTACAATTATCACATGTGGTAAACGCGAGATCGAGCAGAAACGGATTGACTCGATCGCCAAATTGCCCCTTCCCCAGAACGTTTCAGCCCTCCGGTCGTTTTTAGGACTGGTTGGCTACTGCCGAAACCACATTGACGGTTTCGCCAGCAAGGCAGCACCCCTCTCAGACCGCCTAAAGAAAGGAGTCCCCTGGGAATGGCTTCCGCAGCATACGGATGCTGTGGACTCATTGAAAAGAGCACTCATAGCAGCCTCCGCACTACAAGTTCCAGACCCGCTTTCCCCTTACGCTATAGAGGTCGCAAGCACAGACTACACCCTTTCGGCCGTGCTACCCCAGGAAACGCACGAACAGTTAAGGCCCGTGGCTTACGCCTCCAGAGTTTTCGATGCTGTGGACAGGGATTTTCAGCCTGTGAAAGGCACCTGCTCGCAGTTTTCTGGGCAGTTCAGTACTTTTCTTACATAACCGGACTGAATCCCATCACAATCCTGACGGAACACACCCCCACCCAACTTTTACTGGACGGACGACTTAAGGACGGTACAGTTAATCAGATTAGAGCAGCCAGATGTACCCTTCTTTTGCAGGGACTGCATCACTGTTAAAAGGACAAAGACCCACACTTTTTTAGCCGATAACCTACAGTACCCCGGAACCCCCCATGAATATGAAATCGTCTCTCCTCACCACAACACAGGCCCATTTATTGCAACCCCCCCCAAAGAAAGATAGGTAGCCCAACCCAGAGCCCCAAGCACACAGACATGTGCAAACCTATTAGGATATATGTGGATGGATCTTCCACAATATTAGAAGGGAAGCGCATAACAGGATGCGGCATGTACGTCGAGGACGCGCAGGGACGCGCCCTAGAAGAAATAGCAATAAAACTTCCAGGGCACTTAGGCGCGCAGGCAGCAGAACTTGCGGCCATCGCAGACATAGTGGAAGACCCAGATTCCTTCCCCAGCCCAGCAGACATATATTCGGACAGCCTCTATGTCTGCAATAGCCTTACGGAACTCCTACCCCTGTGGAAAGCAAGAGGATTTGTTTCTGCAGACGGAAAAACCCTCCCTTCAGCCCCATTGCTCCATCACATTTTAGAAAGAGCACAGAACAGGACCTTTGGAATTATCAAAGTTTGTAGTCACCATCGTTCCTCCCCCCCCTGGAAATGTAAAAGTTGACACCCTGGCAAAAGCAGGTTCCAGGTACGGATATTTTTGGACACCCCTCGAGAGCGCACCAGTGAATGCGGTTCAGGTCTCGCAGACTAATATCGAGGATTTAGTGCAGGCCCAGAAGCAATCTCAGGGAGATTTTAAAAGGAAAATTTACGGCACCTTACGAGAGGTTTAAAAATGCTCTGACCACACATGACGGTGTGGTGTTAAAAGACACCCTTTATGTGGTTCCTGAACAGGACAGGAATCAACTGATTTCTTTGTTCCATGACAGTCATGGACATCAGGAAATTGATCCCACTACAGCCCACCTCAGGCAGCTCTGTTGGTGGCCGAGTTTAAAAGATGATGTAACTCACTACGTTGAGAATTGCCTTATCTGTGCCCAGAACAACCCGGACAGGTACGCAAAAAAGGCTCAGGTTAGTCACACCCGACCCGTTAATGGCCCCTGGACTAACCTCCAGATCGATTATATTGGACCATTGCCCCCTTGCAGGAATGGTTATAAATATGTACTTGTGGTGATAGATACGTTTACAAAATGGGTGGAAGCATTCCCATCCAGAACGAACACGGCAAAGACCACAGCCAAGATTTTAACCCACCACATCTTTACGAGATGAGGACTCCCCCGCAGCATTGAATCCGACCAAGGTTCCCGTTTTACGGGACGTGTCATGAAGAACGTCCTCACGATATTTGGCATTACCCAAAAATTCCACATTGCATACCACCCACAGTCAAGTGATATCGTGGAGCGCATGAATCGGACCCTAAAATCCACCCTCAGGAAAATGGTCCAGCAAAACAACACCACTTGGGATTCAGTCCTCCCTTTTGGCTGATGTTTTTGCGAAATACAGTTTCAACATCTACAGATTACACCCCACACACCCTTATGACCGGGTGCCCCATGAAAGGCACAGAATTTTTATTGGGATTAGATTTGACCAGCCCGAGGTGACGGCCCTCACACACGAGAAAGCAGTAGAACAAATGGTACAGAATGTTAAAACGGCTTAGCTAGCAGCCGCAGTGAAATTGGGCACGAGAAAGAAACAGAGCAAGGCCTGTTTCGATAAGACAGTGCATGCGACTGAGTTCAGTGTAGGACAGCAAGTCCGTATACAACCCCAGCACATTCCTGTCACCTAAATATTCAGGTCCGTACTCCATTGCGGACAAAGTAAGCCCTTCCGTCTACAAAATAAAGTACCCCAATGGAAAGACTGCGTGGTTCCATATCAACCAGCTGAAGGCATATGGAACACAGTCTATCCACGCACACCACGTCATGCTCGACGCAGCAGACCATGCCCTGCCCACAGCCAACGTAACCCTACCCTCCCCCAACACGTCCAGCCCAGCCACGGACTCAGCCCCGACTCCACCCCCGAACTATAGACTCCGCCTCGGAATGCCCACAGACTGCAGCAGCAACGATAGCGACTGTGACTCGGACAATAGCCACAGCACGCCTCCCTACTATCCCCATACATCAGGCCCCACACCCAGCGAATCTGAGCACGATTCGAGTGATCCCTTCATGATCACTTTCCTAAACAAACCCCACCACCGACCTACAATGACGACCCCGATTCCGTCCCCATAGAACTAGACACCACCTTTTGGCACCGAGATAATTCGTACAGACTCGTCTGGAACGACGAGAGGGATCCCAAATCACACCATGCAGCCCTATCCATCCTGATACACTCGAGAGTTTGGTATCCGAGAGAAGATGACGACTTTGAGTCTGACTCCCAAAATGAGAACCCCTTTTCTGATGGAACCTGCAGCATGTTTTATGTTGTTTGTAGTGTACTGTTAAATGTTGTATGTAAGACCGGAATTTTTTTTTCCACGGACCCACGCCACCACCCTCCCGACGCCCACTGGCAGTCAGAGAAATTAGTTTGTCCCGGACGCTAGTTCAGAGGAACTAGTTTGTCCACAGAGACTTGTTAATGTCCCAGACGCAAGTTCAGAGGAACTCGTCTGTCGACAGAAACACAGACCCCCATTCGTAACTGCCCTTCTGGTTCGAAGGAAAAATCAATACGGCAACCCCCCACGATGACTACATTTCTTACCCGTTCTTCTCGGTTGCTCAGGCAGTGGAGAAACGGCATTGGGACCCGCCCTGCCTGGGAACCCCCCTCTGGTCAGCTACGCTCAGGTAGAGCACACATAGCATTGGTCGCCGTCCTACCCGGGGATTCCATCCAAATCTTACCCGTCGCGGCCCATACGCACCTCATTTCGGCAATTTTTGTTCAAAAAGTTTTGTTTTGTTTTCAGGTGACCCTTAGGTTGCCAACCCTCTGCTATTTACATCCTCAAATATTTGGATGGTAAATCGCACAGCCTGCGAGACGGCTCGCACTGGTTCAGTATTTTTAAGTATGTCTTGTCCTGAAATTCGTTCTTTGGAAAAAAAAATGAGGGAGTCACACATAGTGACCAATTATAAAGGGAGTAATTGGCACTAAAGGACAGACATGCTATCGTACGAGATATTAAAACAAGGTAATGACAGACACTATGCTTGATCCCACAGAACTCCAGAGAAGAGAAGAGAAAAGAGAGAAGAAGAACCATGAGGACATCCTCCGTGTTGCTCATCACCATAATAGACATTTGGTTGCGCGTGAACGCGAACCCCCTGACCCCAATGCCCCTCCAGCCGTTAATGATTCACTTCCCCACAGTACCCAGAGCCCAGTCACAAGCGACACCACACCATCTTGATGTGACAGGTTTATAACCTGGTATTCCCTGTCCTACTTGATAGAATCCCTACTAGTATTGGCGATACTCTGCTGCATCGTGCAGACTATTCGTCTGAGGAAATGGAGAAGGAGAGCCTACCGTGCTCGCACCCCGGTATATAGGATAAGATCCCCTATTTTCGGATATGACCAGACCCCCGACCGCCGCGATTGCGTTCCTTCCTTTTTGTGAATAAAGAAATGTTTCATCAGCGATTGTACAATGCTGCTATGATTTTGTTTGTATTATTTAGGAAGTTAGTATGATTGAATGTTTGAGTGAGTGTAGTTTATTAAGGACAGCTAGAGGTACCGTTTTTCTTATTTTGTAATGCATGTCCCTGTTTGACATAGCGCCACTCAGAATTGTCAGTTAAAAATTTCTTGCATAGTTATGGTGAGTGTAGAGGCCATAGAAGAGTGCTCGCTGGGTCAGGGAGTGAAGAACAACTCAGTTATGTGACCCTTCACGCTTCACGTTAGGATCACAAGGGGCGGGTGTAGCCACCTGGGTTGGCCAATTCCCAATGTAAAATGGAGAACAGCAAAGGCTGAAGGGAAATTCAGCCAACACAGGCAGAAACTAGCAGGTGCAAGTTTACTGTGTATTAGACTCTGCAAAAACCCAGACAGCATCGATACCAGCAACCATCTGCACAATAATGTAGCGGCCATCTACATACAATGAGCGATCCCCGGGAACAATCAAAACATTTAAGGTTAACAAAGCCAAGCCAGACTCCTCGGCGCCAGCAGGAGCCAACACAAAGAGGTTAACGGACACCTAAAGACCGCCCATCGATCAGGAAACCTCTCCAATATTGGAGAAATCTAACCAAGCGATTGGAACAAAGTCCAATCACTTGAAACCAGGTATGGGGTCCTCCCCGAAAGGCGGGAAGCCCCTGGGGACTATAAAGCAAAGCCCCCAAGTTCAAATCGTCTTTCTTGACAGGGTCACTCAGCAACGCAAACCAACCCTTGACAGTGACCTGTCCAGCTGCCGCCAAAAGAACTAAGTCTCAAGTCAACACTCGCTACGAGATAGGCGCTCCTAGCTACCACTCCATACCAGCTTCGAATCCTGCAGACTCAGAACCCGAACGAAAGGCCATTTGTTCCCCTGACCTGGTGGGCCAGTCCGAAGCTAAGTATTGGCCTGTTAGTTATAGAAGTAGCTTAGAAAGTAGAATTTATGCATGAGTAGATTTGACTGTGTGTAAATAAATGTGCTTTGATTTGAATCTTACTAATTGGTGTGCTGAGTTATTGATCATTACTTGAACTTGAACCTCGTGGCGGTATCATAAAGATACCTGGTGACTCTAGAGCAAAGGTTATAAAACAGAGCCAATTGAACCAACCAAACGTTAGCAACATCGTGATGCCACCATGTTCTGCCCATTGCCTATTGCATGCTCCAGCGACAGGACAGGGGCAGTCTGAGGCACTCTGGTGTTCTGGCACCTCCCCTGTGGGGGTCACCGACACGGGCCCCATCACCTCCTCCTCACTCTGGGTGCCTGATGGCCCCCAGGCTACTCCTTGGGATGGGACTCTGGCCGGAGCGAGCTCAGGGGGCTCCCCCACCACTTGGCACTGCCAGTTCTGGAGGCCCAATCTTGTTGCGAGCAGGGTCCCAATGCTCACGGCCATAGAGCACAGGGGCTGTGCCACGTCATCTGTGACTGGCTCAGGTCAGCCAGTGCCCAGGCAATGCCATCGATGCCAACAGCCATGGCTCCATCGAGCCAAGCTCTGGAGTGCCCCTGCAATGTCCAGGTGGTCCTGGTACATGGCTGCCTGTGACAGGGCTGCCTTGTAATGTGCCTTGCCAACATCCTCACAGAGTGTCCCAGGCCTTGGACTTTTATCCCATGGCGATACCTTCGCCCTCAAGGCACCCATGATGGACGCCTCTCGTGGAGTGTTGACCAGGGTAGCACACATGGTCGGCACCACCTCCTTCCTCCAGCAGGTGCCGGTTGGTTGCTGACACCCCCTCATGTGTCGGGGGTGGGTGTCTCTGTGTCTGCAACTCCAGCATCGATGGGGCCTCCCTTTCCAGAAGCCCAAGACCTATCTGGACGGGAGTTAGTCCCTGGGGTCTGGCTGCCCTCCAATAGTTCATCCCCTCGGGGGTTCCTACCCCCACCTGGGTACCACTACGCGTATGTGGTGTGCACCAGATAGTGTCCCAGGAGCCTCTTCACTATAATGTCCAACAGAGGTGAGTGTCTCTGGGATGTTGGAGGGTGTTGGAGACTGCTGGGATGGAAAGTCAGTGTCGTCCCCAGACTGGTGCTATGGGCTGTTACAGGTTGGCATTTGGGGGCACACGTCGCTGTCCAGTACCGGCTTGTTGCTCGATGTGTCTTGGGATTGTGGCCGGGGGCTGGGGGAAGCAGAAGAGCCCACCTCATTGCCAGGTGATCCTACAAGACACAAGACATGATGCATGATTGGATTGCGGGTGGGGGCGGTGGGGAGCTGGAGGAGTGGTGTGGAGGTGGTGAGGTGCTGGGGTGAGATTGTGGTGGGAGGGTGGTGCCAGGCGCGCTATAGGGACACCGCAACTCAGCGGGGGCTCACTTGGTTCGCTGATGCCTACTTGCTCCTTGGGCGACTGCCCACTCTCTGGGTCCACCAACCAGGTCCAATGCCCCCCGCAGTTGTGCATCTCCTGAGGGGGGGGGGGGGGCGGGGAGACAGAAAATGCACAGTCAGATGTGGGCAACACAGGGGGTGGGCAGCTAGTGACTGCAGGGCATGCTGGCATGTGGTGCAGGTTGAAGTGCGAGTAGACTGCCGGGGGGGTGGGTATCGGTTGCCATCTGGGTTGCGGGGGGGGGGAATGCTGGGTATGGGTGCGTGGGGTGAGGGTTGGTGCCAGGGACACGGTGCTAGTAGGACAGCATGACATATGCAGAACATTCACACACCACAGGAAAGATTAGGATTTTTGTTTCAATTACTGGTGCCACACAATTGACGTGTGAAAAACAGCTCCCAGGGAAGATCATTCAGTATCAGTTTAGAAGTAGGATTGAAGGTTAGTAAACAACACTGCCTGCCTTTTCTTTAATTGGAGGTCAGACCGAGGAAATAATATCCCCAAAAGAAATGGATCAGCATGGAGGGATTCCCATGGTACAATCGTCATGCATGGACTCTGGATGGAGTGAGCCTGATGCATTGATAGGTTTCCTTATGTCCTTATATATTGAGAAAATGGAAACGGGAATAAGTTATACAGTCTTCCTGATCTAATCAATAATTGAAAACATAAATGAGAATTTTCTATTTGTGGCGTAACATAATTTGTTTAGATAATTGCACAATTTTTGATAGCAAATTTACACTTATCTATAATGGATATAATTATAAGTCGTGATGATAATTAAATATGTCTCATTGCTCCACATAAGGAAGCTTTTACCTGACTCAGAAGGGTTGTGCAGAGGAGATGATTGGTCAGAAAGAACATTAAAATCCAATCCTTCAAAACAGAAATACCATATTCCCAGTTTAGTGATGGGGAAAAGGAAGGGGGTGAGATGAACAAAAGAGTCGGAGGAGATCCAGCTATGCTTGTAATGTGGTTATTCTGCTATGAGGATGTTTTAAAAATGGATACACTTTTTCATTTTTATTTTTCTGGTTGGAGAAGACTGACAGATGGTTACAATATACCACTCACAGTCCACCACGAAACTCATGAAAGATCCCCATCTCCTGTTGGCTTTACACTATACTAAAACTTCCCACATGTCTCTGAGATGAAACATAAAAATGCAATTACCTGTTCTATCATAGAATTTTCCTGGAATATACTGCCAGCTGGGCACTTTAAAAGACCGTTACCAATCCGAAGAGAGCTCAGAGAGTCAAGAGTGCTGTACTGAAACAGGCTGCATAAAGCTATTTGTTCTCTCTCGAAGTATTGTGCCCAGATTTGCAAAAGTAACTGTTGTGTTATGCTGCTTTGGATAACACAGGCTGCTACTTGATGCAGTCTTAACTAAAGGATTCTCCAGACTCTGAAATGAATTCAACGTGTTTATTGAACTATTAACACAGTTCTCAAATGAGTTCGACTCTCTGCTAATCTATCTGCAGTAACTCAGTCTAACTGTACCAGCTTGCTCTAAGCCACATGCTGGGGTGTGATGCTCCTGATCAACCCTGTCTAACTCTCTAGATGTCTGTCTGTGGAAAGAGGCAGGGTGTGAGTGCCTCATCCCTTTTATAGTGTTTATGTCAGGCCCTCTTGTGGTGATGCCACATCTGAGTGTCCTGACTGCCCATTGGTTGTGTCTTATTCTGAGTGTTCATTGGTTGCATGTTTGCATATGATGACAGTAACCATCCTGAAAAGAAAATTCTACTGCAACCTAATTTGGGAATAAAACATGGAAATATGTGGCAAAATTCTCCCCCAACGGCGCGATGTCCGCCGACTGGCGCCCAAATCGCCGCCAATCAGACGGGCATCGCGCCGCCCCAAAGGTGCGGAATGCTCCGCATCTTTGGCGGCCTAGCCCCTCAATGTCGGGGCTAGGCCGGCGCCGGAGGGATTTCCGCCCCGCCAGCTGGCGGAAATGGCGTGCGTTGCCCCGCCAGCTGGCACGGAAATGCGGCGCATGCGCGGGAGCGTCAGCGGCCGCTGACAGTTTCCCGGCGCATGCGCGGGAGCGTCAGCTGCCGCTGAAAGTTTCCCGAGCATGCACAGTGGGGAGAGTCTCTTCCGCCTCCGCCATGGTGGAGGCCGTGGCGGAGGCGGAAGGGAAAGAGTGCCCCCAAGGCACAGGCCCGCCCGCGGATCGGTGGGCCCCGATCGCGGGCCAGGCCACCGTGGGGGCACCCCCCGGGGTCAGATCGCCTCCCGCCCCCCCCCCCCCCCCCAGGACCCCGGAGCCCGCCCACGCCGCCTGGTCCCGCCGGTAAATACCAGGTTTAATTTACGCCAGCGGGACAAGCAATTTCTGGGCGGGACTTCGGCCCATCCGGGCCGGAGAATTGAGCGGGGGGTCCCGCCAACCGGCGCGGCCCGATTCCCGCCCCTGCCCAATCTCCGGTACCGGAGACTTCGGCGGGGGCGGGATTCACGGCGGCCAACGGCCATTCTCCGACCAGGCGGGGGGGTCGGAGAATGACGCCCAAGCTCACTACAACTACACTCAGGAAGACAATTGAACAAAATGGCTGCAATTCAGGATGACTGCATTGAGACCAGCTGCAACTAATCATATACTCCTTTATTTTATTTTCGTCGTGAACTGTGAAAAAATCTTTTAAGTTTACTCCTTCATTCTGCTACCTTTATTAGTGTGTGTGGCCCACGAAATATGTGTGGTATATGAATTGTGGTTGTGATTTATCATTTTTTTTAAATTCAGGAAATAAACTTAGCTTGTTCTTTGTTTATCCTGAGAAAACCCACCTGACTATTGTTTTACAAACTGAAAGTGTAAATTGTGGGACTCCTACAGTATTAGCAAAGCATATCTTTTCTAAATTCACAAAAACCGTCATGGTCGGGTCTGGAGTTATAGAATAGTGGAGTCCTTTCACCCCTCCTCCTGGTTGTAGAAATTGTCATAATGCATGATGCTTTGGCATCACTGAGGTAATGGCCGGAATTCTCTGGTCATTGCGATTCACTTTTCTTGCCTGCAGCGCACCTCTCCCTGCAGGTTTACCGGCAGTGTGAGGTGGATTCAATGGGAAATTCCATTGACAAATGGCGGGAAGATAGGATCACAGTGCCAGCGTGTGGCACACCACCGAGAATCACGTGGCTCGGGCACTGGAGAATCCTGCTCTTGGAAGGACTAAAAGGTAAGTACAACTTATTACCTTGTACCTTGAAACTCATTCCCCCAGATATGATCATTCTGTCGAACTGAAAGTTTTTACCATTTACCAAATGCTGAACAGTTTGGCCTGGACTTTGCTGCAAAAATCATTGTGGTGACTGCGCATGTACAGTCAAAACACAGAAATTAGTAATTTGCTTCTGAGGTTCCCTGCTCCTCCAGAAAGCTATGGTATATAGCCAAGGCTCTCAGCATTGAAACAGATGGAATGGTGAGAATGTGCAGCACTTACCCACTAGACTCTGCTGAGAAAGTTCACAAGACCAGAGTTGAATTCTTCAGCTTGTAATTATCGTCGGAGAATGTAAACAATTAAAAGCATTTTTAAAAAACTTCTTTCTTCTTTTATTTTTTTCCATCAGTTTTCCTCACTTTATTCTGCTTTCTGTTACATAATTATGCATTGAAATAAATATTCTAACATGCACCTCCTTGTCTACCCTTTGGAGACAGTTTGGTAAATGTAAGAGCGGTAAAATGGAGGGGTAGGTTTTTGGGAGGGAAGGCAGACATGTTCCCACCGCCAGAGAGTTACCAAAGGCGGGAACACTAGCGGCACAACTTCCCTGACTGGAGGCAGAAGGCTAATCAATTGGTCTGTTGATGGTCATTTTACCAGGCTTCACAATTTATGAGCCTCAGAACAGCCCTTTGTCCCATGGTGAGTTCTCCAGCTGCATCGAGGCACGCTCCCAATGCCTCATCCTTTTCAGGTCCCCCCATAGACAGGACCACAACCACTCCCCCCACCCTCCTTTCACCGGCTCACAATGGCAATTATCACCACTCCTGTGGCTCCATTGCCGTTGCTGGAGGGTTCACCCTTCCAATCGCTGGGGCCTTCCTACCTAGCACTGGCACATCCATGAGACACTCAATGACCCTTCGAGGGTGCCTCAACATGGAGATGCCCTCTCCCTCACATTAAAGCATCAGCAACGGCCACCCCGACTGGCAGTGCTACAGATCAAGGGTGGTGACCTGTTGGCCTTCTGATTGGGCCAGCAGCTTGGAGAAGTAGCCAGTCCTTCTTAATTGGATTGTGGTCCCAGCAGCAGCTTCATAATCGCTGGTACCAGTAAAATGTCCCCCGTGGTCCTTCTGTCTGCCGCTATGTGCTTGGAAATTGTTGGGACCCCCAGACAGCATGGAAAAGAAGAAAAGAATACTCCAGGATAAGACGCAGAAGTGTGACCCTGAAGGTTCTACGCTGCATGGTGGAATGGTGAAAGCAAATAGAGAGTCCAAAGAGTACAAGATTTGCAATGACAGAGTTCTCACAGCAATAGGGCAGGGCAGATCCCAGCCCTGATTCTGACTCTGCATTGCTCAATAAGAATTATTCAATTTGATTGGTTCAGGAGCAAGGCAGTAACTTACGCAAGTTGTGGAACCCCTTCGAGGTTCACTGTTACCTCTTAAGACCAAAAGACCAAAAAATGTCCTTGGAACAAAGTGTGTAAAGTGTAATGAATGGCTGGTGTGATTCATTCATCATTGACTGGAAAATTCAGGCAATAGAATTAGATATGAAGCAAGTTCAAATTTGTGGCTCTATAGTTCACGTAGTGTGCAAAAAAGATTTACAGTAATTTTGTATTTTCACCGCTGTGTTCTAAGAGAAAAGGAATATTTTTCAGCAGGACGGAGGAGAATGTTTAGGGGAGGATGACACATGTCAGGTGGCCCAGTATCATTCTCTCCTCTGGAACACAAGGTTCTGGGGTAAGTCCTACACCAGAGGTTAAGCACATAATAATAAAGGCAGACACTCCAGTGCAGTATTCAGGCAGCACTGCACAGTCGGAGGTGCCGTCTTTCAGATGAGACATAAAACCGAGGTCTGTCCAGGTTGCTGTAAAAGATCCCCTGGCACTATTTCAATGAAGAGGAGGGTAGTTATCCCTGGCGGCCTAACCATTATTTATCCCTCAATAAACACCACAAAATGAACAGATCATCTGGTCATTATCACATTGTTAACCACATCTGGAAAAACATTGGCGGAATAGGATGTTAGTCTGTGATGCTGACACAATCAGACTAGAAGCAGAAACAAACCACTGTCAAAAGGATAAATTTAAGGAAGATTTTAATCATAAAGAGAGAGAGAGAGACAGCATGGAAAAGAAGAAAAGAATACTCCAGGATAAGATGCAGAAGTGTGACCCTGAAGGTTCTACGCTGCATGGCGGAATGGTGAAAGCAAATAGAGAGTCCAAAGAGTACAAGATTTGCAATGACAGAGTTCTCACAGCAATAGTTACCCAGAAAAAGTTAGAGGAATTAAAGCCACTTCTAGAGTCTGAGTAACTACGGTACAGACCCACACCGACTCCCCCACCCCACCAAACCACCAATGTACTCCCCCCACATCACAATTACCTGCCCCAATTGGACTCTTAACCCCACGCCTCCCCAACACCTAACTCCCGATCTTCACATCCCCCCCGCGCCAAGGTCTGACTACCATCCGACCCCATGCCCTGACTCCTGACGTCCAATCCCCCACATCAAGACATGACTCCTGACCAATTCACTCTCATAAAGACCAGCTTCCAACCTACATATACATGCCCCCACCCCCCCCCCCCCCCCCCCACCCCTCCACCCCCGCCGACATGCTCAATTTCCGACCTTCCCACCCACCCCTTCACAGGGTCCAGGTCCCAATCACCCCACCTCCCCCAATGTCCACAGCCTCCCCAACCTCCTCGCCAGATTTGACCCAACCTGACCTCCCCCACCACCAGATCCGATCTGACCCTCTCCCAGACCCTAGCTGGCATGGCCATTCACCCTCTCAAAACTTATACACGTTCCTTCTTCATGGTTTGTGTCATGACACCCTGGACTAGTGCTCAGTCAATTCCATCCCCACTTGACACGGAATCGCAACACAGATAAAATTAGATTTGATTTAAAATACCCGAGGTCGTTGGCTGAGCCCAACAAACTGCAGCCACCAGGTTTTTAACTTTAACACAAGTTACCTTTTCTTATGTGCAGTATTATAATTAAACGGACATAAAATGTAACTGATTATCTAATACCCCTTTACCAACTCTCCCTTCCTAACTATCCCCACTATCTATATATACACACACACATTGACAAACATCACAGAGGGGAAAGGCTGGTGGGAAGTGAAAGAAAATATTAATAAAAATAAAAGGATAAAGATCTTTGATGCACTGAGATGACTTCTAAGCTTGAGATGGTTTTCTTTGGCAAGGTTGTCTATCTTTTCAGCAGACTCACCGTCAGTCCAGGTTCACAGCAAAGGATATGCCAGGCACTCACTGCTTTCAGAACAAAAAGCAGTTCTTTCACTTCAGCAAGCAGGAGAGAGCGAGAGCATTCCTTTCGTTTCCAAGGTCTAAACTTTTCTGCCCAGTTCTCTCAGAATGTATAACGCAGAAACCAATCACTGACCATTGTCAGGAAGAACACTGGGCCTGGCCAACCCACCGGTTGTCAGCCAACCAGTCAATCCAACTCCCTCCAAACACGGTTCCTAAGATCCACTCAGTGATGAGCAGTCTGGCTGAAAACAAAACCTGTCAGTGTCCTGACAAGCAGGTTTCTTCAACCTTTAGTCTTCTGCTTAAAGCCACAATCCGATTATTGTTCCACGGACCAAATAATAAAATAACACAAAGGACTCTTATACTTGTCAAATACCTTTAGACCTGACTGGGCGTGGCTAGGTCAATGCTAGGCCCCGGGAACACATTGCACTGTCCAGATCCTGCCTGGCCTGAGTCTGAACGTTGGGCGAAATAGGATCGGCTAGATTTTTCAAGTCAGTATTTTCAAACAGAGTGGCAATCCAACTCAATTGCCACTCCATCAGAAGTTATGGCCCAAAACTTTCAGTGGCAATGAGAAGAAGAGGGGTATATGTAGTGACGTTCTTGACTTGAAAGTGAGCAATATTTTTGGTGTACTGTGAAGCACAGGAAGAGATCAATAAGACACTGATATTATATACCACTGGTTTCAGTCTGAGTGAACAAGGAAAATGAAAGCTTATCAATTACATAACTGTAAGATGCATTTCTAAGTATCTGCTCTCCCATGCTCAAATGGGTAATGAAGAAAAACATTTAACTTTGACTGATGACAAATAAATAAGCCATAAGATATGAATGTCAATCTTTATCGTTAAACTGGAGAGTTATTTGAATTTCTAATAAAGCATCCAAAATATGATACACAAAGAACAAAGAAAAGTGCAGTACAGGAACAGGCCCTTCGCCCCTTCAAGCCTGCGCCGATCATGATGTTTGTCTAAACTAAAACCTTCTGCTATCCCTCCATTCCCATCTGGGAATAAGGGAATGTGTGAAGCAAGAACATTTTTTATTTTGTATACCAGAACAAATGTTGACTAAAAGCATAATAATAATGAAAATATTCAGTGGAATTATCCGTCGGTGGGGTCCTCCGCTCTGCCAGCAGCGCACCTACGCCTGCGGGTTTCCCGATGAAGTGGGGGTGGCCACAATGGGAAATGACATTGGCCGGCTGCCGGAACTGAGGATCCAGTTGCCAGCGTGGGCGCACCACACTGGGAAACGTGGCCAGCGGACTGGAGAATCCCAACCGCTGTCAGCTTTGATGAAATTCACATGATTTATTTCTCAGCCTTGCTATGATAAAAATGTTCCATTTCAGCATATATGCCATATGAAAATCTACGATTCATAATTTAATGGCAGAAACATTGCCAGAAATCAGACTTTAATTAACTTTTCATGTTTTTCCTATATAAAAAGCTTTCATGTAGTTATAAGTTTATGTCAATGGCGGAGTTAGAATGATACAACAATGGGTTCATTGTTTTAAACAGTGATAGCAAACAAGAGACAAAATAAGTAGCTTAGAAACTTGTATTTACCCTCAAGTTTAGTAAAGTTGCCCCTGTTCGCATTGCTTCACTCACTTCAACGTTGTATAGCATTTGTGGAAATCTTGGAGGGCTCTGATTGTTTGGAGGAAGAACCTCAATATAGACAGTGGTAATAGAGCTTCTGCAAATAATAGAATTGCAGTATTAAAATGAATACATGGAATACATTTCAAATATACAGTTGGATATCATTGTTAATGAGAGCAGCTTAACGCTTAATATGTTGACCTGACATGCCTTTGCCATCTCTTTGCCACAGGCGTCAAATTTTATTTGAAACAGAGTAATGCTTCCATTAAAAAGTACACCAAGAATGTCACATTAACACATTCAGAACTCTCCAAAAGGCATTTGTAATTCAACATTTCCATAATGACAAAAGAACACTTTAGTGGCAGACCTTGGTAAAACAAAGCAAAATAAAACTTTGCATTGAGGTCGCGTCAAAACTGCTTTGATTATTTGGGATTGGAGTGTTAGGGATAGGAATCAATAATTCAGTTACAGAAAATGCCTATAAAATATACATTAACCTGGAGTACAGTCCTCTCAAAAAATGACTGTGTTGACAAGAAACATAATGAAAATCGAAGGAATGACCATTTGGTCATCAAAGCTCCTTCTTCTGTATATTAACTACATCAATGACTTAAAGATGTGTTCATACCATAGTGTCAGAGGTTTCATGTTGTGCTTATATTACATTTATAATCCAAACGCTGCCTCAAATCCAGAGGCAGAGCCCGACTTGGCACTGGAACAAGACCCCCTGGAGTCAGTTCAAGGTTTCACTTGTGATTGACGTTGGCCGGGTCGGAGAATCGCCGGGGGTCGGCATGAATCCCGCCCCCACCGCCCTCCAAATTCTCCGGCCCCATAAAAATCGGCCCGGCGTGAATCGCGCCGCGCCTCGGAGAATGGTGGGGAACTGCGCGACTCAATGGGCTCCGGGGCTGCCCGAATTCTTCGGCCCGTGATGGGCCCAAGTCCCGCCCGTTTTTTGTCAGTCCCGCCGGCGTAAATTGGAGTAGGTCCCTCACCGGCAGGACCTGGCGGCACGGGCGACATCCGGGGTTCTTGGGGGGGGCGCGGGGGGATCTGGCCCCAGGAGGTGCCCCCACGGTGGCCTGGCCCACGATCGGGGCCCACTGATCTGCCGGCGGGCCTGTGCCGTGGGGGCACTCTATTGTTCCGCACCGACGGCTGTAGCAGTCTGCCATTGCCGGTGCGGAAACAAAGCCCTCTGCGCATGCGTGGGTATGATGCCAGCACACGCTGGCGCTCCTGCGCATGCGCCAATGCGCGCCGGCCGGCGGGGGCCCTTCGGCACCGGTTGGCGTGGCGCCAAGCCCCTTTCCTGCCGGCCACTCCGGGGCGGGCCTAGGCCCTGAATGTGCGGAGGATTCCGCACCTTTGGAGCGGCCTGACGCTGGAGTGGTTCACGCCACTCCGTCCCGCCGGAGTTGCCCGCCCCGCTGATTACGGCAGAATCCCGCCCATGTTCTATTACATGTGTCAGGCATTTAAGGAGGCATTCCATAACCCTCAACAAAGATTTATTCCACTAAAAAGAAAGACTTCATATCATAGAATCCCAATGGGACAGTACAGAAGGAGGACATTTGGCCCATTGAGTCTGCACCAACACTTCGAATGACCACCCTACCGAGGCCCAATCCCCGGATCTATTCCAGCGACCCCACCCTAAGGGGCAATTTAGCATGGTGAAAACACCTAACCTGCACATCTTTGGACTGTGCGAGAAAATCAGAGCACCCAGAGGAAACCCATGCAGACAAGGGGAGAATGTGCGAGGTTCGCAAAGGCAGTCACCCAACGTCGGAATCGAACCTGGGTCCCTGGCGCTGTGAGGCAGCAGTGCTAGTGAGAAGGATGAACCATGTGGCTCACTGAGGAAATTCAGAATGGTATAAAGTTGAAAGAAAAGCAAAGGTAAATGGGTGGCCAGAAACTGGGAAAACTTTGGAAACCCAACAAAGGATGGCAAAAAAAAAGAGTGAAAGTAGATTATGACAGTTGTCCAAAGATGTGCAGACTAGATGGATTGGCCATGCTAAATTGCCCCTTAGTGTCCAAGAGGCTAGTGGGGTTACGAGGATATGATGAGGGTGCGGGCGTGGGAGAGGTACACCTTCGGAGGGTCAGTGCGGACTTGATGGCCTCCTTCGGCACTGTATGAATTCTCTGATGATTCTATGATAAACCAGTAGGAAATATAAAAACAGAGAGCAAGAGCTTCTGAATATATTTTTAAAAAGGAACAGAGTAGCTCAAGACATGGGGAATTAATAAATGACAGCGCTTTGAGAAAATCTTTGGTATCCGTCTTCATGGGAGAAGAACTCAAAGCAGTCCACTAATTGATAAAATTCAAGACGGCAGGCGAGAGTGTGGAACTTAAAACAATCAATACCATGACAGAAAAGTGCTCGGCGAACTGATGGGACAAAAGGCATTAAAAATCACCTGGACCCGATAGCCTGCATCCAGGATCAAAAATAAATGTCTACAGGGATAGTGGATGCATTGGTTGTGATCGCCGAAAGGTTCCTAGATCTGGAAAGATTTCAGCAGACTGGAAAACCGTCTAAGTGTAATGCCATATTGAAGAAAGGAGGGAGACCAAAAGCAACGATTGTAGGCCAGTCTGTCTACCATCTATCAATGGCAATGTTTTGGAATTGATCATTAGGTAAGTAACAGCAAGTTATTGAGAAAAATCTTAACACTATCAAGCAAAGTCAACATGATTTTATGGAAAGGAAATTAAGTTTGCCAAATTATTGGCCTGCAGCAAGCAGGGTGGATAACGGGGAATCAGTGGATATATTTGGATTTCCACGTATAAAGTGACACACAAAAGCTTACTGCTAAATACAAGGTTTCATAGTGCTGGAATGATATATTAGTGTGGTCAAGGGATTGGCTAACTGACAGAAAACAGTCGGTGCAAATGCATAATTTCCATCCAGAAGCTGGAAGATACTGGACATTATTTAAATGGTGAGAGATGACAGAATACTGCAGTATAGAGGGATCCAGGTATTCTCCTACATGACTTACAAAAAGTTAGCCTACAGGCATAATTAGATATTCACTTATTACTTAGGAAGGTGAATAGAATTTTGACATTGAGCGCAAGGTGGGTGAAGTATAAACATAGGGAAGTCTTGCTACAGCTGTAAAGGGTATTGAAGCACAGAAACTAGAAAAGAGAAACAGGAGGAGGCCATTCAGTCCTTTGAGCCTGCTCCGCCATTCATTATGATCATGGGTGATCATCAAGTTCAATACCCTGATCCCGCCTTCCCCCCCATATCCCTTGGTCCCTTTAGCCCCAAGAGCTATATCTAATTCCTTCTTGAAATTATACAAAGTTTTGGCCTCAACTACTTTCTGTGGTAACGACTTCCACAGATTCACTACTCTATGGGTGAAGAAATTTCTCCTCACATCAGTCCTGAAAGGTTTACCCCTTATCCTTAAACTATGAGCCCTAGTTCTGGACCAGCCCACGATTGAGAACATTATTTCTGAATCTACCCTGTCTATCCTGTTAGAATTTTGTACGTTTCGATGAGATCTCCTTTCACTCGTCTAAACTCAAATGAATATAATCCTAACCAACTTAGTCTCGCCTCATATGATAGTCCAGCTACCCCAGGAATCATCCTGGTAAATCTTTGCTGCACATACCTCCATAGCAAGAACATCCTTCTCTCAGATAAGGATACCAAATCTGTACACACTCCAGGTGTGGCCTCACTAATGCCCTATACAATTGCAGTAAAACATCTCTATCCCTATGCTCAAATCCACTCACTATGAAAGAAAACATACCATTTGCATTCTTTACTTTCTGGTGTACCTGCGCGCTTACTTTCAGTGACTGATGCACGAGGACACCAAGATCTCACTGAGTATCCACCACTCTCAATTTGCACTCATTCAAATAATAGCCTGCCTTGCTATTTTTGCTACCAAAGTGGATAACCTCACATTTATCCACTGCATCCATTATGCATGTGCCCTCTCACTCAACCTGTCTAAATCGAATTGAAGCATCTTTGCATCCCCCTCACAGCTCACCCTTCCACCCAATTTTGGCTCATCTGCAAATTTGGAGATAATACATTTCTAAATGTATTGTCCACATCATTAATATATAATGAGAACAGTTAGAGTCCTAGTACAGATTCCTGCGGTACCCAACTAGTCACTGCCTGCCAATCGGAAGAAGACTCATTTATTCCAACTTTTTGCTTCCTGTTTGCTAACCAGCTTTCTATCCATCTCAAGACACTACCCGTAATCCCATGCGCTTTAACTTGACATAGTAATCTGCTATGTGAGACCTTGTCGAAAGCCTTCTGAAAGTCTAACTAAACCAGATCCACCGGTTCTCTCTGGTCAACTCCACCAGTAGGTTCAAAGAATCTTCAAAGAATTCGAACTGATTGTCCAGCATGATTTTCCTTTTGTAAATCCATGCTGACTTTGTCTGATTACACCACTGCTTTCTAAATTCTGTGCAACAAAATCCTTGATAATGGACTCCAGCAACTTCCCGACTCCCACCGTGAGCCTCACTGGTCTATAGTTTCCTGTTTTCTCTCTACCTCCCTTTTTGAATAGCAGGGTTACATTCACTCCCCTTCAATCTATGGGAACCATTCCAGAGTCCAAGGAATTTTGGAAAATGCCCACCAATGGATCTACTATTCTAGGGACATTTCCTTCAGAAATCTGGGACAAAGATTTTCAGATCCTGGAGATTTGTCCACCCTCAATCTCATTAATTTCCCCAAAACCATAGGGCCGGGCTGGAGAATCCCCGCGACTGGCGCGAATCGCCCCATGCTGCCCCGACGCCGCCATTGGCGCCGGCGTGGTTGGCGCGGCACCGGTTGCAGACTGCTCTACGCGGCCAGCCTGCCGATTCTCGGCCAGGAAGGGCCGAAGGACCGTCGTGGAAACGCCGAGTCCCACCGGCGCCGTCCACACCTACTCTCAGCTTGCGGGAACTCAGTGTTGAAGGATCGGGTGGCGGCCTGTTGGGGGGTTGGGGGGGTCCAACCCCGGGGGGGGCCTCCGATGTGGCCTGACCCGCGATCGGGACCCACCGATTGGCAGGCCGGCCTCTCTGTCTCCCGGCCTCCTTTCTTCCGTGCCGGCGCCTGTACTCCTGCGCCATGTTGGGTCGGGGCCGACGCAGACAAGGGTGACACCGTGCGTGCGTGGAAATCGCGCCGGTGGGACTGCACATGCGCGGGTTCGTGCCAGACCCACTGCGCATGCGCGCATCCCCCGCCGCCCTTTTCACAGCTGGATCAACAGCTGGAGCGGCGTGAACTGCTCCAATGCCGTGCGTTTCTGACGGCGTCAACACTTAGCCTCAGGATCTGAGAATCCCGCCCCATTTCTTTACTACTACTAATTTCCTTCAGTGCCTCACTGAAACTTGAGCTTCTCAGACCTTCCGGTACCTTACTCATGTCTTTGTTTGTGAAAACAGAAGTAAAGCACATATTTAGTTCCTCAGCCATTTCTTTGTTCCCTGTTAGGAATTCTTCTGTTTCTGACTGTAAGAGGATTACATTCGTTTTTAATCCATCTTTTTCTCTTCACATACCTATAGAAATCTTTACAATCAGTTTTTATATTCCCCGCTAGTTTACTTTTAAATTGTATTTTCTCCTTCTTAATCAATCCATTGGTCTGCCTTTGCTGAATTTTAAACTGTTCTCAATCCTCAGGTGAATTGTTTTTTCTTGCGAATTTGTAAGCCTTGTCTTCAAATCAAATACTGTCCCTAGTTTCCCTTGTGAGTCATGGTTTGGCCACAGTTCCCTTTCTACTCTTGCGGCAAATAGGAATAAACAAGTTTTGGAGTCCATCTATCAGTTCCTTGAATGCCTGCCAATGCCTGACCACTGTCCATCCTTTCCGTAATGTTCCCCAGTCCATCATAGCCAGCTCATGCTTCAAACCATCATAGTTACCTTTATTGAGGGTCAGGACCCTGGTCTCAGAATCAACTACCTGACTATTCACCTTGATAAAGAATTGTACCTTCATCCCTGAGGGTTCTCTCACAGCTAGATTGCCATCTAATCCTTTCTCACTGCACAACACCCAGTTGAAGATGGCCTTTTCCCTTGTTGGTTCCTCAACATACTGGTCCAGAAAACCATCCTGTATACACTCCAGAAATTTCTCCTCCATTGTACTGTGACTAATTTGAGTCATCCAATCTATATGCAGATTAAAGTCAGCCATATTCACAGATGTTCCTTTATCACATGCATCGCTGATTTCCTGTCTATTGCTATTTCCAACATTACCACTGTAGTTTGGTGGTCTGTCTACCACCCCTACGAATATTTTTTGCCCCTTGATGTTTCTTAACTAGATAGATTTCACATCATCTGTACTAATATCTTTCCTCAACATTTTATCAATTTCTTTAATCAACAGTGCAACTCCACCACCTTATCCTTTCCATCTGTCCTTTCTAAAAACTGAATATCCCTCAATGTTCAGTTCCCATCCTTGGTCACTTGGAGCTATGTCTCCGTAATCCCAACTATATGATAACCCTGTCCAACTATCTGCGCAACAAATTCATCCATTTTATTTTGAATGCTCTGATTGGAGTCATAGATTAACAGAAAGATTTCACTTGGCCCATCGTGTCTGCACTCGCCAGAAAATGAACTGACCAGCCGAATCTAATCCTACTTTCCAGCATTTGGTCCATGCGCAGGTTATGGCACTTCCGGTATATAGCCAGGCACTTTAAAATGGGTTGAGGGCAGTGAGCTCCAGGACCCTACAACCCTCAGAGTGATATTTTATTTCCTCATCTCCCCTCTAAGCCTTCAACTATTCACTTTAAATCTATGCACCATGAAAATCTGTAGTTTATATCAGGCTTGTTCAACCTTTCCTCATGGAGGGGCCATACTTCAAAATTTTCTCACAAAACTGGCCGATAAGCAAATTTCAGAAAGATATAAGGCACCATTTAACCAAATGGGACCAGAGTCCCATAGCGAACGCATTTAGCCAGGTGTTTCCCGGCCTCGTAGCACGGAGAAACACCACACTATCTGTCATAATATACACCAGTATATCATGGTGCAGACACACACACTGATGGACACACAGCAAGACCAAACAACACACACACCACAGCCAATCACCAGTTAGAGCACACTCACTATAAAGACAGAGGGCATCAGTTTTCCCGCTCATTCGGGATGCAGCCTCTCAGAAGGACAGATCTTACAGCACAGATCTTTACCATGCGCTGAGTGAATAGACTGGTTAGGATAGGCATAGGTCTTTAGTTTAATCTAACATTGTGTTAACCCACTGTGAAAGTATGTTCACCAGCTTAACAAAATAGTGTTGTTCTATTTTAAGTGTTGGTAGCCTGCATGTGTTCCACGGATCCAAAGCACCCAACACATCACTATCTACTGGGACTCTGGTTCTGTTTGGGGCCTCAGCGAGGACCGCCCTGCTGAGGTGGCAGTTTGTCCTGTTTTCTGCACTAAGGAGCTCAATTTTCAAATGGCGTCCCGATCTTTAGATCCCTCCAAGGTGACCCCCAAACCCCCCCAATGCCCCAACTCACCCATAAGTGGGTCCTTGGGCCCCTCCTCATCCCAACACACCAGCATAGGGTACCCCCAGGCCCGATCCCCACTGCAGGAAAAATGCCAGCCTGACACCTTAGCACTGCAAGCCTGACACCTGGCAGTGCCAAGATGCTCAGATGTTACCAGCAGTGCCAGGACGGCCCAGGTGCAAGCACCTGTGAGCCTCCTATGACACCCTGGCAGTGCCACCTGGATGCCAGCCTGGAACTGCCAAGGTGCCCAGGTAGCATTGCCTGCTAGACTGGGCACTGCCAGGATGCAAGGTTGGCACTGCCAAGATGCCAAGCTGGCATTTGTTGCACATGCACGATTGGGCCGGGGGTGCCCTGCGAGGATGTTGGGGGGTGCGGGGGAGCCAAGGACCCTCCCATAGTGTGTGTGGGTTGGGGGTGGGGGTGAGGGGGGTGGTTGGGGGCCTTGGAGATTGGGATGCTATTTAAAATTGGTGTCCTGATCTCTCGCTACACTGGGGAGTACCGGCGAGTGGAGCTCTTCAGTGTACAAAATGGGGCTATGGGCAGCCTCAGTCACACATTCTCCATTGAGGCCCCTTATGCAATGCAAGAGGTGTTGAATAGCCTTGTGTTTCTCGGTGCTGTGAGCGCTGGAAAACATGCGGCTAAATGTGTTCACTATGAGACTTTATTCCCATTTGGTTGAATCGAGCCCTAGCTGCCTCACTCTAATCTGCAGATTTGCAAAATGGGCGGGATTCAGATCGCGGCTTCTCGTGAGACGTGGCTAGCCGAGTAGAACACGGGGAAGAGGGACCTCCCAGCATCTACCATCCGCGCCGTCTTTCGGGTGCAACATGGCGGTAGATCACACCCATAATTTGGCACAGCATTAAACAGGAATTTCAAAATAAAAATGATGGGCGGGATTCTCCGACCCCCAGCTGGGTCGGAGAATCGCTGGGGGCTGCCGTGAATCCCACCCCCGCCGGTTTCTAATTCTCCGGCACCGGATATTCGGCGGGGGCAGGAATCGCGCCGTGCCGGTCGCCGAAGTCCCGCTGCTGGAATGCCTGTCCCATAGGGGAGGATCAAACCACCACTAGGTGGCGCGGGCAGGCTCCGGTGTCCGGGGGGTGGGGGGGGGTGGGGGGGGGGGGGCGATATGGCCCCGGAGGGTGCCCCCACGGTGGCCTGGCCTGCGATCGGGGCCCACCGATCTGCAGGCGGGCCTGTGCTGTGGGGGCATGCTTTTCCCTCCGCCTCAGCCACAGTCTTCACCATGGCTGACGCGGAAGAGACCCCCCCCCCTGCGCATGCGCGGGGATGACGTCAGCAGATGCTGACGCTCCCGCGCATGCGCGGACTTCCGCCCCCCGGCGAAGTCCTTTCGGCCCCGGATGGCGTGGCGCCAAAGGCCTTTCCCACCGGCTGGCGGTGCGCCAACCACTCCGGCACGGGGCTAGCCCCTCAAGGTGAGGGCTTGGGCCCTAAAGGTGCAGAGAAATCTGCACCTTTCGAGCGGCCCTCCGCCGGAGTGGTTCACGCCACTCCATCCTGCCGGGATCCCCCGCCCCGCCGGGTAGGGGAGAATCCCGCCCGAGATGTGAAAAGAAGCATCTTACTGAGGAAATAAAGGAGTAATAAATACAGATGAGTATTAGAGTGTAATAGGGCAACGGTGCATCTGTCCGGCTCACTCCCAGGCTCATGGTACTCACACACTCACTTGCACCCATTATAGTCTGATCGGTGAGGGTGAATGAGAACTCTGAGCATGGGATTTGCCAGATTTAGAATTAGAATCCCTACAGTGCAGAAGGAGGCCATTCGGCCCATCAGGTCTGAATCAACCCTCCAAAAGAGTAACTTATCCAGCTTATACCCCCACCTTATCCCCGTAACCAGTAACCCCACCTAATCGTTTGGACACTAAGGGACAATTTAGCATGGCCAATCCACCTAACCTGCACATCTCTGGACTGTGAGAGGAAACTGGAGCACCCAGAGGAATCCCACACAGACACGGGGAGAATGTACAAACTCCACACAGACAGTCACCCAAGGTTTGAATTGAACCCAGGTCCCTGGAACTGTAAGGCAGCAGTGCTAACCACTGCACCACCTTGCCGCTCTATACAGCGGGATTGCCCCTTCCGGGGACTAAGTCCCCACGCCGGCAGGAAAACAAGCGCCAACGACTCTGGCCTAAACGGGCTCCCAAGGTGAGGAACTCTCACCTGTCTCGAGGGCTAGCGGGACGCCGGAGAGATTGGCGCCGCTCCAGCTGGCGCCGAAGGGACGGCGCGAGATCGCGCATGCACTGAAGGGCTCGCGTGATCTCGCACATGCGCGGAACCGCCGGCTTGGTTCCGCGCATGCGCAGACCGGCCGGCATATTTTCTCCTCTGCGCCGGCCATGGCAGAGCCCTACAGGGGCCGGCGAGGAAGGAAGAAGTGCCCCCACGGAATAGGCCCGCCTGCAGATCGGTGGGCCCCAATTTCGGGCCAGGCCACCGTAGGGGCCCTCCCCTGGGGTTGGATCCCCCCGCGCCCTCCCCTGAGGACCGCCCCCCTAACCTACCTGCCAGGTCCCACCGTGTGGGACCATGCGTAACCCATGCCAGCGGGACTGGCCAAAAACAGACGGCCGCTTGGCCCATTGGGGCCCAGAGAAATGCCATGGGGGGCCGCTGGCAACGGCCCCCGACCGGTGTGACGTGAATCCTGCCCCTGACCGAAAAACGGCGCCGGAGAATATGGCAGCCGGCGCCGGGGCGGGATTCGCGTCGCCCCCCCGGGGATTCTCCGACCCGGCGTGGGCCGGGGAATCCCGCCCATATTGTTCTTTATCCTCAGAAAAACAGGACAACAAGCAGTGCTTTTCAATTTCCCCCCCTTCCTTTCCCTATGTAAGGTATGTCACTCCCTCCCTCTCCGCAACCCTCTCTCTCACTTCCTCTGCACCCTCTCTCTCTCCCTGTCTCCCCCTGTGCATGCTCTCTCTCCCCCTCCGCACCATCTCTGTTCCCCCTCTACACCCTCTCTCCCTCCCCTCTGTGTGCTCTGTCACTCCCTCCACACCCTCTCTCTCTCCCTCTCCGCAACCTCGCTCTCTTCTTTCTCTGCATCCTCTCATTCTCTTCCCCTCCGCGCATTCTCTCTTCCCCTCGCTGTCTCATTCACCATCTGCAAGCTGCTTTTCTTTCCCTCTCCGCAAGCTCTCTCTAAAACAACATCTGCATCCTCTCTCGCGCTCCCTCTGCACCTTCTATCCCTCTACCTCTCCACCATCTCTCTCTCCCTCTCTCCATCCTCTCTTTCTCCCTTCTCTGCAGCCCCTCTCTCTCTCCCTGATATAACCGTACAGGGGTCCCAGGGATCTGCAACATCAGAATCCCTGTTACCTCACTTGAATACGATCTCCCAGATGAAGAGGCAGGCTAAGGCCCCTTTTCCTGGGATTGCTGGGATATAAATACTCCGGCCCAGGTGTTGGCCAGGTGTGGGAGTCCCTTCGAGGAGTAGGAATGTATAGTAGCCTGAATACAACCAGATTTTTGTACAGACATCGCTTCCAAGTGGTTGCTTGCCTGAGACTTTACACTCACCCTCTGTACCCTTGCTCTCTGTCTCCCTCTGTTCCCGCCCTCTCCCTCTCTGTGCTCTCTCTCTCCCCCTCTCCCCCTCTGTACCCTCTCTCTCCCCCTCTGTATTCTCTCTCTCTCCTTTTCTGTGCCCTCTCTCTCTCTCCATCTGTGCCCTCTATCTCTCTTCCCCTCTGAGCCCTCGCTCTCTCTCACCATCCACACCCTCACTCTCTCCCCATTCATACCCTCTCTCTCTCTCTCCTCCTTTGTATCCACCTAAAGAGATCCGCTCTGGAAGACTGAGGTCCACTGTCCCCACCTCTGTTCCCGGAGCCATGCTCACCAGTATCTCTGCTCCAGGAACCATGTTCTATATTATCTCTCGTGCCCAGACCCTGAACTCACCACCACTGCTTATCCAATCACAACATGTTCCTTTCCAATGTTTGCTGCTGATAGTCCTAGTGGTGAACCTCTCAATAGCAAACACAGGAGAGGAATGACCTGTAATTGGAGCAACATTTTCCATTCAAACTTCTTTTTTTGGGTGGCATTTTTAAAACTAATTCCAAGGGCCACACAGAGGAGCTTCAGCCCATGGGCCTTACTTTGGAGAAGCTTGGCCTGTATTATTATGTATAAATATATGCTGCACTATAAATGTGTTGTCACTGTCCTCTCTGCTAAGGTAAACCGGTCCTTCATATCCACTCTCTCCATGACCCTCATAATTTTGTACGTCTCAATTAAATCTCCGCTCAGCTCCTCTGTTCCAAGCAGAACAACCTCAGCCTCTCCAATCTTTCCTCATGGCACTGACAAATCTTCTCTGTCTCTCTGTAGTGTAATTACATTCTGTCAGTAATGAGATGACCAGAACTGTACACAGTATTCAAGTTGTGGCCTAACGAGTGATGTTTTAGAGAGCTCCAGCACTACCTCCTCACTCTTATATTCTATAATAAGTCATGCATTGCGTGTCATCTCAGTTTTTTTTATTTAAGGAGGGATAAGCTTGCACTGGAGGCAGTTCAGAGAAGGTTTACGAAAGTGATTCATAGGATGAAAGTGTTGTCCCATGAGGAAAGTGTGAGAAAGTTGTGCCTATACCCATTGGAGTTTTGAAGAATGGGAGATGATCTCATTGAAACACAAAATTAAGGGCTTTGACAAAATAGATGCTGAGTAGATGTTTCACCTCATAAAGGGAATCTAGAACTAGGGAAACACTTTCAGAATAAAGGACCACCCAATTAAGAGAGACATGAGAAGGAATTTCTTCTCTCAGAAGATCGTAAATTTATAGAATTCCGGAAATGTGGGAGCTGAGTCATTGAATATATTCAAGGCCATTGTAAACTTATTTTGGACCATAGGGAGTCATGGGTTATGGGCAGGCAATTTGAGTTGAGGCCAAGATCAGATCAACCTTGATCATAGTGAATGATGGAGCAGACTCGAGGGACTGGATGGTTTATTCCTGCTAATATTTACTATGTTCTTAAATTATTAAATTTAACTTATTCTTGAAACACCTACCTCCTTTGAGCTAGCTGGGCATTATCTGTTGCTTTGACAGTAAGGGCATAGGTTCGTCCAATTTTTAAACTAACTCCAGGAGCGATGGTTATCAATCCACTGCTGTTACTTATAACAAAGTCACCATCATCACCAGTCACAGTTTCATAAATGATTTGTCCATTCTTCTCTTCATCAGCATCTGATGCAGTAAGCTGTAATGTAAGACATCATCAAAGAGAATACATTAAAAGACTCATTAACTTTCATCCTATAAAAAAATATATAATTACAAGTACGTTAAAAATCCAACAATATTGACCTGTAAGCAGATATATTGATTATACAGATTAAACTTGACCAGGATTTCAGATTTGTTCAATCCCAGAAAAAGCAGTTCACCTGAGGTCCTATGTGTTATTACTTATTTCTCAGTCCAAATGTAGAGCGGGATTTAATCCAGGTGATGAAGGTTTTGCCTGCCAGCTGGAGAGCTAGCAAGAGCTCCACATCATCTGAGGAACATAAGAACATAAGAACTAGGAGCAGGAGTAGGCCATCTGGCCCTTCGAGCCTGCTCCGCCATTCAATGAGATCATGGCTGATTTTTTGTGGACTCAGCTCCACTTTCCCGCCCAAACACCATAACCCTTTATTCCTTTATTCTTCAAATAACTATCTATCTTTACCTTGAAAACATTCAATCAAGGAGCCTCAACTGCTTCACTGGGGCAGGGAATTCCATAGATTCACAACCCTTTGGGTGAAGAATTTCCTCCTAAGCTCAGTCCTAAATCTACTTCCCCTTATATTGAGGCTATGCACCCTAGTTCTGCTTTCACCCGCCAGTGGAAACAACCTGCCCTCATCTATTCTAAGTGGCAAGCAGTCAGCCTTCCCCAAGTTCAAGGACCCGAGCAAGCAAACAAGGCCAGGGAAAACACAAGAAATGGAAGGATATTGATAAATTTAGAGGAACACCAATCCCTGAAGGTGACACGATAGATAATTAATACAGTTCTGAAGAAGAGTAATACGGACTTGGAACGTTAACTCTATTTCTCTCTCCACAGGTGCCACCAGGCCTGCTGAGACTTTCCAGCATTATCTGTTCTTATTTAAGATAATTAATATATTTACCTTTATTAGTCAAGGTGTACAATATAAGACCAGGGCAGTTATGCTAAAACAGTACAAAACACTAGTTAGCCCACAATTATTGTACTGCATACAGTTCTGGTTTTGCTTTTCTGATGCAGGATGATCGAGACCATTGCTGCAAACTAAATTTATCATGAACACAACTTCAGTGCATGAACACACAACTGCAAGTCATCTGCATCCTTGTTATGATCTTCTCTTACATGTGCTGCATGAGCTCTGACCTCTCAGGTCAGGTGACCCTCGTAGTACAGCGTGTACCGTACTGTATCTAATATTGGAGTCCACTACCGCAATCATCCTATTATCATGACAAGTAAGATGTGATCGGATTAGAGAGAGTAGGGTGGAGATTTATTAGAATGTTGACAGAACTGGAAAATTTTAGCTGTGAGGAAAAATTGAACCGGCTGGCATTTTTTTCAAAACAGAGGAAGTTTAGGGAGCTTTAACTGAGACATAGAATATTATGAGGGGCCTGGAAAAAGTACATGGGAAGGACCTATTTCCCTTGGCAGAGAGGTGAATACAATGCATCATGGACTGGGTGGCATGAGTCTGGAACTCACATTTTAAAAATACTTTGATGAGCACTTAAAGTGCCATAACCTACAAGACTACAGAGCAAGGAAATTGGGATTAGGCTGGATAATCATTTTCCTGTTCAGCAGAAACAGCATGGGATAAATAGTCCAACATGCCATAAATTTCTAAGATTCATAAAATAGACTGGCTTGAATTTTAAATGTCAAGCACCATTGGGAAAGTCAAGTAAATGCCTTTTAAAAGTAATACTTGCCACAGTTAGTATAGGACACAATCAATAATATTGCAGTAAAAACACATGAAAATACTGTTAGCAGTGGAAGAGAGTACTCTTCAGTTGTTTGGGGATTCTTACCCTCTGTAAAGTGAAAATAGTAATTCATCAAATGCTTTGCTCTTTTTCTGCTTGAAGGCATTTTAGATCATCATCAAGGTATCGACATTTTAACCCACTCAAAATCCATCGACTTATAGTGTTAAAATCGGGCCCATAGTCACTGTTACCTCAAAGAAGAAGGTGCAGCTACAATGCTCAGTCACATCCATCTGATGTTTCCGGAGAGCGGTAAAATGGATTGAAATTTCATCACAGTTTTGGGGTGGGTGCAGAGGCTGCCCAGTGTGAAAAATTGCTGGCCTGCTGGTTTGCAGACAGCCTCCCACTCCTGTCCATTTTCCAGGAGGCAATATGCAGCAGATGGCAATTAATATAAGTTAACGACTTCTTAAAGCCAATTGCCAGATGCTGTCTGGCATTTCCAGTTGGTCTGTAGGTCCCTGCACCCCCACCACTCGTGCTCCTCGATGATGCCAATGACCCCCGGTTCGGTCGTAAACAGGGATTCTCCATCCGATCGCCGATTACGATATCGGCATCAGGCAACAGAGAATCCCGCCCTTAATCTCTGAAATGGAGAATCCGACCCCAAAGCTTTTAAGGTAAAAAAATCTACCAGTATTCCAGAAATTTTGTTAAATTTACGGACATTAATCACCAGTGTCTCAGCCATTTTTTTAAGATGTGGACATGAACTGATACATTGCTGAACACCCACCATTTTACTTTACTAAACCGTGCCACTTTCATCGTTCTCACGAATCAATTCATTTTCATTCACAAAGCATGGGCGCGATTCTCCGCTCCCGCGACTACGTGCCCACGCTGTCGTGAACGCCGTCGAGGTTCACGACGGCGCGAAACGGCCCCGAACCCAACCGATTCAGGGCCCAAAAATGGTCTAGGATCGGGGCCGCGAGAAACCTTGGCGTTAGCGCGCGCCGGGCATTGGCACCGCGTAAAGGCGGCGCCGCTTAAATGACGCGGCTGGCGCCGCGTAACTGGTGTAACTGGCATCACCCGCGCATGCGTGGGTGCCATCCTCCCCGAGGCCGCCCCGCAAAAAGATGTCGGATGGATCTTGTGGGGCGGCGGAGGAAAGGAGGTCCTCCTTCAGAGAGGCCGGCCCGCCGATTGGTGGGCACCGATCGCGGGCCAGACCCCTTTTGAGTTCTACCCCGGTGAAAGAGCCCCCCTCGCCCCCCCCCCCCCCCCACAGGCCGCCCCCCCAGCGTTCTCACGCTGTTCCCGCCGGCAGCGACCAGGTATGGATGGCGCTGGTGGGAAGCCGTCGTTTTGGGCAGGCCGCTCAGCCCATTCGGGCCGGAGAATAGCGGGTGTAGCGGTGAATCGCCATTTTGGGTGTCCCGGACGATTCTCCGGCCTGCGCAGCACAGAACTCGACGGGGCCATTCTCGCCGTTTGGGAGGGCTTCGGACCGGTGTCGTGGGGAAAAATGGCCGCCAGGGGATTCTCCCAACCGGCGCGGGAGCGGAGAATCGTGCCCCATGCTTTTCACATAAATGACACTCAATTCCATTATTTAGAATTCGAGTGATCGCGTATTTTCTATTCTGCTTAGGAGGCCATGTGCAGGATAGATCTCATAAATCTGAAGATTAAGTCATATCGAGATTGCTGATCTATATGTAGTTTTTCAAAGAAAATGTCATGACTGTTTCTCATTTTTTAGAGCAAGCGCCTGATCTTTATCTTGATATTTTACGTAATAAACGTGACCAAGTGCTTTATCCCCTTTGGTAACACCTCTTGTAGAGATAGAAAATATTTCAGTAATGTCCACTGTGCCGTTTCCATGCCTAGAAATTCAATAAGTAGGCATTGATGCACAGCCTCTCTCTGTAGAGTGCAAAGAAGACTTGGCAAACAACATCAGCTTATGATCACATCCACATCTGCACTGTAATACTGGTTGACTGCAAGCAGATGGCAAGCTGTAAAAACCCTGTTGAGCTGGCAGAAGCTAGTTAATCAGGTATGCATAGCTTACTGACAGGGACAATGTTGTATTTTGTCTGTAATATTTACCACTGCTTTCGATATTGTGTGGAACATGTACTGGCCATGCTCTTTCGTTAACAATGCTTTTGTGTCAGATTCCACTTTGGAAGCATATAGCGCAAATTTTGATCAACAAAATATTAACTGACAAACATTGCGTCCGAATTACATTTTATTTCTTTGATTTGTGTTCTGTGATTTATGATGCATGTCCATCAAAATGTTGTATATGCAAATACTGTGAAATTTGATTTTGTTTATCTGGTTTCCTGTTTAATGAAAGTCCAGTCCACATTATTTGACAAGAGATCATGCGAGGAAATAATATGGTCAAAATAATGTTTTTGATGTTGCTGTGGTGTGTGACCAAGACATTGGCATAGGGTGTAATCCATAATGTAGCCTAACAAAATGTCAGATGTATTCAAAAATCTCTTTAAAAAGGTTTAACAATTTATAATGCGCGGAGTAAATTCAGTTAAGCCCTACAATAGAGGTCACAATGATAGCATTATTACTAAAAATGAACACATACCCAGTATCAAACATTGTTTTGTCCCTACTGATCTTTCTAATCTGTGTTTTGAATATGTTAATGGTAATTTCTGCTAAAGAATTCTCTCCAATTACATTGAGGTTTATTGTACTCCTCACCTAGACATTCTTTGACAAACTAAATCATTGGGATGTTTCATAATAGAATTAGATGACAAAGAAGGAGTCCATTCGGTCCATCGTGTCCATTGCCAGCTCCTTGGAAGAGTTATCCAAGTATTCCCAATTCATGGTTCCTTCCATAGTCCTGCAATTTATTTTCCTTTTCAAAGATTTATCTATTCCCCTTTTGAAAGTTACTGTTGAATATGTTTCCACAGACAATGTCAGTTGCAAGTCATATTAAACCCGTGTTTCCCCTGTTTAGGTGTCATTTTGTGAGACACACAATAGTTACAATTTTGTCCTTGCACAATTTTGTCACCGGGTTCCCAGATATTGTTCGATATGCTTTTGGAAATTATTACCTTTTTAAGTGACTGAAATTTCTATTTTCCAAAATAAGCATATGAACGAAATAAAAGTCAAAAATGCACATTGCACAAAATGATAATATTTTTACATGAAATTATCTTTTGCACTCTATAGCAACTTCTTTAGTTTTTGCTGGAAAGCCGCAGCTTCTCCCAAAACCTTGGGTAAAATCTGCCCACTCTTGTGACTTACAGCTGTGTCCTAATTCCAGAGGCCTGATCCCACTATCGGAATGAAATGTGAGTTGGGAATGCGCAAGTCCTGGCAGATGGCTCTTGATGGAGAGGTTTGAAGGGGCAACCAATTCAAAGATCACCTTCGGGAGTTCCATTTCAATTGCGGATGATGGGCCAGCCCCACAGCCGGGAGGGCCAAAGTGACCAAGACTCCGACTGGTCAGTAGTCCCACACTGAGAGGTGGATGTCACTGATGTAGGGAGGAGGGGAAAGAGAGTCCGAAGTGAAACCGTCTCAAGACTGCAGAGTTTTAAAAATACATTTCACCACAGCCTGCTTGCATTGTGGAGAGAGAACCCCTCCAGAAGTTGGCCTGGAGATGCAGCTGTTTCCCTCTGCCTACGGGTGGACAGAGCTTGGCTTGGGCCTGCCACTGGGTGGTCGCCTCCATCCATTCAACAGGCTTCAGTCTCTGCAAGGCTGCTGTTTGGAAAATCCAGACAGGGAATAGTGTCTTCGTGGGCACTTTAATTGACCCAATTGGCTGTCCGATATTGACAGGTGGGTATTCACCGCATCCTGGAAACAGCCTTACTCAAAACTGGCCAGAGGTGGAAAGATATCGGCAGACTGCAAACCTGCTGCCAGCGCAAGTTTGCTGATATATCCACCAATGAGCACATTGCCTTTGCTGTCGGAAAATCCAGCCTCCATGAGCTGAATTAGGGTTATGCAATTTGGACACATGCCGCATACCTAATTTCTCAGGGTGCATCAGTACTGTGCAACAACCTGGACTGATGCAATGGGCTAGATTCTCCATCCTGGGACGCCCGGAATGTGTTCCCCGATGGGACAGGGAATCGGGCATCAGGACAAAATCAGGATTGGCACATGGCACCTAGCTGAACGCGATGCTCCAACCCCACTGCTGGCGGCGTGAACGGGTTCCACGCCACCTGCCAGCGGGAGCATGTAAATAAATGCAAATAGATGTAATGACCCATTTTCTTCTACTTAGCGAGCATGGAGCCCGCTGCACATCAAATAGATGTGCATTCCAATCACTCAAGCATGTGATTTCACTGCACAAATGGATCAAAGCTGCTGAGGGCGGTCCCCCTATTACAGGGGTCCCTGCGAGTTGTCCCCCTATTACAGACGTCCCTGGGAGGGGGGGGGGGGTGGTATGCCTCAATTTCAGGGGTATCGTTGGGGAGGGGGGTGTTGGATCACCCCATACTTGGGGATAGAGAGGGGCATTCAGGCAATCCTGGGGTGGGGGGCTGCCATGCGTTGGGTGGGAGGGGTAGGCCAATTTGTTTTGCGGGCGGGAGGTTGTGGGCCCATTTACGGTGAGGGGGTCAGGTGTGGGCCAATTTGCGGTGAGGGGTACAGGGCCGATTTGCAGTAGGGGGTGTCGCCCTATTTGCGGCACAAGGGCGGGCGGGGCTGTGGTCACAGGACCCCACTATCGGGTCGCCCCCTCAAGATGGCGGTCCAATGGAGGGATTCCCTGGCAATCCCTCGTATTCCACGCTATGCATAAATTTGCATGGCATGGAACATTGAATTGCATCCCACTTTACAGTCGCAAGGGGATCATTAAACTGGTGTAATTCCACTTCTGCGGGAGAACATAGTTTCCCAAATGGAAAATCCACCCCATTAGTTTTCTTTAGTTCCCAACTCTCCTTGGTCAATTTTGATAAACAGGCAAATTTCAAAAGCTCAAACTTAAAATTCAGACTATTTTGTTTAAAACTACAAGGTTACATATGGACTTGGAAGGAAAAAGGCAAATAACTGACGTCTACTTTAGCTTTTATTTAATGTATTAAAGGTGAGATAGAGATGGATTTAGTGAGAGAAACGGAGAGACAAGAGAGAAAATGAGCGAGATTAGCATTGTTGGTGGGGTGGGTGGTGAGTGAGAGAGCAGGTGAGAGACGCTCACAGTCTTTAGTTGATGTTACTTCAATTTTCCAAAACAGCACATTTACATTTTTAAGTGTACTAATTATGCTCCTGTGTCTTATTGACAACTGAGTTCAATTCTAATTGTCTACACCTGTCAGAGGACGTCATGCACACATCACCAAATGAAATAAAGAATACGGTCAGTAGCATAGTGGTAACATTAATGGACTAATAATTCAGAGATCCAAACTAATGCTTCAGAGACAAGTTAAAATCCCACCATGGCATCGATGTAAATTTAAATTCAATTGAATCATAGAATTTGCAGTGCAGAAGGAGGTCATTCGAGCCATCGAATCTGTATCGGCCCCTTGGAAAGAGCACCCTACTTAAGTGCACGCTTCCACCCTGTCCCCATAACCCAGTAACCCCACCTAACCTTTTGGACACTAAGGGACAGTTTAGCATGGCCAATCCATATACCTGCACATTTTTGGACTGTAGGAGGAAATTGTAGCACCCGGAGTCTAAACTCCACACGACAGTCACCTGAGGCCAAAATTGAATCCGGGTCCCTGGAGATATCAGGCAGCAATGCTAACCACTGTTTCACCGTACCACCCAGTAATATCGAATAAAAGGCTCATATCGGCAATGATGACCATGAAACTTCCAATCGTCATAAAACTCATCTTGTTCACTAATGCCCTCAGGGTGGAAATCTGTCACCCTTACCCAGTCTGAATCATATGTAACTCCAGACCCACAGCAGTGCGATTGGCTCTTAACAGCTCATTAAAATGGCCTAACAAGCCACTCAATTGTGTCAAACTGCAACGGAAAAAAACCAAAGAATAATAAACCGTGTAGACCAACCAGGCACCAAGAAATATCCACCCTGCCCAGTTGCACATGCAAAGATCCATGCTGCCCAGTTGCACATGCAAAGATCCTCCCTGCCCAGTTGCACATGTAAAGTTCCACGCTGCCCAGTTGCACATGCAAAGATCCTCCTGCCCAGTTGCACATGCAAAGATCCACGCCGCCCAGTTGCACATGCAAAGATCCTCCCTGCCCAGTTGCACATGCAAAGATCCACCCTGCCCAGTTGCACATGCAAAGATCCTCCCTGCCCATTTGCACATGCAAAGATCCTCTCTGCCCAGTTGCACATGCAAAGATCCACTCTGCCCAGTTGCACATGCAAAGATCCACCCTGCCCAGTTGCGCATGAACATCTCGGGAGGTGCCAACGTTTTGAGATCTTTCCCACAGACCGGTCAAGCAACATGACCCAGTCATACTCACAGAGCCATACCCAACTGTCAATCTCCCAGAATCTTCCATCACCATCCCTGGGTATGTCCTGCCCTACTGACAGGACAGAACCAGCTGAGGTGCTGTTGGGAGGGAGTTGCTCTTCAGCTAGTAAAGCACCAACCAGAATAGAAACCCAGTAGGGTCTACCAGCCAGTGCAAGTATAGTGTGTAAATAAAACTGCGTTTCTATATTTTACTCGGTGTGGATTTCCAGTGTCCTTCTGAAAGCGGAGACGAGGAGTAAACTGGCTTGCTGTCGACGCTGTGACCTACTCGGCTGAGGACCTCCCCGATATTCTGGACACAGGTTTGGATTTACGTGACTCGCCATGCCTGTGTTTGGGCGGGTAAATACATTCAACACCAATGTTGAAGACTGGAACCAGCACGCAGAAAGGATGGGCTACTTCTTCCGAGCCAACAACATAACAGAGAATAAGTGCCAGATCATCATACTGTTGACGGCCTATGGGGCACCCACTTTCGGGGTGATACAGAGTCTCACATACCCTGCAATGCTAGGTGCGCAATTGTTCGGCATGTCAGGTGGATACGGAGTGAGTAGTCGCAAACAGGGTAGTCCCGGCTCGAAGGCGTTCGTGTGGGATTTTATACCCATTAATTGGATAATTTAGGTGGGAAAGGAGTGCAGAAGGTGTAGAGGGAGAGGTTGTCTACAAAATTGGCATATCTACTGGCTTCCATACTCGGCAATAAACAGTTAAAGACCTGGCTAAGGAATGGGGGTTTGTACTTTACCATTGTTTATATTTGTTCACATATGTATTGGGTTTTGGGTTTATGTCTTTTTTCTGTGCGAGCCTGGTCAAAAAGATTCAATGGGCCTGGGAGGTATGAAAGATGGAAAGAGGGGATCAATACTGGGAGAGGTGTTTGCAAAAGGAAGTGGATGGAGGGATTCTGGGAGTGTGGGAGGGATTCAACGGTAACAAAAGGATGAGGCTGGCCAGGTCAGAGGGGTAGGGCCTGGGGCTATGATGATGGCAGATAGGAGGGACGGTGGGATGGGGGGGGGGGGGGGGGGGGGTGTTGGGAGACCCCCGGTTAGAATAGTGAAAGGGGTTAGGGGTCCGGTGAGGAAATCATGGGTTTTCGCACACTTGAAGAGTTTAAAGGATGATGTGGTGATGCTGCAGGAGACCCTTTTGAGGGTGAAGTATCAAGTGATGTTTAGGAAGGGTTGGGTGAGTCAGCTGTTCCATTCGGGGTTTGATAGTAGGGCTCGGGGGTAGCGATATGGGGAGGCAAGAGGGTGAGGTTTCAGATGGAGAAGGTGGTGGTTGATCAGGGGGGCAGGTATGTGGTATTGACGGATGCGTTAAGAGGGGAGGTTGGTGGCGCTGGTGAGAGTATATAGCCCAACTGGGACGATGTGGGATTTGTGAAGAGGGCGCAGCGTGCCATTCTGGATTTGGATACCCATGAGCTGAATGTAGGGGGGACTGGGACATAGTGTTGGAACTGAAGATGACCCAGTCGGAGGGCTGCGAGGCATTGGCTGGGCTCATGAGGGAGATGGGAGGAGTGAAACTGTGGAGGTTTTTGCATCCAAGGGATCAAGAGTATTCGTTTTCTCCTCGGTGCACAAGGTGTATTCGAGGATTGACTCCATGTGGTGGGAAAGGCGCTGTTGACTGGGGTTAAGAGGTCAGAGTACTCAGCAATTATAATTTCAGATCACGCTCCGCACTGGATTGATGTGGTTTGGAGAAGGGGCAGCCCAAAGGCCAGTGTGGAGAATGGATGTGGGGTTATTAGTAGACAGGAGCTTCTGTGACAAGTTTGGGAAGGTGATTGAGGATTATGTGGGGTTTAATTGCATGGGGGGGGGGTCTCGTGGTCGGTGGTCTTGGAGGCTCTGAAAGCGGTGGTCAGGGGGCAGATGACCTCATTCAGGAGAGGGAGGAACGCCAATGACTGATAGGAGAGATTTTGGACATGGGACCCGGACCCAGGTCTCCTAGCAAAGAGGAAGGAGTTGCAGGAGAGATTCGACCTATTGTCCACGGGAAAAGGGGTGCATCAGTTGAGAAGGGTGAGGAGAGCTGCCTATGAATATGGGGAGAAGGCAGGACATTGGTGGATCGGGTGCAGGCGGTAAAAATTCCTGTTTTCGTTTCAATGTCTGCTGTCTTTTTGTCTCAAGCATTTTTCAGGAGTTGGACAGGTCGATTTTCTAACTTGTTGGGGGGGGGAGAAAGTGGCCAGGATAACTGGCGGGATTCTCCGCAATCGTCGCGATGTCCGCCGAACGGCGCCAAAAACGGCGCGAATCGGTCCGGCATCGCGCCGTCCCTAAGGTGCGGAATTCTCCGCATCTTGAGGGGCCGTGCCTTCACCTTGAGGGGCTAGGCCCGCGCCGGAGTGATTTCCGCCCCGCCGGCTGGTAGGAAAGGCCATTGGCGCCCCCGCTCATGGCATCCCCGCGCATACGCAGTGGAGGGGGTCTCTTCCGCCTCCACCATAGTGAAGACCATGGTGAAGGCGGAAGGAAAAGAGCGCCCCCACGACATAGGCCCGCCCGCGGATCGTTGGGCCCCGATCGCGGGCCAGGCCACCGTGGGGGCATCCCCCGGGGCCAGATCACCCCGCGTCCCCCCCAGGACCCCGTAGCCCGCCCGTGCTGGCATGGGTTGACAGCGGCGGGACTTTGGCCCATCGCGGACCGGAGAATCGCCGGGGGTGGGCCCGCCGACCGGCGCGATATCCGCCGACCGGCGCGATTCCCGCCCCCGCCCCCGCCGAATCTCTGGTGGTGGAGAATTCAGGACACGGCGGGGGCGGGATTCACGCCAGTCCCCGGCGATTCTCCGACCTGGTGGGTATTCGGAGAATCGCGCCCAAGGCGTGTGATACTGCAGAGGAGGCATTTGCTGTATTATTATTGGGCGGCAAATGCAGGGAGAAGGGGCTGGAGCAGGGAGAGCGGGGCTCTGTGGGTAAAGATGGAGGCGGCTCCTGTAGGGTATCTGGTTGCAGGTGCTGGCAACCGCGCCGCTCCCGATAGCCTCAGGGAGGTTTTCGGTGAGCCCGGTAGTGGTGGCCACTTAGAAGATTTGGAGACAGGTTAGGCACCACTTTAAAAGATGTCGTGTGAGGTGGCCAGGTAGGGGGAGGTGGAGGAGGGAGGGGGGGATTGTGATGTGCCAGATTTGGAGATTGAGTGTGGTCATGCGCGGAGAGGGGGACCATCTTGGATGGGCCCGGTTCAGGGCGGTATTAAAGGAAGTAGAACCGGAGGGGGATGATTACGGACAGTAGGGGGGCGGGGTGGAGGTTTTAGCCTCTGGCAAGAGTGGTAATGTGGAACGTCCGGGGTTAAACGGGCCGATTAAGAAACCTCGGATTTTGCACAACAGGGGTATTTGAAGGCGGAGGTGATTTTATTTTTTACAGGAGACGTACCTCCGGGTGAACGATCAGGCTAGGTTGAGGAAGGGATGGGTGGGACAAGTATTTCACCCAAGTTTGACTCAAAGTAGCAGGGGCGGCCATTTTGTTGAACAAAAGAACGGGGATTGTGGGGGCCAAGAAAGCGCAGGACCCAGGGGGAAGATATGAAATAGTGAGTGGGGTGTTGAAAAGGAGGCCGATGGTGCTAGTCAACGTATATGTACTGAATTGGGATGATATGGGGTTTGAGAAGGGTCTACTGGGAATGATCCCGGACTTAGATACACATCAGTTGATTACAGGTGGAGTTTTAACTATGTGATGGAACTGAGGGTGGACAGGTTGAGCCCCAAGTCAATGGGAAGGTTGAGAATGGCGAAGGAGTTGGGAGGGTTTATGGGGCGCATGCGCATGGTTAATCCGTGAAGGTTTAAGAACCGGGGGGGGGGGGGGAGTCGGGAGGGAGTATGTCTTCTCACGCGTATATAACGTGTACTCTAGAATTGATTTCTTTGTGGTGAGTCGGACGATGTTGATGGGGACAGAGTATTTTGGGAATTGTGATATCTGAGGGCAGCACGGTAGCATAGTGGTTAGCATAATTGCTTCACAGCTCCAGGGTCCCAGGATCGATTCCCGGCTTGGGTCACTGTCTGTGTGGAGTCTGCAATTTCTCCCCGTGTGTGCATGGGTTTCCTCCGGGTGCTCCGGTTTCCTCCCACAGTCCAAAGATGTGCAGGTTTGGTGGATTGGCCAAGCTAAATTGCCCTTAGTGTCCAAAATTGCCCTTAGTGTTGGGTAGGGTTACTGGGTTATGGGTATAGAGTGGAGGTGTGGGCTTGGGTAGGGTGCACTTTCCAAGAGCCGGTGCAGACTCGATGGGCCGAATGGCCTCCTTCTGCACTGTAAATTCTATGATTCTATGATCATATGCCACATTGGCTGGAGGTGAGGCTTCGTGCGGAGCAGGTGCAGAGGCCGGGATGGAGGCTAGATTTATGACTTTTGACGGATAATGTGATTTGCAAAAAGGTGAGGTTGGCGATTGGGGATTATTTGGAGGTTCATCAGACGTAGAGGTTTCGCCGGCCACGTTCTAGGAGGCATTGAAGGTGGTGGTCCGAGGGGAGATTATCTCGTTCAAGGAGGAGGAGGGAGAAGCATGGACGATTGTTGGACGAGATAGTTGAGATGCTCAGGTGATACTCGGGGGGCCCCTACGAAAGAGCTGATGGCGGAGAGGAAGAGCTTGCAGGGGCAGTTTGATAGTTTGACGACGGGAAAGGCAGTGAGGTAGCTATGGAGGACGAGGGGGGGTGCAATATGAATATGGAGAGAAGGTGAACCATATGCTGGCCCACCAGCTGCGGAGGCAGGCTGCATCTAGGGAAATTCTAAGAGTGCGAACAGAGAAGGGGAAGGTAATGTTGGAGCTGGGGAGGGTAAACAAGGTGCTCAGGGGGTATTATGGGAAGCTATGCAGGGCCGAGCTGGGTGGAGAGGAAGCGGATATGGGATGGTTTTTGGATGGGTTGGAGTTTCCAAAGATGGACGAAGAGAGGAGGCAGGCATTGGAGGAGCTGCTGGGGCTGAGGGAGGCGATTGACAGCATTAGGGGGATGAAGTCGTGGAAGACACCGGGACTGGACGGCTTTCCGGCTGAGTTTTGGGTGACATAGTGACACGGTGGTTAGCACTGCTGCCTCACAGTGCCAAGGGTCCGGGTTCAATTCCGTCCTTGGGCCACTGTTTGTGTGGAGTTTTCACTTTCTCCCAGTGTCTGCATGGGTTTCCTCCGGGTACCTAGGTTTTCTCCCATAGTCCAAAGGTGTGCATATTAAGTGGCTTGGCCATGCCAATTGTCCCTTAGTGTTCAGAGATGTGTAGGTTAGGTGGAGTTATGGGGACAGGGTGGGGGAGTAGGCCCAGGTAGGGTGCTCTTTCAGACGGTCAGTGCAGACTCGATGGGCTGAATGGCTTCCTTCTGCACTGTGGCGAGTCTATTGTTCTATTCTATGGTTCTCTGTCTATCTCCTGATGCTCTGGTTGTTTAGTGCGCAATTAGTCCTAGTATACTTGGTGCCACCCCTTGCAGACTCTTCTGTTCTCCTCACTGAACTATGATTATTCTCATAGCTTGATGGTAATGGTAGCACGGGGAATATGCCGAACCATGAAGTTACAGATTGTGGTTGAATATTAAAAAATATGCTGTTGCCAATGGCCCACAGCACCTCAGTGATGCCAGTTTTGAACTGATAAATCTGTCCTGAATCTATCCCATTTAGCACAGTGGTGGATAGAATCTAACCTTAGCGTGAAGGTGGGGCTTTCCTTCCTCAAGGACAATGCTACCTATACTGTTATGAACACTGTAATATTTAAGCAACAATTCTTCATTTATTTGGTTTAAGTGGTTTTTACTTCATTTTATCTTGATCCCATTTGACTTTTCCATTAATTAATGCCCCAGATCTGCCAAGCTAACGATCGTCGGTAATTGGATATACAATCCAAGATGTGTGCGCGGACCCCACAGATGTCTCGACATGTGAATCTCCAAGGGAATTGTCCAGGAAGTTTGAAATTCCGATGGGTAATTTCTCTGCTTCATAAGGCCCTCCACAAATGCCTCGAACTCTGCGTAAGAGTTAGAGAATTTGGACAATTCAGATTTACTTGCCTGAATAGTTACCTGGGAAGTGTTAGAGAGAATGTTCTAGTCTAATTCCTGGCTGACTACAGAATTGACCTGCCAATCACCCACACTGAACCGCAGCCCCAACCCCAACTAATCCCGAAACACCAAAACAGGACAAACCCCCAATTCGACCCAATAATCTTGCCAAAACTCAACCACCTGAGTACCAAACTGACCAGACCTCACTAACCCTCGACATTACTTTTCCTGACCTGACCACCTCCTGCCCCAGCTACGCAGTTCTCCCACCTACCTCAACAACATACCCACCCTGCCCACCTGCCACCTCACTCACCTGCCACCTCATACATTACACAACTGTCTACCCTGCCACCATGCATATTTACCCATTTATTCATTCTTCATTCACTGATATTCTCACTGGATCTTTAATCTTATCTTACGGCAGCTAGTGCCATAAAACAGACACTTGGTTTGTCATCTCCCCATATGCTGTGATGGCGTTGTTCATGGGATTGTACGCTCCACATTTTTGAAGAAACTGAATTGAACCTGGGCCTCTGGGGCTTTGAGGCAGCAGTGCTAACCACTGTGCCGCCCATGTTGATTGATATTATCGGCGCAATTCTCCCAAAAAACAACTAAGTGTTATTTTGGGCGTGTTTCGTGGGATGTTTCCCGCCTTCTCCTTGACTGAGATCCAGACAGGTATTCACCTACACTTAGGGGTGAATTTTCCATTTTGGAAATGTGGGCGCGATTCTCTGGCCTCATTTCGCTCAGGCCCTTAGTGTCCAAAAAGGTGAGGTGGGGTTACTAGGTGACGAGAGTAGGATGGAGGTGTGGGCTTAAGTAGTGTGCGCTTTACAAGAGCTGGTATAGACTCGATGGGCTGAATGGCTTCCTTCTGCACTGTAAATGCTATGACATTGTTAGCCGCAGGTGTGGTGCATGTTGGTGGGAGGTTGGCGTGAAGGAAAATTTGGAAAGGTGGTGAAAGGAGAGGATTTTCAGTTGCAGAGCTGGAGACATTGCTGGATGCCGTGGAGGAGAGGCGGGACACCCTCTTCCCCGGGGTGGGATGGAGGATGCCACCCACTGATATTAACTGGGCCTTGGTGCAGGTGGCAGAGGCCGTGAGTGCTGTGGACCCCACCATCGGACAGCAGTGCCAGAAGAAGCTGCACAACCTTCTCAGGGTGGCCAGGGTGAGTCACCATCACCACTGTACCCCTGGCATCACCACTTTCCCATACGACCCCCCACCCTAGCAGACGGACCGGCAGGTGGACTGGCAGGGAGTGCTGGCCTAGGATGGGCAACCCCCTGGCCAAATGTGCTGAGCCAGCATGTCAGTGCTCCTGGCACCACCCCTGACAACAACCTACACCTTGCAACCCCTTACCCATCTCAGGGGCAACAGCACCCCACCTGCTGGCAGCCCCCACGTACCTCACCCCACGTACCTCACCGTGCACCATATGCCAACACCCATATCACCCCCATTGCCGGGTGCCCTGCACACACACAGGTCACCAGCTGTGGATCCCCTGTGCTGCCTCTGTTTAAGTGTCTCACGCTGTGCATTATCTGTCGCCCCAGGAGAAGGCGCCCACAACTGCAGGGAGCAGGAAAGGACCGGATGGGGGCTGCTAGACTTGCGGCACCTCATTGTTACAGAGCAGAGGGCATTGGACCAGGTCAACGGGGCGATAGAGTGGGCAGTCACTGACGTGGAGGTCAGCATGGTACAACCAAATGAGTAATCAATGCATTGCGATGTCCCTATGGCACATGTGTCACCCCTCCCTCCACAGCATGCTTATGTACGATCTAACCATACATCTTCTCTTTTGTCTTGCAGAATCACCTCCTTATGGTGTGGGACCATCCAGGGCCCAATGCCGTTCCTCCCCCGCCCCCCTCCCCGCGCAACCCTGCAACACCCCAGAGCACATGAACGGGAAGGACACAGACCTCTGGTCACTGCTGATACCTACCCATACCACCATCCGAGAGACACTTACCTCGGTTGGGCACGTTAGTGAAGAGCCTCTTGGGGCGCCATCTGGTGCACATGACAGATATGCAGTCGTACATTAGGTGGAGGTAGGAACCCCCAAGGGAGCAGAGGGTTGGAGGGCAGCATAACCCCAGGGACTAGCTGCCAGCTAGATGGGCCACAAGCTTCTGGAAAAGGCAGTCCAATCAATGTTGGAGATGCAGATGCAGAGCAGGGGAACTACATTAGGGAGTGTCCTCAACCATCTAGCGTCTGAAGGTGCAGTTGGAGGAGTCCAACCACCAGCAGAAGCAGGAGGTGGTGGTTGCCATGCATACCACCCAGACCAACACCACACGGTGTGGATGCCTTGGGTACGATAGTATTGGCCATGGATCAGGATGTCCAAGGCCAGGGCACAGTGTGTCAGCAGTGGCTGAGGCACAGGACAGGGCAGCCATGTCACAGGCAACCATGTACCAGGGCAGCATGGCCATTGCAGCGATGGTCCAGAGCGTGGCCCAGTCAAAACAGGTCATGGTTGTGGGCATCGAGAGCATTAACATGGCACTGGCTGACCTGAACCAGACACAAAGGGACCTGGCACAGCCACTGGGTGATGTGGCACAGTCCCAGAGGGATATTGCACAGTCCCAGAGGGATAGAGCACAGGGGCAGGGCACTGTTCCTGTCCTCCATGGCCGTGAACATAGCGACCTTGATCGATATAAGAGCGGGCCTCCAGGACTGGCAGCATCGGGTGATGGGGTGGAGACCCCGGGGTTCGCTCCTGCCACATCCCAGTCCCAAAGAGTAGGCCAGGGACCATCGGGCACCCCAAGGGAAGAGGAGGTGTTTGGGCTCATGGTGGTGACCCCTGCAGTGGAGGTGTTGGAACACCACAGCACCTCTGAAACGGCCATACCAATCCCTGGTGCATCTGATCGGCAGCGGACAGGACATGGTGGCACCACGCCACCCATGACACCCAGAAGGCACCGGCCAATCCAAGCCCAGTCGCTCCAAAGGAAGACCACCAAAGGGGACCCAGGTCACAGGGCGGGAATCATAGCAGGCCATCTCCGCTCCTGATGCACTTCCTGGGGAACCACCTAGATGGAGCGTTAAGGCCCATAAGGCTAGCAAGTTAGACACCAGTTAAGTTGGTATGGGTGAGACACATAGGATAGCATTATGGGCTAGGGCACAGTTATTGCTCATGGCACTGTCACCAATAAGCACATGTTCACGACCTTCCTCGGCCCTCTGTCCGCAGGGTGTGAGGGATGGGATGGGTTGGGCGCAGAGTATACTGGGGGGGCGATGAGGGGACTGATGGGGGAATGCACACGTCAGGACTATGATTTCAGGTGCTGAGATTATTTACTTTGCATCCACATTTCCAAGCCATTTAAGTGTGCTTTTAATGTAACACAAAGGAAAAAATATGTGGTCAAGCTCAACGGCAGAAAATCTCAGTATTACATATTTTTGCTCCTGACGGCAGACGCAAGAGAATAAAAAATAAAGTTATCTGGTGAAGGTAATAAACTGCAATCAGTGGTACGCTTATCTTGTTTATACTTAAATCCAAATCACAACCTTCTTTTCTAAATAACCCAACAAACTTAAATGATTGTTCCCTCTAAGCTTCCCGACCCTGGTAGGAAGAGCAAGGTGTGGGAGTTGATATCTCAAGAAGAGGATCTCCACATCTCAGCCCTGTGCACAAAGCGGCTGGTAATCCAATGGCAGCAGGGTCACTGCTTACTTGACTGTTTTGCACACCTAAAACATCATTATCACAGTGCATCAACTCCTTTTCAAATCTCCAGTTCCACAATGCAGAATGCACGGAGTATAAGATTTGGCAACAGCAACTCCCAGCGGATAACTGCTCACCTTAAGCTTTGCTGTTATGAAAATGCTGTAATAAGACAAGGACGACAAATACACCCTTTTGGAATGTACCCTTTGGAGGTGCTGGTACAAAATTCACTTGTAAAGAATAGTACAAAGGCAACTTCGTTAGAGGGAACCGAAATAGTGAATGGCATGGCATTTGAAGACATATCTTGAGGATGGATGAGGAATAAAAGTTCTGCCTTAAAAATTTTGCTTACTTTTACAACCTCACAATACATCTGAACATTTCTTTATTGTATGATGGATGGGCCAGTATAGCATGCCGCTTTTCAAAACAAAAAGCTCTTTTACACACATCGTTCACCTCACCTGACTAAACCACATCAATGCGGATTGAGCACCATTTCAGTCCCTCTGTCAATTTGCCTCCATCTTGTTTTTTCCCCCTTTCTCAGCTTCGTCTTTCCCCATTAATTTTGTTCACTTTTTGTTTTCCTTTCAATTTCTCTGCAGGCATGGGACAAAGAAAGGAAATTCCTGGAGGGCCCATCTGAATCTTGAGCTGTCCAAAAGTCTTATTGGATGTTAGTGGATGAGGAGAGGGACACTTGATGCTGCAGAACATGTCAGTGCGAACATCAAATGACTGAAGTACAGCTAAATCAATGTGGACCAACAAAGGACACCAGAGATAGGAGCAGGAGCAGGCCATACGGCCTGTCATGTCTGCTGTGCCATTCAATATCATCATGGCTGATCTTGGGCATGAACTCCACTTTTCTGCCCTTTCTCCACATCTCTTAATTCCCTGAGATATCAAAAACCTGTCTATTGGTCAATCGTGGACCAATGAGATGGAAGACATACAATTACTGTCGCAATTACCTCTCAAAAATATGCCAAAAAAACCTGCTAACTTTGAATATTTGCAATACATTCATGAGAAGCATGTCAAACAAAAGGATCAAAAGAATTGTTTGGATAGGATTTCTGAGCATCTGGAAAGACACTGCTTGATGAGGGATAGTCAGCACGGATTTGTGAGGGTAAGTCTTGCCTTACAAGTCTTATTGAATTCTTTGAGGAGGTGACCAAGCATGTAGATGTAGTGCACATGGATTTTAGTAAGGCATTTGATAAGGTTCCCCATGGTAGGCTTATGCAGAAAGTAAGGAGGCATGGGATAGTGGGAAATTTGGCCAGTTAGATAACGAACTGGCTAACCAGAGAGTGGTGGTGGATGGCAAATATTCAGCCTGGATCCCAGTTACCACTGGCGTACTGCAGGGATCAGTTCTGGGTCCTCTGCTGTTTGTGATTTTCAATAATGACTTGGATGAGGGAGTTGAAGGGTGGGTCAGTAAATTTGCAGACGATTCGAAGATTGGTGGAGTTGTGGATAGTGAGGAGGGCTGTTGTCGGCTGCAAAGAGACATAGATAGGATGCAGAGCTGGGCTGAGAAGTGGCAGATGGAGTTTAACCCTGAAAAGTGTGAGGTTTTCCATTTTGGAAGGACAAATATGAATATGGAATACAGGGTTAATGGTAGGGTTCTTGGCAATGTGGAGGAGCAGAGAGATCTTGGGGTCTATGTTCATACATCTTTGAAAGTTGCCACTCAAGTGGATAGAGCTCTGAAGAAGGCCTATGGTGTGCTAGCGTTCATTAACAGAGGGAATGAATTTAAGAGCAGTGAGGTGATGATGCAGCTGTACAAAACCTTGGTAAGGCCACATTTGGAGTACTGTGTACAGTTCTGGCCGCCTCATTTTAGGAAGGATGTGGAAGCTTTGGAAAAGGTGCAAAGGAGATTTACCAAGATGTTGCCTGGAATGGAGAGTAGGTCTACGAGGAAAGGTTGAGGGTGCTAGGCCTTTTCTCATTAGAACGGAGAAGGATGAGGGGAAACTTGACAGAGGTTTACAAGATGATCAGGGGAATACATAGAGTAGACAGTCAGAGACTTTTTCCCCGGGTGGAACAAACCATTACAAGGGGACATAAATTTAAGGTGAATGGTGGAAGATATTGGGGAGATGTCAGAGGTAGGTTCTTTACCCAGAGAGTAGTGGGGGCATGGAATGCCCTGCCTGTGGAAGTAGTTGAGTCGGAAACATTAGGGACCTTCAAGCAGCTATTGGATAGGTACATGGATTACGGTAGAATGACATAGTGTAGATTAATTTGTTCTTAATGGCAGCACGGTAGCATTGTGGATAGCACAATTGCTTCACAACTCCAGGGTCCCAGGTTCGATTCCGGCTTGGGTCACTGTCTGCCCATCCTCCCAGTGTATGCGTGGGTTCCCTCCGGGTGCTCCAGTTTCCTTCCACAGTCCAAAGATGTGCAGGTTAGGTGGATTGGCCATGATAAATTGCCCTTAGTGTCCAAAATTGCCCTTAGTGTTGGGTGGGGTTACTGGGTTATGGGGATAGGGTGGAGGCGTTGACCTTGGGTAGGGTGCTCTTTCCAAGAGCCGGTGCAGACTCGATGGGCCGAATGGCCTCCTTCTGCACTGTAAATTCGATGATAATCTATGATTAATCTAAGACAAATGTTCGACACAACATCGTGGGCCGAAGGGCCTGTTCTGTGCTATATTTTTCTATGTCCTATGTTCTAACTTGAAAAGATAGAATTTATACTCAAAAAATAATTTACTTAAAATATACTTGAATTGATTTGAATAATGACTGTGCATTATATTAAATTAATTTCATTTTGCAATACAGCTGTTTTATATTGATTACCTGTATGACAGGTTCTCCAGGTTTCATGTCAGTGTAAACATTCACTTTGTAGGAAATGTTTTGAAAAATTGGAGTGTTGTCGTTTGCATCGATCACTAAGACATTGACAGTGACTGAAGTACTCTCTTGAACACCATCAGAAGCAGTCATCTTCAAGAAATAAAGAGAGGAATCTGTTAGTTGAGCATTCTATGTTGGCTGGAAAGAAACACTGAAAAGCAACTGCCACTTGAAGTATATAAATGTAGTACAATAGCAATCACATGACGATAGATATTTTTGACACCGAAACAAATTTAGATGCAATAAAAAATAAAAATCAGCACCCAACCTTCACTGACAATTTGGATTAACTGTCTGTCCAATCATTTAGATTATTTTCATTTCCTTTCAAGTTGCCTATTGAATGATATGATTTGTATACAGAAGGAACAAGAATTATATCTTACTGTAAAAGTGTAATTCTGCTGACGTTCTCTGTCAACTGGCTCATGTAAAGTCAGATAACGCGTTATTCCAAAAGGAGTTACGGTAAAAGCTGTGACAAAGTCGCTCAGTGAAATCCGCAACTTTGGGTCTTTAGTCTTGAGAGAAACAAAGAGTATGATCAATAAAGGCAAACACCAGGAATGTCATTTCTTTTGGAATATTTTTTTCTTACTGATTGTTAACAGTGACATGCAAAACATTAACTGTGCATTATCTTCTGGACGCAACCTATTGCGTTGCATGATTTTGCATCTCTGGCTAGCTGAGCAGCTCTGAGCCTTCAGCTGTTCTCATTTAGACCATTGTTGCCTGGCTTGTTTTAAGATCTAATACTTTAATATGGTTGTTTTATCCTGATACAGCAAACATAACAAGCTACAGTTATGGAGGAAAATCTCGGCTTTAAATATTCATTTTCATTCTAAAAGGATTGTAAGTGACCAATTATGAACTTCAATAAACCATTGCCGACAACAGATTGTCATGGTTAACTAGTGGGTAGCTTCCTGGATTTTGATAGTCAGTGGCCAAGGTACACAGACCCCATGTTCTGCAACATTGGTTTGGGCTGAGTCAACTGATATCACCAAACAGGCATCATAACTGGACACAACACCTTGGAGTTAGAGAGAAAGATAATCAACCAAAGTTGTGACTCTTGATTGCTATGGAAATGTGGATTCACAGAAGCTGGGAAAGGCAGGGTTCGGCTTGGTTGTGAATGCTGATTGGCCCCAATTGATAATCACTAGGCTCACATATATTTGATGGTCAATTCAGCAAAGCAACACTCGTCCACAGAAATGTCAAGCAGACAACATTACGAAGAGGCAAGATTATACACTGACCAGTAGAAGAATGCAACAAAAAAGGGTGGTGAATGTATTGGAGCCTTGCTATTTCACTGACGTAGCTTGCGTAATAGAATCATAGAATTTACAGTGCTGAAGGAGGCCATTCGGCCCATCGAGTCTGCACCAGCCCTTGGAAAGAGCACCCTACCTAAGCCCACATTTCCACCCCATCCCCGTAACCGAGTCACCCCACTTAACCATTTTGGACACTAAGGGCAATTTAGCATGGCCAACCCTCCTAACCCGCACAACTGTGGGGGGAAATCGGAGCATCCGGAGGAACTTCACGCACACACGTGGCACTGCTGCCGAGGGCGCTGAGGACCCGGGTTCAATCTCGGCCCCGTGTCACTGTCCATGTGGAGTTTGCACATTCTCCCCGTGTCAGCGTGGGTTTCACCCCCACAACCCAAAGATGTGCACGTTAGATGGATTGGCCACACTAAATTGGGGGAAAAAAATTGGATACTCTAAATTTGTTTTTAAAACTTTCCTTTGAGCCATTTGCTCGTTAACTGGCTTGCACGGTTGTGATAAGTTCAGTCTGAAATTTTTTTGTAAAGAAGCCAGAATAATTATTCTGGAAGAAAAGAACAGCATAACCACATCAACAGAATTGGTCGCTATAAATCTGAACAGGCTATTCATCCTGAACAAATGTTTAGAGTGAGTAAGACTGGGATTCAAATTTGCAACATCGAAAGGAAGCACTCAACCACTTCAGCAACAATAAATGTCCAACCAATTAGCCATCTTTTACTCTTCTGCTGAGGATGGTGTTTCACCTTAGGGAATAATTCTATGGCCACTCACAACTGGTACTGAACCAAGAGACCACTTGTGTGTCAGTTTAAACAGTGCCTGTCAACTGGGAACTCAATCATGGAAGGTGTAAAGAAAAAAGTGTTTTATTTTGTCTTCTTCTGAGGCCTTCACATGCCATCAAGGGTGACTGATTAGCAATCTGTAATAGAAAGTGTGTTTTTTGACTGTTTTTCTTTGCTTCTCCTGAAGCTGAGGGATGCTATGATCATTTCGCGTGACTTTGCCATAGTTCAGACCAGGGTCAGTCACCTCAGCATCTAGCAGTTCTTTCCATGTACTTAATGATCTGTTTGAGCTGCTCGCAGAAAAATATTTTTCACTGTACCTCTGTACACGTGACAATAAACAAATCCAAATCCAACTTGATCTTGATCTAAATGGGTTGGTACCCACGCCATACAAGGAAATCACTCTCTTGAAATTTAAGGGGTCTCCAATATTTCAGAGAACAGGGGCGTCATTCTCCGACCCCCGCCGGGTCGGAGAATGGCCGTTGGCCGCCGTGAATCCCGCCCCCGCCGAAGTCTCCGCTCCAGGAGATTGGGCGGGGGCGGGAATCCGGCCGCGCCGGTTGGCGGGACCCCCCGCTGGATTCTCCGGCCCGGATGGGCCGAAGTCCCGCCCAGGAATTGCCTGTCCCGCCGACGTAAATCAAACCTGGTATTTACCGGCGGGACCAGGCGGCATGGGCGGGCTCCGGTGTCCTGTGGGGGGCGCGGGGCGATCTGACCCCGGGGGGTTCCCCCACGGTGGCCTGGCCGATCCGCGGGCGGGCCTGTGCCGTGGGGGCACTCTTTCCCTTCCGCCTCCGCTACGGCCTCCACCATGGCGGAGGCGGAAGAGACTCTCCCCACTGCGCATGCGCGGGAAACTGACAGCGGCCGCTGACGCTCCCGCGCATGCGCTGGGAAACTGACAGCGGCCGCTGACGCTCCCGCGCATGCGCCGCATTTCCGCGCCAGCTGGCGGGGCAACAAACGCCATTTCCGCCAGCTGGCGGGGCGGAAATCCCTCCGGCGTCGGCCTAGCCCCTCAATGTTGGGGCTAGGCCGCCAAAGATGCGGAGCCTTCCGCACCTTTGGGCCGGCGCGATGCCCGTCTGATTGGCGCCGGCTTTGGCGCCAGTCGGCGGGCATCCCGCCGTTGGGGGAGAATTTCGCCCCATATTCCTATCCTACTAAGTTTCACTCTTATTTCACATTGCACAAGCTCAGACTTAGTTATAATAAAATAATTATAGCAATGCCTTTATTGTTATTCACAAATCCCTTCACACTGTTTTGAATGAAACATGTTGATTTAATAGGTTAAATATAAACATTTAAGGGGGGTGGGAGGGGTACACTGGTAGCAGGAGGATGGGAGGAATTTTGAGCAGGCACCCCGTTACCGAAGTCCATCCCCTCACAATGCAAATCCTGCACCCCCCCCACTCCACTGACAAGTAGGGGCATCCTCCTCTCCAACCACGGGAATTCTGGGTCACCCCCCAAAGCACAAGGGTGACCCGACCCAACCCACCGAATCCCCTGCTCCCTCCATTAGACACCCCACCGTCCCTCTCATCAGACCCCCCCAGAGAACCCCCATCAGACCCCCAACAGAGACCCCATTAGAGGCCCCGAACCCCCATCAGTCACACTTGCCTGAAAGCTGAAGAGTAGTCAAGGCAGTAGAGTGAAAAATAAATGCATTTTAACTCTCCCTTCCCCAACATATGCTGCCTCAGACAAACATATTTAAAGCAGCAGTTGTTACAAGTGTCAGAGGCTTTCTCTAAAGCCAAGTACACTTCAAAGAACTGCAGTTCCCTTGACAGCCTTTGAAATGAAAATGTTTAATTCAACTTCGCACACCAATACATTGTATTAGCCAGTGATTGACAGTTTTTTAAATTAAATTTTTAAAAAAATAATTTAAAGGAAGGACCCAAATCTTTTTTTCCAATTAAGGGGCAATTTAGCGTGGCCAATCCACCTACCCTGCACATCTTTGGGTTGTGCAGGTGAGACCCATGCAGACACAGGGAGAATGTGCAAACTCCATACGGACAGTGACCTGGGTCCTCGGCACTGTGAGGCAGCAGTGCTAACCATTGTGCTACCGTGCCACCCGATTGACAGATAGCAGCTTGGTGGATTATTTATTTAATTTTCCCTTCATGCTTGAATGCATTTTAAATAGCCTGCTTTGATGCTAACCACAATGTGAATAAACACTCTTGTTCTGATTGACAGTTCCTGATCACGTCAAAAGCAGCTCAGCGCTTTCACTTCCTCTTTCTCACAGTAGAAAGCATTTAGCGGCTTTTGATGTGGTAAGGAACTTGAATGCATTTCAAATAACCAGCCTGCCCTGATACCAACACCTCACCGCATTCCACCTTCCTCATTTTAGCCCCTTTACCACCCCACTCAAACAACCCCTCCCCTTGCTGACCCCTCAATCCTCCTTGAAGAAATCAATGAACGGTTTCCATCTCTGGCTGAACCCCTCTACCGACCCCCACAAAGCGAACTTGATTTTCCCCAACCTCAGGAATTCTGACAGGTAGTTCCAAGTCCCACTAACACAGCAAAATCCGTCACCAGGCTATCAGGGAGGCAAAGGCCAACACATTGGCTTCTCTCCACCTCTGGACTCCCGGTTCTTCCGACACACCAAATATCGCCACCTCTGGACCCTGGACCACCCCACACCCAGAGCCCTGGGCATAACATCCGCCAACCCTATGCCAGAACCCCCTCAGTCTAGGACATGCCCAAAGCATGTGGGCATGATTCATGGGCCCCCCCGCACACTGCCCACACCTGTCTTCCACCCCCTACAGCCCAGGAAGGACAGTACCTTTCTCCTCACGAAATCCCTCACCTGCAGGTACCTAAACCGTTCTCTTTGGGAAACTCATACAATTCCTCCAACTCGTCCAGCCCCTCACATTTGCCCCCAATAAACAAGTCCCTAAAATATTCAATCCCGTACGTCCCACCACACCTGAAACCATGCATCCATCCCCGCTGGCACAAACCTATGATTGTCACATTTCAACGCCCCTAACGACATACCCTCCACCCCAAAATGCTGCCTGCAATGACTCCACACCCATGATGCCCACAACATCACTGGACTCACAGAGTACCTGGCCGATGAGAACAGAAGAGGTGCCAACAACAGTGCCCTCAAACTTGCCCCCCTACACGATGCCACCTCCATCTGCTCCCTAACGATCTCTCCTCCACAGCCCATTTCCTCACCATCGCGATATTCGCCACCCAGTAGTAATTTATTAAATTCGGCAACGCCAGCCACCCCCTCCCACCCCGCCTTACTCTCGCCCCGAGAACACCCACCTCACCCATAGGATGGGGTCTTCCCTGCCCACACTAATCCCCAAAATATCCCATTAACTTTCCTAAAAATGGACTTGGGGACAAAGATGGGACACAAAGAAGAACCTAGGCAGCAGCATCATTTTCACCACTACGCCCGCCAGCCAGTGATAGCGGCAACAATTCCCACCTCTTAAAATCCGCCATCATTCCTTCTACCAATCATGCCAAGTTCAATTTATGTAACTGGGCCCAGCACCGTGCCATCTGGATTCGCCCCCACCACCCTGAATGGCAACTTCCCTAATCTCTTCTCTTGCCCTCTGGCATCGATCGAGAACACCTCGCTCTTACCCATGTTCAATTTATACTTGAAAAAACAGCCAAAGCCCCCAAAATCTTCATAATCTCTCCAACGCTGCTCCCCGGGACCGAGATTTATAACAACAAATCATCAGTGTATACCAAAACCCTATGCTTGGCATCACCCTCACCCGCTCAATTCCTTTCCAATTCCTTGATGCCCTAAGCGCCATTGCGAACATATCTATTGCCAATGCAAAACGCAACAGGGAGATTGAGCATCCGTCTCGTCCCACGTTGTAGCCCAAATTACCCCGAACTCAACCGGTTCGGCCGTACGCTCGCCACAGGCACCCTGTACAACAGCAATACCCAATCCACAAACCCCTGCCCGAACCGCCCCAGCACTTCGAACAAGTACACCTACTCCACCCGATCAAAAGCTTTCTCCGCATCCATCGCCACCACTACGTCTACCTCCTGCCTCTCGAGGGCATCATAATTACATTAAGTAACATCTGCCCATTTTCTGACGCTTCACAAATCCCGTCGAGTCCTCCGCTATCACCCCCGGCACACAGCCATCAATTCTCGATGCTACCACCTTCGCTAGCTTCGCATCAATGTTCAGAAGCGATTTCAGGCAGTATGAAACACACTGCTCTGGGTCCTTGTCCTTTAAAATCAGGGAGATGGAGCCTGCATCAGTGTAGGCAGAAGTTCCCCCCCCCCCCTCCCTCGACTCGTACGTCCTCACCAGCAGCGCCCCAGCTCCGCACCAAATGTTTTACAAAACTCTACTGGGAACCCATCTGGCCCTGGGGCCTTCCCTGCCTGCATCGCACCCATGCCACCCATCACAGCCCTCAGCCCAATCGGGGCCCCCAGCCCCTGAACCGTCTCCCTCTCAGGAAAATCCAACCCATTCAAGAACTGTCATATTCCCTCCTCCCCTGTCGGGGGCTCCGACTCATACAGCTTCCTGTAGAAGGGCCCATTCACCCTCTTCAGGTCCATCACCACCTTACTCCTCTCTTCCATCACCCTACCAATCTCACTCGTCACTACCTGCTTGTTTCCTCAACTGCACCCTACTCGCCTTCTCCCTGTACTCGTACTCTGCCTCTCTGGCCCTCCGCAATTGCCCCACTGCTTTTCCCGTGGACACTAACCCAAACTTCATCTGGAACCTCTGTCTCTCCCTTAACAACCTCTTCTCCAATGCCACCGAGTAGAATCATAGAATCTCTGCAGTGCAAGGAGGCCATTCAGCCCATCGAGTCTGCATCGACGCTTGGAAAGAGTACCCACCTCGGCCCACGCCACAACCCTATCCCCGTAACCCCACCAAACCCTTTTTTGGAGGGCAATTTAACATAGTCAATCCACCTGATCCACCTGCACATCTTTGGACTATGGGAGGAAACCAGAGCACCAGGAGGAAACCTATGCAGACAATGGGAGAATGTGCAAAGACCACACAGTCACCCGAGGCCAGAATTGAAGCAGCATTGTTAACCACTGTGCCACCGTGCCGCCCCTCCGATCCACCCTAAGAATCTCATCAGCTCTGCTCTCTCCTCCCGCTCCACCCTCTCTCTGTGCGCCCGAATCAAAACAAATTCCCCCCTGACTACCGCCTTGAGTGCCTTTGCGTAGCAGTTGTGACCTTCCCCTTGTCGTTCAATGCCACATATCCCGAATAGCCGCTCTCACCCCCTCATTCACCAATAACCCCACATCTAACCTCCACTATAGCTGTTGGGACCTCTGCCTGAACAACCCACAAATCCACCCAACCAGGCGCGAGGTCATAAATCATATTTGCTGAGTACTCCGTGTCAGCCATCCTCGCCAGCAGCGCCTTGTCCATTGCAAAAAGGTCAATCTGGGAGTACACCAAGTGCACATGGGAGAAGTATGAAAACACCTTCACCCTCAGCCTCCCAAGCCTCCTCGGGCCCGCCCACCCCCCCCCCCACACCCCACCCCACCCCCCCACCCCCCCACACCCCACCCCACCCCCCCCCACCCCCCACCCCCGCCCCCCCACCCACCCCCCCACCCCCCCCACCCCCCCCACCCACCCCCCCACCCCCCCCCACCCCCCCCCACCCCACCCCCCCCCCACCCCCACCCCCACCCCCCCCCACCCCCACCCCCACCCCCCCCCGGGTGGAGGCGGATCACAAAAAGAGTGCACGATCACACAGACTGCTGCAGCTCAATTTGTGTCACAAAGAACAACAGATCATTGTGAGTGTGCCTTGTCCCACAACATTTAAACGCAGCTTTGAAACATTGTCCTTACAAAATATCTACGTTGGAAGAGCTAAATTTGTGATTTGCAGGTGCAAACATCTTCTCGAAGTTTGATGAATGATTACTGCTCAGTACATCTCGTAGAGTGTCCCAAAAGCTCACTACATGTTTGTGGTCGTCACCACTGATGTATATATTGTATATAGAGGATGTCGGTGTAGGTACTTTATGGTAAGGCCCTGTACTACAGGTACGAGGGTAGTTCCCTGCCTGCTGGCTCCGCCCAGTAGGCGGAGTATAAATATGTGTGCTCCTCGTACGGCAGCCATTTCGCCAGCTGCTGTAGGAGGCCACACATCTTGGTGTAATAAAGCCTCAATTGCATCCAAGTCTCGTCTTTGTGTAATTGATCGTGCATCAATTTATTACACTAAGTTTTCAGAAGATGGACCTCCGCATCAAGACGGATCGCCTGCAGCTGCATCCGCAATCAGACAATGCCAAAAAGGACTTTGAACATTGGCTCGCCTGTTTCGAAGCATACATCGGGTCTGCGCCAGACCCAATTCCAGAAGCTCAGAAGATTCAGATCCTTTACACGCGGCTGAGCTCCAACATCTATCCACTAATCCAGGACGCCGACCTACGCAGACGCCATGGCGCTACTGAAGGAAAACTACGCTCAGCGGACTAACACGCTCTACACCAGGCACCTCCTCTCCACTCGTCGTCAACTTCCTGGTGAGTCAGTGTAAGAGTTCTGGCGTGCCCTGATTCCCCTAGTTAGAGACTGTGACTGTCAGGCCGTCTCGACCACGGAACACTCGAACTTGCTCATGAGAGATGCTTTTGTTACAGGGATAGGATCCGATTACATCCGCCAGCGGCTCTTAGAAGGAGCCACGCTTGACCTCTGTGGGCAGTCCAAACACCCCCGACAGCGCTGCCCGGCCCGGAGCGCCTTTTGCAAGGCCTGTGGCAAGAAGGGGCACTTCGCTGTGGTGTGCCAGGCCCGCTCAGTCGCCGCTTTTGTTCCAGCTCTCCCACGTGCGGCCCGTGGGCGCCGCCATCTTGTTCGACCCCCACCACGTGCGGCCCGTGGGCGCCGCCATCTTGTTCGACCCCCACCACGTGCGGCCCGTGGGCGCTGTCATCTTATTCTCCCCAGGGTCATCAGACGCAGCCATCTTGTTTTGCCCACGACACGTGTGGCCCGTGGGCGCCGCCATCTTCCAGGACCCATGCCCCCGGGCACCTCAACTGGCCGCGCGCTGCCCGCAACCGCCGACGGCCAGCCGCGTCTCGCCTCGGTCACGGTTGACCAGTCTTGCCCACACAACCTGGCAACGGCTTCTACCAACGTGAAGATTGATGGGCACGAGATCTCCTGTCTGATGGACTCCGGGAGCACCGAGAGCTTCATTCACCCCAATACGGTAAGGCGCTGCTCCCTCGCGATACACCCCTTTAACCAGAGAATCTCCCTGGCCTCCGGGTCCCACTCCATGGAGATCCGGGGGTACTGCATCGCCACTCTCACTGTCCAGGGCGTGGAGTTCAGCGGCTTCCCCCTTTACGTCCTCCCCAACCTCCGCACTGCCCTGCTACTCGACCTGGACTTCCAGTGCAACCTCCAGAGCCTAACACTGAAATTCGGCGGGCCCCTACCACCGCTTACTGTATGTGGCCTCGCGACCCTAAAGGTCGACCCACCTTCCCTATTTGCAAACTTAACCCCGGATTGCAAACCTGTCGCCACCAGGAGCAGACGATACAGCGCCCAGGACAGGACCTTCATCAGGTCCAAGGTCCAGTGACTGCTTCGGGAAGGCATCATCGAGGCCAGCAACAGCCCCTGGAGAGCCCAAGTGGTAGTTGTGACAACTGGAGAGAAACACAGGATGGTCATGGACTACTGCCAGACCATCAATAGGTACACGCAGCTCGACGCGTACCCCCTCCCACGCATATCTGATATGGTCAATCAGATTGCACAGTAACAGGTCTTCTCAACTGTGGACCTGAAATCCGCCTACCAGCAGCTCCCCATCCGTAAGGCGTACCGCCCATACACTGCCTTCGAGGCCTTTACTACTTTCTTAGGGTTCCCTTTGGCGTCACCAACGGGGTCTCGGTTTTCCAACGGGAAATGGACCGAATGGTTGACCGGTACGGGATGCGGGCCACTTTCCCATACCTGGACCATCTGCGGCCACGACCAGCAGGTCCATGACGCCAACATTGCCAAATTTCTCCACACTGTCACTCTCCTCAACCTAACCTACAACAAGGAGAAGTGCGTGTTCAGCACGAAACGCTTAGCCATCCTTGGCTATGTGGTCCAGAATGGAGTTCTGGGGCCCGATCCCAACCGCATGCGCCCCCTCATGGAACTCCCTCTCCCCCACTGCCCCAAGGCCCTCAAACGATGCCTGGGGTTCTTTTCTTATTACGCCCAGTGGGACCCAAACTATGCGGACAAGGCCCGCCCACTCATTCAATCCACTCTTTTTCCCTGAACGGCTGAGGCTCACCAGGCCTTCAACCGTATCAAGGCCGACATCGCCAAGGCCGCGATGCACGCGGTGGACGAGACGTTACCATTCCTCAAGGGCCTCCCGCCCCTTTGAACGCCTCAGCATGGACTTCAAAGGGCCCCTCCCCTCCACCGACTGTAACAGGTACTTCCTCAGTGTGGTCGATGAATATTCCAGATTCCCCTTAGCCATCCCATGCCCTGACATGCCGTCTGCCACCGTCATCAAAGCCCTCAACAACATCTTCGCTCTGTTCGGCTTCCCCGCCTACATCCACAGCGACAGGGGATCCTCATTCATGAGCGATGAGTTGCGTCAGTTCCTGCTCAACAGGGGTATCGCCTCAAGCAGGACGACCAGCTACAATCCCCGGGGAAATGGGCAGGTGGAGAGGGAGAATGGGACGGTCTGGAGGGACGTCCAGCTGGCCCTACGGTCCAGAAATCTCCCGGCCTCTCGCTGGCAGGAGGTCCACCCCGACACCCTTCACTCCATTGGGTCGCTCCTGTGCACCGCGACCAACGAAACCCCCCATGAACGTCTCTTTGCCTTCCCTAGGAGGTCCACATCCGGGGTGTCGTCCTGCCTGAAGAATTGAGCACAGAGATGAAGACGGTGGAAGAAGAGTTCAGCATCGTGTCGAGCCCGAAATTCATTGAGGTGGGGGCATAAGGATATGAAGCTGAGTACAGCGTGTTCCATATGAGAGAGGGGAAGGTCAGAGGATATGGTGAATACACAGCAAGGGTTGGGATTAGAAACATTAGGATCCGAGGGGCGGGAAGGGGTGGAGGGTCCTGGATGGCCGTTGGTATGATGAGTTGTTGGAGCTTGCGTTCTTTAAAACGTGTTAAGGTGTCAAATGAGATGAAGAATGAAATGAAACTGGGGACAAGGACAGCTTTGAGATAGCATGAGTTGGCACTGCTGGAGAGAGATGTCAAGTGTGTGCATATGGCGGCTCGTGGCGCTGAGTGTGGATCTCAGAATGTGGAGAGAATGCAGTTTGAGGAACATTGTATGTCCTAGAAATGTCCTGCATCTGTATCATTGATGACATAGCTGTTATTGGTAGAACAAAGCAAGAACATGACTATAATCTGCACTTATTGATGCACGTGCCACGTAATGAAGCTTTGGTGCTCAACAGCCTGAAAAATACGACATCAACGTGACGCGGATTAATTTCTTTGTTTCTATTTATTCCAGTGCCAGCATACATCCTAATCCAAGTAAAATAGACGATATTAAAGCCAGGCCAACTTTTCAAGATAAGGATGATCTTCAATGATGTCTTGGTCTCTTTGATTTCCTGTCTCCTTACATATCAAATTTGGTATTTAAAACGTCCTCGCAATGGAACTGTTGAGAAATTATGTGCCTTTCCTATGGCACAAAGACCAATACCACTTTGAAGCGCTTAAACAGTCAATATCAGATGCATCAACATTGCAATTTTTCATCCCAAGGAGACAATAATCCTGGAGGCAGTTGCCTCACAGAAACGTCTAGAAGCATGCATACTGAAAAAGGCAAACCAATTGCATTTGCTTCACAATCTCTGCCATAACATAATCTAACTACTTCAAGTTCAATCAAAAACATTAGCTTTGGTGTTTGGAATCAGGGGCGGGATTCTCCACAATGGGCGCGATGTCCGCTGACCAGCGCCAAAAACGGCGCAAATCAGTCCGGCATCGCGCCGCCCCAAAGGTGCGGAATGCTCCGCATCTTGAGGGGCCGAGCCCTCACCTTGAGGGGCTAGGCCCGCGCCGGAGTGATTTCTGCCCTGCCAGCTGGCGGGAAAGGCCATTGGCGCCCCGCCAGCTGGCACGGAAATTACTTTGCCGTGCAACGCATGCGCGGGATCGTCAGCGGCCGCTCACGGCATCCCCGCACATGCGCAGTAGAGGGGGTCTCTTCCGCCTCCGCCATAGTGAAGACCATGGCGAAGGCGGAAGGAAAAGCGTGCCCCCCATGGCACAGGCCCGCTCGCGGATCGGTGGGCCCCGATCGCAGGCCAGGCCACCGTGGGGGCACCCCCCGGGGCCAGATCACCCCGCGCCCCCCCCAGGACCCCGGAGCCCGCCCGCGCCACCTTGTCCCACCGTTCGAAAGGTGGTTCAATCCACGCCAGCTGCCGTGGGTTGACAGCGGACCGGAGAATCGCTGGGGTGGGTCCGCCGCGATTTCCGCCGACTGGCGCGGCACGATTCCCGCCCCCCGCCGAATCTCCGGTGGCGGAGAATTCGGGACACGGCGGGGACGGGATTCACACCGGCCCCCGGCGATTCTCCGACCCGGTGGGGGGTCGGAGAATCGCGCCCCATATGTTTTTATACCTATGCATTTGACACAAGATTTATGGCAGCGACCAACCACAAATTAGTTGAAATAATCTGGCAAAAAATACTGGACAGTGCCCCGCCAAACTGGTACGTCTCTTGATAGAGATTCAAGGTTATGACTGTGAGAATGGGTACAAGCAAGGCAACTTGATGATCACATTGGATACACTTAGCAGATTATCTATCCCAGTGAAAAGAGAAGATAGATCCTTGACATCAAACTTGAAGATGTCTTCCAAATTCATCTGGTATATTTTGCATAATGTAAATGCCAGCAGCTACACGAAGAAACAGCAAAAGATTCCACATTACAAAACCTGTGGAAAATCCTGTGGAAAATCATCATTGAAGGACAGCCTGATTCAATTCAGCATGTCCCTGAATACGTGAGAACATTTTGGGCTTTACTAGGATGAGCTAGACATCTCCCAGTAAGTCATTTTTCAAGGCAGGCAGGATATCATACTGAAATCTTTGTGAACCAATATTCTTCAACAACTTCATCACTCACACATGGGCATAGATCAGAAGATAAAACGTGCAAGCAGCTGTCTATTGGGGCCAGATATGAACAATGATATTGAAGTCATCATCAAGAAGTATGAGGCATGTCTAGAGCACATACCAATCATCCACTGGTTCCATATGAAGTTCCTGCATCTAAGACAAGGTCCCAAATGCAACCAGGAACAACATCCAAGTATGACAACCCCACAGATCACTGTGAGCAATTAAAGACATTTTCAGATAAGGTTACCACGACAAGACCTGGGTGTACCAGCAGATTATCTCTGTGCTTTAGAGGCTCATAGATTCATCAATTCTATACCCTTAAGTTGCGACAACTAAACATAATCATATATTGTAAATAGTTATACTTCTTTGGAAACGGGGGTGGGGGGGGGGGGGGGGGGGGGGGAGTATCATTAAAAGGAAAAGATGATGTTGTAACATGCCTTTAAAGCAGCATGCCTTGACTAGAAGGGAAGTGTGCCATGAAATTCAGTCTCAATTCACTTCGGCCTGTTAACAGAACACAGCAAACGCAGCTCTGTTGCTGGTGTCTTCAAGCTTTCTACCAATGTGTAAATACTCTCATGTGCTGAGTCTCAATAAATGAATCCACAACATGTTTACCCAATCCTTTATGATAGTTTGGCATCTTTATATCATTATTAAAAACATGACAAAATGCTGCTAACTTTCAGTGAAGGAGGCTTTAAGTAGCCTTGATGGATGACCTGGAGAAACATCGAGTCTGGAAGCTCTGGCTTTGGATTGCACTATCTCGGTATGGGTGACAACAGTCTGGGCTGACTGAGAAATACCAACAGTACAGATGAAGGGGTGGGAGCATGTATACTGCCTTCCTGAGAGGACAACAATTGCTCTATGCAACTGCCATCTTCCCAGAACAGTAATTCTAGTAATCTGCTGGAGGACAGCTTGCTGGATGCTGTAACAACCTGCAAGCTCCTTTGAGCACTGACATCCTCGGATTCAATTGCAGCAGTCTGAGCTTGCATGGCAGCACTTATCCGAAAGAACAAAGCACAAAATTAAGATTGCAGAGAGAAGAGAGGGGTCAGTCACTTGCACCAATTGTTGCATGTAAATCAGAAGAAAGTGTGGGGTGAGGGAGATGTAGAATGTGAAAAATAAGTTTAAGCATGAGGACAATGTCAACACTGATGATTTCAGCACTTCTGCTGCCTACTGCCTCAGCAATGGGCAGCCCAATAATGGCCAGCACCACCTCTGGGTCAGGACAGGCTCTCTTGCAATTAGCTCCAGCTGCCTCCAGTTGGGTGGCGCCCTTCCCTACAATGGAGAGGGAAGTATTGGTGAATGTCACGCAACATGATTGGCTGGTCTGATTGAACAGTTTGTGCAAGGTGTGAGCTTTGGTACATTGCTAAGTATGTGAGGTAAAGCTTATGAGTGTTATATTTGAATCAAGATTAATATGGATTGTTGGCAGGTGAATGTTGGGAATGTTGTGAAATGAGCAGTGTCTGAGGCTGGTGGTTCATTTGGTAGGATATGGGATTTGAATATACATTCACTGAGCTTCACCACTTGTGTGGTCACGCAACTGTTTGCGGCACAGTATCCAAGATTTTGGGGGTTCAGTCCTGGGTTGACCTCCATTGGTAACTGTTCCTACTGCCCTCTCAGCATGGGCCCCCTGTGCTTGGGAGACATTTTCCTCCTTTATTCCTTTTGCACTAAGGCCTCCAGTGCAGTGTTGGAAATCTTTGGAGTATGTTTTATTGTATGTTTTGCCATATTTCTGACTTTTCTACGTCAGATTCAGCTCGCAAAATATTCCTAGTACCTGCTCCAGCCACAATGCACCTCCCCTTTAAAAGGTGCACTTCAAGCAGTGCAGGCTTGCTTTTACCTGCATTAGCCACTCAGGATACTGACCCCTACTCATGTCCCAGCAATCAACATCGCAACTTGCACTGGCTGCACAGTACACTCAGGTAAGGAGTACAGATTTCGCCTTCTGCCTGAGTTGCGACCAACAAGAGTGAGTTAACCGTGCTTTGCGATCCCAGTGTCTGATTTTGGGGGTAGAAAATTTAGACCCCCACTAACACTCACAGCATTTCAATTAAATTGCACAGAAGAACATTTAAAAATGCTGACGTGCTTATCATAGTGTGGCCCCTTTAAGGGGCGATCCTTCGTGGGCCATGTGACCTGCCCGGAGCCTCTGGTGATGGACCACGCAAATCTGAGCCTATCAGGTGCCAGGGTGTGGTCCTGAGTAGCTAGCTATCATCAGGGTAAGCCTGGAAGTTGAGGGAAACAGTCTTGTCTAGATCTATAATATAAAGTTTTTCCTTTGTTAATAAATCACCATTGTGATTTAATACTACCTCATCGTATTATCTTACACTGCAACAATGCTGAAAATAGGTTGTTGAATTAATTCAGTTTTCCAACTGGTAATATATAAAATAGGTCAGCTATCCAACAGGAAACCTGTGTTAAGATATGAGTCTGGAAGGCCAGGTTCTCTTATCAAGAATCCTGACAATTGTTTCAATTTAACATGAGGCCATCTTCACAGCCAATAAGAACAGCCGGGAAGTCTCCACTGACGTTAACATTCCGTCATCTGTTAAAGTATTCAGCAAGCGTTTTCTCAATCAGTCATGATTATCCTCAATTGAGCTATCATACAATGTTCTGCCATTAGAAAGTAGGATTTTGAAAAATGTGATTGAACAGTTGCTTAAATTGCAATCAAATACTAAAAGAAAAATTACTATCCGTCCTAACCCAGGGAAAAGAATTTGCTGAAAAAGCTTGACCCTGGATTTCATTTGCCAAATTAACCTGCCTGTCCTCCGTTGTCTGTTCAAGAACAATGGTCATCCATTATTATTTAATTAAAGAGCAAGGTCTTGCAATGTCAGCAACTTACTGCGTCAGATATATACATGTATACTACAGATTCATGCAGGTTGCGTGTGGATGGGTGGGATGCTGGGGGAAGGGTAGCAGTTGGACAGAATTTAGTGCAATATAAATTAGAACAAAACTGCAAACACGATTATTTCAGAAGTGTTTTTTTTTAAACTGACTTAACAAGAAGCAAAAACGTGCAACGGGTAAAATATCAGGCACACACACACACAGATAGAACAGCAAGAAATACATACAGGAGTAGCACCTGATGGCACCTATAAATAAACAGACAAAAAAAGATTCAAACAAATGAAAACCTGATTCCATGAAGATGAGATTAAAATATCCTCAACATCATCTAACCATCGCAAAATGTTACAAATGGAATTGGTTCTGCAGTGCTTGGAGGCTATCAAGGCTGTTCACCTTTCAAATCTCAGGGAACATTTTAAAATGAAACTGAAGCCAATAAATACTGCAGCAGATCTTGTGACAATTTTCATTTCCCCCCCCCCCCAAATAAATATATCTTTTATCTAAAGTCCAAATTATGGGATATGCACATCAGCAACACTCACCTCCTCCACATCATTGTCCAGGGCTACAATTCTTAAAGGTGTCGTTAAATTCCGACTGTCTGAAAGAGTTGTTCCCACTGGAGCAGACTCAACGATGAAGCCCTGGTAGATAGTTTGTTCAAAGTAGGGGGCTTGGTTGTTTTCGTCTAGAACCTCTATGTGCAAATTGGCAAAAGTTGGCAGTGGGTGCCTGTTGTCTTGTTCTGCCTAGTTGAAAAAAAGAAAATCACAACCGATTAGCAATGTGTCGGGACTGACTGGTCAGTAAATTAGTGCGAAAAAGTAGACTAGCCGACAGCTGAGTTTAAAATGTGAATCTCTATAGTCTTTGAAAAGTAAATGATGGTGACAATGTCCTGCAGATTAATGGGGATTTTAGGACAGTATAATTGAGCTGCTGTTCACCCCATAGGAAAACAGGGGGGCAAACATTTTCTGCTACTTTGTTCAAAATCTATTGATTATTTTAAAAAATGTAATCAATTCAATTATAAGTAATCCTGGAGCTTATCCTGCTACATAACCTAACTAATTATACTGAAGTGATTTTGATACCCATAAATTGAGTTAATCCAAAACTCTGCTGTTGGCATCCTAACTCTCACCAAATAGTGCTCAAAAAGAGATGATATTTTGTCAAAGCTTTTCAACTTGCATTCCTCAGGACAATTCGCAAGAATACCAAATGTAAAACAAACAACAATTTATAGTGTATGAGAAGAGAGTGTTGATTGGTTACCAAGCAGACTCTGATTGATAGAGGCGTTGTCATGGAGAATGCACCATCCCCACCGACTGGTACATTCTCTGTGGCAACGGCTCTATCAATCAGAGTCCACTTGCCACTCTTCTCATACAGAGTAAATTGTTGTTCGCATTACATTTGCCCTGATGAGTGCAAGGCGAAAAGCTTAGACAAGAAAAATCTTATTTTTTCAGCAATGCTCACATCAAGTCCTGTGCACCTGCCATTTCTGTGCTGGCTGGCTACAGTGATTCAATTTTTACCAAGACAAACGGAGCTGTAGTTTAACATATCTCATTCAACATATGTTATCTCAAAAAGTACAGCACTCTTCAGTGTGCATTGAAGTGTCAGTCTCGATAATATGTTCATGGGCGTCATTCTCCGACCCCCCAGCGGGTCGGAGAATGGCTGTTGGCCGCCGTGAATCCCGCCCCCGCCGAAGTCTCCGGTACCGGAGATTGGGCGGGGGCGGGAATCGGGCCGCGCCGGTTGGCGGGACCCCCTGCTCAATTCTCCGGTCCGGATGGGCCGAAGTCCCGCCCAGAAATTGCCTGTCCCGCCGGCGTAAATCTAAGCTGGTATTTACCGGCGGGACCAGGCGGCGTGGGAGGGCTCCGGGGTCCTGGGGGGGGCGGGGTGCGGGGCGATCTGACCCCGGGGGGTGCCCCCACGGTGGCCTGGCCCGCGATCAGAGCCCACCGATCCGCCGGCGGGCCTGTGCCGTGGGGGCACTCTTTCCCTTCCGCCTCCGCCACGGCCTCCACCATGGCGGAGGCGGAAGAGACTCTCCCCACTGCGCATGCGCGGGAAACTGTCGGCAGCCGCTGACGCTCCCGCGCATGCGCCGCATTCCCGCGCCAGCTGGCGGGGCACCAAATGCCATTTCCGCCAGCTGGCGGGGCAACAAACGCCATTTCCGCCAGCTGGCGGGGCGGAAATCCCTCCGGCGTCGGCCTAGCCCCTCAATGTTGGGGCTCGGCCCCCAAAGATGCGGAGCATTCCGCACCTTTGGGCCGGCGCGATGCCCGTCTGATTGGCGCTGTTTTTGGCGCCAGTCGGCGGACATCGCGCCGTTGGGGGAGAGTTTCGCCCCATGTCTCTAAAATAGAAGAAATAGAATGACCTCAATGGGCATTGCTGATGCCCTGATTCCTAAATTCTGATCAACTTTACGGAGAGATTTTTCGATACATTAGCACAAAATACATTTTTGTAGCAATTGTGAAAGTTTTCCACAAGTTTCCAAAACATCAGTCAGCCTTGCATCAATAATGTTGTTAACACAAAAACTTCCATTGTTAAATATTGTGAAAAACCATTTGTAAATGCAGGAAGCATCGTCTCTGCAATGGTTCTATATTTTGCATTCAGTTCACACCGAACATTACCATTTCTATTTCTGTCCTGAATCTCCGTGGAGGACTTTCCTGTTGTGACGGAAGTTTGGAATGCATACATTACAAAATATTCATTTAGAATGATAAAATTCTCTAACAGATGTCCCAGTAGCCACAGCACTAGATCTCAGTTTCAGCAATTATTCAATTTCAGCTACTCCCATTGAATACATGCAATCAGCCTTGAACAGTCTGCTAATTAGAGCATTACATGACCGTGGCATATTTCACTTTAGAGGAGAGCAGGAGAAGAAAAACAAAACAACACAACAGGAAGTTTTATATTATCAGAGTCCAACATAAATTGCCCCACAGTAATATTCAAAGGAGAGCAGAGTTCTCCTGGTCCCCTTACCATCATGCTTCCCAAAGTGAAGAAAACACAAATATGCTACCTGGTTATTAATTTTGAATCTCCAAGACATTACTTGTGCACCAACTGGCAGGTGCATTTGCCTGAATGATAGTAGTGACTATTCTTCAATAAGGTAAATTAGTTGGCTGTGAAGCATTTCGGAATCCCTGCAAATGTCAAATGTACCATATCATCACAAATTAGTTCTTTCGTCATCCTGTGCCATAGTATAATACAGGTGAAAGACTGTGATGAAGCTTTCACCTCAGGTTGTCTTACTTGTCTAATAAGAGATGCTACGTGGAGCAATGTGGAAAAATAATATTTTAAAAATTATTTTTGATGAAAGTCCTTTCCTTAATCTATTGTACTCTATCAGGCCTCTTGCATCATTTTTAGTCATGGTCCAAACCCTGCTGCAACAGGATGTTCATCCTTTTATTCAGGAACTTTCAAGCCTGCCGTGATACAGTACAGATCCAATATGATCACACCTCAGAAGGCCCATAGTCTCAGAAGTGAAGAAAGAAATCCAACCCTCAGAGTCTCAGAAGCTTAAAAATTAAGGGCAACACAACTGGTCAAAACATTCCAGAAAATGCAGTGGAGCAGAATTGTCCCAAGTCTGAAGACTAAGGTGTAAACCTTGTCCCAAATTTTGGGGATGGACCTCTTTTCCAAAGTAAGGGCAGCTGCAAAGTTGCTAAGATTTTTCCAAATGCAGACAAAATTCCATGGAACAGTTGATGAGGTTGGGGAGGACAGGCAGAAGACCTGACTGCTCCTCCACTGCCCTGCCCGATTCACCTCCCCACCACCCCCTCCACTCAGCTACAAAATCGCCCATCTCCCCACTTCCCATTTCCCTGACCCAATTGTACTCTCCCAGGACATGGGGAGATAAAAACCCAACACACACTCCACCACAGCCAGAAGAGCCAATTCACATGGCACAGAAGCAAAATGGATCCTATCTATGGGCGCGATCGAACGGCCTTGTCGTGCCTGACTCATTGATGCGACAAAGCCATTCAATCTCGCGAGGGGCCTCTCGTGGGATTTGCAATGCTTGGAAAGATTTACATATTTAAGTGAGCCATTAGGCTCAGTTAAATGTGTCCCCATCTGATTCTCCCGGTAATGAACGCCCGCGCCTGGGAGACCTCAACATGGTGGCATCTAGCACTTGTCCACACAAACGCGGACCAGGAATAACATCCACCTGGGGGAGGGGGAGTCTTCCAGGCCATCGGAATTGAGCTTGTCAGTACGGGGCGTTCCAACCAAGGCCAGGAAAAAAGAGCTCCGTTTGATAGTGTTGTTGACCTCACCGCTGCAGGCGTCAAGAAACACCCTTTCATACGCGCCAAAAATGGGACTCTTTTTTTGGGCAATAAATTTCACCCTGTGTACATATATTCCTCTGCCAAATGCAATTTTGACAAGGACAATAGTTGGTTAAGAAATAAGATTGTGCTTAGATGAATGTTAGAAAACACCAAAGTTTCTTTGATCTTTCTACTGCCTTATTTTCAGCAAGAATGGGGGCAGTAGCTAGAACAGCAGCAAGTCATTTTTGATTTGGTCAATGCTGTAAATGGGTAAAAGTCTCATTAGAGAGTACAAACCAGGGTACAATGAAGTGGGTAAGCTCCTAATATTAACTGGCTTTCGGACAGCATGTGTATGTTGAAAGGAAGATGCAATGCTGGACCAAACAAACCCGCTAGTCCTGAGTGGGAGAGGCCTGAAACAGCCAGTTAAAATGTGATTTAGAGGGGTATTTGCAATTAGCACTTTGCAGGAACATTTTGGGAGGGCAAGTTTGATTGCATTACTTTCTTAGGTTTTGATAAACCCTAAATGATTTGATGTTGACCCATCTTGATGGCAGGGATTAAACTTTATTTAGCACATGTAAGACTTGATGCAATACAGCATTTGAACCACAGTTCTCAGCACACAATATAGAATGATAATCCCCTTATGCCCTGGGTAGATGTTTCAATGACAGGAAGAGATTTATGCCCTCAGGCCTATGCCCTTGGCTCTTGTCCCCTGAGCCTCTCTTGACTGTATCCTCTGGCCTCTACTGACTCAGTCCTCTGAGTGTCACTCTTCCTGAAGTTGTCTACACTTTCTCTCTGCTTGTATCCCCCTTTTATACCTCTTTTTATGATTCAAAACACTACTTGTGGTTGAAGCAATCCTTGACTTATATCCATTATGTTACTGTCCAATTACAGAAAAGTAAGCACACAATGTTACTGTCACAATGCTCAGATTTTGATAATTTATTTTGAATGTTGTTACCATCATCACTGCGGTTAGTGTAGCACAAGGGAACACATTTCCCCTCTGACGATTGGGCTCTCTTGATTACACTGAAAATTGATTTGTTTACTTGCCTATTCATTGTCAAGTTGGGAAACTTCTTTTAAAAGGATGTTTTAAAAGAAGCCATGTTTTTGTGCCAGAAAGGCAAGGTGGATGGATTTGGAACCACAACCTCCCTAGGAAGGCCCAAGGTGGCAACAGAGGTGGGTTGATGGCTAAACCAGCAGGTTAGAATACCCTCCTCTATTTACTGAAACATTGGCCCAGATTTAACAATGAATGTAAGGCCCTCAAACACTCACCATTCACTCTTCGAACCCACCACCTATCTCCCATGTCCACTCATATTCTCCATGCCACCTCTATGCCCCCTCAATGCACCCATGTTTCTGTATCTTCCCCAAACCACTTCTGTGCCCCCAATTCCATTTCCATGCCCTGTCATATCCCATGCACCTTAATATTCCTATGTTCCCTTCATGCTCCTCCATGTATCCCCAATATCCACTCAACCAAAATCCATTGCTGGCAGATTACAGCAGCCATGTAGAGGTGAAAAAAACATTGAACAATCTAATACTAAGACTCTAATACTCTTATATACTTAATACTGAAAAAGCTAGGGCGGCATGTGGCACAATGGTTAGCATTGGGACTACGGCGCTGAGGACCCGTGTTCCGTGAATCCCAGCCCTGGGTCACTGTCCGTGTAGAGTTTGCACATTCTCCCCATGTCTGCGTAGGTTTCACCCCCACAATCCAAAGATGTGCAGGTTAGGTGGATTGGCCTGGCTAAATTGCCCCTTAATTGGAAAAAAAATAATTGGGTACTCCAAATTTATATTGAAATAAATACTGAAAAAGCTCTAATTCATGAAATTCATTCAAAAATGTAAATCGCCTCAAGTGGTTCGTATGTTGTAGTAACAAACATCTATTTCACTACCCACACTGAAGATAACTAATAACTAATCCTTTAATACTTAGTTAAACTGCAAATCAACATGTCTGTGCAGTCCTGTGCAGAGATAAGTGATTTTGGATATTTTGAAACTCAGCTAAGCATTCATAATAGGCTTAGCTATAAATAACAAACCTTAGGAAACCTTTGGAAATGTAAACAGTGGAATTTATTGAAATTGCAAAAACAGATGGATAATGGTTTATTCTAAGCTACACCAGCAGATGGCCTGACATTCAATGTACTCCAGAGGAGGGTGTCTGTTTTCTTTTCCACACGTGAAAGCTGCAGAGTGTTGTATTTTAATTTTAAAGTACATGGAATTAAATAACTTCAGATCATGATACTTAAACAGATATTAACTCCTTCCTTCACATGTGTTTTTGCTGCTCCATAAAATTGTAGTTCCCACACTACTAATGCGATTGGAGCAATGAAAGTTTGGTGCCTTTGTACTCAGGAGCGAAATCAAATGGCTCTGCTGAATTTGAGTTTCCGACCTGTGCAATGCATGTCTTTAGCCCCACTCTCCTCCCCACCCCAAGGATCAGTTTGAAATGGAACCTGGATTTCCACATCCAGGTCAATATTTCCCTCACAAGTATGCAACACTTGTTGCATGACATGTCTCAATTATTCATGTGCAGCATCCTAAAATTTCAAACGCCACTGCTAAAATGACAAGTTTGTTTTAAGTAAAAAAAGAACTTGCATTTTACCTAGTGCCTTTGATGATTGCAGCACATCTTAAAGCAGCCATTCAAATACCTCCAAACCAATTATTCATATAATGTAGTGGGTGCTGCAACCATTTTGCATGCAGCAAGCTCCCATAAACAACAGAAAAATCATTTGTTTAACAATGTTGGCACAGGGACAGATGTTGGCCAAGGCACGGGAGATAATTCCTCTTAACTTCTTCAAATGAGGGCATGGGATCTTTTACATCTACATCAGAGAACAAGCAGAATGAAGTGCAAGCTTCCTTAAAATACACATCAGAGCCAAGAGCCAGTTCACCGCCCTAAATAGCAAGTTGCCTGTCAAGACAGTGTTATACCCATTGCATGTCAAACTTTGTTAATGTGTGAAGTTAAAATTAGATTGCAGCTAACAGTTTAATGAGTGAATTCAAGCCAATTTTCAATTACAGTGGGTCCAAATTAACTTCATAAACAAATGTGATTTGGATTGAAATGCACAACATGTCTACAGATTTCGCGAAAACAAGCAGCATCACAAAGTATTTTGTGTAATGGAATGTCACAAGTACACTTAAGCATCTTAAGAGTATAATGCAATGTTAACCCATGTGGCACAATATCTACCGTGTCTCATAAATTGAATGGAATGCTGGCATATATTTTAAAAATAATTAATGCTGGATAATATAATTGAACAATACATGTAAAAAAGAGAAAAATGTAAAAGACTACTTTGGTTAGAGATGAGTGAAGAGGAAATAGGAATATCATTATTGATTGGCCAAGATTACTAACTAACCTGACCACAAGCTGTAAAAGAATATGGCTGATGAGCTGAAACAATGAGTCAGATTTGTTGATCGGTCTAGCATTGAAACAGCAGCTGTCTAAAAGTTAATTAAATCCATTGGTTCAGCTATCTGCAGAATTAGTTAATTAATGAACATGTATGCTTGCATTGCGAGCCATCTTCAAACTGATTATTTTCCTATTTATGTTTTCATTTAAACCATGAGACAACACCAATGCCGATCCAGCTGTTTTAAAGAATTATCAACGACTACATTATTTTCAGCTGTATAACATCAACATTTGTTTGATTATATAGAAGATAAAATGATCAGCATCTTGTTTAATTGAAACCTAATGAGATGACAAAGGTAAACCAATTTGGATTATGGTTCTTCCTATTATTTACCTTGACATCGTCTTAGTTTCCCATCATACCTTCTCTGAAACCCAACCTTCATCAACAGTTTTCCAATTATTGTGGTTTCTTCTTCACCAAAGCTTTTTGTCTGCTGTGCAGAGTAACCTTTCACCACCCCTATTCATCTGGAAATGTCTGTTCTTATTCATTCTCCCCTTCTCAAGATGACGGGGATCTTCTAAACTCTAGAGAGTAAAGGCCTAAACTATTCAATCTCTCCTCATATGACAAACCCCTCATCTCTGGAATCAATGTAGTGAACCTCCTCTGAACTGCCTCCAATGCCACTACATCTTTCCTCAAATAAGGGGACAAAATCTGTGCAAAATACTCCAGGTGCGGTCTTACCAATTGCTTGTATAGTTCGAACAACACTTCCTTACCTTCATACTCAATTCCTTTTACTATAAATGTCAACATTGCTTTCCTTATTATCTGCTACACCTGCATGCTCGTATTCTGTGACTTATGCACAAGGACACCGAGATCCCTCTGCATCGGAGCACCCCAAAGTCTCTCCCCATTTAGATAATAAGTTGCCTTTCCATTTCTTCGACCAAAATGGATGACCTCACATTTATCCACTTTAAACTACATGTGACACAATTTGGCCCACTCCCCTAACCTATCAATATCCATTTGTAAGGTTCTTATTTCTTCATTGCAACTTATTGTCCCACATATTTCTGTGTCATCTGCAAATTTGGCTACTGATCCCTTCTATCCCTGCAGCCAAGTCGTTAATATAGATTGTGAATAGCTGGGGCCCAAGAACCGAACCCTGTGGCACCCCACTAGTTACATCTTGCCATCCAGAAAAAGAGCCATTTATCCCGACTCACTGTTTCCTGTTAACTATCCAAGTTAATAAATTACCCCTAATCCCATGCGATCTCACCTCGTGAATCACCCTTCTGTGCGGCACTTTATCAAATGGCATCACATCCAATGGATTATCATTTACCTTTTCTGCTGTCCATGACATGATCCAAGAACCAATCATAGCTTTCCTTCACTTTCCCTCTCTCCATCCTGGATGATTTCTAAAAATGCTCTTGGGAAGTTAGTGTCGCTCGCAAGGCCAGTATTCATTGCCCATCCCCAATTGCCCCTGAGCAGTTGCAGGTGAGCTGCCGACAACTGAATGGCTTCTTAGACCATTTCAGAGAGCAGTTAAGCATCATTACTGTGGATCTGGAGTCAGGCCAGGTAAGGGTGACAGATTTCCACACCTGAATGGCCTTATAACAACCAGTAGTTTCATGATCATTATTGATTTTATTCCAGATCAGTTAACTGAAGTTGTATTTCTCCAGATGGCATGAAGGGATTTGAACTCCTGTTTCTGAAGCATCAGTCGTGTTATTCACCCAGGGGTAACATGGACTGCAACACGATGCAGTGAAATGATCAAGCATACACCAAACGTAGGCGTTGGTTCAATAAGATTTATTAAACTTCAGTAACGAAGCACACAGCTGCCTGTGGGTTGACACTCTACTACTCTAAGTAAACTAACATTAACTATCTAGACCAGGCTAGTTCTGATCCACGTGTAGAAGGTGTTGAATGATTTGTACACACTAACTGTCACTACAGTTGTCACCAGTTGAAGGAGGCAGAGTGCTGATGCCTCGTGTGTTTTATAGTTGGAAGCCCCCCCTCTGGTGTTGTGTGGTGATTGGTCGTGTTCTGTTCTGGATGTTGATTGGCTCACCTGGGTGTCTGTCACTGCCTGCTTTTACCTCATGATGTGCACGGGTGCATATTATGACAAAGGCCTCTGGATTACGAGCGCAGAGCTCATTGCCAGTCTGCCACCAGCCACAAACATTGGGCCCCCTAGCGAGCTTGTTTAGCCGCATGTTTCCCAGCGCTTGCAGTGCTGGGAAACACATGGCTATTCAAAACAACTCGCATTGAATAAGGGGCCTGACGGGGAACGTGCAGCCGTGGCCGTTTTGTACAGTGGGGAGCTCTGCTCGCCAGAGTTCCCCATTGTGACGAGCGATCGGCTGCGGGATTCTACACTCCCGTGCCAAAGTGGTCGCGACGTCGTGGTTCACGACGGCGCAAAACGGCCCCGATCCTGACCGATTCAGGCCCAGGATCGGGGCCACGTCATCTACACGCGCCAGGCCTTGTCGCCCGCGTAAAGGCGGCTACCGCATAGATGATGCGGCCAGCGTCGCATAACGGGCGTCATCCGCGCATGCGCGGGTTGGCCGGTTCCAACCCGCGCATGCGTGGTTGCCGTCCTCTCTAAGTCCGCCCCGCAAGAAGATGTCTGACGGATCTTGTGGGACCGCGGAAGGAAGGAGGTCCTCCTTCAGAGAGGATGGCCCGACGATCGGTGGGCACCGATCGCGGGCCACCCCACATTTGAGGTACCCCCCGGTGCAGGATCCCTCCCTCCCCCCCCCCCCCCCCCCCCCGCAGGCCGCCCCCCCCAGCGTTCACGCACCGCTCACGACGGCAGCGACCAGGTGTGGATGGCGCCGGGGGGGAACCCGCCGTTTTGGCCTGGCCGCTCGGCCCATCTGGGCCTGAGAATAGCGGGGGTGCCGGAGAATCGCCATTTTGGGTGTCTCCGGCGATTCTCCGGCCTGCGAAACTCGACCGGGCCGTTCCCGCCGCATGGGAGAATCGCGGGAGAGCGTCGGAACGGTGTCCCGGGAAATTTTGGCGGCCCAGGCGATTCTCCCAACCGGCGCGGGAGTGGAGAATCGCGCCCCGGGACTCCATTTCTAAATGGTGTCCCGATCTCAAAGGCCCCCAAAACAAACCCTGACCTCACCCTCAGCCCAAATGCAGTATAGGAGGGTACCCCCCCACAACACCCAGGTTGGGCAACCCCGGCCTGATTGCGTGCAAACATAGAATGCCAGCTTGGTACCTTGGCAGTGCCAACCTGGCACCCTGGCAGTGCCCCTACCAGCAGGTAGTGCCGCATTGGCACCTGGGCAGTGCCAGGCTGGTGCCCAGGTGTTACCGCCAGAATGCCAGGCTGTCACTACCAGGGTATCATCAGCAGTGCCACCGCACCACCCTACTGTGGGGACCAGTACCAAACAGCACTCACCGAAGGTATCTGAGGCGAAAGGGTTGAATCCCAAAGCTTCATGTACTTTGGGAACCTGTACATTAGAGTGAGGCTTACTGCCGCGCTCTAATGCAGATTTGGTAAAAAGGTGATCCTGCCCATGGTGGGCGGGATTTACATCGCAACATCTCGCGAGATTGCATTGAATCTCACAAGGCCTTGCAAGCTTGGTAAATCCTGGGATAGGTGGATGTCAGGGAAGGGCTGGGCTGGCTGTTGGAGGTGGACATGGGCCAGGATTACCGCTCACTACCCCGGTCCATCGGCACCACCCCCATTTCTCTCCAACCCAGCCCCTGCACCCAGTCTCCACCTCCGCCACCCCATGGATTTGGTGGGAGCATGGGACGGAATGAGCAGCTTGCATGCAGGGATCATCCATGTGGACGGGTGTAAATTACTACTGTGTGAAGGAGTCAGATGTCGTTGAACGACATGGAGCACCAGAGCTCTTCGCGTTGTGGGTCATCATCATCCTCCATCCCATGGACCTGGCCCACAGTTAGTGCCAACCCAGATGTTTTGGAGGATGCAGCAGGCCACGATGATATGGAGACTCTCCTCGCCCTATACTGGAGGGCCTACCCCACACCTCCCAGAGCGGTCCAGGCACCTGAACCTCATGTTCAGGACACTGAAGCACCCCTCAATTTGATCCTGGTCGTGGCATGGACATCGTAGTAAAGGGTCTCCACATTGCTCTGTGGTTTCTGGATAGGCGTCATCAGCCATGACAGCAGTGGGAGGAGTTGGAGGTGGGATGGGTGCATCGATTCGGCCAGTGTCACTCTGCGCAACTACGGGCAACGGTGAGCGGTCAATGGGCTGTGCAGCAAGATGGCTGCCTTGCAGGCCACAGCAATGGTAGTCCTTGCCTGGACACCACCCCGGTCCCAGGGTTCACCCCGATGCCATGGCCCATCTCCTGCTCACCCTCCGTCACCCACTTCTGCACCCCCACAGCCCTGGCATTTCATTTGTCCCTCCGTTCGCCCCCCAGCCAGCCATGCAAGTGGCAGGACCGGCAGTCCACGGTCACGCCTATGGGCACATGTCCTACCTCCTCTCTCCATCAGCAGGCATGGTGCCTGTTTGCTGATTTTTAAAACTACATTTGAAACTCGACATCGGCAATTTCTCCTGGCGGAGGCAGAGCATCGTAGAAGCCCCGGAGAATACTGGGTTGGGCCCCTTAATGATATGCCAACGCCCTTTATTGTATGTGAGGAGTAGAATGCATTGATGTTACTGTTGAGGCACCAGAGCATGGCATTCCGTCAGGCCCCTGCGCCGGCCATGATTTTTGGCTCATGTCCGATTCTCTGCCCAATCGCGTTTCGCGATTCAAGAGTTGCTGTGACGGAGAATCCCATCCATTGACTTTCCTCTTTCATTATTATTGCCACAATATAAATTGCACCAAGTGGCTTTTCTTGCATGAGAAAGTAACCAAAAAAAGGAACAGGTATGAGTTAGAGCAACTTTTTAAATAAATCATGGGATGTGGGTGTCCCTGGAAATACTAGCATTTATTGCTCATCCTTAACTTCCCTTGACAAGGTGGTGACGAGCTGTTGCCTTCAACTGTTGTCATTCTTCTGGTGTAGGTAAACTACAGTTTTGGTAGGTAGCAAATTCCAAGATTTTGACACAGCAATGTTGAAGGAACAGTGCTACAGTTCCAAGCCAGGTTAGTGTGTGACTTAGAGAGTAGTCTGCAGGTGGTGGTGTTTTCATGCACCTGCTGTCCTTGTCCTTCCATGTGACAGAGGTCGAAGTTTGAAAGCTGTTGTTAATGAAGTCTTGCCAAGTTGTGGAGGATGTTATACACTGCAGACATTGCACGCTAAAGTTGGAGGTGTTGTGTTTGGCGTTCGATGTCGAGCAAGGAATCTACCAAACGACTTGAGTCTTGTCCGAACCAGGATTTTTATTGAATCACACGTGATAAGATAGTGATCTGTTTCAGAGGAAGTTATCATGGAGTTTCTTTGTATTCCTCTGGAAAAAAAGGGCAGCACGGTAGCATTGTGGATAGCACAATTGCTTCACAGCTCCAGGGTCTCAGGTTCGGTTCCGGCTTGGGTCACTGTCTGTGCGGAGTCTGCACGTCCTCCCCGTGTGTGCGTGGGTTTCCTCCGGGTGCTCCGGTTTCCTCCCACAATCCAAAGATGTGCAGGTTAGGTTGATTGGCCATGATAAATTGCCCTTAGTGTCCAAAATTGCCCTTAGTGTTGGGTGGGGTTACTGGGTTATAGGGATAGGGTGGAGGTGTTGACCTTGGGTAGGGTGCTCTTTCCGGGAGCCGGTGCAGACTCGATGGGCCGAATGGCCACCTTCTGCACTGTAAATTCTATGATAATCTATGATTAATCTAGGACAAAGGTTCGGCACAACATCGTGGGCCTAAGGGCCTTTTCTGTGCTGTATTTTTCTATGTTCTACACCTAGCACGAATGTCCACTTGTATGTCTTATTACCGTCTGCCTGTGACTGGCTGTGTCACCACTTCTATTGGAGTACCTTGTCACATGACCACTGTCTGTACTGCCACCTGCTGGTTGGAGATCGCACTACCAGCCATCTATGATATTGCTCACAGGCATACATCACAGGAGGGAGCGAATGTTCACGGTTGTGAATGGGGTGTAAAATAAACAGGTTGCTTCATCCATGGTGTCAAGATTATTGAGTGTTAGAATTGCACTCATCAAGGCCAGTGGGAGTCTTCCGTCATATTCCTGATTTGTGCCTCACAGCTGGTGGATAGGTTAAATATAGATCAGGATTCCAAAGCACAATGAAATTTGGTCAAATTCAGAAATGACTCTCGGCTAGTTAGGGAGCTGTTAGACCCTGAGATGTAGGAGCAGAAGTAAGCCATTCACCATTCAATGACCGGTCTGATGTGATAATCCTCAACTCCACTTTCCTGCCTTATCCTGAGAACCCTTAATTCCCTTACTGATAAAAAATCTGTCTATCTCAGCCTCTAATATATCGGATGACCCAGCCTCTACAATCCGCTGCAGTAAAGAATTTCACAGATTAACTACCCTCTGAGAGAATGAATTCCTCCTCAACTCTGTCTTAAATCGATGACCCCTTACTCTGAGTTAATGCCCTCTGGTCCTAGGTTCTCCCACAAGGGAAAACAACCTCTCAGCACCTATCTGTGAAATCTGATAACACAGCCAAAGAGTTACAGAAAGACTTCAACAAGAGTTGTAAGCATACCTATGGTGCATCAAATGTAATGAAAATAACATAATTGATGAAACAATGAAAGATAAATTTTCTCTCTCAATAAATGGAGATGAAACAGTGATGGAAGAGGTTGAAAGAGCTGGGAGTGATAATAGACTCAGTCATTTGGAACAACAATCTGAAAAGAAATCAAAGTGCTAAATTGTATTTGAAAAATCAGTCTGATACCATTCTACACAACTTTGGATAGGCCCCAAATTGAAGACTGGGTACACATTGTTCACTAAATAACAGCAAAAACAAGCAAGACCTACAAGCAGTGATGGTTTGGTTTCAGACAGGCTGAGTTGTCAGTGAAAAAAATGGTCTCTTCAGCTTTGAAAAGAGTGAGAAGGAACCTGGTAGAGATATATGATACAATTTTTAAAAAAGACGAATCTCGGGCACCATTTTAAGTTAAATTACACTGGCAGACCAGGAAATTATAGGTAGAAGCTTGTAAAATTTAGAACTATGCCTTGTAACTCTTCTCTACACTTTCTCCAGAAGCTGAATGTTTCCCTTGTTACCTGAACTGAACACAAAACTAAAGGTGCGGCCTATCCTGTATGCAGTATTTTTTAACAACATATGTCAAAACAGGTTACAGCAAATAAACACCCCGGGAAACATACTTCCCAATAATCAACTATACAGTGTGTACAGATTTGTCCCCTTTTTCACCATCCCCCTCCCCCTATCCCCCTGCGGCGAACAGCTCCTCAAACACGGTCTCAAACTCCCCCTGCTGAGCCCCTTAACACATACTTTATCATCTCTAACCGCAGAAAGTTGTACAGGCCACCCAACCAAGCCGACTGACACTCCAGCAAAATTCGCCGCCGTGCAATCAGAGAGGCGAAGGCCACAACAACGGCTTTCCTCCTCTCCATGAGCTCCGGCTTCTCTGAAACCCCAAATATCGCCACCAAAGTGTCCGGGTCCACCTCCTCCTCCACTATCCTGGCTAAGACCGCGAACACCCCTGCCCAGAATATTCCCAATTTTTCGCAACCCCAAAACATGTGCATGTGATTCGCTGGCCCCGCCCACAACTCTCACACATCTGCTACTCCTTGAAAGAACCCACTCATTCTCGCCCGAGTCATATGCATCCTGTGCACCACCTTAAACTGTATCAGGCTCATCCTTGCACAAGAGGAGGTCCCGTTTACCATTTGCAGTACCCTGCATGTAGTTTGATCACATCTTCCTCTGATTTATATTCTAATCTTCAGTTTATTTATATCTTTCTATTTACTTTGTTGATGATTGCTTTTCATTAGCTGAACATATTAGTGTAAAGTCCATTATGGCAGCTCGGTCTCTTTCAAGTTCATTCATAGTCATTTCAATTAGTCCATATCGTGCCCAGTTACTATCACCTTATGAAGCATAACAACGACTTACTGCAGTCCGGCAACAGTAGAGTCTCTTTGCTAATCATGAGAGTAAAAGCTTCTGCGTGAACATTCTTGATCAGAAATTCCATTGATTATTGGCATCACTGGCAATGCACTGAGCCCCATCTTTACAGTTACAACAACACAATAACTGAATTCCAGCTCAGCTTGTCCTTCAAAATCCTTGGCTTATTTTGGTCTTCAAACTAATATCCAAACTCTCATTTGAAAGCAATTTATTCTTTAAACACAAAAACTAAGATACTTAAAATATTATCTTGACAAAACAGGAACATTTAGGGCGGCACAGTGGTGCAATGGTTAGCACTGCTGCCTCATGGCGCTGAGAACCTGGGATCGATCCCGGCCCCAGGTCACTGTCCGTGTGGCGTTTGCACATTCTCCCTGTGTCTGCATGGGTCTCACCCCCACAACCCAAAGATGTGCAGGGCAGGTGGATTGGCCATGCTAAATTGCCCCTTAATTGGAAAAAAATAATTGTGTATTCTAAATTTATTGAAAAAAAACACAGGAAAATTGAGCTCAAGACCACAACCAGATCAACTATCATCTTATTGAATGGTGGAGCAAGCGCGAACGGCCAAACGGCCGACTCCTGCTCCTGTGCTTCTATGTGGTTCCTATGCTGTTCCTATGTAACACACATTCCACTGATCATTGAAATGACCAGAAAATGAAGAATAACTTAAAAGTGCAAAGTAAAACAATAATGGAAATTGTTTACGTCAAATCTTATGGCAAAATCTGTTTCTATCATTTTTTAAAAATCTCTGTGTAGCTCCAAATCTCTGCTGAGCTGGATAATTTATAGCAGAGTGATAAATATTAATTGCATATTATCTCAACATTATTGTGTATTCAATAGCACACTTCACACAAAACAACAATTAATTTGAATTTACCTTAATAACCAAATCAAATTTCTGATGAAAATCCCTGTTTATTGGCCTTAGGAGATAAAGCTCTGCTGTGATGTTGTTCAGAGAAAAGTACTTAGCATAATCCTCTGGGGTACCTTAAACAAAACAGTACAATTTTCTATGATTAATTTCTTGAAAATGATTGGCATAGCATTTAATACCATCAAACTATTTATTGAGTTAATATACTGAACTGATTGAACAATTTTCAAAACTATGACCCACTGCCTCATAACATAAGCCCAGGCGATAAATCCTGAATATAAAAAGTTACCGACCGACAAGAATGCTGTAGACAATTCCTGGTTGATCACCAGTTGGTTTAATATTTATATCCTGGTCAACAGCTAAAATTCGAGGCGTGACATTCACAGGGTTTATCCTTGCCTGAAAAGAAAAAAAAACAAATTCATTCTTTTTTAAATCTTAAAGTTTAATATTGCTTCTGTCTTTCTGCTGCATTTAACAACCTATTCGTTGATATCCATTTTTATTTCTTTCTGTAGATACATGAGAAAATGATGTCGAACCTTTTATCACTGTTGCTAAATCTTAGGATGGTATTCAAAGGATAATTTGTGGCTCAGCTTTGGCAAAATAGCCTAACAATCATTTTTGTGGCTGACATTTTTAAACCCATCGATAACTACATTAAAAAAAAAATGTATTCATGGGAGGCGGGCATCGTTGGCTGGACCAGCATTTATTGCCCGTCCCTGAGCCCTTCAGCCGTGGGCATTTAAGAGTCCGCCACATTGATGCAGATCTGGGGTCACAAGTAGTCCAGACCAGGTAAGGATAGCAGATATTAATTGAGGTACCCTCAATAATGATGAACATAGAACATAGAAAATACAGCACAGAACAGGCCCTTCGGCCCACGATGTTGTGCCGAACCTTTGTCCTAGATTAATCATAGATTATCATTGAATCTACAGTACAGAAGGAGGCCATTCGGCCCCCTGAGTCTACACCAGCTCTTGGAAAGAGCACCCTACCCAAACTCAACACCTCCACCCAACACCAAGGGCAATTTGGACATTAAGGGCAATTTATCATTGGCCAATTCACCTAACCCGCACATCTTTGGACTGTGGGAGGAAACCGGAGCACCCGGAGGAAACCCACGCAGACACGGGGAGGACGTGCAGACTCCGCACAGACAATGACCCAAGCCGGAATCGAACCTGGGACCATGGATCTGTGAAGCAATTGTGCTATCCACAATGCTACCGTGATGCTTAGAGATTAAACTGTAATGAAGGCTTTATTAGGCTAATAACTATCCTACAGATTTGGACGAGAGCTGACTGCTATACAGACCATGAGGCAGGCCTTTATGTATGGCTCCCAGATGGGCGGAGCCAGAGGCAGAGTCCCCAGGGTTCCAAGCCTGGTCTTAAAGGGGACATCACCTTACATGATGATAAGGCAGTAACCGTTCATCACATTCACCCCCTGTTTAAAAAGGAGTCCGGCGGGGGTGAAGTGCCATCATAGGTCCATCCGCCTCGGCGGCCGGATCGTCCTCCTCGATCTCCTCAGTTCGGGCGGTGGTGCGGCGGGCACGGACGTCCCGGTTGAGGGCACATCCGGGAGCACAGCGGTTGGAGCTTCGGTCTGGGTCGGGGCAGAGGAACTAGGCAGGGCCGGGGATAGCGGAGCCGGCACCGGCGGGGTGTGTAAAGGGGGGGCGCACGGTAGGAGCTCACCAACGGGTGGTAGGGCCGGAAGGGGGTGTGTTGTAGGGAGCGACGGGTCCTACCGGGGAGCGGCGCGGGAAGGGGCGTCTGTGGTGGAGGATCCAGCGGGCGCCAGATCCCGGGGGGAAACCGTATCTTGCCTGCCGTCTGAGTACTCCACGTAGGCGTAACTGAGGTTGGCGTGGAGCAGTCGGACCTTTTCAACAAGGGGGTCCGTTTTATGGCTCCTCGCGTGCCTCCGGAGAAGAACAGGTCCCGGAGCCGTCAGCCAAGGTGGAAGCGAGACCCCGGAGGTAGACTTCCTGGGGAAGAGAAACAATCGCTCATGAGGGGTCTCATTTGTGGCCGTGCAGAGGAGTGACCTAATGGAGTGTAGGGCATCGGGTAGGACCTCCTGCCAGCGGGTGGTTGGGAGATTTCTCGACCGCAGGGCCAGAAGGACAGCCTTCCACACGGTCGCGTTCTCCCTCTCCACCTGCCCGTTTCCCCATGGGTTATAGCTGGTCGTTCTGCTCGAGGCGATGCCTTTGCTGAGCAGATACTGACGCAGTTCATCGCTCATGAACGATGTACCCCGGTCGCTGTGGATATAAGCAGGGAAACCGAACAGGGTGAAGATGCTGTGCAGTGCCTTAATCACCGTGGCTGAGGTCATGTCGGTGCAGGGAATGGCGAATGGGAAACGGGAGAACTCATCGATCACGATGAGGAAATAGGCATAACGGTTGGTGGACGGGAGGGGCCCCTTGAAGTCCACGCTCAGTCGCTCAAAGGGGCCCGAGGCCTTCACGAGCCGAACCTTGTCTGGCCGATAGAAGTGCGGTTTGCACTCAGCACAGACCTGGCAGGCCCTGACCATGGCCTTGACCTCCTTGGTTGAGTAAGATAGGTTGCGGGACTTGATAAAATGGACGAGCCGGGTAACCCCCGGGTGGCAGAGGTCATTGTGGATGGCTTGCAGGCGGTCCTCCTGCGCGTTGGCGCATGTGCCGTGGGACAGGGCATCTGGGGGCTCGTTGAGCTCCCCTGGACGATACTTGATATCGTACGAGTAGGTGGAGAGTTCGATCCTCCACCTCAAAATGTTATGGTTTTTAATTTTGCCCCGTTGCGTGTTATCGAACATATAGGCGACCGACCGTTGGTTGGCGATGAGGGTAAACCTCCTACCGGCGAGGTAGTGTCTCCAGCGCCGCACAGCCTCCACAATGGCTTGTGCCTCCTTTTCGACTGCAGAGTGTCGAATCTCGGAGGCGGTGACGGTTCGGGAGAAGAACGCTACTGGTCTGCCTCCTTGATTGAGGGTAGCAGCCAGGGCGATGTCTGATGCATCGCTCTCTACCTGGAAAGGGATGGTTTCATCCACCGCGTGCATGGCGGCCTTGATGATGTCGGCCTTGATGCGGTTGAAGGCCAATTGAGCCTCAGCCGAGAGGGGAAAAGTGGTGGTCTTTAGGAGTGGGCGGGCTTTGTCCGCATACTTGGGGACCCACTGGGCGTAATAGGAGAAAAGCCCCAAGCACCGTTTGAGGGCCTTGAGGCTGCGGGGGAGAGGGAGTTCCTTAAGGGGGCGCATGCGGTCGGGGTCGGGACCTAGGACCCCGTCTTCCACGACATAGCCGAGGATGGCCAGCCGGGTGGTGTGGAAAACGCATTTGCCCTCGTTATAGGTCAGGTTAAGGGCTCGGGCGGTCTGGAGGAACTTTTTGAGGTTAGCGTCATGGTCCTGCTGATCATGGCCGCAGATGGTGACATTGTCCAAGTACGGGTATGTAGCCCGCAAACCGTACTGGTCCACCACTTGGTCCATCGCTCTTTGAAAGACGGAGACCCCATTTGTGACACCAAAGGGGACCCTGAGGAAGTGGAAGAGCCGGCCGGCTGCTTCGAAGGCAGTATAGGGGCGGTCTTTTGGTCGGATGGGGAGCTGGTGGTAGGCAGATTTGAGGTTGACCGTGGAAAAGACTCGGTATTGGGCGATCCGATTTACCATTTCCGAGATGCGAGGAAGGGGGTACGCATCAAGCTGCGTGAATCGGTTTATGGTCTGGCTATAATCCACAACCATCCGTTTCTTCTCCCCGGACCGGACTACCACCACTTGCGCTCTCCAAGGGCTGTTGCTAGCCTCGATGACCCCCTCTCCCAGTAAACGCTGGACCTCTAACTTGATAAAAGCCATATCTTGGGCACTGTAGCGCCGGCTCCTGGTGGCGACGGGCTTACAGTCGGGAGTGAGGTTAGCGAATAGCGAGGGGGGTGCGACTTTCAGTGTCGCAAGGCAGCACACCGTGAGGGGGGGCAAGGGTCCGCCGAACTTCAGTGTCAGGCTTCGGTGGCTGCACTGGAAATCCAGTCCGAGCAGCAGGGGGGCACAGAGGTGAGGGAGGATATAAAATTTGAAACGGGTGTATTTGGCACCCTGGATCGAGAGATCCGCAATACAGTACCCCGTGATTTGTACCGAGTGGGACCCAGGTGCGAGGGCTATGGTTTGGGATGTGGGATGGGTGCGTAGGGAGCAGCGCCTTACCGTTTCAGGGTGGATAAAGCTCTCCGTGCTCCCGGAGTCGAAGAGGCATGCAGTGTCGTGCCCGTTGACCTGGACCTGCATCATGGAGTTCTGCAGGTGTTTTGGCCAAGTTTGATCGAGGGTGATCGCACCCAGTCGCGGGTAGTCGGAGTCGTAAAATGGCCGCTGCCGTTGGTCGCACGTGTCGGGTCGAGAAGATGGCCGCCGACCAGATGGCCGCTCCCATGATTCGCAAGAGGCTGATGACGCGTCAGAAGAGGACGTGTCGGGTCGGTGCGCAGCAGCATTGCGAGGCCTGGGGGCCTGAGAGCCTGATTTTCGGGCCGGCTGTTCTTTGTTTTTCTGGCCCCTGGGTCTGGCCAGGCAGACCCTCGCAAAGTGCCCTTTCTTCCCACAGTCGCTGCAGATCGCAGAGCGGGCTGGGCAGCGTGGGCGTGGGTGCTGGCCCTGCCCGCAGAAGTAGCAAGGTGTGCCCCCATGGTGAGCGGGTCGCCACGTGGCGCAGGCCTGTAATACGGGCGAGTCTGAGGAAGTCCGGGGGGGGCTGGCAGAGTCCACGGGGTGCATACCCAAGTTCTGTCGGGCCACCTCCAGCGGGGAGGTGAGCGTTAGCGTCTCCTGGAGGTCTTTTGCCCCGTTTTCGAGCAGTCGCTGCCGGATGGAGGTCGAGCGGATGCCGGACACGAAAGAATCTCTGATGTGCAGGTTCATATGGACTTCCCCTGTCACATCCTGATGGTCACAGACCCTGGCCAGCGCGGTGAGTTTCTCAACAAACTCGTCAAGCGATTCCCCCGAGCGCTGCCGGCAGGTAGAGAGCAGATGCCGGGCGTGCACCTCATTGACGGGTTTGACAAACTGCTTGCGGAGCAACTCAATCGCTTCCTCATAAATCGTCGCCTTTTCGAGCGTGGCGGAGATTCTGTGACTCACCCGGGCGTGGAGTAGACGCAGCTTGCATAGCCCCAGGATGGGAGTTTCTGCGGAGTCCAGGTAGGCCTCGAAGCACCGCAGCCAGTATTTAAAAATTTCCTTTGCCTCCGGCGTTCGTGCTTCCAGATTGAGCTTCTCTGGTTTTAGGCCTGCGTCCATCCTGAATCTAGTTTAGCCTAATAAATTGAGGTACCCTCAATAATGATGCTGAGAGATTAAACTGTAAAGAAGGCTTTATTAGGCTAATAACTATCCTACAGATTTGGACGAGAGCTGACTGCTATACAGACCATGAGGCAGGCCTTTATGTATGGCTCCCAGATGGGCGGAGCCAGAGGCGGAGTCCCCAGGGTTCCAAGCCTGGTCTTAAAGGGGACATCACCTTACATGATGATAAGGCAGTAACCGTTCATCACATTAATAAACCAGATGGTTTGCAGATATTAATAAATCAGATGTGTTTTTACGACAATTGATGGTGGTGTCAGAGTCATCGTTAGACTTTGAATTCCATCATTAGACTTTTCTCACCATTTGCAATAATGGGATTCGAACCTGGGTTCCCAGAGCATTACCCTGGGTCTCTGGATTACTAGTCCAATGGCAATACCATTGCATCACCGCCTCTCCTGGAAAATATGCTGGAAAATATTCTTCATTTTGAATATCAAAACAGATATAACTAAATTGGTGTAGTAGTCTCCCCCTCCGTGGATATTTTATAACTATCTTCCAATGTTAAATCTGGTACCAATCACATTCCCACCCCCTCCCCCACAGAGTACCCCATGCAACTCATGTAAATGTCATTATATTTCCGAATGTGTGTGTATATTTTGGGAGGGAAATTGCTGCAAATGATCCAATCTTACTCCACACATCAAATATTTACTCGGTCTCAAATTCTGAGATGACAACATTAAAACCTTCTTGCACATACATTGTGTGGTGTAATGGTTAGCGTCCCTGCCACTGAGCATAAACTCTGGATCTGATGACCAAGAAAGGTACGTTCAAAACATAGCCAAACAGGTTGAGTATCAACCTGCAAGTTCCAGCATGTGCCAACGATGGATGGTGAAAGCAGGCGAGATTCCTGGACTGCCATGTGATGTAACGAAAGTTGGAGCTGCTATCATCACAATACATAGCCCCAGACATAACATGCATGTAACTGTGCATGTTGCCACAGCACCTCGGACTCCCTGAGTGAACTGTAACACTTCAGCACCACATATATAGTATCTATAACTCGAAATCAACTTGCATCAGTCTGGTGCCAAAGAAGGAACTATTTGGCTAGAATTCTCCGTCCGTTCGCTGGCGGTGGGATTCTCTGGTCCTGCCGGCAGCGCAGCCGCGCTGCAGATTTCCTGGAGGCACGGGGTGGCTTCAATGGGAATACCCATCGATAGCGGCAGGAATAGAAATCCCACCGCCAGTGAATGGCGCACTGGGGGCCGGAGAATCCCGTCCCTAATGTTAGACATTGTCTTCTGTGTTTTTCAAGTGTGGCTTGGTTGAGTACTGTCAGTAGTCTGCCTGTTCCACGTCTAGGGCGTGCTATTTGAAATGATCTGCCAGCCGTTGGGACATTCGTACAACTCAAGTGATTATCTTTCAAGTTTCTTTCCTTCATATTGAAACATTACAAATGTCGCACATCTATTTAAGAAAGGTGATTGAGGAAAACAGTCAAGAAGCTCAACACCATCTGTGACAAAACAATCGGCTTGTTTGGCACGCCATTCATCATCCTAAATATTCAATCCCTCCATTGCTGATGCAGCAGTGTGTACCATTTAAAAGATTCACTGCAGCAACTTTCCAAGGCTCCTGCAACAGCCAGCTTCAAACCAGTGACCTCGATCATCGAAGTGAACATGGACAGACGGCTCATGGGACCACCACCACCTTTTAGTTCCTCTCCAAGTCATCCTGTCTTATAAATATACAACTGTTCATTCACCAACATTGGATTGAAATCCTCATACTCCCTACCTACCAGTACTGTGAGAGTATGTTTGCCACCTGGTCTGCAAAGATTCAAGAAAATGGCTCACTTCTATTTCCCCAGGGCTCTGTAGGTTGACAATATAAGGCACTGGGTCAGTTCTTGCAATAATCCTCTTGGGTACCTGTTATGAGCCAGGGCTTACAAACTCCAAAGTGTACTATGAAGTTCACCTGACATATAATGTTTATGTTGAATTTGGCTAGGATGAGCACAAGGGCCTTCACTGAGGCACTTTTATCAAAAAAAGTTTATTATAAGAATGTAGTTAATATATATAAAAGACAGCAAGAATTTGTTATCAACTACAAACATAAAGAAAACACAACAGCTAAAGTAATCTATGGATATAACTCTTTAAAAATCCCCCTTAGTAGCTGTTCCAATTCGATACAAAATCCAATAAATAAAATCCCCTTTCAGGGGCGTGGGCCAGGACACTAATCTCACTTGAATGGGACTGGCCTTTTCCCCGAGATCCAGCCTTCAACCAGCAGATTCAAAATTCCTTTCGGAAAGGAATTCTATCTTTAAAATTATCACAGCAGTTTGCCACACCCAATGAGCTTTTTGGGGCGGGATTCTTCCCTACCCAGCGGGGCGGGGGGGGGTCCCGGCGCGATGGAGTGGCGGGAACCACTCCGGCGTCAGGCCACCCCAAAGGTGCGGATGTCTCCGCACCTTTAAGGGCCAAGCCCTCACCTTGAGGGTCTAGGCCCGCTCCGGAGTGGTTTCCGCTCCACCGGCTGGCGTGGAAGGCCTTTGGCGCCATGCCAGACAGGGCCGAAACAACTTCGCTGGCCTGCATAAGTCCACGCATGCGCGGGAGCGTCTGCTGACGTCATCCCCGCGCATGCGCAGGGGAGGGGGTCTCTTCCGCCTCCGCCATGGTGAAGACCATGAAGAAGGCGGAAGAAAAAGAGTGCCCCCACGGCATAGGCCCGCCCGCGGATCGGTGGGCCCCGATCACGGGCCAGGTCACGGTGGGGGTAGCCCCCCCGGGGCCAGATCGCCCCGCGCCCCCCCCAGGACCCCGGAGCCCGCCTGCTCCCGCCGGTAAGGTAGGTGGTTTAATACACGCCGGCGGGAGAGGGTTGACAGCGGCGGGACTTCGGCCCATCGCGGGCTGGAGAATCGCCGGGGGTGGGCCCGCCGACCGGCGCGACGTGATTCCCGCCCCCGCCAAATTTCTGGTGGCGGAGAATTCGGGACTCATGCCAGCCCCTGGCGATTCTCCGACCTGGCGGGGGGTCGGAGAATCCCGCCCCAGTTCCCTGGAACAGCTTTAAAATAAAAACATGGAAACACTGCTTCCCTTCTGCAGTCCAAAGCAAAAAACCGAAACTGAAACCAAAAAATCTAAACCACCTCTCACCTGACAGCCAGATCCCAGCTCCACCAACAAATGACATCACTGAAGCCATGCTACGAGGTATTTGGTAAGACCAAACCTTTCTTAAATGGACACTCAAATGACAGCACCCAAGCTGGTGCCCCTCCGAAATTCCGGACGACAACAAAATCAACCTCTTCAAATGTCTCCCTTTGCTGAGGCATGGTTCTCCTTCTGTGGGGCTTGCTTAGCTTCCACTCTCCCTGTCAAATTCGGGAAAACGAGGTCAAGGTGGGTTATAAGGCTTCTACTTCTCAACAACTTTGCCAGCGTAACCCCAATGGTAGCATGTGGGGTTGTGCTGTATGAAAATTGGCCAAGTGGAGTGGCAATGGTCTGTTAGACTGCTTCCTCATTGAGGCATTAATAATCTTTTATTAGTGTCACAAGTAGACTTACATTAACACAGCACTGAAGTTACTGTGAAAATCCCCCAGTCACCACACTCCGGCGCATGTTCGGGTACACTGAGGGGGGCTTCAGAAGTTCCAATTCACCTAACAAGCACGCTTTTCAGGGCTTGTGGGAGGAAACTGGAGCACCCAGTGGAAACCCATGCAGACACGGGTAGAACGTGCAAACTCCGCACAGACAGTGACCCAAGCGGGAATTGAATCCGAGAGCCTGGTGCTGGGAAACAACAGTGCCAACCACTATACTACCGTGAAGGTTTGGACTGCTCTTTCCGCCAGCCCATTGGAAACGGGGTGGTAGGGGCCGTACATATGTGGTGGATACTGTTAGATGTGAGAAAGAGGTGAAACTCCTCGCTGTGAAAGAGGTGCCATTACGAGAAACAATCGTCTCAGGGATGCCATGTGTTGTGAAAATCTGTCGCAGCTTGTCGACAGTGACTAATTAAGTCATTGAACTCATGACTTGGATGTCCAACCGTTTTGAGTGGGCATCCACAACGATTAAAAACATCATTCCCATAAGAGGGCCAGCAAAACTAATGTGGAGCCTTGTCCAAGGGTGGCCAAGCCACTACTAAGCGTGTAGTTTAGATGCAGATGTAAGTGTTTGCTATGTTTGGCAAGTTTGCAACAGCTGACTACACCCTCTATTTCTTTATCAATCCTTGGCCACCAAATGTAGTTCCCAGCAACCATTTTCATCTTGGTCTGGCCAGGATGTGTGTTGTGTAACCCGTGGAGAAGTGGCTATCACCCAGGGGGTGGCACTACCACTTTGCACCTTCACAAAGAACACTGTCTTCACAGCTAATTTCATCCCTGTGCAGTACGTTGGGCCAGACTTTAGTGCCATTCTTTTGATAAAACCGGGTCCCTGTCAGTCTATGTCTTAATATGAGTCGACAAAATGGATAGAGTGTGTGAAAATGGAAGCCGGCTTAGAGAATCACATCCTTTCTGCATTCTTTGTCTGTGTTGAAAAGTGGAACTATTCGCAGCCAACAGTAATGCCCATCATTGTACTCTGTCCAATGTGATCAGCGGCGCCAGTTTAACCTCATGGAAAAGCCAAGTAACGGCTTATGGTCCGAGACAATGACAAAGTGGCAGCCATAAACACACAGGTGGAATTTCTTGATGACACATATGACTGCCAAACTGTCTTTATCCATCTTGGAAGCAAAAGGCAACAGGTTGCTCCACGCCATCTTCCATCTTATGAGAAAGTACAGCCCCTATGCCGTAAGGCGACACATCACACGTCATGATTATGGGTTTGCCTGTTTCACTTCATTGGTGCTGATATGACATGGGTGTTGACGTATGTCCATTATCTTCAGGGCCTCTGCAATATAGGTGGTTAAAGTGGCTGTTGTACTCCTCAGCCTCAAGGGTTGCAGCCTCCCTGTAGATACTTATGTGCCTGTTTTAATACCACCGTGGCAGAGGCACCTTTATCGACCTCCATATTCGATAGGCAGCCGTTAACAATCAGGACAATTTCGATGGTGGTGGGGGGGGTTGAAAAATATTCCTCTTGTGACGGGTCCAATTTATTCTCATAGCCGATGTGGTAGCACAAGGTAATATGATGAGGCAGAGTTACATCGCACAGTGATTTATTAACAAACTCACAAACTATATCTACACATAAGCACACACTACCACAGGTCTAGTCCCACTACTGCAGGGCTTAGTCTGATGATTTCCCCCTACCCGGGTCCACACCCTGGCCCCGATAGGCCCAGATTCACACAGTCCATCTCCATGGGTCACTCTGCCCGTGAAGGATCATGCTTTTAAGGGGACAAGCCATCACAATTTTGAATGGTCATTACTTTCTATTGTTATTGTTTTCAAAGTAGGTCGGTCAACAATTTTTATTGAACATGCTCTGCATATTTCACACTCAAAGGGAAAAGGATATTGAGCATTTTGAATTCTGCCCTACTCCTAAAATTCGGCAGTTAATTTGTGATATTGGTGAAAGAACATGTGCTGCTGTCATGCATTAGCACACTAGTACCCGTCACCGCAAGCAGACTGACTCACAATTATAACCACAATAATCAATGTTCTGAGTTTCGAATCCTGGTCACAGCGGGTGCAATTCAGCGGACTCTGAACAAAATCGGGCTGCACGCCGAGATTCACCTCGCTATTCACCGGCACTTTGCCATGTTTTTTGGCCTGGGGGAGTTTCTCCCTGCCGAGGCCACTATTTAGTTGATTTCCTGCCTGGCTCCTCGCAGATCGGGCTGCCATTTTGACCGGCAACCTCAATCTCTGCATCACCCCCCCCCCCCCTTCAGGCTCTCCGCTTTCTGGACTCCCTCCCTTCACCCTCCACCCTGATGTGCAATGTCGGACCCCCCCCCCCACCCCGGCTAATATGCAAGCCCCGCCCCTCCCGGACCTGACCACTGGCAATGCCAACCTGGCTCTGGAAAACTTGGTACTGCCAGGGTGCCAGGCTGGCAGTGCCAAGATCCCCGGGTGCCAGAGGGAGTGCCAGGGTATTACTATGCCCTGTCCCCGATGGGTCTCTAATGGCCTGCGAGACCATCTGAGGTGTTATTACACCTGGCTCATATTTGCAGAAACCAGTGCTAAACGGCACCCTGTCGAGGTTTGCAGGCGTGGCCGTTTACTGAGGCGTGAGGTGAATGTGGCGTCCGGGTCTTCAAATGAGCCTACTCTTGAGCAATTTTCATCAATTACCATGGTGAACCACTGTAATAGGAGATGTAAGGTAGGACCTGCACTACAGGTTCGCCGGTAGCTCCTGCCGGCTGGCTCCGCCCACAGAGAACTGCATAAATATGCATGACCTCCAGTGTCCTGCCATTTCACCAGCTGCAGCAGGAGGCCACGCATCTGACTGTAATAAAGCCACACTTGTACCCAACTTTAGTCTTTGTGCAATTGATTGTGCATCAATTGGTTGACAATGAGAGACAATAATTTTCAAAACTGATAGCAGCTGTAAAATAGTTGCTAATTGATGTTGGAAACCACATTTAATATAGGATTACACCTGGGCAGGACTGGAACCGATGTCCTAGGGGGGGGGTTTCCTAGAGCTGTTGGGGAGGGTTTAAACTAATGTGGCAGGGGGATGGGAACCGATGCAGGAAGTTGGAAGGTAGTAAAACAGGGACAGAAACAAAAGGCAGTAAGGGGGAAAATGTAAGGCAGAGAAGCCATAGTCAAAAATCAAAAAGGGCGACAGTACAAGGTACAGTGACTGAGGGGAGCTCAGTAAATACGACCAGGAATACTAAAAGGAATAAAACGGGAAGTAAAAACATTAATGGTAAGCGACGCGGCAGGTTGTTACATGAAGATATGGGTTCAACGACAAGGAAAATTAGGAGAAAAGCTAAGAGGAAATATAACTTAGGAGAGGTTACTGATCGAGGTGTTAAGATTCAGAACAGAGGTAAAAAAAACAACATAAGTGTACTTTACCTGAATGCTCGTAGTATTCGGAATAAGGTAAATGAGTTGATGGCGCAAATCATCGTGAATGACTATGATTTAGTGGCCATTACTGAAACATGGTTAAAGGATGGTCATGACTGAGAGTTAAATATCCGAGGGTATCAAACTATTCGGAAGGACAGAGTGGATGGTAAGGGAGGTGGTGTAGCTCTGTTAATTAAGGATGACATCCAGGCAATAGTAAGGAATGACATCGGTGCTATGGAGGATAAGGTTGAATCCATTTGGGTGGAAATCAGGAATAGTAAGGTGCAAAAGTCACTGATAGGAGTAGTCTATAGGCCACCAAATAGTAACATTATGGTGGGGCAGGCAATAAACAAAGAAATAACTGATGCACGTAGAAATGGTACAGAAGTTATCATGGGGGATTTTAATCTACATGTCGATTGGTTTAACCAGGTCGGTCAAGGCAGCCTTGAGGAGGAGTTTATAGAATGTATCCGCGATAGTTTCCTAGAACAGTATGTAATGGAACCTACGAGGGAACAAGTGGTCCTAGATCTGGTCCTGTGTAATGAGACAGGATTGATTCAGGATCTCATAGTTAGGGATCCTCTCGGAAGGAGCAATCACAATATGGTGGAATGTAAAATACAGATGGAGGGTGAGAAGGTAAAAGCAAACACTAGTGTTTTGTGCTTAAACAAAGGAGATTACAATGGGATGAGAGAAGAACTAGCTAAGGTAGACTGGGAGCAAAGACTTTATAGTGAAACAGTAAAGGAACAGTGGAGAACCTTCCAAGCGATTTTTCACAGTGCTCAGCAAAGGTTTATACCAACAAAAAGGAAGGACGGTAGAAGGAAGGAAAATCGACCGTGGATATCTAATGAAATAAGGGAGAGTATCAAATTGAAGGAAAAAGCATACAAAGTAGCAAAGATTAGTGGGAGACTAGAGGACTGGGAAATCTTTAGGGGGCAACAGAAAGCTACTAAAAAAGCTATAAAGAAGAGTAAGATAGATTATGAGAGTAAACTTGCTCAGAATATAAAAAGATAGTAAAAGTATCTACAAATATATAAAACAAAAAAGAGTGGCTAAGGTAAATATTGGTCCTTCAGAGGATGAGAAGGGAGATTTAACAATGGGAGACGAGGAAATGGCTGAGGAACTGAACAGGTGTTTTGGGTCGGCCTTCCCAGTGGAAGACACAAATAACATGCCAGTGACTGATGGAAATGGGGCTATGACAGGTGAGGACCTTGAGAGGACTGTTATCACCAAGGAGGTAGTGATGGGCAAGCTAATGGGGCTAAAGGTAGACAAGTCTCCTGGCCCTGATGGAATACATTCCAGAGTGCTAAAAGAGATGACGAGGGAAATTGCAAATGCACTAGTGATAATTTACCAAAATTCGCTAGACTCTGGGGTGGTCCCGGCGGATTGGAAATTAGCAAATGTGACGCCACTGTTTAAAAAAGGAGGTAGGCAGAAAGCTGGTAATTATAGGCCAGTGAGCTTAACTTCGGTAGTAGGGAAGATGCTGGAATCTATCATCAAGGAAGAAATAGCGAGGCATCTGGATGGAAATTGTCCCTTTGGGCAGACGCAGCATGGGTTCATAAAGGGCAGGTCGTGTCTAACTAATTTAGTGGAATTTTTTGAGGACATTACCAGTGCGGTAGATAACGGGGAGCCAATGGATGTGGTATATCTGGATTTCCAGAAAGCCTTTGACAAGGTGCCACACAAAAGGTTGCTGCATAAGATAAAGATGCATGGCATTAAGGGGAAAGTAGTAGCATGGATAGAGGATAGGTTGATTAATAGAAAGCAAAGAGTGGGGATTAATGGGTGTTTCTCTGGTTGGCAATCAATAGTTGGTGGTGTCCCTCAGGGATCAGTGTTGGGCCCACAATTGTTCACAATTTACATAGATGATTTGGAGTTGGGGACCAAGTGCAATGTGTCCAAGTTTGCAGACGACACTAAGATGAGCGGTAAAGCAAAAGGTGTAGAGGATACTGGAAGTCTGCAGAGGGATTTGGATAGGATAAGTGAATGGGCTATGGTCTGGCAGATGGAATACAATGTTGACAAATGTGAGGTTATCCATTTTGGTAGGAATAACAGCAAAAGGGATTATTATTTAAATGATAAAATATTAAAACATGCTGCTGTGCAGAGAGACCTGGGTGTGCTAGTGCATGAGTCGCAAAAAGTTGGTTTACAGGTGCAACAGGTGATTAAGAAGACAAATGGAATTTTGTCCTTCATTGCTAGAGGGATGTAGTTTAAGACTAGGGAGGTTATGCTGCAATTGTATAAGGTGTTAGTGAGGCCACACTTGGAGTATTGTGTTCAGTTTTGGTCTCCTTACTTGAGAAAGGACGTACTGGCACTGGAGGGTGTGCAGAGGAGATTCACTAGGTTAATCCCAGAGTTGAAGGGGTTGGATTACGAGGAGAGGTTGAGTAGACTGGGACTGTACTCGTTGGAATTTAGAAGGATGAGGGGGGATCTTATAGAAACATATAAAATTATGAAGGGAATAGATAGAATAGATGCGGGCAGGTTGTTTCCACAGGCAGGTGAAAGCAGAACTAGGGGAAGTAGATTTAGGGCTGAGTTTAGGAGGAACTTCTTCACCCAAAGGGTTGTGAATCTATGGAATTCCTTGCCCAGTGAAGCAGTAGAGGCTCCTTCATTAAATGTTTTTAAGATAAAGATAGATAGTTTTTTGAAGAATAAAGGGATTAAGGGTTATGGTGTTCGGGCCGGAAAGTGGAGCTGAATCCACAAAAGATCAGCCATGATCTCATTGAATGGTGGAGCAGGCTCGAGGGGCCAGATGGCCTACTCCTGCTCCTAGTTCTTATGTTCTTATGTATGTCTTATGTACATACAATATATGGCACAGAAACAAACCATCCTGCCTAACCAGTCTTTGCCATCTCTTATGCTCTACTCAAGTCTCTTCCCAGCTTTCCCATCTAAATCAATCATCTTAACGCTCTATTCTGTTCTCCCACATCTACTTGCCCAGCCACCCCTTAAATGCATCTAAACTATTTGCTTCAGCCATTTCCTCTGTTCACAAGTTCCAAGTTTTCAACACACCTTGATTCATGCAGCACTCTAACAAAGGTTCGATACAGGTTTGGCATAACTTCCCTCCTGTTCAATTATCGCCCTCTTGAAATAAAGCCTCATTCTTGGTTTGACTGTAAATATGGCCTTGCTAATCTTTGTCTCAGGAGGACTTGCGGTGCAGCGGGTATCGTCCCTTGCCTCTGAGCCATAGGTTCTGGGTTCACATTCGACTCCAGGACTTGATGGCCACAGAACGTGTGTTCATAACATGGCCAAACAGTTTGATTGTCAAACTACAAATCTTTCCAATACGCCTGTGGCAGGCAATAAGAGTAGGAGAGTCGGCTGGTCAGCCATGCTTGATGCAGACTGGTGGCCCTCAAGCTGTAGCCTCTGGGGAAGGCCAGCGACCTGTTCTCAGAAGAACTCACGATGGAAACAGACCTCAGAAAATGTGTTGCCTGCCTCATGCTGTTAGGGGCTGTTTAGCACAGGGCTAAATCGCTGGCTTTGAAGGTAGACCAAGGCAGGCCAGCAGCACGGTTCAATTCCCGTACCAGCCTCCTCGAACAGGTGCCGGAATGTGGCCACTAGGGGCTTTTCACAGTAACTTCATTTGAAGCCTACTTGTGACAACAAGCAATTTTCATTTCATTTCATTTCATTTCATGCATGAGATGAGGCATGAACAGAGTATGTACAAATTTTGGTGATTGATGTAGTTGTACTCTCAGATGCCTGACACCGTCCTAGACTTGCACTTTTCATGTAATACGTGTCCTTCCTATTCCTTCTATCAAAATGTATTACTACAAAGGGCAGCAAGGTGGCGCAGTGGTTAGCACTGCTGCCTCACGGCACCGAGGTCCCAGGTTCAATCCCGGCTCTGGGTCACTGTCTGTGTGGAGTTTGCACATTGTCCCCGTGTTTGCGTGGGTTTCGCCCCCACAACCCAAAGATGTGCAGAGTAGGTGGATTGGCCATGCTAAATTGCCCCTTAATTGGAAAAAATGAATTGTGTACTCTAAATTTATTTTTAAAAATGTATTACTACACATTTATCTGTTTTGAACTTCTTTTGCCAATTATTCTGAATGTTTACCAATATTAACTTGCAATCTGTTGCACTCATCCTCAGTATTAACTTTTGTTGGTGCCATCTGCAAATTTCTAAATTGTGTTTCTGATTCCCAAGTCCAAATCATTAATGCACATTGGAAACTGCAGTGCTCCCAGCACTGACCCTTATGGAACACCACTTCCCACCTTCTGCCAGTCTGAATAAATACCCTTTAACTCTCACACTCTACTTTCTGTCTTGAAGCCAGCTAGTGATCCATTCTGCCACTTATCCCCTGACTCCACATATTCATTAGTCAATTGTGGGGCACCTTCTTGAAGGCCTTTCAAAAATCCAGATAAATTACACCAATTACATTGCCATTTTCTGTTCCCTCTGTTGCCTTCTCAAAAAATTCTAAAAGTCTGGCCTCACAAGATTTTCTTTTTGGAAAGCCACGTTTCATTATTATATTTTTCATTTCCAGATGTTATCTGTGCTCTCATTTTGTAGGAATTCCATTATTTTCTGTACCATCGCTGTTAAGCTGTCTGATATATAATTCTCTGGACGTGTCTTGTTCACTCATTTTAAGTATAGGAATTATAATAGCTATCGACCAGTCTTCTGGCACGACATCTTTTTCTTACAAATTATTAAATATTTGTAGTAATGTCTCTGCCATCTCTTCCCTAGATTCTTTCATAATATGTGGGTGAAATTTATCTGCAGCATGGGTTATATCATTTTGAGTTTGCTTAGTTTATTATCCCCTTTTCATTTTAAATGCACTTGCCTGATTGCTCATGTCATTATTCAATGTTATAGAGAACAAAGAACAAAGAAATGTACAGCACAGGAACAAGCCCTTCGGCCCTCCAAGCCCGTGCCGACCATGCTGCCCGACTAAACTACAATCTTCTACACTTCCTGGGTCCGTATCCCTCTATTCCCATCCTATTCATGTATTTGTCAAGATGCCCCTTAAATGTCGCTATCGTCCCTGCTTCCACCACCTCCTCCGGTAGCGGGTTCCAGGCACCCACTATCCTCTGCGTAAAAAACTTGCCTCGGACATCTACTCTAAACCTTGCCCCCTCACCTTAAACCTATGCCCCCTAGTAATTGACCCCTCTACCCTGGGGAAAAGCCTCTGACTATCCACTCTGTCTATGCCCCTCATAATTTTGTATACCTCTATCAGGTCTCCCCTCAACCTCCTTCGTTCCAGTGAGAACAAACCGAGTTTATTCAACCGCTCCTCATAGCTAATGCCCTCCATACCAGGCAACATTCTGGTAAATCTCTTCTGCACCCTCTCTAAAGCCTCCACATCCTTCTGGTAGTGTGGCGACCAGAATTGAACACTATACTCCAAGTGTGGCCTAACTAAGGTTCTATACAGCTGCAACATGACTTGCCAATTCTTATACTCAATGCCCCGGCCAATGAAGGCAAGCATGCCGTATGCCTTCTTGACTACCTTCTCCAGCTGTGTTGCCCCTTTCAGTGACCTGTGGACCTGTACTCCTAGATCGCTTTGACTTTCAATACTCTTGAGGGTTCTACCATTCACTGTATATTCCCTACCTGCATTAGACCTTCCAAAATGCATTACCTCACATTTGTCCGGATTAAACTCCATCTGCCATCTTTTCGCCCAAGTCTCCAAACAAACTAAATCCTGCTGTATCCTCTGACAGTCCTCATCGCTATCCGCAATTCCACCAACCTTTGTGTCGTCTGCAAACTTACTAATCAGATCAGTTACATTTTCCTCCAAATTATTTATATATACTACAAACAGCAAAGGTCCCAGCACTGATCCCTGTGGAACACCACTGGTCACAGCCCTCCAATTAGAAAAGCATCCTTCCATTGCTACTCTCTGCCTTCTATGACCTAGCCAGTTCTGTATCCACCTTGCCAGCTCCCCCCTGATCCCGTGTGACTTCACCTTTTGCATTAGTCTACCATGAGGGACCTTGTCAAAGGCCACCTCTCCAAGTAGCAAGCCCCCCCCACCGGATGCCAATCCCTGGCAATGTGAACCTGGCACTCTGACACTCACCCTGGTGCCTGGGCACATTGCCATTGCCAGTCTGGCACCCTGGCAGTTCCACCTGGGCACACTGGCATGACACTGCTAGGGGCCAGGCTGGCAATGACAAGGTGCCCAGGTACTAGGGTGTGTCAGGGTACCACCGTGCTTTGTCCCCAAGCACCTGAGGATCTCCAATGGCATGCAAGGTCCCCCCACCTGAGGTGCCTTTATGCCTGCTTCATGGTTGTGTGGACTAGTACTAAACGGTGCCCTGGCATGACCGTTGAGTCCCGTGCGCCGGGTAAATCCACCGTCCTGGTATCTAAATGAGCCATTAGGCTAATTTGACTATGAGGAGGTTTGCTAGTATGGTTCGAATGGGTTTAAACTAATTTGGCAGGGGGGGTGGGAATCAGGACAGTAAGCCAGCAAGTATAGAAACTGGGGATGAGCATGGTGCCAGGGTCAGGCTGGATAAGAGGAAGGATAGGCTGGGGGAAGTCGAACTGAGTGGGACTGGAGGTCTGGAGTGTATCTGCTTCAATGCACGGAGTATAATAGGTAAGACAGATGAACTTAAAGCCTTGATTCACGTGCGGAACTTGGATGTGGTTGCTGTAACGCAGACTTGGTTAAACAAGGGACAGGATGGGCAGCTAAATATTCCAGGATTTTGGTGTTTTAGGCAAGACAGGGAGGAAGGTAAAAGAGGTGGGGGAGTTGCACTACTGGTTAGGGAGCATATTACAGTTGTACAGAGGGAGGACACCATGTAAAAATCAAGTAATGAGGCACTGTGGGTAGAGTTCAGAAACAGGAAGGGGGCAGTCACTATAATGGGGGTGGTCTACAGGCCTCCCAATAGCCCACAGGAAGTTGAGGAACAGATTATGTGAGCAGATTCTCGATAGATGTGTAAATAATAGGGTTGTTGTTGTGGGAGACTTTAATTTTCCTCATATTGACTGGAAATCCCCTTGGGCTAGGGGTTTGAATGGTGAAGAATGTCAAGTGTGCCCAAGAAGGTTTTTTGGAACAATATGTGGATAGTCCGATTAGAGAGGCGGCTATATTGGACCCAGTACTAGGGAACGTGCCCAGCCAGGTCATCAATGTTGCAGTGGGAGAACACGTGGCGAACAGTGACCACAATTCCGTAAGCTTTCGGTTACTCATGGAAAAGGACGAGTGTTGTCCTAGTGTTAAGGTGCTAAATTGGGGGAAGGCTAACTAGAACAGATTAGACAGGATTTGGAGGCTGTTCTTTGGGAGAGGCTATTTGAAGGTAAATCCACATTTGGCATGTGGGAGTCTTTTAAGGAGCAGCTGATGGGAGTACAGGACGGGCATGGGAGTGCCGGTAAAAAGGGAGGACAGGAGGAAAGGAACCATGGAGGACCAGGAAAATTGAGAATATTGTCAAAAAGAAAAAAGATGCATATGTGAGGTACAGGCAACTAAAAGCAGATAAAGCACTTGAGGAATACAAAGAAAGTAGAAAACAGCTCAAGCAGGGAGTTCAGAGGGCAAAAAGGGGTCACAAAATGTCCTTGGTAGACAGGATTAAGGAGAATCCCAAGGCGTTTTATACATATATTAGGAATAAGAGAATAGCTAGAGGAAGAGTTGGCCCACTCTAGGACAAAGAAGGGAAATTATGTATAGAACCAGAGGAAGTAGGTGAGGTCCTTAATGAATATTTTGCATCGGTATTCACAAAGGAGAGGGACATGCTGATTGGTGGTGTCTCAGAGGGATGTGGAAACACTTTAGAACAGGTCATTATTATGGGGGAGAAAGTGTTATGTGTGTTAAAAAGCATTAAGGTAGACAAATCTCCAGGGTCAGGTGGCATCTATCCCAGATTTCTGAGGGAGGCAAGAGATAAAATCGCTGGGCCTCAGACAGAAATATTTGTGTTCTCATTGGCCACAGGCGAGAAACCGGAGGATTGGAGGATGGCCAACGTTGTACCATTATTTAAGAAGGATTGCAAGATAATCCGGGTCATTATGGGCCAGTGAGCTTGACTTTAGTGATAGTGAATTTGTTGGAAAAGATTCTCAGAGATAGGATCTATGCACATATAGAAGTGAATGGTCTTATTAGCGACAGACAGCATGGTTTTGTACGAGGGAGGTCATGTCTCACTAATTTGATTGAATGTTTTGAGGAGGTGACAAAAATGATTGACGAGGGAAGGGCTGTGGATGTTGTCTACATGGACTTTAGTAAAGCATTTGAGAAGGTCCCTCATGGCAGGCTGGTGCAAAAGATTAGATCACATGGGGTCAGTGGTGAACAAGCTGGATGGATCCAGAACTGGCTTGGCCATGGAAGACAGAGGATAGCAGTGGAAGGGTGTTTTTCTGAATGGAAGTCTGTTACTAGTGGTGTTCCGCAGGGATCAGTTCTAGGACCTATGCTCTTTCTAATATATATAAATGACTTGGAAGAAAACGTAGCGGGTCTGATCAGCAAGTTTGCGGATGATACTAAGATTGTAGGAGTTGCAGATAGTGATGAAGATTGTCAGAGAATACAACAGGATATAGATAGGCTGCAAAACTGGGCAGAGAAATGGCAGATCGAGTTTAACCCAGACAAATGCAAGGTGATGCATTTTGGTAGATCCAATTCAGGTGGGAGCTATAAATTAAATGGCAGAACCATCAGGAGCATAGAGACACAGAGAGATCTGGACATACAGGTCTACATATCCTTAAAAGTGGCAGCACAGGTGGAAATGGTGGTAAAGAAAGCATGCTTGCCTTCATAGGGCGGGGTATCAAGTATAAAAGCTTTAAAATTATGTTACAATTATATAGAACGTTGATTAGGCCACGTTTGGAATACTGTGTCCAATTCTGGTCACCACACTACGAGAAGGAAGTGGAGGCTTTGGAGAGAGTACAGAAAAGGGTTACCAGGATGTTGCCTAGAATGGAGGGTATTAGCTATGTGGAGAGATTGAATAAACTGGGATTGTTCTCCCTAGAGAGACGTAAGCTGAGGGGTGACCTGATAGAAGCTTATAAAATTATTAGGGGTGTAGATAGGGTGAACAGTTGGAGGCTTTTTCCCAGGGCAGAAATGACAATGACAAGGGGGCACAGGTTCAAGGTGAGAGGGGAAAGGTCCAGTGGAGATGTGCGGGGGAAGTTTTTTACACAGAGGTGATGGTGGCCTGCAATGCACTGCCAAGTGGGATGGTTGAGGCAGATACGTTAGTGACCTTTAAGACTTATCTGGTAGGCACATGAACAGATGGGGTATAGAAGGATACAGGAGGTTGGTCTAGATAGCACATGTGATCAGCGCAGGCTTGGAGGGCCTGTTCCTGTGCTGTATTGTTCTTTGTTCTTTAATGACAAGTAGGAGCACCTCCCCACTACCACCAAGGGAATAACAGGTCACTCCCCACAGCATGCATTCACGAGGGTGACCCGACCCCCACCTCACCCCCACCAAACTCCATCAAAACACCCCACAGACCTCTAACAGAGATCATCATCAGCGACCCCCAATGAGATACCCCCAATTAGAGACCCCCCATCAGATCCACAACAGAGACCCCCAACAGTCCCCCATCAGACCAACACCCAACAGACACACCGGACAAAGGCCCCCCATCAGGCCCCCAACAGTGACCCCCATCAGCAACCCCCAATCAGAGACCCCCAATCAGAGACCCCCAATCAGACACGGGATTGGCACAGGCTTGGAGGGCCGAAGGGCCTGTTCCTGTGCTGTATTGTTATTTGTTCTTTGAGCTGCATTTCACCCAGTGAAGGTGAGATCAGATCCCGCCGGATGGAACGTCTTGAGGTTCTCGTGAGATTCACGTGTTGTACCCGAATCCAAGCTAGACGCAACGGGGTGGCTAAATCGTGCCCTTAATATTTCTGTCAACTTTCTATCATTACCTGTGGGATTATTCTGTTTGTCTCTTAATAGTCCCATCTCGTCACAGACATCATTTGTATTGATGTGTTTATAAAGTATTTTACCTACTTATATGGTCCTTGATAATTTAGTTTCATAATTCGTCTTTCCCTTCGTAATTTATTTTCTACTTCTCTCATAATCACTTCATATTCTCTCTGACTTTATATGGGCTTTATGTATGCCTGTCTCCTAACCCACATCTGTTCCCTTTTGTGTTATTCATCCATGGAGTCTCACTAGTTTGCAGTTTTGACTTTCCTTTCAGCAGAATGTATTTTTCCTGCACTCTGGTGAACATTGTTTCCCATAGCTGATCTGTATCATTCTTTACCAATTTTGTTGCACATCTTATTTTACGAATTTCTGTTTGCAGCACCTCAAAATCAACTTTTCTCACATCCATTGACACATTTCTGTCATATTTATGTCTTCCTCTATTATCATCTGAAAGCATATATTATGGTCACCATTGACTAGGTGTTCCCCCACCTTTACTTCTCCTATCTGCTCTAGTTCATTTCCCATTATTAGATCCAGCAGCGAATCTAACTTTTTTTTACATCTTGTGTTAGAAAGGAGTCCTGTACATATTGTAGGAACCCCTTTCCCCTATACTTATCTCTTCTGTCATCCCCACACCCCCACTACTTGCCTTCAAACAACCGCGCAACCTCAAACAAACCATTGTTTGCAGCAAACTACCCAGCCTTCAGAACAGCGACCACAACACCACACAACCCTATCATGGCAGTCTCTGCAAGACATGCCAGATCATCGACATGGATACCAGCATTACATGTGAGAACACCACCCACCAGGTACGCGGCACATACTCGTGCGACTCGGCCAACGTTGTCTACCTCATACGCTGCAGGAAAGGATGTCCCGAAGCGTGGTACATTGCGAGACCATGAAGACGCTGCGAGAAAGAATGAATGGACATCGTGCGACAATCACCAGGCAGGAAAGGCATTCAGCCTCTGATCTCTGGGTAAGCGTTCTCCAAGGCGGCCTTCAGGACGCGCAGCAACGCAGAATCGCCAAGCAGAAACGTATCGCCAAGTTCCGCACACATGAGTGCGGCCTCAACAGGGACCTGGAATTCATGTCGCATTACATTCATCCCCCACCATCTGGCCTGGGCTTGCAAAATCCTACCAACTGACCTGGCTTGAGACAATTCACACCTCTTTAACCTGGGGTTACCCCTATCTCTGGATCTGTAAACATTTAATTAACTGCAAATGCTGACATTCTAAGCATTGTCTTGCATCTTTGAATTTGTCGATAAATGTGTTTCTGGAACATACCTCTTCATTCACCTGAGGAAGGAGCAGTGCTCCGAAAGCTAGTGTTTGGAACAAACCTGTTGGACTTTAACCTGGTGTTGTGAGACTTCTTACTGTGCTCACCCCTGTCCAATGCCGGCATCTCCACATCAGGACAGTGGAGTAATAGGAAAGAAAGCAAGTCTCCGAGAGACTAAAGACCAAATAGTTGAAGAAAGCAGGGAATGAAAAGAGAAATTCCAGAAAACTGAAGGTAAAGGAACACATAAACTGGAAATGTAACAAAGCTGTTGTTCATTAAAGTTAAGGAAAGTGCTGAAAAGTGCAGACCTGGTGAAGTTGGCCAGTGAGAAGCCAAGAATCTGAGATGCTCATAAGTTTGGTGATATCTTACAACAGCCTGTGAAGCAATAGTTGAAGTAATTGGTGGCTGGATGCCTGAGAGTTTGTGTGAAAACTTGAAAGCAGGTGGCTATTCAAGGCAAAGGAATACTGAAAGCCTGGAAATGAATCCCTGATGGAAACAGATTAGGCAAAACATTGTTCGAAAGAGGATTCAGTTTCTCCAGTTCAGCCAAAACTGGTTGGAAAAGGAGTGCACTTTTGACAGTGGAGTTTGAAACATGTGGAAGCCAAGAGTCCAATGGGATGAGTTGGCTCACAGTGTGATAACCATCTGGGTGGATTTGTTGAGCAATCCACAGAAGCTCAATTGGGTGGCATCTTCCACTTGGTTTCAGAAGGGGGGTGCAGTCTGACCACATTTAGCCTGTTGGGTTTCAGGGACTGTGTATTTACTGAGAACATTATAGCATAAGACCATAATACATAGGAGCAGAATTAGGCCACTCGGCCCATTGAGTCTGCTACGCCATTCAATCATAGCTTATATTTTTCTCGTCCCCATTTTCCTGCCTTCGCCCCACAACATTGATCCTCTTATTAATCAAGAACCCATCTATCTCTGTCTTAAAGACACTCAGTGATTTGGCCTCCACAGCCTTCTGCGGCGAAGAGTTCCATTGAGACATCATCCTCTGGCTGAAGAAATTCCTTCTCACCTCTGTGTTAAAGGATCGTCCCTTTAGTCTGAGATTGTGCCCTCCGGTTCTAGTTTTTCCTACAAGTGGAAAAATCCTTTCCATATCCACTCTATCCAGGCTTCGCAATGTCCTGTAAGTTTCAATAAGTTCCCCCCTCATTCTTCTAAATTCCAACGAGTACAGACTCAGAGTCCTCAACCGTTTCTCATACGACAAGCTGTTCATTCCAGGGATCATTCTTGTGAATCTCCTCTGGACCCTTTCCAAGGCCAGTACATCCTTCCTTAAAGACGGAGCCCAAAACAGCTCACAGAACTCCAAATGAGGTCTGACCAGAGCCTTATACAGCCTCAGAAGTACATCCCTGCTCTTGTATTCTAGCCTTCGTGACATGAATGCTAACATTGCATTTGCCTTCCTAACTGCCGATTGAACCTGCACATTAACCTTAAGGGAATCTTGAACAAGGACTCCCAAGTCCCTTTGTGCTTCTGATTTGCTAAGCATTCCCCATTTCGAAAATAGTCTATGCCTTCATTCCTCCTTCCAAAGTGCATAACCTCACACTTTTCCACATTGTATTCCATCTGCCACTTCTTTGCTCACTTTCCTAGCCTGTCCAAATCCTTCTGCATCCCCCCTGCTTCTTCAATCATACCTGTCCCTCTACATATCTTTGTATGTATAATTTGCAACCTACATTATCCTCAAAATAGAACATAGAACATTACAGCGCAGTACAGGCCCTACGGCCCTCGATGTTGCACCGACCTGTGAAGCCACTCTAAAGCCCATCTACACTATTCCCTTATCGTCCATATGTCTATCCAATGACCATTTGAATACCCTTAGTGTTGGCGAGCCAACTACTGTCGCAGGCAGGGCATTCCACACCCTTACTACTCTCTGAGCAAAGAACCTACCTCTGACATCTGTCTTATATCTATCTCCCCTCAATTTAAAGCTATGTCCCATCATGCTAGACATCACCATCCGAGGAAAAAGGCTCTCACTGTCCACCCTATCCAATCCTCTGATCATCTTGTATGCCTCAATTAAGTCACCTCTTAACCTTCTTCTCTCTAACGAAAACAGCCTCAAGTCCCTCAGCCTTTCCTCATAAGATCTTCCCTCCATACCAGGCAACATTCTGGTAAATCTCCTCTGCACCCTTTCCAATGCTTCCACATCCTTCCTATAATGCGGCGACCAGAATTGCACGCAATACTCCAAATGCGGCTGCACCAGAGTTTTGTACAGCTGCAACATGACCTCATGGCTCCGAAACTCAATCCCTCTACCAATAAAAGCTAACACACCGTACGCCTTCTTAACAACCCTTGGGGCAGCACGGTAGCATTGTGGATAGCACAATTGCTTCACAGCTCCAGGGTCCCAGGTTCAATTCCGGCTTGGGTCACTGTCTGTGCGGAGTCTGCACATCCTCCCCGTGTGTGCGTGGGTTTCCTCCGGGTGCTCCGGTTTCCTCCCACAGTCCAAAGATGTGCAGGTTAGGTGGATTGGCTATGATAAATTGCCCTTAGTGTCCAGGGTTGCCCTTCGTGTTGGGTGGGGTTGCTGGGTTGTGGGGATGGGGTGGAGGTGTTGACCTTGGGTGGGGTGCTCTTTGCAGGAGCCGGTGCAGACTCGATGGGCCGAGTGGCCTCCTTCTGCACTGTAAATTCTGTAAATTCTGTAAAACCCTCTCAACCTGAGTGGCAACTTTCAGGGATCTATGTACATGGACACAGAGATCTCTCTGCTCATCCACACTGCCAAGAATCTTACCATTAGCCTAGTACTCTGTCTTCCTGTTATTCCTTCCAAAATGAATCACCTCACACTTTTCTGCATTAAACTCCATTTGCCACCTCTCAGCCCAGCGCTGCAGTTTATCTATGTCCCTCTGTAACTTGTAACATCCTTCCACACTGTCCACAACTCCACCGACTTTAGTGTCATCTGCAAATTTACTCACCCATCCTTCTACGCACTCCTCCAGGTCATTTATAAAAATGACAAACAGCAGTGGCCCCAAAACAGACCCTTGTGGTACACCACTAGTAACTGGACTCCAGTCTGAACACTTCCCATCAACCACCACCCTTTGTCTTCTTCCAACTAGCCAATTTCTGATCCAAACTGCTAAATCTCCCTGAATCCCATGCTTCCGTATTTTCTGCAGTAGCCTACCTTGGGGAACCTTATCAAATGCTTTACTGAAATCCATATACACCACATCAACTACTTTACCCTCATCCACCTGTTTGGTCACCTTCTCAAAGAACTCAATAAGGTTTGTGAGGCACGACCTACCCTTCACGAAACCATGTTGACTATGTCTAATCAAATTACTAATTTCCAGATGATTATAAACCTTTCCAAGATTTTGCCCACAACAGAAGTAAGGCTCACTGGTCTACAGTTACCGAGGTTGTCTCTACTCCCCTTCTTGAACAAGGGGACAACATTTGCTATCCTCCAGTCTTCTGGCACTATTACTGTTGACAAAGGTGACTTAAAGATCAAAGCCAAAGGCTTAGCAATCTCCTAACTAGCTTCCCAGAGAATCCTAGGATAAATCCCATCCGGCCCAGGGGACTTATCTATTTTCACCCTTTCCAGAATTGTTAACACCTCCTCCTTATGAACCTCAAGCCCTTCTAGTCTAGTAGCCTGAATCTCAGTATTCTCCTCGACAAGATTGTCTTTTTCCTGTGTGAATACTGACGACAAATATTCATTTAGCACTTCTCCTATCTCCTCGGACTCCAAGCACAACTTCCCACTACTGTCCTTGACTGGCCCTACTCTTACCCTAGTCATTCTTTTATTCCTGACATATCTATAGAAAGCTTTAGGGTTATCCTTGATCCTACCTGCCAAAGATTTCTCATGTCCCCTCCTGGGTCTTCTTAGCTCTCTCTTTAGGTCCTTCCTAGCTAACTTGTAACTCTCGAGCACCCTTACTGAACCTTTATGTCTCATCTTTACATAAGCCTCCTTCTTCCTCTTGACAAGTGTTTCGACTGCCTTAGTAAACCACGGTTCCCTTGCTCGTCCACTTCCTCCCTGCCTGACAGGTACATACTTATCAAAGGTTCGCAGTAACTGTTCCTTGAACAAGCTCCACATTTCCATTGTGCCCATCCCCTGCAGTTTTCCTCCCCATCTGATGCATCCTAAGTCTTCCCTCATCGCATCATAATTGCCTTTCCCCCAGATATAACTCTTGCCCTGCAGTATATACCTATCCCTTTCCATCACTAAAGTAAACGTAATCGAATTGTGGTCACTATCACCAAAGTGCTCACCTACCTCCAAATCTAACACCTGTCCTGCTTCATTACCCAGTACCAAATCCAATACGGCCTCGCCTCTCGTTGGCCTATCTACATACTGTGTCAGGAAACCCTCCTGCACACATTGGACAAAAACGGACCCATCTAAAGTACTCGAACTATAGCGTTTCCAGCCAATATTTGGAAAATTAAAGTCCCCATAACAACTACCCTGTTGCTTTCGCTCCTATCCAGAATCATCTTTGCAATCCTTTCCTCTACATCTCTGGAACTTTTCGGAGGCCGATAGAAAACCCCTAACAGGGTGACCTCTCCTTTCTTGTTTCTAACCTCAGCCATACTACCTCAATCGACGAGTCCTCATCAAACGTCCTTTCTGCCACCGTAATACTGTCCTTGACTAACAATGCCACCCCTCCCCCTCTTTTACCAACTTCCCTGAGCTTACTGAAATATCTAAACCACGGCACCTGCAACAACCATTCCTGTCCCTGCTCTATCCATGTCTCCGAAATGGCCAAAACATCGACGTCCCGGGTACCAACCCATGCCGCAAGTTCACCCACCTTATTCCGGATGCTCCTGGCATTGAAGAAGACACACTTTAAACCACCTTCCTGCCTGCCGGTACACTCCTGCAACTTTAAAACCTTACTCATGACCTCACTACTCTCAACCTCCTGTATACTGGAGCTACAATTCAGGTTCCCAAGCCCCTGCTGAACTAGTTTAAACCCTCCCGAAGAGCATTAGCAAATTTCCCCCCCAGGATATTGGTACCGCTCTGGTCCAGGTGTAAACCATCCCATTTGTAGAGGTCCCACCGACCCCAGAATGAGCCCCAATTATCCAAAAATCTGAAACCCTCCCTCCTGCACCATCCCTGTAGCCACGCGTTCAACACCTCTCTTTCCCTATTCTTCGTCTCGTGGCACGGGCAACAACCCAGAGATAATAACTCTGTTTGTCCTAGATCTAAGTTGCCACCCTATCTCCCTGAATTCCTGCCTTACATCCCGATCCCTTTTCCTACCTATGTCGTTGGTACGTATGTGGACCACGACTTGTGGCTGCTCCCCCTCCCACTTAAGGATCCCGAAAACACGATCCGAGACATCACGCACCCTGGCACCTGGGAGGCAACACACCAACCGCGAGTCTCTCTCGTTCCCACAGAATCTCCTATCTATCCCCCTAACTATGGAGTCTCCAATGACTCATGCTCTACTCCTCTCCCCCCTTCCCTTCTGAGCAACAGGGACAGACTCTGTGCCAGAGACCTGCACCCCATGGCTTACCCCTGGTAAGTCCCCCCCCCCAACAGTATCCAAAGCGGTATACTTGTTACTAAGGGGAACGACCACAGAGGATCCCTGTACTGACTGCTTCCTCCCAGCCCCTCTCACCATCACCCATCTATCTTTATTCTTCGGAGTAACTACATCCCTGAAGCTTCTATCTATGACCACCTCTGCCTCCCGAATGATCCGAAGTTCATCCAGCTCCAGCTCCAGTTCCCTAACGCGGTTTCTGAGGAGCTGGAGATGGGTGCACTTCCCACAGATGAAATCAGCAGGGACACTGTCGGCATCCCTCACCTCAAACATTCTGCAGGAGGAACATTGCACTACCTTCCCTGCCATCCCCTCTAGATAAAAAAAAGAAAAAGAAAGAGCTTACCTGTTATTCACTCCCCTCCCAACCAAGCACTCACTCAGCAACCTCTGCGCCCTGCACGATAACACCTGAGGGAAAATAAAAGAAAAACTACTTACCAGTCACCAGCCAATCCTTTACCTGCAGGCTGTGGCGTCACGGTTCAACTTCTTTCTACTTCTACCTGACCTCGAGCCTTCCTCTTGATCTTTACAGCGGTTGGTTTTTTTTTTTGGTTAGAGGAGAGGGTAGGGAGGGAAACAGTGAAGAAGTGTTTCGGGTTTAAGTGTCACTTGACAACAGCTCCTCCACAAACCACCTTCAGGTTAAGGTGACCACAACGGAGGTATGCAAATTTCCGTTGTACATTTGTGAAGGAAAGTGGGAGTTAAGGCGATTTGTATTATAGTCTAACTATTCACGTTCAATCATATTGTCTTCAGGTGGTTAAAAGCTAATTGGCAGTCCTGTGTCTCTATTCCACGTGTTCTTAAAAAGTAAAAGTTACAGGCTGGAATTCTCTGGCCATTTGCTGGCGACGGGATTCTCTGATCCCGCCGGCAGTGCACCCCTGCCCACAGGTTTCCTGGTGGGGTGGGTGGTTTCTATTGGAATTCCGATTAACAGCAACAGGAGCAGATAATCCTGTGGCCAGCGAACAGCTCCTGGTGCCAGGAAACAAGCCACTGGGAGGCCAGAGAATCCCGCCCATGGTCTTTTGAGCCAGCGTCCCATTTTAGGAACTTCCCGTTCAGTGGTAACATCAACTGGGATCCTACAACACATGGACTGCGGAAGTTTAAGAAGGCAGCTCACCACCACCTTCTCAAGGGCGATTAGGGATGAGCAATGAATACCTTCCTAACTAGCGAAGACCACATCCCTTAAATGAATTTAAAAAACAGCGCAAACATATTCCTACCCTATCTGCTCCAGGATCAGATTGGGATCAGACGCCGGGAATGTCCTCACACTCTCTGTTCCAGTATTGGAATCAATCTCCAGGAATGTTCTCACCATCTCTGCCGGATCCGGAATCAGATTGGGATCAGACACCAAGTATATTCTCACTGTATCTGCTCCGGTTGCATATTCGGATCAGACTCCAGGAATGTGATCACTGTCTCTCCTTCGGGATTAGATTGGGATCAGACTCCAGGAATGTTCTCACCCTTTATGCTCCGGGAGCAATAGTTAAGGTTGAAAAAGCGACTAGCAGTTGGAGATTTGTTTGCTCGGTTTCTCTGCAGGTTATCACACTAATAGTTAACTAAAAAAGCATAATTTACTTATTTATATTCAACATGAACTGCTTACAAATTACATGGGAATGCTGAATAAATTAAAAGCTGCTTGAATCTGAAGTTGAAGCTTCACTGTAAACACACAGTGAATTGATTAGCATACAAGAGAAGTCAGCGAGGACAGAAGGTTGCATTCTCTGAGGTACTGATTACTGTGCGTTTCCAGTACTTTAAAAATTGTGCATAAATGTCAACTCTAAAATTAGCATTTGGAAGCTAGTGCAGACTTTTTTATGGCCATCTACTGATTAGACTAATTTTGATTTGAGTTTCTAAATATGGAAGAAATGAATCGGGACAGCGAGGAGTAGGGATGATGCAGTCACTTTGCTGAGAGTGGCAAACCCTGGAAAAAACTGTTTATATTTATCTTGCTTTTGGAACACAGGGGGCTGGATTCTCCAATTTTGTCCGCAGGAAATGTCCAGTTTTACGATGAAAGAATCGGCCAAGTACCAGCACAGACCCTCTGACCGGTGAGCGGCCAGCAGCCGTGTCAGGTAAAACACGGCCTTCATGAAATTGTAACAAGGTTAAGGAATTTGAAAGTTCCACAAGTTTCAGGTGTGGGGATGATAATACTCTGAAGTCGCTGAAAAGAGTGGTGATCCCTTGCAATATTGCCAGAGTGATGTTGTATCAAGTGAGATACCTTTGCTTCTGAGCAGACCGTCGATGAAGAAAGCACACATGAAACTGGATATGGAACAGGATAAGGCAACAGTTTTTGGAAAGACGGTAAACTTACAATTTACACAGTTGGGACAGTATTGTATTCCATTACTGACAAATAATATTTCAGGTGCAGTTGTTAAGGATGTGTTATTGGCAGCTGGAAATGGGACTTTAGCTGTTAAAAAGTGTGTTGTATTAAAACTGCATACGCAATTTGCGCATTCGTCTCCTCGAAGTCTGAAAAATTTACTAAAGGATGCAGGGGTAAGGGATGAAGACTATACTAAGCTGATAGAACAGGTTAGTGATTGCTGTGAGGTTTGTAGGAAGTACAGAAGGACACCATCATGACCGATAGTAATCCTACCTTTGGCCAGGGATTTTAACAACATTGTGGCCATGGACCTTAAGATCTGGGATAAAGCTAACAATATATTTATTTTACATTTTGTAGATTTAGCAACCAGATTTAGTCAATCAACCACTGTACGAAGTAAAGAAAAGAGAGTAATCCTGGATCAGATCGTGGAGAAAGTTGTGCTCATTTGTTGAAGGTCCAGGCTCCAATAATTCTTGCAGCATAGTTGGATTTACTATCACATGTACGATGTCATTGCTAAAAAGATGTTCAACACATTTTATGTATTATAGGTAAATGGTTGGCACAGTGGTTAGCACTGCTGCCTAACAACACCAGGGACACAGCTTCAATTCCAGCCTTTGGTGACTGTGTGGAGTTTGCACATTCTCCCCGTGTCCACGTGGGTCTCCTCTGGGAGTTCGGGTTTCCTTCCATCGTCCAAAGATGTGCAGGTTAGGTGGATTGGTCATGCTAAATTTCTAGTTAGTGTCCAGGGATGCGCAGGTTAGATGGAGTTACGGGGCTGGGGCGGGGGATAGGTAGGATGCTCTTTCAGAGGGTTGGTGCAGATTCGGTGGGCCAAATGGCCTCCTTCTGCACTGTAGTGTTCTATTCTATTAGCTTCTAATTCAGCACCTGGGGCAGGATTCTCCAGTCCCCCAGCTGGTTGTTTCTCGGCTGCACACAGTTCTTTGGTGGCTGGATTCTCTACTCTAGCCATTTGTCAATGGGATTTCCCATTGAAGCTACCTCAGGCTGCAGGGAAACCGGGGTGGGCATGGGGGTTGGGGTGGTCACCAGCAGGAAAAGAGAATCCCAATGGCTGGAGAATTCCAGTCCTGATGTGATGACATTGTAACACAGATTAACAGTAAGACAAATGTCCAGAACAGCTGATTTACTGATTTTTCAAACATAATTAACAAAATTTCGTGTGTGCACGATTCCAATCTGAATATGTAATTTTGCATGCCTTTGATTACTATGGAACACAGAACAATACAGCACGGGTACAGGCCTTCGTGAACTTGTGCCCCTTGTAATTTTCAATTCCGCCCTGGGAAAAAGCCTCCAACTGTTCATCCTATCTATACTCTTAATAATTTTATAAACTTCTATCAGGTCACCCCTCAGCATTGTTGCCTAACAGCACCAGGGACACAGCTTCAATTCCGGCCTTGGGTGACTGTGTGGAGAACAATCCCAGTTTATTCAATCTCTCCACATAACTAAAACCCTCCATACCAGGCAACATCATGGTAACCCATTTTTGTGCTCTCTCCAAAGCCTCCACGTCCTTCTGGTAGTGTGGTGACCAGAATTGGACACAGTTGGCAGGATTCTCCGACTCCCCGCCGGGCCGGAGCATTGCCGGGGTGCGGCGTGAATCCCGCCCCGCCGCTCCGACGCCGGCTGCCGGATTCTCCGGCGCCGGTTTTTCGTCTGGGGCGGGAATCATATTGCGCCGGTCGGGGGCTGTTGGCAATGCCCCCCCCGGCAATTCTCCGCCCCACGATGGGCCGATTGACCGCCCGTTTTCGGCCAGTCCCGCCGGCGTAAATCAAACAAGGTCCTTACCGGCTTGACCTGGCTCTGCAGGCGGCCTGCAGACTCCTCGGGGTGGCGCGGGGGGATCTGGCCCCGGCCGGGGGCGGGGGGTGGGGGGTGCACAAGGTGGCCAGGCCTGCGATCGGGGCCCACCGATCTGCCGGCAGGCCTGTGCTGTGGGGGCACACTTTCCCTCCGCGCTGGCCGCTGTAACGGTCTGCCATGGCCGGCACGTAGAATAACCCCTCCGCATGCGCTGGGATCACGCCAGAACATGCTGGCCCTCCAGCGCATGCGCCAACTTGCGCCAGCTGGCGGAAGCCCTTCGACACCGGTTGGCGCGGCGCCATCCCCGCTGGCGCCGGCCTAGCCCCTGAAGGTGCAGAGGATTCCGCACCTTCCGGGCGCCCCGACGCCGGAGTGGTTCACGCCACTCCTCGGCGCCGGTACGGCCCGCCCCCTTCGGATAGCGGAGAATCCCGGCCAGTATTCCAAATGTGGCCTAATCAACGTTCTATGTAACTGTAAAATAATTTTTGAGCTTTTACCCCGTCCTATGAAGGCAAGCATGCCATATGCTTTTTTTGCCACCATTTTCCACCTGTACTGCCACTTTTAAGGATCTGTGGACCTGCACACCCATTTCTCTCTGTGTCTCTATGCTCCTGCCATTTATTTTATAGCTCCCACCTGAATTGGAGACTAGGACTGAGCAAACATTGGCCCACATTTTCTGGTCAGCTGACACAATGCTGACATCTGGCTACTGAGTCTTTGCATGCTTTTAAGTGTATATTTGCTATTATTAGATGTCTGTTCCATTGCCTACTCACAACCAGGATTAGCGGTGTCTGTGAACAAGGTGTTCAACCATGAAGGAGAATTCTCACTGAGACATGCAGAGTCTAAACCAGGTATTATAAATTAGATATAAATCACATACAGAAAGCAAAATGAAGATTAGGACATGACAGAGAGCAACATTAAAAAAGATTTAATGAAAAAAACTCCAACATTCATTACATTTTGAAGGAATAAGATTCTAAATTTGTATAAATGATTTTTCCAGGCCTCGCAATGTTGTTTAATAGTAATTAGGACCTAGATTTCACTAAAAATGAACCTGTGCCTGAATGTACCAGTTCTAACATTTTTCTGTCATGTTTAGTGGGTAATTAATGGTAAGGACTGCAACTTAACGCCCTTATAAGATTTCAATACTGAGTCTACCAGCAAGGCACTGTTGAAGCAGAGTCTGTGTTCTATATAATTACATATAACATTTGTTTTTCACAATACCTTTTCATCTTTATACTTAAAAGTCTTCTATTTAGCATTGCATCTCTATTGTATCTCACCTTCAAAAGGTATGATACTTGAAAGTGAAATCTTAGATTCTCACATCTTTGAAGTGTCAATTTAATTCGGCAGAAAAATCTATATTTATTCAAAGAACTCCTTGTCTACAGTCTTTTGCTTTATATATATTGAGTATTAATGAAAAGCCATTTTGTCAAAGCTTTTCATCTTGCACTCATCGGGACAATCACAAGAATACCAATGTCAGGGGAAACAACAACTTCATACTGTATGAAAAGAGAGCGCTCATTGGTTGGCAAGTGGACTCTGATTTGTGGTTGGAAAGTAAACTCTCATTTGTACGGGCATTGCCACAAAGAATACACCATTTATTGACGTTAATGTCCAAGCATTGGTTGAAAATTTAAACGAGGCAGCTTGACCCTGATTGGTCAAGGCATTGACCTGAGGAATCAACCAGCAAATGGCTGTCACTTAGTTTGTTTAGCTGAAAAAGGCACAATGTGTGCAAATGTTCTTTCTGTCTGCAAAGTACAGGGCCCTGTATGTCAGTGTCATTTTTTAGCACTGAAGATTATTAGATCTAATGGTTTTGCATTTTTCAAGCACGTGCTTGTTGGGTACAGCCTGTACCTTGCCCGTTGCCAATAGCAGAAGGTACATGTTGTTTGATACGATCTTCCAGTCTTTGGGATGTATGGTCTACATACCTAACAGCACACTGGCAGTGAAATTCATACATCACATTGCTCACTTGTGTGATTGGCAGAATGTATTTTTGGCTTGATTGCAGCATCCTGTCAATGGTGAATATCACTCATGTTGCTACTGCATAGTAGCTGTGTAAAACAATTAGCTTCACCTGTTACGCAAATTTAAGATACCTTGCCCTTCCAGAGTAATCTAAGGTAGACTTGGTACTTTTCAGGGCCAAAAGTAATGGCCTTAGGTCGATTCATGAGCTTGCATGACATACAATCTGATCAGAATAGCTATTGTCTCACAGGATGCTTGTGCTTCTTCCTATTTTCAGCAATACTCAACTTCTCATCTGTCAAGTTCCCAATAAAATAATTAATTTCCTGAATGTGAATGATGCACGTAGCAAATAAAAAATACAAAGAGGAAATGACCAACTGTCAAACTACTGAGTAATCTAAACGTCTTGTTTTTCAAAGCTACATTTCAGGAACCAACAATATGACAAAACTGGCCAATTACATTGTTCAAATAATTTCTTATTTTTTTGATTGTCATTTTCTTCCTTCACTCAAATAAACACATTCAGATCAATCGGAAATTGTGATATTGCAGAAGGAAAAGCATGAAACATGTGGTAGGCTATATTAGGGGTATCGCGGTACCTAGGTGGGATGTACCTTATACTGTAGTATGAGTGGTGGAACCTGCCTGCTGGTTCCGCCCAGCAGGCGGAGCATAAGAGTCTGTGTTTCACCCACAGCAGTCATTCTGTACTGGAGCTGCTGGGGTAACTACTTGTTCATTAAAGCCTTCAATTAGACTACAATCTCGCTTCAGTAGTGATTGATCGTGCATAAATTTAATGAACAAAATTGAAGAATGGCTGCTCTCCGCATCAAGCCAGAGTGTCTACAAATCAACCACAACGCGGAAATGCAGCAGAAACTTTTAAACATTGGCTAGCATGTTTCAACGGGTACATCAGGACGGCCCCGACTACCCCCACGGATGAACAGAAAATGCAAGTCCTCCACTCAAGGGTGAGCCCAGAAATCTACACGCTTATCGAAGACACGGACGGTTTCGAGGCTGCAATGACTTTGTTAAAAGAGCACTACGTCCGCACTGAGAATCAGATATACGCTCGGCATCTTTTAGCTACCAGACGGCAGATCCCAGGGGAATCACTGGACGATTTTTACCGCGCATTGTTAGTGCTAGGTAGAAACTGTAACTGTCCACAAGTCTCAGCCAATGACCCACATGGACAGGGTGGACCCCACCCCCGGCCGATTCCAAAGCACCCCTAAATTCCCCACACAAGCTTGTGCAGTGTGGCAGCCAGGAAACCCCGGCAGGGTGGGGCCGATGCTATTTTTGCGGGCAAAACAAACACCCCCGGCAATGCTGCCCGGCCCTATCCGAAATCTGCTAGGGCTGCAGTATGCCAGACCCGGTCGGCCGCCGCTGTCTCCACAGGCGAACCGGGCCTGCTGCCATTTCTCTCTTCACAGGCCATGTGCGATTCATGGGGGCAGCCATCTTGGATGACGTCTCAGGACCCCGACTCGGCTGACCATGTATCGCCTGATGAGATCTCCCAGACGGCCATGTGCGATTCAAGGGGGCAGCCATCTTGGATGACGTTTCAGGTGGCCGTGTATCGTCCGACATGATCTCTCAGCTTCTGGCACAACTTGCCTCAGTGTCACTGGACCAGTCTCGGCCCCGAACGCTTTCAACTGCTACGATGCAGGTACTCATCAATGGACACAAGACATCCTGCTTGATCGACTCTGGGAGCACGGAGAGCTTCATCCATCCCAATACGGTAAGACACTGCTCCCTCGCTGTACACCCGATTAAACAAAAGATCTCCCTGGTCTCTGGGTCCCACTTGATGCGACCATCAATTCACTCGAAGACACGTGGAGAAGTAAACCGTGGTTTTAATCAGCTTAGAACTGAGCCTGCCTGTGACTGGTACAGCACTGAAGGCGGCCATGCAGGTCACCAGCTCTTATACTTCTTGTAAAGGGGGTGGAGCCATGGGCGGTGCCCGTACATGCCCCAACATATCCCCTGTGGGTGAAGCCACACAATGGCCCATAGGTAGAGCCCACAGGGTGAATAACATAACACAGTGCACTGGTGAATTATCAGTAATTATACATTCACCACATTCACCCCCTGATTCAAAATGAAGTCCGGCGGGGGTGACGGGCTCATAGATTCAGTCGGCCCGGTGCCCGGATCGTACGTTGCGACCGCCAAAGCACTGGTGTTGCAGCTGCTTCGGGTGGCTGTGGAAGTGGGTCCGGAGCAGGCACAGGCGTGGACTCCGGGAGCGGCTCTTCCGGAGCTTCATTCCTGTGGACCGGTGCGGCGGGTGGGAGGGAGCGCGGGAACCATATAGGGGTGGGGGCGCTGAACATGGGAGGTTGGACGGGACATAGTATGGGGGGATGCAGTAGTGGGATTGGTGTTGGAGCCTGTGGGCGCCGGCCATCGGGGTGTTCGACGTACGCATAGTGTGGGTTGGAGTGCAGGAGCTGGACCCTCTCTACCAGGGGGTCGGTCTTATGGCTCCGAACATGTTTTTGGAGGAGGACTGGACCCGGTGTCATCAGCCAGGGCAGAACCGAGGCCCCTGAGGTAGCCCTCTTAGGGAAAACAAACGGTCATGAGGAGTCTGGTTTGTGGCCGTGCAAAAGAGGGACCTAATAGAGTGGAGCGCATCGGGGAGGACCTCCTGCCAGTGAGAAATTGGGAGATTCCTGGACCGCAGGGTCAGTAGGATGGTCTTCCAGACCGTCGCGTTCTCCCTCTCCACCTGCCCGTTTACCCTGGGGTTATAACTGGTAGTCCTGCTTGAGGCGATGTCCTTACTGAGCAGGTACTGACGCAGTTTGTCGCTCATGAACGACGAGCCCCTGTCGCTGTGGACATAACTGGGGAAACCAAACAGGGTGAAGACACTATGCAGGGCTTTAATGACAGTGGGGGTGGTCATATCAGGGCAGGGGATGACAAACAGGAAGCGGGAAAACTCATCTATGATGTTAAGGAAGTACGTGTTGCGGTTAATGGAGGGGAGGGGCCCTTTGAAATCGATACTGAGGCGTTCAAAGGGCCGGGATGACTTTACCAGGTGGGCCTTATCCGGTCGATAGAAGTGCGGTTTACACTCCGCACAGATTTGGCAGTCTCTGGTTATAGCTCTGACCTCCTCGGTGGAGTAGGGCAGGTTGCGGGCCTTGATATAATGGGCGAGCCGGGTGACCCCCGGGTGGCAGAGATCATCGTGGTAGCCCATAGTTGGTCATCTTGCGCGCTGGCGCATGTGCCGCGGGACATCTGTGGGCTCGTTGAGCTTCCCAAGACGATATAGTATATCGTAGTTATAGGTGGAGAGTTCGATTCTCCACCTCAAGATCTTATCATTCTTGATCTTGCCCTGCTGCGTATTGTCAAACATGAAGGCAACCGATCGTTGGTTGGTGACGAGGGTAAACCTCCTACCAGCGAGGTAGTGCCTCCAGTGCCGCACGGCTTCCATGATGGCTTGGGCTTCTTTTTCGACCGAGGAGGGTCGAATTTTGGAGGTGGTGAGGGTGCGTGAAAAAAACGCTACCGGTCTGCCTCCTTGGTTGAGGCTGGTGGTGAGAGCGACCTCTGAGGCATCGCTCTCCACCTGGAAGGGGACGGACTCGTCCACCACGCGCATCGTAGCTTTGGCGATGTCTGCCTTGATGCAGTTGAAGGCCTGGCGTGCCTCGGCTGCCAGTGAAAAGAGGGTGGCCTTAAATAGTGGGCGGGCTTTTTCCGCATACTGGGGGACCCACTGGGCATAATAGGAGAAAAATCCAAGGCACCTCTTCAGGGCCTTGGGACAGTGAGGGAGAGGGAGTTGTAGGAGGGGGCGCATACGGTCAGGGTCGGGCCCTAGGACCCCGTTTTCCACGACGTAGCCGAGGATGGCGAGCCTGTTTGCGTGGAAAACACATTTCTCCTTGTTGTAGGTGAGGTTGAGTTTTTGGGCGGTTTGGAGAAATCGGTGGAGGTTGGCGTCGTGGTCCTGCTGATCATGGCCGCAGATGGTGATATTGTCCAAGTACGGAAAGGTGGCCCGCAGCCCGTACTGGTCCACCATTTGGTCCATCGCTCGTTGGAACACCAAAACCCGATCGTGATTCCAAAGGGGACCCAGAGGAAATGGAAAAGGCGGCCGTCTGCCTCAAGCGCCGTGTAGTGGCGGTCCTCCAGGTGGATTGGGAGCTGGTGGTATGCAGACTTCAGATCCACCGTGGAGAACACGCGGTAGTGCGCAATCTGATTTACCATGTCTGCAATCCGGGAAGGGGGTACGCATTGAGCTGCGTAAACTGGTTAATGGTCTGGCTGTAATCAACCACCATCCGGAACTTTTCCCGGGTCTTGACGACCACCACCTGAGCTCTCCAGGGGCTATTGCTGGCCTCTATGACCCCCTCCCACAAGAGACGCTGGACCATGGACCTAATGAACGTCCTGTCCTGCATACTATACCGCCTGCTTCTGGTGGCTACTGGCTTGCAATCGGCGGTGAGGTTTGTGAAGAGGGGGTGGGGGGGGTTGATTTTTGGCGTCGCGAGGCTGCATATGGTGAACGGGAGCAGGGGCCCCCCGAACTTAAGAGTTAGGCTCCTGAGATTGCACTGGAAATCGAGTCCCAAAAGGAGAGGAGCGCAGAGGTCTGGGAGCACATACAGTTGAAAATTAGCGTACTCAGCGCCCTGTATCGCTAGGGTTGCAGTAGTGCACCCTTGGATTTGCACCGAGTGCGACCCAGAGGCGAGGGATACGGTTTGTTGCGTCGGGAATATTGGGAGCGAGCAGCGTCTTACCATGTCCGGGTGAATGAAGCTCTCTGTGCTCCCGGAGTCGAAAAGTCAAGGTGTCTCATGCCCGTTAACCCGGACGGCCATTATGGAGCTCCGGAGGTGCTTAGGTCGCGACTGGTCCAGGGTGACCGCACTGAGGTGTGGGTAGCCGGCGGCGTGATCGGAGGTGCTGGGGCGGCCTCGCAATGGCTGTCCGTGTGGGTCATACGCATCAAGCGGCGTAGCAGATGGTGGCCAAGATGGCGGCCCCCGTTGGTCGAGCGTGGCGGGCGGTGAGCAAGATGGCGTCCAAGATGGCGGCCCCCATGGATCGCATGTGGCCGGCCGCGTGGGGGAGGATGGCCAAGATGGCAGCCCCCATGAGTCGCACATGTTATGCGGAGGCGGAGTCGGCAGACACGCTGCCACCTTGCGGGGTCTGCAGGCCTGTGAGTCTGTGGATCGGGTCTGTGAGTTCGAGTTCTTAGACCTGGCCAGGCAGACCTTGGCGAAGTGTCCTTTTCAAACGCAGCTGCTGCAGTTCGTGTTTCAGGCCGGGCAGTGTTGGGACTGGCCGCAAAAGTAGCAGGGTAGCCCCCCATGATGGGCGGGCGGCCACGCGGCACAGGCCTGGGGTAGTCTCAGGTCGGGGCCCCACGAGGGGGTCGCGTGATCGGCCGGGAATGCAGTAAGGCTCTGAAAAGCGGCCTCCAGAGAGGTAGCCAGTTTTACCGTGTCGTCCAGGTCCTGGGCCCCTTTTTCGAGCAGGCGCTGTCTCACATAGTTCGATCGGACCCCCGCCACGTAAATGTCTCGGACGACGAGCTCCGGGTGCTGAGTGGCCGTAATGGCCTGATAGTTACAGTTGCGCGCGAGGGCTTTGAGGTCGCGTAGGTAATCATCTAGCGACTCCCCGGGGTGCTGGCGGTGGGTGGTGAAGATGTGTCGCGGGTATACCTCGTTCACAGGACGCACATAGAGGTGTTCAAGTAGTGCGAGGGCCTCTGTCTCGGAAGCGGCTTCGTTGAGCTGGACAGAAATGCGATGGCTCACCCGTGCGTGGAGGAGGCTCAGCTTCTGTTCGTCAGTGACGGATGGCGTAGACGACGCGGCGAGATAGGCCTTGAAGCATCGAAGCCAATGTGAAAAAATGTATTTCGCCTCCGCAGCCTGTGGATCGAGTTCCAGTCTGTCAGGTTTGAGGGCTGATTCATTTGCGACCATCAATTCACTCAAAGACACGTGGAGAAGTAAACCGTGGTTTTAATCAGCTTAGAACTGAACCTGCCTGTGACCGGTACAACACTGAAGGCGACCCCGCAGGTCAGCAGCTCTTATACTTCCTGTAAAGGGGTTGGAGCCATGGGCGGAGCCCATACATAGCCCAACATAACCCCTGTGGGTGAAGCCACACAATGGCCCAGAGGTAGAGCCCACAGGGTAAATAACATACACAGCGCACTGGTGAATTATCAGTAATTATACATTCACCACACCACTCTGTGGAGATCCGGGGGTACTGCATAGCCAACCTCACAGTCCAGGGCGTGGAGGTCAATAACCTCCGACTCTACGTCCTCCCCCATCTCTGCGCTACCACACTCCTGGGACTGGACTTCCAGTGTAACCTCCAAAGTTTAACGTTCAAATTCGGGGCCCCATACCCCCCCTCACTGTATGTGGTTTCGCGACCCTCAAGGTCGACCCGCCTTCCCTGTTTGCAAACCTTACCCCCGATTGCAAACCCGTCGCCACCGGGAGCTGATGGTACAGTGCCGAGGACCGGACCTTCATTAGGTCGGAAGTCCAACGGTTACTAAAGGAAGGCATTATCGAGGCCAGCAACAGCTCCTGGAGAGCACAAGTGGTGGTTGCAAAGACCGTGGAGAAACATAGGATGGTCATAGACTACAGTCAGACCATCAACAGGTATACGCAGCTCGACGCGTACCTTCTTCCCGCATATCTGAAATGGTCAACCAGATGGTCAACGGGGCAGCACGGTAGCATTGTGGATAGCACAATTGCTTCACAGCTCCAGGGTCCCAGGTTCGATTCCGGCTTGGGTCACTGTCTGTGCGGAGTCTGCACATCCTCCCCGTGTGTGCGTGGGTTTCCTCCGGGTGCTCCGGTTTCCTCCCACAGTCTAAAGATGTGCAGGTTAGGTGGGTTGGCCATGATAAATTGCCCTTAGTGTCCAAAATTGCCTTTTAGTGTTGGGTGGGGTTACTGGGTTATGGGAATAGGGTGGAGGTGTTGACCTTGGGTAGGGTGCTCTTTCCAAGAGCCGGTGCAGACTCGATGGGCCGAATGGCCTCCTTCTGCACTGTAAATTCTATGAATAGCGCAATACGAGGTTTTCTTCGCAGTTGACCTTAAATCAGCCTACCACCAGCTCCACATTCGCCCGGACGACCGCAAGTACACTGCATCCAAAGCAGATGAGCGGCTCTACCACTTTCTAAGGGTTCCCTTTGGTGTCACAAATGGGGTCTCGGTCTTCCAACGGGAGATGGACCGAATGGTTTACCGGTACGGTCTGCGGGCCACGTTCCCGTACCTCGACAATGTCACCATCTGCGGCCACGACAAGCAGGACCACGCCACCAACCTCCGCAAATTCCTTCATACCGCAAAAATCCTTAACTTAACCTATAACAAGGACAAATGTGTGTTTAGCACCGATCGCCTAGCCATCCTCAGCTACGTAGTGCATGATGGAGTCATAGGCCCAGATCCCGAACGCATGTGCCCCCTCATGGAGCTTCCCCTCCCCACTGCCCCAAGGCCCTGAAACATTGCCTGGGCTTCTTTTCTAATTATGAGGACAAGGCCCGCCCACTAATCCAGTCCACAGTTATTCCCCTATCAGCAGAGGCCCTCCAGGCTTTCAGTCGCAATGTCTGATTGCCAGGGCGACGATGCACACAATCGATGAGTCCCTCCCCTTCCAGGTCGAGAACGACGCATCAGGCGTCGCTCTGGCTGCCACCCTCAATCAGGCGGGCAGACACGTGGCCTTCTTTTCACGCACACTCCACGCCTCAGAAATCCGCAATTCTTCCGTCAAAAAGGAGGCCCAAGCCATCGTTGAAGATGTGCAGCATTGGAGGCATTACGTGGCTGGCAGGAGATTCACTCTCCTCACTAACCAACGGTCGGTAGCCTTCATGTTTGACAATGCACAGCGGGGCAAAATTAAGAATGATAAGATCTTACGGTGGAGGATCGAGCTCTCCACCTATAATTACAAGATCTTGTATCGTCCCGGGAAGCTCAATGAGCTTCCTGATGCCCTGTCCCGCAGCACTTGTGCCAGTGTACAAGTAGACAGACTCCGGACCCTCTACAACAACCTTTGCCACCAGGGAGTCACCCGGTTCTTTCACTTTGTTAAAACCCGCAATCTGCCCTACTCCATCGAGGACGTCAGGGCCGTAACCAGAAACTGCCAAATCTACGCGGAGTGCAAGCCGCACTTCTACAGGCCAGAGAAAGCGCACCTGGTGAAGGCTTCCCGCCCCTTTGAACGCCTTGGCGTGGATTTCAAAGGGCCCCTTCCCTCCACCGACCGCAACACATATTTCTTAAACGTGATTGATGAGTACTCCCGGTTCCCTTTCGCCATTCCCTGTCCCAACATGATGGCTGCCACCATCATTTAAGCCTTCCACAGCATCTTAACCCTGTTCGGTTTCCCCACCTACATCCATAGCGATAGGGGGTCCTCCTTCATGAGTGACAAGCTGCATCAATTGATGTTCAGCAAGGGCATTGCCTCCAGCAGGACGACCAGTTACAACCCCCGGGGAAACGGGCAGGTAGAGAGGGAGAACTGGATGGTCTGGAAGGCCGTCTTACTGGCCCTACGGTCCAAGAGTCTCCCAGAGTCTCAACGGCAGGAGGTCCTCCCCGATGCACGTCACTCCATCCGATTACTACTGTGCACTATTACCAACGAAACACCTCATGAACGTCTCCTTGCCTTCCCTAGGAAGTCCTCCTCGGGAACCTTGCTCCCAACATGGCTGGCAGCCCCCGGACCCGTCCTACTCCACAAATACGTACGGGCCCACAAGTCGGACCCACTGGTCGAGAGGGTACATCTCCTCCATGCTAACCCCCAGTACGCCGATGTGACACACCCCGACACGGTCTCCCTCCTGGATCTGGCCCCCGCTGGATCCCCACACTCACCCCCCCCCCCACCAACCCCAACCATCTTTTCACCGGCGCACAACACCGCAGTCCCCTTACCAGGAGGATCCGTCCTCCCACTGGCCCCATCCAAATACGATGAAGTTGAAGACAATACACTCCCAGAGCCACGGATGCCCGGGCCGACGCCAGCATCACCGCCGGGACTGTGACGATCGCAGAGGACGACCAGGGCCCCCAACCGGCTGATAGTTTCATTGTAAAATGAACTTGTAAATAATTGTCTGTAAATATGTGCATTGCATGGAAAGGTACCGAAGGGTACCGCTTTAACCTCTACCACTGTAAAAGCAAGGCCACCCCCCCTGCTGGACTCTTTTTTAAACAGGGGGTGAATGTGGTAGGCTATATTATGGGTATCGCGGTACCTAGGTGGGATGTACCTTATACTGTAGTATGAGTGGTGGAACCTGCCTGTTGGTACCGCCCAGCAGGCGGAGCATAAGAGTCTGTGTTTCACCCACAGCAGTCATTCTGTACCGGAGCTGCTGGGGTAACTACTTGTTCATTAAAGCCTTCAATTGGACTACAATCTCGCTTCAGTAGTGATTGATCGTACATCAATAAACATAAACATAAAATTGGCTTTTTCGGGGCAGAAATTGATGCAAAGAAATTCCATCATAGTGTGTTTTTTTTGCTTGGAGCTTTTGATTTGAGCTGAAATTTTTGCCTGGGCCTGGTTGTTGGACATTTTCAGCGTCTGTGCAGAATTACGTGTGAGAAAGATGGCAGCAAGGAAATTCCGATGGAGCTGCAGTGCTCAAAGTGAATTTCAACATAGGAAGGATGCTTTTCTCATTGGAGGGCTGTGACCAGTGGTGTTCCACAGGGATCAGTGCTGGGACCTTTGCTGTTTGTAGTATATATAAATGATTTGGAGGAAAATGTAACTGGTCTGATTAGTAAGTTTGCAGACGACACAAAGGTTGGTGGAATTGCGGATAGCGATGAGGACTGTCGGAGGATACAGCAGGATTTAGATTGTCTGGAGACTTGGGCGGAGAGATGGCAGATGGAGTTTAATCCGGACAAATGTGAGGTAATGCATTTTGGAAGGTCTAATGCAGGTAGGGAATATACAGTGAATGGTAGAACCCTCAAGAGTATTGAAAGTCAAAGAGATCTAGGAGTACAGGTTCACAGGTCATTGAAAGGGGCAACACAGGTGGAGAAGGTAGTCAAGAAGGCATACGGCATGCTTGCCTTCATTGGCCGGGGCATTGAGTATAAGAATTGGCAAGTCATGTTGCAGCTGTATAGAACCTTAGTTAGGCCACACTTGGAGTATAGTGTTCAATTCTGGTCGCCACACTACCAGAAGGATGTGGAGGCTTTAGAGAGGGTGCAGAAGAGATTTACCAGAATGTTGCCTGTTATGGAGGGCATTAGCTATGAGGAGCGGTTGAATAAACTCGGTTTGTTCTCACTGGAACGAAGGAGGTTGAGGGGAGACCTGATAGAGGTATACAAAATTATGAGGGGCATAGACAGAGTGGATAGTCAGAGGCTTTTCCCCAGGGTAGAGGGGTCAATTACTAGGGGGCATAGGTTTAAGGTGAGAGGGGTAAGGTTTAGAGTAGATGTACGAGGCAAGTTTTTTACGCAGAGGGTAGTGGGTGCCTGGAACTCGCTACCGGAGGAGGTGGTGGAAGCAGGGACGGTAGTGACATTTAAGGGGCATCTTGACAATACATGAATAGGATGGGAATAGAAGGATACGGACCCAGGAAATGTAGAAGATTGTAGTTTAGTCGGGCAGCATGGTCGGCACGGGCTTGGCGGGCCGAAGGGCCTGTTCCTGTGCTGTACATTTCTTTGTTCTTTTTTTGTTCTTTGAATATAGGGGTAATTCTGTGCTTGGTGATAGAAACTTGCCGTATGATTTGTCATTTTTTTCCCTCTGCTTCAGTAGAACTTCAGTATCTACAATATGATGTGACTCTTACAGAAATTTTGAAAATAATAACAATTATGGGCTGAAGCGTATAAAAAGAACGTGTTCTTTGCACACAATTGTTTACATGATTAAACTGGGGGGGGGGGGGGGGGGGGAGAGATTTTCAGCATCAAATGGACGCAGCCTGCACAATGTTCACAGTTCACATGAGTTTAAATCTTTAATTCAATAATAGGCATGGAGATCCAAACAGCGGGACTGGACTATGAGATGATTTAATGGTGGCGTCAGATATTGCGGCCAAGATATTATAGCCCTGCTGCGACATGGCCCTGCTTGGGGGGGGGGGGGGGTGGCAGGTCTATTGACTTTCAGCGGAAACGCACGATGCAGCAGTGGGCCCGGCTGGAAAATCCCACCCGTTAGTTCCCAGAAATGAGTCAGGCCCAGGATATTCCGAAAGATCTGTGGTTCAGGGGCTGCTTACTTGAAATTTTGATCATGGGGGAAATCTTCCTTGGACCGTAGTAAACCAACAGGTATAAAAAACTCTAAAGCCACCATAAGAAACTGGAAGCTGTGAAAAAAAATATATAAATGTGCAACTATCGGAGGAAAACAAAGGTTTTGAAAAGGGAGGAAGATGAAATAAACAAACAAATGAAAACTCCAAAAGAGGGAGGACAATCAAACTTAATAACACCTTAAACACACTTTGTAAACGTTCAATAATAACTTTAAAGCTTGTTTACCTCATGTGATATATTCCTTTGTTTAAATTTCTAGCACAGGCAAACTACAATAATGTTTAGACTGCAGCAACACGATGGTAAACATTGTAATATTGATTTTACGCTCTAGAGTGGCCTGAACAATGCTACAAGTGATTTAATTGTAACAATGGAAAATTATTCTCATTCTAGTGAAGAAAGATTTTACTTGCTCTGTGTTGTTTACACGTGTAAAAATATCAGACAGTACATCACAAAGATAATAGAGACATTTATATCTGAGTAACCTTCAACATCAAAAAATATACCAAAGGACTATATGCTAAACCTCTCCTCATACTCCCACAGTGTCCATAATTTAGTTGATTTATTTTGTTTTCCTCTCTTCAGCAACAAGACATCAAATACCAATACTACCTTTCATTTCACCGATTACACTCCTGACATTAAATATTATATGACCTCCCTCATTCACACTCTTCCTTTTCCATCAACCTTATTAGGAGATATGAGAAGTCAAAATTGTTGCATTACTCCAAGAGTCCTCACAAGTGTGTTATGTAGCATTATCATCTCTTTTGACTAAAAACTATATGGGGCGGAATTCTCCCTTCCGGGGACCAAGTCCCCACGCTGGCGGGAAAACTGGCGCCAATAACTCCAGCGTCAGCAGCCCCCGAAAGTGTGGAATTCTCACCTTTCTTGGCGTCTAGGTTGCCGCCGGAGTCGTCCCCGCAGCTCCAGCCGGCGCCAAAGGGTGGCGCTAGTCCGTGCGGAACGGCCGGCGTGACCTCGCGCATGCGGCGACTGGCCGGCGTATTTCCGTGCATGTGCATACCGGCCAGTGTATTTCCCTTCTCTGCGCCAGCCCCCAGGCAAAATGGCGGAGCCCTACAGGAGCCCAGCGCGGAGGAAAGAAGGCCCCCCACGGAACTTGCCCGCCTGCAGATCGGTAGGCCCGGATCACGGGCCGGGCCAGGCCACCCTGGGAGCCGCGCCCGGGGGTCGGATTCCCCCGCGCCCTCCCCAGGACCACCCCCTGCGTGCGTGGACCTGCCTGCCAGGTCCCGCCGTGCGTGAGGTGAGTAATACACGTCGACGGGATTGGCCAAAACCTTACGGACACTCGGCCCATCGGGCCCGGAGAATCGCCGGGAGGTGGGGCCGCTGATAACTGCCTCTGACCGGCGTGGCGGGAATCCCGGCATCCCCCCAAAAATGGTGAGGGAGAATAGGGCAGCCGGCGTCAGGGTGGGATTCGCTCCTCCCCCCCGGGGATTCTCCGACCTGGCGCAGGGTCGGAGAATCCAGGCCCATGAATCCCGCCACTGTACTCTGAATTGTTGCTTTCCTCTCTGAGCTGTTGCTTCATATTGAAGATGGTTTTAATAACGCTTTACTTTCTCGTTCTTCTTGGTTTAACCGCTACAGTTTTGTCATTTTTAATATGTTACTGCTGCAAAAAAATGGATTGTTTTGACTGCTATACAGATGAATTGCGCTGTTCAACTGCACATGAAACACAAATGTCAATCTCACTAATGCACATGTTATTTATTGTTTTAAAACAGGTTATCTCGAGTAAACAACTTTAGATATCACCTCTAACTTCATGAAACTTCTCAAGGTGCTTCACGGGTGCATTATAAAATGCGATGCGACACTGAACCACCTAAGGAGATATAGATCAGGTGAGAAATTGCTTGGTCAAAGAGGTAGGCTTTATGGAATTTCTTACAGCAGAAAATTGAGGTAGAGAGGCAGAGAGGGGTAGAGACAGCATTTCACTGTTTGGGGCCGAGGCAACTGAAGGCACGGTCTGATGCACTATCAATTACGACGAGACGAGAGTAGAGTGTAATCGAGGCTTTATTAAGCCGAAATGGCTGCAGCTCGGTGAGCAACGAAATGTCCTTTCTTCCCACAAGCCTTGCAGAGTGCGCTCCGCGCCAGGCAGCGCCGCCGGGGTGCTTTGTCTGTCCGCAGAAGTAGCACTTGGGTCCCCCGGGGTTGGTTGGCTGCCGTGCGGCGCAGGCTTGCGGTTGGCTGCGGGCGGTCGCTGGTGGGGTCCACGATGGGGTGTTCGCTGGTGGGGTCCACGATGTCCAGGAGTGGGGGGGGCGCCGTGCGGTCGAGGGCGTATGCTTGTACATTATGGGAGGCGACCGTTAGTGAGATCGCGAGTTTTTTGGTCGCCACGAGGTCGAGGGTCGCCCCTTCTACGAGGCGCTGGCGGATGTATGCCGACCCTATGCCCATAACGAAAGCGTCCCTAATTAGGAGTTTGGAATGTTAAACGGCCTGGCAATCGCAGTCCCTCACCAGGGTGTGCAGGGCGCGCCAGAAATCTTCCACAGACTCACCAGGGAGTTGATGCCGCGTGGACAGGAGGTGCCTGGCATAGAGCTTGTTAGTCTGTTGAGTGTAGTCCTCTTTCAGTAGCGCCATGACCTCAGCGTAGGTAGGCGCGTCCTGAATGAGGGGAAAGATGTGGCTCAGCCGCATATACAGGATCTGGAGCTTCTGTGCCTCTGAGGGTGGTTCTGTCGCAGATCCGATATTGGCTTCAAAGTAAGCTAGCCAATGTGCGAAGGCCGACTTGGCCTTGTCTGCTTGAAGGTGCAGCTGCAGGCAATCCGGCTTGATGCAGAGGTCCATCATTGTAAAATCTCTGCTTAATAAATTGATGCACTATCAATTACGACGAGACGAGAGTAGAGAGTAATCGGGGCTTTATTCAGCAGAGATATGTAGCCTCCTGCAGCTGCTGCCGAAATGGCTGCAGCTCGGTGAGCACACACATTTATACTCCGCCTACTGGGCGGAGCCAGCAGGCAGGGATCTACCCCCGTACCTGTAGTACAGGAGCCTTACCGTATTACATCTTGTATGTGATATATACAACAGTGGTGACTACCACACGGCCATCAATGGTGGAGTGATTAAAATCAGGGTCACAAAAGAGGCCAGAATTAAAGGAACACAGACATCTCTGAGGGTTGAGGGGCTGGAGGAGATTATAGAGACGTGGAGAGGGGCGGGCAAGGCCAAAGACAAGATTGAAAAAAAGGATGAGGATTTAAAAAACAAGACATTGTGGAACAGAACCCAATGTAGGTCAGCGGGAACAGAGTTGATGAGGGGAATGTTACTTGTGTCGAGTTAAGACACAGGCATTAGAATATGAGAGGACGTCCAGTTTACAGACGGTAGAATGTAGTAATTGTTGTCAGTTATTGGTTAGAGTTCGGTAGGTCTGAAGAAGTCATTGTAATAATAATAATAATCTTTATTATTGTCACAAGTCGGCTTACATTAACACTGCAATGAAGTTACTGTGAAAATCCCCCAGTCGCCACACTACGGCGCCTGTTTAGGTACACTGAGGGAGAATTCAAAATGTCCAATTCACCTAACAACTTATGGGAGGTTCTGGAGCACCCGGAGGAAATCCACGCAGACACAGGGAGAAAATGCAGACTTTGCATAGACAGTGAGCCAAGTTGGGAATCGAACCCGGGTCCTGGCGCTGTGAAGCAGGACCAGTGCTAACCACTGTGCTCCCGTGCCACCCTGGAAACGTTCATAGGTTAACTGTGAGTCATTATTAAATCTTAGAACTATTTACAAATATACAGTAAGTAGGAGTTGTCTTGATGCTGGCTGGTACACATGGCTCTGTCCAACACTAGGCTGTGGGTCACGTGCTTTCTTATATCACTGTATGGGCAGTACTGAACTCATCTCACATTAACCCCTTGGGCAGAATTTTCACACTTTTTGGCTGAGCGGTGCAGAGGGTGGAAAGAAGAATGAAGAAATGGCCAGCTTCCTCCATCGTATGTTAGGGATTTATTTTAAAATGTTCAGACGTGGGTCCCACAATGTCATGCTAGCGGAGTAGACTCAATTAGAATATGTCGTGCTGCAACTTAGCTTTTAAAATACCTTTTTAAAGAGCGCCCCAATACAAAAAATAAAAATAGTACCCCCCCAGAATACCCACCCCTGCAGGAAACTCCTCCTCAACACCCAACACCAACCCCCCCCCCCCCCCAACTTCCCCACGGAACACCCTTCCCACACAGTACCTATACTATTGAACACCACCCCCATGAAACATCCCCCTGGCACTACCCCGGGGTAGTGCTGCGGTACTGTGGGAATGAACCACTCCCTCGTGGGGGCTGTACTCATCTGTATGCCATGAATATCACGCCAGAGTAGTCTGATAATTAGATTTAAATGTATTCAAATGGGATCCTGATGTTCAATGTCAGGATTCCTGTTTCTCATTGGTGGTGACAATCAGAACGGGAAATCCCAATGGTGTAGACTATGATTTTGGATTCCTGCAGGATTTGTCACTCCCGGCACTGATTCTGTCCCTCAAATATAGGAGCAGAAAATCCCCCCCAAATGTCTCAGACACTTATACTGCGTGAGACCAGCCAGGAGTTTATTGGAATAGCTGAGTCCAGAGATAATGAAGGCATAAATGAGTGTTTCAACAGCATATGCACTAAGACAGGATGAGGTTTGAGGTGGAAGCAGCCATTCTTGGTGAAATTTAGTTATGGTTGTCAACTGATAAAATTGTTTGTAATACATTGTTTGTAATCGGTTTACAGAATACTTAGTTCATAATTGCTGCTGAACTGTCTCACTGAATTTGAAAAACTGATTTTATGTTTATGGATTGTCAAATTCTCCAGTATGATAAAAAGAAAACATATTTTTAAGATGTTTTTGAAAATTTGTTTTTTGATAATTCAGCTGTGATGTAAATCTCATTTGGTTTCCCAACCATTTTATTCATTTCTGTAAAATGTGAATTAAGAGTGAAAAATACAATGCATTTTACTTCTTAATTTTCCTGTCTGTGCGAATACTTCAATGTTATTGGCTGATTACCCTGCCTGCTAACATCACTGCTGCTGGAGAGCCCCTTGACTTTGTAGCCATCTGAGTTGGCCACTTCCCGACTTAAAATGGAGCACAGCAAAGGCTGAAGGGAAATTCAGCCAACACAGGCAAAAACTAGCAGGTGCAAGTTTACTGTGTATTAGACTCTGCAAAAACCCAGACAGCATCGATACAAGCAGCCATCTGCATAGTAATGTAGCAGCCATCTACATAGTAATGAGCGATCCCCGGGAACAATCAAAACATTTGAGGTAAACAAGGCCAAGCCAGACTCCTCGGCGCCAGCAGGAGCCAACACAAAAGAGGTTAACGGACACTTAAAGACCGCCCATCGATCAGGGAATAGCTCCAGTACTGGAGAAATCATAGAACGAAGTCCAATCACTTGAAACCAGGTACGGGGTCCGCCCCGAAAGGCGGGAAGCCCCTGGGGACTACAAAGTAAAGCCCCCAAGTTCAAATCGTCCTTCTTGACAGGGTCACTCAGCAACGCGAAGCAACCCTTGACAGTGACCTGTCTGGCGGCCTCCAAGAACGTAAGTTTCAAGTCAACGCTCGCTACGAGATAGGCGTTCCTAACTACCAGTCATACCAGCTTTTGAATCCCGCCGACTCAGGACCCGAACGAAAGGCCATTTGTTCCCCTGACCTGGTGGGCCAGTCCGAAGCTAAGTATTGTCCTGTTAGTGATAGAAATAGCCTAGAAAGTAGAGTTTATGCATGAGTAGTGATTACTGTGTATAATAAATGTGCTTTGAATTGAATCTTACTAATTGGTGTATTGAGTTATTGATCATTACTTGAACTTGAACCTCGTGGCGGTATCATAAAGACACCTGGCGACTCTAGAGCAAAGGTTATAAAACAGAGCCAATTGTACCAATCAAAAGTTAGCAACAACTTGGTGTCAGATTTAAACTGTTGTTTATAAAGTGAGATCTGTACCAGCACAGAGATCACTAGATCTTTGTGGGCAGCTTTCCTTAAAGCCAGCTGAAGACAGCAAAGAGTGCATCGCCTCATTGTCGACCGCAAATCTGTGCTATTGTTTCTTAAGATACATAAAATAATTTTGACGAGTGGATTTCATGGGTGGATGATTCTCTATATACTACCTCACCTAAGTAATCATTCTTCATATGAACCTGAAACTAAATGTTGGCGAAAGTCAATGTTGGCAGGCTACTTCAGTTCTGGGGTGTGCACCACTGCCAAGTAAAATCCTGCCTCTCCCTATATCCACACATATGTCTCTTGCAAATACTGCTACCCCTTCAATTGATCAGAGATCATATCAGTCGAGATGCTTACATACCTTCTTAAACACAGTACTGGGAAGTTTAAGTAAAGATTAAGTTAGTTGGCCCAAGGCCAAGAGCTTGGGTTCAATTCCCATATCAGATGAGGTTATTCATGAAGGCTTTGCCTTCTTAACCTTATCCCTTGCCTAAAGTGTGGTGACCCTCTGGTTAAATCATCTCCAGTCAGCTCTCCCCCTCAGAGGGGAAAGCAGCCTATGGTTATCTGGGACTATGGCGACTTTACTTACTTTTTAAGTTAGTTGGGAAATAATAAATAGCTAACTTTTTGAAAAAAATCACACAAAGGGCCATGCCAGTAGGATGTTGTGTCTTTTGCATTTTATTCTACCTTTGAAGGCACAAATAATGTGCACAATGGGATATACTCGCATAATGAGGTGCTTCATCACATTTTGTATAATTCACAAGCTTCTGAAGGAGAAATCCCTCAAATCGCAAACAGCAGCCTATTTCAGATTAACTGATGTTTCTCTTCCCCCTGGAATGATCAAAAGGCAAAGGGAGCAAATATATTGAAGAAATAAATCAACTTAGAATTTCTGCTCTCTGGCATTCAGAAAGGGAAAATGGCTAGTTAGCAAATTTCTCATTTTATTCAGGTGAGAGGTATGACATGCAAAGCTATTGGAAATTGATTTGAAGCATAATCTATCCACCTTTGAATAATTTCAAGAGGCCAATGCAAAGGTTTTGTAACTAAACAACTGACTTTCTTAGATATGGAGGTAAATGATCAACAGAATTTTTAACTTTGATGGGGCAAGGGGAAAAGCATGAATTGGATGGGATATATAAGTGGCAGGCAACACAATACAGCTTGTTTGATCCACTGAGGTCAAACATTCTGCCTGATGTTTCCACTGCAGCCAGACACTGCCAAAGTTTGATTTAGTAATTGTAATAATGCCGTCTATAGATGGAGGCATATTTTTCAGAAATGAAGGGCATATGTAATGTTCTTCTGCTGATACGACTTAATACACACAACCAGCCAGTCCAACAGCATCTGACTGGAGGTGGCTGTTAAATCCAGATAGAGTGACCAAAAGGAAGCGATGATGGAGGCAAAACAAATGGGTTTAATTACACAGTATTAGTATCTACAATTCCACTCCCCGAAGGGTCGCACACTCTGACCCACATCCGGGTCAGGGTTTTTATGTCCACTGGGCTCCCCTTGTTAAAGGGAAGCCCTGCCCCCACCGAGCGGGAAAGCTCATTTTCATCTGAGGTCATGGGAACCTCATAGTCCAAACCCCGTGACTCTGAGGAGGGTTATAACACTGACAAAAAGCAACTGGTCTATCATTCCGGTAATACATCAACACCATGGGCGGGATATTGTAATCGGTGATCAGGCAGAGAATCCACTCCGATACCCAAATCGGGGCCGGTGGCTGTTTGAGAGTCTCCGCCTCCTCTGAAATGGCGTTATTGTGTCGCATGTCGCTCCCCATTGCAAAGGCATTGGCGCATCATTGGCATGCTCTCCTGCGATGTTCTGCCTCCGGTGGACCAAGTCCCCAACCTTGCAAGCCATGTGTGGTCTCCTCGGTCGGGAATCTGGCGTGGCGGCTGCGGATTGTGTCCAGCGCCTCAACAAGTGGACGGGACCCACCCTGGGGGGTGGCCAGGGGGTGGCCTGTGGCATCGCGGATGGGGGGGTCATCCATACACGGTCCATACACGGCTGGCGCATGTTGTACAATGCAACCGCTGCAGGTCGTCGCTGTGCACATGCGCAGCCACGGACCCGCTCATTCTCTCATTCTCCTGCCATTTCTGGTGCGGTAGCCGGGAGTTTCATCCAGTGGTGCTACCCCCTCACCAGTACCGGAATCGGTGAGGGGTCGGCGCCCATTTTGGCATCGCAAAACGCTAGCGAATTCTTTGTTCCGGCCGGCACTTAGCCGCTGAAACGGAGAATGCAGCCCGATGTATTTGTCTTCAACATTTCTCACAACCCCTGCAGGATGTTTACATTGCTTAATTCATTGAATCTTCCTGGTAACGTTTTGCAAAACAATTACTTGCAGGAGTAAATGATTATGTCTGATTTTGCTTCTTACCCCTAAATGTGTTTTGAAAGTTGTGACCTATTAATAATTCCATTCCCATCGTGAACAATCTGTTTGGATGCATTTTGCCAAATCACTTGGTAATTGGTAAATATATCAATGATTCATGCTTACTTTTAAACGGTGGCTGAAATATAAGCAATGTAGGATGTTATTCAACAGGAAAATTTCACAGTCCAGTTTTGGGCGCGTTTCGCGAGGTGCTTCGTGACGGCCACGTTGGCGAGGTCGCATTCCGTATTAAATTGCACTCAATGCCAAAAACGAGCCCTTGTGATATTTTCAACATCACTGACTGCTTTGCCATCTAAATGACTCGACTCACACCTCAGCAGCTCGCCGTGAACAAGGGAGACTGCATTTAAGCGCTCTCACACGCAACAAGCATGGAAGAACCCAGACCTGCTCCTTATTTGGGGATGGTGACCTTACAAGGCTTCTCGATGCTGTGGATGAAAGGCAGGGGGACCCTGTTCCCCTGAGCGGGTCGGAAGACCAGCAGCTTCAGTGTGGCCAGCATGACAAGGAGAAACTCCATCCAATAAAGGAAGAAGACAAACCATCTCCAACAAACTGCAAGGGTAATTTACCACCTCTGTCCTGGCATCAGTTCCACCTGCCACCCCTCAGCACAGTGGGCTAAATAGCTGGCTTGTAATGCAGAACAATGCCATCAGTGCGGGTTCAATTCTTGTACTGGCCTCCCCGAACAGGCGCCGGAATGTGGCAACGAGGGGCTTTTCACAGTAACTTCATTGAAGCCTACTTGTGATAATAAGTGATAATTATTATTATTATGCCATCTGCTATAAACCCCCCTAACCCATCAAGCATGCAGCTCACAATGCTCTCACTTTCTCCCCACAGGAGCAGATAGCCAAAATTTATGGGAAAGAGCCAAGATGGGGGGAGGAGCGGAATCCTGGAGCTTCAAGTCTTCATCCCCTATGAGGAATGGGCCCTGGAAATTGCAGGGTTTCGAAAGGAGAGCAGTCACCGACAGCAAGGTTGGCCTGCATCAGAGAGGTGAGGATCTACTGCCCCGTCACCCAGATGACCTGTCTCAAGTGAGTTGTTCCTGTCAGACAAAATGATCCTTCCCTCTCACTGACCACATGTCAATTGGCTTTCAGGATCGGCACCTGATGAGGACGGGCCACCTGGAATTGCACCCAGACCTCTGCCATCCAAGATCCAAGAGAGCACTTCAGAGGAGAGCTCTGAGGAGACTACCGGTGAGGCACCACACCTTCCTTCGGCGCAGAGACACACACCTCGGGGGGAGACATTAGTGGACAGGCATCTGTTGCACAATTTGGTGAACACCACACAGTTGTGATGCACATCTGGTGGAGGCAGGAACACCCAAAGAAGATGGCAGTGTAAGGTCTGCTGGAATCCGGGACACAGCTGGGTTCCAGCCAGATAGCAAGCCTCTGGACAAGGTTTTCCCAGAGCTGATGCAGATGATAGATCACAGCCCTGAGGTTCAGCAGGGGGTGTCAGTAACATTCCAGCGACTGCAAGGTCGATTGGAGGAGTCCCAAAGGCTGCAGGCGCAGGAGGTGGCGTCGACAATGCGTGGTACCAAGGCCAGCAGTTCTCTGGTGGTGACTACAGTGCAAAACCTGGAGCATGAAGTGAATGCTCATGTCCAAGACATAGAACATAGAAAAATACAGCACAGATCAGGCCCTTCGGCCCACGATGTTGTGCCGTACCTTTGTCCTAGATTAATCATAGATGACTCAGTCTGTGTTGGCCATGGCTGAAGACAGGTTTTCAGGGTGTGCAGCAGTCCCTCGCACATGAGTTGCCACCTCCAGCCAGCGTCTGCCCACCTCATTTACCGCAAGTCCTCCATTCCTAGAGCGATGGAATTTAAAAACACGGATGCATTTTGCCAAATCACTTGATAAGTGGTGAGTATTTCAATGATCCATGCTTACTTTTAAATTGTGTCTGAAATATAAGCAATGTAGGATGTTAATTAGTGGGAAAATGTCAAAGTTGCAGCTGCAGACGGTGCTGGTGAGGCCACACTTGGAGTATTGCGTATAGTTTTGGTCTCCTTACTTGAGAAAGGATGTACTGGTACTGGAATGGGTGCAGAGGAGATTCACTAGGTTGATTCCGGAGTTGAGAGGATTGGCTTATGAGGAGAGACTGAGTAGACTGGGACTCTACTCATTGGAATTTAAAAGAATGAGGGGGGATCTGATAGAAACATATAAAATTATGAAGGGAATAGTTTGGATAGAAGCAGGGAGGTTGTTTCCACTGGCAGGTGAAACTAGAACTAGGGGGCATAGCCTCAAAGTAGGGGAGGCAGATTTAGGACTGAGTTGAGGAGGACCTTCTTGACCCAAAGGGTTGTAAATCTGTGGAATTTCCTGCCCAGTGAATCAGTTGAGACTACTTTATTGGATGTTTTTAAGGCAAAGATAGATAGATTTTGAACAATAAAAGAATTAAGGGTTATGGTGAGTGGGTGGGTAAGTGGAGCTGAGTCCACAAAAAGATTAGCCATGATCTTATAGAATGGCGGAGCAGGCTTGAGGGGCCAGATGGCCTACTCTTGCTCCTGCTCCCAGTTCTTATGTTCTTATATTCCACTGCATCAACTCCAGCAAACATAGTTTTATTTGGAAGGAATTAGAGAAGGAGAGAGACTAACAATCAGTTAAGGCTTCGATCCCGGGACCCTCAAATCCCCAAGCCTCCCACCCTTACTGCCCTGCCTTCCCCCAGAGCGCCATCCATTGAGCCAGATGTGCTGGCAAACCTTGCTCTGCACACATCCCTGGCTACATCAGGAGCCCCTAGACCCCTGGCCTCTTTTCGGGGTCAGTAGGGAGACTATGCCCAGCTGCCCTCTGCTCATCCATATACCTACCAATTTACCGCGAGAAGATCCACAGTGGTGAAGCCCTGCTCTTTAGAGTTTGATTGTTAACAGCTGCCTCTATGGTGTTGACACTCCTAGAGTCCAGGCACACTGTTCAGGCATCAATGTTTGCTGGACATGCAATGCACTAATCATACTCTGAGGCAAGGCATGTGTGCCCTCAAGGAAGCATTTGAGAGTTGAGGAGTATTAAGTGCTATCACAACTAACAAGGCTAATTCTTCATTTGAAATAACCTTCAGCTGTGAAGCTAGAGGTTGCTCATAGTTAAAGGGAGTGAAATTGAATGTCAGGACAGAAGTCTTTCCTAAAGTGTTTGGAAGGACTGACAGGCTGTAGTTGTGGTTGCTCCTGTTATAGGTATCCACAATATTTAAAGATGCCTTGAATGTCTCACAGACGCAAAGCCCCCCCAACCTCCCAACCCGGCTAGGGGAGACCGCTGACCTGGAATGTTTCAGTCCGCTAACCAAGCCCAACAACCCACCCACCCCCGCCCCACCCTTCAAGGTCCCCACCCCGAGCACTTGGGCAGCAGCACCAGTACCCTTGAGCTGCATTCCAGGAAATGGAAATGGCTATTCATCTCCTCACTTCCCCTCAGCACCCATTGTGCCAGGTTCCCGTTTTTGCAAAGGAATATTAAATGATGCCCACGTGACTTTGCGCTGGGGAGTCGGATAAATCTCAGGAGGCCGCTGCATTTGATTTCAATCTCGTTAATGAGATTGAAATGAATGAAAATAAGAGTTTGTGATATTCTCACCATTTCTGGCTGAGATGTGGAACCTGCCATCGAAAGCAGGCTGAGTGAATTGCAAAATGGTTCACGCCCAGCTCCAAACTATATTTAGCCATCTCCCGCTAAATCGGTGGCTGAATCCCGCCCGTATTTTCTAAATAATTCTGTTTAAAAAGTAGCAAGGTACAGCAGATCTTATTGTTGCGGATATTTTGAATATTTCTTACCTCACACATCTTCAATATTGCTTTTTAAGAAAATACAGCCACTTTGTTTAACCAACAGAAGTAGAGAACAAGAAACAGAACTGCACCAATTATGGGTCAAAACTTAATGCTGGTTATATTAACAGCTCAGCGTTTCTGCCAGTACGTTTACATGAGCTGATGCATCTATTAGAATAGGGGACAGAAAATGTTTACATAACATGATAAGCATTTTCTTGCTATTATAGCCAATGATAATTTCAAGTCTTACATCTTCTCATGGTTATTAAGAAAGGTCATGCCAGCATAACAGTTTAAGTTAATGATACTCAGCTCATTGCATTGGAATACGGAGTTACTATTTCATGACTGACATTACCATAATTGAACAACTTAGTGTGGTGGTATGTATTAGGGGTAATGCGGTACACCACGTGTCGACAGGCTATTGGTGGAGGGATGCCAGGTCCTGATAGGATCTGCCACCTACTGAACTCCACCCAGAAATGCCGGAAAAGAACCCAGTTTTCCCCTCCATTTCCCTCAGCAGCTGCATTCTGTAACCACGCTGCTGGGGATTAAGTTCTGCTTAATAAAGCCTTCAATTGACATTACCTCAACCTGCCTCGTGTCATATTGACGGTGCTATAATTTATTAAGCAGAATTTAAATTGAAGAAAACGACGGGGGAACATGGAGCTCCGAATCTCCCCGGAGTGCCTGCGCATCGCACCCCAAGCAGCTAACTCGGCCTCTATCTTCAAACACTGGATGGCATGCTTTGAGCGCTACCTCCGAACGGCCCCCGGCACACTGACTGACGAACAAAAGATGCAGGTCCTCTATTCCAGGGTGAGTCCTGGCGTCTACTCCCTTATCGAGGACGAGGACGGTTTCACCGGTGCCATCACCACGCTGAAGGATATCTACATCGGCCCGCCAACCAGGTTTTTGCTCGCTACCAGCTCGCCACACGACGGCAATTTCCGGGGGAATCGCTGGACGAGTTTTATAACGCCCTGCAGATCCTGGGTCGAAACTGCAACTGAACGGCGGTAACAGCGAGTGAACACACAGAGCTCCTGGTCCGCGATGCGTATGTGGCAGGTTTGGCCTCTTCCCAGATCCGCCAGAGGCTTCTGGAGAAAGAATCTCTGGGACTTACAGAAGCTTGGGCCCTGGCGGCATCCCTCGATGTGGCCTCGCGTAATGCCCGCGCCTACGCTCCCGACCGCACTACAGCCCCTTGGGCTCCGTGGACCCCCGCTGCGGTCGACTCTCCGAAACGCCCCCCACCCCCGCAAACCTGCACGGCCAAAACACCAGACCAACCGGGGGGGCCCCGCTGCTATTTTTGCAGCATGCCGAAACACCCTCGGCAGCGATGCCCGGCCCGCGCGGCTACCTGCAAAAGCTGCGGGAAGAAGGGCCACTACGCGACGGTGTGCAAGTCCCGCGGGGTCGCCGCTATCTCCGGGGAAGAAACGGGACCACAGACCCAGCCCCCCCAGCGATCCACGTGTGACAAACGGACGCCACCATTTTGGACCCCGGACGCCACGAGGGAGAGATGGGCGCCGCCATACTGCCTGATTACGATGCTCAAAATCAACAACCACGTCTGGCTTCGACGACCCTCGACCAGTCGCGACCCCGGACGCTCCAGACTGCAACCTCTACAGTCCTAGTGAATGGCTACGAGACGCCGTGTCTTATCGACTCTGGGAGCACGGAGAGCTTCATTCATCCGGACACGGTAAGGCGCTGTTCCCTCGTAATTCGGCCAAGCACCCAGAAAATTTTCCTGCCGGTGGGATCCCACTCCGTTCAGATCACGGGGTTCTGCATCGCTAACCTAACGGTGCAGGGGAGGGAGTTCCGAAATTACCGGCTGTATGTCCTCCCCCATCTCTGTGCGCCCACACTCCTAAGGTTGGACTTCCAATGCAACCTCCAGAGTTTAACATTTAAATTTGGCGGCCCTATACCCCCAATGACTGTCTGTGGCCTCGCGACCCTCAAGGTTGAACCGCCTTCCTTGTTTGCGAACCTCACCCCGGATTGCAAACCCGTCGCCACAAGGAGCAGACGGTACAGCGCCCAGGACCGAGCATTTATCCGGTCCGAAGTCCAGAGGCTGCTGCAGGAAGGCAGCAACAGGCTAGCAACAGTCCCTGGAGAGCCCAGGTGGTAGTTGTTAAGACCGGGGAGAAACAGAGGATGGTCATTGACTATAGTCAGACCATCAACAGGTACACTCAGCTAGATGCGTACCCTCTCCCCCGCATATCCGACATGGTCAATCAGATTGCACAGTACAAGGTCTTTTCCACCGTGGACCTCAAGTCCGCCTACCACCCGTATCAGCTCCCCATCCGTCCCGGTGACTGCAGCTATACTGCCTTCGAAGCAGACGGGCGGTTATACCACTTTTTAAGGGTTCCATTCGGCGTCACGAACGGAGTCTCGGTCTTCCAACGAGAGATGGACCGAATGGTTGACCAGCACGGTTTACGGGCAACGTTCCTGTATCTCGACAACATCACCATCTGCGGCCACGACCAGCAGGACCACGACGCCAATCTCCAAAAACTCCTCCAGACCGCTCACGCCCTGAACCTCACTTACAACAAAGAAAAATGCGTGTTCCGCACCGATCGTCCAGCCATCCTGGGCTACGTAGTGCGTAATGGAGTGATAGGCCCCGACCCTGAACGCATGCGCCCCCTCATGGAGTTCCCTCTCCCCCACTGTGCCAAAGCCCTGAAACATTGCCTGGGCTTATTACGCCCAGTGGATCCCCCAGAACGCAGACAAGGCCCGTGCACTAATCCAGACCACTACTTTTCCCCTGATGACCGAGGCATGCCAGGCCTTTAGCCGCATCAAAACGGATATCGCAAAGGCCACGATGCGTGCCATCGACGGGTCCCTCCCCTTCCAGGTCGAGAGCGACGCATCGGATGTCGCTCTGGCGGCCACCCTCAACCAAGCAGGCAGACCCATGGCCTTCTTCTCCCGAACCCTCCACGCTTCAGAAATCCGCCACTCTTCAGTGGAAAAGGAGGCACAAGCAATAGTGGAAGCTGTGCGACACTGGAGGCATTACCTGGCTGGTAGGAGATTCACTCTCCTCACTGACCAACGGTCGGTTGCCTTCATGTTCGATAATGCACAGCGGGGCAAGATCAAGAACGACAAGATCTTGCGGTGGAGGATCGAACTCTCCACCTTCAATTATGAGATCTTGTATCATCCCGGAAAGCTGAACGAGCCATCCGATGCCCTATCTCGCAGCACATGTGCCAATGTACAAGTGGACCGTCTACAAGCCCTCCACGAGGACCTCTGTCACCCGGGGGGTCACTCGTTTCTACCACTTCCTTAAGGCCCTCAACCTCCCTTACTCCGTCGAGGACGTCCGAACAGTCACCAGAAACTGCCAGATCTGCGCTGAGTGCAAACCGCACTTTTTCAGGCCAGATAGAGCGCACCTGGTTAAGGCCTCTCGACCCTTTGAATGTCTCAGTTTGGATTTCAAAGGCCCCCTACCCTCCACCGATCGCAACGCGTACTTCTTGAACGTCGTTGACGAATACTCCCATTTCCCTTTCGCCATCCCCTGCCCCGACATGACCGCGTCCACGGTCATTGAAGCCCTCGGTACCATTTTTACACTGTTCGGTTTCCCCGACTATATCCATAGCGACAGGGGGTCCTCCTTTATGAGTGACGAACTGCGTCAATTCCTGATCAGCAGGGGCATAGCCTCGAGCAGGACGACCAGTTACAACCCCCGGGGGAACGGGCAGGTAGAAAGGGAGAATGGAACGGTCTGGAAGGCCGTCCTGCTGGCCCTCCGGTCTAGGAGCCTCCCAATTTTCCGCTGGCAGGAAGTCCTCCTGGATGCCCTTCACTCTATCCGGTCCCTGCTGTGCACCACCACGAATCAAATGCCTCACGAGCGCCTCCTCCTCTTTCCTAGGAAGTCCTCCTCTGGAACGCCACTTCCGACCTGGCTAGCAGCTCCAGGACCCATTCTGCTCCGGAAACATGTGCGGGCGCACAAGTCAGATCCGTTGGTGGAACGGGTGAATTTCCTTCACGCCAACCCGCAATACGCCTATGTGGAGTACCCCGATGGCCGACAGGACACGGTCTCCTTGCGAGATCTGGCACCTGCCGGAGCTACCCACACCCCCCCAACACCAATCACCACCTCCTCACTCCCGCCGGTTCATCCCGCAGCTACCCCCTTCCCGGGGGGTTCGGTTCTCCTCCCAGACCCGCCCAGGAGTAAGGACACAGGGGACAGCGCTACGCTCCCAGAGTCGACGGGACTCGAGCCAGCGCCATCACCACCACGCCCGAGACGATCGGAAACGACGACCAGGGCGCCCATCCGGCTCATCGAATCACTTTAACTCTCAACGTTTTCAGTTATTGTGTCTTGTTATAGTTATGGCATCATGCCGACCCTGTTTGGCCCGTTGGCCCAGTTTTCAGTTATTGTGTCTTGTTATAGTTATGGCATCATGCCGACCCTGTTTGGCCCGTTGGCCCAGTTGAAGCGATAATTTTGTGTTTTGTTCAAAGTTACGGCACAGTACCGACTCTGTAAACCCCTACCACCATGCGAACCACCATCCCGCCGAGTTTTTTTTCAACAGGGGGTGAATGTGGTGGTATGTATTAGGGGTAATACGGTACACCACGTGTCGACAGGCTATTGGTGGAGGGATGCCAGGTCCTGATAGGATCTGCCACCTACTGGACTCCACCCAGAAATGCCGGTATAAGAACCCAGTTTTTCCCTCCATTTCCCTCAGCAGCTGCATTCTGTAACCATGCTGCTGGGGATAAAGTTCTGCTTAATAAAGCCTTCAATTGACATTACCTCAACCTGCCTCGCGTCATATTGACGGTGCTACACTTAGAAATTGTTTTTAAATGATGAATCTTAATTAGAAGCAAATCAGGTTAAATTGAATGTAGAAATATGAATCTGGAGGTGGTTAAAGAAGCAATCTAAAGCCATAACATTTTACGATAAAATCAGAAGGAAAAATCTGAGGATCTAAGAGCAGTGTAGTGATATGTATATTGATAATTATATATAGAGACATACAAAATGTTAATGACTACATCTTAGTGTAATTCACCCATTAGATGGAGAATTCCCGGGGGGACGGCGCGAATCCCGCCCCGCTGCTCCGACGCCGGCTGCCGATATTCTCCGGCGCCATTTTTCGGGCGGGACAGGATTAACGCCACGCCGGTCAGGGGCCATTGGCAGCAGCCCCCCCCAGCAATTCTCTGGGCCCCGATGGGCCGAGCATCCGTCCGCTTTTGGCCAGTCCCGCCGGCGTGGGTTACGTATGGTCCCTCATGGCGGGACCTGGCAGATAAGTCGGCTGGGGCAGTCCTCGGGGGGGGGTCCGACCCTGGGAGGGCCCCCACGGTGGCCTGGCCCACCTTCGGGGCCCACCGATCTGCGGGCGGACCAGTGCCGTGGGGGAACTCCTTCCTTCCGCGCTGGCCCCTGTTGGGCTCCGCCATGGCCAGCGTGGAGAAGAGAACCCCCGCGCATGTGCCAAAACACGCCAGCCGTTCCGCGCATGCGCGAGATCACGCCGGCCCTTTGGCGCATGCGCGAACTCGCACAGTCCCTTCGGCACAGACTGGAGCAGCGCCAACTCCTCCATCGTCCACTAGTCTCCGAGACAGGTGAGAATTCCTCACCTTGGGGGCCCGTTGACGCCGGAGTGGTTGGCGACGGTTTTCCCACCGTCATGGGGACTTAGTCCCCAGAAAGGAGAATCCCGGCCCTCATCTCCCAGTAAAATCTAGCCCATAATATTCTATGTGTTCTGCTTCTACCTCCTTAATAATGGATTCCGGCATTTTCCTTCAAGACTGATGTGAGAGTACATTTAACGTTCAGGGCAAAAGGCAATTGAAGGGTTTTAACATTCTGCTTAGAGATTGTGCAATGACTTTACCATGAAATTGAAATATCTCTACATTTTAAGTGTGATTACTCACAAAAAAACATGATATAACTTCCATAAGTTCAGTAGTGCACTGTTATTGGTCTTTTTATAAGGAGCTAATACATATCCATAGCCAACTACAAAGTGATATCACTCTGGTACAGAAAAGTCGACTGAAAAATCCACTGAAAATGACTATGTTTAACATGGCTATATGTTCATGAGTCAAGCCAGAAAGCCTGTCTAAGGATTCCTTCCTTCAAGAAGCAAACTCGAAGAAGGCATTGACAATAGTGGACCTGCAGTGAATGGGCGGCACAATGGCATCGTGGTTAGCATTGCTGCCTCACAACGCCAGGGACCAGGGTTCAATTTCAGCATTTGGTGGCTGTCTGTGTGGCATTTGCATGTTCTCTCTGTTTCTGTGTGGGTTTCCTCGGGAGCTCCATTTCCTCCCACAGTCCAAAGATGTGCAGGTTAGGTGGATTGGCCATGGTAAATTGCCCTTAGTGTCCAAAATTGTCCTTAGTGTTGGGTGGGGTTACTCGGTTATGGGGATAGGGTGGAGGTGTTGACCTTGGGTAGGGTGCTCTTTCCAAGAGCCGGTGCAGACTCGATGGGCCGAATGGCCTCCTTCTGCACTGTAAATTCTATGATAAATTCTATGAAGAAAGCTCACCACCAGAGCAACCTGGGATGGCAAAAAATGCCATCCTTGTTAGAATGCTCACATTCGAAGAATTAGTTGTTTTAATCGGTCCTCATGCTTCGCATATGAATAAACATACAAACCTCATGGGCATCCATCACCTGAGGAACAGTGGAGAAAATGCAGCAGAAAACAGAGGGAATAAATCTTATCAAAAATTTGCAACTTCACCAGTTTTTAGGTTTGACTTTTCAGCTGACATTACATGTGCATTCTTTAAATGCAGCACTGATGTATTTCAGCCTGAATTTCAAACCATGATCGGCAGGTTATCAAGTTCAATTTATCAATATTTTACTTTTGGCTTATTCTAATTGATTGTGTTTGAGTTGCACTTCTTCTGAACTGACACATTTACATTTCCACTGCTCACTGCGTCCATTAATCAATGTCAGCATTCTCAGTGTTGTACCTACTGTGCTGGAACTAACAACTTGTAAATTCAAATCTCCATGATTTTCATAGTTAGAATACACACTGTCATTTCCTTTTTTTTCAAAATGTTAAGGGCATGCTAAGGCAGTGCCATTTACTAAAATAACTACCAGCAAAAGATAGGACAATAAAATGCATCCGACAGTCTGCAGCATTAGGAATGGTAGCCTGAATTATATCCAGTCTATTCAGGCCAACTATTTACAACTAAGGTAGCAAAAAAAATTTATGATTTCCCAATTTAAATCTTGACGTTTGATGTTAAATTGTAAATATCACTCACTATTATATGGAAAGTTAAACTGGGGAATCAAATTCACTCTTACTCCTCCAAATCGTTTGGGCAAACCACAATAAGCATTAGACAGAACATGTAAGAAAGAAAAAAAAAACAGCATAGGGGAATGAAATGCTCATTAGACTATAATATTGTCAAACAGGGCAGCACGGTGGCACAGTGGTTAGCACTGCTGCCTTACAGCTCCAGGGACCCGGGCACAATTCCGGTTTCAGGTGACTGTGTGGAATTTGCACTTTCTCCCTGTGTCTGCATGGGTTTCTGCTGGGGTGCTCCGGTTTCTTCCCATGTCCAAAGATGTGCAGGTTAGCTGGATTGGTAAAATTGCTAAAATTGCCCCTTAGTGTCCAAAAGGTTAGATGGGGTTACTGGGTTACAGGGATAGGTTGGTGGCATGGGCTAAAGTAGTGTGCTCTTTCCAAGGGCCACTACAAACTCAATGGTCCGAATGGCCTCCATCTGCACTGTAGGGTTTCTATGATTGTAGGTCTGACAATTGAGTAAAATAATAATAGATAATTAAGTAAAATAAAAATTAGTAAAAAACACAATTAAGTCTGATCAATTTAAAAATGACAGTTTTGCCACTGTGCTGTTACAATGAGTAAACAGGCTGGATTCTCCACTGCCTTCTACCGGTAGTTCGCAGTTACCGGTAGTTCCAGGTTCAATTCCCGGCTTGAGTCACTGCATGTTCGGAGTCTGAACATTCTCCCCGTGTCTGCATGAGTTGCCTCCGGGTGCTCCAGTTTCCTCCCACAAGTCCTGAAAGATGTGCTGTTAGGTGAATTGGACATTCTGAATTCTCCCGCAGTGTACCTGAACAGGTGCCGGAGTGTGGCGACTAGGGGATTTTCACAGTAACTTCATCGCAGTGTTAATGTAAGCCTACTTGTGACAATACTAAAGATTATATTATTATAGTGGGGTTCCCGATGCAGCGGAGAATTGGGTGTTGGGAAAAAACGGGATGACCCATTTACATCCAGTTAGTGGGCCAGGCACCAAATGATTCTGTGTCCGCATCATTCCCCAGTCCTCTGATGGGATTTCCCAGCATGGTCCTGAGTGTTGGATCTCGCGGTGGGCCAAAAGGGTAACTCCTTAAGGAAGTTGCCCCAAAAGTTTATCCAAGTTCCCCTCATACAATGCAAGACCTGCCCAACCAACCTCCACCAGAACCTCCCTACTGCTACCCCCCTTCGAGACCCCCTAAATAAAGACATCCCCTATTGCTATCGGGCTCCCCACTCAAAATGGCGGCCTGATAGCAGGATTCCCTCAGGAATCCCTCATGATCTTCGCTATGTATAGTGAATTACTTCCTGGTGGAGGTGCAATCTGTTGCAATTCACCTCTGACGGGAGATCCCAAATGGAGAACCCTGGCCCTTGTTTCCATATTCTGAAAATTAGTATGCAGTTGGCCAATGTGTTTATGCAATAAGTAACACAAAGTTCATATACACTGTTTTCACAATGCATTAAAATGCATCAATCCTACACCTCTGGTGAGAAACTATACTCAGGAACGTGCTGGATTGTGTTATCTGATGTCTAATTCTTTTAAGCACTGTTCCCCAAAGGAATTGGCCAATTTCCATTAATATGCACATAAAAGTAGGGAATTTGGGCAAAGTGGTTAGCACTGCTGCCTCAAGGTGTTGAAGACTGGGTTCAATACCGGCCCCAGGTTACTGTCCATGTGGAGTTGGCAAATTTCCTCGTGTCTTTGTGGGTCTCATTCCCACAACCCAAAGATGTGCAGGGTAGGTGAATTGGCCATGCTAAATTGTCCCTTAATTGGAAACATTTTAAATAAATTAATTTTAAAAAGTGGGAATTCATAATCTTTTACTGCTAGCATCGAGCATCGTCCACGAGAAATGCATATCAGGAATTATCATCCCTGCACAAATTTCAATCTATTAAAATGAAATCACAGAAAATCCTGTTGGATCTGCTGAACCCTGTACCCGATTGCTAAAATGAGCAAATTTTGTATCAGGAATACAACTTCATAAAATCGACCTATGTAAAGAAGCTACCCACTTTCATACATTAGGCCCTCATATCGTCAGGAAAAGATGTGAAGCAGAGAGAAAGGAACAGCAGACCGGAAGCGATCCCTGTTTCATATTTATGGATCTCCTAAAATTCAGAAATGGTGAGGATCAAATTGGAAAAGACAATTTAACCAAAGAAGGATGACAAATTGAATGCCGCAACAAAACCATCAATTGAAAATTAAATGTATGTCTTTACTCTAAATGGCAATGTTCTCTTCGGCGAACACTCACTAACGTGTATGCATGTCCACGTAAGACACTCTGTTACTGGTCATGGGTTCTGTGGCTTCTTGCATGACCAATTAGCCAGATCCTAGTGTTGCATCTTCGACCACATACTTGGTATGTGTTTCTGGGAGGTGGGATTGGTCCTTGGACTCTCGATCCTGGGTATTCCTTTCTCAGGCTCCTTTGCTGGGCGTTCTCTTACTGTCGGGTGTCCTCGAAGTACTGTGTCCCGACAATCAGGAGGTTCCTCCAAGTTATATAGAGCAGTAAGCATTACTTAGTTCCCAATCAGTTTGGTTTCCAACTATCTTGTGATTGAGAGGACACTGAGAAATGATTTTCAACTACCAGTCACCGAAAACATGGGTGTATGGGAGCTGAAAATTGGACAGGGGGAAATCTTGGCCACCAGCTTGATGGACAAGACCTTTATGATACAGATAGATTTGTAAATGAACAAGAATTCTGCCCATCCAAAATACTCAGGAGGCTGCTTATGAATCACAATCACATGTGGTGGTAGGGTTTTGATTGCATTTCCAGGAATAATTCAATGGCGCTTGCATGCAATTTGTCCATTGATGCCAGGCAGTAAGCAGTCCAACTTATAGTTCTCAAAGGGACTGTGGGAGACGAATCAGAAAATGACAAATGGACGATATTAACATATGTGGTACCAAGAGAAGCAGTGATCACAAAAAAGCTGATGCCCTGTTCAAACCCCCTTCCCACCACATTGTCCACACAGCTCCAGATCCAATTTGCCAGCCAGCTGAGTACAACAAGCAAGTTGAAAGTACATTTTACTGGCTGCAATCAAGTAAAGCCAAGAACAAAAATGAATCAGACCTCCTGACAACAACACTGAGCAGGTGGCTTGGTTACTTTTGCCGACTGCACCCATTTTGGGTGGAAGCCAAAGAGTGATCACGTGTGTATAACTGTGATCTTGGCAGTAAAACGAGGGATGGGAGGAGAGACAGAGGTCTCTATTATTGTCATTGTTTATGGTCAGATGGATCAATAATGATCTGGTGATGAAGAATGTATTTATATTTGCTAGTGCTCCAGAGGTTCATATCTCTTGAACTTGTACCAGAAACTGCAAATTGAATATCTAAGTCCAATCTGTACAACAAATACGTGACTGTGTCAAAACCGTGAATGCTCATCTCACATTGCAGTGAAAGAGAAATCAATTTGCAATGATGCAAGTGTCATGTGAGTGTCCCTTTAAGAAAGGTTCAGTCTCTTATCATGTGACTTGTAGCACATTGGACTGTGGCTGTGAGGTGAGAGGGGGGTTCAGTTTCAGTTTGGCTGCTTTGGGCTGCAGAAGGAAGAAGAAGTGTTTTCTCTGTTTTTCTTTATTTTCATTTTAAAAAGCTGTTCCAGTGAAAAGCACATTGGGTGTGGCAAACTGCCTTGGTAATTTTAAAGATAAAGTTGCTTTCCGGAAGGAGTTTAAAACTGCTGGGTTGGAACTGGATCAGAATTTCAGGGCCAGGACCAGTCACATTCAAGTGAGAATACAGTGTGCTGGGCCACGCCCTTGTAAAGGGTTTTTGGTTTATTTGGATTTTGTTATTGAATTGGAACAGCTAAGGGAGAATTCATTAAGTGTTATATACATTGATTATTGTAACTGTGTGGTGTCTTCATGTTTGTAATTGATAGAAATTGTTGCTGTGTATGTATATATATGTTAACTACATTCTTAGAATAAACCTTGTTTTGATTAAAGTGTCCAAGATGTCTGATGAATCACACCTGCAGTGAAGGCTTTTGTGCTCATCCTAGCCAAATTCAACATCAAGGTTGTAGGTCAGGTGAACTTCATAATACACTTTGGAGTTTTTAAGCCTTGGCCCATAACACAAGCAACAGTATAACTGTATAACATATCATGTTATTTGGAGCAGTAAATCCAAATTCAAACAGGACAATGGAGCAGAACGAATCGAGGGTATAAAAACGAGCCACAAAATTCCACAATATTAACAATTCAGGAGAAAATAGAGGACTGTACAAGTTGTGAATGGTCATTGTCTTCGCCACCATGACATAATGTTGTAAATTACTTTTGGTATCACTATGCCACAATGCTGTAAATTGCCTTCGCTATTGCTAGATTCAGATAAGTTGCAAATATTATAAACTTCGCTTTCACCGCTTGCGATAATATCAGAGCCTCTTAACAGCGTTTTACTTCAGTAAAATCTTATCTCAACAATGCCCGTGTAATACTCTTTACTTTGGATTTGAAGTTGTGAAATCCTTTGGCTTAAATCATTCAACTAAGTGGCTTCAGCATGGTAAATGAAGTTTTCATTCATGAAATGAGTTAGATCTTGCTGTAAATGTGTGATTTTTAAAATCTCTCATGGTATTGCTCATGGCAACTCAAAGATTGCATAACGCAAGGAAGATGTTGAAGAGAGCCGTTCCATGCCCATGAAAGAATTTAGACCAAAGGCAAAAGACTGTACCTGCTGAAATACTGAAGTAAAAACATTAAATGCTGGAAATACTCAATAGGTCAGCCACCCCTGTGGAGAGAAAACGCAGAGCTACCATTTTAGGTCAATGATGGACCTGCATCAGGACATAATGGAAATAATTTAGAATGCGGGTTGTGAGCAAATTGTGCCCCCCAACATTTTGATGCTTAACATTGAAGAGGTTATCTGAAGAAGGAATGGTAAACCTGAGACTGATTTTTAGTGTACAAGGACTAGAAGACAATTGGCACAATACAGCCACTGCGTTGTGCCAGGCAGGGCGTAATGGGTGAATCCCGGCAAAGTCCCAAATAGGGTTTCACGGCGGGCTGATCGTGACTCTTCATTAGGCTCATTTAAATATACCAATGCAGCATTCACCTGACACTCGGGAGTCAACGCCAGCACCTACAACTCCTCAACCGGGCGCCGTTTAGTACTGGTTGCCACAACCAGGCATCATGGCAACTTGGGGGGTCTTGGAGGCCATTAGAGCTCCTGGGTGGTCAGGGGCAGGGCAGGGTAGTACCCTGGTACTCCCTCTGGCACCCTGATAACCTGGCAGTGTCATGCAGGTGCCCTGGCACTGCCAGGGTGCCAGGGGCAGTGGCTAGTTGCCAGCCTGTCAGTGTCAAGATGTCCAGGTGCCAGGCTGGCACTGACAAGGGTCAGGGCCTGAGGGGGGCCGCAGAAAGGTTGGAGGGTGAAGGGGGACTCTGAAAGGAGATGGTGTGGAAATCAGGGCACCCTTTCAAAATGGTGATCTGATCTCTGAGTTGCTGGTCTCACCTGCATGTTCAGCTCTCCAGTGCCATAAATCCAGTGCCAGAAAAATTTCAAAGTGTGGCCTCGACTGGGGCGAAACTCCCATAGGTTCAAATAATAATAATAATCTTTATTGTCATAAGTAGGCTTACATTAACACTGCAATGAAGTTACTGTGAAAAGCCCCTAGTCCCCATATTCCGGCGCTGGTCGGTACACAGAAGGTGAATTCAGAATGTCCAAATTACCTAACAGCACGCATTTCGGGACTTGTGGGAGGAAGCCGAAGCACCCGGAGGAAACCCACGCAGACGCGTGGAGAGCGTAGCGGTCTCCATCTCAACATTGCAGCCGTCGCAAAACACCCTGCCAAACGCGCCCAAAGTCATACTTTCCGCTGTACCGTGCCCAATAAATTTTTAACATATAGTTTTTTTCAAAATTTATCACAGAAAATGTCTAAAAATTAATGGTTTACATTCGTTTCAAGTTTTTACATATTCAATGAACCAACTAATCTCACAAGGTTTTGCATTTCCCTAGTGGAGTATGAGAAAGTGGGGCTTACAATGTTCACTAGATTCATAAGGGAAGATCCTGAACTGCTATCTCTGGCTAAAAGGAGGCAAGACATGCCAGAATAGAACTTGACAGCAGCCAATCAGGAGATACTAAGGCACTTACAGAAGATAAAGGGCTGGATTCTCTGGTCCCCCAGCCATGTGTATCTCGGCAGTGCGCCATTTGTTGGCAACGGGATTCTCCTGCCGCTTATCAGTGGGATTTCCCTCTCAAGCCACCCGTTGCCAGGGGAGTGCACTGCCAGCAGGAACAGGGAACCAAAACAGACTTTTCAGAACAATTTGGACTGCAAACTTTCATTTTCTTTTTTGATAACTTACTATTTCTATGTTTTTTTAGTTCGAAGTTTCAGGAATTCTTGATTTGTTTTTATCCCTTATGAGCATAATAAAAGTTTCAGGGAGGAGAAGACCTTTAGCCCATCCAGCCAACTATCAAAAACGCAATAGAATGTTGCTCTTTATCTATCGGGGGCTGGAATACAGAAACGAGCAAGTGATGCTTCAGATAATAATGATGTTTATCAGTGTCACAAGTAGGTTTACATTAACACTGCACTGAAGTTACTGTGAAAATCCCCTAGTCACTACACTCCAGCACCTGTGGGGGTACACTGAGGAAGAATTCAGAATGTCCGGAGCACCCGGAGGAAACCCACGCAGACACGGGGAGAACATGCTGACTCCGCACAGACAGTAACCCAAGCCAGGAATCGAACCTGGGACCCTGAGGCTGTGAAGCAACAGTGTTAACCACTGTTCTACCATAGATGTAACGAGCCTTGGCCAGAATCAATCTGGGGTGTTGCACTCAATTCACAAAAGATTCATTGAGCTTTGAGAGAGTGCACTGCAACTTTATCAGCATGATACATCTGTTAAGCTGCATAATTCTGTTCCCCTATGCCATTTAAATCGGAGTTATGTTTCTTTTCCCCCTCAAATGTATCCACTTCGCAGGATTCTACATAGATCTGAAACTCAAATAAGAGGCTATTGATATTTCATGTGATTCAGTTACAGCTGCACTTTATTTCAATGCTCTACATTGAACCTTTGTGCAGCTGAAAATTTCAATTTTTAAATATGTTTCACTCAAGTATTCCCCATCGTAATCGCTTCCCGTCCAATTTCTCCACATACATACGGATGCAACATGCCTAATATAAATGTTATCTGCATTTCAAACAAAAAACAGTGCTGCCTGAAACATTCTGACAGTAATCGCATATTTAATTATAGATTATCGCAGAAATTACAGAATTAAGGACAGTGAATAATCGCATAGTTTGCATATGAAGTCAAAAATCAGTGGAATAAGGATCATGTAATCAATAACAATCTAATCTCATTTGTATTTCTGGCTAACGTTGTGGACTATCACCACTGCCAATTACCAAGGATACCATTGTGCCTGGCACAAGAGCCTTTCAGTCTTTCATATCAATCAAATATTAATAATTGCTCTTTGTTCAGTTTTGTGAAATGATTTTCTTGAAGAAACTAGAATTTATTATAATTTTTTTCTCTTGCGTGTGGGAAATTTCTTTTTTGTTTCAGATGTCTTGTTAATTTTTCATTCTATTAGTCTCCATTCCATTCTTTGGATGCAAATCTCTGGAAAGATTTCCAAGTGTGGTCGCGAGTGGGAACTGACGCGAGCTTCCCGGTGCTCAGCTCAGCGAGGCTGGAAACGCTATTCAACTATTGGTCCACTTAACAATGCCCCACGGGCTTATCACCACAAATGAAAGCTCACCAGCCAATTCTCCGGGACCTCGCTCGTCAGCCCCCCGCTAACAAGGTCAAGCAGCACTCAAACAGCAGTTACACAGCCAACCCTACTCAGCTCGCAGTAATGATGCTGAGAAGACCGACCCCAAGGTTCAGCAACGCAGACCGGCGAAGGTTCCTCTACGTGGTGGATACCAGGAGGGATGTCCTGAGGGTCCTGGAGAGTGAGCCACAGGACAGACAATGCCGCCTGGGATGAGGTGGCAGCAGCCATAAGCTCGGGGAATGTGAGCAGGGGGACTGGCCTCTGGTGTCGTAAGAAGGTCAACGACCTACACCGGGCAACACGGGTGAGTAGACACCATGAGATCTTTGTGCCCCCAACCCATCATGTGGCCCCCAACCATCCCTGCACCCCCCAACCCTTACTTCACACCCCACCCCCCACCACTGTAAACCATGCGTGTGGATAATGATGCCCTCTCTCTGTTTCAGCAGGAGAAGCTCTTCCACAATCGCTGGGAGAGAGCCCTGACTGGCGGAGGCATGCTGGACTTACGAATCCTCACTACCTACAAGGAACGGTCCCTGGAAGTGATGGGGATGGCAGAGGACAGAGCGGTCACCAACGAGCAGGTTGGCAGAAGCCGCAGAGGTTAGGATCCACCGGGACCTTCCCTCAGGGCCTGTCAAACGTGAGTTGTTATTGCCATACTGACTGATGCATCCCACACACTGACCACATGTCCATTCTCCCTCAGGACATCCAACTAACGGCGGCAGCCCATCCTGGGTGGCCCCCCCTCCTCCTTCCCAGGGAAATACCTTGGAGGAGAGCTCCGAGGAAGACACAATCGATGAGTCACAGCTGTCATCCCCACCCTCTGCCAGCGCAGAGTCACACACCTCGGTGGGAAGCATTAGTGGTCAGGCTTCTGGGCCACAATCTGGTGAGCACCACACAGCTGATGATGGACATCAGCTGGGGCAGGAACCCCCAGGAGAGACAGCAGTCAGTGGTCTGTTGGATCCCAGCTGGGTCCCAGCCTGATGTTGAGCCTCTGGTACAGGGTTACCCAGAGCTGATGGAGACGTTAGGGTGTGGCCAGGATATTCAGAGGGAGATGTCAGTGACACTCCAGCAGGTCCATAGCCAAATGGGGGAATCCCCGAGATAAAGGCGCAGGAGATGTCACCGGTAATGCAAGGCACTGAGGCCAACACTGCTAGGTGGCGACCTCAATGGAGCCTGGTGCACAGCGTCGGCAGCATGAGTGAAGGTGTCCAAGGACGACCATGGCTGAGGGTCTCGGTCGTCTGTCCGACTCCCTGGGGGATGTGGCCCAGTACCAGGCTGATCTTGATAAGGTGCTGCAAAACATGTCCTGCTCTCAGGTGGGCATTGCCGAGGCGCCACAGAGCATGTCCCGATCACTGAGGTGCATTGCCGAGGGCGTCGACACCATGGTGCAGACATCAGCGAGCCACCAGGGCTGGCAGAGCCAAATGATGCAGGGGCAACCGGAGCTCTAACCAGCTGCACCTCTGCCCCGAGGTGAACACAGGGGCCCTATAGCAGGAGAAGGCTGCACTGGGTGCCAACCCGGACTGTCCCAAGCAGTGGGGATGATGGCCACCAGAGCCCCTGAGTTCCACCCCTCTGATGAGGCCGCATCTCCCAATCAGCACACGGTACAGGGCGGCACGGTTGTGCATGTGCCGTTGACAAGTGCGCCGGGGCCTTCCAGCCCTAGAGCCCCCAGAGGACGCCTGCCAGGGGCATCAAAGCTCCCTCCACCTCAGATGTGCATCTGGGAAGACACTTAGATGCAGAAGTAAAGCTAGGAAGGCCAAACACAGCGAGTGTCATAATATACACCAGTATATCATGGTGCAGACACACACTGATGGACACACAGTGGGACCAATCAACATACACAACACCGCAGCCAATCACCAGTGAGAGCACACGCATGATAAAGACAGGGGGGCATCAGAGTTCCCGCTCATAATTGCTCTTTGTTCAGTTTTGTGAAATGATTTTCTTGAAGAAACTAGAATTTATTATAATTTTTTTCTCTTGCGTGTGGGAAATTTCTTTTTTGTTTCAGATGTCTTGTTAATTTTTCATTCTATTAGTCTCCATTCCATTCTTTGGATGCAAATCTCTGGAAAGATTTCCAAGTGTGGTCGCGAGTGGGAACTGACGCGAGCTTCCCGGTGCTCAGCTCAGCGAGGCTGGAAACGCTATTCAACTATTGGTCCACTAGGAGCACAGAGCTCACAGCCTGCAACACAGACATTCACCATGGGCTGAGGGCATCAACTGGTTAGGACAAGGCAAAGGTCTTTAGTTAAAGCTGGTAGCGTATTTACCCACAGTTCAAGTATGTTTAAATAGTTAACCTTTCAATAAAATAGTGTTGCACTACTTCAAGTGTTGGTGACCTGTATGTGATCCAGAACACCCAACACATACCAGGAGTGGTTGCATACTAGCGCTTCTCAGACCTACCTGCAAGTGATCTGCCTTCCGCCAGCATTCCGTAATCCTGCAACATGGACAACATCAGCCCACCGCCGACGCTCCGCATCGCCGACAACCTCGGGGCCAACTGGAAGATTTTCAAACAGCGCTTCCAGCTCTTCCTCGAAGCCACAGACAGGGAGGGCGCCTCAGACACCAGAAAGATTGCCCTTCTCCTCTCCACGGCCGGGGACCATGCCAACCACATTTTCAACTCTCTCACCTTTGCAGATGACGAAGACAAGACGAAGTTCAAGACGGTTCTCCTCAAAATTGACACCCACTGCAGCGTAGAAGTGAATGAAAGTTTCGAACATGACGTGTTTCAGCAGCGTTTGCAGGGTAAGGACGATCCTTTCTAACGCACCTCCGCATCCTTGCGCAATCCTGCAGCTACGGGCCCACCTCCGACTCCATGATACGCAACCAGATCATTTTCGGTGTTCAGTTGGACCCCCTATGTCAGCAGCTCCTCAAAGTAAAGCAACTCACCCTAGCGACCGCCATCGAGACCTGTGTCCTATATGGAAATGCCACCAGTCGGTACCCCCATATACAAGCGGCTGAAACGGTGCGGCAAGGTCCCCACGAGGCGGAACGGATCCAAGTGATTGAGCACCTCCAGGGCCACAGCCTGGATGAGGGCTGCCATTTTGCGTGCTTTTCGTAGACTCACGCGCTTGTACGCACCAAACGAGGGGACGGCGACGTGGAGGAACGTAATGCGCAGATGTAATGCGCAGGCGCGCACCTCGCATGACCGCACCGCACATGTGCGGTGGTGCAGCGAAAGTGATGACGTCACGACGTGCGCCAACTGCGGCTCCGCCCATTTAAAGTGGCAATGTCCCACAAAATCTCGACAATGCCTACGATGTGGAAGACTTGGCCACTATGCTGCCAGCTGTCGAGCAGCTCAGCCTTCCAAATCATATCGCTTCAGCCAGCCTCGCGGGAATGTTCGGGCAATTCAACCCACGGTCACCGAGTCCGATTCCAACCTCCCACACAGCAGTGACACCGAGGACCCGAAGGCGCCTTTTCGAGTCGGTGTCATAACGAAAAACAGGCTGACCCGAAGCAAAGACACCAACCGCTGTCGGTATACAGCATCGATCCAGACGATGAGTGATGTGCCACCCTGATGGTCAACCGGTCCCAAATACGATTCCGCCTGGACACTGGTGCCTCTGCCAATCTCATGGCGTGGTCTGCTTTCCAAAGCCTTCGTGTCAAACCAACCATTCTTCCATCGGCCTGCCAGTTATTGGACTACAATGGCAACATTATTCCTGCTACCGGCTCACGCCAACTCGAAGTGACGCACAAGTCACAAAAAGCCATCCTTCCTTTTGAGGTCGTGGGCTCCTCGAAGGACTCCCTGCTTGGCGCACAGGCATGCAAGCTGCTAAACCTCGTTCAAAGAGTTCACTCTCTCTCTCCTGATGACACAACTGCCTTCTAGGATGCTGACTTCAGGACTCAACTCAACGCCATCATCGACCAGCACCGCGACGTCTTCGAAGGCATGGGCATGCTCCCATATACTTACAAGATCCTACTCAAACAGAACGCCAAGGCTGTGGTGCATGCACTTCGCAGAGTCCCAGCACCCCTCAAGGACCGCCTCAAGAAGCAGCTGCAGGACCTCCAAGACCAAGGAGCGATCTCCAGAGTTACAGAACCAACCGACTGGGTCAGTTCCATGGTGTGCGTAAAAAAGCCTTCCGGCGAGCTCAGAATCTGCATTGATACAAAGGATCTGAATCGCAACATAATGAGGGAGCATTACCCAATCCCCAAGCGCGAAAAGATCACATGCGAGATGGCGCGCGCCAAGTTCTTCACCAAACTTGACGCCTCGAAAGGATTCTGGCAAATTCAACTAGACAGATCCAGCAGGAAACTGTGTACCTTTAACACCCCTTTTGGCAGATATTGTTACAACAGGATGCCGTTTGGGATCATATCGGCGTCAGAAGTGTTCCACAGGATCATGGAACAAATGATGGAAGGCATAAACATTTGGTCCACCACCCCGCAGGTGCATATCAGTCACCTCCAGCGCATGTTTAAATGCATACGGGAGCAGGGCCTATGCCTCAACAGACCCAAATGCTCCTTCGGCCAGACGGAACTCAAGTTCCTAGGGGACCACATCTCCCAGTTGGGTGTGCAGCCGGATGCGGACAAGGTGGCTGCCATCACAGCCATGAAAAAGCCAGAGAACAAGAAGGCGGTCCTCTGATTTCTGGGCATGGTCAACTTCCTAGGGAAGTTCATCCCTAACCTCGCCTCTCATACCACAGCTCTCAGGAACCTGGTAAGGAAGACGACAGACTTCCAATGGCTTCCTGCCCACGAGCGCGAATGGAGAGAACTGGAAACCAAACTTACCATGGCCCCGGTATTGGCCTGTTTTGATCCAGCGAAAGAGACAAAAATTTTGACCGATGCCAGCAATCTGGCATTGGGGCAGTGCTCCTGCAACGCGATGAGGCCTCACCATGGGCCCCCGTTGCATATGCGTCACGCGCCATGACCCCCACGGAACAGCACTACGCGCAGATAGAAAAGGAGTGCCTGGGCCTTTTGGCCGGTGTCGTCACGTTTCATGATTATGTGTACCGCCATCCCCAATTCACCGTCGAAACCGACCATCGCCCGGTGGTCAATATAATACAAAAAGATTTGAACGACATGACGCCTCGCCTCCAGCGCATTCTGTCAAACTCCGGCGGTACGACTTCCAGCTCGTATAAACCCTGGGCAAAGACCTGATCATAGCCGTCGCTCTGTCCAGGGCAGTCAACACCCCGTGTGACCCAGCAGGATTCGTCTGCCAGGTTGACGCCCATGTGGCCTTCGTGGCCTCCAATCTACCAGGCCATGGATGAATGTCCAAATTCGCCGCGAGACTGCGGCTGACCCCCTGCTACAGCATGTCATGCGCCACCTAACAGACGGGTGGCTCAAGGGCCAATGCCCGCAGTTCTACAACATGAGAGACGATCTAGCAGTGATCGATGGTGTCCTCCTGAAGCTGGACCGCATTGTTCTCCCACACAGCATTCGCCAGCTTGTCTTGGAACAGCTACACAAGGGCCATCTTGGCGTGGAGAAGTGCCGCCGAGGCCCGAGAGGCAGTGTACTGGCCCGGCATCAATGACGACATCGCCAACACAGTGCTCAACTGCCCCACCTGTCAGCGGTCCCAGCCGGTCCAACCACTTGAGATCCTACAGCCCCATGAGTTGGTCACGTCCTCTTTGTCCAAGGTCGGCATCGACCTGTTCCACGCGCTGGGCAGGGACTATGTTCTGATTGTAGACTATTTTTCAAGCTAGCCGGAGGTGGTACGTTTGCATGACATCACATCGTCTGCAGTCATCCGAGCCTGTAAGGACACCTTTGCTCGTCACAACATCCTACTCACTGTGATGTCGGACAATGGCCCCTGCTTCGCAAGCCAGGAATGGTCCAACTTTGCCAGGAGGTACAACTTTGTGCATGTGACATCCAGTCCCCTGTACCGCCAATCCAATGGCAAAGCGGAGAAGGGTGTCCACAAAGTCAAACGGCTCCTCTGCAAGGCTGCCGATGCGGGATCCGACTTCTAGCTCGCCCTGCTGGCCTATCGCTCGGCCCCACTGTCCACTGGCCTGTCGCCAGCCCAGCTGCTCATGGGTCACACCCTGAGGATGACGGTGCCGTCCATTCATGTCCCAGACCTCGACCACGTTCCGGTCTTTCAACGAATGCAACTGTCTCGTGCAAAGCACAAGGCGGCTCATGATTCCCGTGCAGCTGATCTCCCTGCTCTGGCTCCGGATGACAACGTCCGCAACCATCTTCCGGTTCGTGGCTGGTCTGCAACTGCTGTGGTTCTTTAGCAGGTGGCTCCTGACCCATCCTTGAGGCGGTCAACCAGAATTCGTCGCCCACCTCAGAGACTTAATTTGTGAACTTTGTGCACCAATGGACTCTCTGGTCTGTTCTGTTCTTCCGTTTAATCGTTCAAATGGTTTGTATTTAGTGTTCATCTCGTTATTTGTGTGACTCACTGTTTTTTCTGCACCAGGCACCTTCCCATGTAAATAGCTTAGTTTTATGTACATAGTCCTGTAAATATTTCGCACACATGTAGTCAGGAACATTCACCTCACGCTATTTATTGTCACGCAGGCACATTTTTTTACATAAAAGGGGAGATGTCATAATATACACCAGTATATCATGGTGCAGACACACACTGATGGACACACAGTGGGACCAATCAACATGCACAACACCACAGCCAATCACCAGTGAGAGCACACGCACTATAAAGACAGGGGGCATCAGAGTTCCTGCTCATTCCAGTAGCAGCTAGCTAGGAGCACAGGGCTCACAGCCTGCAACACAGACATTCACCATGTGCTGAGTGCATCAACTGGTTAGGACAAGGCAAAGGTCTTTAGTTAAAGCTAGTATCGTATTTACCCACAGTTCAAGTATGTTTAAATAGTTAACCTTTCAATAAAATAGTGTTGCACTACTTCAAGTGTTGGTGACCTGTATGTGATCCAGAACACCCAACACATCAGCGAGTATCACTGAGGGCACCGGAGGTGGGGGGGGGGGAAAGACCGGGGGGGAAGGGGGGAGTAGGTAGGGGGTGATGGGGTGGGGAGGCAAGTGGGCCAGCACTCTTAAAAACCCTTGAGCAGAACCAGTATGACGCCTCTGTCAGTTTCTTCCGCTATGTGGGCTGACCTCCGAATCCTTCGCCCATCTCCCCAGGCATTCCCCCGGGAACACTGAGTGTAGGCGATGGGTGTGAGTGAGCACTCAGCACATAGGCAGGGGTCAGACTACAGTATAGATTGAGGAGGACTGGCGCTCAGCTCTCTGTAGGCTATCATCACACCCCTGCCCTCGACAGTGATCTGCTGATGGTGCCGACATTGTCCCCGCACCCTAGAGTGATGTGACACAGACCCTGGGAGGGTGGGAGATGGGTGTGGGGGGTGGGTAAGGTACCGATGACGGACCAGGCCACGCTTAAGTGCAGCAGGTGAGTATGAGGGTCTCCCTGACCCTCCGATCTTGCTGGACCCTCGCCGCTGCTGCCTATCCTGCAGCCTTCGGCTGGTCCTTTGGTTCCTCCTTGGATTTTCCTCCAGCCCCTGCTGGTCCAGCCCCGCCCCATCATCCTCATCCTCCTCCTCGGAGGTGGCCACATGTTCCTCAATCCCAATCTTCAGCACGTCGCCCAGCTGCTGTGCCAGGTTGTGGAGAACACAGCAGATCACTACAAAGTGGGCGACCCTCCAGGGGGTGTACTGCAAGGCACCACCTAAGCAGCAGAGGCATCGGAACCACATTTTCAGCAGTCTGATGCACCACTCAATGACAGCCTGGTGGCTGCATTGTCCTCATTGTATCGTTCTCTGTGTCGATCTCCAGCCTCTGTACTGGTGGCATCACCCAGGTCCTCAGCGAGCACTCCTTATCCCCCAAGAGCCAGCCGCCCATCCTCGGGTGGTCCTCGAAGAGGCCGGAGATGACCAACTGCCCCAGGATGTAGCTGACATGAACACTCCCTGGGAGGCGTGCACACACGTGCATGATCTTCATGTGGTGGTCACACATGAGTTGAATGTTCAGGGAGTGGAACCCCTTCCTGTTAATGTAGGGCACTCCTAGATGGCCAGGCAAGCGCAAGGTGACATGCGTGCAGTCTATCAGCCCCTTGATCTGTGGCATCCTGGAGATGGCGGGAATCCTGCTGCCCGGGCATCTTGTCGGACATGGTCCATGTCAAAGTTGATACAGTTTTCCACCCAGACAAACTGGACATCCGTGACCTGTCGGGTGTACCAGTGGGCTGTGGCTTGAGAGATTTTGAGTGAAGTTGTTTCTCGATCCTGTATAATGATACACGTCATGACTAACATGATAAGATGCAAGTCCAGAGAGAGCCAGATATTTTACCCAACTGTGACACTGCAAATAAGGAGTAACTTGCATTGTTTCTCTCAAAACCCTCTGAGCAGTTCATCAGCAAATAAATATGTATTACAGTTTTCCAAAACACCAGTTACTAATACAGCTGGAAACTGTATATCTGATCTACAAATGATCTACAGCATAGTGCTCTCTTGTTGTATATAAATGGATCTTTTTCTGGTTTAGAAGGATGTAACTAGTTGGGTGCCACAGCGTTCGGTCCTCAGGCTTCAACTTTTACCCAATTCTTTTTTTTCTAATTAAGGGACAATTTAGCGTAACCAATCCACCTACCCTGCACATCTTTGGATTGTGGGGATGAGACCCATGCCAACATGGAGAGAATGTGGGAACTCCATACGGACAGTGACCCGGGCTGAGATCGAACCCCCCCCCGCCCCCAACTATTTACAATCTATATTAATGATGCAGGAATAGAAGGTAATGTAGCCACATTTGCGGTTTACTTTAAAATTGGCGGGATAGTAAGTTGCAATAAAAAAATAAGGGGCAGGGCGGAGAATCGCATGCCGGTGTCGGCTTGGTTGGCGCGGCGGCGGTCGGGGGCCGTTCTATGCGGCCGGCCGATTCTTGGACCGGGATGGGCCGGGTGGCCGTCGTAAAAACGGCGAATCCTGATGGCGCCGTCCACACCTGCTCTCAGCCGGCGGGAACTCAGCGTGGAAGTGTTGGGGGGGGCAGCCTGTGTGTGTGTGTGTGTGGGGGGGGGGGTACAACCCCGGGCCCACGATCGGGGCCCACCAATCAGCGGGCCGGCCTCTCTGGCTGGAGGCCTCCTTTCTTCTGCGCCGGCCCCTGCAGTCCTGCGCCATGTTGCGTTGGGGCCTGCGCGTTGAAGGAAGCCACTGCACATGCGCGTGTTGGCACCGGTGCCACTGCGCATGCGCGGATCCCCTGGCGCTCAGTAGGGCTCAGCAGTTGGAGCGGCGTGAACTGCTCCAGTGCCTTGCTGGCCCCCTGTAGGGGCCAGAATTGCTGATCCTGAAGCCGTGTTGACGCCGTCGAGAAACGAGACAGTGTTTCCGACGGCGTCAACACTTAGCCTCAGGATCACAGAATCCCGTCCAAGAAAACATTTATAAACGTACTGTGACCACAGAGGAGTCCACAGAAGAGGCGTAGAGAAACTGGTTATTTATTTATATTCACAACTATTTACACCATGTACACAGGTCCTAGTTGGGACTTTTCTGCTTGGTTCCTACTCAGGCCAAGATTTCATACTTAGTGCCCATTCCTCCATTGATGGGGTCCCCACCCCTCAGTGGGGAAGCTCATATTCAACTAATCGGTCTAATCCCAAAGGTGTCATGGGGTTATAACAAAATGGATAGGGATAGGTTTGGTGAGTGGGTCAAAATTTGGCAGATGGAGTTTAACGTGGATAAATGTGAGGTTATCCATTTTTGTTGGAAAAATAGAATGGCAGCTTAATATCTAAATGGAGAGAAATTTCAGTGTGCTTCAGTGCAGGGGGATCTGGATGTCCTCGTGCACGAATCGCAGAAAGTTAATATACAGGTGCAGCAGGTAATAAGGAAAGCAAATGGAATTTTAGCATTTATTGCAAAGAAATGGAGTGTAAAAGTAGGAAAATGTTGCTGTAACTGCATAAGGCATTAGTGAGACCGCACCTAGAGTATTGTGTGTAGTTTTGGTCCCCTTACTTGAGGGGGGATGTAGTTGCATTGGAGTGATTCAGAGGAGGTTCGCTAGATTGATTCCAAAGATGAGGCTTTGTCTTATGAAGTGAAATTGAGCAGTTTAGGCCTGTACTCTCGAGAGTTAAAGAATGAGAGGAGATCTAATTGAGGTATATAAGATGATAAACGGTATTGACAAAATAGACATAGAGCAGATTTTTACTCTTATGGGGCAATCTGGAACGAGAAGTCATAGTTTTAGGATGACGGGGTAGCAGATTTAAAACAGAAATTATGAGATATTGCTCCTATCAAAGGTCGTGAATTTGTGGAATTTACTACCCAAGAATGTGGTGGATGCCGGGACATTGAGCAATTTAAGGAGGAGATAGACAGATTTTTAATTAGTAATGGGTTGAAGGGTTATGGAGAACGGGCAGAAAGGTAGAGTTGATGTACTGATGAGATGAACCATAATCATATTGAATGGCGGAGCAGTCTTGAGGGGCTGAATGGCCTACTCCTACTCCTAGTTTTTTATGCTTTATATGGAAAAGTATGGTTTACGATATTGCATACTCTTAATTAATGCTAGTTTCTAGCAGGGATATTAACATTTATGCAAAACAATTCACTAAAAACAGTGCACATTGGATATTTAGGCAGCTAAAAGTTTAATTTACCAACTAACATGTTGGGCGGAATTCTCTGGCCGCTGGGATTCTCTTTTCTCGTTGGCAACCGGCACGCACCCCTGTCTTTGGGTTTCCTGACGGAGTGGGGTGGGTTCAATGGGAAATCCATTGAAAGGAGTGAGAAGAGAGAATCCCACCGCCAGCAAAAGGTGCACCGTTGAGAAACACTCGGCTGGGGAGAATTCCGCTCCTTCTACGTACTTTCCTAATGTCCAGAAGGACGTAAATAAAAGGAAGCCAAAGATAGACAATTTAACTAGTATTTCTGCCCACGGTAGACCAAAGTGATTTGGAATTCCAAAAGTCACTCAATTTCGGCATTATAAATAGTCATCAAACTCAGACGAAGGATTATTAGAAAGCTAATACGATCAAGGTAACAAAGTTTTCATTTCTTCTCCAACTATTTCATTCCGAATTACTGAGACACTGAGTCCAGACACCAAGAGAGAATTTAAGACAAAGTTAAAGAGGTTGAATCAAGAAATATAGGGCCCAAATCTCTGGCCGCATTGGGCTCTCTCTTGAGCGCAAGGCGGCTGGAGAATGCCGGGGAAAGCACTTCAGCCAGCCTCCCGGGATTCTCCGGAATACCATGAATCGTCGGAGTCAAAACCCCACCCCAAATGGGCGGGACCGAATGACTCTCACCGAAACAGGTCCCAAACATACTTATGACCTACCTGCACGGGATCAACCGGCCTCCCTTGATTCACCAGCCACTCCAGGGAGGCTGCAGCCGGGCGCTGATCAATGCTGGTCCACACAAACGTGGACCAGGTAGAACGGCACCCCAGGCCACCATGGACCCTAGGGACCCCAGGGTGGTCAGGGTACGTGCAGGGTGGCTCGCTAGCCATCCCCCTGGATCGCAGGCACCTTGGCACTGCCCAGATGGAATGTTGGCATTGCCAAGGTCCCTGGATGGCACTGACAAGTCAGCAGGAGAACTGCCTGGGTGCCAGGGTGGAGGTGCAAGGGTGCCTGAGTGCCAGGGTCTCACTGCCAAGGGTCAGCGTGCAAGGGGGAGGGCATTCTCATGAAATGAGGGTGGACAGGGAGTTTGAAGGGTGGGGGAGTACAGGGCAGTAGGGACGTTGGAGGGTTGATGGGTGGGGTTCCTAGAAGGATGTGGGTGCTGTGAGGGGCTTGGGGGGGTAAAGAGGTGAAGACCCCATAGCAGGGTGTCCTACATGGGATGTGTGGGGTAGTGTCCATGTGTGTGAGGGGTGACATTGCTCATGGGGGGGTGGGGGGGGGGAATGGACCGACAAGCTCACTTCGAGATCAGGGCACCCTTTCAAAATAGCGGCCCGATCTCTGAATTCAACTCCCAGTGCTAAGAACATTCTAAGTGTCATAATATACATCTATGTATATAATGGAGTGCAGACAGGCAGTGATTGACACATAGGTTGACCAGTAAGCACACAGAACAGAGCAGCCAAACACCAGACAGGACACGACCACTATAAAGCCAGAGGGCACCAGTTTTCCCGCTCTCTCGGGACCCAGCCTCTGAGACAGTCAGAGATCGTGAGCTGGCCAGTGCAAACACCATGTGGTAGCTAGTAAGTCTGGTTAGGCAGTATCAGGTCTCCAGTCAAGTCAGCATAGTGTCAACCCACAGTTGAACATGTATAATAGTTTAGATGTTAAATAAAATTGTGTTGCATCTTATCAAGTGTACGAGCTTTGTCTCTCGCTACACTGCATCAAGTGCAATCCACATCGACCCAGCCTACCCAACACATCACTAAGTGTGGGTTAAACTGGTGAGAAACACCCCAGCGTCCAAAAGAGTGACGAAGGGCACGATCCTCCGGCCTTGTTGCACTCACGTGAGCGTAACGAGGCCGGTGAAGCGGGAAAGGCCAATCACGAGATCCGCGCCAGGCACCAAACAGTTTGCGATGCAACTGGCCGACTCCATTAGGCAAAATCGGGATCTCACCGTACGTGGCAAGAATCATAGAATCATAGAATTTACAGTGCAGAAGGAGGCCATTCGGCCCATCGAGTCTGCACCGGCCCTTACAAAGAGCACCCTACTGAAGCCCACGTATCTGCCCTATTCCCCGTAACCCCCACTTAACATTTTTTGGACACGAAGGGCAATTTAGCATTGCCAATCCACCTAACCCGCACATCTTTGAACTGTGGGAGGAAACCGGAGCACCCAGAGGAAACCCACGCAGACACGGGGAGAACTTGCAGACTCTGCACAGACAGTGACCCAGCCGGGAATCGAACCTGGGACGCTGTAGCTGTGAGGCAACTGTGCTAACCACTATGCTACTGTGCTGCCCTGAAACCAGTTATAACCACTTAAGCCCCATTTCTATACAATTTACAAGAGCTACCCCATATCCAACAGTCTCCCGTCATTCATCGACCTCCCAGCTAGTGCTCCCACTGGCGCTTATTAATACTCCTCTTGAAAAGCATAAACCTGGCGGAAGGACTTCCGTGGAGAGCGGAGGAGGTGAGTAGCAATCTTTGCTCACAGGCAAAGAGCCCAGGTGTGCTGGACTTGACAACCCAGTGCTCGGCAGGGGGTGGGGGACCACACTGTTCGGCAACCCCGGTCACCTCGAGGGCCTGCTTCTCAAAGGAGGTGAGGATTCTCAAGTCCGGCACCTCTCCGCCAGTCTGGCCCTTCTCCCGCAGATTGTGGGAGAGGTTTTCCTGAGGGGTCACAGACAGAGCATTGTTAGCCACACGTGTGGTTCAATGGTGTGAAAGGGGTTGTGAGGGCAGGGATGGGGAGAAGGGGAGGGAGGGCTGGGGGTCACTTGGAGAGCTGGGGAGCGGATGCTCCCTTGGGGGACGGGGGAGCGGGGTGGGGGGCATTGGTGTCTCCTCACTCATGTTGACTTTCTTTCTGCACTGTTGGCCAGTCTTATTGGTCATACTGTTGGAACGAACGGCTGCCTCCACCTTATCCCAGGCAGCACTGGCTGCCTTGTGGCTCACCCTCTGGGACCTCTGGGGGTACAGGACATTCCTCCAGGTCTCCACCGTGTCCAGGAGCCTGCCCAGGTCAGCATCCCCAAATCTTGGGGCCGGTCTCCTCGGTGCCATATTGCCAGCAGGGTGGGGTTGGTTGAGCGAGTGCAGTTTAACTGCTGATTGACCTTGTTAGCGGAGGGGCTGGCGAGTGTGGTCCCGTTGAATCAGCTGGGAGGCGTAATTGGCGGCAAGAAGCCCGTGAGGCCTCCTTAAGTGGACCATTGAATAGCGGTGGAAAACCCGGCGGTAGAGCCAGCAGGAAATTCCCTGAAAAACCCGCCACAAATTAACTGTGAAATGTTGGGGGAGAATCGGGCCCATAGTTGCCATCTACAAGAGGAGATAAGCAATTTAACGCCCAAATAACAGAGTCCCATTTTGGGTGCATAAAGCAGAGTGTTTCTTGGCACCTAGAATGGCCACGCTATCAAACAGGCTTCTTTATGGCCTCAGCGCGGTACGCCATGCCAAGGCCACACTTACCTCATTTCCTGCACAGATTAGCTCAGCTCATCTCGTCAGAGCAGGAAGAGATCAGGCAACATTTTTAAATACCGCTCCGATCTCTCGACCCTCCCTGGGTCTCCCCACCATGACCTCCAGATGCCTCAATGCCCCAACGTATTTCTTAGGGGAACCTTGGGGCATCCTCACAACACCTCTTAAGGACAGAGCACCACATGGCACAAGCAATGTGGCACCTGGCCAGTGCCAGCCAGGAACCCTGGTACTCCTGAGGTGGTGCTGTCAGGGTGTCTGTGTGGCATTGCAAAGGTTTCAGGCTGGCAAAGCTAAAGTGCCGGGTGACATCGGGGGTGGCAGGGTATGATCCTGCCCAGAACCTGACCACCAGGAGGATCTCTGAAGGCCTGGGAGACTCCCACAGTTGCTGTTATGCCTGGTCTACGGTTGTGTGACATAATATACACATAAGTATATGATGGTGCACAGAAAGACAGTGAGTAACACAATGATGACCATTGTGATGACCAATGAACATACAGAACACAGCAGCCAATCACCAGACAGGACACGGCCACTATATAACCAGGGGGTACTAGTTTTCCCGTTCTCTCGGGATGCAGCCTCTGAGACAGTGTGTGAGCAACAACTGGAACATCCACCATGTGGTAGTAAGATAGTCTGGTCAGGTTGGCCTCAGGTCTCCAGTCAACCCAGCATAGTGTCAGCCCACAGTTCAAGCATGTTTAATAGTTAAGAGTTTAATAAAATAGAGTTGCATTTCTTCAAGTGTTGGAAGCTGTCTCTCTCTCTGCTACAGTAAACGCAGTCCTTGTAGACCCAGCTTACCCAACACATCATGGTACCAGTGAGTTATGTTTGAGGTTGACGGACCCACCTTGAGATAGTCTGCCTTTGACCAGCAATCAGCCATCCGGTAACATGGAGAGCGTCCGCCCTCCCCCGCCACTCCGCATCACCGGCAACCTCGGTGCGAACTGGAAGATTTTTAAGCAGAAATTTCAGCTGTATCTTGAAGCCATCGACCTCGAGGCCGCATCGGATAGCAGAAAGATTGCCCTCTTCCTGTCTACAGCTGGGGACCACGCTATCCACATTTTTAACTCCCTCACCTTTGCTGAAGGTGAGGACAAGACAAAGGTCAAAACAGTCCTGCTGAAGTTCGACAGCCACTGTGACATCAAAGTCAACGAGAGCTTTGAACGCTATATGTTCCAGCAGAGGCTTCAGGGTAAGGATGAACCTTTTCGGTCCTTCTTAACCCATCTCCGTATCCTCGCGCAATCCTGCAACTACGGCTCCACTTCCGACTTCATGATCCGCGACCTGATCGTTTTCGGGGTCCATTCCGATCCCCTTCGCCAGCAACTCCTCAAAGTTAAGCAGCTCACTCTCACCATCGCCATCGAAACCTGCGTCCTACATGAGCACGCTAATGACCGGTGCTCCCATATCAAGGCGGCAGAGACGGCGCGGCAAGGACCCCACAATGCGGAGCGGGTTCAGGCCGTAAAACAGCTCCAGGGCCTGAGTCTGGATGAGGGCAGTCATTTTGCGCGCTTTTCCCGGACTCCTGCGCATGCGCACAACGACCCAGGGGACGGCGAGGCCGAGGATCGAATTGCGCATGTGCGCACATCTTTCGACCACACCACGCATGCGTGGTGGCACACGGAACGTCCTGATGTCGGTGTCATGACGTGCAACAACTGTGGCTCCGCCCACTTAAAGCAGCAATGTCCCGCAAAATCACGATGCTGTCTCCAGTGTGGCAAGTTTGGCCACTACGCAGCCCTGTGCAGATCTGCTCAACTGCCCACCACACAGCGATCCCAGCCGCAGCGCAAGAACGTCCAGTCAGTGCAGCAACCCGTTGCAGACTCCAACTCCGACATGGTTCCAGATCCCGACACCGAGGATCTCACATTCCCATTCCAGGTGGGCATCATCACCAAGCATACGATGCTTTCCAAAAAAAAGGCTAATCCACTCCCAGTGCTGAGCATTGATCCAGACGACGAGTGGTGTGCCACCCTTACGGTCAACGAATCTCGCATATGCTTCAGGCTGGACACCGGCGCTTCAGCGAACCTCATTTTGAAGTCTGACCTGGATACCATCCACGTCAAGCTGAGCATTCTTCCATCGGCCTGCCAGCTTATCGACTACAATGGCAACTGCCATTGCTGCCAGTGGCTCATGTCAGCTTGTGGTTTCTCATCGTTCCTCAAGAGCCACCCTGCGTTTCGAAATAGTAGCATCCAACAAAGCTTCCTTGCTCGTGCTCAGGCCTGAAAAATCCTGAATCTTTTGCAGCGGGTTCACTCCATGTCGCCCGCTGAGTCATCAGCCACACCAGATGCCAACTTTCAAACCCAATTAGATGACATCAAAGCACAATACCACAGCGTCTTCGAGGGTATGGGCACACTCCTCTACACATACAAGATACTTCTGAAACCGAATGCCACACCCGTGGTTCATGCACCGCGTCGGGTGCCGGCACCCCTTAAGGACCGCCTCAAGCAGCAGCTGCAAGACCTCCAGGACCAGGGCGTCATTTATAAGGTCATGGAACCCACGGACTGGGTTAGCTCCATGGTTTGTGCCAAAAAACCGTCCGGGAACTTCGCATTTGTATCGACCCCAAAGATTTGAATCGTAACATCATGTGGGAACACTACCCCATCCCTAAGCGAGAAGAGCTCACTGGCGAAATGGCTCACGCCAAGTTATTTACAAAGCTGAATGCCTCCAAGGGGTTTTGGCAGATACAGTTGGATGCATCCAGTCGAAAGCTCTTTTAACACCCCATTTGGTCATTACTGTTACAACCGGATGCCCTTTGGCATCATCTCCACCTCGGAGGTGTTCCACCGAATAATGGAGCAAATGATGGAGGGCATCGAGGGCGTGCGAGTATACGTCAATGACATCACTGTCTGGTCCACAACTCCTCAGGAACACATGAAATGAAAATCGCTTATTGTCACAAGTAGGCTTCAAATGAAGTTACTGTGAAAAGCCCCTAGTCGCCACAGTCCGGCGCCTGTTCGGGGAGGCTGTTACGGGAATTGAACCGTGCTGCTGGCCTGCCTTGGTCTGCTTTCAAAGCCAGCGATTTAGCCCTGTGCTAAACAGCCCCTACATCGATCGCCTCAAGCGAGTGTTCCATAGGATCCACGAGCATGGCCTCCAACTCAACAGAGCCAAGTGCTCGTTCGGTCAAGCAGAAATAAAGTTCCTCGGCGACCATATTTTGCAGTTCGGTGTGCAGCCAGACGCAGATAAGGTGTCGGCGATCAATGCTATGAAGACACCGGAGGACAAGAAGGCGGTCCTCTGCTTCCTAGGGATGGTCAACTTCCTTGGGAAGTTCATCCCCAACCTCGCACCTCACACCACAGCTCTCCGCAATCTTGTAAAAAAAAACACCGATTTCAAGTGGCTCCCCGCTCATGAGCGAGAGTGGCGTGAGCTCAGGGCGAAACTCACCAAGGCGTTTTTCGACCCTGCCAAGGAGACGAAGATCTCTACTGACGCGAGCCAGGCTGGCATTGGGGCAGTACTCCACCAGTGCGACGAATCCTCCTCCTGGGCCCCAGTCGCATTTGCATCTGGAGCCATGACCCCTACTGAGCAGCGATATGCTCAAATCGAGAAAGTGTGCTTGGGTCTCATCACGGGGATTGACAAATTCCATGATTACGTGTATGGACTCCCCAAGTTTACAGTCGAAACGGACCACAGGTTCACATCATACAGAAGGACATCAATGCTATGACGCCACGCCTACAGCGTATCCTCCTCAAACTCCGACGCTATGATTTTGACCTGGTCTACACCCTGGGCAAGGAGCTCATAGTGGCCGATGCACTCTCTCGCTCCATCACTACGCCGTGCGAGCAGTCGGACTTCGTCTGCCAGATCGGCGCCCATGTTGAGGTCTGCGCATCCAACTTTCTGGCTACTGACAAAAGGGTCGTGCAGATTCGTCAAGAGACGGCCAGGGATCCTTTACTCCAACGGGTCATGTGCCATCTCACAGATGGTTGGCAGAAGGGCCAGTGCTACAATATAAAAGACGACCTGGCAGTGGTCGATGGCATACTAATGAAACTGGACAGGATAGTAATACCATAGAGTATGCGGGAGCACATCCTCGGCCAACTCCACGAGGGTCACCTGGGGGTGCAAAAGTGTCGCCGGCGAGCCCGAGAGGCAGTATATTGGCCTGGCATCAATGACGACATCGCCAACACTGTCCTAAATTGCCCAACGTGTCAACTGTTCCAGCCGGCTCAGCCGAAAGAGACATTGCAGCCACATGAACTGGTGTCTGCATGAGCCATTGGCAGCAATGGCTCGTCCCCATGGACCAAGGTTGGCATTGATCTCTTCCATGCAAAAGGCCGGGACTACGTCCTCCTCGTGGACTATTTTTCAAACTACCACGAGGTGGTCAGACTGCATGACCTCACATCAGCAACAGTCAACAGGGCGTGCAAAGAGACCTTTTGCCTGTCATGGCATTCCACTTACGGTCATGACAGATAATGGCCCGTGCTTCTTCAGTCAGGAGTGGACGGATTTTGCCCGACAGTACAATTTCACGCACGTCACTTCAAGCATCCACAACCCCGAGTCAAATGGGAAAGCAGAAAAGGGGGTACACACTGTAAAACGACTGTTGTGTAAAGCTGCTGATTCGGGTTCAGAGTTTCACCTGGCACTGCTAGCCTACAGGGCGACTCCTTTGTCTGCTGGCCTGTCCCCAGCACAGCTGCTAATGAACCTTCAGGAAACTAAGGAAATTTGGCATGTCCACATTCACCCTTGCCAACTTTTACAGATGCACCATAGAAAGCATCCTATCGGGCTGCATCACAGCCTGGTATGGCAACTGCTCGGCCCAGAACCGCAAGAAACTTCAGAGAGTCGTGAAGACCACCCAGTCCATCACACAAACCTGCCTCCCATCCATTGACTCCATCTACTCCTCCCGCTGCCTGGGGAAAGCGGGCAGCATAATCAAAGATCCCTCCCACCCGGCTTACTCACTCTTCCAACTTCTTCCATCGGGCAGGAGATACAGAAGTCTGAGAACATGCACGAACAGACTCAAAAACAGCTTCTTCCCCACTGTCACCAGACTCCAAAATGACCCTCTTATGGACTGACCTCATTAACACTACACCCTGTATGCTTCATCCGATGCCAGTGCTTATGGCAATTACCGTGGGGCAGCACGGTAGCATTGTGGATAGCACAATTGCTTCACAGCTCCAGGGTCCCAGGTTCGATTCCGGCTTGGGTCACTGGCTGTGCGGAGTCTGCACATCCTCCCCGTGTGTACGTGGGTTTCCTCCGGGTGCTCCGGTTTCCTCCCACAGTCCAAAGATGTGCAGGTTAGGTGGATTGGCCATGCTAAATTGCCCTTAGTGTCCAAAATTGCCTTTCGTGTTGGGTGGGTTTACTGGGTTATGGAGATAGGGTGGAGATGTTGACCTTGGGTAAGGTGCTCTTTCCAAGAGCCGGTGCAGACTCGATGGGCCGAATGGCCTCCTTCTGCACTGTAAATTCTATGATCTATGAACCGCACACTACGGACGACGGTGCCGGCTATCCACGTCCCAGACCTTGACAATTTTCCAGTCCTGCAAAGAATGCAACTGTCTCGGGCCCAATGCAAGTCGGCGTATGATGCCCACGCCACAGATCTCCCTGCTCTGGTCCCTGCTGACCGAGTTCGTGTTCAGCTACCTGATGGTGGCTGGTCTGCCACAGCTGTGGTGGTCAAGCAAGTGGCCCCCAGATCATTTCTCGTTCACATGCATGATGGCTCTTTTCTTCGCTGTAATAGGCGGGCACTGCGGCTGCTTCCACGCTCGCCACCTGAACGTGATGTCCCGCCTCGCCTTCTGATTCCTCAGGACACACCCTTCCAAGAGGTCACCGATCTGCCGTTTCTTTTGCCACCATCTACGTTGGACGCAGCTCTGCCCATTCTAGTGCAGGCGGCCCCTGACCCACCCTTAAGGCGGTCAACCAGAATTTGTCGCTCGCCACAGAGACTGAACTTATAGACAGAATGTTGCATTGCCTTGTGCTTCGTTTACACATCTGTACATATTGTTTCTTCCTAATTTGTTGTATGCACTCTATCTGCACTAGACACCTTCCCATGTACATACGTTCACGTATTTTGTATATAGTTCAGCTCCTACTCATGTAAATACGCTCGCATACTTTGTACATAGTCAGGCTCATACACACACTCACTATTTATTAACACATACACACATTTTTTGAAAGGGGGCAGATGTCATAATATACACACAAGTATATGATGGTGCACAGACAGGGAGTGACACAAAGGATGACCAATGAACATACAGAACACAGCAGCCAATCACCAGACATGACACGGCCACTATATAACCAGGGGGCACTTGTTTTCCCGCTCTCTTGGGATGCAGCCTCTGAGACAGTCAGAGCCTGTGAGCAACAACTAGAACATCCACCATGTGGAAGTAAGATAGTCTGGTCAGGTTAACCCTGAGGTCTCCAGTCAACTCAGCATAGTGTCAACCCACAGTTCAAGCATGTTTAATAGTTAAGAGTTTGATAAGATAGAGTTGCATTTCTTCAAGTGTTGGAAGCCTGTCTCTCTCTCTGCTCCAGTAAACGCAGTCCTCACAGACCCAGCTTACCCAACACATCAGTGTGGACCAGTGCTAAATGATGCCAAAGCGTGGTCGCCCAGATGTGGGGATCTGTTCCCAGGCCTCAGGAGAATTGGACAGCGAGATATATAAATGACACTAATGGCTCACTTAAATCTGGATCTCGTCCAATGACATCTCACGCGATCTTGTTAGATTTAACGGCTTCATCGCGTCACCAAGTCAGGCGCATCAATGCCGTTTGATCGCGCCTACAGGATTTAAAAATTAAAGCTTTAGTGGTTCTATTATCGAAATTCTCTCTAGATTTGACACATCTTCAATTTGTACAACCCATCCCCATGACTTTGAGGTCCTTATGGTTCAAATGTTCCTTCTACGTTCTCTTGCTGTGCATGCGAGCATCGAAGTAGAAAATATCAACGGATATCGCTTAAATGGAAACATTGTACATCTCAAATATCAAAATATTGTCCTTCCAAAAATATCACAATACCGGTCAATGACAGGTTATATATTTTTGCATTTGCATGTTAATGGTTAAAGATATTGCAGATAAAGGTTACCTTAATCAAAAATGTTGCAATTTGAGAGCATAAACTTTGCTGAAAATAATTGTGTGGATAAAAGATGCATCCATTGTGAGGGAAACATTGATTAATTAAGGTTCATGCAATCAAGCATGCATCATCTCAATAATTAATTTGCATTAAAGTATTCAAAGCAGTTCTCTAGATTTTAACATTGTATATTTATGTAGCAAATATAGGAACAGGAATGTGCCATTCAGTCCCTCGGCAAGTCCGCCATTCAATGAGGTCATGGCTGATCCACGGTCTAACTCCATATACCTGTGTTTGGTCCATATCCCTTAATATCTTGTCTTATTGAATTGCGGGACAGGCTCGAGAGGCTCAATGGCCTACTCTTGTTCCAATGTTCCTATATTTGCTGCATAAAAATAATACTGTGTCAAAATCTATAGACAAGATCCAAACAAGAGACAAGGTGCAACCATGTATAATGTACACTTACCGGATCTGTGAGCTCAGGCAAATTGGCTTTGTACATAAGAGGTCGACAATCCCTTGTATTATTGACCAATTCACATGGAAGGAATTTGGGGCCAAGGTCGTCTCCATCAAGTATATCCACTGTCAACGTTGTTGTACTGGTTCTTCTGTTATTTGGATTTGGAGCTCGGTCCTATGAATTGATTAAGATTTGAATGTGATACACATAATCTACAGCACAAAATCATGAGATTCAGTACAATGGCCGATGCCAGTCATATTGCTCCAAACAAACTTCTCTCCTCCCAAAGTCATCTACCCCAATCATCATATCCCTCTATTATATTTTCCCTTGCATAGCCATTTAACTTCCCCTTAAATGCACCTTCTGCAATGCACTTCAACTATGCTTTGTGTTAACAAGTTCCATATTGGCATATTTTTTCTTCTCATTGCAATCTTATTGTCCCTTAATTATCACTTTGTGCAGCTGTAGCAAATGTTGAAAAGCTGGTGCCATAATCACTTAATTGTGTGAGAGCATTTGCATCGTGTGTGCTGTCTAGCTTCACCTGTCTACTGCGTCTGATATGTCTGTAGTTTTCCCTTTCTGATTTGATAATTGTAGTCTTTTTTTTACTGTTCCCGGTCTGTGTTTGTTAGTTGATACAAAGAAAAATGACCAAATCACAATCAATCAGATGCTGCAAAGCAAAAAGAACCAAAGTAGAAATCATATTTCACACAGTTGCCATGGCAGTCCTCACCCGACTAAACCCAGTAATCATCCACATTATTCATACATGGCTTGCTAACTCGATGGAGTTACAATAGCTTTTTCTGAACCCCCTGAGCATCCAAAAGCAACATCCTTTAAATAATATCAAGCTTTGAATTGAGGGTCAAATTCAGTTCCAATTTATGGCCAGAATTTAGACTTGAATTCTCTTCTCACCCTCCAGCAAATCTCGACAGATCCCCAATTTCCCTTAGTCCCTCGATCCAACCACATAATGGAAAATCATTCAAAATAATGCAGAACACACTTCGGAGTGTGATTCCAAACAAAATTTTCATTTCTATATATATTATATATCATCTATATTATCCTGTCTGTAGATGTTCTTCTCTACCTCATCCTGTGTTACATAGTCATTAAGGTACTCAAAATCATCGCATAGGTTTTCTCAACTTATTAATTTTAATTTCAAGAGCAAATAAAATGTTTGTTGATACAAGAAAGGAAAGGCAATCTATGTATATATGAACACCGCAAACACAGGCACAACTCTAGATCCAGGAAAGTACATTGGTACACTAGTCTCAGATGGTTGATAGCTTGAAGTTCCTGGGGGTCACCATCACCAATAGTCTGTCCTGGTCCACTCATGTTGATGCAAAAGTCAAGAAAGCCCAACAACGTCTCTACTTCCTACAGAAGCTAAAGAAATTCAGCATGTCTGCATCGACTCTCACAAACGTCTACAGATGTGCCACAGAAAGTATCCTATCGGGCTGCATCACAGCCTGGCATGGCAATTGCTCAGTCCAAGATTGCAAGAAACTGCAAAGTGTGGTGAACTCAGCCCAACACACCACACAAGCCTGTCACCCTCCCATTGATTCTGTATACACCTCCCGCTGCCTCGGGAGGGCAGAGAACATTGTCAGAGACTCCTCACGCCCAGGTTTGCCCTCTTCCAGAACCTTCCATCAGGCAGAAGATACAGAAGTCTGGAGACCCACACATCCAGACATAGGAACAGCTTCTTCCTCACAGCTATAAGACTCTTCAATGAGTCTCCCTTGGACTGATTTTCTCCCTGTAAGACACTATTCATGACACCCTAAGATGCTCTTGCTCATGTATTTGCTTTGTTTGGCCCTTGTTCCACACTGTAACCAATTACTTATTTGTCGATGTACTTTGTCGATTATTCTTTTTGCCTACCATGTACGTATGTTCCCTTGGCCGCAGAAAAATACTTTTCACTGTACTTTGGTACATGTGACAATAAATCAATCAATCAGAAAAAAATCAAAAAGATCAATCAGACAGAGAGACACACCACTGCACCTAATGTTTGTTGGGTTTTGAAATTCAGAACCAGAAATAACAATTAAAGCAGCGATCATGGCAACATTCAAGAATAGATTAGAATCTGTTGAGGGAATGCGGAATGAAGAAATACAGAAACTGACCGGATCACATGCTTTTTATTGTGTGGATAACTACCAGCATGAACTGGTTGAACCGAACAATTTATTCCTCTTCTGCAATTTCTGTGCAATCTGCGAGAGGACCACTGCAGCCTTGCCCAACCACCCCCTACATACAGGTCCTCTGCCAACCTCATACCCAATCTTGTGCCCAAGCACAATCTCATTCTGTCAGGGCAGTGCACCGAGTTAACAATTCTGACACAAAACCTAGGGCGGGATTCCCCGTTGGGGAGACTATGATCTCCCGTCGCAGCTGAATTGCAACCAGTGTATGATCCCCTGGGAACGCAAACCGGTAAGCAATTCAGAGTTCCACAGAGATCCTTGTAATAGGGAACCCAGACAGGGCTCCCTGTAATAGGGAGGATCCTACAGGGACCCTTGTCTAAAGGGTCCCCTCCCCCTCACTTCCGCACACACACACACTCACCTCCGCAAGAAAAGAGAACCTGGTCTGGAAGCTAGACAGCAGCCTAGACAGGGGCAGAGAAGAATTGCAGCTCCATGTGTCCCTTCTTGGAAGGAGAGCAGCTGTGCCTGCGGTCTGGTTCCCACAGATCCATTAGTTGCAAGCGTTCTAGTAGTGGCCTGTTATTGAGAGCTCCTACAAACCATTTGCAACTTTGATTCATTCATCTCCCTTCACAGTTCAGTGGCGAAACCCCAATGTTTGTAAACATTGACCACATCAAAGAGAGTTATGTGCATTTCAAGTACCAAGTGCATTCCAATCACTCAAGCATGTGATTTAATGTATTTACCTCTCTTTGATGTGCTCAATGTTAAGAAACATTGTGATTCCACCACTTCGGCCACTGAACCCTGAAGCTACAAGGTAAGTGATACAGGTGTAATTTGTCTCACTGCCCCTGTCTGGACTGCTCTCCAGCTTCAGACATTGGTCTCTTTTCTGGAGGGTGAAGAGGGGGTCTGTGGGTGGCCCCTTTAGGCAGGGGGTCCCTGTTGGGGATCCCCTTATTACAAGGGTCCATTGGGGGGACCCTATGATAGGGATCTCTGGAGGGTCTCCTTATTTCAGGGGTCCCTATGGGGGTATCCCAGTTACAGGGGTCCCTGGGGTGTGTGTTCCCTTTTACAGGGGTCCCTGTAGGAGAGGGAATGGGGGGGTGTTGGAGGGTCCCCTTACTACAGGTGTCCCTGTGGGGGAGCTCACTATTACAGGCGTCCATAGGAAGTCCCCCTATTACAGGGGTCCCTGTGGAGGACTCCCGATTATAGGGTTCACAACAGGAGTTCCTCTGATTACAGGGGTCAATGTGGGAGGTCCCTTATTACAGAGGTTCCTGTGGGGGGGGGGGTCTCCCGATTACAGGGGTCTCTGTGGGAGGTCCCACTATTACAGGAATCCTTGTGGGAATCCCTCGATTACAGGGGTCCCTGTGGGTGTCTCCTGTTTACAGGGGTTCCTGGGGGGCATGTTCCCTTTTACAGGGGTCCCTGGGGAGGGGCGTGTTCCCTTTCACAGGGGTCCCTGTGGGAGAGGGGTGTGTGGGGGGGTTTTGGCACAGCAGTCGGCAGCAGGCAGTGCGTTATTGGGGTGGCGGGGGGGGGGGGCCTTCGGATGGGCTTGGATGGTCTTTACCAGCATGGACCTGGTGTGGTGGAACTCCCGATGAGCCAACTAGTGCCACGCTCGTACAGACCGCAAGTGACCGCGCCAATGTAAATCCAGGCTGCGAAGTCCAGAAAATCACGAAAGGCCGGAGCATAGGTCGCTGGGCCTGCTAAATTCTTACATGCTCCCTCTGGAGTGTGGTGTGATGTGTTAGGCAGGTCGGTTCGGTGTGGACTGCACTTGATGCAGCGATGCGAGAAACAGACCTCTAACACTGTAGAAGATCCAACATGGTTTTATTGAACGATAGAACTAACATACATATTTAACTGTGGGTCGACACTATACTGAACTGACTGGAGATCTTGTAGTAGCCTGACCAGACTTACTGGCTACCGCATGGTGTTTGCACTGGGCTAGCTCGTGGACTCTGACTGTCTCAGTGGCTGGGTCCAGAGAGAGAGCAGGAAACCTAATGCTCTCTGGCTTTATAGTGGTGGTGTCCTGTCTGGTGATTGGCTGCACTGTGCTGTGTGCTTACTGGTCATCCTGTGTGTCAATCACTTCCTGTCTGCACTTCATTATATGCATGCGTGGATATTATGACACGGTGTGGAGCTCATTCCCACCACCTGCGGGGGGTCGGAGCATCGCGATTGGGTCGGCGTCCAGCGTCGATGTTGGATTTGCCCTGAAGCCCGATTCTCCATCCCATCGGGCACGCAGTCCCGGCGTCCTGGGATGAAGAATCCTGCCACTAATCTTTTGCTGTTCTTTGCCTTTGTGATATAGTGGTTGAGATCCATCTCCTATGGCACTCTAGATGGGAAGTGAAGACCAAGTGTAATCTTCAGATCCAAGGAGGTTAGAGGGTGGATGTAATTCAATGTTCATCTGTCTTTACTTTTGATGAATGCTCTGATTTGATTTTATTGATTACTAAATAGCAAAACAGTAGCTTGGAGAGCCGGGCAATAGAGTTGGTTGAAGCACAGCCATGTCTCTGTAGTGAAGGATCAGGAACTGGGAGACATAAAACTGAGTACCACAGTGCCACAACTCTGTATGAGAGCATAATTAAGAATTTACAGAGGCAGTTTTCCATTATATATGTGCACACAAGAATTTATAACAGAAAAGTCTGAGGCAAGAAATGCATGCAAATATAAATTTTTAAATATTTATATATATCCAACTTTGATGAACTGTCAACCATTGCATGCTCATCATGCTCAAATATTCTGATTGCCTATTTTACTTCAGCAGCAGATGAGCCACACGGATTATCTGTATTTTTTTCAGCTTTGCTTGATGTATTAGATTCCATTTTGGGCACAATCCAGGTGCAAAATGGCACTAGCATTAAAGGTACTTTTTCTCAAACTTTTGACCAACTCCTTTGCTTGTCATTGAATGTAAAAAGAGCCTTGAAACAGCACAATCAAGCAATGTTTTGGAATTTAATTTTGTTTAAAAATACTCTGATATGTAGAAATGGTAACTTGGTGTAGTTTGATTAATGCTGCTGAAAAGAGGTTAATTACGCAAATTTAATCTTCTCAGCCACAGAAGGAAATTACCTGGAGCTGAGGTGGTTGACCTCCAACCACCACAACTATCTTCCTTTGTGCCAAATACGACATCGACCAGGGGAGGATTTTTCCCCAAATCCTACTGACTCCAGTTCTGCTAGGGCTCCTTGATGACATATCAGTCAAATGCTGTCTTGATGTCAAGTTCTGTCACTCTCACCTCACCTCAGGCATGGAGCTCATTTGTCCATGTTTGAACCAAGGCTGTAATGAGGTCAGGAACTGAGTGACGCTGATGGAACCCAAAGTTAGCATCCATGAGCAGGTTATTGCTGAGTAAAGGTAAAGAAAAAGATAAAAGGTAAAGACGGGCAGCATGGTAGCACAGTGGTTAGCACAGTTGCTTCACAGCGCCAGGGTCCCATGTTCGATTCCCGGCTTGTGTCACTGTGTGTGCAGAGTCTGCACGTTCTCCCCCTGTCTGCGTGGGTTTCCTCCGGGTGCTCCGGTTTCCTTCCACAAGTCCTGAAAGATGTGCTGTTAGGTAATTTGGACATTGTGAATTCTTTCTCCGTGTATCCAAACAGGCGCCGGAATGTGTCGATTAGAGGCTTTTCACAGTAACTTCATTACAGTGTTAATGTAAGCCTACTTGTGACAAAATTATTATTATTACTATTATAAAGTCACCATAGTCCCAGATGACCATAGGCTGCTTTCCCCTTTGAGTGGGGAGCTGACTGGTGGTGATTTAACCTGAGTATCATCACACTTCAGATGAGGGGCAAGGTTGAGAGAACGGGTCTTCATGAATAACCTCTGAGTACGTGCTGATTATGTGCTGCATGATAGCACTGTTAATGGCCCCTTCCATCACTTTACTAATGATCGAGAGAAGACTGATGGGACGGTAATTGGTTGGATTGAATTTTTCCAGGCACCTTTCCACATTGTCGGGTAGATGCCAGTGTACTGGTGAAGCTTGGCCAGGGGTGCAGAAAGTTCTGGAGCACAAATCTTCAGGACTACTGCCGGAATATCATTAGGAGCTACATAGCCTTTCCAGTATCCAGTGTCTTCAGCCGTTTCTTGATATCACGTTGAGTGACTTGAACTCGCTGAAGATTGACACACTTGGGATGTTGGTGACCTCCAGAGGAAGCCAAGATGGATCATCCACTCAGCACTTCTAGCTAAAGATTGTTGCGAATGTCTCATCCTTATTTTTAGCACAGATGTCCTGGGCTCCCTCACCACTGAGTTTGGGATATTTATGGAGCCTCCTCCTCCAGTGGGTTGTTTAATTGTTCATCACCATTCACAGCTGGGTGTGGCAGGACTGCAGAACTTTGATCTGGGGCGCGATTTAAGAAAAATGTAACAGTCCCGTGTCAAGCTCGTTCAGCCGGGTATTACCTGGCACTAGCAGGACCAAGAATGACACCGCTATTAAATGGCACTCTGCTTCATTTCGGGTCCTTGGCGAGGAACTGCCCACCAAGGCTGCACTTAGTCCATTCCCTGTGTTAACGAGCTCCGCTTGCCAGTGCAGGAAGTGACTGTAGCGTCCATGTCTCTCGGTGCCCTCACCGCATCCTCCAGACCTTCCCTAATGTCCAAACTCACCTGTAAGGGGAGTCGTCAAGCTCCCCTTCGCACCTCACCTCATAAGGACAGGGCAGCCCCAGGCCCAATCCCCAGCATGGGCAAAATGCCACCTGGGCACTGCCAGCCTGGCACACTGACAGTGTCCCATCCAGCCTGGAAGTGCCTCTGTGCACACTAGCTGTGTCAGGCTGGCAATGCCATGGTGCCAAGGTGGCACAGAGGGTGCCAAGATACCACCATGCCCAGGGGCCTCGGATCACCTGGAAGAACCCCCGCCAAGTCCATCTGGTCCACATTTGTGGAAACAAATGGTAAAGAGTTATGGTCCGAGGTGAGGCCGTTCAATCCCAGGTGCTGAGTACATCCGGCGTGGACATAGAATCATAGAATTTACAGTGCAGAAGGAGGCCATTCGGCCCATCGAGTCTGCACCGGCTCTTGGAAAGAGCATCCTACCCAAGGTCAACACCTCCACACTATCCCCATAACCCAGTAACCCCACCCAACACTAAGGGCAATTTTGGACACTAAGGCCAATTTATCTTTGCCAATCCACCTAACCTGCACATCTTTGGACTGTGGAAGGAAACCGGAGCACCCGGAGGAAACCCACGCACACACGGGGAGGATGTGCAGACTCCGCACAGACAGTGACCAAAGCCGGAATCGAACCTGGGACCCTGGAGCTGTGAAGCAATTGTGCTATCCACAATGCTACCGTGCTGCCCCATAGTAGGGTAAATTCCTCGTCCTTGTGTGCCAGGCTTAGCCTGATCCAATTCAAGTTTCTACACAGGGCACATATGACATATTCAAGTGATACTAACTGTTCACTTGAACATGCAAATCTAGGTCCCAATCTCAATGTGCAGGATCCAGATTGCAATGCCTCATGAGACTTGTTAAATCTCGCGAGGCCAGTAAATCTCGCTAAAGACCTCTTGCGAGATTTACCGGCCTCGCCGCTTCCGGAGGCGAGTGTGGTGAGGCCAGTAGATTGTGCTTCTGACCCATTGGTTGTAGAATTGCTCAACTCTCTCTATTGCTTGCTGCTTCTGCTTTTTGGTACACAAGTAGTCCTGTGTCGCAGCTTTACCACTTTCACACCTCATTTTTCGTTCTGCCTGGATTTGTTTCTGGCAATCCCTCCTGCGCTCTTCCTTGAAGCAGGGTTGATCCCCTACTTTGGTGATAATGGCAGAGTGGGAGATATGCTGGACCATGAGGTTAGAGATTGTGGCCGAGTACAATTCTGCTGCTGCTGATGGCTCAAAGCACCTCATGGATGCCCAGTCTTGAGTTGCCAGATCTGTTCGAAGTCTATCCCATTTGGACAGATGCATCTGCAGCAGGTAGGTTGTTGAGGATGAGGTCTCTTGTTGGTTCTCTCATACTTTCTGCAGTCCTAGTCTAGCAGTTGTGCCATTTAGGACCCGGTCAGCTTGGTCTGTGGTGGTACTACCAAGTCATTTTTTATTTTTAAAAAAATATATATTTTATTAAAGTTTTTCGATCAAAAAGAATTTTCCATTTTTACAACTTTGTAACAAAATGTACATTGACCGTTATTTAAACAATATATTAAACTAACAACAAGTGCAGAAAAAGAACAAGAAAAGAGAAATAATACTGAAAAAATAAATATAAACAACTAGCATGGAAAGAAAGAAAAGAACAAAAAACCCAAACACCGAATACACCCCCCACCCCCTCCCTCCCCCCTGGGTTGCTGCTGCTGTCCTTCCTGTTTTCCCTTATCGCTCTGCGAGATAGTCAAGGAACGGTTGCCACTGCCTGGTGAACCCTTGGGCCGAACCTCTTAGTGCGTATTTTATTCGCTCCAATTTTCTAAACCCTGCCATGTTGTTTATCCAGGCCTCCACGCCCGGGGGTTTAGCTTCTTTCCACATAAGTTGAATCCTTCGCCGGGCTACTAGGGACGCAAAGGCCAAAACATCGGCCTCTCTCGCCTCCTGCACTCCCAGCTATTCTGCAACCCCAAATATAGCTAACCCCCAGCTCGGTTCGACCCAGACCCCCATCACCTTTGAGATCACTCTTGCCACACCCACCCAGAACCCATGCAATACCGGACATGACCAAAACATGTGGGTGTGGTTCGCCGGGCTTCCCGCGCACCTCCCGCACCTATCCTCCACTCCAAAAAATCTACTCAGCCTTGCTCCCGTCATATGTGCCCTGTGTAGAACCTTGAATGGGATCAGGCTAAGCCTGGCACACGAGGACGAGGAATTTACCCTACTTAGGGCATCTGCCCACAGCCCCTCCTCAATCTCTTCCCCCAGCTCCTCCTCCCATTTACCCTTCAGCTCCTCTACCATCGTCGCCCCCTCATCTCTCATTTCCCTGTATATATCGGACACTTTACCTTCACCGACCCATGCCCCCGAAATCACTCTGTCCTGGATCCCTTGCGCCAGGAGCTGCGGAAATTCCCTCACCTGTTGCCTCGCAAATGCCCTCACTTGCATATATCGGAAGGCATTCCCAGGTGGCAACCCGTATTTTTCTACCAATGCTCCCAAACTCGCGAACGTCCCGTCCAAGAACAAGTCCTTCAACTTCCCAATTCCTGCTCGCTGCCAAGATTGGAATCCCCCATCTATCCTCCCCGGGACGAACCTGTGATTGTTCATTATCGGGGACCACACCGAGGCACCCGTCACTCCCCTATGTCGTCTCCACTGCCCCAAATCTTCAAAGTCGCCACCACTACTGGGTTTGTGGTGTATTTTTTCGGGGGGAACGGTAACGGCGCCGTCGCCAGTGCTTTTAAACTTGTTCTCTTACAGGACGCCATCTCCAGCCTTTTCCACGCCGCCCCTTCTTCTTCCCTCATCCACTTACATATCATAGACACGTTGGCGGCCCAATAATAGTCACTCAGACTCGGCAGTGCCAGTCCCCCTCTGTCCCTACTGCGCTGCAGGAAGCCCCTCTTTACCCTCGGGGTCTTTCCAGCCCACACAAAGCTCATAATACTCCTGTCCACTTTCTTGAAAAAGGCCTTTGTAATCAGTATGGGGAGGCACTGAAACACGAAAAGGAACCTCGGGAGGACCATCATTTTAACCGCCTGTACTCTGCCCGCCAATGACAGGGGCACCATGTCCCACCTCTTAAAGTCCTCCTCCATCTGCTCTACCAGTCGCGTAAAGTTATGTTTATGCAAGGTCCCCCAGTTCCTGGCCACCTGGATCCCGAGATATCGAAAATCCCTTGCTACTCTCCTCAGCGGCAGATCGTCTATCCCCCTGCCTTGTTCCCCGGGGTGCATCACAAAAAGTTCACTCTTTCCCATATTCAATTTATATCTCGAGAACTCTCCAAACTCCCTGAGTGTCTGCATTATCTCTGGCATCCCCTCCACTGGGTCCGCCACATATAGCAGCAAGTCATCCGCATATAATGACATCCGATGTTCCTCTCCTCCTCTGAGCACCCCCCTCCACTTCTTAGAGCCCCTTAGCGCTATGGCCAATGGCTCGATTGCCAACGCGAACAGTAACGGGGACAGGGGGCACCCCTGTCTTGTGCCCCTAAGTAATCGGAAATAGTCGGATCGTTGCCTGTTTGTAACCACGCTTGCCACCGGGGCCCCGTACAGGAGCTGAACCCATCTGATGAACCCCTCTCCAAATCCAAATCTCTTCAGTGCCTCCCACAGGTAGTCCCACTCCACTCTATCAAATGCCTTCTCTGCATCCATCGCCACCACTATCTCCGCCTCCCCCTCCGGTGGGGGCATCATCATCACCCCCAGCAACCTTCGTATATTGGCATTCAATTGCCTCCCTTTAACAAACCCTGTCTGGTCGTCATGTACCACCCCTGGGACACAGTCCTCTATCCTTGTCACCATCACTTTGGCCAGTAACTTGGCATCTACATTTAGGAGGGAGATGGGCCTGTATGACCCGCACTGCAGCGGGTCTTTGTCTCGTTTCAGGATCAACGATATCGTCGCCTCCGACATTATTGGGGGTAGTGTCCCCCTTTCCTTAGCCTCATTGAAGGTTCTCGTCAGGAGTGGGGCCAGTAGATCCACATATTTCCTGTAAAATTCCACCGTGAACCCATCTGGTCCCGGGGCCTTTCCTGCCTGCATGTTCCCAATTCCTTTAATCACCTCCTCCACCTCAATCTGCGCTCCCAAACCTGCCACCTCCTGCTCCTCAACCCTCGGGAACTCCAGCTGGTCCAGGAAGTGTATCATTCCCTCTTTCCCCTCCGGGGGTTGGGACTTATACAGCCTCTCATAAAATGACTTAAACACCCCGTTCACCCTCCCCGCTCTCTGCTCCATCCTTCCCTCCCTGTCCCTAACTCTTCCGATCTCTCTCGCCGCCCCCCTCTTCCTAAGTTGTTGGGCCAGCAATCGGCTCACCTTTTCCCCATATTCGTATTGTATTCCCTGTGCCTTCCTCCACTGCGTCTCCGCCTTACCAGTGGTCAGCAGGTCAAACTCCGCCTGTAGTCTCCGTCTTTCCCTGTATAGCCCTTCATCCGGGGCCTCCGCATATTGCCTATCCACCCTCAGAATCTCCCCAATCAGTCTCTCCCTTTCTTTACCCTCTTGTTTCCCCCTGTGGGCTCTTATGGAAATCAGCTCCCCCCTAACCACCGCCTTCAGAGCCTCCCATACTACTCCCACCTGGACCGCTCCATCATCATTGACCTCTAGGTATCTTTCAATACATCCCCTCACCCTTCCACATACCCCCTCGTCCGCCAACAGTCCCATGTCTAATCTCCAAAGTGGGCGCTGCTCCTTCTCCTCTCCTAGATCCAGATCCACCCAATGTGGGGCGTTATCTGAAACGGCTATCGCCGAATATTCCGTTCCTACCACTTTCGGGATCAGCGCCCTTCCTGGGACAAAAAAGTCTATCCGGGAGTATACTTTATGGACGTGGGAGAAGAAGGAAAACTCTTTACTCCTCGGTCTAGCAACTCTCCAGGGATCTACTCCTCCCATCTGCTCCATAAACCCCTTAAGCACCTTGGCCGCTGCCGGCCTCCTCCCGGTCCTAGATCTGGACCGGTCCAGCCCTGGGTCCAGCACCGTGTTGAAGTCCCCCCCCATTACCAAATTTCCCATCTCTAGGTCTGGGATGCGCCCCAACATACGCTTCATAAAACCCGCGTCATTCCAGTTCGGGGCATATACGTTCACCAGCACCACCGCCTCACCTTGCAATCTGCCACTCACCATCACGTACCTGCCCCCACTGTCCACCACTATGGTCTTAGCCTCAAACGACACCCCTCTATTTTTCGTATCTGAGCCTGAGTGGAATACCTGTCCCACCCATCCTTTCCTTAATCTGACCTGATCCGCCAATTTCAGGTGCGTCTCCTGAAGCATAACCACATCCGCCTTCAGTCTCTTTCGGTGCGCAAATACCCTTGCCCTCTTAATCGGCCCATTCAGCCCTCTCACGTTCCACGTGATCAACCGGGTTTGGGGGCCCTTGGGGGGGCTGGCGCTGCCCAACATCTGTGGGTACTACTGGGCCGCCAATGCGGCGATGGTGCGCAAGTGGGTGATGGAGGGGGAGGGGGCGGCATGGAAGAGGCTGGAGACGGCGTCTTGTGAGGGTACGAGTCTGAAGGCGCTGGCAATGGCGCCGCTGCCGCTCCCTCCAATGAGGTATACCACGAGCCCGGTTGTGGCGGCTACCCACAAAATTTGGGAGCAATGGAGGCGGCACAGCGGGGAAATGGAGGCCTCGGTGTGGACACCGATAAGGGGGAACCACCGGTTTGTCCCAGGGAGAATAGATGGAGGGTTTTCGGGGTGGCACAGGGCAGGGAGAAGAAGGTTGGGGGACCTGTTTGTGGATGGGATGTTCGCCAGCCTGGGTGAGCTGGAGCAGAAGTGCGGGCTTCCCCCGGGAAACGCCTTTAGGTATCTACAGGTAAGGACGTTTGCCAGGCGGCAAGTGGTGGAATTCCCGCTGCTGCCGCCACGCACGGTACAGGACAGGGTGCTCTCGGGGGCGTGGGTTGGAGAGGGGAAGATCTCGGCAACATACCAGGTGATGCAGGAGGAGGAGGAGGCCTCGGTGGAGGTGCTGAAAGGTAAGTGGGAGGAGAGTTGGGGGAGGAGATCGAGGAGGGGATGTGGGCAGATGCCCTAGGGAGGGTGAACTCTTCCTCTTCGTGTGCGAGGCTCAGCCTCATACAGTTTAAGGTGCTGCACAGGGCACACATGACCGGGACAAGGATGAGCCGTTTTTTGGGGGGTGAGGACAGGTGTGTTAGGTGCTCAGGGAGCCCAGCAAACCACACCCATATGTTCTGGGCATGCCCAGCGCTGGAGGAATTTTAGAAGAGCGTAGCGAGGACGGTGTCGAGGGTGGTAAGATCCAGGGTCAAACCGGGTTGGGGGCTCGCAATATTTGGGGTGGCAGAGGAGCCGGGAGTGCAGGAGGCAAAAGAGGCCGGTATTCTGGCCTTTGCGTCCCTGGTAGTCCGGCGAAGGATTCTTCTTCAGTGGAAGGATGCGAGGCCCCCAAGCGTGCAATCCTGGATCAACGATATGGCGGGGTTTATTAAATTGGAGAGGGTGAAATTTGCCTTAAGGGGATCGGTGCAAGGGTTCTTCAGGCAGTGGCAACCGTTCTTGGGCTTCCTGGCAGAACGGTAGACAATGGTCAGCAGCAGCAGCAACCCGGGGGGGAGGGGTGGGTGGGTTCTATTTTATTTTTGTTTGTCTATACTGGGGGATCTGAGGGGGTGTATATATTTGCTATGTTTGCTATGTGTTTTGGCGGATGTTAATATATTATTTATGTACAGGGGGGAGGGGGCCACTGGGTTGTTTTGTTTTGTTTTGTATTTAATTCTATTGGGTTCCTTTTATATTTTGTTGTTGATATTTTGTGAAAACTTTAATAAAATTATTTATTTTTTGAAAATTCTGGGTCGACCCCCAACCTTCCATTTTAGGAAGATTGGGCCCTCCTTTGGATCTATTAATGAATACTTACATGCCTCGTTCCCCACCCACAGCTATTTTACCCATGGCAAGGTAAGGTGGCACAATGGTTAGCACTGGTGCCTCACAGCGGCAGGGATCTCAGTTCGATTCAAGCCTTGTGTAACTGTCTGTGTGGAGTTTGCACGTTCTCCCGTGCCTGCCTGGGTTTCCCCTGATTACTCTGGTTTCCTCCCACGTCCTAAGACATGCAAGGTTAGGTGGATTGACAATGCTAAATTGCCTCCTAGTGTCCAAAGATGTGCAGGTTAAGTGGGGTTACAGGGATAGAGTGAGGTAGTGGGTCTAGATAGTGTGCACCTTTGGACGGTCAGTGCAGACTCGATGGATCGAATTGCCTCCTTCTGCACAGTAGGAACTCTATGGTCTATGGCTCACTTTATAAGGGAAAACCAGGGGAAAGGTTGTGTCAGGCAATTAGGGGGACCTTCTTTGACTTCCCCACCTTCCTTATTCCCCTCAGTGGGGCCTGCCAGCCCTGGATTTCCAGAAGTGCAGCCTCCAGCAGTGGCTACCTCTCAAACCTAACACTTCTGGGTCTACGGAACTGTGAGCCAATTGGATCAGTTGGCAGCCTTCTAAGGCAGCACTGCCTCCTGACTTTTGGCGGGAAGTTGGGGGGGGGTGTCTTACTCTTAACCCAATCGAGTGTTAAATGCTCCCAGGACAACTGGTATTGGCAGGGATGCATTCCCCATCAACACTTTGGGGTAGTGGGTCGGAAAGATCCACCATTCGGAAAATTCTGCCCTGTATGAATTACACACTTTAAACTCAATTTTATTTTCAGAAGACTTTTCAATATAAATATGAGAAATAATAAAGTGCCTCATAGTGACCCTTAAATTTGTGTTGTTGCAAAAATTGTTTTAGACACTTGTAATGTCAGCCATTTGCTGATCCATATTTCAAAGCACAATCATTCTCAAATAGATTTGTCAGTTAAAATTGCTTCAGGAAAATCTTGCATGCACTTTACTTCCAGAATTCTATTCACTGCTCCAGTACTTACTTTCTGCTAACAGAAATTGCTTTGTTTGCTATTACTGCTTCACAATTACTTACCAAAGCATGGTTTGCTAAAAAGCTGCAAGTGGCTCTGATGCTTTTCGGCAATAATTCAACATCAGTTAGTCTGACAGCATCAATTAAACTGCACACAAAAGTTATACCACATTTCAGAGTGTCGAATCCACTGGACAGTGTGCAATTGTTAAGATGAGTATACACTAAGCAATTGAAATTCTTTGAATAAATGTCTTACATTGGCTTGAACAATGACATAGTAACGTGTTTTCTCTTCATAATTTAGCCTTCTCCTTAAAACCACAGCTCCTGATAATGTGAGTGGAATACCAAACGTCCGACTGGATTCCTAGGAACACAAAAAAGAATAAACATTTTCATTTTTCTCCGGGCAAGTATTATTCAGTGGCACCAACAACAAATTAGTTCAATAAATTGCACCGTAACGTTTCACAAAATATGGTTTGGTCGCTTCATAAAATCATAGAATTTACAGTGCGGGAGACCATTCGGCCTATCAGTTCTGCACCGGCCCGTGAAAAGAGCACCCTACTTAAGCCCACGCCTCCACCCTATCCCCGTAACCCAGTAACCCCATCTCACCTTTTTGGACACTAAGGGCAATTTATCATGGCCAATCCACCTAACCTGCACATCTTTGGACTGTGCCCTCTTGTTCTCAATCCTTTTACGAGTGGGAACTGTTTCTCCTTGTCTACTCTGTCCAGCTCCCTCATGATTTTTAACATCTCTATCAAATGTCCGCTCAGCCTTCTTCTCTCCCAGGAGAACAGTCCTAACCTCTCCAATCTATCCTCATAACTGAAGTTTCTCATTCCTGGAATTATTCTTGTAAACATGTTCAACACTCTCTCCAATATGTTCACATCTTTCCTGTAGTGTGGCACCCAGAACTGTACACAATACTCTAACTGTTCACAGAATCATAGAATCCCTACAGTGGGGAAGGAGGCCATTTGGCACATTGAGTCTCCACTGACCCTCTGAAAAAGCACCCTACCTAGAACCACCCACCCATCCTATCTCCATAAACCCACCGAGCCGACACATCTTTGAACACTAAGGGGCAATTTAGCATGACCAATCCACCTACCCTGCACATCTTTGGACTGGATAGCTAACTAGTGTCATGTATTAGTTCAACATAATTTCCTTGCTCTTCTACTCTCTATCCCTGTTAATAAAGCCCAGTATATGGTTCTTTCCACTTTCAATGGTCTATGCACATATACATCCAGGTCCTACTGCTACTTCCCCACTTTAAGAATTTTACTCCTTATTTTATATTGTCTCTCCATGTTCTTCCAACCAAAATGCTTCACCTCATAGTTCTCCACATTAAATCTCATCTGCTGACGTTCCTTCTAATTCTTCTCTGTTTTGAAATGCAAACAGCCCTGTTAAATTTTATTGCACAGCCATGCATGAGCGGTAACTTAAAGGGTCTGACTTGTGTGTGGTGTCCAGGGGAACATTCAGATTGCTGTGCAGCTTTTAAAAGGAGCATTGCCACTGACCCTATCAGAGCATGTGAAGTCAGGAAGAAAACCTTCCTAATTGCGTGATGCCAGCAGGAGCTTGTGCCAGTAAGGGCAACAACTAGCAGCTTGACTTCTCCACTGCCCAAGCAGGCTATCAATTGCAGCAATTTGTTGGCTGGAGGTAAAGGTGCTGACTGACACCTCTCCTCATCCTGTGGCCTTGTACTTCCTCATCAGGAATGTGGACCATGGATCTGCCCTAGACTCATATCACTCGCTTAACTATTAGGAGGCCATTAGGCCTCATTACAGTCAGTGCACAGGCATGCAACCAGGTAGCTGCAAAGTTGAGAAAACAGGAATTTCTGAAGTCAGCAATTGCCAGCCTTAAACCTACCTCATCCACATCACTATCCTTGTTCTTGGTGTGTATTGGTTCTGCCCACATATAAAGTCATAGGAAACTCTAACTCAGGTCAAGGCACCATAGAAGCTTGGTCCTAATGTTATGCTGTGCAGTTTCCAACCAGATATTGAACTTCACCTGCGAGCATATATTTGGAGAAAATAAACAAACCCACTATTTAATACATACTGGATCATTTGGATTATATTGAATAACATATTCGATTTGTGCATTAGGACCATCATCGATGTCAGTTGCTCCATTTCTTCCAGAGAAACCAGTGAAGATAGTTGTCCCAACAGGTGTCAGCTAAAAAGGAGGAAAGAACATCACAAAATTAACAAACCATATTAAAATCAAATGTTGCACACCAAATACTTTCTGATCATAGAAAACTTGACTGGGGATATATCTGAATAGCCAGGCAAGAACATATTTTAAATTATTAACCAAATCTAAGCCTGGAGATATCAAAGTGCTTGAGCATACTAAGAATTTATTTGTTCTATTTCATATATAGGAACAGGGGGCGTCATTCTCCGACCCCCCCCCCGGGTCGGAGAATGGCCGTTGGCCGCCGTGAATCCCGCCCCCGCCCCCGCCGAAGTCTCCGGTACCGGAGATTGGGCGGGGGCGGGAATCGGGCCACGCCGGTTGGCGGGACCCCCCGCTCAATTCTCCGGCCCGGATGGGCCGAAGTCCCGCCCAGAAATTGCCTGTCCCGCCGGCGTAAATTAAACCTGGTATTTACCGGCGGGACCAGGCGGCGTGGGCGGGCTCCGGGGTCCTGGGGGGGGACGCGGGGCGATCTGACCCCAGGGGGTGCCCCCACGGTGGCCTGGCCCACGATCGGGGCCCACCGATCCGCGGACGGGCCTGTGCCGTGGGGGCACTCTTTCCCTTCCGCCTCCGCCACGGCCTCCACCATGGCAGAGGCGGAAGTGACTCTCCCCACTGCGCATGCGTGGGAAACTTTCAGCGGCCACTGACGCTCCCGCGCATGCGCCGGGAAACTGTCAGTGGCCGCTGACGCTCCCGCACATGCGCCGCATTTCCGTGCCAGCTGGCGGGGCAACAAACGCCATTTCCGCCAGCTGGCGGGGCGGAAATCCCTCCGGCGTCAGCCTAGCCCCTCAATGTTGGGGCTCAGCCCCCAAAGATGCGGAGAATTCCGCACCTTTGGGCCGGCGCGATGCCCGTCTGATTGGCGCCATTTTTGGCGCCAGTCGGCGGACATCGCGCCGTTGGGGGAGAATTTCGCCCAGGATTCTAATCCAGGAATCAAAATGACCACCATGCAATATAACATAGATTTTGAACTGATCCAGCATCACAAAACTAGGCATCCATGAGGCGTTGCAGATCATCAGCAGCAACACAAAACTCTCCACTGGTTGGAGTCAGAGCTGGCACAAAGTTAGATTTTTGTGGTTGTTGGAGGGCAATCATCTCAATCCCAGGACATCGCTGCAGGAATACTTTAGGGTAATGGCTTAGGCCCAAGAATCTTCTGTTGTTTCACCTTCCCTCCATCATAAGGTCAGAAGCGGGGTGATCATTGCACAATGTTCAGCACCCATTTGCTGCTCCTCAGAAGCAGTTTGTATCCACTTTCATCAAAACCTGGACAATATTGAGGCTTGAGCTGACAAGCAGCAAGTCACATTTTCACTGCACAGATGCCAGGCAATGACCATCTCCAACAGGAGAGAATCTAACTATTGCCCCTTGCTACAGTGGCATGGTGGCACAGTGGTTAGCACTTGTGCCTCACAGCGCCAGGGACCGGAGTTCAATTTCGGCCTTGGGTGACTGTCTGTGTGAAGTTTGCATGTTCTCCCTGTGTCTGCGTGGGTTTCCTCCGGGTGCTCCGGTTTCCTCCCACAGACCAAAGACGTGCAGGTTAGGTGGGTTAGCCATGCTAAATTTTCTCTTTAATGTTCAAAGGTATGCAGGTTCGGTGGGGTTACAGGGATAAGATGGGGGAGTGGGCCGAGATAATGTTCTCTTTCGGAGGGTCAGTGCAGACTCAATGAGCTGAATGGTTCCTTCTGCACTGCAAGAATTCTATGGATTCAATGGCATTACCATCGCTGAATCCCCCGCCATTATGATTCTGGGCTCAACCATTAATCAGAAACTGAACTGGACCAGCCATATGAATATTGTAGCTACAAGAGCAGCTTTGAGGCTGGGAATTCTGCAGCGAGTAACTCACCTCCTGACACCCTGAAGTCCATCCACTATCTACAAGGCAAGAGTGCGATGGGATATCCAGGTCAAAACAGCCCTCTTGTTTGGCACTCCATCCATCACCTTAAACATTTACTCCTCACCACTAATGCACAGTGGCAGCTGTACATATATATATATATATATATATATAATACCATCTACAGGATGCACTGCAGCAACTCACCAAGACTCCTCTTGCTGCACCTTCCACCACCTCTACTGCCTTGAAAGACAATTAAGGGCAGCAGGTGGATTAAACATGATTCACTGAAAGCTTTCCCTCCCAGCTACAAATTCATCCTAGCTTGAAACTATATTGGCATTACACCATTGTCGCTGCATCAAAATTCTGGAACTCCCTTCCTAACAGCACTGTAGGTGTGCCCACACCACATGGATTGCAACGGTTCGCAACCACCTTGTCAAGGGTAATTAGGGATGGGTAAGAAATGTTGGCTTAGCCATCAAAGCTCACATCCAATTAAACAATAAATAAAACCATTACACTCCTATATTTTTACCACATATATTGCTTGATGTGAGATAGCCCAAGGTCCAACAATTATACAACTTGAAAAGTGATGCGCCTGATATGACTGCACATGAAAGAAAGTCAATCTTGACAAACAATTCACCCTGAAATGCTGGTTACAAAAAGCAATATGAGCAAGTTGACAGGTATATCACTGCCAGAACGACCCATTGCAGAACTGACTGACAAATTTTAAATTAGGAATGATGCAATCCCGAATGGAGCAAGTTACTGTGCTACGTTTCTGACAAACTCTTGTACATTCAGAAAGCCAGATCTGATACACTATGCTTGTAAATATACATAGAAAGTTGATACTAATTCTCTTTAAACCAGCAGAATTGGTTTTGGGTGATCATGACCTCGATACTGGTGCTACTTACTCCTCCGAGGACACTAATGTTAGCACGCCTGTCCTCCCAGCTGATTCGGAGTACATTTGGATTTTGCAATGTACGTTAAGCTCCCTGATGTAATCTCCATCCGTACAAGTTTCAGTGATTAATTTAAATGTTTCAATAAAGTTTACTGCCTTTTGTTGATGTATGCAAGCCTCCTGTATGTGGACCATCTCTCTGACAGGTATTGCAGAATCCACTGCAGATTCAGAATCTGTAGTCATGCTTCACCTCCACTGGTGCATCACACTTTTGAGGCATTGACATATGCGCAGGAATCATGAGAGAAGAGTCAGCATCATCTCCACCAGGTGATGCAAGGGCCACTCGAGATCGCCTGGCAGCTGCTGCTTTCATACATTGAGCTTGTAAAATTAACAGTTTATATGTCAAAGCCCTCCCTTTCCTCCCCATCCCTTACTCCCCTTGCCCCCTCCCCTCCTCTTTACAGATAGACAAAACTGTTGTGTTGATGTGGAAACATATTTTATTGACCGTCATGTTTTCGTGAGAAAATACGGGGGAGCAGAGCGGAGAATCGGCACCATTGGCGCCAGTGTGGTCGACGCGGTGCCGATCGGGGGCCACTCTACGCGCCCCTCCCCCGCTCGATTCTCCGGCCCGGATAGGCCGAGCGGCCGCAGCAAAAAACCCGAGTCCCGCCGGTGCCGTTCTAATGTGTTCTGAGCCGGCGGGACCTCGGCTTTGAAGGGTCCGAGGGCAGCCTGTGTGTGTGGGTGGCCGTGGGGGAGGGGGGGGGTGTCCGAAACCGCTGGGGTGCCTCCTTTGTGGCCTGGCCCGCGATCGGGGCCCACCGATGGGCGGGCCGACCTCTTGGGCTGGGGGCCTCCTTTCTTCCGCGTCAGCTCATGTAGCCCTACGCCATTTAGTGTCGTGGCCGGCGTGGAGAAGAAAGTCCCTGGCACTGAGGCAGCAGTGCTAGCTACTGTTCCACCACGACGCTGTAGTTTCCTCCGCATGCTTCGGTTTCCTCCCACAGAAACCAATAACAGCAATGCCTGTATAAAAAAAGGGTAAAAAAAACCTTTCAAGTCTTCTACATACCTTTAAAACACTTGTTAAATATGTTGCCTGTTGTCTTCAATATAAATTTGCAGTTTAAATGCCTGCTCTCAATGTGTGTTTCCAACCTGGCCCCGTCAAAAGGGGATAGGGCTGCACTCCTCCTGTGCAATGCTGGAGCCTGTGCAGACTATCGGTCGGGAGCCCCAGGCTGCCGAATGGGGAGGAATATTCGCCACGATATTTCATGGGCAGGTAAGTTTGAAGTTTCCCTTTCAGAATCGCGGCCCATGGCTTCCAGATGCTAGCTGGATGTTACGGACCATTAAATTAGATAAAGGAGCGAGAATTAGCCCAAATAAATAAGGGGTAGCCTTCTCCGGTCCCCCAGCCACGTGTTTCTCGGCAGTGTGCCGTTCGCTGGCAGCGACATTCCATCTTCCCGCCGCTTGTGGATTTCCCGTGGATGACACCCTATGCCACTGGAAAACCCGCGGGAAACCCGCACTGCCAATGGGAAAAGTGAATCGCAATGACTGGAGAATTCCGGCCCAAGTGTTTCAGCTACACGAGAGGCAGCATCGGCTGAGCAGAGGTCTCTCCTAGTTACTGGCTGTAGCATTTGGGGATTCAACCAGAGACTGCACTTCGATCAGGATTGCCTAAATAAATCATCTGACATTGCAAAACACAAACTGCAATTTCAGGAGACATATTGACCACCCAGATCTATGCAGCCATTAACACTTGTCTGTATTGCAATCTGTCATAGGCTGCATGGTATAGCTGTCACATTTTCAATTATAAATTGCACATCACAATTATCTTACCTGATTCAGGAAGTCAGAAGCTGACAAATAGATATCATTCGATCAGAACACTACAAGACACAAAAGGACAGATAGGAAAATAGCTATTCCTATGTGTCTTTTTAAGTTCCAGAATTAGTTAGGTAGCATCAGTTATGACAGCTCACCACCTGAGTCTACCTGCTCTCTGCCCTGTAGTTTCTGGAGCTGGTTCGTTGTTCTTGCTTTTGGGCTCCCACTCTGCCATCACTTGTGGTTGATTGTTCTTGCCTTCCATGGTAAGGTTTGGAGCATGCAGCACACAGCGGTTGTTCTGGTGATCTTCCAAGCTGTTCTGGAAGGGTTGCTGCAGCTTCAGGATCCCAGGTGTATACTAATAATAATGTGATAATGCCTGAGCTTGCATAAGTCTCATTATACTTATGTTGTGCTGCTCTGCTAGCCAGGGGGCGGGGGAGTAAGAATGCCATTTGTCCAGGTCAATCATGCAATCATCCTTCTGTAAATAATATAACATGGTTCTTTGTCTCAGAAAAAAGGTGTGTGAGCTTCTGGAATACCTGGATGAATTTTAAAAACAAATTTCAACCAGATGTTAAGGGAGTCAAGAAAATCCCCGATTTGAGTGCAATATTGCATTGAGCAAAAGGACATTGTCATTGTGTTAATACGTCCCTGCATATTTAGCAAGAGTGTGCTATATCCAGAAAGTCAGATGGTGAAGGATAGTACTAGAGCCAATCTTTCCTCAATCCATTTATTTACAGAGTGAAACATTAAAAGAATACACCTCCCAACCCAATCGCCATCCCAATGTCAGTGACTGACTCTTTACACCTGCTGAAATGAAACCCCAATTAATGCCCTCCACCTGCATATAAATAAACACAATTGCTGTACAATTAACAGCGTTCACTTCCCAGCACGTTAGTTAGCACTGTTGCTTCACAGCTCCAGGGTCCCGAGTACGATTCCCGCTTGGGTCGCTGTCTGTGCGGAGTCTGAAAGTTCTCCCCGTGTCTGCGTGGGTTTCCTCCGGGTGCTCTGGTTTCCTCCCAAAGTCTAAAGATGTGCAGGTTAGGTGGATTGACCATTCTAAATTGCCTTAATGTCCAAAAATGTTAGGTCAGGTTACTGGGATAGGGTGGAGGTGTGGGCTTAAGTATTGTGCACTTTCCAAGGGCTGGTGCAGACCCGATGGGCCGAATGGCCTCCTTCTGCACTGTAAAAATCCTCTGATACTATTCTATGATTTTATGAATACTGTTGCAATGAAGCTGACCATAGCCATACAGCAAGGAAAATTTAAATTAATATTCTGAGGACATTCCAAGGCAAAAGTGAGGGGCTTGGAATACTGTATGGTACAGTCAAATGGCAAGTTTGTTATGAAAAAGCTCAGCATAGCGAACACATCAGCTCAACATTGTAATAAGCAGCAGTCACTTTCAGCAAGAAGCTGGTGTGAAAGTAATGAAGGACGTGTCAGCGTTATTACTCTTATCGAATAAAGAAACAACTTGCATGAAGTTAACAGTATTTCACTCCCAGTTAAGGATTCTGAAGCGTTGTCATCACTGACATGTAAACAAACTGGAGGCCAATTTCCACAGGAAATTTTTATAAACAGGAATGAGATAAATGACTGAGGAATGTGTTTTTTGTAATGTTGATTGAGCTGAATATTGGCCAAAGTACTGGGTAGAACTCATCTGCTCTGTTCAAAATGTGTGATGGAATTGTCTGGGTTTATCCAAATTGGCAGATATCTTATCCAAAATCTGGCACCTCTGACAGTGCCACACTCCCTCAGTGCACTGAAGTGTCACATTAGATTATTTGCTTATATTCTATAGCTTGCTTGAATCCACACACCTTTGACACAGGAGCAACAATGCTTCTACTAAAGTACGTCTGCTAACTTACGAAAATATTTATGCCAAATAGTGGATATATTAAACATGGTTAACTATGGGTTTATATTATTTTGGGGATATCATCTATCAAGCTATGTGAATACAAATTGTCCTGTTGCTAAGTTTTTGATTTTTTTAATCCCATTTCTGAGCTTGACTTTGCTTTATCCTGTTATAAAAGCTGTATTCTGTCTACATTTGAGGGGAGAGTGGGGGATGCCCTAGGAGGTTATGGGGAGGGAGAGGGGGGGGGGATGCCGAGTGTTTAATCAGGGGATAGGCCGAGGGTGGCGGGAGGTCTGGGGGTATCTGGGCAGTGAGGAGAGGGCTCCCCAGTCAGAAAGGGCCTTCTGATGTAGATGCCCCTTCCCCTTCCTGCCTGAGATCGAGGACAGCGATTTTCTTTCTATTTCTCACTCTCAGCCATCCAGTGCCCACCAGCTGAAAATTGAGACTGGGTGAGAAAAAACACTTAAGCAGCCACTAAGTGACCACTTAAGGGTTTAATCGGGGCAAGTGTGGGCTTCCTGTCCAAAGCCCTGCTCAGCCCACTGTAAAATCATATCTGGGTCAGAGCAAGCGTCGATATACTCTCATGCATCCCCCACTCTGCCCCCAACTGCCTCTGAACATGCCAGGGGTAGGATGAGGGGGACGTAAAACTCAGGCAATTAACAATAATACTGTTCCATATTACCCAAGACCTTTTATTTGATTACTTCTTACTTGAACGGCTTCAAAGTTGAACAATTTTACTCCCAGCCCTAAATTGCAGGAAATATTCCGAGTAATTCCATATTTCACACTAATCTAAGTTCATTTTAATCAACAAAATTGAAGCAAAAAAGCTTTGAAAAGCTAAGGGTTAAAAATTTTGTATGACTCAGTTTACTTGCACGTATTAACATTTTTACCTGAAAGAAGAATGTTACCAAGGAGAAGCACTTGCACCAGAAAGTCAGCAAAAGGAAATTGCAGATTGTCTCATCATGGAGACTTAGCCTGCATTATATTTTTGGCTTGCAATTTAGTGCTGGGATTAACAGCTCAGGGCTGGGATAATGTCTGTCACTAGTTAATTTAATATCAGCTGACTGGAGATAGAGTCCAGTAGGAAAGGGTCACTTGCGGATAGTAACTTCACATTCATCCTTCAAGGGATTTAACTCTTTCCCCATATTTCTCATGTTCTCCCAGTTTTTTTTTTGAATGAGAAGGCACCAGAGGTATCTCTTTTGGAAGCCACAGATACAGCAAATGGAGTAGTCAGACCTTTCAAAAATGTACCCAAAAACAATTGCAAGAAAAGGCACAAGGCGGCATGGTGGCACTGTGGCTCGCACTGTTGCCTCACAGCTCCAGGGACCCGGGTTCAATTCTGTTGTGTGGAGTTTGCGCTTCCTACTTAAGTCTGATTAGGTTTCCTCCGGATGCTCCGGTTTCTCACAGTTCAAAGATGTGCAGGTTAGGTGGATTGGCCATGCCATTAAGGTGTAGGCTTAAGTAGGGTGCTCTTTCCATGGGCCAGTGCAGACTCGATGGGCCAAATCACCTCCTTCTGCACTGTAAATTCTATAATTTCATAGCTCAAATCAATTAAAACAGTGGGCTGGATTCTCTGTTTCAGGGACTATGTCCCCACGCCATTGTGAAAACTGTGGCCTTTTACGCCCGGAAAACTGGCGTCAAAAGGCCACAGATTCACAGCTCTGCAGGGGGCTAGCAGGGAGCCGTCGTGGAGCTCGCAGTTGCAGATACGCCTCCCGCACTTCCGGGTCAGAGGCCACGCATGTGCATCTCCAGCAGTCGCGCCGTGCTCCATGGCAGACTCGTACTGCGGAGCTGGACCGCGGAAATGGTGTACCCGATCGGCCGCGTGCCCGACCAGAAATGCCCGCACAATAAATACCCGGTCCCGAATGAGACCCCCCTGCCCTCCGATTGGCCCGTCCCCGACTATGGCAGCCGCCGATTGAGTCCACAGGCACCATGCAAGTATCCTGAACGGCAGGACCATGAGTGGTCCATACCGTCGGGAATTCAGCCAGTCGGGGGCGCAGAATAGTGGGTCGGGCCTCTGGCAATGGCCTCCAGTGGTGTATAATCAGCGCGGAGTACTCCCCGCTTTTCGGGGGGCGGAGAATCGGCAAACTGGCGCCGGTCCCAATTCCATGCGTGAAACTGGATTCTCCGCCCCGGTGCCGAATGCAATTTCAGATTCGGTGGGCGGAAAATCCAGCCCAGTAACTTTAATTAATTAAACTTGCATCTTTCACAACCTCTCAGGATATCCCAAAGCTCTTACAACTAATGAAGTACTTTTGAAGTGTTGTACTATTGTAAAGTAGGAAAATTACAAAGGAATGAAAGAGCTATGAGAATCGCCATGGGATGACATTCACATATGGAAATGGTACGGAGTAAATAATGAATGGTCATAAATAAATTAATCTTGAAGAAACACAATTCCTCTGATTTCCCTGTGTTGCATGTCAATCATGAGTAACTCACTTCCTAACTTAAAGGCAGGGAATTCTGCGGCGAGTAACTCACATCCAAGCTCCCTAAAGCTTGCCCACCATCTACAAGGCAGTAGTATGATGGAATACTATCTAATTGCCTGGATTAGTGCAGTTCTACCAGCAATCAAGACACCATCCATGCCAAAGCAGCCTGCTTGATTGGCACCCCATCTGCAAACATCCACGCCCTCCACCACCCACACACACTGGCAGCAGTGTGTACCATCTACAAGGTTCACTGCAGGAACTCATCAAGGCTTTTGAGACAGCACCCGTGACCACAACCATCCAGAAGGACAAAGGTAACAGGTACATGGGAAGTCCACCATCAGGAAGGCACTCATCACCCTGACTTGGAAATATGTTTCCACAATATCTTCAAACTTGGATCAAAATCCTGGAAATTCCTCTCTAACAGCACTGTGGGTTTACCTACACCAATGGACTGCAGCAGTTCAAGAAGGCAACTCATCACCACTTCTCAAGGAAAATTAGGGATAAGCAATAAATGCTGGCCCAGCCAATGACACCCTCATCCCTTGAATGAATTAAAAACTCAATTCATGGCATATGAAGTTTCACCACGCTAAAATAGCTGAAAATTTATACATGTACCTTCCTTGCATGTCTATCCTTTGATATATATATATTATTTTTTAAATAAACTTTAAGTGTCCAATTAATTGTTAAAATAAATTTTGAGTGTCCAATTAATCTTTTTCCAATTAAGGGGCTATTTAGCGTGGCCAATCCACCTACCCTGCAGATCTTTGGGTTGTGGGAGCAAAACCCACACAAACACGAGGAGAATGTGCACACTCCACACGGACAGTGACCCAGAACCGGGATCGAACCTGGAACCTCGGCGCCATGAGGCTACAGTCCTAACCATTGCTTCACCGTGCTGCCTGATATATATATTATATACCATAAAGCAGGAAATGACTTCATTGATGAGGGATGCTATGTGTTGATTTATTTTGAATTTATAAATCATTTTGTTGGTCCAACCTGCAGAATTATAAATTTGGTGGCATATTTGCACAATCACCATTTGCATCCAACTTTCATCGCATTGCTCCTGTGTACATATATCAAAAGGAATGGAAAATTCAAAGTCCTCATGAATCAGCATACTGGAGGTCTTTGAAACTGAGTTGGATTTTAAACTGATGGTCCCAGCCAAAACAACGGAACCATTAACGGGTTGGGAATCCATTGACAGCTTTGTTGGGCTTCCCAGTATTTCTTTAACTGAGCCACGACATGAGCATCCCACCTTCAGATTTTCCAGCCAATCTGGGAGAGTAAGCACAATAACATGTCAGATCTCTCAAAGGACATATTCCTAATTAAAGAAATCTTGGCAGCGGTCAGAATGGCTGAACTGAACATGGATATTTGTGGTTGCGACAACCATGGGAATGGAAAAGAAACCGGGAAAGGCTTTTCTTGCTGTGAAATTTGTGAGACTGCAGTGAAATGACTTTTCTGAAATATAGGAGGAGGAGGATCAATTCTCCAACAAGCAGGCTTGGGTGAAGGTGATTGAGCAGAAGTATAATCTGTCCAACCTGGAGACTGAGCACCAAGAGGATCCAGGATCTCAGCAGGGTGGTCGAGGTGAGTGGTCTAACACTGTCAGGTACCACGGTCCACAATTTGATTTTTCCAGAACTCCTCAGAACACCACATCCTGCAGTTGCACTCACTTCATTCTATCCAAGCACTTCTTATTCCCATCCAAACACTCACTCTCACCATATTGCACACTTGCAATTATGCCTCATAGTCACTTTCGACACGGTTACATGTGAACCACACAAGCCATTTTCACCATTCATAACTCTTTACATTCTCCAGGAAAAAGGGAGCTGACAATCTCAGGGAAAGATAGAGACCCAGCCTAGCATTTTGAGGTTATGGTCGACCAGTAACAGGATCTTAATGACCATTGTTAATGTGCGCCAGTAAGAACAGAAGAAGATAAGAATTATGAGCAGGAGGAGGCAATTTGGCCCCTCAAGCCTACTCCACCATTCAATAATTTCATGAGTCATCTTATCGTAGTCTCACCTTCATTTTCCTGTCTGCCCCCCAAATCCCTTGACTTCCTTTTGGATCAAAAATGTATCTAATTTCAGTCTTGAATATATTCAACGGCCCAGCCTTCACTGCAAATAAAATGCTCATCCCCAACTTAAGTGGGAGACCTATTATTCTGTAACTGTAGCCCTGGTTCTAGATTACCCCCACAAAGGAAATCATCCTCTTAGCATCTAATGTGTCATGCCCCCTCAGAATTTTATATGTTTCCATAAAATTCCCCTCTCATTCCCATGAAACACAACGCTATCTAACATGACTCCGGTTACAAACGGGGCCTCAGCTGGGAACGCGCAGCTTAGGTCGGACTTAGTTCCATTTCCTGCACTGAAAAGCTCCACTCGCCGAAACTCCTCAGTTCAGGGATAGGTCGGGACACCATTCGTGAATGGAATCCAGATCTCTTGACCCCCGGATGCAGTCCCCGAATCCCGCCAAAGCCCCAAGTCACCTATAAGGGAGTCCTTGACCCCCTGCCCCGCACCCCCACCTCACATGCAAACAGAACCCCTGGACCTGATCACTGCCATGTAAAAAATAACAGCTTGGCACATTCGCAATGGCAGTCTGGCACCCTGGAAGCGCTCCTGCGAGCTGACAGTGCCACCTGGGCACCTTGGCAGTGCCAGGCAGGTACCAAAGTGCACTGGCACCTTGACAGTCTGACAGTGCCAGGATGCCACCCTGCCTGGAGGGCAACCTCTTGCCTCCGACCCCCTGGAAGACCCCCATGAGCAGCATGGTAGCACAGTGGTTAGCACAATTGCTTCACAGCTCCAGAGTCCCAGGTTCGATTCCTGGCTTGGGTCATCTCTGTGCAGAGTCTGCACGTTCTCCCCGTGTGTGCGTGGGTTTCCTCCGGTGTCCTCCCACAGACCAAAGATGTGAAGTTTAGGTGGATTGACTATGATAAATTGCCCTTAGTGTTGGGTGGGGTTACTGGGTTATGGGGATAGGGTGGAGGTGTGGGTTTTGGTAGGGTGCTCTTTCCAAGAGCCGGTGCAGACTCGATGGGCCGAATGACCTCCTTCTGCACTGTAAATTCCATGCACTGTAAATTCTATGAGTGTCCTTTCATTTGGTCCCCAGTTCTGGGAGCCAGTACTGAACAGCGCTCGCCTGTGGTCTACAAGTGAAGGGGTTAGACTAGCAGTGATCCTGCCCACAATGTTCGGGCTTCACATCGCGATGTCTCGTGAGATCGTGTTAGGTCTCGCGAGGGATGGCGAGCCGGCTAGATCCCAGGAGCGGATCATCCAGCATCCACCAGTCTCGTTGTGCCACAGCCCACTGCTTTTCAGGCGCAGTGTGGCCGCCAGATTGCGCCCCATATTTTCAGTTTTGCAAGCTGCTTGGACACTTCCAGTTTCAGGAAAATTTTGAAGATTACAAGCAATGCATTCAATTACTCTGCATTCACTTATTTCAAGGTCCTAAGGTGCAAGTTATCAAGTCCAGGGAGTTTCCAGCCTTTAGTCACAATATTTGGTACCTTTTCTACAGTGAAAGTAATTAGAACATAGAACATAGAACGATACAGCGCAGTACAGGCCCTTCGGCCCACGATGTTGCACCGAAACAAAAGCCATCTAACCTACACTATGCCATTATCATCCATATGCTTATCCAATAAACTTTTAAATGCCCTCAATGTTGGCGAGTTCACTACTGTTGCAGGTAGGGCATTCCACGGCCTCACCACTCTTTGCATAAAGAACCTACCTCTGACCTCTGTCCTATATCTATTACCCCTCAGCTTAAAGCTATGTCCCCTCGTGCCAGCCACTTCCATCCGCGGGAGTAGGCTCTCACTATCCACCCTATCTAACCCCCTGATCATTTTGCATGCCTCTATTAAGTCTCCTCTTAACCTTCTTCTCTCCAACGAAAACAACCTCAAGTCCATCAGCCTTTCCTCATAAGATTTTCACTCCATACCAGGCAACATCCTGGTAAATCTCCTCTGCACCCACTCCAAAGCCTCCACGTCCTTCCTATCATGCGGTGACCAGAACTGTATGCAATACTCCAAATGCGGCCGTACCAGAGTTTTGTACAGCTGCAACATGACCTCCTGACTCCGGAACTCAATCCCTCGACCAATAAAGGCCAACACTCCATAGGCCTTCTTCACAACCCTATCAACCTGGGTGGCAACTTTCAGGGATCTATGTACATGGGCACCTAGATCCCTCTGCTCATCCACACTTCCAAGAACTTTACCATTAGCCAAATATTCCGCATTCCTGTTATTCCTTCCAAAGTGAATCACCTCACTCTTCTCTACATTAAACTCCATTTGCCACCTCTCAGGCCCAGCTCTGCAGCTTATCTATGTCCCTCTGTAACCTGCTACATCCGTCCACACTGTCGACAACACCACCGACTTTAGTGTCGTCTGCAAATTTACTCACCCACCCTTCTGCGCCTTCCTCTAGGTCATTGATAAAAATGACAAACAGCAACGGCCCCAGAACAGATCCTTGTGGTATGCCACGTGTAACTGAACTCCATTCTGAACATTTCCCATCAACCACCACCCTCTGTCTTCTTTCAGCTAGCCAATTTCTGATCCATATCTCTAAATCACCCTCAATCCCCAGCCTCCGTATTTTCTGCAATAGCCTACAGTGGGGAACCTTATCAAACGCTTTACTGAAATCCATATACACCACAACAACTGCTCTACCCTCGTCTACCTGTTCAGTCACCTTCTCAAAGAACTCGATAAGGTTTGTGAGGCATGACCTACCCTTCACAAAGCCATGCTGACTATCCCTGATCATATTATTCCTATCTAGATAATTATAAATCTTGTCTCTTATAATCCCCTCCAAGACTTTACCCACTACAGACGTGAGGCTCACCGGTCTATAGTTGCCGGGGTTGTCTCTGCTTCCCTTTTTGAACAAAGGGACCACATTTGCTATCCTCCAGTCCTCTGGCACTATTCCTGTAGCCAATGATGACATAAAAATCAAAGCCAAAGGTCCAGCAATCTCTTCCCTGGCCTCCCAGAGAATCCTAGGATAAATCCCATCACGCCCCGGGGACTTATCTATTTGCAGCCTGTCCAGAATTGCCAACACCTCCTCCCTACGTACCTCAATGCCATCTATTCTAATAGCCTGGGTCTCAGCATTCTCCTCCACAACATTATCTTTTTCCTGAGTGAATACTGACAAAAAATATTCATTTAGTATCCCGCCTATCTCTTCAGACTCCACACACAACTTCCCATTCCTGTCCTTGACTGGTCCTATTCTTACCCTAGTCATTTGCTTATTCCTGACATACCTATAGAAAGCTTTTGGGTTTTCCTTGATCCTACCTGCCAAATACTTCTCATGTCCCCTCCTTGCTCGTCTTAGCTCTCTCTTTAGATCCTTCCTCGCTACCTTGTAACTATTCATCGCCCCAACTGAAACTTCACACCTCATCTTCACATAGGCCTCCTTCTTCCTCTTAACAAGAGATTCCACTCTTGGTAAATCACGGTTCCCTTACTCTACGCCTTCCTCCCTGCCTGACCGGTACATACTTATCAAGAACACGCAGTAGCTGATCCTTGAACAAGCTTCACTTATCCAGTGTGCCCAACACTTGCAGCCTACTTCTCCAACCTATCCCCCCCAAGTCACGTCTAATGGCATCATAATTGCCCTTCCCCCAGCTATAACTCTTGCCCTGCGGTGTATACTTATTTTACGTCCCTCCCGCCCCTTTTCCCTTTGATTTTCTACTGTCATTGGGATGCCTTTTCTGTCTTACACCATCAAGACAAATATCAAATACTGCCATTTCCTTGTTTTCCATTATTAATTTCCAATCTCATCTTCAAAGGTTCCAATGGTTACTTTACACTCTTTCTTTTTATCTACTTGTTGGTGCCCTTGGTCATTATCTCATTTTCTAATTTTTCCATTATATATTTTTAGTCATCCTTTGTTGGTTTTTAAAATTTTCCTAATCCTCTGTCTTATTGTGCCCCTTTTCTTTCACGTTAATACCATTTTTAACTTTCTTTGTTAGCCTTTGCTGATTGTTCCTTCTCAATGGAATATACTTTTGCTAAGAGTTATGAAGTATCTCCTTAAATGTCCGCCAATGCTCATGTATGTCTTAACTTTTGACAATTTTTTTCAGTCTACCTTAGCCAACTCTGTTATTATATCCTTGTATTTGCCTTCAAATTTTCAGGTATTAGTTTTAGCCCCATGTTTCTCACCCTCAAATGGAATGTGAAATTCTGTCATGTCATACAAAGAGAACAAAGAACAATGCAAAGTATAGCACAGGAACAGGCCCTTCGTCCCTCCAAGCCTGTGCCGATCATCATGCCCTGACTAAAAAAAAACTTCTGCCTTTTCTCGATCCGTATCCCTCTATTTCCTCCCTATTCATATACCCATCCAGATGCCTCTTAAATATTGCTAATGTGCCTGCTTCCACCACATCCTCTGGCAGTGCGTTCCAGGCACCCACATTTCCCTTAAACTGACCCCCTCTCACCTTGAACCTATGCCCCCTTGTAATTGACACGTTCATTCTTGGAAAAGCCTCTGACTGTCCACCTTTTCTAAGCCTCTCATAATTTTGTAGACCTCTATCAGGTCTCCCGTCAGCCTGTGTCTTTCCAGTGAAAACAATCCTAGTTTATTCAACCTCTCCTCATAGCCAATACCCTCAAGACCAGGTAACATCCTGTGAACCTTCTCTGCACTCTCTCCAAAGCTTCAACATCGTTCTGATAATGTGCTGACCAGAACTGCATGCGATACTTCAAATGCGGCCGAACCAAGGTTTTATATAGCTATGATCGCTCTTCCCTCGAGGACCCTTTGTCATGAGATCATTAATTAATCCTGTCCCATTGCACATTACCTGCGCTAAAATAGGAAGTTTCCTGTTTAATTCCACAACATATTGTTCAATAAAACTTTCCTAAGTATATTCCATAAACTTACCTTCGAGGCTACTTTGCCATTTTGCCTTTTCCAATCTATATGAAAATAAAAATGACCCAATTATTTCTTAATTTGTACTTTGTCCTAGAGTGTAGCTATTTTTAGGGGAGGGGACAAAAACTTTTACCACTTGTGACTACTTTCTTATCTATTTCTTATCTCCACTCAAGCTGTTTCTGAATTTTGATCTTATGAGTAAAGATCATTTCTCACTACTGCTCCATGCTCATCCTTTATTAAAATAACTACCTTAAATATTCTTGATATCCAGTTCCTAGCCTTGCTCGCATTGCAACCCGTATTAGCTATCATTGCATTCCCCATTTATTTCTACCTGTTTCATATCTATCTTGATATGAATGTTTCATACATTCAGATAAAGAGCCTTTAATTCTATGGGTGGGATATTCCAGCTGTTCCTTCTGGCGGGATCTTCTGGTCCCGCCGACGGCGGCAAGTTTCCCGGCAGCAGAGAGTGCGAACAACGAGAAACCCTGTTGACAGTGGCAGGACCAGAAGATCCCGTTGCCGGCTAATGGCCACCTCTGCCGCTGCAAAAACACGTTTATATACTCTGTCTCTTCCTGTCACATTCTGATTGCTACCCTTTTTAATGCTTTACGCTTCCTCCCTAACTTTTAAATCCTCCCCCCCCCCCCCCACCACACACACACAAGTATTTAGTTTAAAGCATTCTCTACAGCCCAGCCACAGTTATTCGATTTGCCTTGACACTAATCTCACGGTGGTTCAAGTGAAGCCTGCCTCAGTTAAACAACTCCCTCTTTCTGCAGTATTGGTATTAGTGTATACAAGGAAAGTCTGGTCACCGGGGGTTATAGATATTAGCAAGGACTTGCTGTGAAAACCTGAGCTTTTTGAGGAACCGTTGCTCAAGCATGTTGAGAGAACTGATCCTGTGGCGGGGGTCTTGCCTGCTTCAAACAGGATCTCTGTGTCCATTCCCTCTGTCCTGTGGCAATGGCATTTTGTTGAGGAAAAGGCAATTCCTGCTGCCGGTACTGTTGGCGTTGCTACTCCTCTTGTTCATCAATAGAGGTACAAGCATAAGCCGCTCCCAAGCTGTGCAAAAGGCTGGCAACGGGGAATAGCAGCTGAAGGTAAGTGAAGTGCTGGACAGGCAAAGTGCCATCAAGAAGCTGGTAATCACCTTCCAAGCAATAATAGCACTCTCCAGGAAAAGAATTGCTGTGAGCAGTCGCCTCTCACTGTGGCATGCCTGGAGCTCTTTAGTTTCATTGATGAAAGACTTACCTGTCAGTTTCCCTGAAGAAACATTCCCCACTTCACACTCGCTTGGTTGATCATGGCGAGTTACTGACAGCTCAATCGGTTCGATTGCTGTTAAAGCCTGAATAAAGACACATTGTTGTCACTTCGCATAATCTAATGACCTTCCCAACAGCTGCAAGAGGGTTCTCCGCTCACCTTCATACCCACCCTGATGAAATCTTGAATAGGGTGGAATGATGTTGGGATCTCAACATGACATTACTTTTAGGGGATTTAATTCACGACAACACACAAATCCCTCTCCTCTTGTCTGTGAGAATTTGGCCCAGCGGGAGAGAACACATTTATCTCATGCAGACTGTCCAACACAGAATTTATTGACTTTTGTGCATTGGAGAAATTGTACATTTGTTATGGTAACTAGAAAAAAATCCAGTCAAAGAAGCAAATGTGGGTTAGAAAACCATTTATTTCCGGTTTCAGATTTCAATTTAAGTTTGTAAAGGTTGAGATGAAATTACTTCAATGGTTTAAAAATTAAAATCATTGATCACAGACCACAACAGTGGTTATGTGAATGGAAACAACAACACGCGATCATCAATCTATCATTCTATTGACACTATTTCACTCCTCAGCAGATATTTGTTTTATTCATTCATGGGATGTGGGCATCTCTGGCGAGGCCAGTATTCATTATCCATTCCTAATTGCCCTTGAAAAGGTGGTGGTGAGCTGCCTTCTTGAACCCTGGGCGTCCATGTGGTGTCAGTACACCCACAGCGTTGTTAGGGAGGAGTTCCAGGATCATGGTGGACTGGAAGAAAATGGCTTCTGAGTACCAACAGTAATTTTGGTTATTTTGCACTGAGACTGTTATTTTGTGTTAAATACACATATTAGGAACAGAAGGGGTCCCGTATGGACTGCAGGTATACTTCATTCAATATCTATATTGTAATACAGCTTCCACTACAACTGTGGTCTGCTGCTTTTCTTTTAGTCAGTTATGAATCCATGCCAATACTTAAGCATCCCCACAGATTTTGTGTGCATTAATGGCCTTTTGAAAAGCAAACTTCGATATCATAGGAATTACATAGCATTTACAGCACAGGTGCAGGCCAATCAGCCCAACCATCTATGCCAGTGTTTATGCTCCATGTAAGCGTCCTTCCACCCTACTTAATCAAAGTCAGTCAGCATATTCTTGTATGCTTCATGCACATATCTAGCTCCCTGAAGTAGCAAGTTCCACATTCTAAACACCCTCAGGGTAAATAACGTTCCCCCAAATTTCCTACTGAACCTATTTGCAGCTATCTTAGATTTACGTATCCTGTTCTGGTCTCCTCTACAGTTCAAAATGACATATCTTTATCGACCCTATCAGGCCTTTCATAATGTTAAATTCAATCAACCCACAGCCTCTGAGAGAAAAGAACCCCAATCTGTTCAGTCTTTCATGCTAACTGCAACCTCTCAGTTCTGGTATACACTTGTAAATCCCTTTTGCACCTTTATCAATGTCTCCATACCTTCCTGTACAATGGAGAACAGAATTATGCTCAGTACTGAGTACAGTGTGGTCCTGTAGTATCTTCCCTACTCCCAGTAATTCAGGACGTCACTGCCTGAAAAATGTCTGAGATTGTTGAAGCAAGAGAACCCTTTCTAATGTCATAAATTATGCCATTTATTACAGAGTTTCCTTACAGTTACCTTTCCATTTTACACTTAATTACTGATTCCATCGGGATTTCTGACTATTGAGATCAGGTTAATTGCCTTTAGTTACTGTTCTTCAGTTATATTTCATGTTTCCAGTTTGTTACTCAGATCTCTCAAAATGGCATGTCCACTTCACACGTCCTTTGTCTCTCTCTTTATTCAGGGGCAAGGCTTGCTCACCCCAGGAATTCATCGATTTACAGAGCTGTCAGACAGAAGACAGATTTGACATTCAGTAGTGTCAAATTCCAGCAATAGTGGGCGGGATTCTCCCAACGGGAGTGTAAGTGCCGACGCCGGAGAAAAAACCGGAGTGTTTTACTCCGGCGTCGGCGCCCGTTCCCAGACCTCTATTCTGCCCCCTCCGTGGGGCTAGCAGGGGCGTCGCGCGATTTACGGGGGCGCGGCCTTGGCACGGTGTCAGAATCCTGGCGCCGCGTAAAAGCGGCGGCACCTTGGGACCCGCGCATGCACAGTTGGGCCGGCACCAACTAGCCAGGCTACCCCAGGCCTCCCCGCACAAACATGGCGGATGGATCCAGGCTCGCTGGCGGAAGAAAGGAGGCCCGCCGACAGAGAGGTCGGCCCGCCGATCAATTGGTCCCGATCGCGTACCAGGCCACTCCGGAGGCCCCGCCTGGGAACGGAGCCCCCCTTCACTCCCCCACATACGCGATGAGCACTCGCCGGCAATGACCAGGTGGGATGGCACCGGCGGGACTAGGCCATTTACGCACGGCCCCTCGGCCCCCCCGGGCCGGAGAATCGGCGCTCGCCGTTTGCGGCGATTCGCTGAGCGGCCCCGCGCGATTCCCGCGGCGCTGGTTTCGGGGGGTAGGAGAATCGCGTGCGGGTTGTTGTGGTGGCGTGGCGCGATTTGCGAAGTGCTCTGGCAATTCTCCCACCCGGCGGGGGGAGGGGGGGAAGAATACCGCCCAGTAATTGCACAAGGTTGATATTACATCATACATTCTTTCGTGCCCCACCTTCAGGAGGGAACTTTTGAGGAAAAGCTCATGAGCGTACAAACCATCCAGTTTGTTATCATCAACTCTACATGGCTTCTTTTTAGGGATTTAACTTCCTTACAATCTATGTCGGTAAGCATTAGAAAAGAAACTAGTAACACAATCTTGGGACAGAGGCGGCTCAACAAAACAAGGGAAGAACACATTTCTTTTTGAATGAGGAACTTTCCAGAGACTAAGGGTGAGATCTTCCCATCCCGAGTCAGGACGGAATGGAAAAGAAAACCATGCTAGTGGTCCACATGCCATTTTGCTGCTTCCAATCCTGACTCTGATAATTTTCCAGAGGATGATGTGGTGACTGGGCTGGGTGGGAAAGCAAAGTCACCCACGTTATTATGGGTTACTGAAGCTGACCAGCTGCAATCTGGTAGGAACAGATGGCTGTGTTGAAACAGTTCTATTTATTGAGAAAAAATGCAAGTTTGACCAACAAGATACTGAGCAGAATTGATGTATTACTGATCAAACCTTTCCTTACATTCCCTACATTTCCCAACAGCTGACAGTCCCAGAGATGTGCAGTTTAGGTGGGGTCATAGGTTGCAGGGATGAAGTGGGGTAGTGGGCCTGGGTGGGGTGCTCTTTCAGAGGGTTGGTGCAAACTCAATGGGCCAAATGACTTCCTTCTGCACTGTGGAGATTCTATGGATAGCCTAATTCTCGTCCTAGCTCTCAATTTGCCCTGGCCATTTTGGGGCAGAATGTGGCCACTTCCCTAATGTCACGCCTCTCTCACTACAACCCATTCCCCGCCATCCCACCCCACCCCATGATGTGCTATGTACTCTGGGATAACAGACTGCAACTGGATGTAGCTTTAACCAAAAGATACTCCAGACCTTGAAGTTAGTTCAATCCGATTTATTGAACCAGTAGCACAGTTGGCACAGTTCTCTATGAGTTTGACTCTCTGCTAACCTAAGTGCGGTTACTCTGTCTGACTGAACCAGACTAGCTCTTAGCCACGTGCTGGAGGTGTAATACTGTACATACACTGTGACTCACTCTGTCGATGTTCATCAGTGGAAAGAGACGGAGTGTGAGTGCCTCGTGCCTTTTATAGTGAGATACCACCCCTGAGCGTCCTGCCTACTCATTGGTCATGTCCTGTTCTCTGTGTTCATTAGCTGCCTGTCTGTATATCATGACATCTCCCCTTGTTTTAATGTTTTGTTGGCATATGGGAACGTACTTGCGCGTGGTGGCCTATGTTAACATATTTACAAGAGGTGGCATATGTGAACATATTTAAATGTGAAGACAGCTGTCTAATGTGAGAAAACAGAACATAGCAAACAAAACAAATATTCATAAGTCCAGTCTCTGGGGTTTGCGTCTGATCCTTGTCGACTGCCAGAGAGGTGGTGGTGGATACATTGGCACCTTGACAGGCGGGATGGAAGCCTGACTGGTGGCCTCGTGGTTCGAGGTGTCAGGAGGTGGCAAACAAACAGACGGAAACGGAGAAGAAAGCGGTTGCGGGCAGGCAACTTTGCGCTGTGCCCATCTGTTTCATCGCACAACAGAACCATCAGCCATATGTCATGTGAGAGTACCCTTTAAGAAATGGGTGTTTAAGAAATGTACCTTTAAGAAATGGAGCTGCTCATGTTACTGGAGTGATGTCAGAGTGTCGGTGGAGCTGAGCTCTACTTCTGCTTTTTAGTTTCAGTTTGAGAAAGAACTTGGGTGTGTCTGTGTTTTTCAGTGAGCTGAATCTGAAGACAAAGTGAGCTGCACTGCTGTTGATCTCTGCCATCAAAAGACCATCTATGGATCATTTGGTGAATTCAGAAGAATTATAAATGTTTTCAGTCTTGAATGCAAACCCTGATGTGCTCCTGTTTGAAGGTGTGTGAAGTCTTTTGGGTGTTAAAGGACAGCATACAGATTACTTAGTGTTGTATTCTTTGGGGGGTGTATTTGATTTACTGGTTGCTAAGATATTCACTGTTAGTTTTAAAAAGGTTAACTTGAGTTAATAGAATAAACATTGTTTTGTTTTTAAAAAAAACACTGGTCCATTTACTGCTGTACCATACCTGTAGAGTGAGCCGCGTGCTCTCCATGCCACAATTTATTAAAAGTTGTGGGTCAGGTGAACTCCATGATACACTTTGGGATTCTCTCAACCCTGACCCATAACAATGGGGGCTCGTCCAGGATAAAAGTCTATCTATTGGATTGGCTTAGTGAACTTAAAGTCAGTGACGGGTGAGCATATTGTGGTTGCTTTTCAGGTGTGGTATTTTAGTTTAAGTGGGGAGTGTGTTGTGGACAATGGCTCTTTCAGAGGCTCAGAAGTTTTTGGGTGTGGAGACGGTCACACGCAGTACCTTACGGACAGAGACTAAAAGCAGACTGTTAGATTTGACAAAAACATTGCAGTTAACATTACCTGACAAATTGCGACAAGATGAGGTAATTATGACGGTGGCTAAGCATTTAAAGTTGCCTGAGATACAGTCTGACTCATTAGAAATGGCAAAGATCCAGTTGCAGATTAAGCAACTTGAACATGAAAAAGAATTAAAGCAGCTTGAATATGAAAGAGATAGAGAGGAAAAAGAAAGAGAGAGAGAGGAAAAAGAAAGAGAGAGAGAGGAAAAAGAAAAGGAGAGAGAAGAAAGGAGAAAAGAAAGAATAGCCCTAGCAGAACAAAAAGAAAGAGAAAGGGAGATACAGATCAGGGAAAAAGATAAAGAGAGAGAGTTTGAACTTCAGAAAATGGCCATGAATCATGACAGTCAGTTAAATTTGGCAGACATAAAGGGAAACGTACAGTTGGATGATAGTGATGAGGATAGTGAGAAAGAGTGTCAAAGTCGAAGGCTTGGTGGGAATCTATTTAAATATGTCCAAGCATTGCCAAGGTTTGACGAGAAGGAGGTAGAAGCATTTTTTATTTCATTTGAGAAGGTAGCTAAACAAATGAAATGGCCACAGGACATGTGGGTATTACTGATTCAAACAAAGCTGGTAGGTAGAGCTAGTGAAGTGTTTGCATCACTACCGGAGGAGGTATCTGGGACGTATGAGGAGGTGAAAAAATCCATCTTAGGTGCATATGAACTAGTGCCTGAAGCTTACAGACAAAGGTTTAGAAATTCAAGGAAAGAATTTGGTCAAACATACATGGAGTTTGAAAGGCTCAAACAGAGTAATTTTGATAGGTGGATGAGGGCTTTGAAAATAGCTCAAACGTATGAAGCTCTCAGAGAAATTATACTTTTGGAGGAGTTTAATAATTCAATTCCTGGGGGCAGCACCGTGGCATAGTGGATTATCCCTGATGCCTCACGGCGTCGAGGTCCCAGGTTCGATCCCAGCTCTGGGTCACAGTCTGTGTGGAGTTTGCACATTCCCCCCGTGCCCCCACAACCCAAAGATGTGCAGGGTAGGTGCATTGGCTACACTAAATTGCCCCTTAATTGGAAAAAATGAATTGGGTACTCTAAATTTTTTTTAAAAAGTCAATTCCTGATGTAGTGAGAACTCATGTGGAAGAACAGAGGGTTGAAACTGTGAGGTTTGCAGCAGAAATGGCAGATGATTATGAATTAGTTCATAAATCAAAGTTTGGTTTTCAACATCAGTTTCAGCCTGTGAGGGATAGAAACTGGGGACATGAGAAATACTCAAGTGGTAAAGGTGATCTGAATGGGAGATAATAAGGAGAGTGTACCTCAGATTAAGAAAGAAATCCAGGAGGGTGGAAGAGACATGAAAAGTTTCAAACGTTTTCACTGTAATAAACTAGGCCATGTAAAGTCACAGTGTTGGTGGTTGAAGAAAAGCATTGGGAAGGCAGGTTAAGACAGTAGGGTTTGGTAAAGTGGTAAAACAGGATAAGACAGTGGGGTTTGTTAAAGTGGGAAAGGAAAGCCCAAGTGCAGCGAAGGAGGTGCAAAAGATTGTACAGCCTGATCAAGAGGTGATTGATAAGAAGGTGCCAGATGTCTTTAAAGAATTTACTTGTGTGGGTAAAGTTTACTCATGTGTATCAGGAGGAGCAGGTAAAGAAGTCACAATTTTAAGAGATACGGGAGCTAGTCAATCTTTAATGGTAAGAGATGAGGAGTTATGTACTTTAGGAAGAATGTTGCCAGAAAAGGTGGTAATATGTGGAATTCAGGGTGAGAGGAGTAGCGTGACATTATATAAGGTAAGGTTGGAAAGTCCAGTGAAGAGTGGTGAAGGGGTAGTGGGAGTAATAGTGAAACTATCTTGCCCAGGAATACAGTTTATCTTGGGTAATGATATAGCTGGATCGCAAGTGGCAGTGATGCCTACTGTGGTTGATAAGCCAGTGAAAAATCAGACAACTGAAGTGCTGAAGGACGAATATCCTGGGATTTTTCCGGATTGTGTAGTAACAAGGTCGCAAAGTCACAGGTTAAGACAAGAGGAGGAATCAAAGGGTGAAGATGAAGTTGAAGTGCAATTATCAGAAACGATTTTTGATCAGATGGTTGAATAAGAACAAAAACAGGTGGAGGATGAGGGAGATATTTTTAGTTCAGAACAATTGGCGGAGTTACAACAGAAAGATATAAAAATAAAATGGATGTATCAGAAAGCATACACAGAAGAGGAATCTGCGTGTATACAACAGTGTTATTACCGTAAAAGTGATGTCTTGATGAGAAAATGGAGACCTTTACATATGCAGGCGGATGAAAAGTCGCCAGAAGTTATCAAGTAGTATTGCCGGTAGGGTATAGAAAGGAGGTGTTGCGAGTTGCACATGAGGTACCAGGGGGAGGTCATTTGGGGAGAAGGAAAACTCAAGCTAAAATCCAGAAACATTTTTATTGGCCTGGACTTCATAAAGATGTAGTTAAGTTTTGTCAATCATGTCACACACGCCAAGTGATAGGGCAACCTCAAGCAGTGATAAAACCAGTGCCCTTAATACCCATTCCAGCATTTGAGGAACCTTTTACAAGGGTCCTAAGTAATTGCGTGGAACCGCTTCCGAAAACAAAAAGTGGGAATCAATATCTTTTGACTATAATGGATGTGTCTACTAGGTTTCCAGGGGCCATTCCTGTACGTAATATTACAGCTAAAAAGATTGTGGAGGAGTTACTTAAATTCTTTACTAGATCTGGACTACCCACAGAGATACAATCGAATCAAGGATTAAATTTTACCTTGAGGTTATTCAAAGAAGTAATGGATAGCTTCGGAATGAAACAATTTAAATCAACTGCGTACCATCCAGAATCGCAGGGAGCGTTAGAAAGGTGGCATCAGACATTAAAGACAACGTTGAGGGCTTATTGTCAAGATTATCCAGAGGGTTGGGAGAAAGGAATTCCATTCGTACTGTTTGCAATTAGGGATGCACCTAATGAGTCAACCAAATTTAGTCCTTTTTAACTAAATTTTGGTCATGAGGTAAGAGGACCATTTAAATTGATTAAGGAAAAACTGGTGGGTGAGAAATCGGAAATTACATTATTGGATTAGGTGTCAAATTTTAGGGAACGATTAAATAGAGCAGGTGAATTGGCTAGACAACATTTAAAAGTTGCACAAAATGTGATGAAACGGGTAGCGGACAAGAAATCCAAAGTTCGTAGTTTTGCCAGTGGAGATAAAGTTTTAGTATTGTTACCAGTGGTAGGTGAACCTTTAAAAGCAAGATTTTGTGGACCTTATCAGATTGAAAGGAAATTAAGTGAGGTGAATTATGTGGTTAAAAACACCGGATAGAAGGAAGAATCACCGAATGTGTCATGTGAATATGCTTAAAAGGTACTTTGAAAGGGGAGGAGAGTCAAAGGAGGAGGTTTTAATGATTCTAACTCAAAGTGACAAACCAAATCTAGATGACTGAATTTGACATACCTCAAATTAAATTGGAAAATGAGGATGTTCTTAAAAATTGGGATAAATTGTTGAGTTACCTTCCAGAGGAAAAATGAACTGACCTGAAAGAGGTATTGATATCACATGGACAAGTTTGTGGAGATAAATTGAGAAGTACTAAAATGGCTATTAGTACTTCTCAATTTATCTCCACAAACATGATGTACATGATGTAGATGTGGGAAATGCTGTTCCAATCAAACAACATCCAGAATTAACCCTTTAAAATTGGCACAGGTTAACAGAGAGATTGAGAGTATGCTTAAAAAGGGCATAATTGAAGTGCGTTGCAGCCAATGGAGCTCACCCAGAGTGATGGTGCCTAAACCAGACGGTACCCAACGGTTGTGTGCGGACTATAGAAAGGTTAATGCAGTTACAAGAACGGACTCTTATCCTATCCCACGTTTAGAGGATTGTATTGAGAAAGTGGGACAAACAGCTTTTATTTCCATACTGGATTTATTTAAAGGTTACTGGCAGGTACCTTTATCCGAAAGGGCGAAGGAGGTTTCAGCTTTTGTGACTCCAGATGGTATATACCAATTCAAAGTTATGCCATTTGGCATGAAAAACGCCCCAGCCACATTTCAACAGTTAATTAACAAAGTCGTTTCAGGATTACCCAATTGTGCAGTATACATCGACGATCTGGTAATTTTCAACCAGACATGGAAAGAGCATTAAAAAAATCTGATGGAGTTATTTGATCGGCTTCAGAAGGCGGGGTTGGTGATAAACCTAGCCAAAAGTGAATTTGGAAAAGCCCAAGTCACTTTCCTTGGCCATACAATCGAACGGTCCCACGGATGTGAAAACAAAAGTTATTGGGGAGTTTCCGATACTCTCTACACGACGGGAAATAATGCGATTTCTTGGTATGAATTAATTTTACCGGAAATTTGTACCGAATTTCAGCAGTGTGGTCTCTCCACTGACGGACTTGCTCAAGAAGCGTAACAAATTCCAGTGGACAGCGGAGTGTCAACAGGCATTTGATGGCCTGAAGGCGGTGTTAACCACTGCTCCTGTGTTAGCTATCCCGAATTACACCAAACCATTCAAAGTGGCGGTTGATGCGAGTGATGTGGGCGTAGGGTGGTGCTTCTACAGGAAGACGACGAAGGGCTAGAGCGGCCTATTAGTTATTTTACAAAGAAATTGAATTCTCACCAGAAAAAGTATTCCACGAATGAGAAGGAGACTTTGAGTTTGGTGCTTGCTTTGCAACATTTTCACATTTATGTAACCAGCAATCCGTCTCACACCGTTATATATACTGATCATAATCCTTTGACATTTTTGGAGCGATTCCGGAATAACAATGCAAGGCTGTTTTGCTGGAGTTTACTGTTACAGCCATTTCATTTAAAAATAGTACATGTGGCAGGACGAGAAAACGTGATAGCTGATGCTTTGTCATAAATGTGATGAACAGAAGCAATTTCAGTTGGAGGAAGAAGAAGAAAGAAAATGGACTATATTATTGTACCTGTTTGTGTGTGTTGTTTTTTTGAAACAAAAAGTATATGTACTGTGTGCATTTCTTAAAGGATAGTGCAAAGGTGAAAAATGAAACCATCTTGAAGTTGATGGTTTATTTTTTTTTCTTGGGGGGGAGGCGTCATGTGAAAGTACCCTTTAAGAAATGGGTGTTTAAGAAATGTACCTTTAAGAAATGGAGCTGCTCATGTTACTGGAGTGATGTCAGAGTATGGGTGGAGCTAGGCTCCACTTCTGCTTTTTAGTTTCAGTTTGAGAAAGAGCTTGGGTGTGTCTGTTTTTCAGTGAGTTGAATCTGAAGTTAAAAGTGAGCTGAACAGCTGTTGATCTCTGCCATCAAAAGACTATCTGTAGATCATTTTGTGAATTCAGAAGAATTATAAATGTTTTCAGTCTTGAATGTAAACCCGAATGTGCTCCTGTTTGAAGGTTTGTGAAGTATTTTGGGTGTTAAAGGACAGCATACAGATTATTTAGTGTTTTATTCTTTGGGGGGTGTATTTGATTTACTGGTTGCTAAGATATTCACTGTTTGTTTTAAAAAGGTTAACTTGAGTTCATAGAATAAACATTGTTTTGTTTTAAAAAAAACACTGGTCCATTTTCTTCTGTACCATACCTGTTGAGTGAGTCGTGTGCTCCCCATACCGCAATTTATCAAAAGTGGTGGGTCAGGTGAACTCCATGATACACTTTGGGGTTCTCAAACCCTGACCCATAACACATACGTACAACATATGAGCGGGGTGCAGCCTGTCGAACAACGATAGCTGGAGCAGACCAGCCATTATCCGGTATCTTGATCCTGACAGTGTCTGCCGGGCATGACACGGGCAAATCGGTGGCATGAGCATCATAGCCATGCTTTTGCTGGTTTCGGAGTTGCTGCACCTTCTGCAGCACCGGGAGGTGATCCATGTTGGGGAAGTGTATGGCTGGAAGTGTCGTCTGCAGGTCCCTGTTCATCAGGAGTTGAGCCGGCGACATGCCAGTGGACAGTGTGGTCACCCTGTACGCAAGCAGCACGAGGTAGATGTCAGAAGCAGAATCCGTGGCCTTGCAGATGAGCTGTTTCACAATGTGCACCCCTTTTTCAATCTTCCCTTTGGACTGCGGATAGTGTGGGCTGGAAGTGACATGTTTGAAATGGTATGACTTGGCAAACATAGGCCACTCATGGATGTTGAATCACAGGCCATTGTCACTCATGACAATGAGGGGGATAACATGCCTGGAGAACGTCTCCATACAGGCCTTGATGATGGTCCGAGATGTGAGGTCTGAGAGCTCCACGACTTCAGGGTAGTTGGAGAAATAGTCAATAATCAGCATGCAGTCACGACCATTCGCACAAAAGTGGTCGATGCGAACCTTGGACCACGGGGAGGTCTCGATTTCATGCTGTTGGAGCGTCTCCTTGCTCTGCGCTGGCTGGAAGCATTGACAGGTCGCACAGTTGAGGATCATGTTCGAGATGTCCTGGCTAATACCGGGCCAATAGCCAGCCTGGCTGGCTCTGCATCTGCACTTCTCAACGCCCAGGTGTCCCTCATGCATTTGGCGGAGCACCGAGCTCTGGAGACTGAGTTGAATGACAATCCGGTCCAGCTTGAGGAGGATACCATCAATCACCGTCAGGTCATCCTTTACATTGTAAAATTGAGGGCACTGCCCTTTCTGCCAGCCATTGGCGAGGTGGTGCATGACATGCTGCAAGAGGGGGTCTTTGGCTGTCTCCTCGCGGATACGAACCACCTTCTCATCAGACGCCAGGAGGGTGCTAGCGCCCAGCTACACCTGTGATTCAATCTGCTGGATGATTTCCAGCGGTTCACTAGGCAATGTGATGGAGCGGGACAATGCATCAGCGATGATGAGCTCCTTGTCAGGCGTGTACACTAAGTCAAAGTCGTACCTTCTGAGTTTGAGGAGGATGCGCTGCAACCGAGGCTTCATGTCGTTCAGGTCCTTGTGGATAATAGAACATAGAACGTAGAAAATACAGCACAGAACAGGCCCTTCGGCCCACGATGTTGTGCCGAACCTTTGTCCTAGATTAATCATAGACTATCATTGAATTTACTGTGCAGAAGGAGGCCATTCGGCCCCCTGAGTCTGCACCGGCTCTTGGAAAGAGCACCCTACCCAAACTCAACACCTCCACCCAACACCAAGGGCAATTTTGGACACTAAGGGCAATTTATCATGGCCAATCCACCTACCCTGCACATCTTTGGACTGTGGGAGGAAACCGGAGCACCCGGAGGAAACCCACGCAGACACGGGGAGGACGTGCAGACTCCGCACAGACAGTGACCCAAGCCGGAATCGAATCTGGGACCCTGGAGCTGTGAAGCAATTGTGCTATCCACAATGCTACCGTGCTGCCCTTAAGAACAAATTAATCTACACTATATCATTCTACCGTAATCCATGTACCTATCCAATAGCTGCTTGAAGGTCCCTAATGTTTCCGACTCAACTACTTCCACAGGCAGTGCATTCCATGCCCCCACTACTCTCTGGGTAAAGAACCTACCTCTGATATCCCTCCTATATCTTCCACCTTTCACCTTAAATTTATGTCCCCTTGTAATGGTTTGTTCCACCCGGGGAAAAAGTCTCTGACTGTCTACTCTATCTATTCCACTGATCATCTTATAAACCTCTATCAAGTCGCCCCTCATCCTTCTCCGTTCTAATGACAAAAGGCCTAGCACCCTCAACCTTTCCTCGTAAGACCTACTCTCCATTCCAGGTGATATCCTGGTAAATCATCTTTGCACCTTTTCCAAAGCTTCCACATCCTTCCTAAAATGAGGTGACCAGAACTGTACACAGTTCTCCAAATGTGGCCTTACCAAAGTTTTGTACAGCTGCATCATCACCTCACGGCTCTTAAATTCAATCCCTCTGTTAATGAACGCGAGCACACCCTAGGCCTTCTTCACAGCTCTATCCACTTGAGTGGCAACTTTCAAAGATGTATGAACATAGACCCCAAGATCTCTCTGCTCCTCCACATTGCCAAGAACTCTACCGTTAACCCTGTATTCCGCATTCATATTTGTCCTTCCAAAATGGACAACCTCACACTTTTCAGGGCTAAACTCCATCTGCCACTTCTCAGCCCAGCTCTGCATCCTATCTATGTCTCTTTGCAGCCGACAACAGCCCTCCTTACTATCCACAACTCCACCAATCTTTGTATCGTCTGCAAATTTACTGACCCACCCTTCAACTCCCTCATCCAAGTCATTAATGAAAATCACAAACAGCAGAGGACCCAGAACTGATCCCTGCGGTACGCCACTGGTAACTGGGATCCAGGCTGAATATTTGCCATCCACCACCACTCTCTGACTTCTATCTGTTAGCCAGTTCGTTATCCAACTGGCCAAATTTCCCACTATCCCATGCCTCCTTACTTTCTGCAGAAGCCTACCATGGGGAACCTTATCAAATGCCTTACTAAAATCCATGTACACTACATCCACTGCTTTACCTTCATCCACATGCTTGGTCACCTCCTCAAAGAATTCAATAAGATTTGTAAGGCAAGACCTACCCCTTACAAATCCGTGCTGACTATCCCTAATCACAGTACGAAGTCTTACAACACCAGGTTAAAGTCCAACAGGTTTGTTTCGATGTCACTAGCTTTCGAAGCGCTGCTCCTTCCTCAGGTGAATGAAGAGGTCTGTTCCAGAAACACATATATAGACAAATTCAAAGATGCCAAACAATGCTTGGAATGCGAGCATTAGCAGGTGATTAAATGTCGCATTACATTCATCCCCCACCATATGGCCTGCGAAATCCTACCAACTGTCCTAGCTTGGTACAATTCACACCTCTTTAACCTGGGGTTACCCCATCTCTGGATCTGTAAAGATTTAATCACCTGCTAATGCTCGCATTCCAAGCATTGTTTGGCATCTTTGAATTTGTCTATATATGTGTTTCTGGAACAGACCTCTTCATTCACCTGAGGAAGGAGCAGCGCTCCGAAGGCTAGTGACATCGAAGCAAACCTGTTGGACTTTAACCTGGTGTTGTAAGACTTCGTACTGTGCTCACCCCAGTCCAACGCCGGCATCTCCACATTATCCCTAATCAAGCAGTGTCTTTCCAGATGCTCAGAAATCCTATCCTTCAGTACCCTTTCCATTACTTTGCCTACCACCGAAGTAAGACTAACTGGCCTGTAATTCCCAGGGTTATCCCTAGTCCCTTTTTTGAACAGGGGCACGACATTCGCCACTCTCCAATCCCCTGGTACCACCCCTGTTGACAGTGAGGACGAAAAGATCATTGCCAACGGCTCTGCAATTTCATCTCTTGCTTCCCATAGAATCCTTGGATATATCCCGTCAGGCCCGGGGGACTTGTCTATCCTCAAGTTTTTCAAAATGCCCAACACATCTTCCTTCCTAACAAGTATTTCCTCGAGCTTACCAGTCTGTTTCACACTGTCCTCTCCAACAATGTCGCCCCTCTCATTTGTAAATACAGAAGAAAAGTACTCGTTCAAGACCTCTCCTATCTCTTCAGACTCAATACACAATCTCCCGCTACTGTCCTTGATCGGACCTACCCTCGCTCTAGTCATTCTCATATTTCTCACATATGTGTAAAAGGCCTTGGGGTTCTCCTTGATCCTACCCGCCAAAGATTGTTCATGCCCTCTCTTAGCTCTCCTAATCCCTTTCTTCAGTTCCCTCCTGGCTATCTTGTATCCCTCCAATGCCCTGTCTGAACCTTGTTTCCTCAGCCTTACATAAGTCTCCTTTTTCCTCTTAACAAGACATTCAACCTCTCTTGTCAACCATGGTTCCCTCACTCGACCATCTCTTCCCTGCCAGACAGGGCCATACATATCAAGGACACTTAGTACCTGTTCCTTGAACAAGTTCCACATTTCACTTGTGTCCTTCCCTGACAGCCTATGTTCCCAACTTATGCACTTCAATTCTTGTCTGACAACATCGTATTTACCCTTCCCCCAATTGTAAACCTTGCCCTGTTGCACGCACCTATCCCTCTCCATTACTAAAGTGAAAGTCACAGAATTGTGGTCACTATCTCCAAAATGCTCCCCCACTAACAAATCTATCACTTGCCCTGGTTCATTACCAAGTACTAAATCCAATATTGTCCCTCCTCTGGTCGGACAATCTACATACTGTGTTAGAAAAGCTTCCTGGACACACTGCACAAACACCACCCCATCCAAACTATTTGATCTAAAGAGTTTCCACTCAATATTTGGGAAGTTAAAGTCACCCATGACTACTACCCTGTGACTTCTGCACCTTTCCAAAATCTGTTTCCCAATCTGTTCCTCCACATCTCTGCTACTATTGGGGGGGCCTATAGAAAACTCCTAACAAGGTGACTGCTCCTTTCCTATTTCTGACTTCAACCCATACTACCTCATTAGGGTGATACTCCTCGAACTGCCTTTCTGCAGCTGTTATACTATCTCTAATTAACAATGCCACCCCCCCCCCCACCTCTTTTACCACCCTCCCTAATCTTATTGAAACATCTATAACCAGGGACCTCCAACAACCATTTCTGCCCCTCTTCTATCCAAGTTTCCATGATGGCCACCACATAGTCCCAAGTACCGATCCATGCCTTAAGTTCACCCACCTTATTCCTGATGCTTCTTGCGTTGAAGTATACACACTTCAACCCATCTCCGTGCCTGCAAGTACTCTCCTTTGTCAGTGTTCCCTTCCCCACTGCCTCATTACACGCTTTGGCGTCCTGAATATCGGCTACCTTGGTTGCTGGACTACAAATCCGGTTCCCATTCCCCTGCCAAATTAGTTTAATGTGGACCAGAAGCCTCTGATCCGTCTCGACTGTGAATGTCGGCAGGCCGTAGACATTGTCGTGAAACTTGAGAATGCCAGTGAGAAGACCCAGGCATTCCTTCTCTATTTGTGCATACCTTGTTTCGGTGGGCGTCATGGCCCTCGATTCGTAGGCTACCGGTGCCCAAGATGAAGTGTCATCGCATTGAAGCAGCATCGCACCGATGCCATCCTGGCTCGCATCTGCTGAGATCTTTGTCTCCCTGTCTGGGTCGAAAAATGCCAAGACAGGTGCAGTGGTGAGCTTGGCTTTCAGCTCCAACCGCTCTGCCTGATGTGCTGCCTTCCACTCAAAGGCAGTGGATTTTTTCACCAGGTTTCGTAGGGTCGTGGTGTGTGAGGCCAGGTTTGGGATGAACTTGCCCAGAAAACTGACCATGCCCAGGAAGCGCAACACCACCTTCTTGTCTTCAGGGACCTTCGTGGCTTCGATGGCCTTGACCTTGTCTGCGTCCGGGTGCACGCCCTGCTGAGAGATCTGGTCACCTAGGAACTTGAGTGTCGACATGCCAAAGCAACATTTGGACCTGTTCAGCTTCAGGCCATTGACATGGACACGGCGGAATACCTGCTGGAGATGGGAAATAGGCTCTTCAGGGGTCGTGGCCCATATGATGATGTTGTCCACGTACACACGAACCCCTTCAATGCCCTCCATCATCTGCTCCATGATACAATGGAAGATCTCCGATGTCGAGACAATGCCAAACGGCATGCGATTATAGCAGTATCTGCCAAACGGTGTGTTGAAGGTGCAGAGCCTTCTGCTGGACTTATCCAGCTGGATTTGCCAAAATCCATGTGACGCATCTAACTTGGTGAAAAAACATGCGTGTGCCATCTCACTGGTGCGTTCCTCCCGCTTCAGGATGGGGTAGTGTTCACGCATTATATTCTTATTGAGATCCTTGGTCTCCCCAAAGCAGGTCTCCCGAAGGCTTACTAACACATACCATCGAGCTGACCCAATCAGTCGGTTCGGTTACCTTGAAAATTAAGCCCTGTTGCTGAAGATCCTTGAGCTGTGCGTTCTGGCGCTCCCTCAGCGAAGCCGGGACCCGGCGTGGTGCGTGAACCATTGGCTTGGCATCAGGTCGTAGCAGAATCTTGTATTGATATGGCAGCGTGCCCATCCCGTCGAACACATTCGGATACTGAGCAAAGATGTCGTCAATGCCGGCCTGAAGATCCACATTGGAGGACATCGATGTGTAAACCCGCTGCACGAGGTTCAGCTGCTTGCAGGCATGCGCGCCAAGTAAGGATGCCCTGTCTGGCTTGACAATTTCAAAACTTACCCGTTGGAGACGAGTAGATGGCGGGATCTCAGTGCTGTGATGGCATTTCCGTTGTAGTCCAGGAGCCTACAGGCTGCTGGAAGGCTGTTGGGGGGCTTCTTGATGCATTTGAAATCTGCCTGTGAGAGAAGGTTGGCAGAAGCACCTGTGTCCAGCTTAAACTGGATGGAGCAGTGGTTGACCTGCATCACCGCACGCCATTCGAGGATGGATTGAATTTGTGATGAGTTGGATGTGGCATATTCACATTTGGTAATGATGCCCACACAGTAGGCGGAGTCCAGGAATTCTTCCTTGGATCCGTTGTGCTGCCAGGATCAGAATCCTGTAATCGTTGTTGCACACTCTGAATGCGCCGTCATCGGAATTGGGAGCGCTGGCCCCCTGACTGGTGGTGCAGACCTACACAAAGCTGCATAGTGTCCAGGCTTCCCGCAGTTTAAACATCGCCTGTCTCTTGCAGGGCAGTGTTTCTTTGAGTGGGCATTGCCGCAGTTCGAGCATGTCATGACGTCGGCGTCCTGATGCTCCGCGCATCGTTGCACATGCACAGTGCGGGTGTCGGCCGCTTTGTTGTCCCGTTCGCATCGCGCATCCGTGGGGCCCCGGGAAAAGCTTGCAAAATGGCCACTTTCATCACTGCTGAGGCGCTGCATCCGGGAGATGGCCTGCACACCTTCTGCCTCGTGGGAGGCAAGTTTCTCATTTTCAGCCGATTTGTACTGGGTATAGCGATTTTTGGAGTGCTAATGCACTGTGCATGTTTCAATCGCGACTGGCAGGGTCATATGCTTCATTTTCAGTAGCTGCTCTCTCAGAGGATCAGAGTGAACTCCAAAACGATTTGGTCTCTGATCATGGAGTCAGCAATATCACCAAAGTTGCAGGACAGCGCTAGCAGGCGGAGGCTAGTTAAGAAGGAGTTGAAAGATTCATCTTTACCTTGTAGACGCTGTTTGAATATGTTGCGCTCGAAGATTTCATTGGTGTCCACTTCACAGTGACTGTCAAACTTGTCCAGGCTGGTCTGAAACTTTGTGTTGTCCTGGCCTTCTGTGAAGTGAAAAGAGTTTGATGGCTTGATCACCCGCTGTTGAGAGGAGAAGCACGATCTTCCCTGCATCAGATGCACCCACGAGGTCTGAAGCTTCGATGTACAGCAGAAACTTTTGCTTGAATGTCCGCCAGTTAGCACTGAGATTGCCGAAGGTCCTGAGCTAATGATGAGCCTGAATCTTCTCCATGGTGCCAGGATACATTCGCTGGTCGTCATGGAACGGACTGAGGTAAACCACCTAGATTAAGCAGTCTCCTGGTGTCATGATGTGTTATGAACTCTGGGATAACACTGGCTGCAACTGGATGCAGCTTTAACCAAAAGATACTCCAGACCTTGACGTTAGTTCAATCTGATTTATTGAACCAGTAGTACAGTTAGCACAATTCTCTCTGAGTTCGACTCTCTGCTAACATAAGTGTGGTTACTCTGTGTGACTGAACCGGACTAGCTGTTAGCCACGTGCTGGAGGTGTAATACCGTACATACACCTTGACTCACTCTGTAGATGTTCATCAGTGGAAAGAGACGGAGTATGAGTGCCTCGTGCCTTTTATAGTGAGATACCACCCCTGAGTGTCCTGCCTGCTCATTAGTCAAGTCCTGTTCTCTGTGTTCATTAGCTGCCTGTCTGTATATCATTATCTGCATGTCTGCATATCATGACACCCCATTCCAGTCACTAATTGGGTAGCAGACCCATAGTGAGTTTAAAAAACCCTGAACCTGTGTAAATCCTGCTTCCTAGCACCCTGGCAGGTTCACGGCCTGTAAATGAAACCGCCTCTCGAATTCCCGCCTACGATGGGAAACTCCAACCTTAAGGCTGAATAACTACTGGGGCAGGTTTTCAAAGCAGCAGGGTGAAGGATTTGGGGGGTGGGTTTGTCCACATGTTGTGCAGTATAAAACGTCACAGTGCCCATCTTTTATTTTCCCCAGCAAGCTCCTCAGCCAGAAGTCAGCCTGATTAACAGGGCTGGCTCCCTGTCAAGCAGGGAATGCTCCAGCTTCAGGAGAAAATGGGCTGCTTTACCAGCCCACCTCCATTCTGGAATGGTGGCGGGTTTAAACTTTTTTTAAAAAATTCACGTATCACCCAACTCCAACCTGTTTCTGTGGGTGAAAAGTCCCACCCAAATGACCCCGGCAAGAGAAAATTCAGCCCCAAAACAAAACAAAGTCAACTGACTTAAAGCAAAACCAGAGAATTTTGTCTGTGGAACCTGATTATCTCCTTGAGAATAAACAATTTTGATACATGGGCCTACTGTTCTAAAGAAGCTTTGATGTTTCTGTCTGAACTACTGCTGCATGTGATCTGTCTAGTTAATAATCTTTCAAAAATGTGGCACTGATCTAGATCTTCACTGCATGACCAACTGCATGTTACATTTAGAATTTGTTACAGAGATAAAAGCAGTCACTGTAGAGCAGGCAAACATTTCATTTGATCATATTCCAAGAATGCAATTTTAAGATTCAACCGACTCACTAACCCAAATGACAGATTAGATGGCAGAGAAGAGATTTAAAACTGCTCTATTTTTACTCATTGGTCAGCACATACGATAATGGGTTTTAATATCATAGCTTTATTGAATTATGGTTTCACAGCTCTATTAAACTCAACAACATATCACAGGGTATCTTGGCATTAAATGTCATGCGAAGCCCAAAGAATTAACCACACATTGTTTGAAAAAGTAAACTTTTATGAAGGTCTTCTTGTAAATGCTGCTGATCCCTACTTTGATTACAGTTTGATTATAGTTTCCTTCAGATGTGTAATGAACATCTTATTCTGACTCAAAGGCAAATTAATATATGTATAGGCGAGAAACAGTTTTCCACATTATTTCCATGGGGTTGAATCTATTATTTTGTTCTTGCTCAAGCATCTGAACAAGGTACAGCATCCTTTATTTTCCAGCAAAAACTGTATTAGATTCCTAAATCATCAAGCAAACAACTTTTTTGAACCTGCGTTTCATTTTATTTTAATCCAATCTCAGCGGTTCCATACAAACCTGACTCAGGGCCTGGTCGGTAGACCACCATCAGCTTTCGATGAACTCTGGTATACATGATATACATGTCACCCAGCTGTAATTCAGTGCTACAAGGAATATTCAAATTCGCAAGCTAATTCAGTCAGTTCGTCGTCATATTCAGCTTCAACACTTCTCTGGTTACTGGGTGAAAAGCAAATTGATTTTTTGTTAACATCCATTGATTTTGACTGGGATAGTTGGACAATCTGTTGATTCACCTTTTGTGAATTGATAGGTGTTCGTAGAGCATAAATAATTGCAAGTCGTTGAAGTACTTCAAGTAATTCATAATATTTGGTTTGTATCTTCTTTGTCATTTGAGAAAGCTTGTAAAGGGCCTCTCTGAAACAAGCATTCCAGCAGGGAACTTGGAAAAATGCAGGGTAGTCAGGCAATGTCAATATGGTTTTATGAAAGGGAAATCATGTTTAACCAATCTTTTGCAGTTATTTGACGAAGTAACATATGCTGGGAATAAAGGGGAACCAAAGGATGGACTGCATTTAGATTTCCAGAAACCATTTGTTAAGGTGCCATATCAAAGATTATTGAGTAAAATAAAAGCACAAAGTATAGGGGGTAACATATTGACATGGATAGAAGTTTGACGAGCTAAGAGGAAACAGAGAATTGGCATAAATAGATAATTTTCTGGTTGTCAAGATGTAACGAGTGGTGTGGCGCAGCATATGTTGGGGTCTCAACCTCGTACAATATATATCAGTGGCATGGATGAGGGGACCAAAAGTGTGGTTGTTATATTTGCAGATGACACAAAGATAGGTAGGAATGTAAGACGTTAAGAGGACAAAAGGGGGCTACAAAAGAGCTACAGATAGATTAAGTCAGTTCACAAAGATCTGGAAAATAGCATATAATGAGGGAAAATGTGATTTTCCCATTATGACAGGAAAAATAAACAGGAAACATATTGGGTGCGATTCTCTCAAAAATATTTCCTCTGGGTGTTCCGGTTTCCTTCCACAGTCCAAAGATGTGCAGGTTAGGTGGGTTGGCCATGCTAAATGGTCCCTAGGTGGGATTATGGGGATAGGGTGGGGACATTGTGCCTAAGTAGTTTAAGCCTATGCTCTCTAGAGTTCAGAAGATTGAGGGAAGATTTAATTGAGGTATACAAGATGCTAAAAGGTCTGGATAAAGTAGACATGGAACTGATGCTTCTTCTGATGGGGCATTCTCAAACGAGAGGTCATAATCTTAGAATATGAGGTAGCAAATTGAAAACAGATTTGAAGAAAAACGACTTGTCCCAAAGGGCTGTGAATCTATCTGTGGAATTCGCTACCCCAGAGTACGGTGAATGCAGGGGCAGTGAGGAGGAGTTAGACAGATATTTAATTGGTAATGGGTTAAGGGTTATGGAGAATAGGCAGGATGGTGGGGTTGAGGCCAGGATGTGATCAGCCATGATCACATTGAGGGTGTTAGGCTCGGGAGGCTAAATTGCCTCATCCCACTCCTAGGCCATGTGTTCTAGGGAGGAGATGCTCTGACTGATATCGCAATCCAGTTCTTGGTCTGTAACATTGTAGGTAGCAGCTGAGGAACATATCAGCCATGATAGAATGGCAGAGCAGACCCGATGGGCTGAATGGCCTAATTCTGCTCCTATATCTCCTCAATTTATGAACATAGAACATTACAGTGCCGTACAGGCCCTTCAGCCCTCGATGTTGCGCCGACCTGTGAAACCACTCTGAAGCCCATCTACACTATTCCCTTATCATCCATATGTCTATCCAATGACCATTTGAATGCCCTTAGTGTTGGCGAGTCCACTACTGTTGCAGGCAGGACATTCCACGCCCTTACTACTCTCTGAGTAAAGAACCTACCTCTGACATCTGTCTTACATCTATCTCCCCTTAATTTAAAGCTATGTCCCCTCGTGCTAGACATCACCATCCGAGGAAGAAGGCTCTCACTGTCCACCCAATCCAATCCTCCGATCATCTTGTATGCTTCAATTAAGTCACCTCTTAACCTTTTTCTCTCCAACGAAAACAGCCTCAAGTCCCTCAGCCTTTCCTCATAAGATCTTCCCTCCATACCAGGCAACATTCTGGTAAATCTCCTCTGCACCCTTTCCAATGCTTCCACATCCTTCCTATAATACGGCGACCAGAATTGCACGCAATACTCCAAATACGGCCGCACCAGAGTTTTGTACAGCTGTAACATGACCTCATGGCTCCGAAACCCAATCCCTCTACCAATAAAAGTTAACACATCAAATGCCTTCTTAACAACCCTCTCAACCTGGGTGGCAACTTTCAGGGATCTAAGTACATGGACAGCGAGATCTCTCTGCTAATTCACACTGCCAAGATCTTACCATTAGCCCAGTACTCTGTCTTCCTGTTATTCCTTCCAAAATGAATCACCTCACACTTTTCTGCATTAAATTCCATTTGCCACCTCTCAGCCCAGCGCTGCAGCTTATCTATGGCCCTCTGTAACTTGTAACATCCTTCCGCACTGTCCACAACTCCACCGACTTTAGTGTCATCTGCAAATTTACTCACCCATCCTTCTACGCCCTCCTCCAGGTCATTTATAAAAATGCCAAACAGCAGTGGCTCCAAAAGAGATGCTTGTGGTACACCACTAATAACTGGACTCCAGCCTGAACATTTCCCATCAACCACCACCCTTTGTCTTTTTCCAGCTAGCCTATTTCTGATCCAAACTGCTAAATCAGCCTGAATCCCATGCCTCCGTATTTTCTGCAGTAGCCTACCGTGGGGAACCTTATCAAATGCTTTACTGTAATCCATATACACTACATCAACTGCTTCACCCTCATCCACCTGTTTGGTCACCTTCTCAAAGAACTCAATAAGGTTTGTGAGGCGCGACCTTCCCTTCACAAAACCGTGTTGACTATCTCTAATCAAATTATTCCTTTCCAGATGATTATACATCCTATCTCTTATAAACCTTTCCAAGATTTTGCCCACAACAGAAGTAAGGCTCACTGGTCTATAGTTACCGGGGTTGTCTCTACTCCCTCTTGAACAAGGGGACAACATTTGCTATCCTCCAGTCTTCTGGCACTATTCCTGTAGACAAAGATGACTTAAAGATCAAAGCCAAAGGCTCAGCAATCTCCTCCCTAGCTTCCCAGAGAATCCTAGGATAAATCGCATCCGGCCCAGGGGACTTATCTATTTTCACACTTTCCAGAATTGCTAACACCTCCTCCTTACGAACCTCAAGCCCTTCTAGTCTAGTAGCCTGAATCTCAGTATTCTCCTCGACAACATGGTCTTTTTCCTGTGTGAATACTGACGAAAAATATTCATTTAGCCCTCTCCTATCTCCTTGGACTCCACGCACAACTTCCCACTGCTGTCCTTGACTGGCCCTACTCTTACCCTAGTCATTCATTTATTCCTGACATATCTATAGAAAGCTTTAGGGTTATCCTTGATCCTACCTGCCAAAGACTTCTCATGTCCCCTCCTGGCTCTTCTTGGCTCTCTCTTTAGGTCCTTCCTAGCTAACTTGTAACTCTCGAGCGCCCTAACTGAAACTTCATGTCTCATCTTTACATAAGCCTCCTTCTTCCTCTTGACAAGTGTTTTGACTGCCTTAGTAAACCACGGTTCCCTTGCTCGACCACTTCCTCCCTGCCTGACAGGTACATACTTATCAAGGACACGCATTAGCTGTTCCTTGAACAAGCGCCACATTTCCATTGTGCCCACCCCCTGCAGTTTTCCTCTCCATCCGATGCATCCTACGTCTTGCCTCATCGCATCATAATTGCCTGTCCCCCAGATATAACTCTTGCCCTGCGGTATATACCTATCCCTTTCCATCACTAAAACATTGTGGTCACTATCACCAAAGTGCTCACCTACCTCCAAATCTAACACCTGTCCTGGTTCATTACCCAGTACCAAATCCAATATGGCCTCGCCTCTCGTTGGACTGTCTACGTACTGTGTCAGGAAACCCTCCTGCATACAGTGGACAAAAACAGACCCATCTAAAGTACTCGAACTATCGCGTTTCCAGTCAAAATTTGGAAAGTTAAAGTCCCCCATAACAACTACCCTGTTGCTTTCGCTCCTATCCAGAATCATCTTTGCAATCCTTTCCTCTACATCTCTGGAACTTTTCAGAGGCCTATAGAAAACCTCTAACAGGGTTAACTCTCCTTTCCTGTTTCTAACCTCAGCCCATACTACCTCAGTAGACGGGTCCTCATCAAACGTCCTTTCTGCCACCGTAATACTGTCCTTGACTAACAATGCCACCCCTCCCCCTCTTTTACCACCTTCCCTGAGCTTACTGAAATATCTAAACCCCGGCACCTGCAACAACCATTCCTGTCCCTGCTCTATCCATGTCTCCGAAATGGCCACAACATCGAAGTCCCAGGTACCAACCCATGCCGAAAGTTCACCCAACTTATTCCGGATGCTCCTGGCATTGAAGAAGACACACTTTAAACCACCTTCCTGCCTGCCAGTACACTCCTGCAACTTTGAAACCTTACTCGTGACCTCACTACTCTCAACCTCCTGTATACTGGAGCTACAATTCACGTTGCCAAGCCCCTGCTGAACTAGTTTAAACCCTCACGAAGAGCATTAGCAAATTTCCCCCCCAGTTATGAACTTGTGAAGTAGGGTGCTCTTTCAGAGGGTCGGGCAGACTCAATGGGCAGAATGGCCTCATTCTGCACTGTCGGAATTCTATGAAAATAGAAATCTTTTGTAATAGATAACACAGTAACTTTTAAAAATATATTGCACAATTTTGCTGGGGCATTCTATGGGCATAATTTTAGGGTATATGTAGAATTCATCATGAAATGTTAATCCTGGGGTTAATCCAACATTTAGAAGAATTACTGCAACTGTTCTCCACCGACACAGATTCAATGTAAGTTTAATTGAAGAGTACCAGCTGACTGGAACACAATTAAAATAATTAGAAGGGATGGGTCATTTGAACACCAAATGGGCTAGAATTGTTCATGACAAAACCTGAATAAAGAGATTATAAAATGAACATTGAATTCCACCAATACTTGAACATGTACGGGCAGCACGGTAGCATTGTGGATAGCACAAATGCTTCACAGCTCCAGGGTCCCAGGTTCGATTCCGGCTTGGGTCACTGTCTGTGCGGAGTCTGCACATCCTCCCCGTGTGTGCGTGGGTTTCCTCCGGGTGCTCCGGTTTCCTCCCACAGTCCAAAGATGTGCGGGTTAGGTGGATTGGCCATGCTAAATTGCCCATAGTGTCCAAAAATTGCCCTTAGTGTTGGGTGGGGTTACTGGGTTATGGGGATAGGGTGGAGGTGTGGACCTTGGGTAGAGTACTCATTCCAAGAGCCGGTGCAGACTCGATGGGCCGAATGGCCTCCTTCTGCACTGTAAATTCTATGATTCTATGTAAGTGTCTTTATTTTGTGAGGGCCACGAAGAATCCAGCACGAGTTTCAAGGATACAAAGAAATAACATTTATTTACAATAACATATATATACACAACAGCAGCAACCTCGCTTGCTGCTTACTCCTTCCTGCTGGTTCCAAACTGGCCAGCTTTATTTATACAGGGTGTCTGCTGATGATTTCTCCACCCTCCTCATTGGGGAAGCTCATACTCCCACAAGATTGTGGGATTGTCATTAATCCCCAGCCAATGGTAAGCAGGCAGGTTATAACATCCCTCCCCCCCCAAAGTCCAAGGAATCCACCGAAGACCCTGGCAAAGGAGGGCATCGGACTCGTTTTGCCGCAGGCCGGACACCATTTTCACGAGGTGCTGGATCGGACGGCGTGTAACGAGATGGAGACCGGCGCTTCCATGATGAACGGCGTAACGGTTGTACATCCACGACCCGTGGGCCCGAGGATTCCCCCTCCGATGCGTCCTGTGTCTCCATCACGGAGTCAGACTCTGCTGCCTCTGTCATCTCGGCGATTCTATCTCCACACACTTCTGTAACGACCTGCGCAGGCTTTGAGTGAGGCACCAGAGGAAGATTGTGAGGACTACTTTCCATTGTCTCTGGTCTCTGCGGCTGTAGAAATGAGCTCCGGGGGCGGGGAATCTTTGGAAGGGATAGTCTTCTGGACCGAATGTGGTCTACATGTTTACGCTGGAGACGACCCTGGGCTTGCACCTGGTAAGACATAGGGCCCGTTTGGCGAAGGATTACGCCAGGGACCCACTGGGCACCACCAGCAAAATTGCGAACGAACATTGGGTCACCGGGCGCAAACTGCCGAATCGACCGATGCTGAGAAAAACCCTGTTCCTGCCTTTCTTGTGTGCGGCGTAATTTTGCGCCAATGTCCGGGGAAACCATACTAAGGCTGGTGAGAAGTCTCCGGCCCATTAGGAGTTCCGCGGGGGCTACCCCAGTCACCGCATGGAGGGTGATCCTATACGAAAACAAAAAGCGAGCCAGTCTCGTGTCCGTTGACCCTGAAGACTGCTTCTTTGGGCCTTGTTTGAATGTCTGCATTGTGCGCTCCGCCAACCCATTTGAAGCCGGGTGGTAGGGGGCAGTGCGGATATGGCGTATGCCGTTCATCTTCATGAACCTCGCAAACTCCTCACTCGTGAATGGAGTGCCGTTATCCGTGACCAGCACCTCGGGGAGGCCATGCATACTAAAAGACAAACGCATCTTCTCAATTGTTGCGCAGGACGTTGTCCCCTGCATCTAATGCACCTCTAGCCATTTTGACTGGGCATCGATTAATAAAAGGAACATGGATCCTTGAAAAGGGCCGGCGAAATCCGCATGCAAGCGCGTCCAAGGCCGCCCTGGCCATTTCCAGTTATGTGGGGGCGCGGCCGCGGAAGCTTCTGATGCTCCTGACAAATGGAGCAGTTTTGGGCCACCTTCTCAATGTCGGCGTCGAGGCCTGGCCACCAAACATAACTCCGGGCCAACATTTTCATTTTGGTCACACCTGGATGCCCATTGTGCAAGTCTCTTAGTGTCAGCTCCTGTCCTTTTTCTGGGACAATCACACGCGTCCCCCACAAGCGGATGCGTCTTCCACGCTGAATTCTGACAGCTTGGAGGAAAATGCCCGCAACTCGCCTGGGAGCTGTCTTTGCTGCCCACCATACAGGACTATGTGTCGAACCTTTGACAGGACTGGCTCCGTCTGGGTCCACTCACGGATCTGTGATGCCGTGACAGGCAAGGCGTCCATAAAATTTAGGGTTGCAACCACCTCACCGGTCGTGGGGGTTGACATGGAGCCGGTCGATAAAGGCAATCGGCTCAGTGCGTCGGCATTCGCTATCTGCGTTCCTGGTTTGTGCTCCAGAGAATACTCGTATGCAGCGAGCAACCAAGCCCAGCGCTGGATCCGTGCGGAAGCAATGGGCAGTATCCTCTCTGAAAAGTCCCAGCAGAGGCTTATGATCAGTCATGACAGTGAAGTGGCGGCCATACACGTACTGGTGCAAACGTTTCACCGCAAAGACCACTGCCAGGCCCTCCTTCTCGATCTGCGCATACTTTTTTTCCGCTGCAGTCAATGTGCGGGAGGCAAAAGCTATCGGCCGCTTGGCCCCGCTCTCCATCTTGTGGAACAGGACGGCCCCAATACCATACGGGGATGCATCACATGTGACAAGCAAAGGCTTTCCAGGATCATACTGGGTTAGTAACCCAGACGATGACAATTGTCGTTTTACCCGCCGGAAAGCGGTTTCTTGCGGCTGACCCCAAACCCAGGTGTGATTTTTCTTTAGCAGAAGATGCAACGGGGCCAGCGAAGTTGCCAGATTGGGGAGGAACTTCCCGTAATAGTTTCCGAGGCCGAGAAAAGAACGAAGATGCGAAGTGTCAGTCGGGGGCATGTTGAATCGCGCGCACCTTCTCTGCAACAGGGTGCAAACCTTCGCGGTCCACCCGATAACCCAGGTAGACTACTTCCTTCGCCTGAAAGACGCACTTTGTGCGACGTAAACGGACTCCAGCCTCTGGAAAGCGTCTAAGTACAGCCTCCAGATTTTCCAAATGTTCCTGCTCCGACGTCCCTGTGATCAAAACGTCATCTAAGTAGACAGTGACATGCGGTAAACCTCTCAAAATGCCCTCCATAACGCGTTGAAAAATAGCACAGGCAGAGGATACTCCAAAGGGCAAACGTGTATATTCATCCAGGCCCCAGTGTGTATTAATCGTTACATATGGTCAGGAGGCAGGGTCCAGCTCCAACTGTAGGTAGGCGTGACTCATATCTAATTTTGTGAATGAGAGTCCACCTGCAAGCTTTGCGTAGAGATCCTCCATGCAAGGCATTGGATATTGGTCGAGTCGGGAAGCTGTATTCACTGTAAGTTTATAGTCGCCACACAAGCGAACTGTGGCATCTAGCTTCATTACAGGTACAATTGGTGCTGCCCAGTCAGTGAAACGGACGGGCTTGATAATACCCAAAGTTTCCAAACGAGTGAGCTCCCCTTCTACCTTCTCGAGCAAGGCGTAAGGCACCAGGCGCACCCGGAAATAGCGCGGCGTGACTCCTGGTTCGACTTGGATACGGGCTACAGCCCCTTTTATTTTCCCCAAACCGGGCTGGAATACATCTGGGTATCGTCCGAGCACCTCAGTCAACCCTCCAGAAACTGTTTGGAGGATGTGCTGCCACTGCAAGCGCAAATGGCGCAACCAGTCCCGACCCAACAGGCTGGGCCCATGGCCACGCACGACGATAAGTGGGAAACACCCCTCCTAGCGTCCATAAACAACAGGAGTCATCGTAGTTCCTGCGATGTCCAATAGTTCCCCCGTGTAGGTGGCCAACCTGGCCTGTGTGTCGGTTAATGTAAGAGTCTGTATACCCTGCTTGATGCGGTTGAATGTTCACTGGGCGATCACGGAGACCGCTGCGCCAGTGTCCAACTACATCTCAAGCGGGTGACCATTGACCCGTACTGTCACCTTAATGGGGGCCACACGGGGAGCTGCCACACAATGCAGCTGCAGGCATTCGTCCTCCGTCTCCACGTCCTCAGTAGTCGCCGCAGGTTCATCCACATGGAAGGTACGGCCCCTGGGCTGGTCTCAGTTTCGGTCAGAACGATGGCGCCTCTGGCGTCCCGGACCGGCGTCCGCGACGAGGTCGGCGCCTACAAATCTGACACGGACATGGCTCCTCATCCATTGGTTCTGGAGAAGGCTCCCTTCGGGGAGGAATGTCCGACGGCTACTGCCGTCGATCCGGACGTTGCCTTGCCCAAGGTGCCGCAGGAGTGCGGGGGGGACGTTTTCGGACAGAAGGGGTTGCACCCCAAGGCATGCACTTCCATTCCCTGTAGCTCCTGCACTCCTCGTTCTGCACTCTCTTGGGACAATACTATTTGAATGGCCTGTTGAAAAGTCAATGTTGGCTCAGCTAACAACTTTCTCTGGGTGGCCGCATTGTTAATACCGCAAACCAAACGGTCACGTAACATTTCTGACAAGGTCTCACCATAGTCACAGTACTCCGCAATCCTGCGTAGCCTGGCTCGAAAGTTGGCAAGCGATTCACCTGGGGTCCTCTCAGCGGTATTAAACCGGTAACGTTGGACTATCGTGGACGGGGTTGGGTTAAAATGCTGCCCCATTAAATTCACAAGTTCATCAAATGTTTTGGTGTCCGTCGTAGCTGGGTGCGTAAGGCTCCTAATCACCCCAAACGCATGCAGGCTGCAGGCGGTGAGCAATATGACCACCTGCCGCTCGTTTTCGGTGATATTGTTTGCCCGGAGATAGTAATGCATCCGTGGTGCATACTGGTTCCAGCTTTCCAGCGCAGCATCAAAAACATCCAAACGTCCGTACAGAGGAATGGTGTAAAAGAAAACAATTTCCAACGTGTATCCAACAAAAATCCAGGGAGATGGCTTCAGCAGTGGAGACCGCTATTCACTTTAACCCTTGTCGCCAGTTTTGTGAGGGCCACGAAGGATCCAGCACGAGTTTCAAGGATACAAAGAAATAACATTTATTTACAATAACATATATATACACAACAGCAGCAACCTCGCTTGCTGTTTACTCCTTCCTGCTGGTTCCAAACTGGCCAGCTTTATTTATACTGCTAATGATTTCTCCGCCCCCCTCATTGGGGAAGCTCATACTCCCACAGGATTGTGGGATTGTCATTAGATCCCAGCTAATGGTAAGCAGACAGGTTATAACAGTTTATTTTCACTTAAATGTTGCTGTCCCAATTGTGCAAGGACTACACAGATTTCTCGGCGTGATGGGGACGCATAAAGATAAGCAAGATCATCAGTTGACTTTCTCATGTTTGCAAAATAACCTGGACTCTGCTGGGCTTAAAACAATAGTTTTAATTCTTTGGATAAAGGAAAATTAGCCAGAGTTCCATTCCTGATATGATTCTCGGTACAAAATATGGGGGGTATACGGGAAAAGTGCTAGGCTTAACTGTGATACTTCCCAGGATTAAATGGGTCCCTAATTCTCAGATCTAATGAAAACGTTTTAGGTGAGAACAATTGTCAGAACTGCCGATAGTCACTTAGCAGAAGAGAACATGACAACCGCTGAAAAAAAGAGACTCCCTGTTGAAGCCTTTCACCTTATACTCATCAGGACTGATTCACAAGAGTACCAAATCTTAAAGGGAGCATCAATTTATATTACATGAGAAGACGCTGCTGATTGGTTGGCAATTGGTTTCCGACTGGTAGAGGAATTGCAATGGAGAATGCACCAGGTAATAGTTAACTGACAAGTTTCATTTAAATTCAAACCAGGCAGGTCAATTTATATTGGTCAAGGCATTGCTATGGGGAATAAATCAGGAAATGGCTGCCTCCAAGTTTATAGTCAGTTGAAAAATGCAAATGCACATGGTGCGAGATTCTCATGCCGCCCCTATTGTGACCGGTAGTGGGATCTTCTGGTCCCACTGCTATCATGGGATTTCCCATTGAATACACCCATGCCACCGGGAAACCACCAGGGGTGCATCGTCAATGTGACTGGAAAACCCCACCATGTGCGAACAGTCGGAAGATCTCGCCCATGTTCTTTCTGTTTGCAAAAGACAGGGCCCTGTGTGTGAACATATGTAGCTTCAAGCATGCATAGGTGAGTCACACTGCAATCCAACTGTTAATCTTAAATTGGGTGTTAGTGTAATTCTTTGTGCAATCAGGATTGTTTTGTAAGTGATATCCAAATGTTGAATCATATCAAATGTTGAACAAGCTCTGAGCTTTGCAAAGACAGGCTGGCTTGAGCATGGTCAGTATTTGCCTGTTGTGAACAGCGGGAAAGACATGCTGTTTGATACAATCCACAAGTCATTGGCATGTACAGCCTACTGACACTCGCATTTCATTGACATAGGAATTCATATACCACATTGCTTGTTGGACGATTTTTGCTTTCAGTCTGTAATGGTTTTCACTGTAGATTCATCAGGATCTCAAGACTTCTCTGCAGATTCAGAAACCAGCAGGCAGTAAACCTTTTTATGGGGAAAGAGAGAGAAAGCAACTCACAGCTTCTTCTCTCAGCGTCCAAGCACATTCTGTTTCCTCATGTGTTCTCTGAAAACATCCCACCTGGTAGGACCCAATCACTGATTTGATTTGATTTATTATTGTCACATGTATTAGTATACAGTGAAAAGTATTGTTTCTTGCATGCTGTGCAGACAACGCATACCGTGCATAGGGCAGGAAGGAGAGACTACAGAATGTAATGTTACAGTCATAGTTAGGGGGGGCGATTCTCCCAAATGGAGCCCATGTGTTCGCACCGTTGTGAACGCCGTTGCGTTTCTTGACGGCGCGAACTGGGCCCGGTTACGACCGATTTTGTCTCCCACAGAGGGCCAGCGGTTCACGCAGCTCCAGCCTCCCTTCCCGGTGCCAAATGGGCACCGCGCCAACCTGCACATGCGCGGGGGACTTCTTCTGCGCGCCGGCCTTGACTGAACATGGCGTCGGTGTTGAGGGGCCGGCCGCGCCGGAAAATAGGCCCGGTGGGGATAGAGGCCGGCCCGCCGATCGGTGGGCCCCGATCGCGGGCCAGATCCCATCGGAGGCCCCCCCCGGTGAAGGAGCCCCCCTCCACCCCCCACAGGCTGCACCCGACCGTTCGCGCAGAGTTTCCGCCGGCAGCAACCAGGGGTGAACGGCGCCAGCGGGACTCTGTCATATCCGCGCGGCCGCTCGGTCCAACCGCACCTCGGAGAATCGCGCGCCGCCGTCGGGGCATTGTGGCCCGGTTGCGCCGATTCTCCGGCCCAGCGCGGGGCTCGGAGTATTGCCCCCAGGGTGTAGGGAAAAGATCAATTTAACACAAAGAAAAAAGAACAAAGAAAGGTACAGCACAGGAACAGGTCCTTCGGCCCTCCAAGCTTGTACCGACCATGCTGCCCGTCTAAACTAAAATCTTCTACACTTCCGGGGTCCATATCCCTCTATTCCCATCCTATTCAAGTATTTGTCAAAATACGTTCAAATACAAAAGTATTTGTTGAATACTTTTAAACGTCACTATCGTCCCTGCTTCCACCACCTCCTCTGGCAGCGAGTTCCAGGCACCCACTACCCAATGTGTAAAAAACTTGCCTCGTACATCTCCTCTAAACCTTGCCCCTCGCACCTTAAACCTATGCCCCCGAGTAATTGACTCATCTACCCTGGGAAAAAGTCTCTTACTATCCACCCTATCTATGCCCCTCATAATTTTGTAGACCTCTATCAGGTCGCCCCTCAACTTCCGTCGTTCCAGTGAGAACAAACCGAGTTTATTCAACCTCGCCTCATAACTAATGCCCTCCACACCAGGCAACATCCTGGTAAATCTCTTCTGCACCCTCTTGCTTTTTATGTGCATGTAAAAATCCTTGGAATTTTCCGTAACACAAGGTAGGTCCATTCAAATGTCTGTTGGCAGCAAGGAAGAAGTTGTTCTTGAGTCGGTTGCTGTGTGACCTCAAACTTTTGTCCCTTTTTCCTGATGGAAGAAGGTGGAAGAGAGTATGTCCGGGGTGCGTGGGGTCCTTAACTATGCTGGTTACCTTTCCGAGGCAGCGGGAATTGTAGACAGTCAATGGATGCGAGGCTGGTTTGCGTGATGGACTGGGCTACATTCAGAACCTTTTGTAGTTTCCTGCGGTCCTGGGCAGAGCAAGAACCATACCAAGCTGTGATACAACCAGAAAGAATGCTTGCTATGGTGCATCTGTAAAAGTTGGTGAGAGTCGTAGCTGATATGCCAAATTTCCTTAGTCTTCTGGGAAAGTAGAGTCGTTGATGGGCTTTCTTAACTATAGTGTCGCCATGAGGGGACCAGGACAGTTGCTGGTAATCTGGACACCTAAAATATTGAAGCTGTCGACCCTTTCTACTTCGTTCCCACTGATGTAGACAGAGGCATGTTCTCCTCTACGCTTTCTGAAGTCGATGACAATCTCCTTTGTTTTGTTGACATTGAGGGAGAGATTATTGTTGTCGCACCAGTTCACTGTTTGTCACCGGGCAGAGTACAGTCTTTGGCCAATCCATTGGCCACCAGCCAACCAATCAAACTGAATCCCTCCGATCCCTCAGGTGCCATAAAGTCTGATTGCTTCTGTTCAAACTCAAAATCTTCACAGCACAATGTACTATCTTGCAACTTTTGAGTTCCTCATTTCTTCTACTCAACTTAAAGTCCATTAAATATCCATGGATCAAAAATGATGACAACAAAGGAAAATAAATGGAAAATAAGGGAATCAACAGGATGGGTCCTGACATACAAAACCATTAAACTTTGCTGAATTCAATAACAATAACAAAGAAGAATACAGCACAGGAACAGGCCCTTCGGCCCTCCAAGCCTGTCCCGTCATGATACCAACCTTTGCCAAAACCCTCAGCACTTCCTTGTGCCATATCCTTCTGTACCCATCCTATCCATGTGTTTGTCGAGATGCCTTTTGAACGCTGTTAATGTATCTACTTCCACAACCTCCCCTGTCAACGTGTTCCAGGCACTCACCACCCTCTGCGTAAAAAACCTGCCTCGCACATCTCCTCTAAACTTTGCCCCACAAACCTTAAACCTATGCCCCCTGGCGACTTGATCCCTTGCCCATCCACTCTATCCATGCCCCTCATAATCTGTAGACCTCTATCAGATCACCCCTCAATCTCCGTCTTTCTAATCAAAACAGCCCGAGTCTATTCAGCCTCACCATATAGCTAACACCCTCCAGACCAGACAACATCCTGGTAAACCTCCTCTGCTCCCTCTCCAAAGCCTCCACATCCTTCTGGTACTGTGGTGACCAGAATTGTGCGCAATATTCCAAATGCGGTCTTACAAGATTCTATTCAAATGTACCATGACGTGCCAGTTTTTATACTCAATGCCAGTCCAATGAAGGCAAGTATTCCGTATGCTTTCTTGACTACTTTGTCCACTTGTGTTGTGGCCTTCAAAGATCTGTGGAGCTGCAAGCCCAGATCTCTCTGACTGTCTATATTCCTAAGAATTTTACCATTTACTGTATATTTCCCCTCTATGTTCGACCTACCAAAGTGCATTATCTCACATTTATCCAGATTAAACTTCATTTGCCATTTCTCTGCCCAAGTCTCCAACCTTTCAACCTATATCTTCTGACAATCCTCAACACTAACTGCCACTCCACCAACCTTGGTGTCATCCGCGAACTTACTAATCAGATCGGCTACATTTTCCTACAAATCGTTTATGTACGCTACTAACAACAGAGGCCCAAGCACAGATTCCTATGTAACACCATAGTCACAACCTTCCATTCAGAAAAACACCCTTCTACTGCTACCCTTTGCCTTCTGTGACCGAGCCAGTTCTGTATCCATCTTATGGATCCATCTATGATGCCGTGTGACTTCACCTTTTGTACCAGTCGGCCATGAGGCACCTTGTCAAAGGCTTTACTGAAGTCCATGTAAACAACATCCACCGCCCTCTCCTCATCGATCATCTTTGTCACCTCCCAAAAAAACTTGAGGCACGACTTCCCTTTCACAAAACCATGCTATCATTTATGAGTCCATTTGTTTCCAAATGGGTTTAAATCCTGTCCCTGAGGATGCTCTCCAATAATTAACCGACTATCGATGTGAGGCTCACCGGCCTATAGTTTCCAGGATTATCCCTGCTACCTTTCTTAATCAGCGGTACCACATTAGCTATTCTCCAGTCCTCTGGGATCTCACCTGTAGCCAATGAGGATACAAAGATGTCAGTCAAGGCCTCAGCAATTTCCACCCTTGATTCCTTCAGTATTCTAGGGTAAATCCCACCTGGCCCAGGAGACCTATCTACCTTAATATCTTTTAAAATACCCAATACCTCCTCTTTTTCAATGTTAAAATGATCCAGACTGTCCACATACCCTACCCTAGAATCATCTTCCACAAAGTCTCTTTCTTTGGTGAACACTGATGCAAAGTACTCATTCAGTACCTCGCACATTTCCTCTGGCTCAACACATAGATTCCCCCCACTGTCCTTAAGTGGTCCAATCCCTTCCCTGACCACCCTCTTGCTTTTTACATAGGAATAGAATGCTTTGGGATTTACCTTAATCCTACTTGCCAAGGACTTTTCATGACCCCTCCTAGTCCTCCTAATTTCCTGCTTTAGTACCTTCCTACTTTCTTTATACTCCTCAAGGGGTTCGACTGTCCCCACCCTTCTAGGCCGTACAAAAGTTTCCTTTTTCTTTTTGACGAGGTTCACAATATCCCTCGTTATCCAAGGCTCCCTAAACTTCCCATACTTATCCTTTGTTCTCTCAGGAACTTTCCTGAATTCTAATCAACTGTCGCTTGAAAGACTCCCACATGTCCGATATTGATTTACTATCCATCAGCCGCACCCAATCCAAATTTTTCAATTCCTGGCTAATGTTATCATAATTTGCCTTTCCCCAGTTTAGCATCTTAACGTGAAGGTTGCCCTCATCCCTGTCCAAAAGTACCCTAAAACTTACAGAATTGTGGTCACTACTCCCAAAATGTTCCCCTACTGAAACCTCAACCACCTGTCGAGGTTCATTCCCCAATATCAGATCCAGTACTGTCCCTTCCCTAGTTGCACTGTTAATTTTCTTAATGAAGCCAAGGAATAGCAAAAATCTCGGGATACCTTGGAACGAAAAGATTACGACAGTCCTTATTTTGCACTGCTGGAAGGAAATCAAGAAGTCTGTTTTATACAGCACCGACTTATCAAAATAGCATTGTAGACTTCACATGATGACTTCAATCTTTGATAAAGCACCCTACTTAAGCTATTTTGACATGTAAATTGCAAAAGAACAAACCGACTCGCTGAAAATGCGATTATCCTTCCCGGGGTAAATTTATTTGTACACATGATTACAGGTTTAACGGGGCACAGATTTGAAATGGTTACAGTAAATTAAAATGATTACAGAAAATGATTACCAATTTGCCAGGCTGAGAAAAGAGAGTAATAATAAAGAAACTGCAACTAGTTTATTACTTTAACTCCAGCAAAATCAACCCTCAGATATCCAGCCTCAGAATGCTCAAATATGTTATTTTACTTCCAGCAAGTAAATACTTCACCAATATTTTGCTCAAATTGCGATTAGCGGTGGTCATACAATCACCTGAATGAGACAACATTCTCTGGATGATCAATTAGGCTGCCTGATTTTGCTTTGTCGCTAACAATTGTGTGTAAATATACCCTGTTCTACTTAGGCTGAGCACCATGCCTCAATTCTGGAGTAAGTAGTAATTGAAATATTTTTAGGAGGCTTTTTGAAATTTAGTTTTCAAAAAGTAACTTCAATAATTCATCAATTGGTCGTACTTTCTACCATATCGCTGCTTTATGTCACAGCCTGTTTCAAGGTCTGAAAATTTAATTTCCAACACAGCAGAAGCATTTTCAATGCCTTTCAAGTTCTTAGTTCATTGATTTCGAGACACACAAGCACATTATACTGATTCATTACTTGTTTTACTGGGAAGAATTAATTAGTCTTGTAGTTCTGCATTTTCAAGTGGAATAATGTGCAGCTTGATCTAGTCTGATGTACATACAGCTGAACACTCAGACTCTGGAAGTGTCTACTCTTACAAATGTTAACTTCACAGATATTTAATTCAAAGAACATATTTTTGAGAATTGCATGCCAGATAATCCATCAACTGGATTTTAACACTGACCTCATTAATTTCCACATGGTATCGTGTTTGCTGAAAAGATGGAGAGTTATCGTTTCGATCCCTTACTATAATTCGTACTTCATGTTTGATGACACTCCCAACTCGCAAGTTCATGCAATCGAGCACAACCACAATGGACTGGATATTTGACGGAGGCTATTAATAATGAAATAAAAGGAAAATTTCAGAGTCAATATTTGTCCAAGATGTATTACACTGATCTTACTCTCATTGAAACATTCCAGTTTTTCTGAGCAACAGATAATGAAAAAGGGGCAAGCAACCACTGATTGAAGTTGTCATATGCCATCAATAACACCTCAATGCAAAAACCTTGAGGCTATTTAAATATGATCAGATTAATGTTAAAATAGCAGGTCCTTTTAATAATACGCAAAAAAAAAGCTTTTTCTGGATCTCGTGAATATTCAGAGGGCTGCAGCACATTTATCTTTCTCTTGGTTAAACTCACATTATGATTCTAATTTGAAACTTTGCAGTTCTCAAAAAAATTTCCCCGCTTTGTTGTGGACATGTGGTTATTGCCGAAGACTACCGGTTACAAAATATAGATAATAAAGATTATTATTATTCTACTCCATCTGTTAAAAAACATTTTCTAGAGGGGTTGGCAGCGCGGATCAATGGTCTGCAAAAATCAGCTCCTAATTTTTAATTCCCCACGTAAACTTATATCAATCCTTTGATCCCTCCATGACTATGATTACACTTTCTAATCTATGGCTGTTGTATTAAAGATAACCTGCTGGTTAAGCTGAAGTTAAAAAGAATTTAGTGCCGAGTCAAACCGATGAGACCAACACTCTTGCAGAGATTTTTCTAGCTCATAACTTTAGTACGCATGACAGTTTTCTGTGTCACGGTGCTACCTTTGCATTAACATTCTGGACATTCAGAGGGACAAGGGAACAGCAGCACACTTCATTTTAAACAATAAGTAAAGCTGGTAGAAGCATTATTCAATGAGTGTGGGAAATTTCAATTCTAAATACATCTTCAAACCATTCCCGTACCTGCTGACCCGAACAGGCGCCGGAATGTGGCGACCAGGGTTTTTTCACAGCAACTTCATATTTGTGACAATAAAAGGTTATTATTATTAGAATTGTGACTGAAATTGGCAGGGAGTAATGGTTTACTCACGTTCATACTAAATGAATTAAGAGACTAAAATGATAAATAAATGGTGCATAAGGGCATGCTTGGAGCAGGAGCAGGCATACCTAAAAATGGCGAACCTGGTGAAGCTGCAACACAGGACTAAGTGCATGACAAACAGCATAAGAAGCAAGTGATAGACAGAGTAAGGCTGCCTACAACCAACAAAGCAAATCTAAGCTCTGTCACATACAGCCGTGTATGGTGGTGAGCAATTAGACAAGTAACTTGTGGATAAGAGTCCACAAGTATGTCCACCCTCAATGATGGGGGAGCTCAGTATACCAGTGCAAAAGACAAGGCATTTGCATTTGCAATCATCTTCAGACAGAAGTGCCAAGTGGATGATCCATCTCAGCATCCAACTGAAATCCCCAGCTTTGAAGACGCCAGTCTTCAGCCAATTAGATTCACTCCATGTGATGTCAAGAAACAGTTGAAAGCTGTTCTGCAGTTGAAAACGGAATCCTGTAAAGGCTGTGGGCCCTGGTAATAGCCCAGCAACAGTACTAAAGACTTGTATCGCAAAACTAGATGCTCCCTCAGCCATCTTGTTCCACTACAGCTAGAACATTGGCATCTACTTGACAATGTGTGAAATTGCCCCGGTTTATCCTGTGCACAAAAAACAGGACAAATCCAACCCAGCCAATTCCATCAGTCGACTCTCAACCACCAGCAAAGTGATGGGAGTATATCAACAATGCTATTAAGCAGCTCTTGCTCTCTGACACTTAGTTTGGGTTTCTGCCAGAGCCACTCAGCTCCTGACCTCACTACAGCCTTGGTTCAAGCATGGACAAAAGAGCTGAGCTCCTGTGATGAGGTGACATCAAAGGCAGCATTTGACTGAAAGTGGCATCAAGGAGCCCAAATAAAACCAGAGTCAATGGGAATAAGGGATAAAACTCTCCATTGGTTGGAGTCATAGCTGGAAAAAGAAAGATGCTTGTGGAAGCCAATCATCTCAGTCACAGGACACCACTACAGGAGTCCCTCAGAGTAATATCCTTGGCCCAAACATCTTTAGCTGATTTTTTAATGACCTTCCTTCCAACATAAGGTCAGAAGTGAGGATGTTCACTCATCTTTGCACAAATGTTCAGCGCCATTCGTGAATCCTCAATACTGAAGTGATCTTGTCCATATACAACAAGACCTGGACAATGTTCAGGCTTTGGTTACATTCCTGCCACACAAGTGCCAGCAAAAATTAATCCAACCATCTCCCCTTGACATTAAATGGCATTACCTTCATTGAATTCCCCACCATTAACAGCCTGAAGATTACCCTTGACTAGAAAATAAACTGGACCAACCTTATAAATACTGTGGCTGCAAGAGCAGGTGAGAGACTGGGAACTATGCAGAGAATAATTCACTTCCTGATTCCCCAAAGCATTTCCACCATCTACAAGGCCCAAGTCAGGAGTGTGATTGAATCCTCTCCAATTGCCTGGATGAGTACTGCTTCATCAACATTCAAGAAGCTCAACACCATCCAGCGCAAAGCAGCTCACATAATCCATACCCAATCCACCACCTTCAACATTCACTCTCTTCACAACAGACTTATAGTTGCAGCAAAAGATGCACTGCAGTAACTCATTAAGGCTCTTTCAATAGCACCTCCCAAACCCGTGACCACTAGCATCCAGAAGGACAAGAGCAGCAGATGTATGGGAACACCACCACATTCGGGTTTCTTTCCAAGCCACACACGCCATCTGGACTTGGAACCATAGTGCTGTTTCTTCACTGTCGCTCAGTCCAAATTCCAGAATCCCAGAATCTTAGCACTCCATTCCCCACACACACTCATCCCACCAAACAAGGTGACAGCACGAAGAGCAGCACCCCGGTTCACAGATGCAGAGTTCGAGACCCTGCTGGACGCTGTGGAGGAGATGCGGGCCATCCTGTTCTCCAGGGTGGGAAGGAGGATGCCGTCCGCCACCATACACCGGATCTGGGCATAGGTGGCAGAGGCCGTGAGCACCGTGGGCCCCACCACTAGGAGTGACAGCAGTGCAGGAAGAAGCCGTACGACCTCCTCCGGGTGGCCAGGGTGAGTAGACCAATCCCTGTCCCACACAGCTGTAACATTCCTCGCCCATCGGGAGGGGGACTGAACCACACCCGCCGGCAGTGTGCGTGCTCCCATCCTACACCACTGGTTGGTGGGCACAGGGAGAGGGCAGTCACCGAGGCGGAGGTCAGTATCAGGCAACCAAGTGAGCCCAGCTGAGTTGTGATGTCCCGATGGCACGCATGGCATGACCCCCACACCACCCCCTCACCACGCCCTTGACACCCCACACCCCCTTGTCACCATCCTTTCACCATCCCCTCACCACCCCAACCTGCGAACCAATCATACATCTTGTCCTGTGTCTTGCAGGATCACCTGGCGACAAGGTGGACCCTTCACGTGTCCCCCGCCCCTGACCCCAAGTGGATTCCCATGAAGAGTCGGCAACGGGCAGTGACGCGATCCCCCAAACACCAGCCCAAGACATACCGGAGCACCAGTCTAGGTACGACACTGACTTTCCATCACAGCTGTAACCAACATCCCAGAGACACTCACTTCAGTTGGGCATGTTAGTGCAGAGGCTTCAGGGGCACTATCAGGAGCGCACCACACACGTGCAGCGGTATATCAGGTGGAGGTAGGAGCCCCTGAGGGGGCGGACGCACAGAGGGTGGCCTGATCCCAGAGAAAGCTGCCATCCAGTTGGGTCTTGGGCTTCTAGAAAGGGCGGTCCCATCAATAATGGAGATGCAGACACAGAGCCGGGGACTACCTGAGGGGTTTTCAGCAACCATCCAGCAACTGCAGGTGCTGCTGGAGGAGTCCACCCAGGCCAACACCGCACAGGTGGTGTCCGTGGTGGAGGCCTTGAGGGCGAAGATATCGGCCATGGGTTAGGACGTCCAACGTCTGAGGGAATCTGTGCGGGAGGTGGCCGAGGCACAGTACAGGGCTGCCCTGTCACAGGCAGCTATGTACAAGGGCCACCTTGACATTGCAGCGGCACTCCAGAGCTTGGCACAGTCACTACAGGTTATGGCAGAGGGCAACAAAAGCATTGCCCGGGCGCTGGCTGACCTGAGCTGGCTGCCATTCGACCCATCGAATGGGCACCTACCCTCTGAGAGGGCACCCAAAACAGGCTCCTACCCTATCCCTGCAACGCCGTAACCCCACTTAACCCACGCATCCCTAGGCACCAAAGGGCAATTTAGCATGGCCAATCCACCTAACCTACATATCTTTGCACAGTGGAAGGGAACCCGGAAGAAACCCAAGCAGACACGGGGACAATGTGCAAACTCCACGCAGACAGCCAGCCATTGCCGGAATTTAACCCGGGTCCCTGACACTGTGAGGCAGCAGTGCTAACCACTGAGTGATGTAGCACAGTCCCAGAAGGAGGTGGCCCAGTCCATGTGCACGAGCATAGAACCCTGGTCGAGACGACAAGAGGCCTCCAGGACTGGCAGCGCCGGGTGGCGGAGGAGCCCCAAGAGTTTGCTCCGAGCGAACTCCCATCCCAAAGAGTAGCCCGACAGCCATAAGGCACCGCAAGGTAGGAAGAGGTGACGGGGCCCATGACGGTGACTCTCACAGGGGAGGTGTTGGAACACCACAGAGCCTCGGACTACCCCCTCTTCCTGCCCCTGGTGCATCTGTTGGGCAATGGGCAGAACAGTATTACAACATAATATGGGACATCTGAGAGACTTCCGGGCTTATCCAGGCCCAGTCATTCCAGAGGACGGCTGCCAAACAGGACTGATGTCACAGGGCGGGAATCGAAGCAGGCCACCTCCACTCCTGATGTACTGCCTGGGGATCCACCTAGACATAGTGTGAGGGCCCATAAGGCTAGAAAGATAGACAGCAGTTAAGTTGACACTTGTGCAGCCCCACAACCCAAAGCGATGTGCAGAGCAGGTGAATCAGCCCTGCTAAATTGCCAATTAATTATGGGCAGTTGTTCGAAGTGGACCCCAGGTCGGACACTGCACATTGCCCCGGTACCCCAGCCTTTCCTCTCCCTCTCAACCGAACCTCTTGCCCCCTGTGCACCGTCCCCACCTCCACCACCCCAAGGATTCAATGGGACCGTGGGATGGAATGGCCAGCAAGCATGGAGGTATCACCCAGGTGGAAAGTGCTACCATAGGCAGAAGTCAAATTTTGTCGAACAACGTTGAGCACCAGAGCTTATCGCGCAGTAGGTCATCATCATCCTCCATCCCGTGAACCAGCCCTGCTGTTACTGCTAACCCAGGGCCTGCACCCCATAGTGAGGCAGGTAGGAATCATGGAGAGGTTTGGTGCAGGGAAGGTGGTCAGGGGAGGGGTTGATCAGCTGGCGGTCATTGGGGTCGGTGTGAGGAAGTTCATGCCAATGGCCAGGCCCCGTAGTTGAGCACCATGTCCTGCCTATCCTAGCCCTCCTCCACATCCGACGAGACCTGGCGTTCATCCCCCTCTTCCAGCACGTCGACCCTCTGCTGTGTGATGTTGTGGAGGATGCAGCAGACCACCCCAATGTGGGGGACTCTCATAGCGCTGTACTGGAGGACTCCTCCAGAGTGGCACCTGAATCTCATCTTCAGGAAGCACAGCTCTAATACACCTCGTCGCTGCATGGGCATAGTTGCAGCATGTCCTTACATCGATCTGTAGCGTCAGGATGGGCATCATCAGCCACGACAGCAGCGGATACTGTCTGATGCCCAGGAGCCAACCCCTCATCCTGGGGTGTGCCTTGAAGGTGTCAGGAACCTTCGAGTGTGCCAGGATGAAGATGTCATACACACTGTCCGGGTATTGGGCGGAAACATGCATGAATTGCAGCTCATGGTCACTCACCAGCTACACGTTTATTAAGTAGAACCCCTTTTGGTTTGTGAAGACAGGCCTATCATGGCCAGTGCTCATCGGGAGACATGCATCCGATCGATCACCCGCTGGGCCTGGGGCATCCCGGCGATGGCGGCAAAGCCCGCTGCCGGGCATCCTGGTTGGCTCGGTCCACATTGAATTTGATATATTGTGCTGACCCGGCATATAGGACCTCCGTGATGGTGCAGATGCGCCTGTGCACCAAGGTCTGTGAGACTCCGGGCAGGTTTTTTTATTTTCTCTGATTTTCGGCTCATGTGCGAATCTCTGCCCAATCACGTTTCGGAAATCCGTGTCACAGGGTGGAAAATCCAGCCCAGCGCTGTCTTTTGATGGATTGTTTAGCTGAGGATCAATCTGCCCATTCATTGGATATAAAAGATCCCATGAGACATTAGTTGCTCAAGAGCAGGTGAGTTCTCCCAATATCCTATATTTATCCCACAACCATCGCAATCAAAAGCAGATTGCCTGATCATTCATCTCGTAGGTGCTTGTCTACAAACTGGATGCTATGTTTGTCGATGTAACAGCAGTGACTGGTTTAAAATGTAATTAATTGACTGTGAAGCACAGATAATTCCTGAGGATTTAAAACGTTCTGTATCAAGGCATTCATTCTTTCTCACTGCATTTCACACTTAACAAATTGAGCCAGGAATCAGGATTAAAGTTTCACCTTATTAAGTGTATTATGTTTAGTTCTGCATCAATTATGCTTGAAACTGGTTAGTTTAATGAAGTTTTTGTTTATTTTCTGCATTTTTAATGTACGTAGTGATTTTTTTCATCTTTGAATTCAATGTATTATTTCTTTCCTAAATCTTTTGATGAATGTCCCTAATGTTGAGACTGTCATTACCTGGGGCTAAGATGGCCATGGGATACTAATGGAACCTTAAGCAGGCGATGGGACACTATGAGACTGGGGGATTGATAGTCCCAATGGGGAATACACACTCCCCCACTAAGGGTCGGGGTCCCCCTTCAACATGGCCGATGGCCGTGAACTGTGAGCTGTCTCTGTAGAGAGTAATTGCTCTGTACTCTTGTTCTGTTTCATTAATCCTATTTCCTTTGACTCAACCTGTTCAACTCAGTGTGGACTCCTTTCTGGACCTTATATAGAGACTATTTTCTGTCCTTTGTTTTGACATTGCTGCTCTTTGCCAGAACATTGTTGCAGCGACTTGTCCTGTTTACCCACAGTTAACTTAATTTGTTCCAAACTGTATGTGCCCGAGTGATAGATGTGCCTCCTGTCATATTAATCTTTGGAATATGTCATTACTCTTTGCTTCGTAATACAGAATGGTCTGCTGGTGTGATTCTGAAGAAACCACCAATCTTTAACTTTAACGATTGATTAATATTGAGTTTGCACACTCCACAGAACTATAACTAGTAATCAACTAATCTATATTAAAGTAATAACTAATTTAAACTCCATGTGCTGCTTCTATCTATTATTAATTATGCTGTGATCTATCTCTCTTCCACTCTACTGTCTAGGAACTCCTGGGAAGAACTACCCAAGATCCTCTGAGTTCTCATATTTATAGTGGGAACTAGTGGTGCCCTCTAGTGGTTGTGTTGCACTGAAATGTAATAATTAACCCTTTACTTGTCCACATATATACATATCATTACACCTCCGATTGTATTCCTCGCTGCTCTGTTAAACGGATCAGTTACTGTATGCAGCCTGAGACTCCTCAGCCCAGCCTGGAGTATAAATTACCAACTTCTACCCAGCACACGTAATACCAACAAATGCATGCCATATTTGTTGCTTCAAACAGGTTGATTTGTTTTATTTCCCACCCCCCACCAACATTTACCATCAGACATCGTTCCTGCTGATAAGACAATCCCAAAACAAAGACAACTCTCTTCCCATGGATGGGGAGTGAAACTGTGGCTTAAATCTGCATATTTACAAGTATATTTCATCAACTCATTCAATTCCAGATGAGTGACTGAATCTCACAAACACAAAAGAACCTGAATTATTCATCACAATGAAAGGGGGCACTCAAGGGGATAATTGAAATTGACACAGTTAAGACTTCCCAAATTTTGATCTTGTACCCAGGGTATAGCAATATGCTAGGTACAACAATACGAAGTACAATGCAAACAATAACAAATTTTAATCTTTTTGAAGCGCGGTCATGTTATGCAAAAGATTGCTGTTAATAGGTGGTGTAATAACACAACGCCTTGTACATGGCATGAAAATTGTAAAACACTAAATTCTGTAATTCCACTGCTTATTTGTACAGAGCTATGCACTATCATCACTGGGGGGAAAAATCCAGTAAGTACCACTTATTTCAAACATCTTCTTGCTTGAACCTCCATCTACATAGATTACCTGACATCCCCCCCCCCCCCCCCCACTTGGATAACAAGCTACAAAACAAGCTACAAAATGTCAAACAAATCAGATGGAACATGAGTGGAGAAGGATGGTCTAGATTACCACATTTTTTATTTTCCATTCTTGTCATTTTTTACACTAAGGCAGTGTGTATTCAAGATCGAACTTGCATTTATGCAGAACGTTATCATGCCCTCAGGACATCCGAAAGTACTTTACAACCCTTGAATTACTTTTGAAATTGAGACACTGTTATGGAGGTAAAAGTCACAGACAATTTGCACTCAGCCAGATCCCATAAAGAGCAAATGAATGGTAACCAGTTGATCTGTTTTTAATGGCTTTGGTTGTGGGAAGAATGCTATCTAGGAAATCAGGAGAATTGGCAACAGTTCTTCAGAGCGCCATGGGATCTTTCGTATCCAATAACCCATCTAAAAGTAGGTATCTCAGACAGTGCCTCAGTACTTCTCTGTGTCAGCCTAGACTAAGAGATCAAATCTGTAGTGGGACTTGAATTCACAATTTTCCAACCCAGAAATGAGAATATATTTTAATTTGCAGATTTAGCTCGCAAACTATATACAAGAACTCGGAATTGTTCATATTGGTGAAATTATACATTTGAGTGCATCTTCTTGCAATCAAAATATTGCATATGAGATGTGTGCATTCCAAAACTAATCTCTGAATCATACAACTCACAAAAGAATCATAAGTGGCTTCATCGCAAAATGAATACAAACTCTCTAATCTTTATGGAGCTGGCAGTGGCCTACAATAACCATTTGCATTAATGCAGTGCTTTTAATGTGAAAATAAGTATTTCAAGGCACAGGAGCACATAAGCAAACAAATCAGAGCAGAAGGGAAAGATTTGCTAAGGTGACTTAAAGCTTGATTGAATCAATAAATTCTGGGAAAGTCTATAAAGAACAGAGTCATGGGCCGGGATTCTCCAATCCCGCGGCCAGGTTCTGACGCTGGAGTGAAAAGCGGCACGAGCCACTCCGGTGTCAACGTGCCTCAAGTGGCAGGTATTCACCCCTTCCTCGTGGGCTAGTATGGCGCCAGAGTGGTGTCCGTAACTCCGGCGCCTGAAAGCCAGCCCGCCATGGCCGGCGCGAGTCCGCCCATGAACGCCACGGCCGGCGAGAGTCCACGCATGCGTGTGGGTTCCCATCTCCGCCCCGGCCCCAGGCAATATGGCAGAGCCCTACAGGGGCCCGGTGTGGAGGAACATAGGCCCCCCACGGACCTAGCCCGCCCACCGATCGGTGGACCCCGATCGCGGGCCAGGCCGCCATGGGGGCCCCCTTCGGGGTCGGATCCCGCCGCCCCCCCACCAGGCCAGCCCCCGCAACCAGAACTCCGAGGTCCCGCTTGGTGGAACCATACATAACCCACGCCGGTGGGACTCGGCCGAACTTGGCTGGCACTCGGCTCGTCGAGGCCTGGAGAATCGCCCGGGCCCAGCTTTCAACGGCCCCCGAACAGCGCAGAGGCGATCCCGCGGGCGCCCGGGAATCGTGCCGGAGAATCGGCCGGCTGGTGTCAGGGCGGCGCAATAGACCGAGATTTTCCGCTCCCATTCTTCCTGGGTGGGATTGGTGATGGGGGAGTGAATCTCGTGTGTTGCCCAACTTGTGTTTGACCTGGGCGGGAAGTCTGACTGAGATTCTCCCCGCCATTGACGTAACAGGAATCCCAACGTTGAACGGTGGCAACACCATTATAATAAATTTTAATATCATTATCAGGCCTCTACGTCTGATCATTTCCCCCCCTATAAGATAATCCATTCATGTCAGCATGAGGGCTACTGGCGTGAATTTCAATTAGTCTCCCACAACGTACACCTGATGGGCAGGTCTCCTAGAGGAGCTCAGGTGAGTGTTTCATTTAGGGGGAGAGGGGCATGCCCCGGCACTTGCTGGGGGAAGGTGCTAGAGGCAGTGCCTTGGGGCTTTTCATGAGTGCCTTTTCATGGGAGGGGGGGGAGGGGAGCAAGTGGGTGGTGGGGGGCAAATTGCAAGTGAACTTTTGTGCACCGAGGTGGCCTTTATAAATGGTGCCCTGATCTTTAAAAACAAAATTGCTGGTGTGTCGGCTCAGTCAGAGCTCACCGCACCAGTGTAATGCTGTGGGAACTGCCCCTTGAAGTTGTTTTTTCTGTGTCCCAAACAACAAGCCATTGGCTTCAATGCCGCTTTTTCTGCCCACTGCCATAGTCAGACAAAATAAGGTAAAATTCCACCCATGGAGTTTAGGGGGAAAATTGCAGAACATGAGACAGACATTTAATGATTCTGCCGCCAATGTTGGAGCAATGGTGGAGCAAAAAGACAAGGGAATGCACAGAAGTGAACGCCTTTTGAAACAGGCATAGATATTTCCTCCCTCACATTGAATATATGGCAGCTCCACAGCTGCTTTTGATATTGCTAACAATAGGATGGTTACCTCCTTCTGCTCATTCATTTTGGTTCTTGGCATGTCTCTCTGTGTATCAAGTGATCTGTGTTCAACAAGAACTCTGTGTCATAATTAGGACAGTGAAATTCTGTTGATGTTATTCTTTTATCTGACCTTTTAATGCTAAATCAGGGTGCCTGAAAACCGGAATAGTTAAAAAAAATGGACATTTTCCTCCCAGCCCACTGTACATGGTGAATGGAGAAAAAGATGAATAATTGCAAACTCGAAATACAATATGTGGTTACAAGGGTGCTTACACAAATCACGTCCTTGAAATCATTGAGACCACTGAATGGTATTTTTGGTGCTCTCACTCTTGGTTTGGATAGGAGGGGATGTTAATTTAACGTGCACTAATTTCTCCACTCACGATCAGTCTGCATAAGAAAGGTGTTTTTGTTTTGCTTCCATCTCTAAATATTTTCAAGCCCCTCAGTTTTGGTATGAATCAATTTTAAATCAATAATCCTACAGCAAACTTGAGATATGGTGAACTCAAAGGTTTAGTTTATTTTCACACACTGAAACATGGGAAGATGGAAGCAACATGTGCTCCTTTGCACTCATACCGTAAAAGAGGGATAGGGAAAAGATTTACAGGGCAGTGACCACAAAGAAAATAAATATTGTTTCATATGAGTCCAGAATCAAAGTCCAATGAGGTATTCCTTCACTAAGGTCAGTGGGCTGAAATTAATGTAGCACAATTCACTTGTCTGGTGGTGTTGGCTTCACACAATGAGATAGGCAGACCGAGATGAATCAGTATTCCAGGCAATGGTACAGAAATTCCAGTAGAAACGGTGCCGATGGGGCCAGGTATTCAGTCTAGACAGAGCTCCTCTTTCTGCGATGCTGCTGGTTGAATGGTAAAATGGCAGACTGAGTTATTGTTGTTGAGCAAGTCAATAGTGCTGGTTACACAAGCTAGAGGTCCACGACACGAGTCCCACCTCTCCACATTGTCTTCATCCATTGTCTGAATTCCCGAGATGGTGAAATGTCCCAACCATTAAGAATTGAAAGGAGGAATGTGGGGATCCTTTGCCCGAACAGACAACATCACTCTGGGTGGTCAAACCTGGTTATGAAATGAAGGTGGCTTTCGTATAGCTCTTTTTGAATTTGGTCTGTGCAGCCCTCAGGGGGGTCATTACTGTCTCTTCAGAGATACTAAGGTTCAAGTTTCTGCATTACTGCCAGATAGCTCTTTTTGTTTGAGGGTCACACTCTGACATAGCTTCGCTTCACTCATGTTATCCAACTTTTAAAGTTTTAGGAGTAGCCATGAGAATATCCATATATATATTGTAAAAGAAATATAAAGTGAGGTCTTAGACCCCTCACACTCTGGAGCCTGGACATTAAATACTGAAATTAAATACGAGGACCTTGCCTCACCAAGAATATGTTAATACAGGTGTTCAGGAGGGATTGCCAATATCATTAAAAAATTTGAGAGACCTCAGACCAGTCCTGAAACTTGAAAGTAAAATGGTTACCTTTATCGTATGCTTGATTTTATCTGATTCAGTGGGTAATCCAAAATCCAGGAAAATCTGAAGTGGTACAAAGACTGCTAGCTTTTGGACATGTGACCTGCACTGGCGGGTCTTTTTCGTAAACATCTGACGAAGGTTCCCAAGAATGCTGTTATGTAAGGAATTCCAAAGTATTGTTCCAATGACGAAGAAGGAAAAGCAATATATACGGAACTTTAAGGGAACTGTCGCATATGCACTAGGACGCTGGCAGAGGGTGAGAAATCTTTTTGTTGTGCCAACGGGATTAGAACCCTTCTTTTGGGTTTTGTGGAAATCAAAAACATTTTGGGGGTGGTGTTGACTTGCTTCCCGTCACTGACGCTGCTCTATTTAAAGTGATCCCATCAGGCATCAGAATAGCTACAGGACAGTTTGTTCCTGAAGGACACTGAAGGCAAGAACACGGAAGGGAAATGTGGGAAGACCGTTCCCTGAGTCTTCCCTGGAGGTCACACTGGAGGTCACACTGGAGGTGATGAGGGTCAAAAAAGAGGCATTCTTTCCTGTGGACTGAAGGACAAGGCCATCCATCCAAACGAAGCAGAACGTTTTGAAAGCAGCAAGACAATGGTGTCATGCCACCTTCAGTAAACATTCATCACTATCTGACTGACCTAGTTTCCCCCCGCACAGCGCTCCTCTGATCGGCACACCTTGCAGTCCCACATACTACTTTCTGTCCAGGCATCACCTCGGATCTTCATCTGAACAGTCAGCATTCAGACTCATCATATTGCCCTCTCGCACCCATCCCTCACAGCCACTTTTTTCAAATATCCTTGTTCCATCCTCATAACACAATTCATTTCTTACTCATTACTCTTTGCTTTCCCTTATGCAGGAGAAGGTGCACAACTCCAGGAACCTGTGATCCACTTCAGCTATAACCACCCTGACCACGATGGAGCAGGAAACCCTGGATCAACAGGGTGACACACACACATCAGCGATTGACAGATCAAAGGGGAGTAGTCTAGAGACGCAATGTCAGCATTAGACAATACACTGCCACATGGCACTTAACAGCCACTGGTTGATTTGTTGGCACCATTTTCTGAAATGTCATGCTATGCAATATGTTGAGATTTTATCCATTTCCATTCCCATTTTCATTAATTCATGCATTTGAACTCCTTCAAAGGCACCATAAGAGCTAATGAGGGATTAGATAAAGGAGTCCTCAGATGATGGTAGGTACTCTGATGATGTACCGTCATACTACTTACACACCCCCTCCATCAATTCAGGTACACATGCCTCAATGCATTAAAGGTACATAGATAGGGGACTTCCGGTGGCGGCTATGAGGAGTAAGTCGCACATTTGGTGGCTTCCGCTCGGGTCGGACTTTAGGACGTTTTCCTCCGATTTTCTACCGGACTTGAATTGTAAAACTGGTGACAGAGGCAATTGTGTACTGAATTCCCACATCGGTGCATGGAGAGAAGGACTAGAAGTGCTCGTAAAGGCAGAAACAGAAAGACAGAGAAGGCTTGGGCTGAAGCTGCAGCAGGAGACAGCATGGCGGAGGATGGGACCTCTGGTTTGTCGACCCAGCGGTCAACGGAGCAGCTGATGCAAGTTATTCAGGAAGGCTTTGCTAAGCAGAAACGGGACTGCTTGGATCCGATAAAAGCGTCAATTGAGCGGCTGGAGATTAGATTGGACGCCCAAGATCGGGCGATCCAGAAGGTAGAGAGGCGCTGGCTGAGCAGGAGGAACATCAAATTGCGGTGGAGTTGGAGGTGGGGATGCTGAGAGACCAGCAGAAGAAGCTCCTGGAGAAGGTGGAGGACCTAGAGAATAAGTCCTGCCGGCAGAACTTGAGAATCGTTGGGCTCCCGGAGGGGTCCGAAGGAGCGGACACTGGGGCATACATCTCAGACATGCTTGAGAAGCTGCTGGGGGATGGGGCATTGTCCCAGCCCTTGGAGGTGGACAGGGCTCACAGAGCACTCGCGAGGAAGCCGTGAAAGGGGGACCCCCCGATGGCAATGTTGGTGAGATTCCACAGGTACTTGGATAAGGAGCGTATTCTACCGTGGGCCAAGCAGACACGGAGTTGTAAGTGGGACAACAGCATCCTGCGGGTTTACCAAGACCTGAGTGTGGAGGTGGCCAGGAGAAGAGCAGGCTTCAACCAGATTAGGTCGATCCTTTTCAAAAAAAAGGTGGAGTTCAGACTGTTGTATCCGGCCCGTCTCTGGGTCAGGCACGAGGAACAGCACTTTTATTTTGAGTCGCCTGAGGACGCGCTGGACTTCGCGAAAAGGAAAGGACTGATGGTGGACTGAGAACTTTTGAACTTTGCTGCAATGTTCATGTTTTTGTTTTTTTTCTGTTCTTTTTTAAAAAAGTTTCTCGTTTTTTGTTTTGTGTAAGCTGTTTGTAATGCCTTTTGCATTGATTTGGGACCAGCGACAGAGCTGAGTGAGTTAAGGTTTTTATTTGCACTGTTGGGGGATGGAGGTGTGCTTGTTTAGATCTTGGTGTTTTTCTGTCGGGCAATTGTATGGGGATTGTTGATGTTGGAGTATGTTTGAATGAGGGGGGGGAGGGGGGGGAGGAAACAATAGGTGGGAGACTATCCGGCACCAGGGATGGGGGCCACCAAGCTAGCTGGGCGGGCTAGCTCTCGGAGGCGCAGTGGGAGGCGTGCATATGTTCGGTTTATTAAAGGGGTTGGGTTACAGAGTGTTGTTACTGGGGGGGAGGGGAGGTAAATGTCCTGCTGACGAGGGAGGGACATGGGCTAAGGGACAGAGAATGGTTGGGGGCGGGGGCTGCCTGGGGGCGGGCCGGTGGAGGCGCGGAGCATGGGCTTGAGGCGGGCCCAAAAAAGGGGATGGCTGATCGGCGAAGCGGTGGGGCAATGAGCCCCCCAACTAGGCTGATCACCTGGAATGTTCGAGGGTTAAATGGGCCTGTCAAGAGGGCACGCGTGTTCGCGCATCTTAGGGGACTGAAGGCGGACGTGGTAATGTTGCAGGAGACGCACCTTAGAGTAACTGACCAGATTAGATTGAAGAAAGGCTGGGTCAGTCAGGTCTTTCACTCGGGACTAGACTCAATGACTAGAGGGGTCATGATCCTGATCAATAAGCGGGTGGTTTTTGAGGCGTGTAGAATAGTCTCGGACGTGGGAGGCCGATACATTATGGTCAGTGGGAAACTGGAGGGGGTGCAGGGGGTATTAGTAAATGTGTATGTGCCAAATTGGGATGATTTGGAGCTTATAAAGAGGATGCTGGGGAAGATATCGGACATGGACTCGCACAGGTTGGTCATGGGAGGGGACTTCAACACAGCTATTGACCCTGGCTTGGACCGGTCAAGCTCGAAAATGGACAGTGTGCCAGCAATGGCAAAGGAACTAAAGGGGTTCATGGAGCAGATGGGGGGTGGTGGATCCATGGAGATTTGGGCAGCCGAGGGTGAAGGAGTTTTCCTTCTACTCATTCGTGTATAAAGTGTACTCCCGGATTGATTGATTTATTTTGAGCAGGGCCTTACTGGCTGAGGTGGTGGAAACAGAGTACTCGGCGATCACAATCTCAGACCATGTTCCGCACTGGGTTGATCTGCAGGTTAGCAGAGACAGTAACCAGTGCCCGCACTGGAGGTTAGATGGCTGACGAAGGGGTGTGCGAGCAGCTGAGGAAATGTATTCAGAATTACCTGCAGATCAACGACACGGGGGAAATTTCAGCAGTGGTGGTTTGGGAAGCACTGAAGGCGGTCAGAGGGGAGCTGATCTCGATACGGGCCCATAGGGAGAAAGGGAACAGGGCAGAGATGGACCGACTGGTAAAGGAGATACTACAGATCGATAGGAGTTATGCGGAGACCCCAGAGGCAGGGTTTTTAAGGAAATGGCGGAGGCTACAGGCGGAATTCGGCTTGTTAGCCACAAGGAGGGCGGTGGAGCAGCTGAGAAAGGCGTGGGGGGCGATCTATGACCATGGAGAGAAGGCTAGCAGACTGCTTGCACAGCAGCTTAGAAAGAGGGAGGCAGCCAGGGAGATAGGGAATGTAAAAGACGGAGATGGGAACCTGGTTGGAGATTCAGCAGGGGTGAATAAGGCGTTTCGGGATTTCTACAGTAGGCTGTATAGGTCGGAACCCCCGATGGGGCCAGAGGGGATGAGGCATTTCTTGGAGGGGCTGAATTTCCCAAAGGTGGACGGGGAGCTGGTAGAAAGGCTGGGGGCTCCACTCGGGTTGGAAGAGATAGTGGAGGGTCTGAAGGCCATGCAGTCGGATAAAGCCCCGGGGCCGGACGGGTGTCCAGTGGAGTTTTATAAAAAGTTCTCTGGGATATTGGGGCCAGTGTTGATGAGGATATTTAATGAGGCAAGGGAAAGAGGGGTGCTGCCCCCGACGATGTCACTGGCCACAACTTCGCTGATTCTGAAGCGGGACAAGAACCCGGAGCTGTGTGGGGCCTACAGGCTGATATCCCTGTTGAACGTGGATGCCAAATTGCTGGGCAAAATCTTGTCCTCCAGGATTGAGGATTGTGTTCCAGGCGTTATTGGGGAAGACCAGACGGGGTTTGTTTCGGGTAGGCAGGTGGCCAATGTAAGAATGTTGTTAAACGTGATCATGATGCCCTCGGAAGGTAGTGATCGCAATGGATGTAGAAAAGGCTTTTGATCGGGTAGAATGGGATTATATGTGGGAGGTACTGGAACATTTCAGATTTGGGCGGGGCTTTATTGACTGGGCCAGGTTGCTGTATCAGGCTCCTGTGGCAAGTGTACGGATGAATAGGACAACATTGGATTATTTGAGACTGCACCGGGGGACGAGACAGGGATGCCCCCTCTCCCCACTGTTATTAGCTGGTAATTGCTCTGAGAGCCTCAAGGGGCTGGAAGGGACTGGTCGGGGGGGGGGGGGGGGGGGGGGGGGGGAGAGAGCACAGAGTCTCGCTCTATGCAGACGCCCTGCTTCTGTATGTGTCGGACCCAATAGAGGGGATGGAAGAAATCATGAGGATTCATGGGGAATTTGGCCGATTTTCGGTGCATAAGCTAAATATGGGGAAAAGTGATATGTTTGCGTCCAGGCGAGGGGACAGGAGAGGCGTTTGGGGAGCTGCCGTTTAGATCAGTAGGGGGAAGCTTTAGGTAACTAGGCATTCATGTGGCGCGGGAATGGGACCAGCTGCATAAATTAAATCTGGCCCGACTAATAGACAAAATCAAGGACGATTTTCGGAGGTGGGACGCGCTTCCGTTGTCACTGGCTGGGAGGGTGCAGGCAGTGAAGATGACGGTCCTCCCGAGATTCCTGTTCATGTTTCAATGTCTCCCAATCTTTATTCCGCGGTCCTTTTTTAAATGGGTCAACAAAGTGATCACTGGCTTTGTTTGGGCGGGCAAGACGCTGTGAGTAATAAAGGTAATGCTTGACCGGAGTCGGGGAGAGGGTGGCTGGCGCTGCCAAACTTTTGTAACTATTACTGGGTAGCAGGTGGTGGGAGAGAGGTCGGCATGGGAGCGTATGGAGGCGGCTTCATGCAAGGGTACCAGTCTGTGGGTGTTGGTAACTGCTCCTCTGCCATTCCCGCCAGCACGGTACTCCACCAGCCCCGTGGTGGTGGCGGCCCTGAGACTCTGGGGGTAATGGAGGAGAAATGTGGGAGCAGAGAGAGCATCGGTCTCGTCCCCAGTCTGTAATAATCACCGGTTTGCCACGAGAAGTATGGATGGGGGGTTCCGGATATGGGGGAGAGCAGGGATTGAGAGGATGGGGGATATGTTTATAGAGGGGAGCTTTCCGAGTATGAGGGCGCTGGAGGAGAAGTTTGGGTTGGCGAAGGGAAACAAACTCAGGTATCTGCAGGTGCGGGACTTCCTACGTAAACAGGTGTCAACCTTCCCGCTCCTACTGCTAAGGGGGATTCAGGTCAGGGTAGTTTCCAGAGGGTGGGTAGGAAAAGGGAGCATCTCGGACATTTACAAGGAACTTATGGGGTCAGAGGAGGCGCAGCCCGAGGAGCTGAAGCGCAAGTGGGAGGAGGAGCTGGGAGGAGAGATAGAGGATGGTCTATGGGCAGACGCATTAAGTAGAGCCAACGTGTCCGCAACATGTGCCAGGCTCAGCCTGATACAATTCAAGGTCGTTCATCGGGCTCACATGATAGTGGCCCGGATGAGCAGATTCTTTGGGGTGGAAGACAGGTGTGCAAAATGTGCGGGAGGACCAGCGAACCATGTCCACATGCCCGAAGCTTAGGGGATTTTGGCAGGGGTTTGCAGATGTCTTGTCCATGTTAAAAACAATGGTGACACCGAGTCTAGAGTTGGTGATTTTCGGGGTGTCGGACGACCCGGGAATCCAGGAGGAGAAAGAGGCAGACGTTCTGTCCTTTGCTTCCCTGGTAGCCCGGAGACGGATACTATTAGCTTGGAGGGACTCAAAGCCCCCGAAGTCGGAGACCTGGCTATCGGACATGGCTAGCTTTCTCTGTTGGGAGAAAATCAATTTAGCCTTGAGAGGGTCACTGTTAGGGTTCACCCGGAAGTGGCAACCGTTCGTCGACTTCTTTGCGGAAAATTAATCGTCAGCAGAAGGGGGGGGGGGTTAGTTTAGCTTAGAGTAGGGAGTTAATAAAGGTGGGACCTGTCAGGGACGGAGATGGCTTTTGCATTGTTTATAGTTTCATGTACATTGTTTAGTTTGCTGTTGTTGTAATACCAAAAATACCTCAATAAAATGTTTATTAAAAAAAAAGGTACATTGTTAGCATATAAAATGGTGAAGTGCACAACACATGTGATCAGACGCAGACACCGGAGACAGGGACAGCAGTGAAGTCTTCAATGGAGAGCAAACGTTCCACCCAACACAACCGAGGATGGCCTCAATGTGCAGTTATGATTTAGTCCCAACAAGGACTGTGTGGTGGTCAGCCTTACCAATACCCATTGGTAGATTGACGAAGATGAGATCAAGCAGGTTTTTACCTCTTCTTGGTTCTCTCCCCACCAGCCACAGCCTCTCTCTGCCAATGGGGTTCATGGTACTACCAAGCCACTTTTGATGATTGAAGGCATTGAGGTCACCCAGCTAGAGTGTATTGTTTGCACTTCATTGCCATCTCCTTGTGCCTTCCAGGAGGATTAATCCCTCTTGCCCTTCATGCTATCACAGACCTTCCCTTATATCCTTCCCCCCATCCTTTTTCTTGTCCCTGTGCTTGCTTAAAATGTTACATATCTAACCCTTTCCATTTCTAACAGAAAGTCATCAGTCTTAATTGCTAGCTCTATTTTTCTCTCTATCAATATTGCCTGATCTGCAGTGTACATCCAGCATTTTCTTTTCTCGAGGCACAAAAAAGGGTGGAATTTTCCTGCGATGGGTCTAATGCAGAGAGAGGCTGCAGGGGTTGTAAAATCGGTGAGCTGGTATGGCGCGGGAGGGTGGTAAGACTGTGCTGGAGTGTGGGCAGGGGTGGGGTTGTGCAGGTATGAAGGGGAAGAGATTCAGAGGGAGGGGTCAGTAGAGTCAATGGTGGATTCCTGGGGGAGTGCATACTGAGGATATCAGGGGTAGGATGGGATGGTGACAGTTAAAAGGCGCAGTGTGAGATGAGAGGATGGGAGAGTGAGGGTGCGGTGATGTTGAGCGAAGCAACACTGAAAGTTGTTGAAGGGGGTGCAGATGGTGATACAAATTTGGGGGGGTCAGCAGGAAAATGTCTATCATACTGGGGTGGGCTGTTCGAGAAGGTAGGGGACTTCATTGACATGTACGGGATGGAAGATGATGGGGAGGGTTGAATAGTGAAAGTGAGAAGGTCAGACGTGATTACTGGGTGGGGGGTCAATGGTAATGGTGGGGGAGGGTGTGGATGATGGGATAAGGGGAAAAACGTATTAGATCGACCTTAAACATTACTAGCACCTTGGTGGCTCACAATTATGCAGAGCCTTGTGGTGGAGATCTCGAGATCTTGCATGGGAATTAGGTCATTGGGGGTGGAGGTCATCTCAACTGGACAAGTGAAGGTGAACCCAGCATGTAGTACTGGCAATACTATGGTCTTGGGACAAATGAGAGTCTCAGGAGCAAAGGTTCAGTGGTTAGTTTGCATTTCTACATTGTGTAACAAATTAGAGTGCACAGGATAAAATTGTTTCCCTTGGTGGAGAATTCTAGAACCAAGAGACATAGATTCAATGTAAGTGGCAGAAGATGTCGATGGGACGTGAAGAAGTACTTTTTTACGCAGAGGGTCATGGGAGACTGGAATTCGCTGGCCGAGTTGGTGGTGAAGGCAGAGACCCGAAACTCTTTTTTAAAAGTACCTGGATCTGTAAGGTACAGGGCTATGAACTGGGTGCAGGAAGGTGGGATTAGAAAGGGGACCTGGATGTCTTTGGGCTGACATGGACAAGACTGGCCAAATGGCCTCTTCTGTGCTGCAAATTTTCTATGGTTCTATGTTCTTTGGTTCTCTGATTTCTGGGAGATCTCTTGCACTTGGCTTGCAAGGGCCCTGGAAAAGACCTTTACTCCTTGCTCCTGATTCCAGGGAACATGGAATCTCCCATGGACGATGATGGCGGAGGGTGGGGGGAAACACACAGGTTTAAGTACTTTCACAAAACACAACGTCAGATGTAATTAAATTGCAAAAGAACTATATTTACCGAAGTGTGACATGTGTAACAAGCATAGTGATTCCAAACACTTTTGAATTCAGAACATACTAATTTTTCTTTCTCTGCCACCCGGGGGTCACTCGTTTCTTCCACTTCATCAAGACCCGCAACCTGCCCTACTCCATCGAGGTCAGGACAGTCACCAGGGACTGCCAAATCTGTGCGGAGTGCAAACCGCACTTCTACCGGCCAGAGAGGGCGCACATGATAAAGGCTTCCCGTCCCTTTGAACGCCTCAGCATGGATTTCAAAGGCCCCCTCCCCTCCACCGACCGCAACACGTATTTCCTGAACGTGATTGACGAGTACTCCCGGTTCCCATTCGCCATCCCCTGCCCAGACATGACCGCAACCACCGCCATCAAGGCCCTCCAGGGTAGCTTTACATTGTTCGGTTTCCCCGCGTACATACACAGTGATAGGGGGTCCTCCTTTATGAGCGACGAACTGCGTCAATTCCTGCTCAGCAGGGGCATTGCCTCAAGCAGGACGACCAGTTACAACCCCTGTGGAAACGGACAGGTGGAGAGGGAGAACGGAACGAAGACTGTTCTACTGGCCCTGTGGTCCAGGAATCTCCCAGTCTCCCGCTGGCAAGAAATCCTCCCGGTGGCCCTCCACGCCATTTGGTCACTGCTCTGTACAACTACCAATCAGACACCTCATGAACGTCTCCTTGTTTTCCCCAGAACGTCCTCCTCCGGGACCTCGCTCCCAACCTGGCTAGCGACACCCAGACCCATCCTGCTTCAGAAGCACGTGTGGGCGCACAAGTCGGGCCCGTTGGTCGAGAGGGTCCACCTGCTGCACGCTAACCCCCAGTACGCCTACATGGCGTTCCCTGATGGCAGGCAAGATACAGTCTCCCTCCGGGACCTGGCACCCGCCGGAACCCCACGCGCGTCTGAACCATCCCCCCCCCCCCCCCCCACCCACCCCCCACCACAGCACCTCACTGGAGGGTCAGTACTCCGCCGCTGCTGTCTAGGCTTGCCCACCCACCGACGCCCCCTACATGCACCACCCCCCTCCCGGTGTCAACCGTTTGCCCCAACAGCGCCGCCTAGGGGTGACGAAGCTGCCAAGGAGGCCGAAACCACGCTCCCAGAGTCGCAACCACCTGGACCCCCACCAGAATCACCACTGAAGCCCAGACGATCCAGAAGGACGACCAGGCCACCCGATCGACTGATTGCTTCGCTGTGACTTTAACCGTGAACGAACACTTTGTAAATATTCTCGACAGCTCTGTAAGGAGGTATCACTGTACCTCCATATCTGATCATACCATGTTAAAGGCGACTGTTACCACTGGCCACAACCCCCGCCGGACTCTTTTTTAACAGGGTGTGAATGTGGTATTATCAGGTATTGCTGTACCTAAGAGGCTGATGACCATTGGTTAAACCTAGGAGTTTACCATTGGCTGTTGATACGTAGCTCCGCCCTGACAGGCGGAGTATAAGAACTGGTGCCGTCCCAGCAGCCTTCACTTTCTGCACCGAAGCTGCTGGGGAACAGTTCTAGTCGATTAAAGCCTTCAGTTATGAAATCACTTCGTCTTGAGTGTAATTGATCGTGCATCACTACCACACAAATTTCCAGTGGCATCCGGTGGGGAACTCTCCCTGTTCCCATTTAAACCCTGTCATCGGAATTAATCCCAGAGGGGAAATTCCATTCAAAGTTAGGAATTCCTACAATCTCTGAAATGTTACCATTTGTAGTGTTATTGCCAACCATTGCTCTTTCACAAACATATCTTCATTGTCTCAAAGCATGCAAGGTTAGCAGTTTCATTTTCTGATTCCTTGCCCATCACTCAGACTGTGCAGTGTCACAACATTGGGTGCACCTTGGAAAGTTGCCCATAACAGCTAAAACTCTTTCTGATAATGAAATAAAGAGAACTGGGGACTGGGCAGCTAAATGGGAAATGCACATTATACTTGCCGATCGAAAGGACATTGACCCAGGATCACTATTTCCCCCATGAAGAATAGAAATTATCCTGTCCTATGTGACAATGGTGAACGAAGAATAAAAGGCGAAGAAAGAACACTCAAATATACCTGGAGATTCAAGCCCTCACACTGATGAAAGAAATGTAACATAAAATATAAGACATAAATGTCTATAAACTAGAAAGTAGCGAAATTGACAAAATGATAAAAGTAGCGCGAGGTATTGCTTTACAAAAGGCAGCCAACTAAACAAAACAGTTCACTCTCTGTCACATGAAAACAAATGTAGGTGTGTAGACAGCATGTTGAGAAATCAATTGACCACAACCTTTAAAAACATTAAGCACAGGTGAAATACACATATGTCGCATGAAGATGAAACCATTACATTTTTAGTTTTAGCATGAAGAAGTTCCCTTCAAAGGTTATCTCGTACATATCTGCTTATTTATGGCTCTTGCAAAATAAAAGGTCAAAATAAGCAAAGGCATTTACACAATCAGTTAACTTTGAAAGAATTCTCGCTGAACATGTCGGAGATGATAAAAATCTAGGGTCTCAAAAAGTTACCCTCCATGTGAACATTTAATACACAATGTTTTTTTTTCCACATGTTAAAACATTTGTTGTGGGACTTAAGTACAACTTACATCTCTGTTGAGAACTCGGCCAGTACTGTTCAAATAGAGTCTCTGATTGACAGCGTCCAGAAGCACCCAGTGGTCATTGTTGCCTTTCAATGATAAGGCGATAGTAGGATTTGAGCCGCCTGCATGGCCAGTAATCTGCAAGTTATCCACCAGAAGTGTTCCTGTTTTACAAAATGACATTTTTTTAAAAAGTGATATAAAGAGATTTTAATGAATTCAGATTGAACAATCACATACTTTCCTTCTCTCTCTCACAAAGTAAGTGAGAACAATACAATTATGAATGAAAATTGGAGGAGCAAAATATTTTGAGGTGGCAGTCCTGCTGTGGAGCTTCCCTTAGCAGAAAGGCAGATCAAAAAATTGAATACAGAAGTAAATATTTACATAGTTAAAATTAATAATAGGGAAACTGGAAGAGTCGTGAATCAGATGTACCTTCATCATCATAATAAGCTTTAATTGTCACAAGTAGACTTACATTAACACTGCAATGAAGTTACTGTGAAAAGCCATAATGCCTAATTATCTGGCCCGTTACTTCTGTCAAGCAAGGTTCCACAGCTAGAATTCCACAATTGGAAATGTACCATCATCGCAATTATTGATATTATTGGTGGACCATAAGCAGTAGGAACAGAAGTAGGTCTTTCAGCCCCTCGAGCCTGTTCCGCCAATCAATAGAATCATGTTTGATCTGACAATCCTCAAGTCTACTTACCTGCCATTTCCGCATAACCCCTGATTTCCTCACTGATCAAGAATCTATCTGTCCTAGCCTTAAAAATACACAAGGACCCGGCCCCCACAGCTGTCTGGCAAAACGTTGCAAGCTGAAAGAAGAAATTCCTCCTCATCTCAGTCTTAAATTGACACCCTTTTATTCTGAGAATATGCCTTTGGTCCTGGAGTCTCCCACGAGCGGAAATATCCTCTCAGCATTTACCCATTTGTTGTGGGCCAGGGTTTAGAGAACCCCAAAGTGCATCATGGAGTTCACCTGACCCACAACTTTTAATAGATTGTGGTATGAGGAGCACACGGCCCACTCTACAGGTGTGGTACAGCAGAAATGGGAAAATATTTGTTTAAAGCAAAACAATGTTTATTCTATGAACTCAAGTTAACCTTTTAAAACATACAGTGAACATCTTAGCAACCATTAATTCAAATACAACCCCAAAGAATACAAAACTAAGTAATCCTTAAAAACTTCCCAAACAACATCCAGAAGGCAAAAGAAACACCTTTTAACAGAAGCACATTAGGTTTACATTCACTACTGAGAACATTTATAATTCTGAATTCACCAAATGATGAAGAGATAGTCTTTTCATGGCAGAGAGATTAATAGTGCACCTGCTCTGTCTGGCTTCAGCTCCAACACTGAAAACGAAACTAAAACACACCCTGCAGCAAACAGCCAAAAATGAAAGTAAAAAGCTGACAGTCAGCTCAGCTCCACCCACACTCTGGCATCACTGATGAACACCCATTTCTTAAAGGTACAATTCTTGAACAACCATTTCTTAAAGGTACATTTCTTAAACACCCATTCCTTAAAGGTACTCTCACATGACATTGTCAAGTTCCTTAAGAATCCTAATGTCATTAATGAGGAGTCACTGAGCAGCACTCTGGGAAAACTCGCCATGGCCACCATAACTGAGGAGAGGATTGCAGAGGACCTATTGCTCAATCAGAGGAAGAGCAGTCAACAAACGCCAGTTCAGAAAGTGATGTGGGATTGTTGAGTAAGTGCCGGTGAGTATTTTCAATCTATTAAAGTAATTCATTGCTCAATACTAAGGTAGGGACTAAAAAAAAGAGTAGAGAATTATACTATGCACTTAAAGTAGAGGTGTTTGGAAAGAAACAAGATTCCTAACTAACATAAATAAGGCCCCTAGCTAACGTAATTTTTTTAAGGGAGTAACTAGCTTAATTGAGAGGGACGTCTTGGCAGGATACCTGAGACCCATGATATGCTCCTCCTGCACAATGTATGAAATGGAGGTATATGTCTAGCATCCCTGATGCCCAATGTGTGCCGAAGGTGTGTCCAAATGTAGCTTCTAGCTAACCGTAGGGGGACTCACTATGGAACATCCGCGTTGCTGAGGAAGACGTGGACAGCATGTTTACCGAGTTGTTCACACTGCAGTTGAGGATTGCTCAGGCTGAAAAGCCGTGTGTGTCCATCAGGAACAATCAGGAACAACGGGCGGAACGGTAGCACAGTGGTTAGCCCTGTTGCTTCACAGTGCCAGGGTCCCAGGTTCAATTCCCGGCTTGGGTCACTGTCTGTGCAGAGTCTGCACGTTCTCCCCGTGTCTGCGTGGGTTTCCTCTGGGTGCTCCGGTTTCTTCCCACAAGTTCTGAAAGACGTGCTGTTAGGTAATTTGGACATTCTGAATTCTCCCTCAGTGTACCCGAACAGGCGCTAGAGTGTGGCGACTAGGGTACTTTCACAGTAACTTCATTGCAGTGGTAATGCAAGCCTACTTGTGACAATAAAGATTTTCTTAAAAGACTCAGGAAGGTAGTGCAGGAGTTTCCTGTGGTCATTCCCCTCTGAAACAGATATACTGTTTTGGATACTGTTGGGTGGGATGTCCTCTCGAAAGCAGCAGTAGCCAAGTTCATGGCACCGTGAGTGGCTCTGTTGCTCAGAGGGGTGGAAAAAAAACGAGTGTCAGGGCTAAAGTGATCGGGGATTCAATAGTTAGGGGACAGACAGACGCTTTTGTGGCCGTAAACTTGAATTGAGGATGATATGTTGTCTCCCTAGTGCCAACGTCTAGGATGTTATGGAGCAGGTGCAGGGCATTTTGAGTGGAGGGGGGCCTTGAAGGTGAACAGTCAGTGGTCGTGGTGCACACTGGCAACCACTGGAAAACTAAGGGATGAGGACCTCCGAGCTGAGTACAGGAAGTTAGGAGATAAACTAAAATGGAGGACCTCAAATGGAGTAATTTCAGGATTACTGCCAGTTCCACTTGCTAACGAGAGCAGCAATAAGGACAGACCAAATTAACTTGTGGCTGGAGGGATGGTATAGCCGGGAGGGATCCAACTTCTTGAGGCACTGGACCGGTTCTGGGGAAGGTAGGACCTGTACATACCAGGCAGTTTCACCCAGGTAGAGCTGGGACCAATGTCCTTTTGAGGGCTTTTGCTAATTCTGTTGCGGAGAATTTAAACCAGTGTGGCAGAGGCAGGGATCCCATAAGTAGGATCAGATAGGTCAGATTCAGATCAGGAAAATGGAAGGAGAGCTAATGATGTAGAAGATGTGATGATGGACTTGGAATTACAGAAGAAGCAAAGTTTTAAAGGTGACCATCAAGAGAAAATTATGGGGTTAAAATGTTCATGCTTCAATGCAAAGAATATTACAAACAAGGTAGATGAGTTAAGGGCACAGATACCACATGGAAGCAGGATGTCATTGCTACATTGGAAACTTGGCTAAAGGAGGGGGAAAATGGCAGGTCAACAACCCCAGTTATAGAGTCTTCAGACACGAAAGATTGGGAGATAAAAAAGGAGGGGGAATAGCACAAATGCTTAAAGAATCAATTCCAGTTGTGAGAAGGGATGATATACGGAAAGGGTCAACAAACGAGGCTTTATGTGTTGAGTTTGTAATAAAAAGGGTACTACTGGGAGTACACTACAAACCACCAAATAGTCAAAGGGAGGCAGCAGAACAAATATGTACGCAAATGTCTGCCTGTAAGAACAAGAGGGCAATAATAGCAGGATACTATGCCAATATCAATGGGTTTAAAATAATATAAGGGACACTGAGGGATAAAAATTCATGCAGCGTGCCAGGAAAGTTTTTCAACCTCTCAGTGACAAACTCAATGAGAGGATATGCAATTCTAGACCTAGCCTAGGGGAAAGAAGAAGGGTGAGTGGGTGAAGCAACAGTTGCCGACCATATCGGGGAGAGTGATCACAATTCAGACAAATCAGAAAAAGCAAGCATAAAATAGGCATAAAGAACGAAACACTGCAGATAGCCTAGATGAGTATCAGATGTGCAGGGTTCAAGTAAAAAAGGAAATCAAAAAGAGGGCATGAAAAAGATTTGCAAGTAACGTTAAAGAAAACTAAAGTTGTTTTACCAATATTTTAATGGTTAAAGGTTAGTTAGAAAAAAGTGCGACCTATCAGAGATGAAGAAGGGAACTTGTGTGTGGATGCTGTGGCTGTGGGAAGGGTTTTAAATGAATATTTTGTCACCGTGTTTACAAAGGAAAGGTATGATTCCGATATAGTAGTCCAGGAGGGACATAATGAGATATTGGATGGGATACTCATATAGAGAGGAAGTACTCGAAGGGTTGGAATCCTTCAAAGTTGATAAGTTGCCAAGGCCAAATGGATTGTTTCTGAGGCTGCTGAAGGAGGTCAAGGAGGAGTTAGCAGATGCTCTGAGGATGATTTTCCAATCCTCACTAGATACAGGGGAAGTACAGGAGGACTAGAGGAATGCAAAAGTAATTTAATTGATTAAAACGGAATTGAAGGAAGAGCCCAACAAGTATAGGTCAATTAGTCTTCTGCCGGTGGTGGGCAAATTAGCAGAATCAATCCTGAGAGATAGGATTAACTGTCATGTAGAAAGACATGGACTAGTCAGGGATGGTCAAGATGGATTTGTTAAAGGAAGATCTTGCCTCACAAATTTGATTGAATTCTTTGAGGAAGTGACAAGAAGGGTTGATGAAGGTAGTGTACATGGATTTTAACAAGGCGCTTGGCAAGGTCTCACTGGCAAGTTGTTTGAAAAAGTAAAAGCCCATGGGATACAGGATAATATAGCAAACTGGATAAAATGTTGGCTTCGTAACAGGAAATGAAACGAAATGAAAATGAAAATGAAATGAAAATGGCTTGTCAAAAGTCGGCTTCAAATGAAGTTACTGTGAAAAGCCCCTAGTCGCCACATTCCGACACCTGTACGGGGAGGCTGGTACGGGAATTGAACCGTGCTGCTGGCCAGCCTTGGTCTGCTTTAAAAGCCAGCTCGTTAGCCCTGTGATAAATCAGCCCCAGAAACAAAGAAACAATGGATGCCCTTGCAAATGGAAAGTTGTTTCAAGTGGTGTTCCACAGAGGTCAGCATTGGGATCCTGCTGTTCTTGTTATATATTAACGATTTGGACGTGAACGATTGGGAAATTTGCAGACGAAACAAAGATTGGTCGAGTAGTGGATAGTATACAGAATAGCAATATTATCCAAAATGATATTGATGGGTTGGTGGAGTAGGCAGTAAAGTGGCAGATGGATTTTAACAGAGAGAAGTGTGAGGTCATGCATTTAGCGAGATCAAACATTTATAGGCAGTACACAATAAATGGGAATATATGAAGAGGGGTAGATGAAGTGAGAAACCTTGACCTACAAGTACACAGGTCCCTAAAGGCAGCAGTTCAAGTAGACAAGGTTGTAAAGAAGGCAAATGGCATGCACTACTTAACTGGAAAGGTATAAATTATAAAAACAAGGCGATCATTTTGGAATTGTATAAAATACTGGTGAGGCCACAACTGGAGTATTGTGTGCAGTTCTGGTCACCACATTACAAGAATGATGTAATTGCTCTGGCGAGAGTGCAGAGGAGGTTTACAAGGATATTGCCAGGGCTAGAAAAGTGTATCTTTGAGGAGAGATTGGATAGGTTGGGGTTATTTTCCTTGGAACAAAGAAGGCTCAGGGGTGATTTGATTGAGGTGCACAAAATTATAAGGGGAAAAGATAGAGTGGACAGGATAACATTGTTTGCCATGGCGGAGAATTTTAGAACCAAGGGACATAGATGCAAAATAAGAGGCAGACGTTGTAGAGGGGACATGGGGCAGAACCTTTTTATGCAGAGGGTAATGGGTGTCTGGAATTCACTGCCTGAGTTGGTGATGGAGGTAGAGACCCAAACCACTTTTAAAAGGTATCTGGCGATCATGTGCTCTGCAGTCGCATATCAGGTGTCTCTCCTCCAGAATACAATCAAATGGGCACTTTTAGTTCAATTTAGCCTGAAAATCCAGACCCATTTCATTCATAAATAAGAAAGGGAGAGAAGAGGATCAAAATATGCCTACGAACGAGAGCTCGAGAAGCCGTAGAGATGGCAGGAGCGGAGGGTGGTCGAGATGGTGGACCCACGAGGCAATGGGTCCCCGGCCACCCCAGGAGAGGGTGACTAACACTGCGAACAACAGCCTCCCCTCTACCTGAAGACAGATGGAAGCCATTCCTGACCAAGGAACTGTTGGTGATGAGGGAGATGATAATGGTGGAGATCCAGGTGGCATTCAAGATGGCAGTGACAGAGGTGTTGGTTGCCATGCAGACGGTGATCGACGGTCTGGGGAAGAAGCTGGAAACTTAAGGGAAGACGATCCAGGAGCTTGAGAAGGCATCGACAGACCAGAGCAACAGGTTGCTCTGGAGGTTGAAATTAAAAGGACAACCCAGAGGAGCCTGAAAGGGAAGGTCGAGGAACAGGAGAACCGGCGCCAAAATATACGGCTCGTGGGCCTGACAGAAGGGATCGAGGGCAGGGACCCGATGGACTATGTGGCCCAGATGCTGGGCAACTTAGTTGGGGGGAGACAGCTTATACAAACCGCCAGGGCACACATATCGCTCCGGCTTAAGCCCAAAGCAGGGAGCAGCCAAGGGCAATAATTACTAAATTACATCAGTATCAGGGCCGGGAGAAGATCCTGTGGTGGGCAAGACAGACAAAGGCAAGTAACTGGGAAGGACCCAGAATCCGGGTCTACCAAGACATTGGGGCAGACCTGGCAAAGTACAGTGCCGAATTCAACCAGGCGAAATCAGCTCTATACAAGAGCCGAGTGAAGTTTGGAATGTTGTTCCCAGCCAGGCTCTGGGTCACATTCCAAATAAGGAACATTATTTCAACACACTGGCAGAGGCAGATGTGTTCGTGTGGACGAACGACCTGGACAAAGGACAGGTGAGGCAATGCTGAGGGTGAAACGGAGGAAGACAAAAGGAAGAACCTAAAATAACTATGATGGCCTTATACCACATTTGTGCAGGACAGTACTGCCTCGCTCTGAACAGAAATATTAAATCACAGGAAAGGGCAAGGGCAGTGGAGTGCAGGAGAGGGTGCAGAGGGAACAGCAATCCAGTGGACACAGGAAAGGGGTAAGATCAGCCCCCAGGAGGGGGGCCACCACACTAGGGGGGAAAGCTAGTGCATGATATATGAGAGCAAGGAGGTTTTAGTGATTCTATCTCAAAGTGATGAACCAAATCCAGATAATTGTGACTTTTACATACCTCAAAGTAAATTGGAAAACAAGGATGTTCTTAAAAATTGGGATAAATTGTTGAGTTACCTTCCAGAGGAAAAATGAACTGACCTGAAAGAGTTATTGATATCACATGGGCAAGTTTGTGGCGATAAGTTGGGAAGTACTAAAATGGGTATACATGATGTAGATACTGTTCCAATTAAATAACATCCATATAGACTTAACCCATTAAAATTGGCACAGGTTAACAAATAAATTGAGAGTATGCTTAAAAATGGCATAATTGAAGTGAGATGCAGCCAATGGAGCTCACCCATCATGATGGTACCAAAACCAGACAGTACCCAACGGTTGTGAGTGGACTATCGGAAGGTTAATGCAGTTACAAGAATGGACTCTTGTCCTATCCCATGCTTGGAGGATTGCATTGAGAAGGTGGGACAATCCGCTTTTATTTCCAAACTGGATTTACTTAAAGGTTACTGGCAGGTACCTTTATCCGAAAGAGCGAAGGAGATTTCAGCTTTTGTGACTCCAGATGGTATATACCAATTCAAAGTTATGCCATTTGGCATGAAAAATTCCCCAGCCACAATTTCAACGATTAACTAACAAAGTTGTTTCCGGATTACCCAATTGTGCTGGAAACATCGACAATCTAGTAATTTTTAGCCAGACATGGACAGAACATTTGAAGCACCTGATGGAGTTATTCGATCGACTTCAGGAGGCGCATTTAGTGATAAACCTAGCCAAAATGAATTTGGAAAAGCCCGAGTCACTTTCTTTGGCCATACAATCGGACAGGGTCGATTGGTCACACGGGATGTGAAAACATCAGTTATTAAGGAGTTTCCGATACCCTCGACACAAAGAGAAATAATGCGATTTCTTGGTATGAGTGGATTTGATCGAACATTTGTGCCAAATGTTTGCAGCGTGGTTGCTCCACTGATGGACTTGCTGAAGAAATGTCGAAAGTTTCAGTGGACAGCAGACTTTCAACAGGCATTTGATGGTCTGGAAGCTGTGATAGCCAATACTCCTGTGTTGGAGAATTACAAGGGACTCTGTGATCAGATTGAACTAAAGTATCTGACATTAAAGAGAAATGCCGAGGCGTAGAGAAATGGATGGATCGTGCAGAGACCTTCTTGTTCAAAGAGAATGCCAATCGAAAAGAAATCCAATTGGAGGAAGTAGAACTAAAATGGATTATGTTATCATACCTGTTTGTGTATGTTGTTTTTTGAAACAAAAAAGTATATTTACTGGGCGGGATTCTCCGACGCCCCGCCGGGTGGGGGCCATTGGCAGCGCCCCCCCCTCGGCAATTCTCCACGCCCCGATGGGCCGAGTGGCCGGCAGTTTCTGGCCAGTCCCGCCGGCGTGAAATAGACATGGTCCCACACGGTGGGACAAGGCTGGTAGGCCAGGGCGGCCCCCCACAGGCCACCGCGATCGGGGCCCATCGATCTGCGTCGAGCCTGTGCTGTGGGGGCACTCCTTCCTTCCGCGCCGGCCTCTGTAGGGCTCCGCCATGGCCAGCGTGGAGAAGACACCCTCCTGCGCATGCACCAGAATACGATGGCCGGTCTGTGCATGTGCAGAACGACGCTGGCAGTTCTGTGCATGCACTAACTCGCGTCAACGGCGTTTGGCATGGCACCAACCCTTCCGGCGCCGGCCAAGCCCCTGGAAGTGTGGAGGATTCCGCAACTTCCGGCTGGCCCGCGCCGGAGTGGTTTGCGCCATTTTCTTCCGCCGGCGTCGGGCCATCGGGGGATTCGGGAGAATCCCGCCCACTGTCTGCATTTCTTAAAGGATAGTGAAAAGATGAAAAATGAAACCATCTTGAAGTTGATGGTTTATTTTGGGGGAGGTGTCATGGGAATGTCACTTTAAGAAATGTTGCCTGCTTAAGTGGCTGCAGTGATGCCAGAGTGTGGGTGGAGCTGAGCCCTAGCTCTGCTTTTTAGTTTTGCTTTGAGGAAAAGCTTGGGTATGTCTGTGTTTCTTAGTTTTGATGTGAAGATGCCGGCGTTGGACTGGGGTGAGCACAGTAAGAAGTCTTACAACACCAGGTTAAAGTCCAACCTCAGGTGAAGCCTGAGGAAGGAGCAGCGCTCCAAAAGCTAGTGACATCGAAACAAACCTGTTGGACTTTAACCTGGTGTTGTAAGACTTCTTACTGTTTCTTAGTTTTGTTTCAGTGTTGGAGCTGCAGCCAGCCAAAGAAGGTAAAATTTTATTCTCTCTGCAATTGAAAGACTATCTCTAGATCATTTGGTGAAATCAGAGTGATAACTGCTCTCAGTAGAGAATTTAAACCTGATGTGCTTCTTTTAAAAGGGTTTCTATGTCTTATGGATTTTAAAAGGAAAGTTTAAGGATTACTTAGATGTTGTATTTCTCGGGGGTTGTATTTGAATTGATGGTTGTTAAGATGTTCAGTGTATGTTTTCAAAAGGTTAATTGAGTTCATAGAATAAACATTGTTTTGCTTTACAAAATACTTTTAGAGTTCACTCTACACCTGTAGAGTGGGCCGTGTGCTCCCCATAGTACAATCTAGTAAAAGTCGTTGGTCAGGTGATCTCCATGATATACTTTGGAGTTCTCTAAACCATGGCCCATAACAAATTACATCCCTTTGCAAACTTTTTGTATCCCTCTCGCAGCTTGCCTTTCCACCTATTTTTGTGTCATCTGCAAATTTGGCTCAAGTACATTAATTTCATTCCTCCATGCCATTAATATATATTGTAAACAATTACGGTCCCAGCACTGATCCCCGTGGAAACCCATTGGTTACAGGTTCCCAACCTGAAAAAGAATCCCTTAACCCCACTCGCTGTTTGCTGCCATTTGGGCAATTGTTCTTCCAGGCTTTAAAAAATCCAAGGAAGCACTTGACAATGTTTATTCCATCTGAATGATAACTTAGATGGCTTGCCAGAATCAGCCAGCCGTTTTGGATTCAAAAACACATTTCAGATATTGTATTAGGACTAATTACATTAAGTAGGGCTAAATGCTCTTGGCAATGAGGCTGTATCTCAAAATTGCAAAAGATTCTTTTTAAATACAAAATACACCATAATTGCTAACTTTAATACAATTTCAAAATAGTTAAACTGTCTCTTAGTTTTAATGTTGCATTGAGTACTAATAAATCTATGTCGGTAAAAGCAAATTTTATGACCCTGTCATTTTTCTCCAATTGAATGTAAAAATCATTAGAAGTGTTTGGATGACCATGGTACTAAAACACATCGTTTACACATGCTGACAATGGAGTTAAAATACAACACCTGTAAATTTAGTAAATGGGACATCTTATCAGCCAACGCTCAAGTAAAGCATTTCAACTTAAATCTATTTAGACTAGTCTATCACAGAAACTTTCATTAACAAAACAAAGTTGGAGTTATTGAGAATTTCAAAAAGAGTCATCACTCTCATTCCATTAGTTCAATGGCATGGAGAGGTTTCCCCCCGGAGTTTTTAATATCTGATCCAATATTGCAATGTAAATTCAAACAACTGGATAAAATACTCATACACAATCCTCATTTATAAATCAACAAAAGAAATGATTGAACTCCTCCTTGCTAAATCATTTTTCCAGCTGATATCTAGAGTAGACTAACCATATGTCGCTATTTTCAAGTATTGTGCCTCCACAAGAGCTCCCTTTTTTAAAAAGATCTTTCACAGGATGTGGTTGTCGCTGGCTAGGACAGCACTTTTATTGCCCAACCTGATTGCTCTTGAGAAAGTGGTATTGAGCTACCTTCTCGAACCACTGCTGTCCGTGTTGTGTAGACATATCCACAGTTTTGTTAGGGAGGGAGTTCCAGAATTTTGACTCGGCGACCTGGAAAGAATGGCAACATATTTCCAAATCACTATGGTGAATGGCTTGGAGGGGAACTTGCAGGTAGCGATGTTTCCGTGCGCTTGCTGCCCTTGTCCTTGTAGGTGGTAGAGGTCACGGGTTTGGAAAGTGCTGTTGAAGGAGCTTTGGTGAGTTGCTGCAGTGCATGTTGTAGATAGTACACACTGCTGCCACGGTGCAGGGAGCGGATGCTGACAGTGGTGGATGGAGTGTCAATCTTGTGAAATGCTTTCTCCTGGATAGTGTTGAGCTTCTTGATTGTTCTTGGTGCTGCACCCAAGCAGGCAAGTGGAGTGTATTCCATCACACTCTGCCTTATTTTGGTGGACAGTCTTTGAGGAGTCAGGAGGTGAGTTACTGGTGGAAGAATTCCCAGCTTCTGATCTGCTGTTGTAACCACAGGATTTATATTTTTCAGGAAACTTGCACCCGAACAGAGCCATTTTTATTGGTTATGCTGAAACGTCAATCTTCTTCATGCTCCAAATTGTCTGATCTAATCGAAGTGTGGCATTCATTTGTCAGAGCGATGTCCTCCTGGAATTGGTGCAGTTGGCAGTTTAGGTGGGCCTATGTCTTAGGCTTCATCCTATAAAACACAACTGTTTCTGCCAATAATAATTGGCTTTAGAAGAAAAACTTAAACCGGATATTGGACTGTGGAAGACTTCGCAGCAAATGGATCCTCGACGACTAACTGATTCAATGAAACGTGTTGGAACTCCATGGCGGCTGGAAACAACTGGTAATTTAAGATAGCCCTACTTCTCTCAACAGGAGGGCATGGAGCTAGAGAAATCTATAATTGCTTTAATTACTTAGAAGATGAAGCCAAATCCAAAGTAGAAATCATACTCAAAAAATTTGCTAAATGCTGTAACAGTCAGGCTGGTGAGATGCTGGAAAGATATGACTCTTGTCAGAGTAACGGAGGGCCCATCTCTGATTTTATTACATTTCTCAAGTTAATACCACAAGGCTGTGATTATGCTAATTTCAGAGACACTGTGATAATGCATCAATTAATTTCTGGACTATCAGATAAAAATTTGAAGGAAGAACTATTACAAAATAAGCATCTAACTCCAGAAATCGCTATACAAAAATGCCTTGGTTATGTACAAAAACAAAATCAATACTGTGAGTCTTTACAAACACAGAATCAGTGTCTAGAAAAGAAAATCAGAAAAAATGGCACCAAAACTTACCACGAGGCAGATGAAGGATTGAAGGAAGTTCTGAGCGGCAGCCATCTTGAGGAAGGAGCCGCACATGCGCAGTTGTGCCAAGAGCGCATAGTAAACAAAACTCGAATTGCGCATGCGCAATCGAGTCCGCCACATGACGTCACTGGCGTCATGATGTCAGATGACCAGGACTACGCCCACTTAAAAGGGAAATGCACAAAAATGAACAAAAATATATTTAAAGCTGCAACACTCAATTTTCTTGCCTCAAAAGATAGAACAATGCCCGAACTTACACCAGCAGTTAAAAATAACTTTCACAACATCCTGGAACAAGCAGTTAGCACCGCCCTAGAAGATTATATGATCCTTGTAGACTACGACTCAGACGAAGATTTCATCTTGGGAGGTGGCTACCCCAGTACCAAATCCGAACCACAACTAGAGGTGTTGTACCGTGAAGATCCCGACGATGAGTTCTTCGGAATGGGGAATCTTCAGCCCAGCATATATGACATCCCGACTCGTGAGTGCAGGATTATGCTGCGGCCTGATGCCAAGAAACAGAGAGTGGTCCACGCACCATGAAGGGTCCCAGCCTCCACACAAGAAGATGATTTGTTCATTGAACATGAAGAGAACAATCACAACTCCGAAACAGAAAGCGATGATTTGTCTAACGAACAATACACACAATACTGCTCAGACATGCCTGAGTTATTCGGAGATCCTGATCACAGCATTAGCAACACGGTTGAAAAGCTCAATACGACTCTTCTCATGGTAGATGAATCCAACACCATGATGCCATGGCAGATCGTCGATACATTGGATGACAGCAATACCCAAGTGAAGACGACGCCACACGGAGAACACAGATTGACTCCGTTGAGAGAGAGAGCACAGATCAACTCTACAGTGAAAACACTGCACGACTCCACAAAGAGAGTGATGACAGACTCCACAGAGAGAGCGATGACAAACTCCACAGAGAGAGCGATGACAGACTCCACAGAGAGAGCAATGACAAACTCCACAGAGAGAGCGCTGAAGGGCTCCACAGAGAGAGCGATGAAGGACGCCACAAAGAGAGCGACACAAGCCTCCGCAAAGAGAGCGATGCAAGCCTCCACAAAGAGAGTCATGCAAGCCTCCACAAACAGCTCGGTGACACACTCAAAAATGGAAGCAAGCAAACACTCCATAGCGAACGCCATGCATGTACAAGACCATGAAGATCTAGCAAGCTTATTTGAGCCACCAGAAGAAGACACTGAATGTCTACCCACTGTATGTGAGACAAGTGATGAAGAAATCACAATTCACATACAGGATGTGCAGGATCACAGCGAGACTGACATATCTCAGCTCGTCTGCACAGAAGCACTCAATAATCAGAGGATGGCCACCCATGAGTCCGGAGAGACCACGTCAATAGAAATCTTGAAGATTTTGACTCCAGAAAAGGAGCACCACAACCCGCAACAAAATGAAATCGTGAAGATTGTGACTCCAGAAAAGGAGCACAAAGAGATCGCAGATGATTCAAATGAATCTAAAATGACTCCAAAAGAGGAGCACCAAGAAATCAATGATAATTCAAGTGACCCTGAAATGACTCCAAAAGAGGAACACCAAGAACTCAATGATGATTCAATTGAACCAGAAATGACTCTAGAAGAGGAGTACCAAGGAAGGAAAGAAGAGCAATTGATTCCACCACAAATGACTGATGTCACCAACATCAATGCAACATCAGATCATTCTCACAATTCTCAAGGAGATACGCTCAATGTAGCAGAGACCACAAAGGGCACAGACACCAATAACTGTGACAATGACTCAAATCATCCACATGGCACACTCATTGAGCGCAACAAGAACAACAAAAACCGCAAGAAGCACATCAGAAACAAAAACAACAACAACAAAAGCAACATGCAGCGCAACAAGAATGACAAAAGCAACAAGAAGCATCCCAGAAACAACAAGCACGACAAGAAAAAGAGCAAGAATAAAAGCAAAAACAACGAACACAGAATCAACAAGCGCGACAAAAATAACAACAAGAATGACAACAACAAGAACGCCAACGAAAACAACAAAGACAGAAACGACACAAACAACAACAATGAAACAACGACCTGTACAACATGCTACAACTCTGCACGTGAAGGACAATGCCACAGCACACTGCGAAACAATGACGAGACTGCAAACATGCCATGGCATGATAAAGAATCTCACAAGTTCACATCTGCTCCAGAACAAACAAGCAAAACAGCTTTCACGAACGATGACATACAGAATCACCATCACAAACACAAGAAAACGTCGAGGTCAGACAATGGTGCGACACAGAATCGCTACCCGCAATCAAATGGAACAGGGGAAAAAGGTGTCCACATCATTAAACGACTCATCAGCAAAGCAGCCGAGTCACATTCCGACATCAACCTAGCTCTGTTATCGTACCGAGCAACCCCATTGAGCTCAGGACTGTCGCCAGCGCAAATGCTCTTCGGCAGAGACATCCGGACAACTCTACCGGCAAAGCAATTCCGAGACCCCGGCAAGGTACCAGTTCTTGACGACATGCGGGCACTATGCTCCAAACAAAAACTATACTACGATCAACATGCAATCCCACTCAAGCCACTGACAATTGGTGACACCATCAGAATCAGGGACCAAGGAGGCGGATGGTCTGAGTCAGCCACGGTGTTCAGGCAGGAGGCACCTACCTTGTCAAATCGTCTGCGGGCGTACTTTTTCACCGTAACCGCCGGGATCTATTCGAGATTCAACCAACAACGCCAGTATTTCCCACACTGGTCTTGACCGAGTCCATTTGTCCACAGGACGTTCCTCACCACACCACGCCAGACAGTACTCTTGATGACATCAAACCATCATCCCTACTACCACCGTTAAGACACTCCAGCAGAAGCCGTAAGGCACCTGACCGGCTAGATTTGTGACGACACTTCAACACACGCACAAGGCGAATATGGACATTTCTCACGATGGACTCACAACACAGTTAATTGTTTCTGTATTACTTTTATCATTTTCACAGTGTGCAGATTTGTATATTGTCACCACTTGTTATGTACAGTTTTCTTGAGGCCAGTCTAGAAAACATGTCCAATAAAAGGGGGGGGATGCAGTGATCTGTACATGTGTACATGCATCTGCACATACACCAGGGACTGCAGACAGATGTAACAGCCACAGCATCACTATAGGGCAACAGATACGGGTATAAAGGGTCCAGCCCAAGGTAGGATCCGCCTCTTTCAGAAGCACAGGGCTAGGGAGCAGTAGCAGCAGACAGCTCAGCGTAAGCAGCTTACCTTAGCTTCACTGGTCATACCTCTTGACTGTATTATATCTAGTTAAGCTCTGGAAACAGAACAAACCGACTGAATAAAGTATTTGTGTTAACTGGAAGTCCACAATCTTTATTCAGACTGAGAGAATAATAGAGGTCCATGCTCCATAAATGGCTGAGCCTTTTTGGCAGGCTTGTTATTACACCAAGTTTTGTGTGCATGCCCATCAGCCTATTCCGACAATCAAACATATGATCTAAATTCCCTGACGAGAGAGCTTGTGTGTGATCTCATCCTTCAGGGAGTTGGCACACATACTATTCTTCCCCAGTGATCAGGCTACAGCATACTTGAGTTTGTCGACCCACCGTGTGCAGATCTTTCTATTGGGTATTGCACTGAGTAAGACTAACACACCCCCAACCACAGGCAGCCATTATGGAACTGAATTTGGTTTCCTCTTATTCACAGCAGAAAGCACTTCAAAGAATCACAGAATCTCTACAGTGCAGAAGGAGGTCATTCAACACATCGAGTCTGCACCGGCCCTCTGAAAGAGCTCCCACCTGGGCCCAATCCCCCACCCTATCCCTGTAACCCCAACTAGGAGCAATTTAACATGGCCAATCCACCTAGCCAGCACATCTTTGGACTTTGGGAGGAAACCGAAGCACCTGGGGGAAACATACGCAGGCACGGGAAGAATATGCACACAGGCAGTCACCCAAGATTGGAATTGAACCCGGGTCCCTGGCACTGTGAGGCAGCAGTGCTAACCAGTGTGCCACCGTGCTGTCCCAACCAATATGAACTTCTCAAATTCCCACTATTAAACACAAATTAAAATACACAATTCATGATGCAACTTGCCTAAAAATCTATGGAGATGTGGAGCTGGACATGTGAGCAGTAGGAAAATATATTGTGCAGATACAAATGTGATTTTGAGAAAAAAACAAACATGGATTTTGGGACAAAACGATCCTTCAAATTAAAAATACAGGATGTAGTGAACCCACGGCATAAAACTGAATCTCTTTGGCATTAACCGTAAAGTTGACTCAGAGTTCACAGGCTGGCTGGTGTGCTGCACGCAAAATACCGTGCGCTTACACATTCTCAAAATACTTACTTCGGTTTTTCTTTATTCCTTCAAAGGCCCCCATGGAATGAAGAAAAATAATCTTTGCTGTCAGAATATTCATATTGCAAATGGCCGCACTGTGTTCAGCTTATTTAACAGTCAAAAATTTTGAAAGGTTTATTGCTGGTCACTTATAAAAATGACTCATGCCTTAAAAAAAAGTAGACTTATCACCTAGGTCTGTTGTATTCCCCTTATTTTGAATTTACTCATCCTCCATCTTTACCAATGATGAATAATTTTTCTAAGATTGGACCAAAATCACATTGGAAAAAGCAGAAGGAGTTTTATTTCACATCAGGCTGTGCTAGAACTATCCTGGCAGTGAGATCTAAATGGCTTTAGATGGTATCAGAATGCACGTCATACCTCACCAGCTCCTCACCTCCCCACCGCCCTCCTCGCCTTTTCCTCTAGCCAAACTTACCCCTGTGCTTTTATGTTTTCTCATACACCAAAGAACTGTCACCTGGCCAGACAGTGATAGGAGAGGCTGAAGTCTATTGAAATAAGAGTTCATGGAGAAGAAACACCATCACGCAATCTCACACAGAGAGCTTGATGAGCAACAAATTTATTTTTAAAATGCAGCCAACAAATCTCATTTGTGGTAATTACCAATATTTTAATTAACTCAAATTGCTAACCTATTTGAGCAATAAGAAATGCACGATGAAATTATTTTGTACACAAATTAAAAATCTTTGTACATATAATTTAAATATTTAGACAATCAAGTAATCAGCATTCTGGTGAACTTTGTATTATTTACATGGGTATGAAAATAATTTGAATCACACCTCACTGCTCTTCAATATTCTCCCTTTAACTGTATTATTTCTCAATGACTGATTCAGATGTTTTTTTTCTATTCACATAATCATTCCACATACATTGCATTCAATTTGATATTTCTTTCAGCATTACATTTCCTTTACGAATTTGTACCTCCTTCCATACTTCTGTTCAATCCACTCCAGTTTGTGCTATCAGTCTCAATGTATTTGTGAGAGCTTTTTCTCAGTATTCCCTTTGTACTTCTTCAACCCATTAGGAAAGCTTTAAAGTTATCTTTGCCACTATGTTAGGAAAACATGAGCAGAGTATAATGGTTATACCGCTTGCATTATTACCTTCACATTTCAACCATGTTTACTTAAAAACCTGCATGGAAACCTAGGCTATTCATTATTTTGCGTGGTACTGCATATCCACCCCATTCTATTTCATATCCATTTAGTTTGGAACTTTTGCAACATGTGTGTGTATATGTTTGTATGCGAGGGGGTTTCAAGGGGGGGGCAGGGATGGGGTGGGGGTGCAGGTGATGATAGGTAGATCATCATCTGTATATAATATGAGTAGTCATCATCATCTGCATGTGTATTATAAGTTATATGTTGTACTGTTGTAATTCTAGCATCCGACCAGCAGGTGGGGATGAGTATGCAGTCCCGGGACCCGGATACATCATGTGTTCCCTCTGAAGGTGTTTGTAAGGAGTTAATAGTAGTCGCATATTAGAGTAGCTCTGTTGTATCTTAGTGTAAATTAATGTTAGTCATTTATTTCCAACTGTATTCACCTTAGACATGTTAATTATTCGTTTCTGTAGTGTTCGTAACAAATAACTTTGTTTATAAAACAAAGTCTAATGTCTTTGCCACGTTGCCACATCAAGATTCAACATCAGCATAATCAAAGAACATTACAATGCAGGGATGGGTGCGTTGAGGAGGGGGTACAGAGTTTGGGGGGGTACAAGGGTAGGTTGGGGACGGAACAAAGGAATGACAAATATAACTCCTTAGTTTTCTGTTGTTTACTTCCTTATTCCTGGTTGTTGCTTGCTGACTTAATTTAAAAAAAATTTTTTTACCTAAGATTTAATGAATAACTACAAGTTAAGTACTCATTTTAGTTTATCGCTCATTTTTACTGTGATGGGCCTGGGCTTAGAAACTCCGAAGTATATTGTAAAGTTCACCTGACCTACAACCTTTATGTTGAATTTGGCTAGGGTGAGCCAAAAGCCTTCACTGGTGTGATTCATCAGGTGTGATTCATCAGACTTCCTAGACACTTTAATCAAAACCAGGTTTATTCTAAGAACTTAGTTAACATATATATATATATATATATAAACACAGCAAGAATTGTTATCAATTTCAAACATAAATACACCACACAGCTACAGTAATCTATGCATATAACACTTAATGAATTCCCCCCTAGCTCTTCCAATTCAATAACAAAATCCAAGTAAACCAAAACCCCTTTTCAGGGGTGTGGTCCAGCACACTGTATTCTCACTTGAATGGGAGTGGTCCTTTTCCTAAAATTCTGATCCAGTTCGAACCAGCAGATTCAAACTCCTTTCGGAAAGAACCATGGGCTCCCGCACCTCTCCACTCCCGCGACTAAGTGCCCACGGCGTCGTGAACGCCGTCGAGGTTCACAACGGCGCAAAACGGCCCCGATCTCGACCGATTCAGGGCCCGAAAGTGGGCTGGGATCGGGGCCGCGAGAAACTCGGGGGGGCGTGTCACGAAGGCAGCGTCGTCACCGCGCGACGCCTGAATTGCGCTGCGCAATAAATGGCGCGATATTCGTGCATGGAAGGACCCAGAGTAGGAGAAGGAGTAGAGATGGCTGAGCCCCAACGAGCCACACCGAGGTTCTGGGACACGAACCTGGACACCCTGCTAGATGAGGTGGAGAACAGAAGGGCCTCCCTCTGCCCAACATGTGGGCATCGCCAGCCATCCAGTTCGGTGAGGCACGGTTGGCGTGATGTTGGCACCGCTGTCAGTGCTGTGGGGCAGACCCCCCGGACCGGGGAGCAATGTCGAAAGAAGCTGCACGACCTCACTCAAGCTGCCAGGGTAAGTGCCATGAGGGTGACACCCCCCCCCCCCCCCCCCCCACCCCGAGCGATGCCATGGCGTGGCTCCAACTGTCTCCTGAACCAGCATAAATGTAATTTATATCTGCACGCCCTGATGATACCCGCCTAATTGTGATGCTTTATCCTACCCCCCCCTCCCCCCAGGACAAGACAGCTCACAACCAACGCGAACGCTTGAGAACTGGAGGGGGTTCCCCTGTGCTGCACCCCCTAAATGTCCACGAGCAGAGGGCCCTGGACCTCGCTGGGGACTCCGCCACCCGGGAGGTCGCGACATGCCAGGTCGGAGGCGCAGAAGCAAGTGAGACAACCCTGCATGTCCTCACCCGCCCCCAACCTGTCATCGTCTCCCTCACACATTGCCCACTGCAGCCGCGATCCCCTCCCCCCTCACACTCATGCCACTGCACCCTCGGTCCCGTCCCCCCTCACACTCATGCCACTGCACCCTCGGTCCCGTCCCCCCTCACACTCATGCCACTGCACCCTCGCTCCAGTCCCCCCTCACACTGTGCCCCCACCACCACCATACACCCGGCCCACCGGGTCTAACAAACCCCCGTATCGTTACGTTCCCCAGGGCCAGCCGCCGAACGTCCAGGGACGTCTCGGCCAAGAGACAGCCGACCATCTCCAACCTCAAGCGCACCCAGGGATGCACGCCAGAGGGTGGCAGTCGGTTGGGCAGGAGGGCCATCCTCTCAGTATGGGACGCAGGACGGGGACGCTCAGACGACAGACAGAGACAATACTGAGGGGCACAGGGCGGACAGTGATGAAGACGCACACATCACGGCCACACACTCCGTGGATTCACCTGGATGTCATCACGACATGGCCTGCATGCAGCTTGCGCCGGGCCATGAAGGGGAGCAGTACACACAAGACTTCCTAACGGACGATGACCTCGAGCTAGCGGCACTGCTGTCTCCCACACCATCCACCATCGCAGAGACACTCACCTCAGTTGGGCATATAAGTGATGAGGCTCCCGGGTCACGGTCTGGTGCGCACCCCACATCCAACCCGGTACAGCAGGTGGAGTTTGGAGCAGCCGAGGGGCTGGACGGTCGGAGGGCAGCCCAGGCCCAGCAAACAGCTGCCGCCCAGACTGTTCCCGGGTTCCTGGATGAACTTGATCCACCTGGACAACCGATGCATGAGGACACCGAGGGACTGAATAACGGGATGAGGGCCATCTTCCAGGACCTGCACACGCAGTTGGAGGAGTCCATCCGCTTCCAGGAGCAGGGAGTGGTGCCGCTCATCGCAGCCACCCAGGCCGACACTGCACATGTGGCGTCCACAGTGGGGGCATTGGGTGAAATGGTTTCGGCCGTGGGTCAGGTTCTGCAAGGCATTGGGCTTAACGTGGACGCGTCATCCATGGCCCAGGAGAGGGCTGCCCTCTCACAGGTAGCCATGTGCCAGAGCCAACACGACAATGCCGCCGCTCTCCGGGCCCTGCCGAGTCTCACCATGCCATGGCCCGGTCCCAGCAAGCGATGGCACAGTCCCAGCAGTCAGTTGCACAGAGCATTGACCGCCTGGCGCACGTGATGGATGGCGCCGCGCACTCACAGGTTGATAGAGCACAGTCCCTGGCAGGAATATCGCCATCCCTGGGCACTGTCTCTGCGAACATTTGGACCGTGGTCGATACCGCTGCAGGCCTCCAGGACTGGCAGCGCCAGGTGTCGGTGGTGCGGCGGGGCATGTCTCCGATCGCATCTCCGCCCCACAGTGAGGCCCGGGGGCCACAGGGCTCCCCGAGGGAGGAGGAGGTTCTGGGGCCCGTCCCGGTAGCTCCAGCAAGGGACGTCCCGGTACACTTGGCCTCCCCCCGTTCTGTCCCTGGTGCATCTGGTGGGCAGTGGGCAGGTCAGGGTGGCACAACACCATCCAACACTCCCGCCGAGCAGCTTGGCCCATCGAAGCTGGGCCGCTCCAGGAAACGTGTGCCGATGGGGAGCCATGTCGAAGGGCGTGATTCTCAGCAGTCCGCCTCCACTCCTGCTGTAACATCTGGGAACACACCTAGACGTACTGGTAGGGCCCGTAAGGCAAAGAAGTTAGGCACATAATAAGTTGACACGGGTGAAGGGCACAGTTTAGTTGTGGGGGATAGGGCATCTGTATGTCAATCTCACAAATAAACTCACTGTTGAATTTGACGTGTAAGACTCTGTGCTATGTCCGGTGCCAGGGGGCTCGTTAGGGTGCCCGAGTGGCGAAGTGGTATACGAGCGCTTCAAGGTCTGTTCCGGATGTGCTGACCCTTTCCCCCCTGCCTCCCATGATCGGACACCGTTGTCCTCGGCACACCGACGCCAGCCACCCCACGGGCATGTGGTGAGATATCCGTCACGAAGGCTGTGACCACCGGAGTGCATGGTTCAGCTATAGCCATGAGTCAGACCTCGGCTGGCGGATCTGAGCACACAGCTCATCGCAGAGCGGGCCATCATCATTCAACATGGCACTGATCACACCCGCTTACCCAATCATCACTGTTGGGCAATCCCGTAGTGCCGCAATGGTAAGGTGATGTGGAATTGGTGCCGTGAACGCGGTGCGGGGGAGGGGGGGGGGTGGTTGTGGGTGCTGTGTGGTCCCCGTGTGCAGGACTGACGGTGCAAGTGGCAGTGTTCAGCGAATCCCACCCCCACGGTGCGTGAACCGTGCGGCCACCAACGCGTCGCGTGCGCGCTGTTCGCGGCGGTGCCGTCGTGCAGCCTCCTGGACGTAACCAGCACCCAGGCAATGTCTGTGTCCTGCACCCCTCCCCCCACCCTGATCATCCTCCTCCTCCGCATCCTCCTCTTCCCCCTCCCCCTCGTTTGCGTGAGCGTCGGTGCCATCGGGTCCTCCCTCCGACTCCTCCACCAGGGCATCTCCCCTCTGCATGGCTATGTTGTGCAGCGCACAGCAGACCACAACCATGCGACCGACCCTATCGGGATGGTACTGCAGTGCCCCTCCGGATCAGTCCATGCATCTGAAGCGCATCTTCAGCAGGCCGAAGCACCGCTCCACCACACCCCTGGTTGCTGCATGGGCCTCGTTGTATAGGCTCTCCGCGTTGGTCTGAGGCCTCCGTATTGGCGTCATCAGCCATGACCTCAACGGATAGCCCTTGTCGCCCAGCAACCAGCCCCTCAGCCGGGGGGGGGGGCATCCATCGAACATTGCGGGGATGAATGACTGTGCCAGAATGTAGGCGTCATGCACACTCTGGGGTACCTTGCACACACGTGCATGGTCTTCATGTGGGGGTCGCACACCACTTGAATGTTCATGTATGCGCCCTTCCTGTTCATGAAAACTTCCCTGTTGTCTGCAGGTGGGCGCATGGGGACGTGCACACCATCGATGACACCCTGGGCCATCGTTATCCCGGCCACCTTGGCGAATCCACGTGCCCGTGCTTCCTGATGCCTTTGGTCATCGGGGAATTTTATGCACCTGTCCGCGATGGCGTACAAGGCGTCGGTCATGGCCCTGATGCACCTGTGGACCGATGCCTGTGATATCCCGGATAGGTCCCCGCTCGGCGCCTGGAAGGAACCGGTCGCATAAATGTTTAGGGCCACCATCACCTGAACGGAGTCTGGTATCGCGTATCCTCCACCAGTTCCAAGTGGTGCGAGGTGCGCCACGAGGTGGCATATATGTGCGACCGTCTTCCTGCTGAACCGTAGTCTCCTCCTGCATGTGATGTCCCTTAGGGCCTCGAACGACATTCTGTCACGGGACACCCTCGGCCTTGCTGGACGCCTGTGGCGAGCTGGCACCACCATCAGTGGATCCTCCTGCTCCTCCTCCTCCTCCTCCTCCCCCCCAAGCACTTCCTCTGCATTCCTTGCCTTCGGGGGGTCAATGTTCCCCTCGGCATCCCCCTGTACATTCAGGTCCTGAGCGCCTGCGGCCTGTGCGGCGACGACGGGCCACTCCGCGGCCATCCCTCTGCTGCACCGGTAACCGCTGCATCTGCAGCCACTATGGGCCGCCTTACTCTACGCTGCCGGATGGCAAACTCCAGAGCTGCGGCTCCAACCACGGCAGTAAACATCGCTGTCTGGTTGGCATACATGGTGACCTGCAGGAGCGTGGTGGGGGGCAGAGAAACAACATGTTACATGGAGGTTCTTCCACACCTCACCAGCCGGGTTGCATGCGATACCTGTGTGCCCTGGTGGCCTGGTCGCGCTGCAGATACGCAGCCAGCCTAACGCCTGGTCACTGTCTGCATGCAACGGTCAGTTCACACCATCCTCCTCACCAGTGTGCCAGCCGCCTGTGCCAATCAGCCACACGACAACATGCGCCCGTGTCCTCGTCACCATCCTGCCATATCATGGCGGCTGACATGTGGCATCCATGGATGGACGATACCATCCACACTCTCCCCCACCCCCTCCCACCTGCACACTCTCCCTCACCCCCCTCCCACCTGCACTCCGATCTCTCACCCCCCTCCCACCTGCACACTCTCCCTCACCCCCCTCCCACCTGCACACTCTCCCTCACCCACCTCCCACCTGCATTCCGCTCCCTCACCCCCCCCTCCCACCCCCCCGTTAGCCGCAGCCTTCTCGGGGAAGCCGACCCGGTCTCCAGGAGCTGCGGAACAGTCCGCTCACCTCCTCACTGCTCAGCGTCAGCCAGCACGACTGGCTGACGACTTTAAATAGCAGGTGTGAACGGCGACGGCGTGAACTGGGGCCACGCCGTCAGGACTTCGGCCCATCCGGCCCTGAGAATAGCGGGGGTGGCGGAGAATCGCCATTTCGGCTGTCTCGGGCGATTCACCGGACTGCGCCGCGCAGAACCCGATAGTGCCGATCTCGCCGCTTGGGTGAATCGCGGGAGGCCGTCGGACCGGCATCGCGTGAAAAAATGGCGCCCCAGGCGTTTCTCCCAAACGGCGCGGCATCGGAGAATCGCAGTTAGCACCCACAAATGTGCTTTTTACTGGGACAGCTTTTAAAATGTAAACAGAAAAAACAGGGAAAACACTTCTTTCTCCTTCTGCAGTCCAACTGAAACTGAAACCTAAATAAAAAACCCTCTTACCTGACAGCCAGAGCCCAATGTGCTACAAGTCACATGATAAGAGACTAAACACTTCTTAAAGGGACACTCACATGACTTAACCTCTGATGCTTTGAGACGTGGAACTTTTGAGGCCACACCTCAAGGTTTAAAAAGCAAGAGAGAGCGGGTGCACTAAATGTAAAACAAATAATTGCTAAGACTGAAAATAAATTGTTACAGTCATGGAACAACACAAGTCGCGTTGTTGTCAAAACTTTTAGGGAACTCTGAATTCTGTTATGTTCTTTTATAGACCTACAAAAGCCCCCATGAAATGAGGAAAAATAATTTTTGCTAGTAGAATATTCATGCTGCAAATGATTGCATTATGTTAAGCTCATTTGATGACAGAAAATGTTTAGGTTAATTTAAAAGGAGACCATGTTTATGACTGATTGCTTTTAAAAATCTTTTAGTGCCTTAAAAATTATAAGGAGCAGCACAGTGGTTAGCAGTGCTGCCTCGCAGCACCAGGAGCTCTCTGGGTGGAGCTTGTTCATTCGCCCCATGTCTGCGGGGGTTTCCTCTGGTTTTCTCCCACAGTCCAAAGATTTGCAGGTGAGGTGGATTGGCCATGCTAAGTTGCCCCTTTGTACTAAAGGTTAGGTTGTATTATGGGGATGGGGTGAGGGAATGGGCCTAGGTGAAGTATTCTTTCAAAGGGTCTTGATGAGGCAAATTATCTCCTTCTGCACTGTAGGGATTCTATGATCCAATGATGAGAAGTAAACTTATCATCTGGGTCTGTTGTGTTTCCTTAACTTTCAAGTTGCTCATCTACTGTCTGGTAGTAATGATGATTAATTCTTCACTGTTGAACAAATCATTTGCATCATTCAACTTTGCATGCTTTATTTGCTAATCATTTTATTTAAATGCTGTTTAAAACTTGTCTCTCTTCCAGGTATTGCTCACAAGCAAAGAAACATCTGTGGGCTGAAAATCCTAATGTGGAGAAAGGAGCAGAACCTTGTGCCAACAGGATTCTGTCTTAGATAAAGAGGGTAGGAAATACAGGTTGGTGGGAGAATGATAAATATGTGGTTGACTTGCGAAAAAGATGCACGTTTCGACCTCTCTCCCATTAGAAACTGGAGCAAGTATTGTTGAAGCCTTTCATTAGATCCTGACATGCCCAAACTCGGTGCTCAGTTGTTTAGAACAGTCCAATATTCCTCGCCTGGCAGCATTCTTTGTCCAGTGCTCCCTTTGATTCTACTGTGGCTGAATGTTCCAATCCACCTGTTCATTATCACATTTGGCGAGCGGGTATTTGTCAGGGGATTTTCCCAGTGGCGGGCTGCAATGTGGATTGGCTGTCTGCTCGCTTATTTGCATATTTATGATCATATGAGGGTCCATTTTGCTGACAGCAGAATTGGTCTCTGCCACAAGGGAAAACCACCAGCTTAGTAGGCAGTCACCTTGTGGCAGCCTGCGGGAGAGCCCATCAGAACCAGAGGCTCCAAGGCACAAAGGTTCCATGAGCAGGGAAGGAAAGCTCACAGCCACAATGATCTGCCTGCTGACCTCGGCATTATAATATTCACGAGTCCCAAGAAGGTTTAAGCGCAGAGGTTTATTCTGTCAAAGAAAAACAAGGCCGCAACACGGGGGGCAGCACATCAGTCCCAGCCGGGACCATCCAAAATTGTTGTTCCAATCCTGACTACCCGGTTCAACAAGCCCCAACTGTTAGGCCTCCACCCCTCAGCGGGGGAGCTCGTATTCCACACGCGCCATGGGGAGATTCATTGAGCCATCCCCGTGGATCCAGTGAGGATTATTACAGGCCCCTGAATGTTTTACATTTTTTAACTGACTTGGCCCCATTCTTGAGGTCTCCACCGACTTCAGCAGTGACCTGTGGAGCTGTTGAGGCTTCAGAACTGCTGGATGGCATTACCAGGATAGGCCGGCCCGCTGGCGGCCTATTAGGAGGCCACCTGCGGTAAAATTTCCAAGCCGATACCACTGCTGGCAAAGCGGGGCCGGGATCTGTTTTTTTATCCTGGTGTCAGGATCCTGAAACTCATCGTAATATCCAGGCCTTTCTTCTTAAAGAGCAATTAACACTATGGATGGACTTTTGATAGGACAGTGGCGATTCATTCAATTTAAGTCAGGTGACACAATGGGGTTGGTAAATGAACATTTTATTTTATTCAGGTTGATGACCTAAACTGTGATGAATGGCCTTTTCCTCATCTGAATGCATCTGTACTGACTGAATTGCACTGCATTTGATTTGTCCGTTTTTAGATATTTGACTGGCAAGTTAACTCGCAAGTGCTTATTCCAGCAAATCACAAACACTTGCTTTTCTGACGTGTGATGCTGGAGGTGTGGCATCCCCAGAAAGTGGCACATCTGAACCTATATTCCCAGGAGATGTAACTTTAAAAAGCATGATATAATGTAAGTGCACTCGGCAGAAAGCTTTTAATTCTGGAACCTCGAACTCCAGGAGCGAGAGGGAACATAACAGCGATAGGGATCTATTAAGAGTGATAGGAAACACCTCCATTGTTGGTTGAATATTTCCACATCGCAAATCTGTTTTATTACAACACATGCACTATTGCAAAATCATTGATCCCAATATTGTTATTGTCAATGATTCCTGCAATTCTGCAGGATTTTACCTGTCTCCCATCTGAAATTGGCAGGGTCAGTCAATTCCTATGAAATTTTGAGGCAAATTTTCCAATTCTGTCCTCCCAGCTGGTGACCCTGGCCAATCAGGACTGCATATCAGGGGCGTCATTCTCCGATCCCCCAGAGGGTCGGAGAATGGCCGTTGGCCGCCGTGAATCCCGCCCCCGCCGGTTGCCGAAGTCTCCGAAGGGAGAAAAGTCGGCGGGGCGTTAATGTCGCCGCTGCCGTCGGAGAATGTCACGGGTCTGCGCAAGGCAGCCGATTTTCGGCCTGCCGATATTCTCCCTTCCGGATGGGCCGAAGTCCCGTCGACGTGATGACCGTTCACGTCGATATAAATTAAACCTCCCTTTCATCGGTGTGACCCTGTGCTCCAGGTTCACACCGACCAGCGTGGAGGTGAGTGACGGCCTGGGGGGTTGGCTCTGGGCAGGCGATGGCGTGGCCGCAGTCTGAATGCGTGAGGAGAGGTGTGTCTCGGGTTGTGTGTGTGTGTGTGTGCGGCGGGGGGGGGGGGTGGTTAGAGTAGGCTGGGCTCCAGGGGAGTGCTGGGAGGGGGTCCGTGCCGGGGTGGAGGTTGGGGGGGGGGTCCGTGCCAGGGAGGGGGATGGGGGGTCTGTGCCGGGGTGGAGGTTGGGGGGGGGTCCGTGCCGGTGTGGAGGTTGGGGGGGGGTCGTGTCGGGGAGGGGGATGGCGGGTCCGTGCCGGGGTGGAGGTTAGGGGGGGGTCCGTGCCGGGGAGGGGGATGGGAGGGGGTCCGTGCCGGGGAGGGGGATGGGGGGGGGTCCGTGCCGGGGTGGAGGTTGGGGGGGGTCCGTGCCGGGGAGGGGGATCCTTGCCGGGGTGGAGGTTGGGGGTGGGGGGTCCATACCGGGGAGGGGGATGGGGGGTCTGTGCCGCGGTGGAGGTTGGGGGGGGTCCGTGCCGGGGTGGAGGTTGGGGGGGGGGTCTGTGCCGGGGAGGGGGATGGGGGGTCCGTGCCGGGGTGGAGGTTGGGGGGGGGGGGTCCGTGCCGGGGAGGGGGATGGGGGGTGCGGGCCGGGGTGGAGGTTGAATGGGGGATCCGTGCAGGGGTGGAGGTTGGGGGGGGGTCTGTGCCGGGGAGATGGATGGGGGCTCCGTGCCGGGGTGGAGGTTGGTGGGGGGGGGTCCGTGCCGGGGAGGGGGATGGGGGTCCGTGCCGGGGTGGAGGTTGGGGGGGGTTCCGTGCCGGGGGTGGAGGTTGGGGGGGGGTCCGTGCCGGGTAGGGGGATGGGGGGTCCGTGCCGGGGTGGAGGTTGGGGGGGGTCCGTGCCGGGGAGGTGGATGGGGGGGGGGGTCCGTGCCGGGGATGGGGATGGGGGGGCGGTCCGTGCCGTGGAGGGGGATGGGGGGGTCCGTGCCGGGGTGGAGGTTGGGGGGGGGTCCGTACCGGGGTGGAGGTTGGGGGGTGGTCCGTGCCGGGGAGGGGGATGGGGGGGGGTCCGTGCCGGGGAGGGGGATGGGGGGTCCGTGCCGGGGTGGAGGTTGGGGGGGGGTCCGTGCCGGGGTGGAGGTTGGGGGGGGGCCGTGCCAGGGAGGGGGATCCGTGCCGGTGTGGAGGTTAGGGGGGGGGTCCGTGCCGGGGTGGAGGTTGGGGGGGGGTCCGTGCCGGGGAGGGGGATGTGGGGGGTCCGTGCCGGGGAGGGGGATGCGAGGGCAAGTGTGTTGGTCTACCTGGCCAGGTGCCAGCCTCCAACAGTTGGACTCATGCGGTCCATGCCACCTGGCTGGGGGGAGGAAGGGATATGGGCAATGATGACATGTCGTTGTTCCCCTGCCCCCCACCAGGCCGTCATGTTTTCCGATCATCCAGCGATGTTGGCCGCCGTGGCGGCAGCCGCTCATGTCTATCTTGCCCTGGATGAGGAGGAGGAGCGTGCCAGAGAGGCGGCGCAGGCTGCCGCAGAGGGACAGGCGGCAGCCGCCCAGGCTGGAGGGACACCTGACCGACAGGACGAGGAGGGGGAGGAGGACGTCGCGGCCCCACGGCAACGGAGGCACCCGACGGCGCCCCGTGTGTACCGGCCCCGGCAGTCATACCAGGACCTCACGGACCGGGAATGCAGGAGGAGACTCCGGATGAGGCGGGAAACCGTGGCACACATCTGCCACCTGCTGGCACACCTGTCACCGCGTGGCACTGGCGGGGGAAACCCTCTTCCCGTGTCCGTCAAGGTTACGGTGGCCCTGAACTTTTATGCAACGGGGTCATTCCAGGCACCGAGTGGGGACCTGTCCGGCATATCGCAGACATCGGTGCATCGGGGCAGTGACAGATGCCCTATATGCCATGGCGCACCGCTACATCCGCTTCCCCGTGGACCGGGCCAGCCAAGATGCCCGGGCCGTGGGCTTCTCTGCCGTGGCCGGGTTCCACATGGTCCAGGACGCGATCGATGGGATGCACGTCGACGTGCGGCCACCTGCAGATAACAGGGCCGTGTTCACCAATAGGAAGGGGACCTATTCGATGAACATACAGGTGGTCCGCGACCACTGCATGATGATCCTGCACGTCTGCGCCCGTTACCCAGGCAGTGTACACGACTCATACGTGTTGTCGCGGTCATCCATCCCCGGCATGTACGAGGGACGCCATCCCCGGCTGAGGGGCTGGTTGCTGGGCGACAGGGGCTACCCATTGCGATCGTGGCTGATGACGCCTACATGGAGGCCACGCAATGAGGCGGAGAACCGCTACAATGATGCCCATGTAGCGACAAGGGGAGTGATCGAGAGGTGCTTTGGCGTGCTGAAGATGCGTTTCAGGTGCCTGGACCTCTCTGGGGGCGCCCTCCAGTATCGGTCAGATAGGGTCGGCCGCATCATTGTGGTGTGCTGCGTCCTGCACAACATAGCCGAGCAGAGGAGCGATGTGCCGCAGGCAGAGGAGGGCGGAGTGGAGGAGCAGCAGGAAGAGGCGCAGTCCTCCCCAGATGAGGGGGATGGGGGTAACGGTCAGGGCAGACGGGGTAGACACAGGCGGGTGGCTGTCCACCGTTACCGGCTGGCCCAGCGGGCACGGGACAGACTGATAGACGCCCGCTTCACTGACTAGATGGGCGTGGGAATCGGGTAGTATGGCCACAGACCGCACACCATGGCAACAGCCGACCACCCACACCCCCCACCCATCCACCCACCCAGCACCCTCATCCCCTCCCCAACCCCACACACCCCACCCGCATGCACACCACCCCCCCCATTGCCGATCCACCTGCGGCACAACGGGCCGGGCTCACACAGTTGCGGGTGGACGTGTGTCTATTGCAGGCCATGGAGGATGATGACAACCCGCCCTGCGGTGAGCTCCTGGCTCTACATCGTTGGACTATGTCTGACCCATGGCTACAGTACCACCATCCACCCGGACCATCCCTGCATGCGGCTGTGACACTGCAGCGCACGGTCCCGTCCTCTGCCCGGGGGATGTTGATGGCGGCCCAGGGGGAAGAGGGCAGACTCACCTGGGGCTGAGGTAAAACCCACCCCTCACACACACACTTGCGCTCAACGTACATGACACCCCCGCACGCTTTGGACAGAGCACAAAGGCAGCTTCTGTAGGTGTAACATTGACTTTAATAACCAAACGAGTTCATGCACGTGCCCTAGCCCCTAAAACTCATCTGTGCCCTTCACCCGTGCCAACTTACTCAGTGTCTAATTGTTTGGCCTTACGGGCCCTTTGACTACGTCTACGTGGTTCCCCAGACGGTACAGCAGAACTGGAGGTGGACTCCTGTGATTCCTGCCCTCTGACACTGGATCCCTTTGGCGGCCGTTTCCTGGGGCGCCCTGGCCTAGATGGGCCAGGCTGCGGCCCGGGCGACTGGGATGGCGAGCTGCCAGACTGTCCTGCCCGTTGCCCACCCGATGCACCTGGGACGGAAGGGGGGGAGTCCGAGGTGTCGCGGTGTACCGGGACCTCTCCTACAGGGGGAGCCGGGACGGACCACACTACCTCCTCCTCCCTCGGGGTGCCCGATGGCCCCCAGGCCTCTACATGGGTGGGGGATGCGAACGGATTGGCCATCCGACGCCCCCCCGACATCTGGCGCGGCCAGTCCTGGAGGCCCGTGCTGGTATCGACAGGGGTCTGCAGGTTTGCAGCCATGGAGCCCAGGGGGTTGGCAAACCCTGTCTGTGACAGTGCGACGCCGGCTCGCACATGGCCACTGGCGCCGATGCCCTCAGCGATGGCCTGCAGAGACTGGGCCATGGCCTGCTGAGACTGGGCCATGGCCTGCTGAGACTGGGCCATGGCCCGCTGAGACTGGGCCATGGCCTGCAGAGACTGGGCTATGGCGTTGAGCGCCTCTGCCATCTGGCACTGGCACTGGCTCTTGGCCTCCTGTGAGAGGGCAGCCATTCCCTGGGCCACAGACGCCGCCTGCACGGAAAGCCCCAGGCCTCGCAAACCGTTCCCCATGTCTGACACCGTCGCACCCATTGCCTCCACCGCGGACGCCACCCGTGCGGTGTCAGCTTGGGTGGCACGCATGATCGGCACCACTCCCAGCTCCTGGACGCGGGTGGACTCCTCCACCTGCGACTGCAGCCGCCGCAAGCCGCCCGTCACCCTCTTCGCTCGTCTCCGGGTCGGTGGTTGCATCGGATCTATGTGTGGGTGTGGTAACTCCAGGAACCCGGGATCCATCTGGGCGGCAGATGTTCGCTTCGGCTGGGCTGCCCTCCGAACGCCCGGCCCCTCTGCTGCTCCTACCTCCACCTGCTGTACTGGGACGGCTGTGTTGTGCGCACCAGTGAGTGTACCAGACGCCTCATCACTAAAGTGCCCAACCGAGGTGATTGTTTCTGCGATGGTGGAGGGTGTTGGTGACAGCAGTGGCGTTGTGTCGTGCTCTTCGTCCCACTCCGAGTCCATGGCACTTTGGGGTGGAGGTTCGTCTCCACCCATCCACTCTGAGTCACTGTCCGGTATTTCGTCTTCCTGGGTAGTGGTGTCCCGGGTAGGGGTGTCCTGGGCAGTGCTGTCCTGGGTAGTGGTGTCCCGGGTAGTGGTGTCCCGGGTAGGGGTGTCCTGGGCAGTGCTGTCCCGGGTAGTGGTGTCCCGGGTAGTGGTGTCCCGGGTAGGGGTGTCCTGGGTAGTGGTGTCCTGGGTAGTGGTGTCCTGGCTCGGATGTGACGGGGGCCTGTGGCTGCCCCCCTCGCCGCTGGGTGGTCGCTCCCGCACGTGACGGTGGTGTCGTCTCCCTGTTGCTCCAGGTCTCTCCGTCTCCCGTGGTGTGCAAGGGGCATCCTGCGGGCGTCGCATGCTGGAGGGTGCGGGTCTCTCCGTCTCCCGTGGTGTGCGAGGGGCATCCTGCAGGCGTCGCATGCTGGAGGGTGCCGGCCTCTCCGTCTCCCGTGGTGTGCGAGGGGCATCCTGCGGGCGTCGCATGCTGGAGGGTGCGGGTCTCTCTGTCTCCCGTGGTGTGCGAGGGGCATCCTGCGGGCGTCGCATGCTGGAGGGTCCGGTCTCTGCGTCTCCCGTGGCCTCCGAGGGGCATCCTGCAGGCGTCGCATGCTGGAGGGTCCGGGTCTCTCCGTCTCCCGTGGCCTCTGAGGGGCATCCTGCGGGCGTCGCATGCTGGAGGGTCCGGGTCTCTCCGTCTCCCATGGCCTCCGAGGGGCATCCTGCGGGCGGTCTGCATCTGCGGGGATGGGTGCCTGGACGTTTGGTCCTGCGATACACAATGAAGCCTGCATGGTTAGACATCAGGCAGTGATCAGGTGATATGGGGGAGGGGGATATAGGGGAGGGGGCATATGGGGACGGGCTGTCGGTGACTCACTTGCTACTACGCCCCGACCTCTGCATCAGCAACCTCCCGGTCGTCAGGTCCGCCAGCCAGTTCCAGGGCCCTTTCCTCGTGTTCGGTCAGTGGCCTCTCATCAGCGGGGCCTCCTCCAGTCCTCACATGCTCCCTATTGTTGTGTGCGCGCTTATCCTGTGGGGGGGGGGGGGGGTGGCAGCGGTAAAAGGCAACACTGTTAGGTAGGTATATGAATGCACGCCATCGGTTGCGCGTGCATTGCAGAGGTTAAGGTTAGGGCTGGATTCACTTGGGGATATGGGGGATATGGGGGAGGGGGGGATATGGGGGATATGGGGGAGGGGGGATATGGGGGAGGGGGGATATGGGGAGGGGGATATGGGGGACATGGGGGATGGGGAATATGGGGGAGGGGGGATATGGGGAGGGGGGATATGGGGAGGGGGGATATGGGGAGGGGGGATTTGGGGGATATGGGGGAGGGGGGATTTGGGGGATATGGGGGAGGGAGGATTATGGGGGATATGGGGAGGGGGGATATGGGGAGGGGGATATGGGGGAGGGGGATATGGGGGAGGCGGGATATGGGGAGGGGGGATATGGGGGAGGGGGATATGGGGGAGGGGGGATTATGGGGGATATGGGGGAGGGGGGATATGGGGAGGGGGGATATGGGGGAGGGGGGATATGGGGGAGGGGGGATATGGGGGAGGGGGGATATGGGGGAGGGGGATATGGGGGAGGGGGGTATATGGGGAGGGGGATTATGGGAGATATGGGGGAGGGGGGATCTGGGGAGGGGGGATTATGGGGGATATGGGGGAGGGGGGATATGGGGGATATGGGGGAGTGGGGATATGGGGGAGGGGGGATATGGGGAATATGGGGAGGGGGATTATGGGGGATATGGGGGAGGGGGGATATGGGGAGGGGGGATTATGGGGGATATGGGGGAGGGGGATATGGGGAAGGGGGGATATGGGGGATATGGGGGAGTGGGGATATGGGGGAGGGGGGATATGGGCGATAAGGGATATGGGGGAGGGGGATATGGGGAGGGGGGATATGGGGGAGGGGGATATGGAGAAGGGGGGTATGGGGGAGGGGGATCTGGGGGAGGGGGGTATATGGGGGATATGGGGAGGGGGATTATGGGGGATATGGGGGAGGGGGGATATGGGGGAGGGGGGATTATGGGGGATATGGGGAGGGGGGATATGGGGGAAGGGGGGATATGGGGGAGTGGGGATATGGGGGAGGGGGATAGGGGGGATATGGGGGAGGGGGGATATGGGGGATATGGGGGAGGGGGATATAGGGGAGGGGGGTATGGGGGAGGGGGGATATGGGGGAGGGGGGATATGGGGGAGGGGGATATGGGGGAGGGGGGATATGGGGAGGGGGGATATGGGGGAGGGGGGATATGGGGGAGGGGGTATATGGGGGAGGGGGATACGGGGGATATGGGGGTGGGGGGATATGGGGGATATGGGGAGGGGGGATATGGGGGATATGGGGGAGGGGGGATATGGGGGAGGGGGGAATATGGGGGAGGGGGGAATATGGGGGAGGGGGATATGGGGGAGGGGGGATATGGGGGAGATGGTGAGGGGGGTTATGGGGAGGGGGGAGGGGGGATATGGGGGGGATATGGGGGAGGGGGGATATGGGGAAGGGGATATGGGGGAGGGGGTATATGGGGAGGGGGGATATGGGGGAGGGAGATGTGGGGGAGGGGGATATGGGGAGGGGGATATGGGGGAGGGTGGAGTATGGGGGATGTTGGGGGGGGGTTGGGGGTTGTGGGGGGGGGGGGGTTATGGGGGTGGGGGGGGGTTGGGGGAGGGGGTATGGGGTGGGGGTGGGGGTTGGGGTGGGGGTATGGTGGTGGGGATATGGGGTGGGGGGGGTTATGGGGGGTGGGGGTTGGGGGGGGGGTTTGGGGTGGGGGGATGTGGGATATGGGGGAGGGGCGATATGGGGGTTATGGGGAGGGGGAAATAGGGGTGGGGGGGATATGGGGAGGGGGGATATGGGGGAGGGGGGGATATGGGGGAGGCTCACCCTGCCTGCTCTGACAAGGTCATTCACCTTCTTGTGGCACAGGGTGCCTGTCCGTGGTGTCAGGGCCGCAGCGGTGACGGCCTCTGCCACTTCCCTCCACAGACGCCGGCTGTGGCGTGGGGCAACTCTGCAGCCGTGCCCGGGATACAGGGCGTCCCACCTCTGCTCCACCGCGTCCAGGAGCGCCTCCACATCCCGTGACTCGAACCTCGGGGCTGAGCGGCGGCCAGCCATCCAGTCGGGTGTTGCGGTCGGGTGGGGGGAGCAGCGCGGCCTTATGAGCGGTCACGCCGTGCGGCGCGTATGACGCTGCACGGCGTGAACCACTGCGCAAGCGCGGATCCCGTTACGTCGCTGCTAGCCCATTTCGGGCCGGAGACTTTCGACCCATTTTTCCGACGTGACGCAAGTCGGATTTGCGCCGTTTTTTGCGCCGATCGGCGGACTTTCTGCCGATAACGGTGAATTTCGCCCCAGGAATCTGAGCACATGACATGATGAATATCATGTCCTATCTCTGTCTGTGCTTCCAGTGTTTCCAGGCAAAGTTCAAAATGTTATAAATGTTGCATTTAACAGACTTTATGATATCAATTCATGGGACATGAGGGTCACTGGCAAAGGCCAGCATTTACTGTCCATTCTTAATTGCCCTTGAGAAAGTGGTGGTATGTCACTTTCACTAACTGAAAAAGAAAGTGGTGCTGGGAATCCATCTGATCGCCGATCACGATTTCAGCGTCGGGTTACGGAGAATCCAGCCTGATTCTCCGGTTCCCCCATCCATGTTTCTCGGCGGCACGCTGTTTGCTGATGGTGGAATTCTCTCGTTCCACCGCTTGTCAATGGGATTTCACATTGAAGTCACCTCACACCACTAGGAAACCCACGGGCGGGGATGTGCTGCCAACAGGAAAAGAGAACCACGAGGGCCGGAGAATTCCAGCCAATGTTTAAGGTGGTGCTTTGTCTTGGAGGATATTATGCTTCTTAATGGTTTTTGGCAGTGTACTGATCTCGGCATGTGGAAAGCATTCCAACACACTCCTGATTTGTACAATTAAGATGGTGAAAAAGGAATCTGGAGGCCAGAAAAATGCCGCAGAATGCCCAGCTTGCCCACTCTTGCAGCCAAAGCATATATATGGCACGTGCAATTCAGTTGCTGATCAATGGTGATCCCATAATGTAGATTGTGGTGAATTAGACAATGGTAATGTCATAGAATGTCAATCATTTTAATCCAGGGACAAAAGGTTGCAAGCAATTGAGCAGTGAATGCATTTAACAGCAAACTGCTGTGCAGGAACTATGCAGAAGGATTCATCGGGACAATTGAAAGTCCATGCTTCAAAACCCCAATCTCCATGAAAATGGGATTAAATCTACCACAGCCGGTAAGGCAGCAACATGCAACAATAAATAGTTAAAATAATTATCAATAAAGCAACAGAAATTTTATAACTTGGCTCTTTAAAAAATGGATTAATTGAATTAAGCAGTGCTATAAGACGACACAATATAACTGTCAAATTTCATTTTATTTGAAAGGCAATCAAGAAAATAATTGAAGCTGATTCAGCTGAAATACAAGAAAGTTTAACCAAACTAATAAACCACATCAATCTCAGGGGTAAAGCAATATTAGAGTCTTAAAACTGGAGCATTAACTAAATTAATTGCTTCGATTAAAGTTGCAAAAAAAATGTACAAATGGCAACAATGACCAAACTGGAAAACATGACAATGTTCATTGCAGAACTAAAGAGGTAAATGTTCAGGTCCCACCCGCTGCAGGAATCGTCGCGGGCAGAACGGAAGATTTGACGGAACACTTAATGGTCCATTGACTGTGGACCGGAATTTTCGATCTTTGGGCAGGCGCGACCAGAAAAGATTGCTGCTAATATTTTAATCCACATAAAATCAAAAAAGACTCTGCAAAACTTAAATACTTGTGTTCAAGTCAGCTTAATTATTGGATTAAAAGTACAAACTAATTTTGAAACACGCGGCGCAATTCAACGGACTTCCCTTTTGAGCACGTTTGGCAGGGTGTTTCCCGCCGGCTGCAGCGCTGAGAATCACCCAGCTATTCAACGCCACTTTGCTGGGTTTTTTTGGCCTTCGGGATTTTCTCCCCATCGTGACCGCACTCGGAGCTGATCTCACCAGCAGGGATGCCTGTTCGCAGATCGGGACACCATTTTGATTTTTCCCTAACCCCTGAAGCTCCCACTATCCCTCAACCTTCCCGAGGTCCCTGGGAACAATCCCCCCACCCTGAACCCGACAACTGGCAGTGCCAACCTGGCACACAGTATCAGAGTACCACCTTGCCCCGTCCCCAACCACTGGGGGTCTCCAATGGCTTGAGACCCCTCCGAGGTGCCGTTATGCCTGGTCCACATTTGTGTGGTCCAGTACTAAACGGTGCCCTGGTGGGGCCTCGCAGGTGAGGCCATTGACTCGTGGGCACCGGGTGAATCTGGCATCTGACCCAGCAAGGGCGCGATCCAAATCGCCCTGGATGCAGCAAGTTGGGTGACTTGCTCGGCACAGAGCCCAATTTGAATCTCTCGCACAATTCACCATTTGCACCAAATTCGCGCCGGACACAATGGGGTCGCTGAGTAGAGCCCAGGACCATTTTTCTGATATATCAAGAATTATTAATGAGGCCCAATTTCACATAGTGCAAAAGATTGGGAAGGTTGCAGAAGTGAAGACCTCCCAGCCAAAGCCATTGTGAAAACTGCAACTTATCATTCTACCCTTCAATGTGCTCTGTTCAGTACATCAGCATACACTCAGGGGAGGTGGTGGTGTAGTGGTATTGTCACTAGACTAGTAATCCAGTGACCCAGGGCAATGATCTCGGGAGCCAGGTTAAAATGTAGCACTGCAGATGGTGAAATTTGAACTAAAAGTCGAATGATGACCATGAAACAATGATGATTGATGTAGAAACCCATCTGGCTCACTATGTCGTTTTGGAAAGGAAATCTGCGGTTTTCCCTGGTCTGGCCTACATGTGACTCCACACCCAAAACAATTTTGTTGCTTCATAACTGCCCACTCAAGGGCATTAAATGACAGAGGAGCTCACGAACAAAAAAACAATTGCTGAACACTCCGTTTGGGGGACTATGGGCTGGATTCTCCGATTTTGTGGTTCGTCTGGAGCATGTGTCTAGTATTACGATAAAAAAGTTGGCACCGCCCCCACACCGATACTCCGCCCGGTGGGGGACTAGCAGCCGTGCCACCTAAATCTCCTGGCTTTCCCTGAAGATACAGACGGAGAATTACCGGGTCCGTAGCTGCGCATGTGCACTGGGGTGACCTGCGGCGGTCGCACCGTACAACATGGCGACGGCTGCGCGCGGACCCGGCCTGCCAGATAGTGACCCTCTTTAACCCCCCTCACCACTCCCAGACCACCCTCACCAGTCCCTCCAGCCCCCGGCAAGCCCCCCTGGTCAGTGGAACGGCTCTCCCCCCCCCCCCCCACCCCACTACTCTGCGGACAGGGTCCGCAGCTGCCACGCGACGTTGATGAAATTTCAGACCACAAGTGAGCCTTGCCATCGGGAAGTCGGCCCATCAGGGGCGGAGCATCAGGGGAGGGCCTTCAGGTGATGTCCTGAGGCTGTCTAAACGGCGAGTGGCACACTCACCGATGATGCTGTTTTGGAGGGAGCGGAGCATCCGAAAACAGGCGCCACCCGATATTTCGGTGTCAAAACGGATTCTCCGGACAATAGCCAAATGCAATTTCGCGTCGGCAATCGGAGAACAGAATCTAGACCTATGTTCTCCTGCCGGAGATGAATTGCCTCTGATTTGTACTTTCTCAAGAATCCAGAGGCGATTCACTTTCCTTTGCCATGCAAATCTTACTATCGGGCTGCCATTTGGAGTGGGCGGCCCAATAGGGAGGCTCGGTGGCTGGCCCCCTCCTCCCATAAAGCAATTCCCCACCACAGTACGAGGATGACCACTCGCCTACCAGACAGCACATAAGAGAGACCCCCGTTTACAGACTCCCCCATGTGGAGACCTCCACCAGAAACCCCTCATCAGAGAGAACCCTACCAGAAACCTTCTCTATTACAGAGACCCACCATAAGAGAGGTCCCTACCAAAAAAAGAGGAAGTGAGGGCACTTAACTGCCCCTGATGTGGTCCAAGAGCTGTCAGTCACAGATAGATGTTTATAAACGTTGAGGTTAGTTTCACAGCTGGGTACTTCATTCAAGTGTGAAGGTAAATGAAGTTAAACATCCAGACAGCTGGCTATGTGCAAACTGTCAATCACAGCCTAGTGCAAGCAATTTCCCATTGATATGAATGAAAGCCTCATAGATAAAAGGTCTGAGGGTGTTTAACTGATGTGGCTTTCAATAAATTTACAGGTGCTGCTTTCTCTGCCTGAACCAGCAGGTGTAGTGGCATAAGTGAGTTTTAAAGCAGCAATTGTTTTCACTGCCTCTCTCTTGACTGCTCTGTAGCTTCCAGGCAGGGGTCTCTGTAATTGAGATGGGAGGTGTCTCTGGTGGAGGTCTCTGTAATGTGAGGGGGGGTGATTCAGATGGAGGTATCTGTAATGGGTCTCTGGTGGGGATCTGTGTAATGAGGGTTTTTTGATGCGACTCTCTGTAATGTGCTGGTCTCTGGTGGGGGTTTCTCTAATGGGGGGTGTGGGCCTCTGTAATGGTGGATTCCTGGTGGGGGCTCTGTATTGGGGGGATTTCTGGTGGGGAGGGGGTTCTTATGGGGGATCTGGTGGGGATTCTGCTGGGGATGGAGTGAGCAGGATTTGCATTGTGGGAGGGAGGGGGACTCTGATGGACTTTGGGGACAAGTCCCTTAAAGAGATACCCACTTGGCCCACTACGAGGTCCGCTGTGGCAGGGCCATGCTGGGAAATACTTGCACAAATTCTCAGCCACCTGAATCACCACCCTGAGGACCAGAGAATTACGCAGGCTTAGAGAATCTGGTGCCCAACCAGTTAATAGGATGCAAATGGGTCAATTTGACTCATGTGCATCCTCCTGTGGCACAGAACCTCGATACTGCCAGCAGGGGAATACCTGAGCACCAGAACAAGATTGGCAATGATCCCATTTTTTTGATGATGTTGGATTCTCCACCGCATCACGAACTGTGCTACCGGCAGTGGGCGGCGGAGAATCCAGCCCAAAATCAACCCAAACTTCTCAAAAGCAGGTAATACGACAGCTGAGTTCTGCATCTGTTTCATATTTGCATCATCTATGTAAACAACAAAATTGTTCCTACTGAAGGAAAACTAAATAACCTATGTACAAATACACATTACAATACCTTCTGTGTGAAGATGAATGTTTATAACACAGGAGGGAAAATCAAAAGCAATTAACATTTACTCAAGCAACAATGAGGGATGCGTAATTTTTTTTTTGATAGTAATATCAAGGAAGATGGAATTTTCTTCTTTAAAAACTTTATTTGAGTTTCATCGGTTCAATAAAAATGTTCTAAATGTAAAAAACATTAAACCAAAATTTATGTATCAGCTTTAATCTTAAAAAATAGTCTCAAAACACATCACAGCAGTAACAAGATAGACTTGGAACCAGATAGGAAGAGATTAGAACAGGTGCCAGAATGGCAATTTAAAACTTGGATTGTGAGAATGTTTCTGATATAGAATGCAGTTCAGCCAAAATATTTTAAGAGTAATTTTGAAGTGGGCCTGGCAGGGTGTTTCCTGCAGTCTTTTTGGATGGGATCCAGGGGCGAGATTCTCCGACCCCCTGCCGGGTCGGAGAATCGCCGGGGGCTGGCATGAATCCCGCCCCTGCCAGTTGCCGAAGTCTCCGGCACCGGATATTCGGTGGGGGCGTGAATCGCGCTGCGCCGGTTGGCGGGCCCCCCCCGCGATTCTCCGGCCCAGATGGGCCGAAGTCCCGCCGCTAAAATGCCTGTCCCGCCGGCGTAGATTAAACCACCTACCTTACCGGCGGGACAAGGCGGCGCGGGCAGGCTCCGGGGTCCTGGGGGGGGCGCGGGGCTATCTGGCCCCGGGGGGGTGCCTCCATGGTGGCCTGGCCCGCGATCGGGGCCCACCGATCCGCGGGCGGGCCTGTGCCGTGGGGGCACTCTTTTCCTTCCGCCTTCGCCATGGTCTCCACCATGGCGGAGGCGGAAGAGACTCCCTCCACTGCGCATGCGTGGGAATGCCGTCAGCGTCCGCTAACGCTCCCGCGCATGCGCCGCCCGGAGATGTCATTTCCACGCCAGCTGGAGGGGCACCAAAGGCCTCTTCCACCAGCTGGCGGGGCGGAAATTTGTCCGTCATGGGCCTAGCCCCTCAAGGTTGGGGCTCGGCCCCCCAAGATGCGGAGCATTCCGCACCTTTGGGGCGGCGCGATGCCCGACTTGCGCCATTTTGGGCGCCAGTCGGCGGACATCGCGCCAATACCGGAGAATTTTGCCCCGATCTGGATTCACCCACACTGAAGAGTATGATTTAATGGGGAAAAAGCAGAATTCCGTTGTGGGCAGGTTTAGAAGGGTGTTTCCCGGCATTTGTAGCACCCTGAGTACTGTGGCACTGCCACAATATCTGGGTGGCACTGCCAAGTGGCTAGGCTGGCAGTGCAAGGTGCCAGGTGGCACCAGCAGTGCCAGGGTACCATGCTGCCTAGAGGCTGACCACCCAGTGGTGTCTGATTGCCTGGGAGCCACCCCCACCCCGCAAAGGGCCGCTTCGCCTGGTCCTCATTTGTGGAGACCAGGGCTAAACGAAGCCCGGCTGGGGTCTCCTCAGACGAGGCTGCTAGACCCAGGAGCTTGCTAGCACTGGTGGTGACATATTTCAGTGACCTACAGGCTAACGGAAATATACAAATTTAGGTCCTACCCATTGTGGGCAGGATACAGATCGCAACATCTTGCAAGATTCCGTAAGATCTCGCGAGGTGTGGCGAGCTGGTTAAATCTCTTGAGAGGCCTCTTGCGTGGTTTACCAGCCGCGTTCGATCCCGAGTCCGTGATGCAGCTGTTAGATTGCGCCCTTAGTCATTTTCTGGGGCCTTGGGGAGTTTCTTTCCGGTCTAGCCCATGCTTCAAATTTGTTTTTGCATTGGGGAGCTTAGGTTGCCAGTGAGACAGTTTTCTCAGAGATCGGGATGCCATTTTGAAAGGGTGACTCGATCTCTAAGTGAGCTTGAAGGTCCCCCACACCACCCCCACCATGGGCAATGCCACCTCCCCTACAGATATGGGTATTAACTCCCCAATTGAGGACACCCGTTATGGGGTTGCTGAGGGCCCCTCCTTTTCATGCACCCCCACACCACCTTTTGGGTACCCACCCTTTCAGGACCCCCCTTACCCCCTTTGTGTGGCCTCATTGTACCTGCCTTTCTTCATACCACTGCTATTCCCCTTTAATGCGAATGGCCCCCCTCCGGCCCTCACCCTTGATAGTGCCAACCTGGCATCTGACCATTTTGGTACTGCCAGCTGGGCACCCTGGAAGTTTCCCTGGCACTCAGGCAGTGTCAATTGGGCACCCTGGTACTGCCCTGACGCCCACAATTCGGGGGGGGGGGGGGGGGGGGGGTTCGAATGACTTCCAAGTCTCTGAGTATCCATTATGACTGGTCTTCGTTTGTGGAGACCAGTACTGATCAGCACCCGGTTGAGGTCTCGCCGATGCGGCCGGTGATTACCGGATGCCGGGTGAATGCGGCCTCGGCCTATTTAAATGACATTCGCTGGAACATGACCATCGAGGGCTTGGGCCGGAATGCACTGGCCGAACGAGTTGGATGACCAGCTCAGCCCCCAAAACCCAATTTGTGCCTCGCCCGCGACTTCCCCGTCGTGCCCGGCTCCATGCCGGGTGCAACATGGTGGCTGCACCGCACCCATAGAGTCAGCAGAATTTAGACTTTCATTGGCGTTGCGCTGATATCCACAGGAATAAGAAATATAAATAAAAATACAACGGGTAAATATTTGTTGGTATTGTGTCTTTTTGGCATGGGAAGGTCAATTAGAAGATTGCAGTGGGAGGCTCAATTCATTTTGAAAGAGGACCTAAATTAAATACAGCCAATAAAGCAACCTACCTGAAACAAATCTGGAGGCCAGTTGGCCAGCCGACAAATCATTTGGAGTAGGTGGTAATCAAGGCATATTAGGATTGAAGAAAAGTGGACCCAGGAAGGGAGCGGCCCTACATCATCTTTCTTACTTTTTGGCACTTCTATGTGCCTGTTCACGACTACTGCTCAGTAGGCTTGCATAAAGTGTTTGCATAAATCCACCTTAATTTGCTGTTGTTGATTTAAAATGCCATTACAATTTTATTTTCCCCTGGGGGCTTTACACCACAGGAGTTCTTGAACAGTGCAAGAGGTGAAAACAAGGAGGGAGTGAGTTGTGTCACTTCATATTTTTCTGGGATATTTTGTGTTGTTAGCCTTCCCCAAAGCAATTACACAGTAATTGACATCGCCCCACCCTATTAAAATAATGCCAATTGCTGTTTTCCTGTAATTAAGCCAATTTTCATGCTGCTGCTATTTAAAAAGTAATAGCACTGTTGGCCCAGCAGTGAAGTGATTTATTGCTCCAAGATTGCCGTGGAAAACACACACAGAAAGTTAACATCGAATTTTATTCCATGTTGTTACTTATCTTTCACTATGAAGTTTGTTGCTATCATTTTATGGAAACTACCTTGGGAGCTTTTCATCTGTTCCAAATCACAGAAGGAACCAAAGTAATTTTTACTCATTCACTTATTTGCTTGAGTCAATTGCTTTTCTTAATCTTTCTGTCACAGACATGTGAGTACTTTAGCTGATCACCAGTGTTTGATGCAGAGCTCAAATGTAGATTAATTTTTTTTTAAATTACACTTTCAGCGGCTCTGGATGAATGCGCCGTGCCTTCAGCTCTGAGATAGGCACTGAGTGCCTTAATTCACCACTGTGGGTGCTGCATCATATTCCAATTAGAACAACAGGGGAAAGAATTGCAGTAAGTTAGCAACTGCAAGACCAGCCCATGAAATGATGGGATGTTTGGCAGATGTCACCAATTGCACCACTGCAAGAAGGTCTGCACCAGTCTCACTGACATCACCTGTAGAACTATTGTATTTTCTTTCATTGCAATGGCCTGGGACAGAGATGCAGGAAATAAATCTGAAAGTATTCTGCATATTGAATAAACAACTTTTCTAAAATGACAAGAATACTGTCAGTCAGTTACCAGGTGATGATAATTGGAAATTGCGTCATGTCTACCAGAAATCTGTATGTACCAGTGTATTAAAAATAACCTTGTTTTATTTTTTAAAGATAAATCGATCTATGGTTTTCCTGAAACAATGTACTGAAAAGGTTTAGCTATGAGAAAAATCATTTCCATTAACAACTGAGTGCAGGTGCCTGGATTCTGTCATTTCTAATTAAGAATTTATGATAAAATATATATGTTTACCAACAAAGCAACTGATCACTTTAAGCAAACAAAATGTTTCACTGGTAGGTTGCAAATCATAGACGTGTGAATATTTTACATGTTTTCTGACACAGCTTGCTAGTTTTTAATAAAAACTGGCCGTACTATTCTGTGTTCTATAACAAGTCGGTGAGCTGCATATTTACATTCAGGTTACTTGTTACAAGTTGTTACAAGTTGATAATGTTGATAAGACCAGCACATCACCCTTTCACATCTCTTATCTAATTGCAGGACAAATAGTCAGGCATTTCTATGACAAACGCACAATAATTCCACATCTTGGACTGAATTTTCATTCTGGCGTCCCAATCCCACAGTCTGGATGAAAAGCAGATTGGGAACCCACAAATGCTGGTGGTTTCATGGGCAGCTTTCTGACACAACAAGTATCCCGTGCACCAGACTGAAAATCTGGGCAACAACGGGCGATTGGCCATAATTAAAGCCTCAAGGGCTGAACTGGTTACTCGCCACAGCGAGGCAGCTAACCATTCCTGACTTCAATCTGATTCCTCTATAATCCTGTGGAGGTGGAAATGTGTCCCGGATCTGGATTTCCCTCCTGTTTTAGGGCCAACTGTAGGCGCAGATTTAGGGTCCTCCACTACCATTCCCACTGTCACAAGCCATTGAAAATTCAACTTTTCTTTCCGACATATCCAGACTGGACACCTTATTCTAAGTGTGGTCTGCGAAAAGTCAGATACAACTTCATTGTGTCCTTACATTTCATTTTATCACATCCTTGAAGTTACAAAGCCAATGCACAGAGCGGACAGGGAAAACCCTTCATCCATCTCATTGTTTGCTCTGAAAACCAATTCAAATTGAATCCTGTTCATGATCTCCACAAGAGAGATATACAAGATCCAAGCCGACAAGAAAATGCATTACACCCCATCGTGGGCTTGATCTGATGCTTGATTTTAGTCAGAAGGCTGAGAAGTAACTCCATGAGTGGGATTTACCGGCCAACCTGCCACGTGTTTTTCAGCGGTGGAGATGGCCTACCGGCCCCGCTGTTGTCAATGGGATTTCCATTGCTGGGAAACCGGCATGGGACCGGAATTGCCAGCCGGCGTGAACAGCCAGTAAATCACATCCTATATGTCTACAAATTTACTCCATTTTATCAACAATCCACTCATTGTGTGAACAACCTATCTGCCAGAAATCGCCAGATCACATTCCTATCTTTACCACAGTGTGTTCTCATTTAATATGGACTCCCGTGTTAATTCTTCCATCAAATCTCACAGATGGGGTTTTCCATTTCTGAGACTAAGTGCTGACACCGATGCATAAATCGCAGAGTTCGACGTGGAGCAAAACCGGTGCAGCAGCACCGACGTCAATAAGAAACGGCGCGGGATTCGCCAGTTTCGCAATTGGCACTCAGGAGGCTGACAAGCTGCAGCTGGATATACACACTTCACTCCCCACACACACCATCACAGCCAACAACATGGCAGCAAGACCCGCGGCCCCAAGATTCACCGACGCTGAGCTGGAGACCCTCCTGGACGAGGTGGAGGAGAGGAGGATGACCCTGTACCCCGGCCGGGAACAAGGTTGCCAGTCGCTGCCATTTTCGCCGTGAATGGGCGCAGGTGGGAGAGGTGGTAAATGCTGTGGACAACACTGTCCGGTCCGGCTAGCAGTGCTGAAAAAAACTGCACAATCTCCTCAGGGTGGCCACTGTGAGTAGGCTGTACTGTGCCACTAGCTCTAACCCTCGTCCCACACACCCGAAACCCGACCCCCCCCCCCACCCCCACCCAGGGGACTGCAGAACCCCCACCCTGCACCACATATCAGCCACCATGGCTGGGTACCCTGGCCACTGAGGCCACCAGCTACCCACCCCCTGAACTGCATGCGTCAGACCCCCCCACACCCCCTCGGCATGCATCCACACCGCCCCCCCCCCCCCCCCCCCCCCACACACATACCCAGGAGAAGGCCGCCTACAACCACCGGGAGTGGGAGAAGGCCCCTAACAGTGGCAGAGAAGAGGGCCCTGGATGTGGTTGGCAGCCCGTAAGAAAGCAAAGGCGCTGAGGTGGAGTTCGGCCGTGGGCTAGGATATGAGACCCCGCTTATTGCAGGTCCCCGTGATATGTGTGTCAACCACCCCACAACACCACCCTCGTCCTCACACCACCCTCACCCTACACCACCCCCTCACCCTACACTACCCCCACCAACACCCACCGCCACCCGCATGCCCACCCCCACCACCCTCTGACTCGCAGTCTTATCATGCGTCTTGTCTTGTGTCTTGCAGGAGCTGCTGGAGTAGGACCGGCCCACCTGGCGACCCCGCCCCCAACCAGTGCCACAGCCGGAGCCCCGCTGTGAGCCGAGCAGCGACGAGAGCAGCTCGGATGGCAGCCTTCGCCCAAGATTCAGGAGACCCCGCTGCTTGACATGGATTTCACGTCACAGCAGGTCAAGGCTGGGAACGTCGGCGGAATTGCACAGGCACTGGCCGACATGGAACAGACACAGAGGGAGGTGGCCCAGCCAGAAGGAGATGGCGTGGTCACTGGCTGATGGTACACAAACCCAGAAGATGGCACAGTCATTGGGTGATGTGATGGAGCTGGCCCACTCCCTGTGCTCCATGGCCGCGAGCCTGTGGACTCTGGCCAAGCCAGAGTGGACCTCCAGGACTGGCAGCGTCATCTGACCGGGGAGCCTCAGGGGATCGCACACCCATGCTGTGGAGTAGCTCAGGTGCCATCGAGCACCCGAGGGAGCAGGTGGTGATGGGTCTGTGTAGGCGGGTGGAAGACGGCAGCACCATGCCACCTGGGACACCCGAGTAGCAGCCGGGCCCATCCAGGCCATGCCGCCCCAGAAGACACCCGCCAACAGGGACCCATGTCGCAGGGCGGGAATCAAAGTAGGCCGCCTCCACTCATGTTGTACCATCTGGGGATCCACCTAAACAGAGCATTAGGGCCCATAAGGCCAGAAAGTTAGACACCAGTTAAGTTGGCATAGATACAGGGCACAGTTTAGTTATAGCGGCTAGGGCACGTACATTTATATATTTGTGCACATTAAACACCTGTTACCACTGTTACAACTTGCCTCGGTGCTCTATCAGATGGGTGAGAAGGGTGGGCTGGTCTGTGCTGGCCAGAGAGGGGGGGAGGAATGGGCGGACGTTGTAGGTCCACCTCCCCCCCTAACTGTCTCGCCAACCGTGTTGGAATAGTCAGCTCGCATGCAGGAGTCACCCAGGTGGACAGTGGAAAGTGCTACCGTGGGTAGAAGTCAGATGTGGGTTGTCATCATCCTCCATCCCATGGACCAGACCCACTGTTACTACCAACCCAGGGCCCACACCCCATAGTGCGGCAGGTATACATCACGGAGAGACTTACAGGCAGGTGCGTGGCCAGGGGGAGAGAAAGGAGGTGTGAGGGTGGGATATGGTGTCCGTGTCATGGCTCGCCTCCTGCCCCCAGTTGGTTAACCTGAAGGTGATCAGAGCGTTCACTGGCGCACTGGTTGCGCGGTCTCACTTGCCTGCCTGGGCACCATGTCCTGCCCATCTTCACCCTCGCCCCCATCATCCTCGTCAGACGAGGACTGGGTTCCTCCTCCTCCAGAGTGATGCAGCTGTGAGTGCTGAGGCATAATGATGATGGCCATGTGGTTGTAATGGCCTGAATCACTGGACTGTAAGAGTACGCAAGATCTAACAGAGTCAACGAGGGGAGATATATGTGGTCAATACCCAGTCTTGGACAACCTGAGATCGTATTGCTGTCATTCCACTACACTTAATGTATCTGGGCTGCCAAAGCTAGCACTGTGCCGTTACGCCCTATGGGGAGTCCATTACAACCCACCCCTGCCCGTAACATGATTGCCTCGCCTTCTCTCAGAGTAACAACCAGCGAGCATCTTGCGCTAGCAACCTTCACTCTGCACACCCATACCTACTCAGGAGTCCCAAGGCCCGAGATCACTGCCAGAAACATCAGGGAAGTTGTGATCAGCTCTCTTCCACTCCTCCAGATAAGTACCCTTTAACCGCGAGAGGGTCCTCAGTGTGAACCCCTGCCTTTATGGTGCTGAAGCACCTACAGTGCAGGCACACTGTTCAGACATCAAAGATTGCAGGACCTCCAGTCCAGGATGATTTCTCTCAGGCAGGACACCTGCTCTTTTGAGGAGGCAGAGTTCAGGGACCATCAAGTGCCATCACAACTAACAAGAATGATCCCTCCTTTGAGATAGCCTTCAGCTGTCAAGCTAGAGGCTTGTCACAGTCAATGGGGTATGAAATGGAATGTAAACAATCACGTACAAAGGAGGGGAGGAATGGGCGTATGTTGTAGGTCCACCTTCCCCCCTTTGTACGTAGTTGCAACACTGAAACCACCTGGGTGCCAGCCTGGTACTGCCAAGGTGCCCAGGTGGTGGTGCCAAGCTGGCATTTTTTGCACAACAGTGATCAGGTATCCTGCGTGGGTGTGTGGGGGGGAGGGGGGGTGGCAGGTCTCCCTGATAGTGAGTTGGGGGTCGCATAGGGGTTTGAAAGATCTCTCGCTGCATTGAGGAGTTACGGCAAGCTAAAGTCCAGTTAAAAGTTCACTCATCGCATATTAAAGCAAAAGTTTACTTTCAGATGAAGAAATAACAAAGTTTACAGATATTATTATTTGCAAAGGGCCAATATCAAACAAGAAAAATAATGATTAAAACGCAAATGAACTAAAGGGAAAATAGTCAGTATAAGTCCAACTCCATAACCAAATGTCAGGGGAGCACAGCAATGGTTCTCTGGAAGAACACATTTGGGATGACGTTCTGCAAGGACACATTAGATATAATTGTTTGACTTCCCCAGGGAATCCTTCCACATAATTTTAATTAACTTTGTCATTGTTACAGAAATTTTAAATATCAATGAATTTTCCACCACATAACAATAAATTATGTATAAACAGATACTTTATCTTAATCGATTGATGTAAATAATGGAAAATGTATCGACATTCAAAAATTCACTGTGACACTAATAGAGTTAGTCGAATAATGTTGAAAAATCCTTTATATCATTCATCAATCATAAAACCTTGGTTAAATTTAAAAATTTCATTTGCAAGCCTTTTGACTTAAGCCATAAATAAATCAAGGATACGGAGGTGACGTATTTAATTTTTTTCCAACTCAGATCATTAGCTGTTTGGATAAATGATTCAGCTTTTGAATCGTTTTACATTTATTTATTTTATCACATGGCAATTTCTAATTTTGACTTTTCATTTTTTAACATTCCAATGTGACAGTGAAGTCTACAAGCCCAAATACAAATTTAATGGGTGCGATTTTATAAAATGGGAACAAAGTCCCATAGCGACATCATTTGGCCGCGTGTTTTCCGGCGCTCACAGCACCCAAGAAACACCAGGTTATAAATGTTTGATAATGAGCCTGAATGGGGAATGCACGGCCAAGGCTGCGCGTAGCCCCGTTTTGTGCATTGAGGAGCTCAACTTACTTCCGAAGCGATCCACGACCTCCCCAAGCCCAATGCACTAAAGGGGGCCCTAGACCTCCCCGCACCCTCTCTATCGCCCAAGCAGGGCACCCCAGCCCGATCGCATACATACCAGCTTGGCAGTGCCAACTTGGCACCCTGGCAGTACCCCTGGCTTGGGTAATTAAGCATAAATAGATGAGCAGTGGTTAGACCAACATATCGATTTGCGAGTAAGTGCTATGTCCACATTCTTCCAAAATATTAATTTACAGAATGCTCAGTAATATTGTGCGCAGTTTAATGTCCACACTGCTTGCTCCCAAAAAGGAGCTTGACGCGGCGCAGAGTGGCCGATAGAAGCCGGGTGACCCTGCTCCCGGGATCTAACCGGCTCGCAATGCTTCGCAAAATCTAAAACGATCTTGCTAGATGTTGCGGTGTGAATCCCGCCGATTGTGGGCAGGATCACTCTTTAGCAAATTTACATATTAAAGCAAGACAGCTAGTCTCACTTTAATGTGCAGATTCCCGGGTTACGTGAGGCGTGGGATCAATCTTCCTCACCGCTGGCGAGCCCATTCAGTTCTGGTCTCCACAAATGGGGACCAGGTTGAATGGCATTGTGAGGGGTCCTCCAGTGGATCGGAGGCCATGATATTAATCATGTGCTGACCAAAATTGATCTGCTTGATTTAGTTAGTAATGCTCTAAGTTGGAAAGGTGGGGGTGGGGAGGGCATAAGCAGAGGAAACAGAGGGGAGTGCCAATCCTGGAGTGGGGTGTTAGTTCGATCTGCACCGGTTGATGAAGTTAAAGCAAAAACGTGGCGGCTTTGTTTGCTGGAGAGAGTTTTAAAAAAATTTTTAGAGTACCCAATTCATTTTTTCCAATTAAGGGGCAATTTCGCGCGTCCAATCCACCTACCCTGCACATCTTTGTGTTGTGGGGGCGAAACCCACGCAAACACGGGGATAATGTGCAAACTCTACACGGACAGTGTTTCAGAGCCGGGATCGAACCTGGGACCTCGGCGCCGTGAGGCAGCAGTGCTAACCACTGCGCCACCATGCTGCCCTGGATAGAGTTTATTAACTTACTTCACAGCCAACAATACTCTTAACCTGGGGTGAGATTCTCCACTCCCGCGCCGGTTGGGAGAATCGCCTGGGCTGCCAAAATTTCCAGGGACGCCGGTCCGATGCCCTCCCGCAATTCTCCCAAGTGGCGGGAACGGCCCTGTTGAGTTCCGCGGGCCGGAGAATCGCCGGAGACACCCAAAATGGCGATTCTCCGGCACCCCCGCTGTTCTCAGGCCCGGATGGTCCGAGCAGCCAGGCCAAAACGGCGGGTTCCCCCCGGCGCCGTCTACACCTGGTCGCTGTCGTCGGGAACACCGCGTGAATGCTGGGGGGGGCGGCATGCGGGGGGGGTGATCCTACACCGGGGGGTACCTCAAATGTGGCATGGCCCGCGATCGGTGCCCACCGATCATCGGGCCGTCCTCTCTGAAGGAGGACCTCCTTCCTTCCGCGGCCCCAAAAGATCCGTCCGCCATCTTCTTGCGGGGCGGACTCAGAAAGGACGGCAACCACGCATGCGCGGGTGATGCCAGTTATGCGGCGCCGGCCACGTCATCTATGCGGGGGAGGGGTGGAGGAGTGTGTGTGGGGGGGGGGGGGTGGCGAGAAGCCCCCCAACCAGGCTGATGACATGGAACGTTCGACGGCTAAATGGGCCGTTAAGGGGGCACGTGTGTTCGCGCATTTGAGGGGATTGAAGGCAGATGTGGCAATGTTACAGGAGACGTATCTTAGGGTAACCGATCAGACTAGATTAAGGAAGGGATGGGTCGGGCAGGTATTTCACTTGGGGCTGGAAGCTAAGACTAGAGGGGTCGCGATCCTGATTAATAAGCGAGTGTCATTCGAGGCGGGCAGAATAGTTGCGGATGTGGAATGAAATGAAATGAAATGAAAATCGCTTATTGTCACAAGTAGGCTTCAAATGAAGTTACTGTGAAAAGCCCCTAGTCGCCACATTCCGGCGCCTGTTCGGGGAGTCTGGTACGGGAATCGAACCGTGCTGCTGGCCTGCCTTGGTCTGCTTTAAAAGCCAGAGATTTAGCCCAGTGTGCTAAACCAGCCCCTTGGTTAGTGAGAAGCTGGAAGGGCTGCCGATGGTACTTGTGAATGTTTACGTGCCAAACTGGGATGATGTGGAGTTCATAAGGAGCATGTTGGGGAAGATCCCGGACCTGGACTCGCATAAGGTGGTCATGTGGGGAGGGAATTCAATACAGTTATTGACCCAAGGCTAGACCGGTCGAGTTCAAGGACAGGCAGGGAGGCAGCAATGGCAAAGGAGCTAAAGGGGTTTATGGAGCAGATGGGGGGAGTGGACCCCTGGAGGTTTGGGTGGCCGAGAGTGAAGGAGTTCTACTTCTACTCACACTTACATAAAGTGTACTCCCGGATCGACTTTTTCATCTTGAACAGGGCTTTACCGACGGAGATAGTGATCATGGTCTCGGATCATCCCGGCACTGGGTGGACCTACAGGTGAGCAAGGAGAGTGGCTAACACCCGCATTGGAGATTGGATGTCAGACTGTTAGCGGATGAGGGGGTGTGCGGGCGGGTGAGGAAATGTATCCAGAACTATCTGGAAGTTAATGACACAGTGGAAGTCTCGGCTGCAATGGTCTAGGAGGCGCTGAATGCGGTGGTCAGAAGGGAGCTGCTTTCGATACGGGCCCACAGGGAGAAGGTGGATAGAGCAGAGATGGATCGACTGATAAGGGAAATACTTCAGGTTGACAGGAGATATGCGGAGACCCCAGAGGCAGGACCTTTAAGGGAACGATGGAGGCTACAGGCGAGTTTGGCTTGTTAACTACAGGGAAGGCAGTGGAGCAGCTGAGGAAGGCGAGGGGGGGGGCGACATATGAATATGGAGAGAAGGCCAGCAGAATGCTTGAGCAGCAGCTCAGAAAGAGGGAGGCAGCCAGTGAGATTGAGACGGGAACTTGGTCGGACATTCAGCAGGGGTTAACAGGGCGTTTTATAGCAGGCTGTATGAGTCGGAACCCCCAGCTGGACGGAAGGGATGAGGCAATCCTTAAGGGGGCTGAGGTTTCCGAAGGTGGAGGAAGGGCTTGTAGAAGGGCTGGGGGCCCCAATTGGGTTGGAAGAAGTAGCAGATGGGCCAAAGGCCATGCAGCCGGGCAAAGCCTCGGGACGGACGGGTACCCAGTGGAGTTTTATAAAAAGTTCTCTGGGGTGCTGGGGTTGCTGCTGATGAGGACATTTAATGAGGCAAGGGAGAGAGGGGGGCTTCCCCCGACGATGTCACAGGCCACTATCTCACTGATCTTGAAGTGGGTCCTATCGACCGATCTCCTTATTAAATGTTGGCGCCAAACTGTTGGAAAAGATCTTGTCCTCTAGGATCGAAGACTGTGTTCCGGATGTGATTACGGAGGACCAGGCGGGATTTGTTAAGGGCAGGCAGTTGGCGGCCAACGTTAGAAGACTGTTGAATGTGATCATGATGCCCCCAGAGGGTAGGATGTAGAGGTCGCAATGGACACAGCGAAGGCATTTGATCGGGTGGAATGGACCTATCTGTGGGAGGTGCTGGGGCGGTTTGGGTTTGGACGGGGCTTCATCGATGGGTTAGGCTGCTGTAACAGGCACCTGTGGTGAGTGTACGGATGAACAGGTTGACATTGGGCTATTTTAGGCTGCACCGGGGGACAAGACAGGGATGCCCCCTCTCCCCACTGCTGTTCGCGCTGGCCATAGAGCCACTGGCAATTGCCCTGAGAGCCTCAAGGGGCTGGAAGGGGCTGGTTCGGGGAGGGGTGGAACACAGAGTTTCGCTATACAGAGATGACCTGCTCCTATATGTTTCTGACCCACAAGAGGGGATGGGAGAAATTATGAGGATTCTGGGGGAATTTGGCCGGTTTTCGGGTTATATATTGAACATGGGGAAAAGTGAGATGTTCGCGATCCAGGCAAGGGGGCAGGAGAGGCAACTGGGGGAATTGCCATTTAGAGTGGTAGGGGGAAGCTTTCGGTATCTAGGCATCCAGATGGGACAGGAATGGGACCGGCTACATAAGTTACATTTGACCCAATTAGTGGACCAAATGAAGGAAGACTTCCGAAGGTGGGACATGCTCTCGCTATCTCTGGTTGGGTGGGTACAGACAGTGAAAATGACGGTCTCCCTCGATTCCTGTTTGTTTTTCAGTGTCTCCCTATCTTTATTCCACAGGCCTTTTTTAAAATGGGTAAACAAGGTGATCTGTGACTTTGTATGGGCGGGCAAGACCCCGCGAGTAAAAAAAGGGGATGCTGGAGCTGAGCCGGGGGGAGGGCGGGCTGGCGCTGCTGAACTTTAGCAATTACTATTGGGCAGCAAATATAGCCATGATTAGGAAGTGGGTGGTGGTGGTGAGAGGGGGGGGGGGGTGGGGTCAGTGTCGGTGTGGGAGCGAGTAGAGGCTGCATCATGTAAGGGCACGAGTTTGGGGGCATTGGTAACGGCGCCTCTGACGTTACCGCTGGCACGGCACTCCACCAGCCCAGTGGTGGTGGTGGCCCATGTGGGAGCAAAGGGAGCATTGGTCTGGTCTCCAATCTGCAATAATCATCGGTATGCCCCAGGGAGACTGGATGGAGAGTTTTGGAGATAGCAAAGAGCAGGGATCGAGAGGATGGGAGATCTGTTCATAGAGGGGAGCTTTCCCTGCCTGAGGGAGTTGGAGGAGAAATTTGGATTGACAGGAGGGAATGAGTTTAGGTACCTGCAGGCAGGTCTCAACCGTCCCGCTCCTACCACCAAGGGGGATACAGGACAGGGTAATTTCCAGAGTATGGGTGGCAGAAGGGAGGGTTTCGGACATCTATAAAGAACTCATGGGGTCAGAGGAAATGCAGACCGAGGGAAACACAAATGGGAAGAGGAGTTAGGAAGAGAGATAGAGGATGGTCTCTGGGCAGATGCGCTGAGTAGAGTGAACATGTCCACAGCATATGCCAGGCTCAGCCTGATACAATTTAAGGTCGTTCACCGGGCACACATGACAGTGGCCTGGATGAGCAGGTTCTTTGGGATAGAAGGCAGGCGTGCAAGGTGTGTGGGAGGACCAGCAAACCATGTTCATATGTTCTGGGCATGCCCGAAGCTTAGGGGATTCTGGCAGGGGTTTGCGGATATCATGTCCAAGGTGTTAAAAACAAGGGTGACACTGAGTCCAGAGATGGCGATTTTCGGAGTGTCGGAGGAACCGGGAGTCCAGGAGGAGAAAGAAGCAGACGGATACTATTAGCTTGGAGGGACTCATAGCCCCCGAAGTCAGAGACCTGGCTTTCTCTGTCTGGAGAAAGTCAAGTTCATCTTGGGAGGGTCAATGTCAGGGTTTGTCCGGAGGTGGCAGTCGTTTGTCGACTTCTTTAGAGAAAATTAACTGTCAACAGAGGGAGGGGGGTGGGGTTAACTTAGATTAGAGTGTAAGAAAGGTGGGACCTGTGAGAGAGGAAGACGGCCTTTGCACTATGTTTATATTTGTATGTACACTGTTTCTTCTGTTATTGTTACAAAATCACAAATATCTCAATAAAATGTTTTATTTTCAAAAAGGCAGGTACCTGCAGGCAGTACCTGTGAAGGCATTTATTTTCTGAACTCTTTGCCTTAAGGAAGCTGCTGGGTTCCATAAACCTATTGCCCATGACCTTGTTATCATATTTAAAGTCCCAAACTGCCTCCTTGTGTTGGGTTAGCTGCCCGCCCATCATACATTTTCAGTTCAAACTAGAATTGGGTGGGTTGGAGTCACACTTGCATTGGAAAATATTTTTGAAAGTGGCATTTATAGTCGCACTTTGACTGTCCCAGCTGACCCAAAAACCTGCCTGAGTTTCTCAACAAAAATTCACCCTGTTTACTCTGTCTTTTTCTCTCCACTGATGTTGCCAAATCTTTTGATTGTTTCCAGAATGTTCTGCTTTTAATTCAGGTTGTCAACGTGGATAATGTTTTTGATTTGTGTTACAAGAATCCAATTTGGTGTATTTTAAAAATAATATGTCATCACATCAGTGTTGGTTACATTTTTGCATCCTGAAATTGTTTTTTTTAATGGATCAACTCATGAAGCAGTTGAAATAATTCTATTGAAACACATGTTAAGCTGCTAACATTTCTCTTAACTTGCTCCTACCTTAAAATCTTATTTCGGTCACAAGATAAATGCCGATAAGGCTTTTACTTAAGAACATAAGAATTAGGAGGAGAAGACCAAATGACCCCTGAAGTATGCTCCGTATTCAACATAATCATGGCTGAACTTCTGCCTCATCTCCACCCTTCCTTTCCCTGCTCCCCAAATCCCTGATATTCCCTCAGAAACCAAATGTGTATCTTTGTCTGCATTATGGAGGCATTTCCCAAAGAAATGGCAAAGTGTCAGGTTCTGACTGAAACCAGCTTGTTGCTCCCTCGAAACACAGCCAGGTTTTCTGTTCAGATCGTCTGACACTTTGTCAGAAAAAATCGGGGCACATGTTTTGCTTCGTCACCATGGCAGGGCAGGACCTCATAGAGCCGGCAAGCGCGGCTACAAAGAGATTGGGGCGTCATCTTTATGACCGTCCCGATCGATGCTAAAAATATACTTTCCCCACCGCCCCCATTGCCATGGGGGAGCACCACCATCCAACAAGCTTTGGGGTGACACCCCCCACTATGGAAGTATCAGGGGGTATTCTCCCACCCCCTACCTGTTCATTTTCCAACGCGCACCCCTCTCCTCCCTCCACCACATGTAAATGAACGCAACGGTGTTGAGCCATATAATGTTATGAAAATTCATTTAAATTCATGGAAATCAGTTTCATGCCCTTTTTACATCGTCAATGGGAGAGCGGGAAAGATCTCAAACTGAGAGCTCTCCATGCAAATCCAGTTATGGCCCTCTCACAAGAGAGGGCCATAATGGGATTTGCACCCATGGAAAATGGTTCCTGAGAATCGCGCTCCTTGACTATACGCAATCATGGAGCATTCACAACCCAGGGGTAGAGAGTTCAGAAGACATTTCTCCTCAATTCAGTCCTAAATGATTGCATTTTCGGATGGTTCACTGTGCAGGGCAATTGCCCATTGGAAGTTTGCACTTTCCAGGCAAATGCCCTGCAAACCTCAGCTGGTAGCTTCCAGGGATGGATGGGTTTGGGATACCCCACAGTTGTCCCGGGACTTGCAAGTTACACCCTCATGCACAACACGAGATTTAAAATAGCTTTATCCCTACTCGGTTCCAGAACATAATTTTCGAGGAAGCTGACACCAAAATATTCTGCAAACTCATTTTCTAAATTACCAATTTGACTGCCCAGTCTTCATGAAGGTTAAAATCGTCCATAATTATCGCATTGCCTTTATTGGAAGTTCCTATTATCTTTTGCTTACTGGACCTTAGTTTTTACTTTCAATATCCTACCCAGAAGTCCACGTGTTATTCAATGTGTAACCTTTGATCCCAGTCCTACATTTGCCTTCTACTACTACTGAATTTGTGTCTTCTTCTCTCACATATTAATTTGAAGCAATCTTAGTAATCATCACATTCCATACTGTTTAATATCATAAATACATTTATAAGAAATCTCCTGAACCACCTATTTTCAAGGCTGAAAAGCCAATGCTCCTCCAATCATCCTCATAATTTTGTCATAAACATTAGGGATCAGCTTCACAATCTCCTGAGCTGCCCTTGGACCTTGAATGTTCCCTTGTACCTTAGGGTCTGGAATTGGCTGCTTCTCCCAAAGTGCATAGTTTCCAGTTTGTCCTCAATGAGTGTATTAAAGTAAAGTTTTTAAAAATTAATTTACGGGATGTGGGCATCGCTGGCTAGGCCAGCATTTATTGCCCATCCCTAGTTGTCCTTCAGAAGGAGGCAGCGAGCTGTCTTCTTGAACCACTGCAGTCCCTGAGGTGTAGGTACACCCACAGTACTGTTAGGGAGGGAGTTCCAGTATTTTGACCCAGAGACAGTGAAGGAATGGTGAAATATTTCCACGTCAGGGTGGTGAATGACTTGGAGGGGACCCTCCAGATGGTGGTGCTCCCAGGTATCTGCTGCCACTTTTCTAGATGGAAGCGCTTGTGGGTTTGGAAGGTATTGCCGAATGAACTTTGGTAAGTTCCTGCAGTGGTGCCACTGTTCGTCGGTGGTGGAGGGATTGAATGTTTGTGGAAGAGGTAGCAATCAAGCTGGCTACTTTGTCCTGAATAGTATCGAGATTCTTGAGTGTTGATGGTTCCATGGTAAACCCAGCCCTTAAAATGTGGCTGCATTCCCAATAATCGTATGGAGATCAATAATTCAAATTTGAGCAAGTGCTTCACCTTAAATAACTTTCAGGACAGGAGTGAAATGAAGCTGACAACTGATATTAATCATTAAATACCTCCATTCCACGAGGATCCCATATATATGTATTTGGCATAACTGAAGATAGAACATGGAATGAACTAAAAATACCCATGTGAAAACAGCATTATAAGCCAATACAAATTTCATATTTGCATTTGGATTATGTTTCCAGCACTCTCTCCACGCCATCATTTTGGTAACTTATTATTTCTCAGTTGGTGCTTTCATCTGAAAGGGTAAACCTTTCAGAATAAGTGGTATATTTATGTAATTGTGTAATAGTAGACCAATAAACAGCAATCACAATTATCAAAACAATCAAAAATATAATTATTTTTAGTAAGTGTTCACTGTTAAAATACAGTGTTTGTCTTGTGTACCCTGTTGCTTGGCTACAATAAATTAAAATACACAATTTGGGATGCTTGCAGGGATTATTGACAATGCATTTAGATTGAACAAAAAACCTTTAGGTTATCTTCAAGAATCTGCAAGAATCTTTCATCTTTGAGCACTCAGAATATTTATTCATTCTTCCCGTATTTCGCTTAAAACATTCTGCAACAAAAGTATATACCAATATCCAACTGTGAGAGTGAACTATTGACTTGGCCATGCCTCTCCTAGTGAACAGCAAAAGAACTTGGGTGTCAGAAGAATGGACACTTGCAAATATCAAACCATTTTTCAAAAACAGGCCAATTACAGTCCTGTCAGTTTCATGTCAGTAGTGGGAAAGCTTTGGAAACAATTACCCGTGACTCAGGGCAATAAGTTGTATTTCACATCTTTCTGGAAGTGTTTAGGAAAAAGCACTAATGTTAGCAAAACTGAAGCCCAGTTAATAAAAGGGGAAGTAACGGAATATATGCAAAATTGCCAAACGAATAGACAATTGAGTGTGGTGAATGGTTTTTCTTTTGGCCCACAGCATGGTATGCGGTCAAGTTGCCAGGATTTAGGAGCAAGACCGTTGTTCTGTTTTTGAAATATGTGGAGCTCGATTCAACAACATCGAAACAAAGTCCCGTAGTGAGCCCATTTAGCCACCTGTTTCCCGCACTCATGGTGCCAAGAAACGCATGGCAATACAATGTGAATCGTGTTTTATAAGGGGCCTCAGCGGGGTACACGCGGTCGAGGCCACACATAGCCCCATTTTTTACACTGAGGAGCTCTGCTTGCCGGAACTCCCCAGTGTAACCCAATGTCCAAGGCCCCCAAAGAGATCCCCAACGCCCCTCACCCCCACCTGATCCCCGCAATCCCCCCAACATTCAATTTGTAGATGAAACAAATCTTCAAGTGTAGTAAATAGTGATAAAAACAGTAATATACTGTGGTGATATGCATCACTGTAAATACACAAGGGGTTAATGTAAATACACTACAACTAAGTAAACACTAGAGGGAACACCAGAGACGTCATGACATGCAGACATACAGCTAATGAACACATAGAATAGGACACGACCAATGGGCAATTAAGAAACCCAGAGGTGACACTACCGCAAGGGGGCATTACACAACCCATACATAAGGACAGGGCACACATGTTCTGTCTCTTTCCACAGGCGACATTTAGAGAGTAGGACAGGGGCAGATCAGAAGCATCACACCCACCATGTGGCTTAAAACAGACTGGTTAGTTAGACTGAGTAACTATAGCAAGATTTGCAGGAGAGTCGAACACATAGAGAACTGTGCTAATGGTTCACTAAATCACACTGAACTTACTTCAAATTCTGGAGTACCTTTTGGGCAAAGCTGCATTGAGTTGCAGCCTGTGTTATCCCAGAGTACATAACGCAACATATACTTCAAGAGGAAACACAGGTTAAATTTTTAAAATATATTTAGAGTACCCAGTTCTTCTTTTTCCAATAAGAGGCAATTTAGCGTGGTCAAACCACCTATCCCGCACATCTTTTGGGTTGTGGGGTTGAGACCTACGTAGACACAGGGAGAATGTGCAAACTCCACATGGACAGTGACCCGGATCAGGGATCGAACCCGGGTCTTCGGCGAAGTGAGGCAGCAGTGCTAACCACTACACCACCATGCCACTCCCACTCAGGTTGCTTGAATGACAGATGAAACTCAATGCAGAAATATGTGACGTAACGTGCAGGATTCTCCATTTCAGAGACTAAAGACTGATGCCGGGACTGAATTGCAAGAGTTCAATGGCCCCAAAAGCAGCACCGGTCCCAGAGCAATTCAGGACATCCTAATGGGCTAGCACCAGCTCCATATGGAACTAGTGCAATTCCAACAAACACTGACGTGTTGAGTCGCTGGGGTCGGAATTGGCACTCGGGACTCTGACAAGTTGCAGCCGCATATAAGCACTCACACCCACACACTTTCATTGCAGCCAAGAAGGTGCCACCCCAAAGTGTGGTACCAGGGTTCGCTGATGTCGAGTTCGAGACATTGTTGGATACTGTGAAGGAGAGACAGGACAAAATGTTCTCCGGGGTGGGAAGGAGGCAGCCACACATGAATGTCAACTGTGCCTGAGCGCAGGTGGCAGAGACCGTGAACGTTGTGTGCCCCACCGCCAGGACCAGCTAGCAGTTCAGGAAGAAACTTCATCACCTCCTCAGGGCGGCCAGGGTGAAGCTCCACCTCCGTGCCCCTGACAGTACCCCAGTCCCACAATCGTCACCCCCCCCCCCCACCTCCCCCTCCCCCCCCCTCGACTCCTACACATGGCCCTAAACTAGGTGGGGTGGTAGGCAGCACTGGGCGAAGGTGAGCCACCACCGAGGCCATCCAGGGTGTCCCCTCTTCACCACCACGCCTCTGGCACCAGCACCCCCCACCCAGCCCCTCCACCGAGAGGCCGATCAAATCCCACCTACCGCAATCCGCGCGCAACTCACCCTCTTCCACCTGCCAACATCCACTATGCTGCCCGCCATGCCCAGGAGCCCTACACAAAGAGGCCATCAACCATTGACTCCCTGCACTGCCTGCATCTGAGTGTCTCACACTGTGCATTATCTGTTCCCTGAGAGAAAGCAGTCCACAATCACTGGGAGCAGGAGAAGACCGGAGGGAGCCCTTCGGACCTGTAGCCCCTCACAGAACGGAGGGCTTTGGACCAGTTCAGTGGGCTCTGGGAGTGGGCATTCACCGAGGTGGAGGTCGGCATCAGATAGCCAAGTGAGCCCTTAATAAATAACAATGGCACTATGGCATGTGTGGCACCCCTCCACCACCCTCACAATTGATCTAGCAATACATCTTGTCTTGTGTCTTGCAGGATCACCTGGTGATGAGGCGAGTTCATCGGGTGCACTGTGACCCAGCTGCAACCCCGCGACACCCCGGAGCACATGTCCGGGGATGACACCGACCTCTCGGTACTGGTGCCACCAACACCCTCCACCATCCCAAAAACACTCATCTCGGTTGGGCGTGTTAGTGAAGAGGCTCCTGGGACCCTATCTGGTACGCACCACACATGCATGCAGCAGTACCTCACACATGCAGCGTTACATCAGATGGAGATAGGAATCCCTGAGCAGGCAGGTAATCGGATGGTGGCCCGATCCCAGAGACTAGCTGCTGCCCAGAGGGGTCTCGGGCTTCTGGAAAGGGCGGTTCCATCAATATTGGGGGTGGAGGCACAGAGCCGGGGACTACATGAGGAGGTGTCAGGAAACATCCAGCGACTGCAGGAGCAGCTGGAGAAGTCCAACCGCTTGCAAGGGCAGGAAGCGGTGCCAACCTCGTTTGCCACCCAGGCCAACACCACAAAAGTGGTGTCCATGGTGGAGCTCTAGGGTCAGGATGTCCAAGACCTGGGGCACTCTGTGCGGGAAGTGGCTGAGGCCCAGGAAAGGGCAACCATGTCACAGGCAGCCACAGAGCCACATGGACATTACTGCGATGTTCCAGAGCATGGCCCAATCACAACGGGCCATTACTGTGGGTGTTGAGAGCATTGGCCTGGTGCTGGCTGACCTGAGCCAGACACAGAGGGACCTGGCACAATTACCGAATGATGTGGCATGGTCCTTTAGTGATATGGCACAGTCCCAGAGGGATGTGGCGCAGCCCCTGTGCTCCATGACTGCAATCATGGAGACCCTGGTTGAGGGCCTCCAGGACGTGCAGCACCAGGAAGTCGGGGTGCCCCATGAGCTCACTTTGGCCGTGCCCCCATCCCAAAGAATAGCTTGCGGACCATCGGGCGTCCCGAGGGAGGAGGAGGTGATGGGGCCCGTGCCGGTGACTCCCGCAGGGGAGATGCGTGAACACTGCAGCACCTCTAAATCTGCCCACCTGTCCCTGGCGCATCCGATGGGCAGTAGGCCGAACAGGGTGACAACATGCCATCTGTGACACCTGGAAGCCTGGCCGGTACACTGGGCCAGTTGCCTCAGAGGAAGGCCACCAAAGACGACCTAGGTCACAGAGCACGGAACGCAGTAGGCAGCCTCCATATCCAATGTACCACCTGGGGATCCACCTAGATGGAGCATTAGGGCACGTAAGGTGAAAAGTTAGACACCAGTTAAGTTGGCCCGGATGACGCAAATAGGTTAGCGCTGGAGGCTAGGGCACAATACTTATATCTTATATATATCACAATAAACACCTGTTCACCAATGTTCCAACCTGCCTTCATGCTTTGTCAGAAGGGTGTGAGGATGGGCTGGGATGGGTGCGGAGGATGTGCCAGATGGGGGTTGGGAGGCAGCTGGTGTGGGGCGTGGGAGTTGGAGGTGGACATGGGCCAGGGCTCCCAGGGTAGTTGAGGGCCACCTCTGGAGGTGGCAGGGGACGGGGCCAGATATGTGGGGGCACTGTGTGATACACAGTGCCCGACCCACCACTGCACACCGCCCTGGTACCAAGCCCCACCCACTCCCTTCCCACACCCCACACCTCATCCCCAAACCCACTCATCATCACTCTCCACCCATGGACCAGACCCACTGCTACTGCCAACCCAAGGCTAGCACCCTGTAGTGAAGCAGGAAGGTAGCATGGTGGGGGGGAGGGGGGGGGCAGGGAACGTGGACAGGGTGACTGGCAAGGGGTGGGGGGGGGTGCTGGTGGTATGTGGGGGTGGGATGGGACGTTTGAGCTGCCGCCAGCCAGGCACCCTAGTTGGCGAACCTGGTGGCGAGTAGATTGTCCCTTGCGCGGAGGCCCTGATGGCACATTGTGTGGCCTCCTGTGGCTGCCCAGGCCCCATGCCCTGCCATTCTGGCCCTCCTCTCTGCATCCTCCTCATCAGACAAGGCCTGGCATTCATCCTCCTGCTCCAGCATATCACCCCTCTGCTACGCAATGTTGTGAAGTACGCAGCAGGCCACTACGATGTGGGAGACCCTCCGAGACTGCACTGGAGGGCGCCAACAGTGCGCTTCAGGCACCTGAAACGTATCTTCAGGACATCAACCCACTTCTCGATGACGCTCCTTGTCGCTGCGTCGGCATCCTTGTCGTAGGTTTGCATTTTGGTCTGTGGCCTTCGGATAGGCATCATCAGCCACAACCATAACGGATAGCTCCAGACACCCAGAAGCCAACCCCTCATCCAGGGAAGTGCCTCAAAAGCATCGGGTATGGTCAAGTGCGTCAGGATGAAGGCATTGTGCATGCTTCCTGGGTATCATGCGTTGACATGCTTGATGTTCAGCTCATGGTCACACACCAACTGCACGTTGATGGAGTGGTATTCCTTGGGGTTCGTGGAGTGCACCCCGTGCACTCTGGGGTGTGATAACCAGTCATGGGGCAGCTATGTAAGTTAAGTAAAGTAAAAGTAAAGTCACCATAGTCCCAGATGACGAGCGGCTGCTTTCCCCTTTGAGGGGTAGAGCTGACTGGTGGTGATTTAACCTGAGGATCACCACATCTCAGACGAGGGCCTATGTTGAGGTATGGAGGTATATACAGCCAGATGGGTTGCAGTTCAGCATAGCTCGAACTAACATTGTATTACTAAGTTTACCAGGGCAGTTGAGTAGGTGAGAAACTAGTTTTGCAGATGGATTAGAACCTGAGCACAATCCCAGAATGAGAGTTGCATGGCAGGAAATTGAAGACAGAAAATGAGTTACAGAGGGAGGTATTTAACAATCGTCTGCCAGCTGGAGAGCCGATGAGAGCCACACCTCTTCTTGGAAAGGCAAGGAAGTGGACAGTGGTGGGCCTTCCCTGGTTCAAGAATCCTGGGAGTGGAATTCTTGCCTTTCAAGCTGCTGGCCAATTTCAGGCTGACATCTGCATTATAGGTAGTGGGAGCAGTAGCAGCTGGCAACATTGTACCCATTCGAGGCTCAGGATCACTGAAGCTTAAGGCGAGTGAGGGCTGCATGGGGGGCATGTGGTGATGATTGTGAGGGAATGGAGATGTCAGCAGAACATGCAGGAAGTAGTCCTCAGCAGCCTGACACTGTTCATGTGGCCACCTAATTTTGTAACATTTGACACCATCCAAGTTATTAATGAATATACAGAATAGTTGAAGCCCTTGCACACATCACATTGTTGTTTATGAAGGCCCAGGGCAGAATTTAAGTTGCCAATGAGGGTTCTGTCCATCAGCTGGAGAACCGGTGGCAACCCTTTGTTGGGGTACCTGATGGAATTATCAATAATCAGGCATGTATTTGGACCGTGTTGGGCCTTTTGTCAGATTAAGGCCAGAATGCCCACTCTGGAGAGCCAATCAGGGGCTAGCAACCATCCAGTACCAGCAGCGCCACAAGGAGCAATGGTCAATGACAGTGCTACATTTAGGTCTTCACCAGGGATCCTCGCTGAATCCCTGGAGAGAGCTAAGTGTGGGCATGATGGGGGGGTCACAAGGAGTGAAAGCAATGGCAGGGGAGTTGTTTTCAGAGTGCCTAAGAAGGAGGAACCTACCCTACCAATAGGTCGCAGACAAACACAGCAGAATTTGTTGGGTGGTTTCTGCGTTTGGGGCCCTCCACCCCAGCTACTGCTGGTAGTCAGCCAGTGGCAGTGGGATAAGGTTCTTAAGTGGTTACTGAAGGCCTCAATTAGCCTCCTATGGGTGGGAAAGCCGGCTTCCATTGTTCCTGCCTTGAGCGTGACTAGGGTGGAGAGGTGGGAAGGCAGTGGCACTCTCCTGTCTGATCAAATGGATTGCCCCATCTACCACCTCTGAACTCACCTCAGTGCAGGAGGGGGAGCATTAAATTCCACCCATGCTGCCTTCAAATTAGCTGCCTGGTTCACTGTATTACATCAGTAATTATGCTTTGAAAGTACTTCATTGGTTGTAAAGTGCTTTCCAATGACCTGTCATCATAATAGGTGATAGACAAGTTTTCTTCCTCTTCTAGGACTTCCAGAGGTTCAGTTCTGCCTTTAATACCAGCCGCAGCTTGCACAGCACTCCCAAAATTAGAGCTGAATCCAGCACATGCAAATCAGGTGCAAACTGGCACTCTGGTAAGTGAGCCATCATGTTGTACAACTCCATAAATCAGGTACCATTAATGATGTTCAATGAGTGTTAAATAGCAAAAGCAGCCAGGGAACAAATGGTCCCATGGAAGCAGAGTACCCTCCTGAGTAACAACCACTGAAGTTTTAAACTATTTACTGTCTCAGATCCACTTTGAATAGCTGAGCTGTAAGCTGGTTAAAATCACTGTATATTTAATTCTCATTATGGGTAATTGAACTAATTTATCCCAGGAAGAGCACTGGGGAGAGAATAAGCACGACAATGTTATCGCCCAATCTCCTTTAGAGACAGCACAGAATTCACCTTAAAATTTAAAACAAGGCAGAAACATATTATGGCCCAAAAATTCCGAACCGTATCCGTTGCGGCTGATCAGTCAGAAAACTGCGTACTTAGTTGGTAATATTTAAAAGAATACGACTTCTGATGCAGGAGCCAGAAGAACTAAGGCAGCAAAGGAATCCACTCAGAGAACAGCAAAAAGAATCGGTGCAAAAGACATATCCCCCCCTATTTATGGCATCTGGTATGAATGAGTGAATAGATGGTGGTAGGGTTAGTAGGTAAGTGGGTAGGGTAGGTGAATTGTAGCAAGTATGTAGGGTGGCAGGTGGGTGAGGTAGTAGGACTGCAGAGGTGTGGAGTGTTTGGGTAGCAAATAGGAAGGGTGATAGTTGGGTGAGGTGAGATGGGGTTGTCGGGTCAGGGGGAATAGTCTGGTCCAGGTGGGATGCAGTCTGATGGTCAGGGGTTAGCATAGTTGGGATGGTTAGTTGGGTCCGGTGGGCAGCTGGTAAAGGGGCTGAGGGGGACATCAGGGGGTAAATGTGAGTGATTTAGGGGGAGGGAGGGGGGGGTGGCGGTGGTCAGTTCTGTACTCACCCAGGTATTAGACCAGTACTTTTCCGTCTAACATTTCCTGGGTAACTATCCATAAATAAAACGGAACAATGCAGAATTTTGAGGAAAGTCCCGGAGGTGACAGAAATTGGCCGTCAGAAGTTCAAATTTCCTGGGCAATTTCCACCAAGGTCAGCACTCCAGGAATTCTGCAGGGTCCCAGTGCACACTTTGGATCCAGAGGCTGGAGATCCGGGCCATTAATTTAAATGCAATTTTAAATGCTTGTGTTTTAAAACTTGAATTAGAATTTGCCTTTTGTTTCCAATTTGAAAATTCCCACGAGCAAATACAATGGCTCTGATCTTATAAATACACACATCACTTAATTTCCTACAGTTTCAGAATTTCCTGCGCTGGTTTATTGTTCTTGGCCATTATTTGAATATTTAAGTTGCTACCACTGCAGATGAGGTTTCTTTCGCCAGACGTCTCAATATAGCGACTAAACTGCTGCACAATAAAGTTGCTCAGGAGAGTACAGAGGCAATTAGCATTTTCATTTGTTATCATACAGAGAAGGAAAGAATAACTAAAATCAATATTGATTTCCAGAAACAGTTAGCAAACCCCACCTGAGGAATTAGTCACTAACACATGTCCAACCATTCCATTCTTGTAATTAAACTCAAATAATTTCACAGTAAATTTCTTTGTCACTTCCCATCATAGATTTCCCTTTTTGTTACACCTGAGAACAGGTAAATGAAGGAAAGGGATCTCCCCAATCCCACCACTGCCCTGCAATTTCCTAGGAAGCTGCAACTAAGCAATCGGATTTTGCTCAGACATATAGTGACAGGTCCATCTTTAAAATTTAAATAGAGTAAGTAGGGGATTCCACAGCATTCACCTCTCACTTTTCCTGGGGCCCCCAAATGCAGGAGCACTCTGAAGTGTTGGTGGGCTAGTGCAGGAGAGTCTGTGGGGGTGCTTGGAGCATGATAAAATTGGAATCTAGTAATTCATCAATATCCGTCAACAATTGGATCTTGATGCATCGGACCTTCTATTTGCTGCTGTCCAGCTTTTAGTCACTTTTCCATTTTCACTCTACGATGACACCTTGACTGATAACAGTCACATGCCAGAAGGATATCCAGAGCATGCTACTAGCTCAGGCCAGGAAACTACACTGCTCTGCTCCCATAACATCTAGGATACGCCGCATCTATCTGGCGTATGGCAAGAGTTGGGGGCAGGAAAACTAATTCTATTATTTTTTGAACAGTTCATGCAATGGCATTTTGTCATTCACATAACAAGACAACTGCAATGTGAGGCTCATGCTGAAATCCTGGTACAGTATAGGTAAGAAACAGTGATGATGAGTTTATAGTACCTTGTTGGATGCTGTTACTGTGGCAACAATACTGATCGTGTGACAAGCCTAACACATTACAACTAAAAATTCTGAAGTATCCATTTATTTATGTCACATTTAGGATATGAAATGTATATTTTTATTGAAACTTATTACAAATACCTACATTACCTACTACGCCTAGAGGTGGTTTTGCAATAGGAACTTCCAATATTAAAGGTGCAACAATACTGTGATACACAATAGCAGTTAGTTTGTAGTGACAGTATATCATTCTATCATTCCACAATCGAGTAACCAGGTTCTCTCAATTCACTCAAAGTGCTTGAGTTTTTTTTTCTTTCTGATATCATTTTCTCAGTAACTAAATTTCCCAATGTCCAAAAGAACAAAGATCTTGAAGTATCTTTTTTTCGCAATAACACTGTTACATTTATCCAATAAACTGTCCTTTGTGATTTTAGGATCCTCATTCAAGTCTTCATAAAGGCCTCCATCTTTTAATAAAGCCTGGTTTTAAATTTAGCAATATTTTAACACAGAGCTGTGACTGAGCTGAATTTTGATAATGAATGAACAGTAACAAAATTCTAAACCAACACGGTGTATGACTTGGAGGGGAACATGCAAATAGTGGTGTTCCCATGCATCTGCTGGCTTTGTCCTTCAGGTGGTACAGATCATGGGTCTAGAAGGTGCTGTTGGAAGAGCCTCGGTGAAATGCCATAATGCATCTTATTCATGGTACACACTGCAGGCACTATGTTACAGTCGTGGAGGGAGTGAATATTTACTATGGCATACAAATTAGGAGCAGGAGGCCACTCAGCCCCTCGCGCCTGCTCCACCATTCAATAAGCTCATGGCTGATCTGATTGTAACCTCAATTCCACATTTCCACCTACCCCTGATAACATTTCACCCCCCCTTTCTTATCAAGAATCTGCCTAGCTCAATCTTAAAATTATTCAAATATTCTGTTTCCACCACCTTTTTGAGGAAGAGAGTTCCAAAGGTGGGAACAGAATATTTGAATACAATGCCTGTACACCTTGGGCCATCGCTGGCCTCCCCCTCTGGGTCAGTCCCTGGACTGATGGGCGGCCGTTTCCTCAGGGTGTGGGGTGGGTCCCTGCTTATGGGCAGCTGCATCAGGCCTCTGTCGACGCTGCTGCCGCTGCTTTTTCCGGAATCTGGCCGGTCTGCCAGCAGCACCGCGAGGGCAGCTTCCGCAGGGTCCAAGATATCATCCATCCTGTGTAATATCTGTAAGGAATTGAAGAGGGTGAGCGACAGACAATCAGTGGTGTCTTCACCCTGGGACCATCCAGACCCTCATGTCTCCCCCACCCTCCCATCATATCCCCTGCCATACCTCAGGGTACCGTCCAACCCTCCCTGCCCACTCAGTCTTGGCCACAACAGGGACTCCTGGTCACCAGACCCCAGGCCCTGTAGCCGAGACACCCACTCATGATGTTACTTGAACCGGGCGCCTCCCGGTTAGCAATCATTAGCAATCGGCTTCAGCCACAGTTAGTGGGAGTTATGGGTGCTCGGTTTGACGGGCAGGCAGGAGCTGGAGATGCCCCCGTTGTGGGCACACACAAATCCAGGGGGTGGCATGGCGGACTTGCGGGCACTGAGGCTGCCACCAGCCTCCCCCCAGCCCAGTAGTTACCCCCCACTCCCGACGGCCGAGGCCGGCCCCCCCTCCCATCTGGGCTCCCTCTTTCCCCCACCACAAATGTCACTGAGAAACCTTTCCGTTAGAACAGTTAGCCCTGAATTCTAGATTCTCCCACAAGAGGTAACATCCTTTCCACATCCACCCTGTCAAAACCTGTCAAGATCTTGTTGGTGGGATTCTCCATTTCTGAGACAAAGTGTTGTCGACGGCGCAGGATTCGTGGAGTTCCATGACAGCAAAACTGGCACCGCACCTGAACCGATTCAGCTACTGTTAAGGGGTTAGCACCAGTGTAATGTGGAACACAATCGATTCCAATCAGAAACAGTGCGGGATTCGTTGGTTTAGCAATTGACACTCAGGAAGCTGAGAAAATAAAGCCGCAAATATGCACTGCACTCCCCACACATACCATTACAGCCAACAAGGTGGTAGCGATGAGAGCAGCCCCCAGATTCACAGATACCGCGCTGGAGACCCTCCTGGACCCGATGGAGGAGAGGTGGATGACCCTGTAACCTGGCCTGGGAAGGAGGCTGCCAGCCACCGTCATCCTCCGTGCCTGGGCGTAGGTTGCAGAGATGATCAGCGCTGTCAGCACCACTGTCCGGACTGGCAAGGAGTGCCAGAAAAAAACTGCACAATCTCCTCAAGGTGGCCAGGTTGAGTAGGCAGTGCTGTGCCCCTGGCACTAACCCGCGTCCCACACACCTGTAACCCTAGCCCCCTCCGAACCCCACAATCCGGAGGGCGGCTGAAATCCCACTCTGCACCACATGACGGCACCCGTACCAGACACCATGGCTGGTTGCCCTGGCCACTGAGGCCACCAGCTACCCACGCCCTGGGCTCCACGCATCAGACTGTCATTTTCCCCCCCACCCGCTGGGAGAAGGCCACTCATAACTGTCAGGAGCGGGAGAAAACTGGAGGGGGACCGCCGAACTGCGGCCCCTGACCATGACAGAGCAGTGGGCTCTGAACGTGGTCAGTAGCCCGGAGGATAGAGAGATCGCCGGGGTGGTCGGCCGCTGGCAAGGAAGTTAGACCCTGCTGAGTTGCAGTATGTGCCCCCCCCCCCCACATCACCCTCACCCCCGCACAACCTCACCTTCACCACCACCCCCACACCACACTCATCCTCGCCCTCACCCCCACACCACACTCATCCTCGCCCTCACCCCCACACCACTGTCACCCCCACCACCCCCATTAACCCCCGACCCACAGTTTAATCATGCGTCGTGTCTTGTGTCCTGCAGGGTCTGCTGGTGATGGGGCGGGTCCATCTGATGTCCCCCACACCCAGCCATTGCCACAGCCGCAGTCTCCCCTATGAGCTGAGCACTGATGATGAGAGCAGCCCGGACGGCAGCTCTTGACCCGCGAAGCAGGACACCCTGGAACCCGAGTCTGAGGATGGACACAGATTTCCCATCACAGCTATCTCCAACACCTTCTACCATCCCAGAGACACGCACCTCAGTTGGGCACTTTAGTGAAGAGACTCTTGGGACATGATCTGGTGCACACTACACAGCTGATCCGAGACATGAGGTAGAGGTAGGAACACCTGAGGGGGCGGACGCTCGGAGGGCAGATTGACCCCAGGGATTAGGGCTTTTGGGATGGACCGTCTCATAGATTGTGGAGATGCAGTCGCAGAACCAGGGACTACATGAGGGATTGTCGGCGAGAATCCAACACCTGCAGGCACAGGTGGAGGAGGCCAACCACCTGCAGGAGCATGAAGTGGTGCCAGCAATGCATGCCACCCAGGCCAACACTGCACGGGTTGCGTCCGCGGTGGAGGCAACGGGAGCGACGGTTTCGGCTATGGATCAGCATGTCCAAGGCCTGGGGCATTCTGTGCAGGCGCTGGCCAAGGCCAGGACAGTGTTGCCGCATCACAGGCAGCCGTGTGCCAGAGCCACCTAGACATTGCAACGACGCTTCTAAGCGTGGCCCAGTTACAGCAGGCAGGGGCGGATCTACTATGAAACTAATGAAGCTTAAGCTTCAGGGCACCTAATCCCAGAGGGGCCCCAGAAGCGACTTTAGTCACATTGCTTAAAAGTTTTGGGTCGACTGTATGAGAAGGTTTTTAAAAAAAATAATGATATTGATAATATAGTGTAATTCAATACAAAATAATAGTTAAAATAAAAATTAAAAGTATCATGTAGGCTAGCCGTAAACAAAAAAACGTTCAAATTAAGGATGTTTCATTCTAAATATATTTAATATAAAATAATTATAAATAATTTAAAACACTATTGACATTTATGACAGAAATACAAACAGTAGATGACGTGTCATAACAAAAAAGGGGAGCCATTGAAAAGGCAATCACAATGCTAACATGAATTTTCAACGTGATAGCACTCGCGGTAGCGACCTAGACAAGATTTTTTTCAATAAAGTGTTCATAAGGGTACAATATTTTAATTACCCCTACTAAAAATAAATGTTATATTTAGAAAAGTAAGGTAAGGAATAAAGGTGAAATAGTGTTAGATTAGCCTAAGCCTATTGTTTTTATGAAGAGGTGAACGGAAGGTAGGCTACGACCGCAAAGCCTCGGCTAATACTATATTACAAGTATTTATGAAAAAGTAATAAAAGGGTGAATTTGTGTTAAATTATGTTTATTATGAAAAGTGTTCAAATAATGGTAAAATTGTGTTACATTACCTTACCCTATGAGTTTTGGTGGCCTAGTCTTGCCTAACTTAGTCTAGCCTAGCGTAGGCTAGCTTGAACATAGCCTAGTTTAGCCTATTTAGCTTATTTATTATAAATCTTAAAAAATGGCGCTTTACTTTTCATAGAATTTACAGTGCAGAAGGAGGCCATTTGGCCCATCGAGTCTGCACCGGCTCTTGGAAAGAGCACCCCACCCAAGGCCAACACCTCCACCCTATCCCCATAACCCAGTAACCCCACCCAACACTAAGGGCAACCCTGGACACTAAGGGCAATTTATCATGGCCAATCCACCTAACCAGGCACATCTTTGGACTGTGGGAGGAAACCGGAGCACCCGGAGGAAACCCACGCACACACGGGGAGGATGTGCAGACTCCGCACAGACAGTGACCCAAGCCGGAATCGAACCTGGGACCCTGGAGCTGTGAAGCAATTATGCTAACCACTATGCTACCGTGCTGCCCACGGGCAGTTTTTTTAAAAAAAAGAAAGTTTTTTTTTTTAAAACCTTTCTCAGAAAGTAGACCTAAACATGTTTCCTTTCAAAGCATGCGACAATAGTCGCACGGCTCAAATTAATTAATTTTTTGTTGTATATATTTCAACAATCCCAAAGTTTGAGAGTCAGGAGCACAGATGTTGTAAAGGTGGAGTGTCGTGGTAAGTTAGCTGTTCTGCTGTGGCTAATGTAATTTTTTTCCCTTTTTAACAGAGGTCAAGACCCTAGAGGAATAACAATGAGTTCACGAAAGTACTTAAATGGATGCCAAAAACGCAAACTCAATGAAAAGCGATCTGACAAAATTTCTAAATGTCAAAAACTAACAAACTATTTTGCAATGTCAAGTTTGTCATCACCTACAGTTGAAACAAGCCAAATAAACACCATTGAAGCCAGTGATAGTGCACAAAACATGGGAGCTCTTTCGAGCAATATTCAACCCGCTGTTGACGCTTTTGATACAGATGGCGTTCACAGTGGTCAACATGAAAGTAATGCGGAACAAGCAGAGACTGAGCAGAAACATGAAACAGGAAGCAAATTCAGTGATTTCAAAGAATACAGTGACCTCGAAAACTGGCCCATAACAGTTGATCATGAATTCATACAGAATTGTTTAATGCAAGACAAAGATTTTTTTCAAAATAAAAAAACAGATGATGTATATACCTGTATAGACCGATCCTCCTGGGAAGGGGGCGGTCGCGGGGTGCGGCGGTGGCAGGAAGGGAGGGGGGTTGGGTGAATGGTGTCGGGGGGGTGTGTGTGTTGCCGGCGGGCGCCAGATCTCGCAGGGAGACCGTGTCCTGTCGGCCGTCGGGGTACTCCACGTAAGCTTGTCGTTTTTGATTTTGCCCCGCAGTGCATTATCGAACGTGAAGGCTACCGACCGTTGGTCGGTGAGGAGAGTGAATCTCCTGCCGGCCAGGTAATGCCTCCAATGTCGCACAGCTTCCACTATGGCTTGGGCTTCCTTTTCCACTGAGGAGTGGCGGCTTTCTGAAGCGTCGAGGGTTCGGGAGAAAAAGGCCACGGGTCTGCCTGCTTGGTTAAGGGTGGCCGCTAGAGCTACGTCGGAGGCGTCACTCACGACCTGGAAGGGGAGGGACTCGTCGATGGCGCGCATCGTGGCCTTTGCGATATCCGCTTTGATGCGGCTGAAGGCCTGGCAAGCCTCTGTCGATAGGGGGAAGGTCGTGGTCTGTATTAGAGGGCGGGCCTTGTCTGCGTACTGGGGGACCCACTGGGCGTAGTATGAAAAGAACCCCAGGCAGCGTTTCAGGGCTTTTGAGCAGTGCGGGAGGGGAAATTCCAGGGCGCGCATACGTTCGGGATCGGGGCCTATTATCCCATTGCGCACTACGCAGCCCAGGATGGCTAGCCGGTTGGTGCTAAAAACGCACTTGTCCTCGTTGTACGTGAGGTTCAAGGCTTTAGCGGTCTGGAGGAATTTTTGGAGGTTGGCGTCGTGGTCCTGCTGGTCGTGGCCGCAGATGGTTACATTGTCGAGATACGGGAACGTGGCCCGCAACCCGTGTTGATCAACCATTCGGTCCATCTCTCGTTGGAAGACCGAGACCCCGTTTGTGACGCCAAATGGGACCCTTAGGAAATGGCATAATCGCCCGTCTGCCTCGAAGGCTGTGTACTTGCGGTCACTTGGGCGGATGGGGAGCTGATGGTAGGCGGACTTGAGGTCCACGGTGGAGGAGACTTTATATTGGGCAATCCGATTGACCATGTCGGATATGCGGGGGAGAGGGTATGCGTCTAGTTGTGTGTACCTGTTGATGGTCTGGCTATAGTCTATGACCTCCCCTGTCTTCACTACTACCACCTGTGCTCTCCAGGGACTATTGCTGGCCTGGATTATGCCTTCCTTTAGTAGCCGCTGGACTTCGGACCGAATGAAGGTCCGGTCCTGGGCGCTGTACCGTCTGCTCCTAGTGGCGACAGGTTTGCAATCCGGGGTGAGGTTCGCAAACAAGGAGGGGGGTTGCACCTTGAGGGTTGCGAGGCCGCAGATAGTGAGTGGTGGTAATGGGCCGCCGAATTTGAAGGTAAGGCTCTGTAGATTGCACTGGAAGTCGCGGGGTGCGGCGGTGGCAGGAAGGGAGGGGGGTTGGGTGAATGGTGTCGGGGGGGTGTGTGTGTTGCCGGCGGGCGCCAGATCTCGCAGGGAGACCGTGTCCTGTCGGCCGTCGGGGTACTCCACGTAAGCGTACTGCGGGTTCGCGTGGAGGAGGTGAACCCTTTCGACTAACGGGTCCGCCTTGTGTGCCCGCACATGCTTTCGGAGCAAGATGGGTCCTGGGGCCGCTAGCCAGGTCGGCAGCGACGTTCCAGAGGAGGACTTCCTAGGGAAGACAAGGAGACGCTCATGAGGCGTTTGATTAGTGCTCGTACACAATAGCGACCGGATGGAGTGGAGAGCGTCCGGGAGGACCTCCTGCCACCGTGAAACTGGGAGGTCCCTGGACCGTAGGGCCAGTAGGACGGTCTTCCAGACCGTGCCGTTCTCCCTCTCGACTTGCCCGTTCCCCTGGGGGTTGTAGCTGGTCGTCCTGCTTGAGGCTATGCCCTTGCTGAGCAGGAACTGGCGCAGCTCGTCACTCATGAAAGAGGTTCCCCTGTCGCTGTGGACGTATGCGGGGCAACCGAACAGTGTGAAGATGTTGTTCAGGGCTTTAATGACTGTGGCCGCGGTCATGTCAGAGCAGGGGATGGCGAATGGGAAGCGAGAGTACTCGTCCACCACATTAAGGAAGTATGTGTTGCGGTCGGTGGAGGGGAGGGGCCCTTTGAAATCCAGACTAAGGCGTTCAAAGGGGCGGGAAGCCTTAATCAGGTGCGCACCATCCGGCCTGAAAAAATGCGGTTTGCATTCTGCGCAGATGTGGCAGTTCCTTGTGACTGTACGGACCTCCTCTAAAGAGTATGGGAGGTTGCGGGACTTGATAAAGTGGAAAAACCGAGTGACCCCCGGGTGGCACAGGTCCTCGTGGAGGGTTTGGAGGCGGTTAATTTGTGCGTTGGCACATGTTCCGCGGGATAGGGCATCGGACGGCTCGTTCAGCTTTCCGTGACGATACAAGATCTCGTAGTTGAAGGTGGAGAGCTCGATCCTCCACCTTAAGATCTTGTCGTTTTTGATTTTGCCCCGCAGTGCATTATCGAACGTGAAGGCTACCGACCGTTGGTCGGTGAGGAGAGTGAATCTCCTGCCGGCCAGGTAATGCCTCCAATGTCGCACAGCTTCCACTATGGCTTGGGCTTCCTTTTCCACTGAGGAGTGGCGGCTTTCTGAAGCGTCGAGGGTTCGGGAGAAAAAGGCCACGGGTCTGCCTGCTTGGTTAAGGGTGGCCGCTAGAGCTACGTCGGAGGCGTCACTCACGACCTGGAAGGGGAGGGACTCGTCGATGGCGCGCATCGTGGCCTTTGCGATATCCGCTTTGATGCGGCTGAAGGCCTGGCAAGCCTCTGTCGATAGGGGGAAGGTCGTGGTCTGTATTAGAGGGCGGGCCTTGTCTGCGTACTGGGGGACCCACTGGGCGTAGTATGAAAAGAACCCCAGGCAGCGTTTCAGGGCTTTTGAGCAGTGCGGGAGGGGAAATTCCAGGGCGCGCATACGTTCGGGATCGGGGCCTATTATCCCATTGCGCACTACGCAGCCCAGGATGGCTAGCCGGTTGGTGCTAAAAACGCACTTGTCCTCGTTGTACGTGAGGTTCAAGGCTTTAGCGGTCTGGAGGAATTTTTGGAGGTTGGCGTCGTGGTCCTGCTGGTCGTGGCCGCAGATGGTTACATTGTCGAGATACGGGAACGTGGCCCGCAACCCGTGTTGATCAACCATTCGGTCCATCTCTCGTTGGAAGACCGAGACCCCGTTTGTGACGCCAAATGGGACCCTTAGGAAATGGCATAATCGCCCGTCTGCCTCGAAGGCTGTGTACTTGCGGTCACTTGGGCGGATGGGGAGCTGATGGTAGGCGGACTTGAGGTCCACGGTGGAGAAGACTTTATATTGGGCAATCCGATTGACCATGTCGGATATGCGGGGGAGAGGGTACGCGTCTAGTTGTGTGTACCTGTTGATGGTCTGGCTATAGTCTATGACCTCCCCTGTCTTCACTACTACCACCTGTGCTCTCCAGGGACTATTGCTGGCCTGGATTATGCCTTCCTTTAGTAGCCGCTGGACTTCGGACCGAATGAAGGTCCGGTCCTGGGCGCTGTACCGTCTGCTCCTAGTGGCGACAGGTTTGCAATCCGGGGTGAGGTTCGCAAACAAGGAGGGGGGTTGCACCTTGAGGGTTGCGAGGCCGCAGATAGTGAGTGGTGGTAATGGGCCGCCGAATTTGAAGGTAAGGCTCTGTAGATTGCACTGGAAGTCTAATCCCAGTAATGTGGGGGGCGCAGAGTTGGGGAAGGACGTGTAGCTTGTAGTTTTTGAACTCCCTCCCCTGCACCGTTAGGGTAACTATGCAGAAACCTTTGATCTGTACGGAGTGGGATCCTGCAGCTAGGGAAATCTTTTGTGCGCTGGGATAGGTGGTCAAGGAACAGCGTCTTACCATGTCGGGGTGGATAAAGCTCTCCGTGCTCCCGGAGTCGACTAGGCATGGTGTCTTGTGCCCGTTTATTAGCACCGTTGTCGTCGTCGTCTGGAGTGTCCGGGGCCGAGCTTGGTCGAGCGTTATTGAAGCGAGACGTGGTTGTAGTAGTAGAGCGTCTTCCTCGAACCCCGTGGAGCCGTCGACACTGGGGTCCGTTGTTGCCGTCCAAGATGGCATCGGGGATGAACAAAATGGCTGCCCCCATACATCGCACATGGCTGGGGGTCACAAGATGGCGGCGGGGGTGGACAAAATGGCCGCCCCCATGCGTCATACAGGTCTGGGGTGGTCCAAGATGGCGGCGCCCTTCCTCCCCTCGTGGTGGCCGGGACCCAAAATGGCGGCGTTCTTCGGGTCGCACATGGGGCGCTGGGGGGGTTGGGGAGAGTTAGGAACGCACGGGGCTCCCTCATCTCTGGGGACAGCGGTGGTCGGGACCCAAATTGGTAGCGCCGGCGGGTCATACGTGGGGCGCGGGGGGGGGGGTGGTTTGGGGGGCGTTAGAGCCGCGCAGAACTCCCTCTTCTCCGGGGAGAGCGGTGGTCGGGACCCAAAGTGGTAGCGCCGGCGGGTCATACATGGGGCGCGGGGGGGAGGTTGGGGAGCGTAAGCGGCATGCAGGGCTCCCTGTTCTCCCGGGACCGCGGTGGTCGGGACCCAGAGTGGCTGCGCCTACGGGTCGTACATGGGGCGCTGGGGGGGTTGGGGAGCGTAAGCGGCGTGCAGGGCTCCCTGTTCTCCCGGGACAGCGGCGACCTCGCGGGACCGGCACACAACCGCGAAATGGCCCTTTTTCCCGCAGCTCTTGCAGATTGCTGCGCGGGCCGGGCAGCGCTGCCGGGGGTGTTTCGCCTGGCCGCAGAAATAGCAGCGGGCGCCCCCGGTGCGACTTGGCGTTTGGACCGCGCAAGCCTGTGGGGTGTCCGGGGGGTGGGTGGGTTTGTCGCGACGGGTACGTACGGAGCCCAATGGGCTGCCGCGCGGTCGGGGCCGTAGGCGCGGGTATTACGCGCGGCCACGTCTAGTGAGGCTGCTAGGGCCCGTGCCTCTGAGAGTCCTAGCGACTCTTTTTCTAGAAGTCTTTGGCGGATTTGGGAGGAGTTCATACCTGCCACAAAAGCATCGCGCATTAACATGTCCGTGTGTTCATTTGCGTTCACCGAAGGGCAGCTGCAGGCTCGTCCCAAAATTAGTCGCGCGGCGTAGAATTCATCTATTGATTCTCCGGGACTTTGCCGTCTCGTTGCGAGTTGATAGCGAGCGTAGATCTGGTTTACTGGGCGGACATAGAGACTTTTCAGTGCTGCGAACGCCGTCTGGAAATCCTCTGCGTCTTCGATGAAAGAGAAAATCTCCGTGCTTAACCTCGAGTGCAGGACCTGTAGTTTTTGGTCTTCTGTGACCCGGCCGGTGGCCTCGAAACAAGTCTGCCAATGCTTGAAAGCTGCTGCCGCGTTCACTGCGTGGGGGCTGATCCTCAGGCATTCCGGGATGATCCTGAGCTCCATAGTCCTTTTTAGGCACGCTTAATAAATTGTAGCGCACAAAGACTCCGAGAGACGAATAGAGTGAAGTCGATGAGGCTTTATTAAGCGTGTCTGTTCCCCCGCAGCTCGGTAGTAGACTGGCCTGCGGGGGAGGACTCCGGCTTCTTATACTCCGCCTTCAGGGCGGAGCTAGAGGTCAACGGCCAACCAGGACCCGGGATCTGTCAGCCAATGACATTAGGGCTTCCAGTCCCACATGACCCCTAATACATACTACCACAATACCGAATCAAGCAGGGTTTACAAGGAGCAAAACAGAAGTTGCTCAAACAAATATTTTGAAAAGGATCGCTTAACCTTGTTGGAGAAAAGACAGTGTCTACTGTACCTGAAGTTGTTGACTATTTTGGCATTTTTTCTTTTCTGGTATGTTTTCTTTTCTGGATCTCCACGAAGATGGGGGATTTTAAACACACAGGGCAATCTACATTTTTCTCTTAAGACTTAAGTGTAACGAGATGGTCTGCACACTATGAAGCAGTCCGGGCAATTAAAAATGGATATATGGGTATTTTACAAACTCTCAAACATATTTTTGAAGACTCAGAAGAGTAGCCTGAATGTAAACGAGATGCAAAGAATTTATACCACAAGTTGGTAAAGCGGGAATATGCTATTTTAACAGTCGTTTGGGAAGAAGTGCTGGAGCGTTTCAACAAAACAAGTAAGAAACTCCAAACCCCTGGTTTTGATATATTTTTACTTTCGTTTGTAAAAGAACTCAGAGAAAATTCAGCCGATAGGATTGCACACTATGAATCAGAAGCAAAAGGTTTGTGTGAAGATATCACCTCAAGTTATTCTGATGCTTCCAAACAGATTGTTACAAGGACATTTTCAGATGGATTACGTGGTATTGCTTCTTTGAGAGAAGCTGACAAATTTAGGATAGAAGTTCTATATCAACTCTATGACTGCTTAATAACCCAGTTACGCAAGAGGATTGACCCATATGAGCAGATTGCAAAAAGGTTCAAGTGCCTCTCAAAATTGGTGAACAATTCTGAAATTGATGAGGACAATATTAAACTTATATCGTATTACAAAGATGATATTGACCATAAATTAGTAAACGAGTGTTATCAGTTCAAAGAATATTTGCACCTCAGGAAATCCCAAACACAGAAGAAAACACGGCATCTAAAATGCAATGCGCAGAAGTTCTTCAGCTTATTTATGAGCAACACCTAATTGAACGGTTCCCCAATATTACTACTGTGCTTAAGCTGTACTTGACAATGCCTATCACGAGCTGTGAAGCAGAAAGGAATTTTTCAAAGCTATCCTTTATAAAGAACAAATTTTGGTCTACCATGACTGAAGAGCGCTTAAATTCTTTATCCATATTGTCTCTAGAAAATGACATTGCAAGGAAGCTCTCATATGACAAAACTGTACATGAATATGTTGCTAGAAAAAACAGAAAAAAGAGTATTTTGTAAAATGTGCTTCATGTAATATATATTCTCATAGGTGTCTAAAATAAAAGATTATATTGACTGTGGTCTTTTCTATGTTTTATTTCATCATTCTATGACGCATCATGCATGTATATAACATTTCCCTAATTTTCATCCCCCATAATTCGAAAACTATAAGGCATAGGAAATTTTTATTCACACCAGTGACTTTGACATGTGAGATAATCCAGTACAGCAATTTTAATCAAAATCTGAGATGTCGTGGTTAAATTTAAAAAATTTTTGTGGTGATCTGTCATGGAACAACCCCATTGAAGAAGATAACAGTGGTTACCCAGACCTCGTTGCTGGTTGCGAAGGGGCCCCCATCACAGTTCAAGCTTCAGGGCCCCAAAAATGCAAATCCGTCACTGACAGCGGGCCATGGCTGGGAACGTCAGTGGCATTGCCCAGGCACTGGCCAACGTAGCACAGACACAGAGGGAAGTGGCCCAGTCTCAGAGAGAGATGGCACAGTCACTGGCTGATGTGACACAGATCCAGAAGGTGGTGGCACAGTCAATGGGTATTGTGGCGCAGTTCCAGACAGAGATGGTCCACTCCCTGTGCTCTATGGCCACAAGCATGCTGACCCTGGTCGAGACCACAGAGGGCCTCCAGGACCTGCAGCGTCAGGTGGCAGGGGAGCCTCAGGGAATAGCTCTGCTTGCACCCCATCCCATGGAGTCTCCCGGGGGCCATTGGGCACCCCAAGGAGGAGGAGGTGCCAGAACACCGCAGCAGCTCAGACTCCAGCACCCTCCCCTGTCCCTGTCTGGTGGGCAGCAGGCAGAACAGAGCAGCACTACACCACCTGGGACACCCGAGCAGCAGACAGGCCCAGTCACCCCAGAAGGCAGCCACCAATAGGGACCCAGGTCACAGGGCGGTTTCACAACTGGCTGTCTCCACTCCTGAACTCCTGATGTACTTACTGAGGATCCACCAACACATAGCGATGAGCCCGTACGGCCAGAAATTTAGACACCAGTTAAGTTGGCATGGGTGCAGGGCACAGTCTAGATATATGACTAGGGCATAAATCTATATATACACGTGGTCACATTAAACACCTATTACCGCTGTTAGAATCTGCCTCGATGCTCTGTCAGCTGGGTGTGAGGGATGGGCAGGGCTGGCGAGAGAGGGGATGCACGGGGCGGGGTGGCGGGGGGGGGGGGGGGGGTGGCGGTAATGGGGGGGATATTGTGAGTTGCCTGGACTCCCTAGCCCCGACCACCCCCAACCCCCCGCCCACGACTGCCCTCACCACCATCATCTCAGGGACGCGATGGGACCATGTGAAGGAATGGCCAGCTTGCATGCAGGGATCACCTAGGTGGATGGTGGAAAGTGCTACCATGGGCAGAAGTCAGACATTGTCAAACGATGCGGAGCACCAGAGCTCATCGCAGAGCTGATTGTCATAATCCTCCATCCCATGGACCAACTGTCTACCTAGGGCCGGATCCTATAGTGCGGCAGGTATGTTTCATGGAGGGGTTGCAGGAGGGAGGTTGGGGGTGGGATGCGGTGTCTGTGCCCCTGGTAAGTTTCCCCTCCCCCTTCAAGTCGGTGAACCTATAAGTGGTCAGAGCGTCCCATGCCAGTTGGCCTAAGCGCACGCATCGTATGGCTTCCTGCGCCTGCCTGAGCCCCATGTCCTGACCATCCCCGCCCTCCCCCCCATGCTCTTCGCCGGAGGAAGCCTGGTGTTTATCCTCCTCTTCCAGCACGTTGCCTCTCTGCTGCGTGATATCAGGGAAGCAGCAGGCCACCACGATGCGGATGACCCTCTCGGGCATCATACTGGATGGCCCCTTCAGATCGATCCGGGCACTTGAACCGCATCTTCAGGAAGCTGAAGCACCACTCGATCACATTCCTGGTTGCTGCATTGGCGTCATTGTAACAGGTCTCCGCATCGGTCTGTGGCCTCCGGATGACGCCTATCGGGTGGCCACAGACTGATGCAGAGACCTGTTACAACGACACCCATGCAACATGTCAGGAATCATTGAGTTTGCCAGGATGAAGGCATTGTGCACACTGCCTGGGTATCAGGCACAGGCGTGCATGATGTACAGCTGATGGTCACATATAAACTGCACGTTCATCGAGTGGAACCCCTTTCAGTTGGTGTTGAGCGGCCTGCTGTCTGCAGGTACTCATAGGGGGACATGCATTCTGTCGATCAACCCTGGACTCGGGCATGTTGGTGATGATGATAAACCCGCTGCTCGGGCTTCCTGGTGAGCTTAGTTCACATTGAAATAACTATATTGAGCCGACTGGGAATATAGGGCCTCCATAATGACAAGGATGCACCTGTGCACCAAGGTCACCATTCAATGCCTGGAAGGACCCCGTCGTGTAAGTGCTCAGGGCCTTGACGGCCACCAGGAGTGGTTATCCTCCCCCATACCCTCATGGTGCCAGGTGTGTCAGGAACTGGCAGATGTTGCACTGTCTCCCTGCTCAGTCAGAGCTTTTGACAGCATGCCCGGTCCGGCAAGTCCTCGAAAGCCAGGCGCTGCTGGTATACTCCTTGGCACTTCCTTCTCCTCGGCCTGTTGGGCGGCCGGCTCTCTATCCTGGGTGGCTGCCTCCTGTTCCTCTGTGATACGCTCCGCTGTTGCAGCTTCCTCCTCCTCAAGCAGCTGCAGCTCGTACAGCTATAAGGTACGCCCAGGGCTTCGGCGATTAGCAGGAAGGCCACCATTGCTGGTTGAATTCCAATATCCATTGTCTGCAGGGGGTGAAAGGCCGACACGTGAGCATGGTGATACATGTTGGCCCAGGTTGACACTGTAGGCTCTGCCCTCGCGTGCCCTGACTCCCATCTCCGTCGTTGCCCGACACCGTGGGGACTCTGGCCCTGGCGCCCATCCCTGATGCCAGGGTTACCTTCGGCTGGCACTGCCCATGCCAGCGGTACAATCCGTGGCCCTTGTCCAGCACCCCTGTAGGGCCTACAGTGGGCGTTGCTCTGTGTGGGCTGACTGGTGCTCTGCCAGCGGGTGGCAGCCAGGTGGGGGGGTATTGTGGAGCATGGGATGCGGGGATGGGGGACCCATACAGCCGGTGTCACTCTGCAGAACGAGGGGCCAAGGTGGGTGTTCTGTGGAGTGCGCAGCAAGATGGCTGCCTTGCAGGCTGGGGAAATGGCGGTCCATGCCTGGACGCCACCCCAGTCCCATGGATGTTCACACCGGCCACTCAGCCCAATCCCCGTCACCCTCCACCCCCAGCCTGGCAAGGCCCCCCGCCCCATCCCAGCCAGCCCGGCCAGTGTCTGGCCCGACACCCTACGATCGCGCCTCTCTGTGTCCTACCTCTTCTCTCTCCCTCATCAGCCACAACGCCGGTTTCACAATTTTTGAAAGCAAAGTGAACCGTGCTGTCAGGAACTCGGTTCATCGCAGGTGGAGAATTGCGGAGGCCCTGGAGAATACCTGGTCAGGCCCGTTAATTATATGCAAATGGAGCTTACTGTACGTGTGTTCCAGACCAAATTGATGCCACTGTCGAGGTAATGGAGAATTGCAATTTGGCGTCAACTCGCCATCCGCCGCAAACTTTTTCCAAAACATTTATATCCTTCTTTAAATAAGCAGACCAAACCTATACACGGTACTCCTGATGTGCAGTGGCACAGTGGTTAGCACTGCTGCCTCACAGCAACAGGGACCAGGGTTCAATTGTGACCTCGGGTGACTGTGTGGAGTTAGTACTTTCTCCCCCTATCTGCGTGGGTTTTCTCCAGGTGCTCTGGTTTCCTCCCACAGTCCAAAGATGTGCAGGTTAGGTGGATTGGCCATGCTAAATTGCCCCTATTGTCCAAAAGGTTAGGCGGGGTTACTGGGTTACGGGGGTAGGGTGGGGACTCTTTCTGAGGGTCGGTGCAGACTTGATGGGCCGAATGGCCTCCTTCTGAACTGGAGGTATTTGGTGATTCTATCCTATGTGGTCTCACCCTGGTCCTATATAACTGCAACATAACTTCCCTACTTTTGTATTCAATTCTGCTCACAAGACACAATAACATTCTATTAGCTTTCCTAGTTATTTCTGTTCGTAGAGATTAACCTTTTGCGATTCATGTTCTTTGTCACCCAGATTGCTTTAAATTTCAGAACTCTGCAATCTCTTACCATTTAGATACGCTTCTTTCTTATTCTTCCTGCCAAAATGGAATGGACAATTTTGCATTTTTCCACATTATACTCCATTTGCCAGATCTTTGCCCACTCACTTAACCTAGCTACATCTCATTGCAGCCTCCTTTCATCCTTATCGCAATTTAGTTTCCGACCAATCTTTGTGTCATCAGAAATTTAGCAACAAATCATCCAAATCATTTATATAAATTGTAAAAAGTTGTCGTCCAAGCGTTTGTCAACCAGAAAATGATCCATTTATACCTACACTCTGCTTCTTGTTAGCTGGCCAATCTTCTATTCATGTCAATATGTTACCCCCTACACCATGAACTTTTATGATCGTCAATAACCACTGGTGTGATACGTAATCAAATACCTTCTGGAAATCCAAGTGCAACACATATCACTTATTCTAAGAACTCCAATAAATTGGTTAAACATGATTTCCCTCTCACAAACCATGCTGACTCTGCCTGATTGCCTTGAATTTATCTAAGTGCCCTGCCATAATGCCTTTAATAATACCTTCTCACATTTTCCCTATGATAGATGTTAAACTAACAGGCCTGTAGTATCCTACTCTCTGCCTCACTCCATTTTGAATAATTGACTCACATTTGCTATTTTCCAATCCAACGAAACCTGACCGAATCTAGGGAGTTTGGGAAAATTAAAACCAGCGCATCAGCTATCTCAAATTTAAAACAAATTACTGCGGATGCTGGAATCTGCAGCAAAAACAAAAAATGCTGGACTCCAGTTGGATTTGATTTGTCCTGGTTTTTCAGGTCAGGACAGAGCTTCACAATTTTTCACTTTGTCAAGTAGTTGCCGGTACTGTAGCTGTATTGGAGCAGTTTGAAATACACAACTGGGAGGATGAGAAAAAAATTATATCACAAACTTCATGAGATCTATGTCCCTGTCATTTGACCACATGAGCCTCCTCTCAGCCCAGTTATTCTCACCATATCAACAACCATTTCTAATCTAAATTGTCGACACTTCCCAATTTCCCAGCTGTACGCATGGAAAGGGGATACTCTGTTTTGTGGTTTAAGTATAAGCTTCCTGTAAAGACAGTATTCGAGGGGAAATTGCATAAGAAATTAACACTTGGAGCCCTGGTAATATTTGTGGTAGTACCAGGTATTGCGGTACCTGAGAGCCCGACGCCATTGGTTGAGACCTTGGAGTCCACCATTGGCTGTGCAAAGTAGCTCCGCCCTGAAGGCGGAGTATAAGAGACGGCGCCTTCCCAGCAGCCTTCATTTTCTGTACCGAAGCTGCTGGGGATCAGTTCTTAGAGTATTAAAGCCTCAGTTACTAAGTACCTTCGACTTGTGTATATTGATTGCGTATCAATATTCAATGTATCCAAGGCCAATATATCTCTTCTGAAGTGTGGTGCACAGAACGGTCCATCAAAGAGTGACAGAAAACTATCTTCCTTTTTATTCTATCCCTCTTAGAAGTACAGGCCAACTTCAATTAACGTTATGATTATTTATTGTACTTGATCACTTCATTTTCATGATCCATGTACATGGGCCCTTAACCCTTAAAGCTCTTTGGACAACAACTGTTCCTAGGTTTCCACCATGTAAATAAATTACTTGGATGTAATGTTCTTGGTCTAAAATGGATGGCCTCATACTTGCCTGCATTGAAATCCGCCTGTTGCAATTTTGTCCACTCACTTAACCTCTTTATAATTTTATGCTTCTGTCTACACTACTTACTCTGCTGCCAATCTTCATGTCATCAGCAAAATTGGATATTGCGTTACCTAAGTCATTAATAAAGAAAGTCAATAGTTGAGGCATAGATCCTGCTTGGGCACCATTAGCCAATTTTAATCAATTTTAGTACATTCCCATAATCACTAATCTCTGCCATCTATTGCCCAACCAATCTCCTAAGTCAATGATTTGCCTTCAGTTCCATGAGTTTTAATTTTACCTAACTGCTTCTCAGGTAGGACTTCCGGAGGCAGCGATGGAGTGAGTGATCGTTCAGGGCAGCTCTGGCTTGAAGGTGTAGATCTGAGCTCTTTTTACCCGAAAAGAGGAGAATTTTGATGGGAAAGTGTAGTTAAAGGTGTGGAGGAGACATTCCCCCTGGGGGTGACATGTCTGCTGGTTATCAGACCCGGCAATCGAGGTGAAAGACCAGGCTAAGGAACTGGAAAAGACCTGTGGAGCAGTAGCAATTGGAAAGATGGCATAGGGGAAGGGACGTCGCAGGTTGGAAAACCCCAGATGGAGCAGCTGACGCTGTTTATTAGAGAGGAATTTCACCAACTAATTAAGGAAATGCAGGAAGACCGATTGAAGACCATCGAAAGGCTCAATGGAGAAGGTCGGGAAATATTTGGAGGCACAGGGGTTGCAGATCTGGGAGATGGAGAGGGCGATGTCTGACCACAGTGATCGGTGGTGGCATTGGAGGTGGAGGTGGGGTTCCTGGGGGGCCCTTGAAGTCGTTAAGAGCAAAAGTAGAAGAGTGGGAGAACAGGTCCAGAAGGAAACACCTGCATATCGTCAGGCTGCCTGAAGGAGTGGAAGGCACGAGTGCCACGAGATAGATCTCGAGGATGCTAGCAGGCTGGTGGCGGACGGGGTGCTGGACAAGGCCCCAGAGGTGGATAGAGGGCACAGGTCTCTAAGGTAGAAGCCAAGAGTGGGGCATCTGCCGCGGGCAGTGATTGTAAGGCTCCACAAGTTTTTGGAGAAGGAAAATATCCTGCGGTGGGCTAGGGAGAAAAGGAACTGTGAATGGGAGGGGAACAAGTTCAGAATATACCAGGACATTGGAGCGGAGCTGGCAAAAATGCATGCTGGGTTCAACAGGGCCAAGGCGGCTCTCTATCAATGGCAGATCATGTTTGGGATGCTGCACCCAGCGAAACTGTCGGTGTCTTTCGTAGGCAAATTTAAACTACTCTAAGAAATAGACATTCTTTAGCGCATTTATTCCAATCACCAGAACGTAACAGCCGGGAGTATTATTTTGGAAACCCAGAGGTGGCCAATAACTTTATTAAAGAGCATAAACTGGGGGAGAACTGAACTTTGATGGGAGATGGAGGAGTTGACATAGCGGAGTTCGGAGGACACAGGTAGTGTGGGGGTTGGAGGGTGGGGGGGCTTTTCTTTTTTCTTGGGCAGGACAATTTCATTAGGATGACTATTTGTTAAGGGGTAATAAGTTTGGGAGGGGGCAACTTCCCTCCCCCCACCTCCTTCCACCTGTGGTGGTGTTTAATGTTTTGCAGGAGATGACCTGTGGTTTTGGATGTGTCTTTGTTTGGATGGAGGAGGATGAGGTCCACAGGGAGCCATTTGCACAGATCAAGGAGAAAAGGGTGGGGGGGAGGGGTAGATAGGAGGAGCCTTTGGGCAGGAGATGCCACGCTGGCAGGTAATGCTGATGAACGGAAGCGAGATGGGGTGATGGCCACGAGGGATGGCCGAGGGGGAGGGGGAGTGGGGAGGAGGTTGGGGGGGGGGGAGGGAGATGTGATGTGGCAGTATTGGAGGAGAAGCATGGTCATGGACGGAGAAGGGGGCCATCTTGGATGGACTCCCTATAGGGTGAAATTAAAGGAATCAGTAGGGGAGGATGAGGGACAGTAGAGGGGAGTGGAGGCACAAGCCTTCAGTAAGGTTCATGACATGGAACGTGCTGGGGCTAAATGGGCCAGTGAAGAGATTTCCGGTCTTTTGGCACTTAAGGAGTTTGAAGGCAGGTGTGGTCTTTCTGCAGGAGACGCACCTCAGGGTGAGGGATCAGGTTAGATGAGAAAGGGATGGGTGGGTCAGGTATTTCACGCGGGGTTTGACTCAAACGTGGGGGCTGGCCATTTTGCTGAGTAACAAGGCGGGGTTTCTGAGTGTGAAGGAAGTGCGGGACCCGAATGGGAGATATGTGATGGTGAGCAATGTGTTGGAAGGAACGCAGGTGGTGCTAGTGAATGTGTACGCACCAAATTGGGACAATTCTGGGTTGCGTGAGGGGGCAGCGGGGAGCGATTCCGGACCTGGCCACACATCATTTGATTATGGAATGGAATTTAATTGTGTGCAGGAGCTGAGGTTGGGCTGGTTGAGCCTCAGGTCAATGGGAAGGCTGCGGATGGCAAAAGAGCTGGGAGAGTTTATGGAAATGATAGGTATGGTGGACCCCTGGAGATTTAAGAACTCAGGGGGGGAGGGAGTACCCCTTCTTCTCGCATACCCGTTCTGTGTATAAGGTATACTCCAGAAATGATTTTTTTGTGGTGAGCCGTGAGGTGTTGTTGGGGGCGGTGGGGGCAGAGTATGCAGGGATAGTAATCTCGGACCACACACTGCATTGGCTTGGGGTTCGACTTAGCTCGGGACGGGAGCAGAGGCCAGGATGGAGTTTAGACTCGGGGCTGTTAGTGAACAGGGGGTTTTGCGAAAAGGTGCGGTCAGTGGTTAAGGACTACGTGGAGTTGAACCAAAATGGGGAGGTATCGACGGCCACATTCTGGGAGGCATTGAAGATAGTGGTTCAGGGGAGATTATCTCATTCAAGACACACAGAGATAGGAAGAGGAGGGAGGAGTATGAATGATTATTGGGCAAGATAGTCAAGGTGGACAGGGAGTATTCGAGGGCTCCACCGTGGAGGGATTGGCGAAGAGAAAGAAGTTACAGGGGCAGTTCGACAGGTTGATTGATGATGGGAAGGGCAATTGGGCAACTACAGAAGGCGAGGGGCATGCAGTGTGAATATGGATATAAAGCGGACTGAACGCTAGCTCATCAGCTACGGAGGCAGGCTGCATCTAGGGAAATCTTGAGGGTACAGACATGGAAGGTGGAGGTAGTGTCAGAGCCGGGGAAGATAAATGAGGCAATCAGGGAATATTATGAGGAATTGTACAGAGCGGATTTGGGAGGTGAGGATGGGGAAACGGGGCGCTTCTTAGATGGGTTAGAATTTCCATGGCTGGATGAGGAGAGGAGGCAGGCGCTAGAGGAGCCTTTAGGGCTGAGGGAGGTAATGGAAAGCGTAAGAGGGATGAAGTCGGGGAAGTCCTCGGGGCTGAATGGTTAACCGATGGAATGTTATGAGGAGTTTGTGGCGGAGCTGGCACCACACATGCTGGGGGCATTTAGCGAGGCGCTGGAGAAGGGGGAGTCAATTACACAGGCGATGATTACGCTAATAACAAAGAAAGGGAAGGACCCATTAGAATGTGGGTTGTTCAGACCCATATCACTGTTAAGTACAGACGTGACAGAACTGGCTAAGTTAGTGGTGGGGAGGATGGAAGGATGCGTCCCGGGGTGATTGTAGAGGTTCAAACGGGCTTTGTGAAGGACAGGCAACTCTCGAGCAATATAAGGCGACTATTGAATGTGATCATGACCCTGTTGAGAAGACGGGCACCGGAGGTAATGGTGTCTATGGACGCGGAGAAGGCCTTTTGATCGGTTGGAGTGGCGGTACTTGGTCATGGTCCTGGGAATGTTTGGATTTCGGCCAAAGTTTGTGGCATGGGTGCATCTGTTGTACGGGGCGAGTGCACGGACCAATGAGATGAGCTCACAGAGTTTTGGGTTGCATGGGGAACGAGGCAGGGATGTCCGCAGTCTGCAGTCGCTGCTGCTGTTAGTGCTAGCGATAGAAACCTTGGCGGTGACCCTTAGGGGGTCAGCAGAGTGGTAGGGGATTGGAGGAGAGTAGGGAGCACTGGGTGTCTCTGTGTGTTGATGACTTGCTATTATATGTGTCAGACTCCCTGGAGAGTATGGAGAGGATTTGGGGCTCTCTCGGGTTATACGATGTTGAAAGGTGAGGGGAGTAAGTCGGGTTGGGGAACTATCTAGGAGTGTTGCCATTTAGGGTAGCCAAGGATAGGTCTAGGTGACAGAGAATGGGCCACATTGCATAAGTGGAACTTTAAAAAGTTTGTGGAGGATATAAAGGAGGACTTTAGTAGGTGGGGTACACTGCACCTGACGCTGGCGGGGAGGGTTCGAGAGGTGAAAAATGAATGTTCAGCCAAGGTTCCTATTTATAACCCAAATGCTCCCGATTTTTATCCCGAAGACCTTTTCTCGGAAGTTGTAAGTCATTTCAGAGTTTGTGTGGGTGGGGAAGGTGCCAATGGTAAAAAGGGCGCTGCTGTAGAGGCAGAAATGGGGGTTGGCGTTACCAAACCTGCTGCACTACTATTGGGAGGCGGATGTGGAGGAAGTGAGGCGGTGGTGGGAAGGAGAGGGGTTAGAACAGTATTCTTCAAACTTTTTTTCCAGGGACCCATTTTTACCAACCGGCCAACCTTCGGGGCCCAACCTTCGGGGCCCAAATCCGGCCGACCTTCGCGACCCACGCCGGTCGACCTTCGCGACCCACGCCGGTCGACCTTTGCGACCCACGCTGGCTGAACTTCGCGACCCACACCGGCCGACCTGATCAACCCACTCTTACCTTGTTTGCTGCTGATAAAAATGGAGGAAATGGTTTTGGGTCCCTTTGGCCCTAGTATACGCTCCTCCAATGGAACCTTTGGATGAAGATGAAGCCTTCCGGTGTCGGAAAGTATGGAGTCTCCATCTGTCCAAAGTTCTGCATTTTTTTCCGTAAAATTTTATTAAATAAAACCCCCCTGAACTTGTAAAAAAAATAAAAAAATTAAATGAATAAAATAAATGAAAAAAAATTAAATGAATAAAATGAATAGACCCCCCCCGAACTTGTAAAAAAATAAAATGAATAAAATAAATGAAAAAAATAAAAATTAAATGAATAAAATAAATGAATAAAATGAATTTTAAAAACCCAAACTTGTAAAACAAAAAGCTGCGACCGTTTAAAGAAATAGCGGCTGCACTGCGCATGTGCGCCCGATCATCGGCGCGCATGCACCGATGATCATGCGCGCATGCGCAATGCGGCCAAATTTGTTTTTACATGTTCGCGGCCATTTTAAAGGCCGCTTGCAGCTGGCCTTATTAAAAGCCGGCTGCTGCACGGGGATTTGCGCGATCGGGAGCTCCGCGAAGGTCGGCTCCGCCATTCTCCCGACAGCGACCCACCCGCGGGTCGCGCCCCCGAGTTTGAAGAACACTGGGTTAGAATGTGTTAGGATGTAGGAAGACCTCTAGGGGGTCCATCCTGAGCGCCATGGTGACGACGGTGCTTCTGCTGGCACCGAGGAGATATACTGAGAGCGTGGTAGTACATTCCACAATAAAGATGCGGAACCAGCTGAGGAGATATTTTAGGATGGAGGGGATGTCGGTGTTAAAATCGTTGTGTGAGAAGCACGGGTGAAAGCCGGGAGGAGACGGATGGTATGTACAACAGGTGGAGAGAGGTGAGGCTGGTGAGAGCGAGGGATTTGTATCTGGAAGAGAGGTTCACACGGCTGAAGGAGCTGCGGACAAGAGTGGAGCTACCGAAGGGAAGTAAATTTAGGTATTTACAGGTAAAGGACTTTGCACGGAAGGTGTCGAAAGGGTTTCCCAGGCTGCCGAAATATGCCCTTTATATGCCCGAAATATGCAACAGTTGTTGCTTCCAGATGTGGAAGGGGAGGGTAGGATTGGGGACATATATGGGTGGCTTGGAGAGCAAGGGATATGCAAGGGGTGGAGATCAAAGAGAAATGGGAGGTGGAGTTGGGGGTGGGAGATAGGTTGTGGAGTGAGGCACTGCGTAGGGTGAATTCAACCTCCTCATATGCGAGGATCAGTTTGATACAGTTTAAGGTGATACACCGGGTGCACATGGCTCGGGCGAGGAGGAGTGGGTTCTTCCAGGGCGTGGCAGATGAGTGCGAGAAGTGTGGGTGAGGACCAACAAACCACGCGCATTTGTTCTGGGGCTGTGAGAACTTCAAATTACATTGGGCAGGAGTGTTCAGGACGTTAACAAACATTGTGGGTGTGGAGGTCGGGCCGGACCTGATGGTGGCAATTTTCAGGATATCGAAAAAGTGGAGCTGATAGAGCGGAGGAAGGCAGACGTCATGGCCTTTGCCTTTCTGGTTGTCCGGTGAAGAAATTTGCTGGAATGTTGGTCGACTATGCAGCCGGGGGTGGCGGCCTGGCTGGGGGATCTGTATGACTTCCTCTGGTTAGAGATAATTAAGTTTGAATTGAGGGGTTCATCGGAGGGCTTTGATGCACAATGGATATTGTTTGTGGCCATGTTCGAGGAATTGTTCATGGGGGGGCGGGGGGGTGGGGAGGGGGTTAAAACAGGCTAAAATCCTGTACAGACTGTGAAATTGTGAGTTGGGGAGAGTGTTCCCCGGATTATTTATGTTTTTGTATTTTTTGAATAAGTTTGGAATAAAATACATCTAAATAAAAATAACTTAGCAAATTCCTTCTGGGAGTCTGTGTTGTTACAATTAGGTTTATAAGATTGCTATGTTTTGGTATTGTGTCTTTAATTTAAGGTAAAATGAAGGAGGTCATGTGAGTCTAACTGAAGAAGTCTAACTGACAGCAAGACTGAGTGGTTTGACTATTCAAGATTAAAGTGGGCCCAGAGTGTTTTACTGGGTAGAGGGTACAAGATGTTTACACTTGAGACAATAGCAGAGGCCTGTGTGCAGATGGACTCTAGAGTCTTCAAAGTTCCACAAAACTGTTTAGAATGCTAGAATACTTCCAAGAAAAAAGAGATTAGGCTTCTCAAGGATAGCTAATTGCCTGCTCTACCTGGATACAAAGCCCATGTGATTTATATTGCCGTGTTCATCTGGCATTGAGATGGAAAAGATATAGAGGAAGACACTTTACCAACTTTCCAAAAATATTGTTGAATATCACAGACAGGTGGGTTAGCCTACTAGGGTCCAGGAGAGAAGCCAAAGGTTGAAAGATTCTTTTCATTGTGCCACATGCAGATGGAAGATCACATTTGTGAGGAATTAGTACAACTCTGGAGGATTCACCTAGATTGTGCTGGAAAGAAGATCTCCCCTAATACTCACTCCGTGTGGGGCAGTTCTGGGGATAGATGTTACCAGCTGAGAAAGTAAAAGAACAGAAGTAAACCCTCAAGAGCTAAGAACCACATTGGACTCATATCTGGAGAATTGAATGTCTACTTAAAAGATAGTGCAAACATTTTCCTGTAAATTGTGCTTTTTGGTTGTGCGAAAATAAAAAAGGCGGCATGGTAGCACAGTGGTTTGCACTGCTGCTTCACAGATCCAGGATCCCAGGTTCGATTCCTGGCTTGGGTCACTGTCTGTGCGGAGTCTGCACATTCTCCTCGTGGCTGCGTGGGTTTCCTCCAGGTGCTCCGGTTTCCTCCCACAGTCTAAAGATGTGCCGGTTAGGTAGATTGGCCATGCTAAATTGCCCTTAAGTGTCCAGAAAGGTTGGGTGGGGTTACTGGGTTACGGGGATAGGGTGGAGGTGTGGGCTTAAGTAGGGTGCACATTCCAGGGCCAGTGCAGATGCGATGGGCCAAATGACCTCCTTCTGCACTGTAAATTTTATGATTCTGTGAAAAAGGGGATATTCTGTTCTGTGATTTAAAGTATAAATTTCCTGTAAAGTCGAGTATAACCATGGCGTGCTTTTAGCTTTTGGTTACATTAAATGTCTTAAAATGTGAAATTGTGTTGTGCCATCCTTTCAGTGGAAGTTCAAATTTATTTTTAAAGTTTATCCATCTCGACAGACATTGTACCAATATAAATAACATCTATAGACATATTCCTATTACTTTTATTATTTCTTCAAAATGTTATTTTAGCTTTGTTAGGTATGGCCTATCCTTTACAAATTCATATTGGCTCTCTATAATCTGCTCAAATCTCTCTAAATGTTCAGTCACTCTGTCCTTAATTATAGATTTCAATAACTCCTCTACAATATGTATTTTTGTTTATTCATTCATGGGACCTGGGCTGTGCCAGCTGCCCATCCCTAATTGGGCAGATTGCTGTGGGTCTGGAGTCACATGTAGGCCAACCCAACCCAGGTAAGAACAGCACATTTTCTTCCCGAAAGGACATCAGTGAACCAGATGGGTTTTTACAACAATCGACAACGGTTTCTTGGTCAACATTAGACTTTTAATTCCAGATTTTTATTAATTCAAATTTCACCATGTACAGTGGCCAAATTTGAACCTAGGTCCCTAGAGCATTACTCTGGGCCTCTGGTTAACTCATCCAGTGACAATACCACTATGCCACCGCATCCTCAACGAACAATATTCAATAAACAGATCTAATAGCTGTCAAATACAATGACAAAGAGTGAAAAGTTATCTCTTCTCATTTTGTTTCAAATAAAAACCAAATGATTAAAATTTTGAATGCTTCCATTCCCATTTGTGTTTTGAAACAAGTTAGCAACTGGAAAGTTTATGCTTTTTCTAGCTGTGAGACACACACAATTCTGGTTGCGAACACCTACAAGATAGAGGGACAGAAAAATAAATGGTGGGGAGAGAGACAGGGAAAGAGAGAGTGAGTGAAACAGAGGAAAAGAAGTACAGGCAGAGAAGCCAGTAAATATATAGAACAGCAAACAATCATAAATACCAAAATATATATTTATATGATATGCCTTAGAAAGGCATAAACCAGTCTTGCGAAACCCCCAACCAATATTGTGAAACTCCTGCCCTCATCGTCAACTGTGAATATACACCAGGGATGGGATTCTCTGATCGTAATCCCCGGAGGGGCACGGGAATCTCGCCCCGCCACCCTGGTGCCGGCTTCCCCATTCGGCAGTGACTTTTTTCGGGTGCCAGCGGGATCGCCACCACGCCGGTAGGGGGCCGTTGACAGCCCCCCACCCCCCCCCGCCGATTCTCTGGGCCCCGGTGGGCTGAGTGGCCGACGAGTTTGGCCCAGTCCCGCCAGCGTCGATTACTCAGCTCCCACATGGCGGGATCTGGAAGGGGGGGGGATCCAGCCCCGGGAGGGGGCCCCCACGATGGCCTGGCCCGCGATTGGGGCCTATTGATTGGCAGGCGGGCTGGTTCCATGGGGGCCTTCTTTACTCAGCGCCAGGCCCCTGTATGGCTCCGCCATATTGCCCGGGTTCCGGCGCGGAGACGGGAACCCCCGCGCATGCGCGGAAATACGCTGGCTGTTATGCGCGGAACTACGCTGGCTGTTCCGCGCATTTGCAGCCTCGCGCGGGCCATTCCCCGCCGGCTGGAGCTGCAGTGACGATTCCGGCAGCAACCTAGCCCCATGGAAAGGTGAGAATTCCTCACTTTCGGGGGATGTTGACGCCGGAGTCGTTGGCGCCGGTTTTCACGCTGGCGTGGGAACATAGCCCCCACTTAAGAGAATCCCGCCCCAGAGATGGAAGTTTTCACCTGAGACCCTGCTGCAACAGCACAACCATTTTCCTGATTGAAACCTGATTCTCTGCACAGTGGCCCTACCAATCACTTTTTAGCAAACCAATTTACATCCCACCTCTGGGCTCCCCAGCCAATTGGGAAGGGAGAGCAGGATGGCTCATCCATTGTGCCAAAGGAAGGATTCCTAAACAAATAAACCATACCATGAAGCACTAAAGTTCACAAGCACTTAGACTTTCCAACATGCAGCAACCACAAGAATGGAGAGGAGACCTGTATCTCTTAGTTGGCAGGTCTAAGGAACTGGAACTGGTCCAAGGCTAGAAATAGAACAACCTCGTTAACAAAGGGCAACCTCTCTCTAACAAACCTCTCTCATCTCTCCAAACCTGCCAAGGATGGAAGAAAGAGCATAGCCTCTCTCACCAAGCAGGTGTGGCCAAGGAAGTCAGCGGCAGGAATGTAGTTCCTCCAACCTTAAAAGTGTTCCCCAGAGGATCTAGAAGCTGAGGAGGACATAACAAGTGAGTGGCACAATGATTTCAGGTGGTGAGTCCTACTCGCTGATTTGCCCAGCATTCTCCTGCACAGCATGTTTCAGGACAATATACCTTGAAGCTCCGTGCAGGAACCTCACATTCCCATGTCAGCAGCCGACAGTGCAACTTGATCCCTACCTATTTCCACTCGCACTCATGCCTCCCAGTCAACCTCCACAATGGTGTTCTTCTTTCCTTTACATACAAACCATTATGAGCCCTCACACTCCTCTGCTTTTGCCCTTTTCAGAAGAGAGCTTGCAACTTGGCGAAAGGAGAGACTAGGGATTGGTTGGGGACCCCCCTAGTGGCAGGCACTTTGTCAGCGGCGAGCCCTACATACTCCAATAGGAAAGAAGTCTAGTTCCAGGAGGCTGTAGATGTCAGTGGTGATATACCATGACAGCTGAGTCTCCTGAGGTATGTTTAAAGAGATGATTATCTGCCTGTAAAACCTGATGCCAGGCATCTTGCTGGTCAACCCTCTGAACTCTGGTGGGGAATTATCTGAGGAGAAGGTGGCTAATGCTGCTGCTAGTGTTGCTCCTGCTGCTGTTGATGGTGGTGTGGTCCCAACTTATGCCTGTCAACAGAAGTGCAAGGTGGAACTGCACAGGTGTTGCAGTGCTTTACAGGTGAAAGAGTGCTTCGGAGATTAGTTTCTCAATGGCTATGGCTCTTCAAACCTTTTCCTGCTTGTCAAATTCACTGCTGCACCCTTGTCTTGGTGATCCTGAGTTGCTGACATGGTGGAAAATAGGTTCTATCGATGGAAATTCAGGATTTAGGCAAAAGGACCTCATAATTTGCTTCTTAACAACCTCAGAAGGCTTTTAATAACTTCGCCGACAGACTCAAGCGGGTTCCAGGAAAAGTTGGAAGAGGACGGGGTCATGGGATCCTGACTCAACATAATCCTCCAGGGGCTTCCCACCTGCTCACCCACAAACCCACCTCCACGGACCTGGGAAAATTCTGCCCTGGGAATCTGGTGAGCCAAACCCAATATTCAATCCTCAGAATGGCTAAGCTTAATATTCATCTCAAACAGTTGTGCCAGACCTTAGATTCCCCTCCATACTGATGCTAGACCTAAAGGGCCTTGCCTATTCTTTCAAATATTTGCAGCCCCATAGCACTAATTCAAGGGCTGCCAAACTAGTTCTGCCAACACTCAGAATCATTTATCCATCTATCAACGTCGTAATCAAAGTCCAGCAAACACAGCGAAAAAACATCCCCATACGTGATACTGCTAAAGATCACCGTGTCCAGTTGCATGCACTATAGATCCATCTTACTGTGTATTCTCAGATTTAAAAATAAAAGAAGATTTTTTAAAAATAAATACGCAAGTAAGTAAAGGAAGATAGGTAGCTCACTACCTCAGTTTTCACATAATAATGGGCTGAGTTGTGAAATTCAATCTCCAAAGCTTTACTATAAATCCCCAGAATATATATTTTTTAATGGGCTTACTCAGTCACTGTGGCCCCAATGACATTCCTGTATGGTACTTTTGTAAAACTGTAACTCTGCTGATTCCCCTTGAGCGACTAGTGCCGTAGCAGTTTTAATAGTTGAAAATATTGTCTCAACAATTCGGTCCCATAAATTTATCACAAAATACTGTGAGCTTTGAAGTTTATAAATTACACTACAATTTGGCTGGCAAACATGCAGTGGCTTTCTAACAAATAGAAATATTTTCACTTTAGGGATACAACTTCATTGATCATAAAAATAGGCATATACTCAGGCCAAATCCAAACATTAGACCTGACCTCTTTCACCATCAGAGGATCAGGATGCATTTTTAATGTACTGATTGGTACCCTTCGATCCAACAATGCTACATTCTTCTATTCGATGTGAACCGATTCAATAAATTTGGCATGGGGATCAGAGTGGCAGAGCTTAATTACGTATCTGTGATTCCTAGTTGCTTTGTTGCTGGGATCATTAGCTGGTTAGCTTTTTCTCATTAAGAAGGCAGCTCTCCCGCTTTGAGCATGATGCTGATGATAACGAATGACTGCTGATTTGGAATATCCGATAGCCAATATGCAATGAATATATGGGCAAAGGCACTCAGTTTCATGAAAGACACTGCTGTGCAAAGCCTGGCAATTACTGCTATTTAGTCAAATCATCAGTTTCATGCTTCTTCAGAGCAATTGTAAACTGCTTTGCAGTACATCATCAAGCAAAGAGTATCATTGGGCAGATAATGCACCAGCAGTGCTTTACATGTGATCACATTTAGGCTTAAATTACCTTAAGTTACTGAAGTCTGTTATTAACCATTATTGAAAAGGTTCCTTTTGGCTGGTGTCTATTATTGACAGATTCAATGTTGTTAAAAAAGCAAAACCTGTCACGACGTACTTAGGAACTAGAGGCAGTATAACACAAAGTTGGTGTCTGAATCAATGAGTCACAGCAAAGGCCAATCTTCATGCAGATTTTAAAAAGCTGGCAAGTTTTTGTTGATGAGCCAGTTCTCTGGGAGCGATTGGACTCTAGTGGTAAAATGTAGCTGTGGAAGATATCAGGATGGATTCTCCATTCTGGAGACTAGATGCTGATGCCGGGACTGAGTCGGTGGTGTTCTCCGATCCTGATAGCTGCGCCAGTCCCGGAGCAATTCAGGACATGCAAATGGACCAGCCAGCTCCACGTGGAACTAGTGCAATACTAACCAAGCCAGGATCAGATTTGCTGCTGTCAGGATTGGCACTGGAGAGCCTAACAAGCTACACATCTTTGGACACTAAGGAGCAACTGATGTTAACATGGCAAATCCACCAAATCCACCTAGGTTTGTACATGCTCTGTATTCCAGAGTGCAATATTATGTACACGATGTAGGTTTTTTCTGTTGGAGTGATGGTGGCTCATTGATGCGATCTTGAGGCTTGTTTGTTTCAACATAAATGCCTTAATTGTGTCATGAGAATGTTGCTTTAAGAAATGGTTGGCTTCTCATATTACTGCAGTGATGTCAGAGTATGGGTGGAGCTGAGCGCTGGTTCTGCTTTTTAGTTTCACTTTGAGAAAAGCTTGGGTGTGTCTGTCTTTTTGGTTTCATTTTTCAGTGTGTTGCAGCTGAATTCAGCAAAGCAGCCGTATTGTTGTGCTCTCTGCCATGAAGGACTATCTCTTAATCATTTGGTGAATTCAGAATTATAAATGTTTTCAGTATTGAATGTAAACTCTGATGTGCTTCTGTTTAAAGGTTTGTTAAGTCTTTTGGGTGTAAAAGGACAGCATACAGATTATTTAGTGTTGCATTCTTTGGGGGGGTGTATTTGATTTACTGGTTGCTAAGATGTTCACTGTTTGTTTTAGAAAGGTTAACTTGAGTTCATAGAATAAACATTGTTTTGCGTAAAAAAGAACTTTTTCCCTTTCTGAAGTACCACACTTGTAGAGTGGGCCGTGTGCTCCCCATACCACAATCTATTAAAAGCTGTGGGTGAGGTGAACTCCATGATACACTTTGGGGTTCTCTAAACCCTGACCCATAACAATTGGGGGCTTGAGGGGGATAAAAGTTTATCTATTGGATTGGCTTAGTGAACTTAAAGACAGTGAGGGGTGAGCATATTGTGGGGCTTTTCAGGTGTGGTATTTTAGTTTAAGTAGGGAGTGTGTTGTGGACAATGGCTCTTTCAGAGGCTCAGAAGTTTTTGGGGGTGGAGACGGTCACACGCAGTACCTTATGGACAGAGACTAAAAGCAGACTGTTAGATTTGGCGAAAACATTGCAGTTAACATTACCTGAGAAAATGTGAAAAGGTGAGGTAATTATGGCGGTGGCTCAGCATTTAAAGTTGCCTGAGATACAGTTTGACTCATTGTAAATGGCACAAATACAGTTGCAAATTAAACAAATGGAACATGAGAAAGAATTAAAGCAGCTTGAATACGAAATAGATAGAGAGGAATGAGAAAGGGAAATACAGATCAGGGAAAAAGATAAAGAGAGAGAGTTTGAACTTCAGAAAATGGCCATGAAACATGACAGTCTCTTCAAATTGGCAGATGGAAAGGGAAATGTACAGTTGGATGATAGTGATGAGGATAGTGAGAAAGAGCGTCAAAGTCAAAGGCTTGGCGGGAATCTAATTAAATATGTCCAAGCATTGCCAAGGTTTGACGAGAAGCAGGTAGAAGCCTTTTTCATTTCATTTGAGAAGGTAGCTAAACAAATGAAATCTCCACAGGACGTGTGGGTATTACTGATTCAAACAAAGCTGGGAGGTAGAGCTAATGAAATGTTTGCATCACTACCGGAGGAATTATCTGGGACGTATGAGGAGGAGAAAAAATACATCTTAGGTGCATATGAGCTAGTGCCTGAAGCTTACAGACAAAGGTTTAGAAATTTAAGGAAAGAATTTGATCAAACATACATGGAGTTTGAAAGGCTCAAATAGAGTAATTTTGATAGATGGATAAGGGCTTTGAAAATAGATCCAATGTATGAAGCTCTCAGAGAAATTATACTTTTCAAGGAGTTTAAAAATTCAATTCCTGATGAAGTGAGAACTCATGTGGAAGAGCAGAGGGTTAAAACTGTGAGGTTAGCAGCAGAAATGGCAGATGATTATGAATTAGTTCATAAATCAAAGATTGGTTTCCGACATCAGTTTCAGCATGTGAGGGATAGAAACTGGGGACATGAGAAATACTCAAGTGGTAAAGGTGATCTGATGGGAGATAATAAGGAGAGTGTACCTCAGATTTTTTTTTAAATCCAGGAGGGTGGAAGAGGCATGAAAAGTTTCAAATGTTTTCACTGTAATTAACTAGACCATGTAAAGTCACAGTGTTGGTGGTTGAAGAAAAGCACTGGGAATGCTGATGTGGTAAAACAGGATAAGACAGTGGGGTTTGTTAAAGTGGTAAAGGAAAGCCCAAGTGAAGCGAAGGAGGTGCAAAAGATTGTACAGCCTGATCAAGAGGTGATTGATAAGAAGGTGCCAGATGTCTTGAAAGAATTTACTTGTGTGGGTAAAGTTTACTCATGTGTACCAGGAGGAGCAGGTAAAGAAGTTACAATTTTAAGAGATACGGGAGCTAGTCAGTCTTTAATGGGAAGAGGTGAGGAGTTATGTAGTTTAGGAAGAATGTTGCCAGAAAAGATTCTAACTCAGTGACGAACCAAACCGAGACTGTGAATTTGACATACCTCAAATTAAATTGGAAAACGAGGATGTTCTTAAAAATTGGCATAAATTGTTGAGTTATCTTCCAAAGGAAAAACAAACTGACCTGAAAGAGTTATTGATAACACATGGGCAAGTTTGTGGAGATAAAATGGCAATATAGGCATGTGACTGCTTGAAATCTGTGATAACCAATGCTCCTGTGTTGGAGAATTGCACGGGACTCTGTGATCAGATTGAACGAAAGTATCTGACTTTAAAGAGAAATGCCGAGGCGTAGAGCGCAACGGATGGATCGTGCAGAGGCCTCCTTGTTCAAAGAGACTGTTAATCAAGAAGGATTTCAGTTGGAGGAAGAAGAAAAAAAAAGAAATGGACTATATTATTATACCTGTTTGCGTGTGTTGCTTTTTTTTTTTGAAACGATAAAGTATATTTACTGTGTGCATTTCTTAAAGGATTGTGAAAAGGTGAAAAATGAAACCATCTTGAAGTTGATGGTTTACTTTTTTTTCTTGGGGGCGGTGTCATGAGAGTGTCGCTTTAAGAATTGGTTGGCTGCTCATGTTTCTGCAGTGATGTCAGAGTGTGGGTGGAGCTGAGCTCTGGTTCTGCTTTTTAGTTTCACTTTGAGAAAAGCTTGGGTGTGTCTGAATTTTTGGTTTCGTTTTTCAGTATGTTGCAGCTGAAGTCAGCCAAAGCAGCTGTATTGTTGAGCTTTCTGCCATGAAGGACTATCTCTTAATCATTTGGTGTATTCAGAATTATAAATGTTTTCAGTATTGAATGTAAACTCTGATGTGCTTCTGTTTAAAGGTTTGTTAAGTCTTTTGGGTGTAAAAGGACAGCATACAGATTACTTAGTGTTGTATTCTTTGTGGGGGTGTATTTGATTTACTGGTTGCTAAGATGTTCACTGTTTGTTTTAGAAAGGTTAACTTGAGTTGTTTTGCTTAAAAAAGAACTTTTCCCTTTCTGAAGTACCACACTCGTAGAGTGGGCTGTGTACTCCCCATTCCACAATCTATTAAAAGTTGTGGGTCAGGTGAACTCCATAATACACTTTGGGGTTCTCTAAACCCTGACCCATAACAATTTGTAGGTTTAACTATTTACAGTTCCAAGTTAAGTCTTGCATGGTGTTGCTCTCACCATGCAGGCTAGTTACATACAGAGTGCTCTTCTGAACTATTCTCTGACCATGTGACTACATACATCACACTGCGGGGTGTGCTACTTTCCAGTTCCATTTAATCCTTGTTCTGCTGAGCATCTTACATTATAATGCATGCAGGCACATAACATCACAGCGGGGTACTGTTACAGTTTGGATCCACAAGGGAGTGTTTTTTTACACCTAATGATTACCAGCATCTCGCCAATATGAAATTGCTGCCCAGCTGCAATTATATGCTGGTTGAAGCCTTTTTTAGTGCAGAGAGGGTCCTGCGCCCCTCAGGGACAGGAAGTCTGCAGAGGGCAGTAGAGCGGAGCTGCTGATTGGCAGTTGCGGGGGAAATTTGTATACGTGCATTGTGGTCATCCTAACTTGAAGGTGGTTTGTGGAGGAGCTGTTGTCAAGTGACACTTAAACCCGAAACACTTCTTCAGTGTTTCCCTCCCTACCCCCTCCTCTAACCAAAAAAACAACCGCTGTAAAGATCAAGGGGAAGGCTCGAGGGCAGGTAGAAGTAGAAAGAAGTTGAACCGTGACGTCACAGCCTGCAGGTAAGGGATTGGCTGGTGACTGGTAAGTAGTTTTTATTTTATTTTCCCTCAGGTGTTATCATGCAGGGGTTGCTGAGTGAGTGCTTGCTGAGAAGGGGAGTGAATGACCGATAAGCTCTTTCTTTTTCTTTTTTTAATCTAGAGGGGATGGCAGGGAAGGTAATGCAATGGCAGGGATGCCGTCAGTGTCCCTGCTGATTTCATCTGTGGGAAGTGCACCTATCTTCAGCTCCTCAGAAACCGCGTTAGGGAACTGGAGCTGGAGCTGGATGATCTTCGGATCATTCGGCAGGCAGAGGTGGTCATAGATAGACGCTTCAGGGATGTAGTTACTCCAAAGAATAAAGATAGATGGGTGATGGTGAGAGGGGCTGGGAGGAAGCAGTCAGTACAAGGATCCCCTGTGGTCGTTCCCCTTAGTAACAAGTATACCGCTTTGGATACTGTTGGGGGGGGGACTTACCAGGGGTAAGCCATGGGGTACAGGTCTCTGGCACAGAGTCTGTCCCTGTTGATCAGAAGGGAAGGGGGTAGAGGAGTAGAGCATTAGTCATTGGAGACTCCATAGTTAGGGGGATAGATAGGAGATTCTGAGGGAACGAGAGAGACTCGCGGTTGGTGTGTTGCCTCCCAGGTGCCAGGGTGCGTGATGTCTCGGATCGTGTTTTCGGGATCCTTAAGAGGGAGGGGGAGCAGCCCCAAGTCATGGTTCACATAGGTACCAACGACATAGGTAGGAAAAGGGATAGGGATATAAGGCAGGAATTCAGGGAGCTAGGGTGGAAACTTAGATCTAGGACAAACAGAGTTATTATCTCTGGGTTGTTATCTGTGCCACGTGCTAGCGAGATGAGGAATAGGGAGAGAGAGGAGTTGAACACGTGGCTACAGGGATGGTGCAGGATGAGGGTTTCAGATTTCTGGATAATTGGGGCTCATTCTGGGGTCGGTGGGACCTCTTCAAATGGGATGGTCTACACCTGGACCAGAGGGGTACCAATATCCTGGGGGGGAAATTTGCTAATGCTCTTCGGGAGGGTTTAAACTAGTTCAGCAGGGGCTTGGGAACCTGAATTGTAGCTCCAGTATACAGGAGGTTGAGAGTAGTGAGGTCATGAGTAAGGTTTCAAAGTTGCAGGAGTGTACCGACAGGCAGGAAGGTGGTTTAAAGTGTGTCTTCTTCAATGCCAGGAGCATCCGGAATAAGGTGGGTGAACTTGCGGCATGGGTTGGTACCTGGGACTTCAATGTTGTGGCCATTTCGGAGACATGGATATAGCAGGGACAGGAATGGTTGTTGCAGGTGCCGGTGGGTTAGATATTTCAGTAAGCTCAGGGAAGGTGGTAATAGAGGGGGAGGGATGGCATTGTTAGTCAAGGAAAGTATTACGGTGGCAGAATGGTTTGATGAGGACTCGTCTACTGAGGTAGTATGGGCTGAGGTTAGAAACAGGAAAGGAGAGGTCACCCTGTTAGGGGTTTTCTATAGGCCTCCGAAAAGTTCCAGAGATGTAGAGGAAAGGATTGCAAAGATGATACTGGATAGGAGCGAAAGCAACAGGGTAGTTGTTATGGGGGCTTTAACTTTCCAAATTTTGACTGGATACGCTATACTTCGAGTACTTTAGATGGGTCCGTTTTTGTCCAATGTGTGCAGGAGGGTTTCCTGACACAGTATGTAGATAGGCCAATGAGAAGCGAGGCCATATTGGATTTGGTACTGGGTAATGAACCAGGACAGGTGTTAGATTTGGAGGTAGGTGAGCACTTTGGTGATAGTGACCACAATTCGATTACGTTTACTTTAGTGATGGAAAGGGATAGGTATATACTGCAGAGCAAGAGTTATATCTGGGGAAAGGCAATTATGATGCGATGAGGCAAGACTTAGGATGCATCGGATGGAGAGGAAAACTGCAGGGGATGGGCACAATGGAAATGTGGAGCTTGTTTAAGGAACAGCTACTGCGTGTCCTTGATAAGTATGTACCGGTCAGGCAGGGAGGAAGTGGTTGAGCGAGGGAACCGTGGTTTACTAAGGAGGCTTATGTAAAGATGAGACATGAAGGTTCAGTTAGGGCGCTCGAGAGTTACAAGTTAGCTAGGAAGGACCTAAAGAGAGAGCTAAGAAGAGCCAGGAGGGGACATGAGAAGTCTTTGGCAGGTAGGATCAAGGATAACCCTAAAGCTTTCTATAGATATGTCAGGAATAAAAGAATGACTAGGGTAAGAGTAGGGCCAGTCAAGTATAGTAGTGGGAAGTTGTGCGTGGAGTCCGAGGAGATAGGAGAGGTGCTAAATGAATATTTTTCATCAGTATTCACACAGGAAAACGACAATGTTGTCGAGGAGAATACTGAGATTCAGGCTACTAGGCTAAAAGGGCTTGAGGTTCATAAGGAGGAGGTGTTAGCAATTCTGGAAAGTGTGAAAATAGATAAGGCCCCTGGGCCGGATGGGATTTATCCTAGGATTCTCTGGGAAGCTAGGGAGGAGAATGCTGAGCCTTTGTCTTTGATCTTTAAGTCATCTTTGTCTACAGGAATAGTGCCAGAAGACTGGAGGATAGCAAATATTGTCCCCTTGTTCAAGAAGGGGAGTAGAGACAACCACGGTAACTATAGACCAGTGAGCCTTACTTCTGATGTGGGCAAAATTTTGGAAAGGTTTATAAGAGATAGGATGTATAATCACCTGGAAAGGAATAATTTGATTATAGATATTCAACATGGTTTTGTGAAGGGTTCGTCGTGCCTCACAAACCTTATTGAGTTCTTTGAGAAGGTGACCAAACAGGTGGATGAGGGTAAAGCAGTTGATGTGGTGTATATGGATTTCAGTAAAGCGTTTGATAAGGTTCCCCACGGTAGGCTACTGCAGAAAATACAGAGGCATGGGATTCAGGGTGATTTAGCAGTTTGGATCAGAAATTGGCTAGCTGGAAGAAGACAAAGGATGGTGGTTGATGGGAAATGTTCAGACTGGAGTCCAGTTACTAGTGGTGTACCACAAGGATCTGTTTTGGGGCACTGTTGTTTGTCATTTTTATAAATGACCTGGAGGAGGGCGTAGAAGGATGGGTGAGTAAATTTGCAGATGACACTAAAGTCGGTGGAGTTGTGGACAGTGCGGAAGAATGTTACAAGTTACAGAGGGACATAGATAAGCTGCAGCGCTGGGATGAGAGGTGGAAAATGGAGTTTCATGCAGAAAAGTGTGAGTTGATTCATTTTGGAAGGAATAACAGGAGGACAGAGTACTGAGCTAATGGTACGATTCTTGGCAGTGTGGACGAGCAGAGAGATCTCGGTGTCCATGTACATAGATCCCTGAAAGTTGCCACCCAGGTTGAGAGGGTTGTTAAGAAGAAGTACGGTGTGTTCGCTTTTATTGGTAGAGGGATTGAGTTTCGGAGCCATGAGGTCATGTTGCAGCTGTACAAAACTCTAGTGCGGCCGCATTTGGAGTATGCGTGCAATTCTGGTCGCCGCATTATAGGAAGGATGTGGAAGCATTGGAAAGGGTGCAGAGGAGATTTACCAGAATGTTGCTTGGTATGGAGGGAAGATTTTATGAGGCAAGGCTGAGGGACTTGAGGCTGTTTTCGTTAGAGAGAAGAAGGTTAAGAGGTGACTTAATTGAGGCATACAAGATGATCAGAGGATTGGATAGGGTGGACAGTGAGAGCCTTTTTCCTCGGATGGTGATGTCTAGCACAAGGGGACATAGCTTTAAATTGAGGGGAGATAGATATAAGACAGATGTCAGAGGTAGGTTCTTTACTCAGAGAGTAGTAAGGGCGTGGAATGCCCTGCCTGCAACAGTAGTGGACTCGCCAACACTAAGGGCATTCAAATGGTCATTGGATAGACATATGGACGATAAGGGAATAGTGTAGATGGGCTTTAGAGTGGTTTCACAGGTCGGCGCAACATCAAGGGCCGAAGGGCCTGTACTGCGCTGTAATATTCTATGTTCTATGTCCCACCATATAGTGCTTTCAACCAATCTGATTGGTCAGCAGCACTGTAGTCAGAGAGCGTAACAGCTATTGCTGGACCTGTAGCTAGTCCCTGTTAAGAAATAAAGATGTCTCCCAGAATTGCAGGTAAATCTGTGGATTTTCACGTGGGCATAGCTGGGAGAGCGCTGCGAGGAGTCGGGTGATGGCTGGAGGAGCTAAGTTCAAGAGGCCAGGTGTCCACCTTAGGATCCCCTTGTTGAGGGGGTGGGGCACCCCCCACTTCCTGCCCGACAGCAACCCATGCTGTTAAATCTGCTGGGCTGAGAACCTTCCCCACCGACTGAAAAATTGCAGAGGAGGCAGAATCATGCCTTTAGATGGTAGTCAACTCTCTAGTTAAGGGCCTCAAATGAGTCAACAGGCTGCCTGATGCCTTACCTGCCCCCATATATATGGAGGCTACATGTGGTTGAGTGGGAAGGCAGCTGGCTGGTCAACTCCTTTATTTTACATTTCCCCCGCACCTCCCCAAGCCTTCAACTGCACTGAGGGGGGAGGAGTTGGATGAGGCTAAAATTCACCCCAGGAAGTGGAATAATATTGAAATGGAAAATTGTCAAGTGAATCCGCAAACATCAGTACATCATAATGATCAGATCGATCTTGCATATATATTGGATACTTTGGAGCATGATACTTAGGGGCAGCACGGTAGCATTGTGGATAGCATAATTGCTTCACAGCTCCAGGGTCCCAGGTTCGATTCCAGCTTGGGTCACTGTGCGGAGTCTGCACATCCTCCCCGTGTGTGCGTGGGTTTCCTCCGGGTGCTCCGGTTTCCTCCCACAGTCCAAAGATGTGCAGGTTAGGTGGAGTGGCCGTGATAAATTGCCCTTAGTGTCCAAAATTGCCCTTAGTGTTGGGTGGGGTTACTGGGTTGTGGGGATGGGGTGGAGGTGTTGGCCTTGGGTAGGGTGCTCTTTCCAAGAGTCGGTGCGGACTCGATGGGCCGAATGGCCTCCTTCTGCACTGTAAATTCTATGTCTATGTCTATGATGGAGTATTCAAAAAGTAGCAAGCTGGAACCTCCTCGCACAAAAAATATGTAGAGCTGTTTGTTAATTTCTCTATGATCCCAAACTCTCTTAATGTTCAGGGGTAAATCACTTATATTCCTTTCATTAATTTTCATTTGGTTTTTGAACTAGTACCTCATGCAATCTACATAAAGACTTGGAGACAACTGGCCAAATTGTCAGTTTTATGTTTAATTCAATGGTGGATGTGAGAGTCAGTGAAATTAGAAAAGGATCCGAGCAATGTTTTTCATCATCACCTGTCATATTCACATCACCGATGGAGCCGTAGCTCCATGGGATGTAATTTTTAAATGGTGTCCCGATCTCCGAGGTCCCCAAAAGGATTCCCGACCTTCTCCTCCCAGCCCAAACGCACTATGGGAGGGTCCCCAGACTCCCCCCCCCCCCCCCCCCCCCCCCCCCAACCCCGCATCTCCCCAACATCCATGGCGGGCACCCCTGCCCGATCATGCATGTGCAATAAATGCCAGCTGGCAGTGTCACCTGGGCATCTTGGCAGTGCCAGATTGGCACCCATGAAGCTTAAATCACAATGCACAGCAGTTACATAGACTTCGCCAGAACAAAATCAAATCTGGCATGTGAATATCCAAGGATATGTGACCTTCAGGAAGGCCAGGAATCTGGGAAAAGGGCATTAGTACTGTAGCAAGAGATTACTTTAGTTCAAAATGTCAAAACATAGAATCAATTTTGGATGGAGCCAAGAAACAGCAAGGGGCAGAAAATATTGGTGGGGTGTTGTAATAGGCCAGCAAAGAGCAGTGGTAATGTAAATCACAGTATAAATCAGAAAATAAGAGGTGCATGTAACAAGGGTAATACAGTCATCATGGGGGATTCCAATTTACAGACATAATTAGCACTAATGGCAGTCCCCAGTATCACGGATGCGAGTTTTCAGCCAATTTGATTCATTCCACATGATATCAAGAAACGGTTGAAGACACTGAGTACTGTAAAGGCTTTGGGCGTTGACAATATTCTAGCAATTGTACACAAGACTTCTGCCTGAGAACTTTCTGTGCCACTAGCCAAGCTGTTTCAGTACAATGCAAGACCAGCATCTACCTGGCAATGTGAAATATTGCACAGGTACGTCCTGTACACAAAGACGCAGGACAAATCAATCCGGCCACCCCCTCAGTCTATTCTCAATCGAATCTCAAGTACTATCAAATGGCACTTGCTCAGAAATAACCTGCTCACTGATTCTCAGTTTGGGTTCCGCAAGAGTCCCTCAGCTCCTGACCTCACTTCTGCCTTGGTTCAGACATGGACAAAGGAGCTGAATTCCAGAGGTGAGGTGCGAGTTTGAGTGACTGACCTTCACATCAAGACAGAATTTGATCGAGTGTGACAACAAAGAACGTTAGCGAAACTGGAATCACTGGGAATCGGGGAGAAAATCTCTGCTGGTTGGAGTAATACCTTTCACAAGGAAGACGGTTGTGGTTGTTGGAGGCCAATCATCTGAGTCCAATGATATCCCTGGAGGAGTTCTTCAGGGGGTAATGTTCTAGACCAAGGTATCTTCAGCTGCTTCATCAATGACCTTCCTTCCATCATTAGGTCAGACGTGAGGATGTTTGCTGATGATTGCACAATGTTCAGCACCATTCACCATTCCTCAGTTACTGAAGTCGTCCATGTCCAAATGCAGCAAGACCTGGACAATATCCAGGGCTAATTTGTGACGTTAAAACTTGCACAAGATCTAAGGGCTTTGAGCAATTAGATTCCCCATGAACCTCGTTGAGTATGGGAGGGGCAGGGAGTCCAAGGACAGTCCATAAGACTTTGATATAAAAGTCAGCAAAATTTGGAACTAATACCTCAGACTCGGCTGGGATCTGAAGAATATCGTACATATTATTACTTTGCAAAGAACTATTTTCTCTTTATTCTCTCAGCTCAGACTCATCTGTAGTCACTAAAAGTGGCAAGTGGCATTTACGCCACACAAATGCCAGGCAATGACCAATTCCAACAAGAAAGTTTCGCCCTTGACATCAATGGCATTACTACTGCTGAATTCTCCACCATCAATATCCTGGGGGGTTACTATTGACCAGGAACTGAACTGGACTAACCAAATAAGTACTGTACCTACAAGAGCAGGTCAGAGGCTAGGAATCCTGTAGCAAGTAACTCACCTCCTGACTCCCCAAAGCCTGTCCATCATCTACAAGGCAGAAGTCAGGAATGTATACTCTTCAATTCCCTGGATGCATGCAGCTCCAACAACATTCAACATGCTCAACACCATCCAGGACAAAGCAGTCCACTTGATTGGGATCCCTTCCATAAACATTCACTCACTCCACCACCGACGAACAGTGGAAGCAGTGTGCACCAGCTTAAAGATGCACCTCAGGAACAGACCAAGGCTCCATGGGCAGCACTTTCTAAACCCACGACCATCACCATCTAGAAGGACAAGGGTAGCAGACACATGGGAACACCATCGCCTCGAAGTGTCCCAGCAAGCCACTCACCATCCTGTCTTGGAAATATATCGCTGCTCCTTCACTGTCACTTAAATCTACATTAAGGAAACTATGAAGGCCTAAAGGGCAGATTAGCTATGGTAGATTGGGAAACTATGTTAAAAGGTAAGGTGGCAGACGGGTAATGGCTAACATTCAATAGTTTACAACAAAAACACATTCCGTTAACATACAATAAATAGTAAGAAAAGCCTGAAAACTGAGATCATTTTAGAAATCTGCAATTAGGGTCAAAAACAAGACTAAGAAAGGGAATGAAAGTAATCTGGCGTGAAATTAATACGAGAAATGCTTCTAGAGGCATGTGGAAAGGAAAAGATGATCTAAAACAAATGTGGGTCCATTACAAGTGGAGTCAGGAGAATTTATACTGGGGAATAAGGAAATAGCAGAGAAACTAAACAGACTAAACTTTGTTTCTGTCTTCACAGAGGTAAATAATAAAATCCTCTCAGAAATAATGGAGAATCAAGAATCTAGTGTAAACAAAGAACTGAAAGATATTAATATTAGTTTTAAAAAGTACTAGGGAAATTAATGGGACTTGACCTAGATAAATCCCCTGGACCTGATGACTTACATCCGAGAGTTTTGAAAGAGATGGCTGCATTCATTGTAGATGGTGGTCATCTTTCAAAATTCTATAGACCTCTGAAATGGTTCCTGCAAATTGGAAGGGGCCAATGTAACTCCACTCTTTAAGAAAGGAGGGAGCAAGAAAACAGAGAATGACAGACCTGTTAACCTGACATCGATGGTGGGATAAATGTGGCAATCTATAATAAAGGATGTGATAGCAGGACACTTAGAGAATAATGGTAGGATTGGGCACAGTCAACATTTAGCCTCTGATCTCCAGGAGGTAAGCGTTCTCCAAGGCGGCCTTCAGGATGCGCGACAACGCAGAATCGCTGAGCAGAAACTTATAGCCAAGTTCCGCACACATGAGTGCGGTCTCAACCAGGACCTGGGATTCATGTTGCATTACATTCATCCCCCACCATCTGGCCTGCGAAATCCTACCAACTGTCCTGGCTTGACATAATTCACACCTCTTTAACCTGGGGTTACCCCATCTCTGAATCTGTAAAGATTTAATCACCTGCTAATGCTCGTATTCCAAGCATTGTCTGGCATCTTTGAATCTGTCTATATATATATATATGTTTCTGAAACATACCTCTTCTTTCACCTGAGGAAGGAGCAGCGCTCCGAAAGCTAGTGACATCGAAACAAACCTGTTGGACTTTAACCTGGTGTTTTAAGACTTCTTACTGTGCTCACCCCAGTCCAATGCCGGCATCTCCACATCACAACAAAATGTATGAAAGGGAAATCAAGTTTAATATACCTATTGGAGTTTTTTGAGGATGAATCTAATGGTGAGAGGCTGGGAAGTGTTGAACTTCAAAGAGACTTGGGTATCCTTGTCCATGAGTCACTGGAAGCTAACACATACGTACAGCAAGCAATTAAGAAGACAAATGGCATGTTGGCCTTAATTACAAGAGGATTTTGAGTAGCGAAGTAAAAATGTCCTACTGCCATTAATTTGAGCCTTGGCGAGGCCGCACTCGGAGCATCGTGTGTTGTTTTGGTCTTCTTACCTAAGGAAAGAATTAATTGCCATAGACAGAGTGCATAAAGGTTCACTAAATTAATTCCTGGGATGGAGGGATTGTGCAATCAGGAAAGATTAAATAGATTGGGCCTTTATTCTTTTGAGTTTAAAAGAGTGAGGGGTGATCTCATTCAAATAAACCAATTTTTTGACAGGGTAGATGCAGAAATGATGTTTCCCTTGGCAGTGATCTGGAACCAGGGGACAACGTCTCAGGGTAAGGAGCAGGCCATTTCGGACTGAGATGAGGAGGAATCTATTCACTCAGAGGGTGGGTGAATCTGTGGAATTCTCTGCCCCAGAGGGCTGTGGAGGCTCAGTATGTTCAATACTGAGATTGATAGATTTCTACATATTAAAAATATCAAGGGATACAGCAATAGTGCAGGAGAATGGTGTTGAAATACATCAGCCGTGCCCTCATTGAATAGTGGAGCAGATTCAAAGGGCTGAATGGCCCAGTCCTGCACCTATTTCTTATGTTTTTATGTTCTTGCCAGTACTCTTTGAAGGGCTTTGTGACATCTTTCCATATGTGGAGAACATTATGAAAATATTGATGGTGTTTCAGTAACAATATAATTTTACGATAAAGATTCAAATGAGTTCAATAAGTTTTAATAAAACTCATTCGCTGAGACACAAGGAGGCATTAGACCAATTCAGGATCGGGAATAAGAATAAAAATATGGAAACCAAGAGAAATACAAGCTGTGTGTGTGTGCTGGGAAAGAAACAAAAATAAAATGAAATTGCATTAAAAGAATGACATACCATGAGACAGATTAGCTACACTCTGATGGCGTTAAATCATTCCTGGCAGTTATTTAAAATTAATGAATAAATGCATGATCTGTGACATATCAACATTCCTTTCCTGGATCCGCATCATTTGCCGATTTTTTTAAATTTTAGTTTTTTCAATCAAGGGGCAATTTAGTGTGGCAAATCTACCTTCTCTGCACACCTTTGGGTTGTGGGGATGAGACCCAAGGAGACACAGGGAAAATATGCAAACTCCACATGGGCAGCGACTCGGGCTAGGATCGAAGCACTGTGCCGCCCTTCATTTCCCAATATAAATGGTAGTAGCAAGTTAAAACCACTTGAGAATTATGCCAACTTAAGTTAGTTTGACATGTTCGTTCACTCAGTCTGCAGGTTTAAAGGACTGCTTTGGTCACCAGTATATAAATACAGTTGATCAGAAATTGTTAATCCATTTACACATTATTAAACAATGCAATGTCAGACTACAAGTATTGAATTAAAACAAAAAATTTAGAGTACCCAATTCTTTTTTTTCCAATTAAGGAGCAATGTAGCGAGGCCAATTCACCTACCCTGCGCATCTTTGTTTTTTAGATTGTGGGGGTAAGACCGATGCAAACATGGGGAGAGTATGCAAACTCCACATGGACAGTGACCCAGTGCTGGCATTGAACTCGGGTCCTCGGCGTCGTGAGGCAGCTTTGCTAACCACTGTGCCACTGTGCTGCCCTATAAGTTGATTTGATTTGATTTGATTTATTGTCAAGTGTACTGAAGTACAGTGAAAAACTATTTTTCTTTGGCCGAGGAACGTGCACAGTACGTACATAGTAGACACAAGAATAATCAACAGGGAACATTGACAAATGGTATATCGACAAAACAGTGATTGGTTACAGTGCTGAACAAGGGGCCAAACAAAGCAAATATGTGAGTAAGAGCAGCATAGGGCATGGTGAATAGTGTTCTTACAGGGAGCACATCAGTCCGAGGGGGAGTCGTTGAGGAGTCTTGTAGCTGTGGGGAAGAAGCTGTTCCTATGTCTGGATGTGCGATCTTCAGACTTCTGTGCCTTCTGCCTGCGTGGGAGGGGTCTCTGATAATGCTGTCTGCCTTCCTGAGGCAGCGAGAGGTGTATACAGAATCAATGTGGGGGTGGCAAGTTTGTGCGATGCGTTGGGCTGAGTTTACCACAGTCTGCAGTTTCTTGCGATCTTGGACTGAGCGGTTGCCATACCAGGCTGTGATGCAGCTGGATAGGATGTTCTCTATCTTGAATTTTTAAACTGATTTTCAATTTCTCTTAAATGCATGCTATAATAAGCCTGTTCCATGAGGTTATGTTCATGATAAATGTGGATAGATCACAGTTGGGTGAGGTCCTGTAGTTTATGTAAATCTGTTTACACCAAAATGTAAATTTCCTGCAGCACAGCATGAAGGACAATTACAGCAAAGTGAGGTACTGATGGAACCAATAGTTGTGGTCAAAATCAAATATGGTCAAATATCGGGCATTTACCTATTTTCGGTCATTTCTAGTTTGGCAATAGGTAACTTTCTATTCTCATCAGTGAAATGGCTGAACTAAAAGCTCACAATGAAGACATCCAGCTCAGCATGGGAAACCTGAAATTGTCATTTTACTTCGACAAAGATATGGGGCTCTGAATTAAACATGTGCACATTGTTTGGAAATGCTAATATAGCCTCACAGCATAAAGGTACAAATACATAATTCAGACGGTTGTTTTGAATGCTTAATAAAACAGTTAATAGAATGTTGCTTACATATATCGCTGACTCAAAAAGAAGGGTGGGAAAAAAAACATAATTTATTCACTAAATAGCAGCTTAAACTGTGAAATGCAGTTTCCAGTCAAAAGGTCACTGGTATTCAGTTGTAGATGGATTCTATTACAATGCATTTCCAGGATCACAACATGGAGCAGGAAGTATTACCTGCAGTCTGAGCCAGCGAGACCTTTACTGAGCATGGGATAAAATCATTCACTGCTGAGGAGCTTTTAAAATAAAAGTGGTAGACGTGAGAGGAAACTGTTGCTGTATCAGATGAGGGCTTTGATCCACAGGTGGTTTTCATTTTGGCAGGTACAGAAAGAGACCTGCTTAACAAGGAGACATTTGACCCTGTTGGTTACTGAGAGTGCAGAGAAACGTGTGCAAATAGTAAATAGTGTATAATTGGGCAAGTGACTGAAAAGCAAGCTCTGAAAATTCTGGACTTACTGAAGCGATGATAGCAAAAACTGTCAGTGCCTCATTACAGAATTGCTTTAGTAAAAATGATTCACAGATAACTAGTACCTCAAGAAACAAATAGCAAGGAATGACAGCCTTAGTTTGAAAGGCAGGTTTATGATCTGTAAACAGCCAAGATTACCAACAAGAATAATCACCTCTGTTGGATTCCAAATATACTACGTTAAAACAATATTCTGGAAATCTTTTCTTTTCACTGTATTGGAAAATATATTAAGCTTCGAAGCTGAACACCTTGAAAGGGTCCTGAGGCAAGGCACAAACAGGGCGAGGTGATTTGGCCTCCCCTGTGGCGTGTTTCTCGACGGCAGGAAGTGGCCCACTGTTGACTGGTGGACAGGATCTTCTGATTCCACCTCTGTCAATGGGATTTCCCATTGAAACCGCTCCATGCTGCTGGCAACCTGCAGCGGGGTTGTGCCGTCGGTGGGACCGGTGGGTCCCACTGGAGTGAATAGTCAGAAGATCATGTTCCGTTCCATCGGTCGTCATTAATTCCAAGAAGTATTTTGACTCAGTTGGCCAGGCTGTTAGACCTTAAGCTATTCAATTCAGCATTACCCCGGGCAGATGCAAAGGATGCCTTTGACAAGAGGTGAAATGAATCTCCCCCAATTTCCATTTGCAGTGGACACCTGGGGCGGGATTCTCCACACCCGCGCCGGTTGGGAGCATCACCTGGGTCGCTGAATTTTCCCGCGACGCCGGTCCGACGCCCTCCCGTGATTCTCCCAAGCGGCGAGAATGGCCACGCCGAGTTCCCCGCGACGCAGGCCGGAGAATCGCCCGAGACACCCAAAATGGCGATTCTCCGGCACCCCTGCTATTCCCAGGCCCGGATGGGCCGAGCGGCCAGGCCAAAACGGCGGGTTCCCCCCCGGCGCCGTCCACACCTGGGGGGGCAGCCTGCGGGGGTTGGAGGGGGGATCCCGCACCGGGGGGGGGCCTCAAATGGGGTCTGGCCCACGATTGGTGCCCACCGATCGCCGGGCCATCCTCTCTGAAGGAGGACCTCCTTTCTTCCACAGCCCCGCAAGATCCGTCTGACATCTTCTTGCGGGGTGGACTCGGAGAGGACGGCAACCACGCATGCGCGGGTTGGCCTCGGCCAACCCGCGCATGCGTGGGTGACGGCAGTTATGCGGCGCCGGCCAGTCATGTATGCGGCGCCGCCTTTACGTGGCTACAAGGCCTGGCGCAAGTAAATGACGCGGCCCCACTCCTAGCCATTATCGGGCCCTGAATCGGTCGGGATAGGGGCCGTTTCGCGCCGTCGTGAACCTCGACGGCGTTCATGACGGCGTGGGCACTTCGGCGCGGGAGTGGAGAATCCTGCCCCTGCTTTCACGCAGCTCCCAAGTAAATATGGTTCCACAATGGCCCAGTCATTACGGGAGCCCAGTGGGCTGATTCTTGTTCTGAAGTTCATGAATGCCCCTTATTGCATTAGTCTAGTCTTTGCATACTATTACACAAAACTCAAACATACTGTTCAGCTGTTAAAATCCATTTTACATAAAGTTGAAAATATGGGTAAATACATGAATTAATTTCATGGTGTTCAGGTAGAACAGAATTTGTAGTGATTTCAGTTGATTTGCAAGGCCATTTTACATTTTCTTTGTGTACCAATAAAGGTGGGAGTCCTCCAATTATTTGTCTTGATAGTCCCCTCAAGGTCCCACTACTGGTTTAACTTTTAGTTGTTTTTCCCCATGTTCATCAGAGGAGTACGAGCACCGCCAGTCACAAACGATTGTGCCCATTGTGTAATTCAATTTTATAAATGATCAAGTTATAGCCAAACAAATTTAAAAAGCATTTGAAAAACAGAGCTTTCAGTATTAAGATTCTTAATGAACCGTGACCACTGGACATATTGAAATGCTACTGTGCAATGCCAAGAGCACACTGATCTTGTTGGAAGTAACCCCAAATCATTAATTCTGCATTTATCACATTCACAGATCATGACTATGTCTCAATCAAATCTAAAGCCCTAAAAATCATTATTTCCTCTTCAGTTCAATGCAAGATGAAAGCGAAGGTTAGCATTAAAATTTATGAGCAGATCCACCATTTGATGTTCCAATGAAGGAGGTCAGTTCCAAGTTAATGTGAGACAGAGAATTGTGCTCATGCTGTAGCCCCATTTGTATCCACTTGAGAATAATTCCCCACTGGGAACAAATGCCTAGTGAATTTAAAAGTGTAAAAATTGCCAAACCACAAATAATAATACATGAAGCTTGGGTCATTTTGTTAAGATTTATTTTGTATTGGTGGATCAATGCTTTGGAGCTGTTAATTTTTTGTCTGTGATGATTTTTAGCTGACATGTACACAGCTCAAATTCTTGGTGATCCAATAAAAGGAGGGAGGAGCTGCATTTTGGGCTGACAGGTCCCAAATTTCCTGAAAAAGGCTTTATACAGAAATGTTTTTTGAAAATATTTTTATTGAATATTTTTTACCTGTACAAGATAAATAACCCCCCCCCCTCAAAAAAAAACACCAACCCTCTCTCTCCCCCCCCCCGGCCCCCACTTAACATCTGACAGTGACGGGTTCCTTCAAATACATGACAAATGGTTGCCATATTATATAAAACCTCCCATTCGAGCCTCTCAAAATAAATTTAATTTTCCTAAGGTGCAAAATCTCCATGAGATCCTCAGCCATGCCAAAGTACTGCATGGAGAAGCTGACCCCCACCCCAACAGAAGCCGCCTGTGAGCAACCAGTGAGGCGAAGGCTAAGATATCTGCCCCCGCCCTCATCTGAAACTCTGGCCAATCCGACATTCCGAAAATGGCCTCTGCAGACCAGGCTCTAATTCCATCTGTAAGATCGCTGACATGGTGATGAAGAAGGAGCCCCAGAAGTTTGCTAGCTTAGGACATGCCCAGAACATTTGTACATGATTCGCTGGGTCCCTCCCACAATGCTCGCACTTATTCTCTACCCCCTCAAACAACCCATTCATCCTAGTCCTTGTCAAGCGTGTCAATGAAACACTTTTAACTGTAATGAGCCTGAGCCTTGCACAGGACGACGTGGCATTCACCCTCCTTAGGGCTTCACACCATACCCCCTCTTCCACCTCCCCCCACAACTCTTCCTCCTATTTGACCTTAATCCTCCCCCCACCCCCCCCCCCCCCCCGGCCCCCAGCATTGCAACACCCTCCGCCAGAATCCTCCTGTAAATTCCTGAAGTACTTCCAATCTCCAACCTCACCAATGACAGGACCAGCTCCAACAACGGTGATGGCAGCATCACCGGCAAGGTCAGAAAAACCCTCTCAACAAAATCCCTAACCTTTAAGTATCTAAACATTTCAGACTGCGCAAAACCATACTTCATCCCTCGCTCCTCCAAACTGCCCCTCCAGGAATAAATCCCCCTGACCACCACACCGTCATCCTCCCAACCTCTAAACCTGGCATCCAATCTTCTAGGCTCGAACAGGTGATTATCCAGAATCTGAGCCATCTTTGACCCTGGCCCCAATTTAAAATGCGGCCTTAATTGCCTCCAAATTTTTAAAGTGGCACCGCCACCGAATTTCCCGAAAATTCTCCTGGAGAGAATGGAAACTGGGAGGTCACTACCAGCCCTGTCCTCTTGCATGAACTAGCCCCCACCTTCAGCCAGACTTCCTCCTGACCCCCATTCCAACTCAATACCTTCTCCACATTCGTTGCCCAGTAATGTAAATCAGGCAGTGCCAAACCCTGACTGCCTGTCCCTCTGTAGAACCATATTCCGAATCCGCGTCACCTTATCTGCCCAAACGAATGACGAATTATGCCATTCCACCCCCACAAAGAACGCCTTAGGCAGAAACACCAGAAGCCACTGAAATAAAAACAAACACCTTGATAGGATATTCAACTTTACTGATTGCACTTACCCAGCCAGAGACAGAGGGCGACTGTCCCATCTCTGAAGGTCCACCTTAACATTGCTCAGCATAATTCGTAAATTTTCTGTAGCCCCGCCCAGTCCTGAGCCACCTGTATCCCCAAATATCTAAACTGAAATCTCATCAGGCGGAAAAGAGCACTCCCAAGTTAGCTCCCTTCCCCAGTGGAGTGACCGGAAACATTCACTTTTTTCCAAATTCAATTTGTACTCATAGAAAGCCCCAAACCACTTTAACAGCCCCATTATGCCCCCATCGTGGGAATCGGATCCATGATGTACAGCAACAGGTTTTCAGCACATAACGATATCTTTTGCTCTTCTCACCCATCATTATCCCCCTCCATTTGTCCAACTTCCTCAAGGCGATGTCCAATGGCTCAACTGCCAACGAAAATAGGAGAGGGGACATAGGACACCTTTGCCTCATTTTCCTAAATTGTTCATCCGAACGCAGGCCTTTGGTTCCTTGTACAACAACTTAACCCATGACACAAACTTAGATCCAATCCCAAACTGTTCCAACACCATGAACAGGTACCCATATTCTACCATATCAAAGGCTTTTTCCGCATCTAAAGCCCTATCACTTCTTGTTCTCCTCCCTCTGCCTGGGACAATACCACATTCAGTAGGCGTCGCACATTTGCCTATTCTTAACAAAACCTGTTTGATCCTCCCCAACAACCTGTAGGAGACACCCCTCCAACCTGAGCACCAGCACCTATGCCAAAGTTTTTCAATCACCATTCAATAATGAGATAAGTTGCTATGACCCACACTTCACCAGGTCCTTGTCATTTTTCAACGGGAGTGAAATGGATGCCTGACTCATCGTCTCCGGGAATGACCACCGAACCACCAAATCCTCAAATGTCTCCACCAATAACAGCACCACCCGATCTGCAAACATCTTATAAAACACCACTAAGAACCCATCCGGCCCCGGTGCCTTCCCTGATGCAAACTTCTGCCATGTGAGAATACGTTTAAGAAATGGGTGTTTTAAATGGGTGTTTATATAAATATCTGTAGTGAGAGTACCTTTAAAAAATTGGTGTTTACTACTGCAGTGATGTCAGAGAGTGGGTGGAGCTGGGCTGTCTGTCAGCTTTTTACTTATGTTTTAGGCTGTTTGCTGCAGGGTGTGTTTTTAGTTTCGTTTTGAGAGCTGGATAGCTGCAGTCACAGCCAGAAGGTGTATGAATCTCTCTCTCTGTAATCTAAAGACTGTAAATCGATCCTGGTGATTTAAAACTAATAACAGTAGTGACTTTAACCTGATGTGCTTCTCGTAAAAGGTGTTTTAAGTCTTATGGATGTTAAAAGGAAAGCTTAAAGGATTATTGAGTGTTGTACTTTTTGGGGTTGTATTTGAATTAATGGTTGCTAAGATGTTTACTGTATGTTTCAAAAAGGTTAACTTGAGTTCATAGAATAAACATTATTTTGCTTTTAAAATTACTTTCCCATTTCTGTTTTACCACACCTGTAGAGTGGGCCGTGTGCTCCCCATACCACAATCTATTAAAAGTTATGGGTCAGGTGAACTCCATGATACACTTTGGGGTTCTCTAAATCCTGGACATAACAAATTGGGGGCTCGAGGGGGATAAAAGTCCATCTATTGGATTGGCTTTGTGAACTTAAAAACAGTGAGGGGTTGCTTTTCAGGTGTGGTATTTCAGTTTAAGTGAGGAGTGTGTTGGGGACAATGACTCTTTCAGAGGCTCTGAAGTTTTTGGGGGTTGTCATGCGAGAGTACCTTTAAGACATGCTTGTTTAAGCAATGTACCTTTAATAAAACAGTGATGTCAGAGAGTGGGTGGAGCTGGACTTTAGATCAGCCATTTTGAAGTTCCAGTTGGAAAAAGAGCTTGTGTGTGTCTGGGTGTTTCCAGAGAGCTGCAGTTTTAACAAGCAGCTTGTGTGTGTCTGTGTGTTTCCAGAGAGCTGCAGTTTGGAGAAAAAGAGCTTGGGGAGTGTCTGTGTTTGCAGCCAGCTGGATCTCTGCCATGAAAGACTATCTCTGGATCATTTGGGTGATTTAAACTCATAATAGTAAAGCCTTTAAACTGATGTGATTCTGTTTAAAGGTGTTAAGTCTCTTGGAAGTTTAAAGGAACATTGTGAGGAATTATTTACTGTTGCAATATTTTCTGAGTTATCTTTGAAGAAAGGGGTGTTAAGAGATCCAATGTTTATTTCAGATGTTAAGTTGAGTTCATGGAATAAACACTGTTTTGTGTTTAAAAACCCATGTGTCCATAATTGTAATCCCACACCTAGGGAACAAGCCATGTGCTAGGAAAAGCAACAAATACATTAAAGGGAGAGGTTGGTTGAACTCCCATGATACATTTTGGGGTGCTGAAAACGCCATGCCCATAACAATTGGGGGCTCATCCGCGATAAAAGTCTATCTATCGGATTGGCTTTTGTGAACTTAAAGACAGTGAAGGATTGTTGCGTTTCTGGTGTGGTATTTTAGTTTAAGTGGGGAGAGTGTTGTGAACAATGGCTCTTTCAGAAGCTCAGAAGTTTTTGGGGGGTGGAGAATGTCACAAGTAGTACTTTACGGACAGAAACAAAAAATATCCTGGGATTTTTCTGGATTGTGTAGTAACAAGGTAGCAAAGTCACAGGTTAAGACAAGAGGAGAAATCAAAGAGTGAAAATGAAGTTGAAGTGCAATTATCAGATACGATTTTTGATCAGATGGTTGAAAAAGAACAAGAACAGGTGGAGGATGAGGCGGATATTTTTAGTTCAGGAAAATTGGCGGAGTTACAACAGAAAGATGTAGAAATAAAACGGATATATCAGAAAGCATATACGGAAGAGGAATCTGAGAGTATACCAGAGTGTTATTACCGTAAAAATGATATCTTGATGAGAAAATGGAGATCTGTACATATGCAGGCGGATGAAAATTGGGCAGAGGTTCATCAAGTAGTATTGCCGGTAGGGTATAAAAAGGAGGTGTTGCGAGTTGCACATGAGGTACCAGTGGGAGGTCATTTGGGAATAAGGAAAACTCAAGCTAAAATCCAGAAACAGTTTTATTGTCCTGGACTACATGAAGATGTAGTTAAATTTTGTCAATCATGTCACACATGTCAAGTGATAGGGAAACCTCAAGCAGTGATAAAACCAGCGCCCTTAATACCCATTCCAGCATTTGAGGAACCTTTTACAAGGGTCGTAATCGATTGTGTAGAACCGCTTCCTAAAACAAAAAATGGGAATCAATATCTTTTCACTGTAATGGATGTGTCTACTAGGTTTCCAGAGGCCAATACAGCTAAAAGGATTGTGGAGGAGTTACTTCAATTCTTTACTAGATATGGACGACCCACAGAAATTCAATCGGAATAACGAACAAATTTTACTTCAAAGTTATTCAAAGACGTTATGGATAGCTTCGGAAAAAAACAATTTAAATCAACTGCATACCATCCAGAATCGCAGGGAGCGTTAGAAAGGAGGCATCAGATATTAAAGACAATGTTGAGGGCGTATTGTCAAGATTATCCAGAGGATTGTGATAAAGGAATTCCATTCGTATTGTTTGCAATTAGGGATGCACCTAATGAGTCTACCAAATTTAGTCCTTATGAACTAATTTTTGGTCATGAGGTAAGAGGACCACTTAAATTGATGAAGGAAAAATTGGTGGGTGAGAAACCGGAAATTTTGTCAATCATGTCACATGTCAAGTGATAGGGAAAACTCAAGCAGTGATAAAACCAGCGCGCTTAATACCCATTCCAGAATTTGAGGAACCTTTTACACGGGTCCTCATTGATTGAGTAGGACAGCTTCCGAAAACAAAAAGTGGGAATCAGTATCTTTTGACGATAATGGATGTGTCTACTAGGTTTCCAGAGGCCATTCCAGTACATAATATTACAGCTAAAATGATTGTGGAGGAATTATTTAAATTCTTTATGAGATATGGATTACCTACAGAAATACAATCGGATCAAGGATCAAATTTTACCTCGAGGTTATTCAAAGAAGTTATGGATAGCTTAGGAATAAAACAATTTAAATCAACTGCGTACCATCCAGGATCACAGGGAGCGTTAGAAAGGTGGCATCAGACATTAAAGATAATGTGAGGGCTTACTATCATGATTAACCAGAGGATTGGGATAAGGAAATTCCATTTGTACTTTTGCAATTAGGGATGCACCTAATGAATCAACCAAATTTAGTCCTTTTGATCTAATTTTTGGTCATGAGGTAAGAGTACCACTTAAATTGATTAAGGAAAAATTGGTGAGTGAGAAATCAGAAATTACATTATTGGATTACGTGTCAAATTTTAGGGAATGATTAAATAGAACAGGTGAATTGGCAGACAACATTTAAAAGTTGCACAACATTTGATGAAACGGTCGCGGACAAGAAATCCAAAGTTCCTAGTTTTGCCTGTGGAGATAAAGTTTTAGTGTTGTTACCAGTGGTAGGTGAACCTTTAAAAGCTATGTTTTGTGGACCTTATCAGATTGAAAGGAAATTAAGTGAGGTGAATTATGTGGTAAGAATGCCAGATAGAAGGAAAACTCACCGAGTGTTCCATGTGAATATGCTTAAAAGGTACTTTGAAAGGGAAGGAGAGAAAAAGGAGGAGGTTTTAATGATTCTAACTCAAAGTGATTAACCAAATCCAGATGACTGTGAATTTAACATACCTCAAATTAAATTGGAAAACGAGGATGTTCTTAAAAATTGGGATAAATTGTTGAGTTACATTCCAGAGGCAAAACAAAATGACCTGAAAGAGTTATTTACATCACATGGACAAGTTTGTAGAGATAAATTGGGAAGTACTAAAATGGCTATACATGATGTAGATGTGGGAAACACTGTTCCAATCAACAACATCCATTTTGACTTTAAAATTGGCACAGGTTAACAAAGAGATTGTGAGTATGCTTAAAAATGGCATAATTGAAGTGGGTTGCAGCCAATGGAGCTCACCCATAGTGATGGTACCAAAACCAGACGGTACCCAATGGTTGTGTATGGACTATAGAAAGGTTAATGCAGTCACAAGAACGGACTCTTATCCTGTCCCATGTTTCCAGGATTGCATTGAGAAAGTCGGACAATCAGTTTTTATTTCCAAACTGGATTTACTTAAAGGTTACTGGCAGGTACCTTTAGCCGAAAGGGCGAAGGAGACTTCAGCTTTTGTGACTCCAGATGGTATATACCAATTCAAAGTTATGCCATTTGGCATTAAAAACGCCCCAGGCAACTTTCAACGGTTAACTAACAAAGTTGTTTCAGGATTACCCAATTGTGCGGTATACATCGACGATCTGGTAATTTTCAGCCAGACATGGACAGAACATTTAAAACATCTGATGGAGTTATTCAATCGACTTCAGGAGGCGGGTTTGGTGATAAACCTAGCCAAAAGTGAATTTGGAAAAGCTCAAGTCACTTTCCCGGGCCACACAATCGGACAGGGTCGAATGGTCACACGGGATGTGAAACCAACAGTTATTGAGGAGTTTTCAATACCCTCAAGACGAAGGGAAATAATGCGATTTCTTGGCATGAGTGGATTTGATCGCACATTTGTCCAAATGTTTTGTAGCGTGATTGCTCCACTGGTGGACTTGCTGACGAAACGTCGAAAATTTCAGTGGACAGTGGACTTTCAACAGGCATTTGACTGCCTGAAAGCTGTGATAACCAATTCTCCTGTGTTGGAGAATTACAAGGGACTCTGTGATCAGATTGAACAAAAGTATCTGACTTTAAAGAGAAATGCCGAGGCGTTGAGAAATGGATGGATCGCGCAGAGATCTTCTTGTTCAAAGAGACTGTCAATCGAGAAGGAGTTTCAGTTGGAGGTAGAAGAACGAAAAAAAAAAAGGACTATATTATTGTACCTGTTTGTGTGTGTTGTTTTTTTTAAACGAAAAAGTATATTTACTGTGTGCATTTCTTAAAGGATAGTGAAAAAATAGAACCATCTTGAAGTTGTTGGGTTTTTTTTTCTTGGGGGGAGGTGCCATGTGAGATTAACTTTAAGAAATGGGTGTTTATAAATGGGTCTGCATAGAAATAGCTGTAGTGAGAGTACCTTTAAGAAATGGGTGTTTACTACTGCAGTGCTGTCAGAGAGTTGGTGGAGCTGAGCTGTCTGTCAACTTTGTACTTTCGTTTTTAGGCTGTTTGCTGCAGGGTGTGTTTTAGTTTTGTTTTCAGAGCTGGATAGCTGCAGTCATAGCCAGAAGGTGTATGAATCTCTCTCTGTAATATAAAGGCTGTAAATCGATCCTGGTGATTTAAAACTAATAACAGTAGTGACTTTAACCTTATGTGCTTCTGGTAAAAGGTGTTTTAAGTCTTATGGATGTTAAAGGGAAAGCTTAACGGATTAGTTAGTGTTGTAGTCTTTGGGGGTTGTATTTGAATTAATGGTTGCTAAGATGTTTACTGTATGTTTCAAAAAGGTTAACTTGAGTTCATAGAATAAACATTATTTTGCTTTAAAAATTACTTTTCCATTTCTGCTGCACCACTGTAGAGTGGGCCATGTGCTCCCCATACCACAATCTATTAAAAGTTGTGGGTCAGGTGAACTCCATGATACACTTTGGGGTTCTCTAAACCCTGGTCCAATCACCTTCTGAACTTTTTTCAAACTCTTCTCGATCTCCTCCAACCTGGGACATTCGATCCCTCCAAAAACTCCACCATATTTGGCACATCCCCTGGCGGCTCGGAGCTATACAACATCTTATAGAACAGCTCAAACATTCAATTCACCTCCTTCAATGCCAACACCAGCTCGTCCACCCCTCGCTCGAACCTGAACAATTTCCCGTGACGGCACATGCTGCCTCAACTGACATGCCAACAGGAGGCTTGCCTTTTCCCCATACTCATAGACTACCCCCTTTGCCTGTCTCAACTGCAGCATTATTTTATCCGTAGACACCAGAACAAACTGTCCCTGCAGCTTCCTGCTGGCCAAAAACACCAGAGTCAGGTCCTCCGAATATTTCCCATCCACCTCCAATATTCCATTCACCAGCACACCTCCTTTGCTTCCCTATCCATCTACACCCTGTAAGCAATTGCTTCACCCCTCACCACAATCTTCAGAGCCTTCTATAGCACTGAGGGTGAGATCTCCCCATTCTTATTAAACTCTACACACTCATCCTACAACTTGCCCAGCCTCACACAAACCCAGATCCGCGAGCAGCCCAACATCCAAACTCCACGCCGGGCTGGCCCCTCTCCAACCACATCAACCAGGTGTGCAACGTGGTCGGAAATCACAATTGCTGAATACTCTTCACTCATTACCCCCGGTAACAACAACCTCCCCATTGTAAGAAAATTGATCCTGGTGCTCCAGCGAAAAGATGGAAAGCTCCCTACCCCCGGGTGCAAAAAACACCATGGAGCTCCCCGCATCTCCTTCCTAAATACTGCCAGTACCTTCGCACCCCTCCCCCACAATGGGTCAGTGACTCTGACGTGGAACAATCCACTTTCGGATTCAAACCCGTGTTCAGGTCCCCCACTGCCCAGGCCCCCAGGATCAACTGATGCATGTCCATGCCCGGAGTAGCCGCCATCACCCTTTTCATAAAATCTATGTCATCCCAATTAGAGGTATAAATGCTCACCAAAACAACAGATATACCCTCCAACACCCCCTTCACCATAACGTACCTCCCCCCCAGTCCGCTGCCACCTTCTCCATCTGAAACCGAATTCTCTTATTTATCAAAACTGCCACCCCCAGGCCCTGCTATCAAAGCTCGAGCGAAACACCTGACTTACCCAACCTTTATGGAGCCTTACCTGGTCCTTCACTTGCAAATGAGTCTCCTGCAACAGCACCACAACGGCCAAGAAACCCTTTAAGTGTGCAAAAGCTCTCACCCGTTTCACTGGGCCTCCCAACCCTCCTTGTCACCAGCCAGATCGGGGGGGGTAACTTTATACAGAAATTTCAGAGAAATTTACACCAGTTTGAACAACAATCTAGTTGACAATAATCTATGCCACAATTTGTTGTCGGAATGATTTTCCTATGCTGGAGGATGAAATCCAACATCAAAAAAGCACAAATAAGGTTAATAAGGGGATCACGGGTTACAAGGAGAAGGCAAGAGAATGGGGGGTGAGAAGCAAAGCAGCCATCATCGAATGGCGGAGGAAACACAATGGTCTGAATGGCCTAATTCTACTCCTATATCTTATGGTCTAAATACAGCTCCACCAATTGATGTCCATTTGTGTTACAACTGTAGATAGTATTCTTAAAATGGTGTATTCCATTCAGAAATAAAAAAAATTCATGCGCCTTGTTAGGAAAACAAAAGTTATTTTCATGGATTTATAATTGTATTGATAAACATTCAAAATAAGATATAGTCCTAAGTGGGTCTAATTGAACGTTTCTGTACTTGGAAGGGTAAAACCTATAGTTAATTCATGCTGGAAAAAAGGTGTTTGTATGATGGGGGTTTGTTTCAAATCCAACTGTGATTCTATTGTGCTTAGAAAGGGTTATGGCGTGAAGAATAAATAGAACTAACAAGGGTTGCTGAGTAACTGAAGGCCCCTGTGAGGATAAAAATGCTTTTACGTTTTAGTTTTAGCTGAGTTTGTTGGCAGATAGAATCAGGACCTTGGGCAGTGAGCAACTCTCAACTCTGCCAGAAGAAAGGCCGGACAGGATGGGAGCTGCAAAGAGGCAAAGAAGTACAAGTTACAGCTCAGATAACTAGGCAATTGGGACAAAAAGAATGTTTAAGATGACTGAAGTGAAAAGGGACCAAGATATTGCTCAGAAGAATTCAAGGAAGAGTAAACAAATTGTTCTGCATTAAAGAGGCGATCGCGGTAACTAGATTTAAAGTGGGACAGTAGACCTCAGAGGTCGATGAAATGTTTGATGTCATTTGAACGGTCTCTGGGAATTGCGAGTTAAAGCTCATACAGCCATTAAGGTAATCCTAAAGTGATTGATGTAAAATCCTGGACTGAATTCAATAAGAGTGGAAACTTTGATTAAAAGCGTCTTTCAGAAAAGTTGGACTGGATTTTGGAATGCAAACCACTAAAGGGTAGCATTATTATTATGAGACAAGATTTTAAAATGTGTTTTGGGGAGTGGTGTTTGGAAACTCCAATGCAACAATACTCTGAGGGCTTTCTGAGGAGGAATCCACGGACACTAACTTGGGTTCAGAGCAGAACATGTATTTCACCAGTCAGCTTGTGTACTGAAAAGGGACTTTGTTCTCATATGACGATTGCAGAGTTCTCATGTGACAATTGCAGAGTATGGTGTGCTTTGTAATCAGTGTTAATCCTAAAACCTATTTGTAATTGTTAAATTATTGTAAAATAATTAAATTTTATCATGTTTAATAAATGTAGTTTTTTGTTAAAGCTAATTAGCAGTCCTGTGACTCTGTTCCTCCATGTTTTATAAAAATAGTAAAAGTTAAGGGGCGGGATTCTCCATTGACCGACGCCAAAATCGGGGCATGCGATTGGGCGGAGAATAGCTCCCGACATCGTAATCGTGGCAGGCGCTGGTTTCACGCCGAATTGCGATGCTCTGCCTCCGCGAAAATGGTGTCAATGTGATGCACGCCGAGGGTAGTTGAAACACCGTTCGCATAAAATTAGTGTGCCCACCCGCGATTTTCTGCCTCCGAAGGGCCGAGTTCCTGATGGTGCGGTCCATATGTACTCTCCCAAATCATGAACCTGCCATAATGGCTGCTGAGAGAGAGAGAGAGTGAGAGCATATGGACAGTGTCCAGCACCGCCATACTTTGCCACTGGCCTGGGGGCCTCTTCCAGGGCTGGGGGAATTGGGGAAGGGGGTGGTCAGGAGGTGGAGTCAGGGAGGTGGGTATGCAAGACTATTACCGCAGGCTGCAAGACAGCCATGCAGCTGCGCATGCCGCTGAAAGCCTGCTTTAAACCTGGTGCCCTCAGTCATATAGGTGACACCTGGGGCACCCCCCTGGGTGCCCTCTGGCCCCAGCCGACCCATCAGCTGTATGGGCGCTCCAGCACAACCTGTCCCATCTTTGCGACCTGATCAGTGTGTCTGTGGGAGTGTACTATTTAAACATGGCTGCAGCTTGACAGCCCTGCGAGTGTCCATTACGGACCCGGCGGTTCCCTCACCGCTTTTCGTGAGATCCGATGGTGTTCCACACAGTGACGGTGCTAGCCCCTCACCGGTAACAGAATCAGTGCAGGTGTGGCACCGATTGTTCTGATGTGAAAGTCCATGGATTCTCCGTTGGCGTCAACACTTAGACTCAGAAACGGAGAATCCGGCCCAAGGTCTTTTGAGCCAGGGTTCCATTCTGGGGGCCGGTTTAGTTCACTTGGCTAGACAGCTGGTTCGTAATGCAGGTCAAGGCCAGCAGTATAGGTTCAATTCCCGTACCAGCTGAATTATTCATGAAGCCCCCACCTTCTCAACTCTGTCCCTCACCTCAGCTAATCCTCAGTTTAAATCACCACCAGACAGCTCTCCCCCTCAAAGAGGAAATCAGCCTCTGGTCATCTGGCACGATGGCAACTTTACCTTACCTTTACCATTCTGGGATATTCCCCACCAGTTATAACATTAACTGGGATCATAACAGCCTGTATTGCTGTTCAATGGGAATGCACTTCTGGAATATACAAAGGTTGTGAAATGCACAATAAAAATAAATGCAAGTCTTTATTTTCTAAAGACTAAGAAATAGATTACTCTAATGTTTCATAACATCCCTTTGTCTGACAATAACTTCACATCAGGTCGGGAAGAAAGTGTGTAATAATTAAATCTTGGTTTGAACTCAGCCATCCAATTAAGAAACTGGCATCTTAGTACAAGGTCCACTGGGCAGAAACCCATTTCTACTTGCATTTGTAAAAGCAAAGGTTCCACTTCTATCCCCAGTAACAAAGATAAATTTGCACACTTTCACCAGTGTATCAAATTAGGCAGTGTCAAAGAGCCACTTTTAAAGTCTGAATTATTCAAAGTTAGCTACTGAAATTGACATTCCTACCAATAATGTTATTACTTTTGAGTGATTTGACCAGGAAATTCCTTAGAGATATTTCCAATCTATTAGAACTAGTTTAACTGAAGCTTTACTGAGACTTAGATATCATACACAAATAAGAAACAAGCAGTTCACCCCATCTAGTCCATGTGAGCATTTATGCTACACTTCAGCCTCCTTTCATTCTTCCACCTCCAAATAATATCCTTTATTCCCTTATTCCTCATATGCTTATCAGCTTTTCCTCAAATGCATCCACTCTATTCCTCTAAACAACTCCATATAATACTGAGTGCCACATTGTACAGTTACAATCAGATAAACTATGATCTTACTGAAGGGTGGAGCAGGCTCGGAGGGCTGAGTGGCCTACTCCTGCTCCAAATTCGTATGCTTGTATTTTCATTAGTCTATGGGTTAAAAAAAATTAGACTGAATATTTGACAATTTGGTGACAATCTTACAATGATAACTTCTAGTTTTGCTCTTCCCCACAAGTGGACACATTCTCTCAGTCTACCCGAGCCAAACCTTTCTCAATTTTAGATGTCCATTAGGCTACTCCACAGGCTTCTCTTTTCAAGAGTAAAGAGAGCCAGCCTGTTCATCTTTTTCGGAAAGATGAAACCTCGGGGATCAAGGCGTGGATTCTTCATTTCAGAGACTATGTTCTCCCGCCAGTGCTGAAGTGCATCAGTTTTACGATCTCCTGACAAATTTATGCATGCCCCAAAGGGGCACCAATATCCTGGCTGGGAGGTTTGTGAGAGTCACTTGGGAGGATTTAAACTAGTATGGCGGGGGGGGGGGACCAGAGCATCAGCTGAGAAGGTGTAATAACTGAAGGGGAAATAGAGAACAAAAACAAGAGAACAACATTACCCTCAGGCAGAGCAAAAAAGGTGACAAATGTGAGAAGGGAGGTGATCAATACAGGATTGAGGATGTTGTACCTGAATGCGCGCAGTATACAGAGCAAGGTAAAGAGCTTGTTGCGCACATTGAAATTGGCTGGTACAATATTGTGGGCATCACAGAGATGTGGCTGAAAGGGGATCAGGGCTGGGATTTCCCGTAACAGCCTCCCCGAACAGGCGCCGGAATGTGGCAACTAGGGGCTTTTCACAGTAACTTCATTTGAAGCCTACTTGTGACAATAAGCGATTTTCAAATATCCAAGGATGTGTCCTATTGAAAGGACCAGCAGATGGGCAAAGGGGGTGGGGTTTAATTGTTAGTAAGGAATGAAGTTAAATCGATAGCAAGGAGCTATATAGGATCAGAAGGCATAGAATCTCTGTGGGTAGAATTGAGGAATCGCAAAGGTAAAACGACCCTGATGGGAGTTATGTACAGGCCCCCTAGCAGTAGTCAGGATATGGGGGAGAAAATAAATCAGGAGCTAATACAATAATCATGGGGACTTCAATATGCAGGTGGACTGGGAAAAGCAGGTTGATAGTGGATCCCAAGAAAAGGATTTTGTGGAATATCTAAGCGATGTTTTTTGGAACAGCTTGTGCCAAAGCCTTGAACAGGCAATTCTGGATTTGGTGATGTGTAATGAAGCAGACTTCATGTGAAGGAACCCTCAGGGAGCAGTGACCACAATATGATGGAATTTACCCTGCAGTTTCAGAGGGAGAAGCTGGAATCAGATGTAACGGTGTTACAATCAAATAAGGGTAACTACAAAGTCATGAGGGAGGAGCTGGCCGGAGTTCGTTGGAAAGGGAAGCGAGCAGGGAAGACAGTGGAACAGCAATGGCAGGGGTTTTTGGGGGCTATTCGGGAGCCACAACAGAAATTCATCCCAAGGAGGAGGAAACATGCTGAGGGGAGGACAAGGCATCCATGGCTGACGAGGGAAGTCAAGGACAGCATGAAAGCAAAATAAAAAGCATACAAAGTGGCGAGGTTTAGTGTGAAACCAGAGGATTGGGAAGCCTTTAAAAGCGAGCAGAAGACAACTAAGAAAGCAATAAGTGGGGAGGAGAAGATGAAATATGAGTGTCAGCTAGCTGGTCATTTAAAAGAAGACAGGAAGAATTTTTTTCAATATATAAAAGGTAAGAGAGAGGCAAAAATAGACATTGGATCCCTGGAGAAGTAATAATAGGAAACAAAGAAATGGCAGAGGAACTAAATAGTTACTTTGCATCAGTCTTTACAGTGGAAGACACCAGTGGTATGCCAGAGCTCCAGGAGAATCAGGGGGCACAGGTGAGTGTAGTGGCCATCACTAAGGAGAAGGTTCTGGGGAAACTGCAAGGTCTGAAGGTGGATAAATCACCTGGACTGGATGGACTACCCCCAGGGTTCCTAAAGAGATAGCTGAGGTGATTGAGGAGATATTGGTGGTGATCTTTCAGGAATCACTGGAGGCAGGGAGGGTCCCAGTGGACTGGAAAGTAGCTAATGCAACACTGCTGTTTAAGAAGGGAGGGAGGCAGAAGACGGGAAATTATAGGCCGATTAGCTTGACTTTGGTCATTTGGTAAGAATTTAGAGTCCATTATTAAAGATGAGATCGCGGAGCACTTGGAAGTGCATGGTAAAATAGGACTGAGTAAGCACGGCTTTGTCAAAGGGAGGTCGTTTCTGACAAATCTGTCAGAGTTCTTTAAGGAAGTTAGACAGAGGAGAACCAGTGGACGTGATTTATTTCGATTTCCAGAAAGCCTTTGACAAGGTGCGGCATAGGAGACTGTTAAATAAGTTAAGAGCCCATGGTGTTAAGGGTAAGATCCTGGCATTGGCATGGATAAAGGATTGGCTGACTGGGAAACGGCAGAGAGTGGAGAAAAGTTTTTTTTTTCAGGATGGCAGCTGGTGGTGTCAGGGGTCGGTGCTGGGACCACAACTTTTCACAATATACATTAACGATCTGGACGAAGGAACTGAAGGCACTGTTGCTAAGTTTGCAGATGATACAAAGATATGTAGAGGACAGGTAGTATTGAGGAAGCAGGGAGGCTGCAGAAGGACTTGGAAAGGCTAGGAGAAAGAAGTGGCAGATGGAATACAATGTGGAAAAGTGTGAGGTTATGCACTTTAGAAGGAGGAATGGAGGCACAGACTATTTTCTAAATGAGGAAATGCTTAGGAAGTCAGAAGTAAAAAGGGACTTGGGAGTCCTTGTTCATGATTCTCTTAAGGTTAACGTGCAGGTTCAATCAGCAGTTAGGAAGGCAAACGCAATATTAGCATTCTTGATGAGAGGGCTAGAATACAAGAACAGGGATGTACTTCTGAGGCTGGAGAAGGCTATGGTCAGATCCCATTTGGAAATTGTGAGCAGTTTTGGTCCCGTATATAAAGAATGATGTGCTGAGCTTGGAAGGAGTCCAGAGGAGGTTCACAAGAATGATCCCTGGAATGAAGAGCTTGTCGTATGAGGAACGGTTGAGGACTCGAGGTCTGCACTCATTGGAGTTTAGAAGGATGAGGGAGGATCTTATTGAAACTTATAGGATACTGCGAGGCCTGGATAGAGTGGACGTGGAGAGGATGTTTCCACTTGTAGGAAAAACTAGAACCAGAGGACACAATCTCAGACTAAAGGGTTGATCCTTTAAAACAGAGATGAGGAGGAATTTCTTCAGCCAGGTGGTGGTGAATCTGTGGAACTCTTTGCCGCAGAAGGCTGTGGAGGCCAAATCACTGTGTGTCTATCAGCCATGACTGAATGGAGGACAGACACGATGGGGCGAGTGGTCTAATTCTGCTCCTATGTCTTATGGCGTTATGAATACAATGGATTCCCATTCCCAGGGATTACCGCAAATGGGACGCCATCATGTGCGGATGGCCTGATAGTGAGGTCTCGCTGACAGCACCCTCCCCAACGCAAATCGGCCCTGACCCCCCATCCCTCACCGCAAATTGGCTCTGACCTCACTTCTCCCGCCACATGGTAGCCCCCACCCCTGGATTGCCTGGATGCAACCACCCACCCGCAAGTACGGGGATGACTCGAGCGGCCACTCCCAGGGGCCCCTGTAATAGGGGGAGCCCCACAGTGGCCCCTGTAATAGTGGGACCCCCACAGGGGCCACTTTAATCGGGGGACCCCTCACAGGGACCTCTGTAATGTGGGACCCCCCACAGAGACATCTGTGATAGGGGGACACCCAAAGGGATCTCTGTAATAGGGCTCCCCCCCCCCCCCCCACAGGGACCCCTGTGATATAGGGACCCTCCATCGGTACCTCTCTAATAGGGGGACCTCCACAGGAACCCCTGTAATATAGGGACCCTCCATAAGGACCCCTCTAATAGGGGGACCCCCCGGTATCGTGACACCGGAGCACCTTGGCATGTTGCCAGGCTGGAAGTGCCTAACTGCTCTTGTGCCAGATTGGCAGTGTCGAGGTCGGGCCCGGGCCAGCCGTGCCCATAAAAGCGGGGTGAGGGGGGGGGTTTAAGGGCCCAAGTAAAGGTTTGAGGGTAAAGAGGAGGTTCCTGAAAGCCAGGGGTGTGCTGAAAGAAGAGGCCTGGAGATTGGAGCCTTCCAAAATGGCAGTCGAATCTGCGAGCATTCAGTTCTGCTCGCCAGTGCAGGACGGCTACCTAAGTGTGGCCTCGAGGCCAAAATATACTGGCAAAGTGCCGTTGAATAGTGGAGTGATTCTCAGCGCTGCAGCCGCCGAGAAACACACTACCAAACATGCCCCAAAGCGGAGTTTAACTTTTTTCTGCTGAATCATGCCCTCAGACTGCAAAAGCAAGGAAGATATTTTGATTCTGAATATATCTCTGGTTAGGCCACAGCTGGAGTGTTGAATCCAGCTAGTTCAGGTTGCCACACTTTAGACAGAAAATCCTTGAGTGAAAGGTTTAACAGAAGCATTCCAGGGATGACAAACTTTAGTTACAAGGACGAATGAACACATATTCAACATTTTGTGCAAGATGTACAGGAGGAAAGTGAGGAAGAATCTTTTACGCAGTACGTCATAATGAAATGGAACCTTCGAGGTGCCTTCGACGACGGCGGAATTAGAGATAATCAATGATTTAAAAAGGAAATCGGATAGGCAGGGCTAAGGAGATAGAGCGAGGAATGGGACTGACTGGTTTGTTCTAGAGCTGGCATGGAACGGGTGGGCCAAATGGCCTCCTCCTGTGGCGTAATAACTTTGACTCGATGTCCTGCTGACTATGCACAGCATTTTCTGTTTTTATTTACGAGCATCGATCCTAGTGCAAGGTACTGCATTCCATCTTCCCCCACTCTGAACCCCATTACTCCTGATTTCTGTCTCCATTCTGCTAATTGTCCACTGACTCCACATGCTATTACTTCATTTGTTAGTCTGCTATTTGGGACCTTAATGGTGTCTTTTGAAAATGTAAATACAGCTTCTGAATTATTCTCGTCTTGATCATGAGCGGGATTCTCTGTCCAGCGATGATGGAATCGTGAAACGTGATTCGGCGGAGAAACATTGGTGAGCCGAAAATCGAGGCCGACGCTGGGCACCCAATGAAATGCCATGTTCCGGTGCCTCAACAGTGGTGCGAGTGCGTTCTACGCCACATGCTGGCATGGGAATGCAAATTGTACAGTACACGCATTTGGCATACCACTAGCGGGCCCACTCAGGTACTCTCAGGGCCTCCCACAATGCTCCGCCTCCGCCAGGAGGAATTACCGACAGCGGGGTTCACTTGTGGTATTTAAAACTGAGAAACAGACACGGTAGCTACTGAGGGAGAGAGAGAAGGCAGGACATGTTCCCAGAGGCGTGATCGTGGGCTGCCGGTCCTGCCGTTGGCAGGTGAGCCAGACGGAGTAGCAGGAGTGATCAGGAGATGGGCTTGGGGTTGTCCAGGAACGGACTGTCATTGCTGCGGCCTGCAAGGCTGCCACCCTGCTGCGCCTCCCACTGACCGCCCACCGTGTCCCGTGGTTGTGCAGAGCAACACCGGCCATACAGATGTCCCAACCCCCACACACCCCTTCCAGGAGCTGAGTGGGGATCTGCCTGGGATGTCACAGACCTCAGTGCACAGGAGCACCCACGCCGTGTCGGAGGCCCTATATGCCCGGTCGGCACAATATATCAGCTTCTTTGTGGACCAAGCCGAAAAGGTAGCCCGGGCAGCAGGGTTTACCGCCATTGTCAGGATGCCCCAGGTCTGAGGGTGATCAATGGGACACTACGAGCAACCGTCAATGAGGTGCTGACCTTTACAAACTGAAAGGGATACCACTCCATGAACGTGTGGTTGGTGTGTGACAAGAAGTTGCAGATCATGCATGTCTGTGCCCGCTCCCAGGCAGCATGCACAATGCCTTCATCCTGGTACTTGAAGGTTCCCAACACCTATGAGGCGCACCCCCGGGTGAGCGGTTGGCTCTTGGGTGAAAGAGGTTAACCACTGCGGTCGTGGCTGACGAGGCCTATCCGGTGCCCACAGACTGACCTGGAGACCCACTTCAACAATGCCAATGGTACGACCAGGGCCGTGATCGAGTGGTGCATCAGCGTCCTGAAGATGCTGTTCAGGTGCCTGGACCGCTTTGGAGGGGCCCTCCAGTATAGCGCTCAGAGGATCGCCCCCATCGAGATGTGCTGCTGTGTCTTCTACAACATAGTACAGCAGAGGGGCAATGTGCTGGGGTGGGGGGGGGGGGGGGGGGAGGTGAACAGCGGGAGGATGCCGATGAGGGCCTGGATGGCCTGGGCAGCCACAGGAGGTCGCACAACATGTGCGCCAATGCCGCCGCATACGGGAAGCTCTAACGCCTCCAAATACCCCGACTAGGGAGCCTGGCCGTCGGCGACATGAACATCCCGCCCCATAGCCCCCACCACCTCGCCCCCACCCCCTCCACACACACCAGCCGACCACCCCCTCCCATGTCCACCTTCCCTGCACCACCTCCTCCCCGCACCTGCACCCCTCTCTGTGATTCCTACCTGCCTGACTACAGGGTGCGGGCCCTGGGTTGGCAGTAACAGCTGGTCCAGTCCATGGGATGGAGGATGAGCTCTGGTGCTCCGCATTGTTTGACAACGTCTGACTCCTGTCCATGGTAGCACTTTCCACTGTTCGCCTGGGTGATCACTGCACGCAAGTTAGCCATTCCACCACAACCCTTGGGATGGCAGAGGTGGGTAGGTGGGAGGTGAGAGGGAGGGGGAGCCGGGTACTGGAGCAATGTGCGGTGACCTATCTGGAGGCCCTGGCCCGTGTTCATCTCCAACCGCCGAAAAACCTCCCCCCGTACCCCCAGCCCTCTGGAGCCAGCCCAGCCCTCACACCCTTCTGACAGCGCATCGAGGCAGGTGGGAACATGTGTTTATTGTGAACAGGTGAACATGTTTCTCCAGGTTTATGACCTAGCAATCATATGTGCCAACATAACTGGTGTATAACCTTCTGGCCTTACGGGCCCGAATCGTCTCAGTGGTTCCCCAGGTGGTAAATCAAGGATGGAGGCAGCTGGCTGCGATTCCCTCCCTGTGACCTGGGTCCACTTTGACAGCCGTCCTCTGGAGTGGCCGGGCCTGGATGGGTCCAGCAGTCACTCAGATGTCCTAGATGGCAAGGTGTCACCATGTTCTGCCCACTGCTGACCAGATAGGCCAGGAACAGACGGACAGGGTAGCTGGAATTTGAGATGCAGTGGCGTTCTGGCACCTCACCTGCGGTGGGCACTTGCACGGGCCCCATCCCCACTCCACTCTTTAGGTGCCCGATGGTTCCCGGGCTACTACTTGGGATCGGGGTGTGGGCAGAGCAAACACCGGGGGCTCTCCCACCATCTGGCATTGCCAGTCCTGGACGCTGGCCCACGTCAAGCCCAGGGTCTCAATGCTCGCGGTCATGGAGAACAGGGACTGGGCCACCTCCCTCTGGGACTGTACCACCTCCCTCTGTGACTGGCTCAGGTCAGCCAGTGCCCGGGCCAAACCATTAATATGCACAGCTAGGCCCCATTGTGACTGGGCCAAGCGTTGGAGTGCCACTGCAATTTCCAAGTGGCCCTGGTACATTGCTGTCTGTGACAGGGCCACCATCTCATATGCCGCGGCCACCGCCGCCCATGGGTTTGCTGGTGGCTTTGATGGGAATTCCCACTGACAGCGGCTAGAACAGAGAATCCCTCCGCCAGCGAATGCACGGCATCTCCCGCCGACATAAAACACGCGGCTGGGAGGCCAGAGAATCCCGAGGTGCGGCAACAAAGATTGTTGAGGGAATGATTGGGCTGTCGATCAAGTAGATTACTTTGACCCGGTTGGTGCCGAGCTTCTTCAATGTTGTTGCAGCTGCATTCGTCATTTGGAAGGTGATATTTGAATGGAAGCTATCCCTTCCAATTTTAATCCTGGCACCAAGTTCTGATTTAAAATTGGATGGCTAGACACAGGGAGAGATGATTTAAGTCAGTAGTTCAAGCTGAAATTGAAAGTAGGAGTGAGCGCTGCCATTTAGGCTTCACAACATGTAAGAAGTCAAGCAGAACAACAATTGACAGCAGTTGATGTAATCCTGCATCTTCCCTGAAATGAGAAAGAAATGCATTTGTGGATGTCATCTAACATGAAATAAAATGTAAATTTTGATGGATAGAAGCTTTGTAATGTTAACTCTCGTTTTATACAGGGATCAAAATTTTGGCATGCTGTTAAAATATGTATCTAATCTTCTCTGAGCACACATGCACACATACGCAGGAATTTTTATGTGTCCAAAGCCTCTTGAGTTAACCTCTCTGGACCTCTTGGGTCCCTGCCCGAGGCCCTTTTTCTCAATTTGCTTTTACTTGTTTATTTGCCTCCTTTGCAAGAGACGATTCGTGATCCAGCAAATCACAATCCAGAGACTTGAATGGTTTCCCCAGGTAGGAAGGCTAAAAGGAACAGGATAGTATCAGCAGATAGAAATGAAGTGATAGAAGGGCAGCACGGTAGCATTGTGGATAGCACAATTGCTTCACAACTCCAGGGTCCCAGGTTCAATTTCGGCTTGGGTCACTGTCCGTGCGGAGTCTGCACATCCTCCCCGTGTGTGCGTGGGTTTCCTCCGGGTGCTCCGGTTTCCTCCCACAGTCCAAAGATGTGCAGGTTAGGTGGATTGGCCATGATAAAGTGCCCTTAGTGTCAAAAATTGCCCTTAGTGTTGGGTGCTGGGTTATGGGAATGGGGTGGAGGCGTTGACCTTGGGTGGGGTGCTCTTTCCAAGAGTCGGTGCAGACTCGATGGGCCGAATGGCCTCCTTCTGCACTGTAAATTCTATGAAGTCCTAATGATGTTATATGTAAATGACAGCTCTCCGTCCCGACTTCAGTCCTGGCTTCCACTCTCCATTTTTAAATGATTTCCTTTTCTGCATCTGCCCTTCCTCAGATTTTACACCGAAAATTTCTGAAGTCGGAATTTAGGTGGGAGGAATGTACTGCAAAACTATTGGCTATTGCCAGGCTCCTACAGCACTGTGGTTTAAGCATTCTGTTATATAAGAAGTGCTACATAAACGTTGACTTCTGGATTGGTTGGTGGTACTGATTTAAAATCAAACACAGTTCAGCAGCATTGGTGCCAATAGATAAAGTCATATTGAGGGAGTTAGCCAACACTGTTAAATTGAAATATGTAGCTAGTCCAATCTGTCTCAATTTTGAGTTGTATGATATTGTAAAAGAACTGTTAAAAACCAGAGTGTAATATCACTGTATAATTATAACTCTTCTGGTTTAGGGTAAACATTTCACTGATTTCATTACTTATGTTGATTTTTCCAGGCTGCAGAGTTGAAAAAAAAATGCAATATCAAAACAGAGCTCTAGTGAATATATTCCGACTGAATGCAAAACAACATCCACTCTTACCCCAGACTCTTAGCTGTTGCAATATTAACATTCTGGGCACTAACCACCTTTGCAATAGTTTATCTTATTCACCCTGAGCCTCTGCAGACTATGTTAATGGGAACTGATTCTCATTATCAGTGCATACAGTAACTAAGGCAAGGGGGAGGGAGTGGGCTGTGGATGGTGGGAGTAGGATGGTGGCAGTCATGATGCTGGGACAGCTGGTGTGGGGCAGCTGAATGGACCAGTTATCTTTTCCTGCCTCTCCAGTATGTATGCTCGTATGGCACTTCCATTGATAGTTTTACATTGATGCAAAAAAAGGTTTCTGAGCACACCAATGCAAAAGTGACAGAGAAGTACCAACAATGACAATTAAGGCTGAGTTTTCAATCTCTCTTCCAGGGGGCCATATCCATGCCTGTTTGAGATTTCAAAATGTGCACTTTAATTCAGGCCTTCAGGTTGCACCAGGGAATCCGAATCCATTTAATGACTTTGTTGTACAGTCAACTCCCAACGTTCGTGAGGGTTCTATTCCAGCAAAATCACAAAGGATGAAATCACAAATGGTAAATTTGAGCATACGCCAGAGATGGTGCATGGGTGTTGTGCATGTTATGTGGGAAAGGTGAGTCTAACAGTTTAACTTGAGAGTTTAAATCACAGATGAGCATAGTTTTGCGGCCGTGAACCACAATTTGGTGCATACTGTTATGGCCCAGGGTTTAGAGATCCCCAAAGTGTATCATGGAGTTCATCTGACTCACAACTTTTAATAGATTGTGGTATGGGGTGCACATGGCCCACTCTACAGGTGTGGTAAAGCAGAAATGGGAAAGTACGTTTTAAAGCAAAACAATGTTTATTCTATGAACGCAAGTTAACCTTTTTAAAACATAGTCAACATCTCAGCAACCATCAATTCAAATACAACCCCCAAAGAATACAACAATAAGTAATCCTTAATAACTTCCCAAACAACATCCAGAAGACAAAAGAAACACCTTTTAACAGAAGCACATTAGGTTTACATTCACTACTGAGAACATTTATAATTCTGAATTCACCAAATGATCAAGAGATAGTCTTTTCATGGCAGCGAGAACAGCAGTACACTTGCTTTGTCTGGCTTCAGCTCCAACACTGAAAACGAAACTAAAATACACCCAGCAGCAAACAGCCTAAAAAGAAAGTAAAAAGTTGACAGACAGCCCAGCTTCACCCACACTCTGACATCACTGCTAAACACCCATTTCTTAAAGGCACATTTCTTATACACCCATTTCTTAAAGATACTCTCACTTGACAATACATACATTCAAGCGGGTAAAATAATTTGCAAGAGATGGGGTTGCGAATGATGGGAGTTGACTGTATTCTGATATTAGCATCACAGTTTCACCACTGGTCTTGGACAGATACTGCATGTTGAAAGATGCTATTGCTTCAGAAATAGTATTTTCTGAGGACAAGGCTTTATTCAGATATCATTCCAACATTAAGGAACCTCTTTGCAAGTTCTGACCTGGCCTCAATGTTCGAATGGAGCTTAAAGTTGCAACCCAAGAAAAAGATAAACTACAAACTACCAGATTCCGAATTTAAACCTATTTCCTTTTCTTAACACTGAAATGAAAAGAAAGCCAATTTTATAAACAATGCTTATTTAAAAAATGCTTGCATGTTACCTCGAGAATAAACAGACCATGATTACTTCAGAGTGCATTCCATTTAAGTTGCTGATGCCAGCTTCTATTCCAGCCTTGCAGTGCTATAATTAAATAGCAATCTTTCACTCCCAATTCATACCACATATTCAAAACTGAAGTCAGTGCAGCCATGAATTTCTCAACTTGAATGCAAGGATATATGGTACAAAGTGACCGGAACGGACATTAATGAGAGTTTCAAGTAGGAGTTTACTCTGTTATGTTAAAGTTATAACAAAAAGCTGTTATGTGCATATTAATTTTCAGTGCTCCTCCTGAACATTCAAGAAAAATGTGGCATGTTGACGGCAAATTATTAACCAGCAACAAATTAATCTTTATTCTTTTTTCATCATTCGGTGATTAGTTGACTGTTGATATTTAGATTAAAATGCATTTTGTCTGACAGAATTGTATTCCAAAGCTTCTTTTTTTGAAAGAATGATTTTGAAGGGTTGGACAGGGAAAGACTATTTCTTCTGACTCGAGAGACAGTGACAAGGGATCATCAGTTTAAGATTGTCACCGGAGAACAAGTAGAGTGGTTATCATAGAATCTTACAGGAGAGAAGGAAAACATTTGGCTCATTGCACTTGTGCTGGCTCTCGAAAAACTGTGCTGCCCAGCATTGTGAAGAGCTTTTCAACTGAGGCCTAGCTGGTGAGTTACAATGGTTCAACCTCGCTTCCTTGTTTATCTATTTAATGTCGTTCTTTACATTACCAAAGGTGGGATTCTCCATTCTGGGGACTAAGTCCCCACGCCGGTGGGAAAACCGGCACCAACCACTCCAGCGTCAACAACCCCCGAAAGTGCGGAATTTTCCGCATTTTTGGGGGCTAGGTGGATGGCAGAGGGGTTGGCGCAGCTCCAGCCGGCGTAATCTCGCGCATGCGCGGAACGGCAAGCGCGATTCCGCACATGCACATACCGGGCGGCGTATTTTTGCGCAGGCACGGGGGTTCTTTTCTCCGCGCTGGCCCCGGGCAATATGGCGGAGCCCTACAAGGGCCCGGCGTGGAAGAAAGAAGCCCCCCCATGGAACAAGCCCACCTGCAGATCGGTAGGCCCCGATCACGGGCCAGGCCACCGTGGGGGCCTCCCTGGGATCGGATCTCCCCGTGTCCCCCAGAGGACTGCCCCCCGCATACTCACCTGCCAGGTCCCGCTGTGCGTGAGGTGAGTAATTCAAGCCGGCGGGACTGGCCAAAAATGCACGGCCGCTCGGCCCATCGGGGACCGGAGCATCGTCGGTGGGGGGGGGCGCTGTCAACGGCCCCCGACCGGCGTGGCGGGATTCCCGCCACCGCCCGAAAAACGGCGCCGGAGAATACGGCAGCCGCCATCCGGGCGACGGGGCGGGATTCGCGCCTCCCCCCCCTAGGATTCTCTGACCCGGCAGGGGGTCGGAGAATCCCGGCCCAAATATCCCATACAATTTTTTGATCGCCTGATCAACTTGTCCTACTAACTTCAAATACTTCTGAACTCTGAGCCCCAAGTCCCTCTCCTGTCGCAAAATTCTCCTGTCAAAATAGCACTACTTATATCATATTGCCTCTCCATGCTGATCCTCCTGGAATGCATCATTTCACAATTATCCACATTAACTTGCATTTGCCGAGAACCTACCCATTTCAGCAAGCTGCCCAGGTCCTACTAAAATCTGTTACTATCCAGCGCACTAATTACTACTTTGCCAAGTTTGTCATTACCATCAACTTTGAAATAATACAGGGCAGCACGGTGGCGCAGTGGTTAGCACTGCTGTCTCACGGCACCGAGGTCCGAGGTTCGATCCCGGCCTTGGGTCACTGTCTGTGTGGAGTTTGCACATTCTCCCAGTGTTTGCGTGGGTTTCACCCTCACAATCCAAAAGATGTGCAGGCTAGGTGGATTGCCCATGCTAAATTGCCCCTTAATTGGAAAAAATTAATTGGGTACTCTAAATTTATTTTTAAAACTTTGAAATAATACTCCCTGGAACCAAGTCCAGGGAAGTTCAGGCTCTAATCTGACCCTGCGGGTCCCCAGTGCATACTTCTCTCATAAGGAAATTATCAGCTCACCACTCCACTACATTTCCTCTGCCTTCGCCAATTACATAGAGCAAGTTGCTACTGTCCCTTTAACATCATTTGTTTCTATTTTCCAAATAAATTGCCACATAATAATTTTTCAAAAGACTTTTACAAGTGCATATATGCATCTTGTGCACTACCTTAAGAAATCCTATATGTTAGCCAGGCCATTAGTTGCCGTTAACCAATTCCTGCTCTCTGTCTCTTATTAGTTCATGTTTCTACCAGTGAAACTTAACTTTGTACCTGACAGTGGTTCTGCAAGTTGTCTCACCACTAATGTTAAACTGGTTGGCCTGCAACTACCAAGTTTATTCCTCTACCATTTTTTGAACAGGGGTGTGACATTTGCAATCCTCCAGTCCTCTGACCTCAGTCCTGTGTCCTTGTTTCCAAATTGCTCCATAGCATTCTCTGGCCACACAATGCTCCAGGATCTCCGTGCTCCTCTAGTTTTGGCCTCTTATGCAACCCAACGTTAACCCCGAATGATTGTTCCTGAAAGTGCATGTTCCGCTACCGAGTCCTTTCTGGTTCTCTAGCTCTCCTATTTGTTTAAAATGTAACTATGTTTAATATTTGAGGAGGTCATGTGGTGCAGTGGGCAGCATCCCTGCCTCTGAGCCACAAACTCCAGATTCAAGTCCCCCAGGACCTTCTGGCGTTCATAACACGGTCAAACAATTTCAATGTGTCAACCTGCAAATCCTTCCAAACAAGCCAATGTCTAGCAGTAAGAGTGGGAGAGACTTCTGGCCCGCCCTCAAGCTATGAGCCCCTGGCGACAGACTTGTGACCTGTTCCGGGAATTACTATCTATAGAAATTGACAAAAGTCCTCCTGAGGGCACCACTAGGTGTGGGACAAGTATTGGAATGGAATGGGAAACCTAATATTTCAAGTGTCTCTCAAATTTTAGCTAATAATGCTCCTGTGAAGCACCGTGGGTATTTTACTGTACTAAATTCACTGTACAAATGCAAGTTCTTGTTTTTGAACTGTCTCCAATTTGAAAGCCTGCCATTGTTCATTTACTGATTACCTTGCCAGTTATTGTTTGTAGTTCTTTTGTTTGTGCTAAATCCCTTTTTAAGTGACTGAAATTGGCTCCCTTCCAGTTAGGTATTTTTACCTTTTATTTTTCTTTGCTGTTTTCCATAATTACTTTCAAGCTAATTATATTATAATCAATAACACCCAGGTGTTCTCCCACTGCATCGCTCTCTACTTGGCCTACTTAATTCCCCAGAACTAGACCCAGGACTGTTTTCTCCATATTGGGCCAGAAACACAGAAAGAAGTCAGAAATATGAAATAGGGCCAGGACCAGAACTGTACGTTCTCCCCGTGTCTGCGTGGGTTTCCTCCAGGTGCTCCAGTTTCCTCTCTCAGTCCAAAGATGTGCAGGTTAGGTGGATTGGCCATACTAAATTGTCCCTTAGTGTCCAAAAAGGTCAGGTGGAGTTACTGGGTTACGTGGCTAGGGGTGGAAGTGTGGGCTTTCCAAGGGTCAGTGCTGACTCGATGGGCCGAATGGCCTTCTTCCCCGCTGTAAATTCTATGATTCTATGAGACTCTGTCATTCAATAGGATTACGACGGAATATCAACCTCAAATCCATTTTCTCGCACAATTGGGAGGTATTAGGTGGCACGGTGGCACAGTGGTTAACACTGCTGGCTCAAGGCGTCAGGGACCCAGGTTCAAACCCGGCCCCTGTCCATGAGGAGTTTGCGCATTCTCCCCGTGTTTGCTGGGTCTCACCCCTACAATCCAAAAGACTTGCAGGGTAGGTAAATTGGGCACGCTAAATTGCCCTTTAATTGGAAAAAAAGAAAAGAATTGGTTACTCTAAGTTTATTAAAAAAACAATTGTCCGGTGTTTTGGTTTCCTTCGAGTCTAGGGGCGCAAGCTGTCGGCCTCATCGCGCCCGACACGTGATGCGACGAGGTTGATAAATCGCGAGAGGTCTGGCCTCATCACGATCTGGATCCCACCCATTGAGGGTGGGATCTGGATTTGCATGTTAAAGATTAATTTTTGCCGTAGAGATCTATCAATTTCAGTTTTGAATATACTGAAAAATTGAGCATTCACAGCCCTTTGGGTAACACCAAGGATTCACAACGCTCTGGGGGAAAAACATGCTGCTTGACTTGTTTCCAAATAGCCGACCCCTTTTTTGGAGTCTATGCCTCCCGATTCTCCTCTGCAACCATGGAAAACAACCATTTAACGTCAGTCCTGTCAAAGCCTTTCAGAATCCCTTTGGTTTCAATTAACTCACCTACAATTCTTCTAAACTCCAAACATTATAGGCTCCTTCTGCTCAATCTCACTTCATAGAACAATCCTCTCATCTCAGGAATTAATCAAGTGAACACACCTCTTAGACAAGTACATCAATCCTTAGGTACAGAGATCAAAACTGTCCAGGGCAATCGAGGTGTTGTCTTACCAGAGCCTAGTTCAATTACAGCAGCACCTCCCACTCCAGTATTCCAACCCCATGGCAGTAAGGGCCAACATACCATTTGGCTTCCTAATTCTTTCCTCTGCCTGCGTGTCGACTTGCTATAAATACAAGGACAACCAAATCCACCTGTTCACAAACATTTAATAATTTCTCACCATTTTAAAATATTCAGCTCCTCTGTTGTTCTGACCAAATTGAATTAACCTCATGTTTCCCCCAAAAAATACCATCTGCCAACTTATTGCCCATTCACTTAACCTATCTATGACATTTTGGACAGAACTTTAAGTGCCAAGGGGGGATGAGTTCATGTGTGGGAGAGAAAAGTGACATCAGAATGGAAACCCCTCCCCATTTGATTCTATCCACACAGATTTAACTGAGGTGTGTTTAGATGTGAACTGGAAACTGCTAGGAACCACCAGTAATTTCAAAGAACAAAAAAAAGTACAGCACAGGAACAGGCCCTTCAGCCCTCCAAGCCTGCACCAACCATGCTGCCCATCTAAACGAAAATATCCTACATTTCCGGGGTCTGTATCCCTCTATTCCCATCCTATTCATGTATTTGTCAAGATGCCCCTTAAATGTCACTATCGTCCCTGCTTCCACCACCTCCTCCTGCAGCGAGTTCCAGGCACCCACTACCATCTGTGTAAAAAACTTGCCTTGCACATCTCCTCAAAACTTCGCCCCTCGCACCTTAAACCTATGCCCCCTAGTAATTGACCCCTCTACCCTGTGAAAAAGTCTCTGACTATCCACTCTGTCTATGCCCCTCATATTGTTGTAGACCTCTATCAGGTCGCCCCTCAACCTTCTCCGTTCCAGTGAGAACAAACCAAGTTTATTCAACCTCTCCTCATAGCTAATGCCCTCCATACTAGGAAGCATCCTGGTAAATCTCTTCTGCACCCTCTCTAAAGCCTCCACATCCTTCTGGTAGTGTGGCGATCAGAATTGAACACTATAGTCCAAGTGTAGCCGAACTAAGGTTCTATACAGTTGCAACATGACTTGCCAATTTTAATACTCAATGCCCTGGCCAATGAAGGCAAGCATGCCGTATGCCTTCTTGACTACCTTCTCCACCTGTGTTGCCCCTTTCAGTGACCTGTGGACCTGTACACCAAGATCTCTCTGACTGTCAATACACTTGAGGGTTCTACCATTCACTGTATATTCCCTACCTGTATTAAACCTTCCAAAATGCATCACCTCACATTTGTCCGAATTAAACTCCATCTGCCATCTCTCCGCCATAGTCTCCAAATGATCTAAATCCTGCTGTATCCTCTGACAGTCCTCATCGCTGTCTGCAATTCCACCAACCTTTGTGTCATCCGCAAACTTACCAATCAGACCAATTACATTTTCCTCCAAATCATTTATATATACTACGAACAGCAAAGGTCCCAGCATTGATCCCTGCGGAACACCACTAGTCACAGCCCTCCAATTAGAAAAGCATCCTTCCATTGCTACTCTCTGCCTTCTATGACCTAGCCAGTTCTGTATCCATCTTGCCAGCTCACTTCTGATCCCGTGTGACTTCACCTTTTATACTGTTGCTCTGTTTCTCCGGTTCTAAATATGGCGGTCAATATGGTCGCCTTCCTTAATCCTAATTCTGTTTGCTTTATAGTCGCCAGGTTGTGGTATTATAGGTATTACGGTGCCTGAGAGGCTGAAGTACCATTGGTACAACCTGTATGCTTGCTGTTAGCTAATGTATAATAGCTCCACCCTGATAGGCGGGGTATAAGAACCCGTGCCATCCCAGCAGCCCTCATACTGTAACTGAGCTGCTGGGGAAGACATCTAGCTTATTAAAGCCTTCAGTTGGACTTCAACCTCGTTTTAGTGGTCATTGATCGTGCATCACAGGTATCTCTCAATACCACCACAAGGTTCAAACCCGAATACTGATCAAAGAGCCAATACACCAGTTAGTTAGTTCAAAGTCAATACTATTTATTTACACACACAGTAATATCTACTCATGCACAAAGTACTACAAACTAAACTATCTCCAATGGTTACGCCTATACTTCGCTTCGGGTGCCCACTCAGTCAGAGGAACAATGGCCGTTGTTCAGATCTGAGGTTGTTGGGTTCGAAGAGGTACAGGAGAACAGCTAAAGTCATCCATCTGGTAGCGTGCATTGACCTTGGACTTACTTGCTTATAGTGCAGCTGGTGAATGGGTCACTCCGCTTTGAGAGGCAAATCCAAGAGAGCGATTCTCTCTCGGGGGTTTCTTCTTATACCCAGAGGGGCTTCGCGTGCTTTTGGGCGGGCCTTAAACTTGGCCCCAATTAATTGGGCTGCATCTTGATCACTGGCATTAATCTTGACCAATAAAGGGGTGGGTGCCCTGATGGCTGGGCATGTCTTAGGTGGCCGTTGGCCTTGCTTTGTTTGCGCTTTCGGTTTGGGGAACAGGCGCCGGGATGTCTGGAGCTGGATCGGTTGCTTGAGTGTCTTTCCTTTGTTCCCGGAGATGGGCCATCAATATGTTAATTGACCTGCAGTTTCAGCTTCGTCTGGGTGCTGTCTTTCCAATATGCATACAGGCTCTGTGCCTGCTTGTTTTCCTAACTTTGTCCATAGTTCCCTACATTCATTGCGAGCATCCATTTTGTATTCTGGAAGTGGCCATCCCAGGTGGCTACAATACCAGTGACTTCACCTTTTGTACCAGTGACTTCACCTTTTGTACCAGAGACTTCACCTTTTGTACCAGTGACTTCACCTTTTGTACCAGTGACTTCACCTTTTGTACCATATAATATGCAATTAATTGTGAATTCCCAGCATTCTGGACTCAACAGCTCGTGAAAAGGTTTCCCACATTGTGCAAAATTCACAAAGCTTAACAAAGAGAGAAGATCGGAGATCCATTGTTCATTGAACTGACAGGCTGGAACTTTTAAACAGCTGTTGTGCTGTCCATGTGAAAGACTTGTGTTTACAGAATCTGCTTGTAAAGCAAGATTTCATTGCTTCACAGGTGAGATTTCCAGCTTTCTGGATGTCGCTGCGCCCACCTAAGATTTCAGTCACCTTAAAATGAGTTTTGTAGAGGGCTCAGTGGTTTGCAGAGTTGGTTGAAGTTGGTGGTCAAAAATGTAGTATAAAGGGTTAATAGATGGGATATTCTACTGTATGATGTAGATGATGATGTACTACTTATTGTGTTATGCTGCTTTGGATAACACAGGCTGCTACTTGATGCAGTCTTAACTAAAGGATGCTCCAGATTCTGAAATGAGTTCAACGTGTTGATTGAACTATTAACACAGTTCTCAAATGAGTTCAACTCTCTGCTAATCTAACTGTAGTAACTCAGTCTAACTGTACCAGCTTGCTCTAAGCCACGTGCTGGGGTTTGATGCTGCTGATCAACCCTGTCTAACTCTCTCGATGTCTGTCTGTGGTAAGAGGCAGGGTGTGAGTGCCTCATCCCTTTTATAGTGTTTATGTCATGTCCCCTTGTGGTGATGCCACCTCTGAGTGTCCTGACTGCCCATTGGTTGTGTCCTATTCTGAGTGTGCATTGGTTACATGTTTGCATATCATGACATCTCCCCTTTTTTTTGTGTAGATGTATATACATGTGAATGTGTCTGTCTAATGTGACTGACTGAGGAATACAGAACAGAACAAACAAAAAAAATGCTCATAAGTCCAGTCTCTAAGGCTTGCGTCTGATCCTCGTCCACCGTCGGAGAGGTGGTGGAGGGGATGACGGTGTCTTGACAGGCGAGTGGGAGGCACGACTGGTGGCCTCGTGGTTCGAGGTGTCTGGAGGTGGCAATTCAACATGTGGAAATGGAGGTGAAAGTCGTTGTGGGCAAGCAACTTTTCGCAGTGCCCTCCGATTCCTTCGCCATCAGCCAGACGTATGACATAGGATCTGGGCACAGCCTGTCGAACAATGACAGCCAGAGCAGACCACCCACCATCCGGTATCTTGATCCTGACTGTGTCTGCCAGGGATAGCACGTCCAGATCGGTGGCATGTGCGTCATAGCCCTGCTTCTGGCTGTCGCAAAGCTGCTGCATCTTCTGCAGCACCGGGTGGTGATCAAGGTTGGGCAGGTGTATGGCTGGAAGAATCGTCTGTAGGTCTCTGTTCATCAGCAGTTGAGCTGGTGACATGCCAATGGACAAGGGAGTCGCTCAGTACGCAAGTAGTGCAAGGTGTATGACGGAAGTGGAGTCCGAGGCCTTGCGGATGAGCTGCTTAACGATGTGCACCCCTTTTTCGATTTTGCCATTGGACTGCGGATAGTGCGGACTGGAGGTGACATGCCTGAAATTGAAGTTCTTGGCAAACATGGACCATTCTCGACAGTGGAAGCAGGGGCCATTGTCGCGCATGACGGTGGTCAGGATGCTATGCCGAATGAATGTCTCTTTGCACGCTTTGATGACGGTCCGTGAGGTCAGGTCTGGCAGCTTCAGCACCTCAGGATAGTTCAAAAAGTAATCGATGATTAAGATATAGTCGCGACCATTTGTGTGGAATAGGTTACTGCCAACCTTGGACCACGGAGAGGTCTCTAGGTCATGTGGTTGGAGCGTCTCCTTGCTATGCGCTGGTTGGAACCTCTGACAGGTTTCACAGTTCCGGACCATGTACGTGATGTCCTGGTTGATGCCGGGCCAGTAGACAGCTTGCCGGGCCCTGCGTCTGCGCTTTTCTATGCCCAGGTGTCCCTCATGAATCTGCCGCAGCATCATGCCCTGGAGACGTAGCGGGATGACTATTCTGACCAGCTTGAGCAGGATGCCGTTGATCAGCGTCAGGTCGTCCTTGATGTTGTAGAATTGAGGGCATTGCCCTTTCTGCCAGCCATTGCTGAGGTTGTGGATGACTCGCTGCAACAAGGGGTTCTTTGGCCGTCTCTTCTCGGATGAGAACTATCTTCTCATCTGTTGCCGGGAGAGTGCTTGCACACATGGATACAGCAGGATTTAGATTGTCTGGAGACTTGGGCGGAGAGATGGCAGATGGAGTTTAACCTGGACAAATGTGAGGTAATGCATTTTGGAAGGGCTAATGCAGGTAGGGAATATACAGTGAATGGTAGAACCCTCAAGAGTATTGAAAGTCAAAGAGATCTAGGAGTACAGGTCCACACATCACTGAAAGGGGCTACACAGGTGGAGAAGGTAGTCAAGAAGGCATACGGCATGCTTGCCTTCATTGGCCGGGGCATTGAGTATAAGAATTGGCAAGTCATGTTGCAGCTGTATAGAACCTTAGTTAGGCCACACTTGGAGTATAGTGTTCAATTCTGGTCGCCACACTACCAGAAGGATGTGGAGGCTTTAGAGAGGGTGCAGAAGAGATTTACCAGAATGTTGCCTGGTATGGAGGGCATAAGCTATGAGGAGCGATTGAATAAACTCGGTTTGTTCTCACTGGAACGAAGGAGGTTGAGGGGCGACCTGATAGAGGTATACAAAATTATGAGGGGCATAGACAGAGTGGATAGTCAGAGGCTTTTCCCCAGGGTAGAGGGGTCAATTACTAGGGGGCATAGGTTTAAGGTGAGACGGGCAAAGTTTAGAGTAGATGTACGAGGCAAGTTTTTTACGCAGAGGGTAGTGGGTGCCTGGAACTCACTACCGGAGGAGGTAGTGGAAGCAGGGATGATAGGGACATTTAAGGGGCATCTTGACAAATATATGAATAGGGTGGGAATAGAAGGATACGGACCCAGGAAGTGTAGAAGATTGTAGTTTAGTCGGGCAGTATGGTCGGCATGGGTTTGGAGGGCCGAAGGGCCTGTTCCTGTGCTGTACATTTCTTTGTTCTTTGTTCTTTGGTATCTGCAATTCAATGTGCTGGATGATCTGCAGTGGTTCGCTGGGTGAGTTGATGGAGAGGGAAAATGCATCGGCAATGATGAGCTCCTTGCCAGGGGTGTACACCAAATTGAAATCATACCTTCGGAGTTTGAGCAGAATTCTCTGCAAACGATGCGTCATGTCGTTCAGGTCCTTTTGGATCATGTGGACCAGAGGCCTATGATCCGTCTTAACAGTAAATGTTGGCAAGCCACAGACATAATCATGAAATTTGAGGATGCTGGTGAGATGACCTAAACACTCCTTCTCAATCTGCGCATATCTGGTCTCAGTGGGTGTCATTGCCCGTGACGCCTATGCGACTGGTACCCAGTATGATGTGTCGTCTCTTTGAAGCAACACCGCCCCAAAGCCATCCTGACTCGCATCTGTGGATATCTTGGTCTCTCGGTCTGGGTCAAAGAATCCATGGACGGGTGCAGTGGTGAGCTTGGCTTTCAGCTCCAGCCACTCTGTTCAGTGCTCCGCCTTCCACTCAAAGGCGGTTGATCTTTTCACCAGGTTGCGTAGGGCCATTGTGTGTGTGGCCAAATGCGGGATGAACTTGCCAAGGAAATTGACCATTCCCAGGAAGCGCAGTACTGCCTTCTTGTCCTCGGGGAATTTCATTGCCTCGATGGCTTTAATTCTGTCTGTATCTGGGCGCACGCCATGTCACAAACTCTGATCACCCAGGAACCTCAACTTGGATGTCCCAAAACAGCACTTGGACCTGTTTAGCTTGAGGCCATGTTCATGTATGCGTCGGAATACTTTCTTGAGTCGCGACACATGTTCCTCTGGGGTTGTGGACTAGATGATGATATCGTCAACGTAGACACGAACACCTTCCATTCACTCCATCATCTGTTCCATGATGCGATGGAAAATCTCTGATGCCGAGATGATGCCAAATAGCATTTGGTTGTAGCAGAACCTGCCAAAAGGCGTGTTGAAGGTGCAGAGCCTTCTACTGGATTCTTCAAGTTGGATTTGCCAAAATCCTTGGGATGAGTCCAATTTTGTGATGAAGCGCGCATGTGCCATCTCACTCGTGATTTCTTCCCTCTTCGGGATGGGGTAATGTTCCCGCATAGTGTTTTTGTTTAGATCCTTGGGTCAATGCAGATGCGTAGGTCCCCCGAAGGCTTCTTTAAGCACACCATCGATCTGACCCAGTCGGTTGGTTCAGTGACCTTGGAGATGATGCCTTTTTATTGTAGACTCATGAGCTCTGCCTTCAGGCGCTCTCTCAGTGGAGCAGGGACTCTTCGTGGTGCGTGGACCACTGGCTTGGCATCAGGCTGCAGTAGAGGCTGCAGTAGAATCCTATACTCATACGGCAGTGTGCCCATCCCGCTAAATACATCTGGGTACTGGGTTAGGATGTCGTCGATGCTGGCCTGAAGATCCGAATGGGACGGCGTCGTGGTGTAGACCCTTTGAATGAGGTTCAGTTGCTTGCAGGCGTGCGCACCTAGCAGGGATGCCCTGTCTGGTTTAACAATCTCGAAGCGTAAGCTTGCTTGTGTGTGTCGGCTGGACACCTGCAGATGGCAGGACCCCAGTGTCTTGATTGCGTTTCCATTGTTTTCCAGGAGTTTGCAGGCAGCTGGAAGGATTGTGGGGGGCTTATTGATTCTCTTCAAGTCCACCTGCAAAATCAGGTTGATGGAGGCACCTGTGTCCAGTTTGAACTGGATGGGGCAGTGGTTGACCTTCTTCACTGCATGCCATTCGTCCCCGGAATCCAAGGCCAGGATTGATTGGACTCGCGATGTGTCTGGTGTGGCGTATTCGCACTTCGTAATAATGCCCACTCGGTAAGTGTTGTCCAGGTATTCATCATCTGGATCCGTCGCACTGCCTGGATCAGAGTCATGCCTTTGGTTGTTGCACACTTCTGATGTGCCGCTGTCGGAATTGGAAGCGCTGGTTCCTGACTGGTGGTGCAGATCTGCACAGGGCTGCATAGTGGTTTGGTTTCCCACAGTTTAAAAAGCGTTTGCCTCTTGGAGGGCAGTTTTTTTCAAAATGGGCGGTGCCGCAGTTCGCACACTTCATGACGTCGGCATCATGACGCTAGGTGCGTCGTTGCGCATGCGCGGTGCGGTTCTCGGATGTCTGCACCTGCGCAGTGCGGTTTTCGGCCGCTTCGTGTCCCCGATCGCATTGCGCATGCGTCGTGCCCCAGGAAGAGCACGCAAAATAGCCGCTTTCGTCACTGTGGAGGCGCTGCATCCAGGAGATGTCCTGAACACTCTCAACCTCGTGGGAGGCTTGTTTTTCACTTTCTGCCGTTTTGTACTGTGAATAGCAATTTTTAGAGTGCTCATGCACAGTACACGTTTCAATCGCGACTGGCACTGTCATGTGCTTGATTTTCAACAATTGCTCTCGCAGAGGATCAGAGTGGACTTCAAAAACAATTTGGTCTCTGATCATGGAGTCAGTGATATCACCGAAGTTGCAAGATTGTACTAGCAGTCTAAGGTTAGTTAGATAGGAGTTGAAGGATTCGTCTTTACCCTGCATCCTCTGCTTGAAGATGTAGCGCTCGAAGATTTCGTTGGTGTCCACCTCGCAGTGGCTGTTAAATTTGTCCAGGATGGTTTGGTACTTCATTTTGTCCTGCCCTTTGGAAAAGTGAAAGGAGTTGAAGATCTCTATTGCATGGTCACCCGCAGTGGCGAGTAGAAGAGCTTTCTTCCGCGCATCGGTCACGACATTGAGGTCGGATGCTTCCACGTATAGTTGAAGTTTCTGCTTGAATGATCGCCAGTTGGCACTAAGATTGCCAGTGGTCCTGAGCTGATGAGGAGCCTGAATCGTGTCCATTGTGCCTGTATTCAGTATTTCGTTGTCACAGATCTTGCTGAGTTGAACTAAATAGATTGAACAGTCACTCCTGGTATCATGTTGTGTTATGCTACTTCGTATAACACAGGCCACTATTTGATGCAGTCTTAACTAAAGAATGCTCCAGAATCTGAAATGAGTTCAACGTGTTTATTGAACTATTAACACAGTTCTCAAATGAGTTCGACTCTCTGCTAATCTAACTGTAGTACCTCAGTCTAACTGTACCAGCTTGCTCGAAGCCACGTGCTGGGGTGTGAAGCTGTTGATCAACCCTGTCTAACTCTCTCGACGTCTGTCTGGAAAGAGGCAGGGTGTGAGTGCCTCATCCCATTTATAGTGTTTATGTCATGCCCCCTTGTGGTGATGCCACCTCTGAGTGTCCTGACTGTCCATTAGTTGTGTCATATTCTGAGTGTTCATTGGTTGCATGTTTGCATATCATGACACTACTGACATCAGTCAGTCACGTGTTAGATGAGGGAGGGAGAGAGAGAGAGAGAGCCAGACAGACAGATAAAGTTTGGAGTCATTCCTAGGAGCCACATGCCTACTATGTAACCTGTTCAGATGCAGTAATAATAAAAAAGCGTTAAGCAGATACCAAAGCGTGTTTACAGTCTGTCTAAGAACCCTCAGTATGTTGTGTTGCGGAAAAGGACTTGGTTGTAAGTTCGAGGTTTCTAGTTATGCCACTTGATTCCAGTCATGGTTGTGCAATTACCATCAGCTTCAGCATGAGAAGGAGATGTAGGAGAAGTTGCAAAGAAGGGGAAAAGCTGCCACCGAGGGAAGAGGAAGAGGGGGAGAAGGGCTCTCAGCAGGAAACTTTATTTCCTAGGATCTTCCTGTTTCATGTATCTTACCTGCACTTGAGCAGTGTGTACATTATCTGTTGTTAGGGGGTTAAGACTCTATGTTTTCACAATATATAAACTGGACGGGATTCTCCATTGCCCGATGCCAAAGCCGGGTCCGGCAATCGGGCGGAGAATGGCTCCCGATACCAGAATCGGGGCAGGTACCGGTTTGATGCCGGGTCGCAATGATCCGCACCCTCCAAATCTTCGGGATGCGCAGTCACAACCCCATTGGTATATCATTAGCCGGCCCACCCGCGATGCTCTGCCTCCAACGGGCCGAGTTCCCAATGGCGCTGGTCATGTGTGGTCCCAGCGGTCAGGAGCCTGGCATGCTGGCTGCGGAGAGAGAGGGAGGGCATGCAGGCAATGTCCAGCACCGCCACACTTGGCTGAGATCCTTGTCGCTGGCTGGGGGGCTTCTAATAGAGTAGGGTGTGGTGGGGGTGGTCAGTAGGTGGGCTGTGGGATCGGAGTGGGCAGGTACGCAGTCCAGCACGGCCAAAGGTATCTTTTCCGGCGCGAACACTGCGTGTGTGGGGTGTGTAGGCTTACCCGCAGCTACAACTTGTCAGCCCCCGTGCATGTGCAGCTCAGAACCCAGCGATTCTCCAACCGTTTTCCGCACATTCAGCAGGTGTTTCACGCGGCGCTGGTGCTAGTCCCTCACCGGTCGCGGAATCGGTGAGGGTTTCGAGCAAATTTTCCCATCATGAAATGACACAGATCTCCGTTGGCATCAGTACATAGCCTCAGGAATGGAGAATCCAGCACCCTTTTTAAAAATGGCTGAAGCTAGGTCTGTCTGTGGCCCTTGAACAACCAGAGTCAATATTGCAGTTTTTCAGAAACTGACACCTCGTGATCTCTGAAGAGATCCTAACTACACCCTGTGGGCTGCAGAGACCAAATTCAAAGGAAACTATACAAAGGTGATCCACATTTCTAAGCCAGGCCTAGCCAACTGAAGCTGATTAATTTACTAGGATAAGGGTCCCTACAACCTCCCTTTAAATCTTAATGATTGAGATATTAACTTTCTGAGACAAAAGAATACATACCATTTGCCAAAGCTAAACTTGAACCACCAGCTGGTGGAAACAGAAATACTGCATTGTGGTACTGAAGAGCCTCAGTACCTCGGATGGTGATGTCTAGCACGAGGGGACATAACTTTAAATTGAGGGGAGATAGATATAGGACAGATGTCACAGGTAGGTTCTTTACTCAGAAAGTAGTAAGGGCGTGGAATGCCCTGCCTGCAACAGTAGTGGGCTCGCCAACACTAAGGGCATTCAAATGGTCATTGGATAGACATATGGACGATAAGGGAATAGTGTAGATGGGCTTGAGAGTGGTTTCACAGGTCGGCGCAACATCGAGGGCCGAAGGGCCTGTACTGCGCTGTAATGTTCTATGTTCTATGTCTGCTATTTTTACCATCAGCAAATGTGGCCCCATCTACCCTACGTCTACTGAAACCTCTGTACCATCGCCTACTAGCCGATAGCAGTCGGCCACTCAGTCCCATAAGACTTCTTCCCCATTTAACAAGATAGGTCCAAAGTCTATTTGAAACTGTATCTGAGCTGATGCCTGCAAATGTGCGATCAAATAGTTGTGTTTATTCTTCAACAGTCTGTTGTTCCTCTTGGATTTGAAGTTCCTGCACTGGTGCTTGACCAGGAGATCATTTGCCCAAAAAGGTGCATGCATACATCAAATATAGCTAGATATCAGAAACAATTGTGTAATGAGGGGGGAGTGTGATGTGGGAAGATTGATTCGATAAAAACACATGAACATACACACGTACGAAGTACAAGCAGCAGCCCACACAGTCCCGCAAGACTTCTCCACAATTCAACAAGATGGATTATGGCTGATCTGATTATAATCTCAGTTTCACATTCCCACCTACACCCGATAACTTATGAAATGAAATGAAAAACGCTTATCATCACAAGTAGGCTTCAATGAAGTTTCTGTGAAAAGCTGTTACGGGAATTGAACCGTGCTGCTGGCCTGGTTTGGTCTGCTTTCAAAGCCAGCGATTTAGTCCTGTGCTAAACAATCTTTCTGGTTCTGTCTTAAAAACATTCAAAGACTCTGCTTCCACCACCTTTGGGGAAGGGAATTCCAAAGACTCACTACCATCTGAGAGAAAAAAAATTGCCTCACCTCTGTATGAAATGGATGACCCCTTTTTAAAACAGTGCCCCCTCCCACCACAGTTCTATATCCTCCCACAAGAGGATACATTCTCTCCACATCCATCCTGTCATGACCCTTCAGGATTTTATATGTTTCAATCAAGGCACCTCTTACTCTTCTAAAATACAGCTGATAAAATCCTAGCCAATGCATCCTTTCCTCATAAGACAACCCATGCATTCCAGGTATCAGTTTAGTAAACCTTCTCTGAACTGATTCCAATGCATTTACATCTCTCCTTAAATAAGGAAGCCAATATGGTGCACAGATTCCAAATGTAATAATAATACACTTTATTCGTGTCACAAGTAGGCTTAACATTGCAACAAAATTACTGTGAAAATCCCCGAGTTGCCACACTCTAGCCCCTGTTCGGGTACACTGAGGAAGAAATCAGAATATCCAATTCACCTAACAACTACGTCTTTCGGGACTTGTGGGAGGAAACTATGTTCTGTTCTTCCGTTTAATCGCTCAAGTGGTTTGTATATAATGTTCATCTCGTTATTTGTGTGCCACACTGCTTTTTTTCTGCACCAGGCACCTTCCCATGTAAATAGCTTAGTTTTATGTACATAGTCCTGTAAATATTTCGCACAAACGTAGTCAGGAACATTTACCACACACTATTTATTATCACGCAGGCACATTTTTAAATATAGAACACAGAACATAGAAAAATACTGCACAGAACAGGCCTTTCGGCCCACAATGTTGAGCTGAACCTTTGTCCTAGATTAATCATAGATTATCATAGAATTTACAGTGCAGAAGGATGCCATTCGGCCCATCCAGTCTGCACCGGCTCTTGGAAAGAGCACCCTACCCAAGGTCAACACCTCCACCCAACACTAAGGGCAATTATGGACACCAAGGGCAATTTATCATGCCAATCCACCGAACCTGCACATCTTTGGACTGTGGGTGGAAACTGGAGCACCCGGAGGAAACTCACGCACACACGGGGAGGATGTGCAGACTCCGCACAGACAATGACCCAAGCCGGAATCGAACCTGGGACCCTGGAGCTGTGAAGCAATTGTGCTACCCACAATGCTACCGTGCTGCCCTTAAGAACAAATTAATCTACACTATATCATTCTACCGTAATCCATGTACCTATCCAATAGCTGCTTGAAGGTCCCTAATGTTTCCGACTCAACTACTTCCACAGGCAGTGCATTCCATGCCCCCACTACTCTCTGGGTAAAGAACCTACCTCTGACATCCCCCTTATATCTTCCACCAATCACCTTAAATTTATGTCCCCTTGTAATGGTTTGTTCCACCCGAGGAAGAAGTCTCTGATTGTCTACTCTATCTATTCCCCTGATCATCTTATAAACCTCTATCAAGTCGCCCCTCATTCTTCTCTGTTCTAATGAGAAAAGGCCTAGCACCCTCAACCTTTCCTCGTAAGACCTACTCTCCATTCCAGGCAACATCCTGCTAAATCTCCTTTGCATCTTTTCCAAAGCTTCCACATCCTTCTTAAAATGAGGCGACCAGAACTGTACACAGTACTCCAAATGTGGCCTTACCAAAGTTTTGTACAGCTGCATCATCACCTCACGGCTCTTAAATTCAATCCCTCTGTTAATGAATGCGAGCACACCATAGTCCTTCTTCACAGCTCTATCCACTTGAGTGGCAACTTTCAAAGATGTATGAACATAGACCCCAAGATCTCTCTGCTCCTCCACATTGCCAAGAACTCTACCGTTAACCCTGTATTCCGCATTCATATTTGTCCTTCCAAAATGGACAACCTCACACTTTTCAGGGTTAAACTCCATCTGCCACTTCTCAGCCCAGCTCTGCATCCTATTTATGTTTCTTTGCAACCGACAACAGCCCTCCTCACTATCCACATCTCCACCAATCTTCATATTGTCTGCAAATTTACTGACCCATCCTTCAACTCCCTCATCCAAGTCATTATTGAAAATCACCTAAAAGGGGGGATGTCATAATATACACCAGTATATCATGGTGCAGGCACACACTGATGGACACACAGTGGGACCAATCAACATACACAATACCGCAGCCAATCACCAGTGAGAGCACACGCACTATAAAGACAGGCGGATCAGAGTTCCCGCTCATTCGAGTAGCAGCTAGCTAGGAGCACAGAGCTCACAGCCTGCAACACAGACTTTCACCATGTGCTGAGTGCATCAACTGGTTAGGACAAGGCAAAGGTCTTTAGTTAAAGCTAGTATCGTATTTACCCACAGTTCAAGTATGTTTAAATAGTTAACCTTTTAATAAAATAGTGTTGCACTACTTCAAGTGTTGGTGACCTGTATGTGATCCAGAACACCCAACACATCACCCCGGAGGAAACGCATGCAGATACGAGAAGAACGTGCAGACTCCGCACAGACAGCGACCTAAGCCGGGAATCGAAGCCGGTTCCCTGGCGCCTTACCTAGGTGGCGTGGTAGCACAGTGGTTAGCACTGTTGCTTCATAGCACCAGGGTCCCAGGTTTACTTGTGAATTAAACATTCTGAATTCTCCCTCAGTGTACCCGAACAAGCGCCAAAATGTGGCGACTAGGGGTTTTTCACAGTAACTTCATTGCAGTGTTGATATAAGCCTACTTGTGACAATAGTACAGATTATTTGATTGAAGCAACAGTGCTTTTAGGTAATTTGGATATTCTGAATTCTCCCTCTGCCGGAATGTGGCGACTAGGGGCTTTTCACAGTAACTTCATTGCAGTGTAAATGGTAAAAAGTAAGTCTACTTGTGACAATAAAGATTATTATTATTATCCTCGCAATAGAGAATAACATTTCATTACCTCTCCTGATTACTTTCTACACCTGAACACGGACATTTTACAATTCCTGCACTAGGACACCCAGTTCTCTCTGCATCTCAGGGCGCTGCAATCTCCCACCATTTTGATAATCTGCCTATTTTGTATTCTTCCTGCCAAAATGGATAATTTCACATTTTCCCACATTATACTCCATATGCCAGATTTTTGCCCACTCTTTTCACTTATTTATAGCCCTTAGTAGCCTCCTTGTGTCCTGTTTACAACTTGCTTTCTGATCTACCTTAACAACCATACTCTTGGTGCCTTCATCCAAGTCATTTATATTAATTGGAAAAGTTGAGGTCCCAACACTGCGCTGTGTAGCACACCACTTGTTATACCTTGCCAACTAGAAAATGATCCATTTATGCCTACTCTGTTTTCTGTCAGCTAGCCAATCTTCTATCCATGCCAATATGTCAATTAACCTTTGACATGGCACTATATCGAATGCCATCTGGAAATCTAAGCACGGTATATGCAACAGTTCCCCTTTATCTGCAGCACATGATATTCCCTCAAAGAACTCCAATAAATTGGTTAAACATGAGTTCCCTCACATAGAATCATGTTAACTTTGCCTGATTATCTTGAAGTTATCAAAATGCCCTGCTATAACATTTTAATAATAGCTTTGAACATTTTCCCTAACAATTTTCCGATGAAAGATGTTCGGTTAGATTCTCTGTTGGCGGGATCCTCCGGCCCGCCGGCAGCGCACTCACGCCTGCGGATTTCCGTATGGCATGGGGGTGCCTACAATGGGAAACCCCATTGGCCAGCTTCCGGGACGGAGGATCCCGCTGCCGGCTGGGGCGTGCCGCACCAGGAAATGGGTGTGGCGGGATGGAGAATCCCGCCCGTTAACTGGTCTAAAGTTTCCTGCTTTCTGTCTCCATCCCTTTTATGAATAAAGGAGTGATATTTACTTTCTTCCAATATAATGGAAACTTCCTCAAATCTTGGGGATTTTGAAAAATTTAACAAACGCATCAACTATGTCACCAGCCACTTCTTTTAAGTCCCTGGAAAGAAGTCCACCAGGGCCGGGGACTTGTCAGCCCGCAGCTTCAACAGGTTTCCCAGCACCACTGCCATCGATTGTCATTTTCTGAGTTGTTCCCTTCCTTCCAATTCCTGATTTACAGCTGTTTCTGCAATGTTACTCATATCTTCCATAGTGAAGACTGTGCATATTAACTATTCAGGTCATCTGCCATCTACTTATTATCCATTATTAATTCCCAGACACACTTTCCAAGGGACCAACGCTCATTTTATGAACTCATTTATTTTTTTAAATATCTGTAGAAACTATTACTATCTGTTTTTTATATGTCCAGTTAGTTAGCGTTCTCTCATATTCTATTTTTTCTTTTCTTTTTAATCTTTTAATTATTCTGTCCACCCTTCTGATCTGCCACCCATCCTTGCATAATTATACAATTTTTCTTTAAGTTTGATACTACCTTTAACCTTTTCAGTTAACCAGAGATGGTGGGTCCTCCCCTTGGAATTTTTCTTTTCCTTGGAATATATTTATTCTGTGTATTCTGAAATATCCCCATGAAATGTCTGCCACTGCATCTCTGTTGGCCTATGCCTTAACCTAAATTATCAGTTCACTTTAGCTAGCTTTGTTTTCATGCCCACATAATTGCCTTTTATTTAAGCTTAAAATATTTGGCTTGGACCTACTCTCTGCTCCCTCAAACAGAATGTAAAATTCAATAATATTATGATCGCGTATCATCATCCTCTAACGTTTCGCCCACACTGCTATCCACAGGCCTAGTTGTGGCTGCTCCAATGATGGAGAGCAGTGTCACCACCATGGGGGTGAGGACTGTCCCCTGCTAGTAAGGCGCTGCTGCCTCTCATTATGAGAACTTTGTCCTTCAAGAGAGGAGCAACCATGCCAATGAGTAAGGTGCAATGTGTTTGGTTAATGTGTCTGTCACAATTGAAGAGCTGGTAGTTTTGTAAGATGTGAGATGTGGGTGGGAGATATGCAACAGCTGTGAAGGTGAGATGAGAGTATGAATGTTCAGTATTAGTCATGCTTGGCAGAGACTATAGGTAATTCTGGGGCGTCATTCTCCGACCCCCCGCCGGTTTGGGGAATTGCCGGGGGCTGCCGTGAATCCCGCCCCCGCCGGTTGCCGAAGCCTCCGGCACCGGAGATTCGGCGGGGGCGGGAATCGCGCCGCGCCGGTTGGCGGGGCCCCCCCACTCGAATCCGGATGGGCCGAAGTCCTGCCGATAAATTGCCTGTCCCGCCAGCGTGGATTAAACCACCTTTTGAATGGTGGGACAAGGCGGCGTGGGCGGGCTCCGGGGTCCTGGGGGGGGCACGGGGCGATCTGGCCCCGGGGGGTGCCCCCACGGTGGCCTGGCCCGCGATCGGGGCCCACCGATCCGCGGGCGGGCCTGTGCCGTGGGGGCACTCTTTCCCTTCCGCCTCCGCCACGGTCTCCACCATGGCGGAGGCGGAAGAGACTCCCTCCACTGCGCATGCGTGGGAAACTGTCAGCGGCCGCTGACGCTCCTGCGCATGCGCCACCCGGGGATGTCATTTCCGCGCCAGCTGGCGGGGCAACAAAGGCCGTTTCCGCCAGCTGGCGGGGCGGAAATTCCTCCGGCGCTGGCCTAGCCCCTCAATGTTGGGGCTCAGCCCCCAAAGATGCGGAGCATTCCGCACCTTTGGGGCGGCGCGATGCCCGTCTGATTGGCGCCGTTTTGGGCGCCAGTCGGCGGACATCGCGCCGTTTCGGGAGAATTTCGCCCCTGAAGTGGGTGTGGTAAATGGAGCAGTGTGTGAGGCCAGAGGTTAGTTTGGGGAGAATATGACTTGAAAATGCATCACTGACTTTGGTCAGGTCATTGCAATTTGTTTGGACTGCTGGCATAGACCCCGACACTTATCTGCACCCGCCCTTTGCTGGGTGTGACTGGAGGATCTTCTGGTCCCCTGAGGGAAGAGGGCGCTTCACCTCATGTCCACCGTCTACACCAAAGCTTTGTGCTGCATGATAGAATGTTGAGCATGCTCTCTGGCCTGTTACACCATTTCCACTCCTCTTTCTGCTCAGCGACTCTTCTTTCACGAGTTCTTCCTCCAGCTGCAGCCAGAATTCATCTTGTATTTACGAAGCACAGACTGTCATTTAGTAGTGCAGGCTATTTTTCAGCGGTTCTCGCCTCAAAAGAACTTGGGGCCCTTCTCTGAGGCATGCAGCTACTCAGCGACTCACTTAGTCCTGGGTTGCATGGCATTATAATTTAAAGCAGCAGGCAACACAAAGTTTGGCAGATAAATGAAATGAAATGAAAATCGCTTATTGTCACAAGTAGGCTTCAAATGAAGTTACTGTGAAAAACCCCTAGTCGCCACATTCCAGGAATTGAACCCGCGCTGCTGGCCTGCCTTAGTCTTCTTTACAAGCCAGCTATTTAACCCACTGTGCTAAACCAGCCCCTTTAGATGCCTACATGGCTCTGAACTCACACAGGTTAATCGTTCATTACAACCCAGACTTATGAGGTGGGATTCTCCAATAATTGGGCTATGTCCCCACGCCTGCGAGAAAACGCACGCGAATCACTCTGGACTTACCTGGAGAAAGTCCAGGGAGAATTGTCCGATTTGCAGGGGGCTAGCAGGGGCCCGGAGTGCTTCTCACAGCTCCGCATGCCAATACGGGGCCCTGCACGTCCTGTTGGTGGTCCGCAAATGTGCAGGGCGGCGGCCTGTGTTGGCCGCCCCGTGCGACATGGCCGACCCACATCGCGGACCGGCAACAAGAAGATAGACCCCCCCCATAGATTGCACGCGCCCTTGGATTGGTGGTACTAGATCGGTAGCCACCATGCCCAGTGCCCGCCGGATGGAACACAAGAGAACCACGCCGGCGGAAACTCGGCCAGCTGATCTCGGTGCATCGCCACGGGGGCCTCTTTCAATGGCCCCCGACCGGCGCTGCGTCGATGGCGCGTGCGCGATTGGAGGCGATTCTCTGGGGACCGGAGAATCGCGGGGGTGGCTTCGGACCCGATATTGGGTTTGACGCCCATTCTCTGCACCCGCGCTGAGTGTGATTTCGGCGCGGAGGCTTGGAGAATCTCGTCCATGATTTTTTTGTCTCATTTCAGCTGTTTCTGTCACACTACGTATTTGTACGTAAACACCTAAACACCTGCACTGTTACATTTCTCTTTAAATTTATAACGTTTCCCTCATTTGCACCTTCCCATCTTTTCAGTCCATACTGGAGTGCTCGTTATTTGATTCACCCAGTCCTATGCCAGTTTAAATGGAACCTGTCCCAATGGAACACCTCTCGGTTTCCTCAACACTGGTGCCAGTGCTCCATGAATCAAAACACCCAGCTCCTGCACTGCTCCTTAAGCGACACGTTCACCTTCAGGTTTGTTTTACTCCATGTCAATTGGAGTGCGGCTCAAGTAGTCATCCACAGATTATATTACCTTTGATGTTCTGCTTGCTATTTGAACACTCAAATCCCCTCAGCAGAACTTCATTCATGGTTCTGGCTGTGTCACTGGTTCCTTTGTGGCCCACCACGATGGGATCCTTCCCATCACACTCAAGTTATTCTCCAACTGCAAGGAGCTGTTCTTCACCCTTGCACGAAGAAGGCCCTGATTTTGAAAGTGGGGTGGGGTGGGGGGCGAGGGGAGACAGTATGAGCAGATGCACTGCACACAACCTTGTTCCCTTCTCAGTCATCCGCCTAAATTTGTGGGCCATGTCCTTGTGATATAAATTGAGACTCAATTTGCGTACTTAAACAGAACCTCGCTTGTGTCCTGTTTGCCTGCTCCAAACAGCAGATTAACATTGGAATGCAACAGATCAGACGAGGCAAGGCATTGTCCTCATCATTTTCACAGTAACTTCATTGCAATGTTAATGTAAGTCTACTTGTGACACTAATAAAGATTATTATTCTAAACTCGCCCCACCTTCCCCAATTACTGGCCTAGATTTTCTCAGGTGGGTGGGGGTCAGTCAAAATAGAAGCCCTGCAATTGTTTTCTTCCTTCAGTATTTTGTGCACTTGGCTCCAGGTTGAGTTAAAAATAATATCCCAAGTTCAGAAAGTTAAATCTTTGCACTAAAACGGATCGCAAATTGTAACTAATCTGGGGCGTAATTCTCCCCCAACGGCGCGATGTCCGCCGACTGGCGCCAAAGACGGCGCCAATCAGACGGGCATCACGCCGGCCCAAAGGTGCGGAATGCTCCGCATCTTTGGCGGCCTAGCCCCAACATTGAGGGGCTAGGCCGACGCCGGAGCGGCTTCCGCCCCGCCAGCTGGCGGAAATAGCGTTTGTTGCCCCGCCAGCTGGCGCGGAAATGCGGCGCATGCGCGGGAGCATCAGCGGCCGCTGACAGTTTCCCGCGCGTGCGCAGTGGGGAGAGTCTCTTCCGCCTCCGCCATGGTGGAGGCCGTGGTGGAGGCGGAAGGGAAAGAGTGCCCCCACGGCACAGGCCCGCCCGCGGATCGGTGGGCCCCGATCGCGGGCCAGGCCATCGTGGGGGCACCCCCCGGGGTCAGATCGCCCCGCGCTCCCCCCCAGGACCCCGGAGCCCGCCCACGCCGCCTGGTCCCGCCGGTAAATACCAGGTTTGATTTACGTCGGCGGGACAGGCAATTTCTGGGCGGGACTTCGGCCCATCCGGGCCGGAGAATTGAGCGGGGGGTCCCGCCAACCGGCGTGGCCCGATTCCCGACCCCGCCCAATCTCCGGTACCGGAGACTTCGGCGGGGGCGGGGGCGGGATTCACGGCGGCCAACGGCCATTCTCCGACCCGGCGGGGGGTCGTAGAATGACGCCCCTTATGTTTCAACAACAATTATTTATTTGTGCAACTTGATTAATTGCAACAAACTCTCCAGTCCCAAAAGACAATTAGGCATAAAGGAGTATATTAACCCATATGTTCAGAACTTGAATGCCCCTTAATAGCAACCCTCAGGTGCACTCAGTAAAATATGTCTCATGTGCATTAATGCATGCGTCTGCTGGCAGCCCTGGCATTTATTCTACCCCTGGGAACCATTTATTGCTTCAAACAGCCAGAGAGTCCAATGCTCATTGCTTAACTGAAATGGTGGACCTTGCAGGCAAGCAGGCCAAATTTGTCGTAGCCCAAGGAGCATCTGTTTAAAAAATATTAATCTGTTAATGTAATTCCACTATGTAGTTACTTCGATGTTTGCATTGTTGCTGTCGACCTGAAGCCAATGTGAATGATAACTGTATATTTTGGAAGATATAGAGATTAATCTTGTACTAAGCAAATTCCTGCATTTTGCGCTGCTGCAAAAACTAACACAGCTCAAAATACAATTTTAGGTTTCATTCGTGACTGAATGGTAGCACTCTACCTCCTTGACTGAAGGTTCTGGGTTTAAACTCCTGTCTAGGGCTTGAGCATATATTCTAAGTTGACACTTCTGGGAACATTGCGGGAGTACCAAATGGTTTTTCGAATGAGATATAAGGCCCTATCTGTCTGCTCATTCAAAAATATTCCATTAATATGTTCCACCATTAGTTTTTTTTGTCTACTGGACAACATTTAACCCACATTTAACAACGTCAAAAGCAGAATGACTGGTTGTCCATCTCATGCCGTTTGTGGAGCCTTGTTGCGTGAAAATTGCTGCCATGTTTTACATAATAGTGGCAACGCTTCAAAGTTAATTAACTGAGTATGAAGCACTTTGGTACATCCAGTGCAAAGAATGATGCTGTATAAAAGTAAATTCTTTCATTCTTGCGAAAGGGCGATCCAATAGTCCTATTTCCCAATCATTCCCCACGCCCTGCAAGTTTTTCATTCAATTACTATGTCCTAAAACTTAGTACTAATCACAAATATCCCAGCCTAGATTCTGGTATTTCAGAATGATATTCGCGATCATATAATATAGCCAACTTCATGGCAAATTATAGGCTCCACCACTTGCTTTGAATCATCTCACAATTTTAACACTGTATTCACACTTTGCTCTGTTACGTGCATTGCCAAATTTAAATGGTTGGATACTTCTAGATTTTAGTGTACAAATGATTGAAGTTTTGGGAATAGACATGCACATGAGCATGTTTATTTTCCCCCTAGATTTGTCTGTGGCAGCTTCCCTTTGTTCAGTGTTTCTGTCAAGTTATTTGTAAAGATTCACTGCAATGCTATATATGTGACCAATTTATAACCTGACCTCATTAAAAAATACCAACAATTCCTACTACAACATTTGAGAAATAAGTGCGACCCTTGCTCATTTCAAGGTATGCCACACTGGCATAAACTCCTTGTCAGGTAACAGAAGACAACTGAGAGGCCTGGAAACATTAAGGGTGAACAAAAGTTAATGTTTGGTCGACGCCTCAGTTAAAATTGTGGACAAATTAATGTACTAAAAACATACAAAGCATTTGCCAGTTGTTATCATCAACAGTAACTCTAGCCTCATCAGTCATTGCTCTCAATGCTGAATCATCAAAATTAAGTTCAACAGACACATTTGAATTTGGTTATTCAAATCAATAATAATTTTCAATGCTGGATTTTTGCCACTGTTGTCTATTTTCTGCTGCAAGTTGTCAAAATCAAACTTGCAAATGATTTGAGTAAATTCAAACATAACACACTACTCACCATTTCGGCTTTCTTCATCAATTGCTACGATTGTTGCTGGAGGACCTGCT